>NC_080041.1:24634534-25989910 GCF_012489685.1 Lotus japonicus | reverse complement strand
TCGATGCACCTCCGATCCACTGCTGTTCCCTCCTTCCCCAATCTTTATGTAAAACATTTGTTTTCTTACCCTTGCCATGAAATGTCGAACAATCAGTAGAGAAAATGATTAGAAGCAGTGGCAAGTTAATGTTTACCTTAGAAGCATTCATTTGCTTTACTTTCATGACAGTAGCCACCGTCGGTTCAAACTCACCTTTTCAACTGGAATAAGAAGGGAATATAATAATAAAGATATTGAGAACTTCACACCTTTGCAATATAGAAAATTCTCTCTGCCATATTTTCTAAAACATTTGGATTAAATAATCCAATGGAAAAAATTGATACTTACATTAACCACATCATAAACTCTATGTAGAACACCGGTCTACAATTAACAGAAGTCTTCAAAGAAACAACATGCAACAGGGTAATATGATGAGCCAATTAAGAACTGCACCATCTTCTAACCCAGCTCATAGCCTGCACTCTTTTCTATGTTTTCATCCGGATATGGAGGCTGCTTGAAGTAGCTGATAAAAAGAAGTTCAAGAAATGTCAAATTAAATAAAAACTACGCAAGCAAAGATATTGAGTTGAAGAGAATTAGTAGCAGCTCAAAAAAACTGAGTACGCATACACTGATGCGGAAGCTTTTCTTATACAAATTAAAGAGTCCCTTATGTGATTATCAATTGAACCCATAATAAGAACAATTGAGTGATCTCAAAGGGAAAAACAATTAGGTTGCAGTTAACCCAAGATTAGTTGGAGATTTACTCTTATCATAAAGAATTGAATATATAGGACAATAGTGCCAAACTTTCTGTTACATCAGGTTTTAGATTCTTTTGATTCTTATTAGAGGTGCCAGAGAGCCCCACACCCATCTGAACAATGGGAAAATAAAACATACTCTTCTTTGAACCCAAAACTTGGATTGCAAAGGCTCAAATCCAGCTCATAGTGCAACAAAAAGTACCTGAAAGTTAAAAACTTTCTAGAATATCACAGATATTGGAAGGAGTGAAATTGTTGGTAAAAAATCAATAGTGGTATGTGAGCAGCAGAGATAGAAGAAACTGCACAAAAGAACCTCCTCCTGATCTTTCTTTTGCTGGTTTAGATCCTTTAAAAAGAAGTTATGATGAATAGATTGAATAATGAGGAATAAGAGGGGAAAGATAGATGTTAAACCATAATTAAATTTATAAAAAGATGAAGCAGCAGAGGGGGATGAGTAAGAAATTAGGGATTATTTAGCTAAGGGAGTCCAACATGTGTGTAACCAAATGAAAGACTCATAATCTACAAAATGATGGAAAAAACACTCCTTTTTATGGGAAAGCAAACAGAAAAATGGTGAAAGTTCTTACCTTGGGAACAGAAGAGAATGTGATCGGTGAGCTTCAAAGGAAGACAGAATGGTACCCTGCGGAATTGGTTTAATTTGCCCAAAAAAAGTAGAATAAATAAAATGAAATGAGTTTGGGATGAAGAACATGTCAAATCCATATCCATAACCACATGAACAAAGGTTTGCACGAATGAGTTGCACGGAAGGAAACAATGGAGAAAAGGCCAAAGCAATACAAAACAATGGGATATTTTTAAAAAAACTCACCGAAAACTGAAGTTCCAAATGGACGAAACAGTTTCCTCAGTTCGCCATCGACGATGGCACAGGTTGTGTCCTCTAGATCTTCTGTCCCAACCACTTAAAGAGAGGGCCTTGCGATGTAATGGGGAGAGGAATCTCTGGCCTCAACATCGCAAACAAAGAAACAGAAGAGGGAGAGAGGCGAAGAGAGTGAAGATGGAGAGTGGAGACATTCCAACTTCCAAGTGAATGGAAAAGACGGACAGCTGAGAAACAAAACGGAAGCGAATGGAAAACAAAACGGAAGGCTGAGGGAACAGAAAAGAGCAAAAGAAACGTAAGAAAAGGGAAATTGTGATTGAGGAATAAACGGCTAGGATCGAATCTTTAGGAAATAATGTGTACTTTTACTAAAATGTCCATGCTAAAAATTATATTGCTGTGCATTAAGGTGTTGAATGACTGGTTTGCCCCCAATGCTGCACAAACTCTCACTTTATAGAGTTTATAGATGTAAAGGAGACTTGAGTTTTTTGCTCTCCTTTACATTAAATGCATTAAATAGTAAAATATTTCTTTTATATTAATATCTTTAATAATAAAATTAAATAAATTTTTTAAGTCATAATCTATTCAACTACATACTAAATTGTAAAAGCCACTTTGAACCTTTGTATGAAATACATTAAATTAAAATATTAAAAATGAATCTATATATATATATGTAAAGGAGACTTGAGTTTTTTGCTCTCCTTTACATTAAATGCATTAAATAGTAAAATATTTCTTTTATATTAATATCTTTAATAATAAAATTAAATAAATTTTTTAAGTCATAATCTATTCAACTACATACTAAATTGTAAAAGCCACTTTGAACCTTTGTATGAAATACATTAAATTAAAATATTAAAAATGAATAAAATTGTTTAAGTCATTAGCTATTCAACTACGTATCTATATATATATGTAAAGGAGACTTGAGTTTTTTGCTCTCCTTTACATTAAATGCATTAAATAGTAAAACATTTCTTTTATATTAATATCTTTAATAATAAAATTAAATAAAATTTTTAAGTCATAATCTATTCAACTACATACTAAATTGTAAAAGCCACTTTGAACCTTTGTATGAAATACATTAAATTAAAATATTAAAAATGAATAAAATTGTTTAAGTCATTAGCTATTCAACTACGTACTAAATGTAAAACTCACTTGAAAGTTTGTTACAAATACATCAAGAAATAAAAAAAATCATTTTGTATTATATACTTTAAAATAAAACCAGATCAACAAAATTTACAACGCAATAAGTTAATCAACTACCAACTGATTTTTGTGTTTGTTGTATAAGGTAGAACAGGACATAACACTTTAGTTCTTTAAAAAAGTGTGAAACAAAAAAGAATGAAACAAACACTAATAAAAAAAATCACACTGATGTTTATGGACAAAAAAAGTACATTGATAAAAGTACTCATAATTTACATGTGGACAATTTTAATTAGTTAATAAAAAATAATTTATATAAAGAAATATCTTAATATATAAAACATTAATTGATTTAAAAAAATATGTATGGATGCTTGATTTCCCTTAAGCAATGTCTCAGGTTCGAGTTTTGTGAATAAAAAAACTTCGCTGAAAGAGTTAACTCCACGATATTGTGAAAATTCTCAGCTCAAGCAGGATTGCATAAAGAAGGATTCCTCTGGAGGAGGATACACGTAAGCCCAAAAAAGAGTTCAAAAATATTTGTTTGTGGTAAGAAGTTTAATATGAGTTAATATAATGATTTAAAAATATTTGTTTACTTAAAAAAAACTAAAAAAAAATATATTAGTCATAATATTTTTATTTTTTAATTTAATTAATGTAAAAAAATTCACTAAATACATTAAGAAGTAAAAGCGTCCTACATTTGTATTAAAAATACATGAACCAATAGGAAAGATTTTAACCATTTTTTGATAATCTGATTTAATTTTCTGGGTTTTGAAGAAGAGTGATGAAGATGTGGAAAGAAGAGATAAAGAGAATATTTTTCGGGGTTTTAAAATTTTTTTCCCATAAATTAAACCTATAAGTTTTTGGATGGAATTGGATGGAAGACCAAAGTTGCTAACGGAGAACAATGTTGGGGTAATAAAGTGCAATTAAAATTTGTTAGGGATCAAAATCTTAAGAAATGTAAAAGTGGGGACCAAATATGCAATTAGACCTAATAAAATAAAAAACCGAAAAAACTCTATTGTGAAAATCTTTCAACTATCTACATTAATTAATAACATTTATAAACTTAAAAATTGACTTAAATTTTGCTTTAGTAAAAAATATCAAGAATTAAACTTGACTTAGAATAAAATAATATCATCAAAAAATAATTTAGATAAAACATGTTAAATTTAAAAATGACACTATGAGGCATTTACTATTAACTATAATGTATGTGTGTCTTATTTGAAAAAACAATCTCCATATAATTTTTTGATTTTGTTATATATTAGTAAAGACGATTTTGAGGAAGCTTAATAGAGAAAAAAAAAATTATCACAAAAGTTGAATAAATTTAAGTTATATCTTATTATAGTTGTAAAAGATAAAATTACTTTATTGTTCTCCATTTTGACAAGTGTAAACCAGTTTGAGAAATTGTGGTTGACCCTCCTAAAATATGACTTTCTCAGTAAAAGGTATAAAAATATGTTCATACAAGTTATTTGATGGTATTAAAAACTTATTGCTGAATTTTTTTTGTTACAAATTGACTAGATTATTTTTCAAATTATTAAATAAAAAATATCATTATATTTTTAAAACTATTCAATTTTAATTAATAAATATTAATTATTTAATTAGAGTAATATTAATTATTTATACAAATAGAACTCTAATACTATTTACTGAAATGTTTTTTTTAATTATTGAAATGTCTAAACACAATTATTATTTTTGTATTAATTTAAGCGATGATCATTTTATACAATCTTAAAAATATTGTAAATAAACCCGTACAACGTGTTATATCTATTGTATAAAAATATTGTAAGTAAACCCATGCAACGCACAGGTATTACATCTAGTGTTAATTTGTTTAGGGTGCTTTTTGTAAATTGAAGTTTAGTTTTGTCTTTGAACCTCTTTGTATAAAAGAATTGAATATTTTGTCTTAAAGAAGTTTAAAATTTATTATGACATGGGGTTGATACATTAAGGGACTAGATTATTTATGTTTTGGGGGGTTCTATCTGGTGCTATACATTTTTCTCTTCGAACAAAGAATTTTAAATTGTTTAATATTTTTATTTGATATAAGGCAATAATTTAGTGGTTAATGCTTTTTTATATACATTTGGTGATTGTTAGTGGACAATGTTTATTTGCTTTCCCGATCTATTTTGTCGAGAGTCCAACGACCCTGTGCATTGCACCACTACATTAGATTGATTGACAGCTCATGAGTTAAATAGAGTGAACTCTATGTTGTTTCAATTTTAAGAAAAATATATTAAAACACATATTTTGTTTCAAATAGATAAAATAAATAAATAAATTGTTCTATGTTACTATTGCAAAAAATAAATAACAGACCAAGATATATAAATATAAATAATATTTTTAAATCTAATCATAAATGGATAAATTTATATGAGTAATAGAACCTGAAACAATGTCATTTACATGGAATTTGGGTGAAGCTTGCAAGTGGATTGTAAATGGGTATAAGTTATAAAATTGAAGTGCATTCAATAAATTTATAGTACATAAAATACAAAATTTTCAAGTTCCATTCTATATTACTCCCTCTGTCCCCTATTATAAGTCACTTTTGACTACTTATCTTAGATTAAGAAAAATAGTTAAAAGCAATAAATTTGTAAGACAAAAACATAGTCTTTCCAATGTCACCCTTAGAATTTCTCTCTCCAAATTAAAACTTTTCAAATATAACTACCTCTTTCATCTTAAATATGAGGTTAGTATTTGAAACAAATATTAAATGTTGCATTGGTATCACAAAGTGACTTATAATTAGGGACAAAAAAAACTCAAAAAATGTGACTTATAAATGGGGACGGATGGAGTAATAATTATAATAATTGATGTCATAGTATATGACACTCATTTTTTTTATTGTAGTGGTACGATGAAATACATAATATAAATGAGATATGCGAAAATGTTGGAAATTTTTTAAATTATAAGAATAATATATGAAACTTGATTAAAAATAATTTAAGAATATTTAAGGAAGAAATGTCAGAGATGTAGATATGAGATATGTATCATACCAAAGTATATGTTCAAGTTAAAATAAATACAAACGTTATATTTTAAAAGAAAAATTTCCTTTAATTTTAATTTCAAGTATCCAATATTAAAGTTTTAAATTAAAACAAATAAAAATTTTAATTTAATTTTAATTCATATTTTATTGATTTAAAATTCAATTAGATTGAAATAAATGATTTAAATATCATTTACTCATAAAGCTAATGTAATTTATTGTCATTAAAATCACAACAATTAGAAATTTAATTAAATTTAATTAAATACCATTTAATCTATTTATATTTTGATTGTGTAATTGAATGAATAATTAAGGTTGATATAATAATTCTTGAGTTTAAATATCCCTTTAAAATGTCTAATCATCACAAAAAATAAAGAATTAAATTCATGAGGCAAAAAACTTTTCACTTTCATAACTCCATATAACATGTGTAATATTTACATATATTTAATATCTAAAATGACATTCTTAACATTTAGTAATCATAGACCAAATAAAAAAAATAGATTTTTATGAGTGTAAACTAGAAAAAAAAATCTCATAAAAAATAAACAATGTCATTTTAAAATAAAAAAAGGGTTCTTAGAATGATGCTTTATTTTGCATGACAAAGACTTCTTATGTAACGTAGAGGTGAGTGCATTTAAAACAAAGACTATATAAAACACTATTGTTCCACATAGTTAGCTCAAGTGATAAGAGTTATGAGACATAAAAGTTGGGTAAAATGAAGGATGAAGGTTTCAGGGTTCGAATCATGAGGAGTGACTAATTTACTAACATTACTAACAACTAACATTTCTCTATCAAAAAATAAAAACACCACTGTTCAAAATAAAAATGATAATGCAATAGTTTTCTTACACTACTTCTTATATTGTTGTAGATTTAAAACTTACTAAGGAGCAAATAAAAATTTTCGCATTTGCAAATATAATCACTTTATTCAAAGCAACAGCAGTTTATTAGTCGGCTTTCCCCAAATGACTTAAATTGATAGGACCTCAATAACAACTTCTCAAAATAAGCTTATTATGGATGAATTATATTATGATAGACAAGATCTAACAACATAGTATGTACATCTTCTGTCTAACATGACACCGGAATAAAAAAGTGTTTATGAGACGATCATGTCAACAATTAATTAAGATAAATGGGTGTTGTTTTTTTTCTATGGTTATGGAGGAACGGAGAAAACTTTCATTTGGAGAGCATAAACAACAGCTATAAGATCAAAGGACGAAAAACTCAACATTCGCAAGCATTATTTTGAAGTTGTAGACTAAACACTCAAAGATACTAAAATATTTGCTAATAAGTTCAGTTTCAACCAACATTTTGGAGGAGAAGTTGTTGTTGTGGACTGCCAATAACAACAGGAAGTTTCAACTTCATGAAAATATTGTATCATAATTATAAAATAAATAATTCGAAACAAAAAGTCAAAACTAGCTGAAATAAATGATGAAACAAAAGCATCAAAATCGACCTTCACTACATCTAGAAAAGGTCGAGCCCAGGCCGGAGGAAACTCCCTAGAGGTTGGGCGCATATGGGTATTTGTTGTCACCAAAGATGGACGCGATACAGCAGCACGTCACAATGAAAAACCTCGACGAAGCGACAGGCTGGTGACGGAACATGTATTTCAATCCTCTTGAATGGAGTAACATCAACCAAGGTAAAAAACAAATAACATAAAATCCTGCATATAGGTAATACAACCCACTATATTGCCAAGGTAACGCGCAAACAACAAGGGTTGTAAAACAAGACAAGTTAAAAGAACATGGTGTGTCGTCTTAGGGGAGACAAGACACCAAAGACACGCTAAATCCATCACAACGCCACGACAAAAAAAATAATACATTTATAAAAAACCTTAAAAAATTCTTATACAAAATAATATATTAATACAAAAATATCTTGAAAATAACGCAAAAATAATAAAAACACAAAATAAATAAAAGTGAATATCCCCCGTGCATCGCACGGGTCAAAAATACTAGTGAAAGATAAAATTAAAGTCAAATATAATTATTTAATTTAGGGGATGTGATAGAATAAGGTGGTGGTATATTTATGTTATAATGATGGTCCATTGATAGAATGAAATATAATAATATATTTTTATAAGAAATTAAGCAGTTAAATATATAGATAAGAAATTATTATTAAATATAGGAGAAAATAAAGAAATTGAATGTTATCCCCCCAGCAAAGTCTTTACCCTGGTGCAAAGAGCTTCTATGCCGCTCGGGACATGATATCATACCTACCAGAGGTGTTTTGGCTAGACGAGGGGTTTATATCAGAGGAAGTTTATGTTCATCAACCCCCAGGTTTTAAAGATGAGAAGAAGCCAGACCATGTGTTCAAATTGAAGAAGTCACTCTATGGTCTGAAGCAAGCTCTCAGAGCATGGTATGAGAGACTCAGCTCATTCCTTCTGGAAAATAAGTTTGTAAGGGGTAAAGTATATACAACTCTCTTTTGCAAAACTTACAAAGATGATATCTTAATTGTGCAAATCTATGTTGATGATATAATATTTGGCTCTGCTAATCAATCTCTATGCAAAGAATTTTCTAAGATGATGCAGGCTGAATTTGAGATAAGCATGATGGGAGAATTAAAGTACTTTCTGGGAATACAAGTAGATCAAACACCAGAAGGAACATATATCCATCAGAGCAAGTACACTAAGGAACTTCTGAAGAAGTTCAATATGCTGGAATCTACAGTGGCCAAGACTCCAATGCATCCTACGTGCATTTTGGAGAAAGAAGATGCAAGTGGTAAAGTTTGTCAGAAGCTCTATCGTGGCATGATAGGATCCCTTCTGTACTTAACTGCATCTAGGCCTGATATATTATTTAGTGTTCATTTATGTGCTCGTTTCCAATCAGATCCAAGGGAAACCCACTTAACTGCTGTTAAGAGGATCCTAAGGTATCTGAAAGGCACCACTAACCTTGGCTTGATGTATAAGAAAACATCAGAGTATAAGCTTTCAGGTTATTGTGATGCTGACTATGCTGGAGATAGAACAGAGAGAAAAAGTACTTCTGGAAATTGTCAATTTCTAGGAAGTAATCTAGTCTCATGGGCAAGCAAGAGGCAATCAACCATTGCACTATCCACTGCAGAGGCAGAATATATCTCAGCAGCAATATGCAGCACTCAGATGCTCTGGATGAAACATCAGCTGGAGGATTATCAGATCCTTGAGAGCAATATCCCAATCTATTGTGATAACACTGCTGCAATCTCACTGAGTAATACAAAAAAAGTAATTGAATGCTGACTTTGCATCGCGTATTAATTTCGTATCTGAACTAATTATTTGATTACTATTAAATGCATTATTTGTTAGATTGTAGATGCAGTCATATAATTATATATGCATAAAATGTTATTTAATATTATAATAAACTTGATACTATGATACACTTTTTTTCGCATTTTAAGAAAAATATGAGTCGTGCATCGCACGGGAACCTACATAGTTAACAAAAACATACTCAATAGTCAATACAGTACTAACGCTAAAAATAAGTCAAATGAAGAATTAATGTACATGAAATAAACACTAAGATCAGCTAAAGATAAATAAGTGTGGATCTAAACCTTAGCATCAATTAGAACAATGTGGAGAGGATAACCCTAGTCCTGATTTTCAAGTAATTTTTTCCAAGGCAGAGACTCTTGGTGGGATTCACATGTACACCCATGTCTCCGATCAAAATCACGACAAATGAATCAAAGCAAAAGAGATGAGAAAATGGAAGCAAGGGTACTAGGCTGAAAACACAATATGAACATCTCAGCACAATATGATTCGATTTATAGCCACGAATTTAGAATTCTCCAGATCAAATCAGAGAAGCTGTAAAGGAATTAAGGGAGGAGATAGGAACACAACTTGTAAAATAGAAAACACAATTATAGATGTCAACAGTACCATGGTTTGTTGATAGGGAGAAGTGAATATAGATAATAGATGAGCTCCATAGCATAGTAGCATCCAACAAATACAACCAATCCAACGGAAGGAAGTACAGGATGAAGTGGAACAGTTGTCGATGAAGTGACAGTGGCATAGTCGGTGAATAGATTAGGGATCATAGGAGCAGAACGATGGGCAGTTACGTGAAGTGGTGGGACGACGATGGCCGGAATTCACGGAAGACAAAGTATGCCCAAATATCTGACAGCCCAAATATCTGCTAACCCTAGTTTAACATTAAATTGACACCAAACCAATACAGCCCAAATACAAAGTAGGCCCAAATATATGGGAAGTGCAAAAAAAAAACAGTGCAGTAGGACCTAATAGGATTCGATCCTAAGACCACACGCCGCAGCGATTGTCAAAACCTCAATCACCGAAAAAGAAAAGAAAAAAAAGATCATCATCAGATTCAGCAGGCAACTGATGGCATCTATAATGCGATCACGGGAGGAGATTGAGCCGGTAGAGGAAAATTTAGCAAAGAAGAAGAAGATTGAGGCAGTTGAGGGAAATTTAGGGGAAAAGAAAGCTCTGTTGATTGGATTGAAACACCCACAGATGAATGATATTGATGATGTGAAAGGGAAGATATTGAGGATGAAGAAATTCCTCATGGATCTGCGAGGGTTTTCAGATAACAACATCACTCTCTTGATTGAAGATGGAGACCCAGACAAATCACAACCCACTGACTACAACATACGACTGGAGACATGCTATTTGGTTGAGCATGCTAAACCAGGTGACATCCTTTTCATCCACCTCATCGCCCATGGCTGCTCTGATGGCAATATCACTACTTCTGATAAAGTACTCCTCCCAGGTATGGTATCGGTATCCAAACAAACCCTAATTTGTTTGCTGGCTGGCATTGGTATATACTATATAGTAATTCTTTGTTTTATGTGCTTGCTTGCAAACAGATAATCATTTCAGGACAATTATATACACTGCCGGCTCTTTAGATTGTACCCTGACAATTGTCTCCGATTGCCTAATTCAACCTGAAAATTCTGTGTGTTGTACTCCGGCAATACCAGTGGTTAGTCAACAAGACTATACAAGATTTTACACAAGACACCCAAATGCTAAATTTGTCTGTGTGAAATATCCGTGTTTTTGCGCCACCGGTTTGTCTCCCGTTGATATCGAAACACCTTGCATAACTCCAACTCTCAAGACCCACTCAGAGGAGACCAGCTTTCCAAGTTCAAGATTAATTCTCTTGAATGCTTTCCAATATGACCAGAAGAAGCCCAAAGAGGACAGGGGACCCTTCTTCTATATGCCAGAATTATTCTTAGCTTCTTCCACAACCACTACTACTCCTCCTAACCCACACAAATTATATGGGGTTTTTACCACTATCATTCTTGATATAATTGAAGAGACTCAGGGACGAGTTACAAGTGTAGACCTTGCACGAAAGGCTATGGATAAACTTAGGATGCAAGGTATTCGTCAAAACCCTGGACTGCATTCCAATGAGCACCACCATGCTTATGCCTCCTTTTTGTTCGCTGATTAGGTAGCACACTGGTATATATATTATTTGAATGATGTCAGTGTACTATGTCAAGCGACATATGGCTTTTGGTCAGATGATCGGTTCTTGTTTAGTTATTTCAGGTTTCGTGTGTTCTTATTTAAATTTGCTATTTTTTTCTACTGCTTTGGGATGTAAGAATTATGCACGTTCAGTTCTATTAAATGCCTGATACAAAGTCTGAATCCAGTTATTCTCAGGTTCAAAATATTATTATTTTGCTATGGTTGTAGTCTGATGATTGCCTTTGGTCTGAATCATATGTTGTTTTGTACCCGTTTGAATGTAAACCAAAGAGCACTTATTGGAGCTTTTTTAGTGCATTTTTTTGTCGATAAGCTCCAATAAGCTTTGAAAGGCCCCTGCCAAAGGGCACAAAGCTAAAGCTTTGTGACATACAGGACAGTTCTACATTTTGTTTAAGCATTTAATTGAAATTTAAACCTGAAGTGCTTTCCTTTTAAATTGGTCATGCATCTTAGCTGTCTTTAACACTCCCAAATCACTTACGCTTAGCTTTCCAATAAGGCTAATAACACTGAGACTTTTGGTTACTCTTTTCCTTTCGAAACGTATCTTATATTCAGCGCTCTGTTCCTTCGGGATTCACCATTTCACAATCTCTGTGATTCACCTTCCACTAGGTGAATTAAGTTTATACTCCATTCATTCCTTTTTATAAGACCACTTTTAGACAATAAGACCACTTTTAGACAATTGTATCTATGAAGAAAATATGTAATGAATCTAATTAATTTGTTGATTTTAAAAAATTATTTACAATCTTCCATATTTACCTTTTATAATTGTATTAATTGTTTCCCACTATATGTGACTTGCTTGGGTAACATGGGAGAGAACTAGTGGTGGGTGGTAATCAAAATTTGGGAATTTCCTAAGTGTCGGAATGTCCTCGGGGCTCTCTTATGACTTCGAGAAAGGTCTTCAAACTGGTGTACTTTGAGATCCCTTAATGCTCGGCCTTCCCTTCTATTCAAAACTTCTCTTCAAGCCCTCTAACTTCAAAGTCTTTGTTGACGCTTGCTCTGACCTTAAGTAATGGGAATACCCTTAATTCAAAATTCCAGCATCAACACGTTGTGAATGAAGAATCATTTAAGGTCGGTCCCCCTCTTGTGGGATGGTCAATAGACCGCCCCGGAGACGAAGCACAGAGTTAGCAAGCCATGAAAGACACACTTAACCTCCATACTTCAGGCACAATATCTTGTGAACTTGTGGACTAGGCAGACACTTCCTTAGAAATATGCCACATCCAGTACATGCTTGTGAAGAGCAACTCCCCTTGAAATGGTATAAGTCAATGGAGAGCAGAATCCACCGGGAGGGCTCAAGGGCGAGCTATCAATATTCAGGTCATGAGACGCCCTTCAATGGGAATTGGCGAAGGCATTCCCCCTCATGCCTTTGGAAGGGTGGCCTTTTGACTCAAGGTTCAATCCTGTTAGAGCGAGTTTGACTTAGATAGAAGCTTGTAAGGGCTCTTGAGCCAATTGTTTGAGGCACAAAAGTCCAGCTAGGGTTAAGATTTAAAGTTTTTTTTCCTTTCCACTATAAAAGGGGAGAGCCTACATTGTAAAAGGTGTGTACACATTATATACACTAATGCGGCTAGGTTATTAGGGGTCCTACTTCTGCAAGGGTTCCAGTCTAGTTTCCTCTCTTGCTAATTTTAAATTGTGAACATTGGCGACGTCCGTGGGAATTCTGGTAACACATTCCCAGATCTCGTGGTTTCTTTGAGTATTGATGATACTAAAACGTTATGGTAGACATAGAGGTGAAGGCCTCGGGCGAGGGCCACCCCACAGGAAAGACCTGGTTGTGGACCAGGTCGGATAGGGGGCATGGTCCGGTTTATAGACGTGTTGGAGGAGTTCCACATCGGGTGGATCAGGGCGGCGGAGGATCGCAAGGCTCGAATTTGGGCGGAGGAGGTCCTCAGGGTCTGGATCTAGGCGAAGGACAAAGGCTTGAAAGCTAAAGCTTCATATTCTTCTAAGCATAGGCATGAGAAAGAAGGCCATTTGTTCAAGCTTCTTATCTGCTGCTAACGCAGCCTTGAGAAACCTCCCCAGAAAAACATAAGGAGTTGGAGCATTAAGACGGAAGTTCATTTTCCTAATAATTAGCTTCTCCATTCCAAGTATTTGATCTCTAGTATAGGACTCGTCCAGATGCTAATTAAATCTTTGACCCTCGGATGCCAAGTATTTGATCTCTAGTATAGGACTCGTCCAGTTGATTTTATTCATTATCTCTATTAGGTTATTGGTAAGTTATCATGCTCCTTAACTTCACCACTTTCCTGGAGAAACTTAGATCTTTCTGGTGGGTGGATTGTTTCCTTGGAATGAACTCTGAAAAATCTGCTATCATGTTGCCCTCTCCGACACATTGAAGATGTCTTTGATTTGCATTATCGGAAACTTTTACCGTGTCAGCTTCACAACAAGAACTAAAAATACAAACACAGTTTTTACTACTGCATGTTGCATGTTGCTGACTAGCAAGTATCCAGTTACCCTCCAACTTAATTTCTGCAAAAATAATCATTTAGTTCATTGGTGAAATAAGTGTGTTTAGGTAAACAACTTAGTTAAAAGATAATAACAATGAGAAACTTATTCAAATAAACTCAAAACAACTTATAGATAGGTATAAGCGCTTGTTCAAATGTTAATGTGAGTAGCAGCTTATGAAATTAAATCAATAGAGCTTATAAGTAGGATATAACCTGTTTTCATTATCACACTCAAACATTTACAAGTTCTCATACAATAAGTTTAATCAAGTTGTTTCAAACCTAGGCTAAATCATTTTCCAACATTTAGGGAATATTTGAAGTACTGGTCTATAAGAATGACATTCCTTTCCCTAAGACAGTAATATGAACATTTGTCTGCATCATGTAATGTTATTGATGTGTGTTAACCACTACATGTCATTTCCCAGATTATATTTGAAAAATTGAATTGAATGTGCATAAACCAAAATCCATTTTTGCTAATTTCTTAGTACAAAACATGCCACTTGTATAAGTACACGACATTGTTGGTTATTCTCTTATGATGTATTCACTGATATATGCCATACAATATAACTAGGATTTTCTGAATAACTGCCATATGTGAGATACCCCAGGAAATCAAGCAACACAAAATAAAAACAGACCTTGTAGAATATATATCTAATATTCTGATGTATAAATTTCACAAATAGGAAAAAAGAAGACTTTTCAATATGTCTGATCTGATCACCCATCAAACACTTGTAAGCTGAAGATGATGTCTTGGATGGTGAATCTGTGGAAGCTTTAAACTTTTCAATGCAACCCCACCTGACCTCCTTTTCCAAAGACTATTTCCTTCATCTGACTTTCTCACTCCCTTGATCACAGGGAGAGGAGGATCCATGTTTTCAATGCTTATGGGAATAACATTCTCATTACTAATCCAACCACGCCTCTGGTTTCTGTTCCTGGACATATCTGCACCACTTACTGTTGTCACCTGCAGGGATTTAAATTGCGGTCCGGAACGCGAAGAGTGTGGGAGTCTCGCACCGGCATCACGACAGCAATTGCGGCCATATCCATTAGTATTTGTCTGCAATTCCACAACGCAGCTGGAAGCACAACCACTACCACGACCGCAATTTAAAACCTTGGTCACTCGTTGCGTCCTTCCACAACTGGAGGGAGGAGCAGTTGTGGTGGTGGTTAAGTTTTTGGCAGAGAAGAGCTTTTTGAGCTTAGAATACTTGACAATAGGGGAGATAGAGATGGAGGTGGTGTTGCTTTTGGTGGTGGTGAGGCTGAGTCTATGTTGTTGTGAGGTTGGAAGTTGTGCTATTTTGTTGTCCCTCTTCACCTGACCCATGCAACCAATTCTTGGGGAAAGAGGGTTAATGGAGAAGGAACCTGGATGATGGTCTCTTCTCTGTGGAAGACTCACACTTTTTATGGATGTCCTTGAACATAGCATTGGCAGGAATGTGCTTCTGTTATGGATATGCAGGTTCTGATGGTACAAGTCATGATGGTGATGATTTTCACTGCCCATGTTTCTTTGGGAGTTTGAGAAGATCAAAAGGAAAGTTAAGAGATAAGAAATTTGTATGATGGGAATGGATTTGCAAGTGTTTTGGGTGTTTTCACTTCTCAGAATGGTGTGAGTTTGAGCTTGTCAATTATACAAGTGCAAACCAACAAGTTCTTCCTTCAAATGGTACATATTTGATTTTCCTTAAGTAAGGTCTTAAATTCGAGTAATGTGAATAGAAAAAAAAAAATCGCGGGAGAATTAACGTACCATGATTTGAATGTTTTCGGCTCTAACAGAATTAACTCATGTGGAGAATACCAACTGCATTAGACAAAAAAATAATAATGGAAGTGCAAGTGTGCTTTTGTGACCCTTGGTCCTGTAGGTAAAGAAACAACCATTAAGGAGATGACAAAATGGAGTAGAAGAAATCATTGCAGAAGAAGGAACACACATCAAACAAGAGGAACAGGACCACTTTGATGTTTGAATTGGTTTCTATCTGTAGTTTAATACAAGTCAGATTTTGTACCTCTGATTAAACTCTTTGACAACCCAAATTTAGGACTTAGGATAAGAAAGGACTAATGAGTTTGGTTTGCACCCCTGGGTGTATTTGTGTCTGTGATTGTGTGGAGAGATCTGAATAGTGAATATGCAAAAGTACACACCCTACAGTGGTTAAATCATGGACTGAACAACCCCTTGTCCCCCAAAAGGTCCACTTCAGCTCAATACTTGATGGTGCCTATATTTGACTAATAAGGTGACATGGTAACATGCATATATTATTTTGTAGTGTAAGAAATTAGAAATATATTTTGTTTTCATAATCTTTGAAAACTTATACAATGGACTTTTAAATAACTCAGTTTTATCCTTCATCCTTTGAATACCAACTCTATTGTAGGAAAACCAAAATCCTTGACATTCACATTGAAGATGGTTTAGTCCTGTTAATTACTATTCTGCGGTAATTTTACTATACATATTCACATACCACTCATACCACATCATCTTCCATTTCATTTCCAACAATTTTCTTTTTTTATCTCTCGTATTTGAGTGTCAACTTAACTTTTTCCTTTTCTATTCTGGTAAACTGAAAACTAATAAGTATCCTTTTAATTTCTTAGGAAACAAATAATTATCATTATTATCTGTGTTTGCAACACAATATCTGAAATTTACTTCTGTGAATAAGAGTCAGAACTAATTAATCAATCTCCGAATGGAGAATGCATTATGAGGTAGAGCCACTTTCACCAAGAAACCAATAATTCAGGAGTATAATGCAGATTGCATCAAGTGAAGTATCCTAAACTCATAGCTAATGATGCCAAAGAGTCCAAAATTTGGTTACTATTTTTGTCTTTATGTCCAGCTCTTTTTTTATTAACCTGTTTTTAATCAAAGGATAAAAGATTGCTTTACATTAATCATGCAATTCTAAATATTTCATTTTAATATTAGACAAGTCGTCACACCAAAATAGAAAATTTCTGTTTAGAGAAACCCTTAATTAGATGATTAATTGATGAAATAATTTATTGGGGGGGAGGTATTTTAATTCTTCTTAACAAATAGCAGGACGACTCTGTTGTAATCTATTGGCATAAATGAGTCATTGTATTCAACACTTTACTTTCATCTCACTCATTTCATCCCCATCCCATCTTTTCATCTATCTATTTGGTTACAATCGTCCTACAATTGTTCTAATTCAATGGTAGAATCTCAAATAAATTAGGCTTAATTGCACTTTTGCTCCCTCATCTTTCATCGTTGTGCGAAATCCCTCCCCCATGTTTAAAATGAGCGGATTCCCTCCCTCATGTATTAAGTTGTTAAATTTTGCTCCTTCCGTTAGTTAGCCGTCTAAAAGCTAACGTCAATTGCTATTTTCACCTCTCCTTTTACTATCTGCACCACCTAAACTAAATTAAATAAAAAATTATTTTTTATATTATTTTGATGTAAAAAAAACCAACTTCTCCTCAAATCACGTTTCTTCTCCCCACCCACTTATCTTCTTCTCTCCCCCAACCATGAACCACCTCCATCATCGCCACCCAAAACGCTGGTGGCCACCCAACCATGAACCACCACCACCACCAAAAACGCCACCGCCACCGCCCAAAACGTCAAGCACTGTTTTCCTGAACCCGCCTTATCCCCCTTCCTTTGATACCACACAGAAGAACTAGAACATTGACCCACATTGCTTCTGTCTTTCACCCCACTCAAAAACCCTTCTTCTTCTTCTTGGGTTGCTGCGATATGGGGTTTGATTTGCTGGGTTGTTACTCGGTTTTTGGAGATGTAGGGATTTCTTCTGATTTTTTCACTAGCAATTGGGTTTGTACATTTGTTTTTATCAGACATTCATAGATGCGGGTTTCTCGTGTTATTGTTGGTTCCATTGATTCGTACATTCTGGCTCCTCTTTAATTGGGTTTGGATAGTTTATCTGGAAGGAGAAGCTTGAAGAGGAGTGATTTTCTGGTTGGAGATAAGCTTGGTGAAGGCCAAAGGGTCATTTGGGTGTTTTGGTCCCAAAGAATGGGGATTTAGACGTGAGAATGCAAAAGAGGGTAAGAGGCAAGGAAACACATGTGGAAATTTGGGTAAGAAAATGTGGGTGGCGGTGGTGGTTCATGGTTGGGGCAGAGTGGGTGGTGAGGAAAAACGTGATTTGAGGAAGAAGAGGGGGTTTTTTTTTCATTGAGTATAAAAATTTTAAAATAAAAAAATATTTGGCTTAATTGCATTTTTGCTCCCTCATCTTTCACCGTTGTGCGAAGTCCCTCCCCTATGTTTAAAAGGAGCAGAATCCCTCCCTCATGTATTAAAATGTGAAGATTCGCCCCTTCCGTTAGTTAGCCGTCTAAAAGCTAACGGAGGTTGCTATTTTCACCCCCTTTTTTACTATCTCCACCACTTACATGATTTATGGAAAAAAAATTAATTAAAAACTCAACACCAAGAAATCTATTATCTTCATCTCTTCCCTTATCATCTTCATCTTCTTCATGGTATACAACAAAAAAACCTAGTAGATTTTTTTTACCCCAAATTCAATCTCATACACACTTAGCCACACACACATTGACAAAAAATACTAGTAAAATATGCCTAGCAAATCAACAATGTGCGTCCTCTCCTTGTAATCTTCTTCCCCCCTTCTATTTCTAAAAAATTAATAACCATTCTAACTTATTCTCACCAAGATAATGATGTGTTTCTAGACGATGCAATAAAAACTCATTTCATCAAGTTTTGACACAAAATCCTTCAAAAAGACCATGAAATTTGAATTGAGGATCGGCCATTAACTTGTTTCATAATGAGGAAATAACAGCTCCCAATATGTTAAAATTTCAATTGTGAGATTTAAAGCATATCTTCTCCAAGTGAAAACACCAGACACCAAATTAAACCCCAATAACCCAAAGTTGTCTTGCACTGTTCTGCAAAATACAACATTGAAACCAGAGACAATTCCTCCTCCTCCACGAAGAACCCTAATATTTCCACTGTCAATTGCTGCAATATCGCTGTTCAGGTTCAGAATCAGGGCCAAAAACCACCACTCCCTCTTTCCCTCAACCCACCTCACTACACCACCGTGGTTCTTCCTCTCTCATTCCACCCTCACCTCTCAATCTCAAATCTCTTCATCATCTTAAATCTGGATTTCCTGAAACCTCCATGGCCATCTTCCAGAAAATCATCTTCAACCTCCATCTCCCATCTTCAACCAAACCCAGATCTGTAACAAGATGAAAAGGTCGCACCTTGGGAAGGTGTTGGTCGGCGGCGAAGAGCAGATGATCGGCGTTCTCACGTAGGCCAGCCCTATTACCGCACCACCAGATCTGGGCGAGAAACAAACCCAAAGGTCGCACCTTTTCAGCAAGGGCTCTGTTGGTTCGGTGGTTGTTGCTGCCAAATGGTATATGGATAAGGGGAAGAGGTTTTTAATGGTTTAGGATGAAGATGAAGATTATGGTTGATGTTAGATTTATTATTCATTCTGGATTTTGGGTTGTCTCCATGTTTTTGTTGTTGTTGATGCATATTGGAGATTAGAGATTTTTATTTCTACAAAGAATGGAGTGGTAATGGTGATGGTGTGGTGGAGGGTTGCTGGGTTGGTGTTGTTTAATGGAGAGAGATGGAGGAGTTTTTTTCTTTTATAATTTTTTTTTAACTTATTTCATTTATTTTTTCCTTTATTTTATATTTCTGATTGAGGGGTGTGGTTAGTAAAAGGAGGAGGTGAAAATAGCAATCCCGTTAATAATTGGATGGAAAGTTAATGGTAGCACAAATTAAAACATGAGGGAGGGAATCTGCTCCTTTTAAACATGCGGGAGGGACTTCGCACAACGGTGAAAGATAAGGGAGCAAAAGTGCAATTAAGCCTCAAAATATTTTTTAATTTAGTGTAGGTGGTGCAGATAGTAAAAGGAGAGGTGAAAATAACAACTACTGTTAGCTTTTAGACGGCTAACTAACGGAAGGAGCAAAATTTAACAACTTAATACATAAGGGAGGGAATCCGCTCATTTTAAACATGGGGGAGAGATTTCGCACAACGGTGAAAGATGAAGGAGCAAAAATGCAATTAAGCCAACAAATTAAGGATCTTAATAAATGTATGTGCGCGTTCTTTAATTTATTCTAGTTTACGTACACCAAATTCAAACATTTGATTATTTAAACATTTGACCAAGTTCAAACTTAGGTTATTTTACTACCATGTTTTGTTAGAAGGTTCCATCATGTTTGAAGATGTTGAAATAGGAGGCATGCAAAGTCGGTGTTTTAGTTATGTAAGGTTGCCAAAGTGGGAAACAAGAGATTATATATGCCGTCAAAGTCCTCAAATCCTCACGTTCTCTCTTAACCAACCAATTTGTGTCAATGAAGAAAGAAAACGATAATTTATAGTTCAATGATCTTACTTAATAAGGCAGCTATATTCAAAACATGATCGAATTATTTTTGTTCCTTGACAAGTTTTTAATGCCATGATCGAATTATTCCATTAACATATTTAATATAATACTATGTGTCCCTAGCACATTTAAATCTAGTTCTGATATTTTATTTTTTGGTCAAATTGTTTGTACATATTTTTCAATGCAATAGGAAGAGTGCTCATTTCTTATGATGTTGTTATTGAGAAAAGTTTACTTACTTAATGTGATCTCAGAGTTTTGAGCCATTAATCTAAAAAGTTGTATGTTCGTGGTTAATATTTGCTAAACAAATATCTAAAAACTCTGTTTTTTAATATTTAACTTTATCTACTAATTATATCATTTTAATATGTATTATAACTAAATGATATAACCAACGATTCTTATGATTGACATGATCTTCAAATCTTGAGAGGATTAATCTCATGCCTGTATGAAGTGTTGTCAAACTCGCGAGTTAACTCTTAAACTCGTACTAGTCTACGTTTCTAGGTGTTAAAAACGAGTTAGCTCGCAGGTAAACTCGAAATTTCCTTGACTCGATCAAACTCGTGTCAAACTCGATAGACTCGTACAAACTCGTGAGTTTACTCCGAGTTAACGAATCAAGGAGAAAAATGGATTTTTCACTAAATCCCCAAATTAAAAGGGTAAATCCCCAAATGAGAAAATATTTTGGGTCTACATTGGGTTTCTTCCTCACTTTCTCAGAGTTCTTACCTCAACCAACTTTCTCCTTGCTTAGAACATGAGAAAATATGTTAACTTGATTAAACCAGTTTACTGAGCCAAATTTACTATCAGTTTTGCTCTGTTCTATTTGTTTATGTTTCCAATTCATTGTTCATTCATTTCATTCTTTTTCATTTCAAAAATAATATTGAACTATGCTTTATTATGAAGTTGGGTGTTGAATTTATGTGGTTAATGTCTCCTTGATGGTTGTAATATGTGTTAACTCTGCGAAAAATTTTTAATTCCTTAAAACGAGTTTACTTCCTCAAAACGAGTCAACCTAAACTCTCGAGTTTGACAACCTTGACTGTATGGTTTATGATAATTGATACTTAAAAAAAACTAAAAGAGATAACAATATAATATCATGAAACCATCTTAAACTTTAGAGTAATTGATTTTCACTCACAACATGACATGTAAGAGGAATAATAACTTTCATTTTAAATTTTACTTAAAATTAAAATAATTTTTTTTACGTAACGGAATCTAATTGAATAATTGTGTAAAATTTGTTTCATTATCAAAAATCTCACTTTTTGGCACATGTAAAATTGTATCATGCATTTTGCCCTATAAATAATTAAATCTTTACAGGGGTATATTTTTCTAATAAAACCTGAAACACATTATTTCCATGTAGTAGTAACACTGCAAAACAATCTTAAATTATTTGAATTACTTTGTTTTCGACAACAAAAGATATATATTATTGAATAAGTAAAATCCATGAGAACAACCCTCTCATAAACATGATAGATCAAAAAACTCTATCCAACAAAACCACCTCAAAGACCACACATAGAGAATGTGCCTCGTTAAAACCTTCATAGAAAAAACTCTTTGGGATAAAAACCTAATGAAGGAAAAAGAGTACAACATCCCCTAGAAGAGTCTTTGAGATACTCTAAGCAAAAGAGTAACCAATACAATAAAACATGAACAACCCAAATCTAATCAAAATAAGTCAACTAAAAACAACCCTAAATGCAACACCAAAACGAAACAACCGAGAAGACAAATAACCTAAACCACAAAGAACCTAGTGCCTCAAGGGGACCCATACTTATCAGGATGAGCACGTTTGAGATGCTGCACACACCCCTCAATGACCTCCTCATCGGAACCATCCCAAACAAGACCTAGTTCTTTACCAACCGTCCACATCTCCCGTGCTCGCTCATAAACACAATCCTGGAGCTGAGAAGACAACATACCCGTAGGACTCATCCTACCAGACGCAGTGTCAGGCACATCTGATGCCTCCAAAGCATCAAAACCAACAACCTGAGAACCTCGTTTTTTCCCACCCCTCTTAGTGATTTTCTTAGGACGACCTCTTTTTCTCCCAACATAAGAACCTATGCCCTTAACGGGCTCCTTCTCAACAGAAGGACCACGGGAAAGAGGATTAAACCTAGAGAAAATTACATCAAGGGGAACCCCTGAAAGAACACAATAGTATCAATCTAAAAAATATTTACTACTCCCTCTGTTCCAGAAAGTTTGTAGTTTAAGGTTGTGACACAAAGAGTAAGAGAATAATTATTGATAGTATAATTTGACTAGATTGCCCTTATTTAATTTTACTAGTATGATTTGCAACTATTAAATTATACTTAGATAGAGAAGAATAATTAATAGAGAAGACTTGTGGTTGGTTAATATAAAAGGTGATAAGGAAGAGAAAATGTATTAAATGAGAGTATAGGTGGAAAAAATTAGCAAAAAATGCATTGGTTTTCTAAAACAACAAACATTTTGGGATATTGAAAAATGGTGCAAAACAACAAACTTTCTGGAACGGAGGGAGTACATATACTTATGAAAAGAGAGACCCTATTAATTTCAGTTAATTGCTTATCAAAAGCAATAATGTATTAAGAAATGTAATATAAATGTGCAATGACATTTTTTATGGTGTTTGCTATGGTACCTTAAGCCAGATTAAGGTGTGGTACCCAAAATGAGTTGATTCAATAATAAAGACTCAAGTATTAATTAAAATTTTGATTTTATTCTATAATAGTAATGCAGTGTTTCACTCTTAGGGACATGAGATATCCGAGTTATGTATTTTAAGCTTTGTTCATTCATCAACTATGATTATTTTAGGCGCATCTTCATCACCATTATTCGTTTCTACCACTCGTTCATTTTTCATTAAAAAGAGAATTTTATTAGATAAAGTTAATTGACATGTGAATTAAAATCTAAAGGTGTAATATTTACCTCAAATAATATGATAATAATCTATTATATTACTTAAAATGGGTACCACGCCCAATAAAATCCAAGGTATCACATAATTTACTTTTTTTTTTAATAGCTCAGATGTCATTATTGATAATATTATATCATTGCTGTTGTAGTTGCTTTTATGAAAGAAAGTGTAAAAGATTCTTGTAAGGAGCAAAGGTGTGATGGAAATGTAATGAGATTAAAAGTATAGTTAGTTTATACAAAATTGCAAAGAAAATGATAAAAAAAAAGAATGAAAGTCTTTTGGAACAAAAAGTGTTGTAAATAATTGACATTTATTAATGGTAAAAGCACAATTTTAGTGTAATGCAAATCAGGGCTGGATCTGGAGAAAGTGAACCTACTAGTAAATATAGCTATGGATGGCCAACCATTGTCATCGAACCGGAGGACACGCTTGTCTGTGAGTGAACAGCAATCTATTCTAGGTACCCAATTGATTGTTCACCAAAACAAAAACAGTGCCTACCTAAGATTTCTCAAGTGCTAGATATCTTTGTGGTGGATCAGCATGCACTAGAATTAATAATTCATGAACCACATATATAGCACTAACCATACTTTCTTTACACCTTATTTTTCCCTATATATTATATTTCGCATCAAATTATATCATATATCATATTTAATATTTATCTATTCTCTTTCCTTATCCACTCTAAGTGTTTATATCAAAAAAGTATACACCAAACAATATTGAGATTGAAAATTTCACAGGATATTTATAAGTTGAAATAATTCATACTTTCTTCACAAGTATTAAATAGGTAGAATACTCTTAATATTTATAAAAGTTGGACTGGTCAGAGTTATCTGACAACTCTTAGGCGACTCTGGTGTTCCCTGACAAGCGGCTCCACTACCTGGCGAGTGACTCAACTACCTAGCGAGCGAGTCCCCTACTTGTCGAGTGACCCCGCTACCTAACGAGTGAGTCCTTATTTAGCGAGTCATTTCTCATATGGCGAGTCATTAGTTACGAATGCTTCATGACGTTAGCGATCTCTTCCATGTGTGGGCGTTCTCACACCAATTATTTATGTATTCCTCATGTCATGTTTGCAATTCATTTATTCTTTACGTTATGTTGAAGATTTATATGTTTTATAGGCTTCGGCGACCCCGCCCAAAGGGCAGGTTATGTTTATATGGCTATTTTGTACCTAGGTTCAAATTTATTTATTTTTAGATAAGTCATTGAACATTATATTGAAATGAAGTACATGGTACTTCAAGGGTACTTCAACCCAATACAAGAGAAGATATCAAGAAAATAAAAGAATAAAAGCTAACACTAAAGACAAGTTAGTTACAACCAGCCAAGTAAACCCCACCTCCTTGAAGAGTAAGCCCCCAGTGGAAGGAAAGAGTACAAATTCCTAAAGCCTACCAATAAACTCCAAGTCCAAAATGACCAACAAATTGCTACCAGAAGCCAAAAACAACGCTCCTTTGCTGGGTCCAAATCTGCCAAACAAAATCATGAACCAAAAGGTACAGGCTTTAAGCTCCTCTATATAAGGAGGAAAAACCACTTGTAATACTCATGTTCATCTTTGATACTGCATTAGAACCCCCTCATTGAGAGCTCTAGATCTAGATTTGGTTCAAAACACATAAAAAAATATAGATATAGATACAATGTTTGATTTGACATTATCATGCCACATAATTCTAATCCATTTGTGAAAGTTGTAACACTACAAGAAATATTGAAATTAGTTGTGCAATATAGTGTAGGCCTGGACACCAACAGTCCAACATAACTAAGCATTTGCAAATGAACTTCTAACTTCTTCACTTAATTTGGGTCAATGTTATACCTCCCTTCAACAAGGAGGCTCCACTCTTCTTCTTTGTCCTCCAATATCAAACCTTAAAAACTCTTCGCATGCACGTCATCGCCTTCGCGCCAGCCAACCTCGTCATTAAACCACTCAAGCCCAGTTCAAAGCCACTTGTGCTCCCCGCTATCTTACCACCCTAGCTAAACCGCCAAACATGCGAATTCGCGAGTTGATGGAAAGTCACACAATCCTTTCTATGCATGCTCCTCTTATGGGCGTTGTTTCCCTCTTAGTGTCTATATTTATAGTTTTTTTAATGTTTGAGGCAAATATTATAAAATGGTTATTGATATTATATTATAAGATAAGATCATCAGTCAGTATATGGTAATAGGGAGTGGGAAGGGTAAGATGGACCGACAATAACTCTTAGGGCACAGACACGGATCATCTTCGCGCAGAAGCAAGTGAATGACGCGTCAGGATACACGCAATTCTACTCCATGTAATCGAGTTTAAAATATCACCCAAACATGATTTGGTGTGATGATATTAGGGTAGAAGCGATTCTAATGTGCCCAAACATGAAACCAAATGTATTCGAAATTGAGTCGTTTGTCTTCTAGTGTTATGAGTAATTTCAGAATCCTTAGGTATTCTTCTTTTTCTTTTCATGTTAGAATAGGATAAACAATGTTCATGAAATATGATCCAAGTTGAAGAATCATGAACAAGTTATCCCACATGACAACTTGAAAGATCTACATTCAGGTGAGCACGAACTCAAGCGTGAGAATAAGAACATGAACAAGAACTAGTTGTTCTATGACCACTTGAGGTAGAAGCCATTTTAGTATGCGCACACATGAAACCAAACATATTCGATATTGAGTTGTTTGTCGTCTAGTGTTATGAGTAGTTTCAGACTTCTTAGGTATTCTTCTTTTTCTTTTCATGTTAGAATAGGGTAAACAATGTTCATGAAATCAAAGAACAAGTTTCCCGGTGACAACTTGAAAGATCAACACTCAGGTGAGCACTGATTCAAGCGTGAGAATAAGAACAGGAACAAGAACTCAAGCGTGACAATAAGAACAGGAACAAGAACCAGTTGTTCTGTGACCACTTGAGGTAGAAGCGATTCTAGTATGCGCACACATGAAACCAAACATATTCGATATTGAGTCGTTTGTCTTCTAGTGTTATGAGTTTCAGACTTCTTAGGTATTCTTCTTTTTCATTTCATGTTAGAATAAGGTAAACAATGTTCATGAAATCCAAGTTGAAGAACCAAGAACAAGTTTCCCGGTGGCAACTTGAAAGATCAACACTCAGGTGAGCACTGATTCAAGCGTGAGAATAAGAACATGAACAAGAACTCAAGCGTGAGAATAAGAACAGGAACAAGAACCAGTTGTTCTGTGACCACTTGAGGTAGAAGCGATTCTAGTATGCGCACACATGAAACCAAACATATTCGATATTGAGTCGTTTGTCTTCTAGTGTTATGAGTAGTTTCAGACTTCTTAGGTATTCTTCTTTTTCTTTTCATGTTAGAATAAGGTCAACAATGTTCATGAAATCCAAGTTGAAGAACATAGAACAAGTTTCCCGGTGACAACTTGAAAGATCAACACTCAGGTGAGCATTGATTCAAGCGTGAGAATAAGAACAGGAACAAGAACTCAAGCGTGAGAATAAGAACAGGAACAAGAACCAGTTGTTCTGTGACCACTTGAGGTAGAAGCGATTCTAGTGTGCGCACACATGAAACCAAACATATTCGATATTGAGTCATTTGTCTTCTAGTGTTATGAGTAGTTTCAGACTTCTTAGGTATTCTTCTTTTCCTTTTTATGTTAGAATAGGGTAAACAATGTTCATGAAATCCAAGTTGAAGAACCAAGAACAAGTTTCCCGGTGACAACTTGAAAGATCGACACTCAGGTGAGCACTGATTCAAGCGTGAGAATAAGAACAAGAACAAGAACCATTTGTTCAGTGCCACTTGATAGATCAATACTCCCATAAGTAGTGATTCAAATGCAAGAACAAGCAAAGAACTAAAAGTAAATTGCAGGTGCTTGAAGTAAATTGAAAGAAAAAACTAGATTAAACAACTGAAATGTAAAAGATTAAAGGAAGATTTGCTTACTTGATACTCTTGATAACCATTTTTGTGTAGACTTGAGGCGTTCAGTGCTTTCAGTAGTTAAGATATTCAACCTTATTTTCGAATTACAACTTCTATTTATAGTACTTGAAAGAAATAACTTATAAATTTACGCCCACACAATTGGCATAACTACAAAAACACATAAGGAAAAACTTCCAAGATCTGCCTTTGAAAATGTTACTTCGTTTGAAATGCCATTTGAAAACTCAACTAGAAAATATAAAAAAATGTATTGAAAATGTTACTTCATTTGAAATGTCATTCCTTCCCCTTAACATTAGCTGACTACATGGGAAGTGATATATTTCATGTCCCAGTATCCTACATTGTGTAGGCATGTTCATGTCAGTGTTGTGTTGCTTCATAGATGCTAACAAATCTATATCCTAAATCCACTTTGATACAATTCTTGACTGAAAACAGCAGCTTCCACCAAAACGATCATCCATTTCCAAAACTGCCTTTGTTTCAATTGCAATAAATACTCAGCTGCTTTTCCACCATTGTACAAACCTAAACTAAAGCACTCCAAACAGCTCCATCCCCTTCACCACACTTTGAGTGAACAAATTTAATCTTCTCCACTGACTTGCAGATTCCACTGCAGCTCCAGTCAAAGGATGCAACACATATGTTACCCGCTTGTGCCTTCCACTCACAGTCTACACAAGCATAACTCCAAATGAGAACCAAATCCAAAGAGAAAAGGAAAAAAATGGTGAGGGAGTTGAGAGACTTGGAGTTGTTTGATTCCCTTCTTTGTTTTCTGAATTTAAAAATTGCTTTCAGAAACAACTTTTAAAACATGTTTTTCAAAAGAAGAAAAAAAAAACATTTTGAACTAGATGTTTTGCAGAGTTGAAAGACCTGTGACTTTAAAACTAAAAATAAAAATAGAAAACATATCTTAAATGTTTTGAGATTTTAGTTTTAAAAACTGAAGATAATTTTTTTTTAATAACTGTTTTTATAAACTGATTATATAGAAAAAAGGGCAGCTCGGTGCACAAAGCTCCTGTATGTGTTGGGTCCGACCATTTGGTCTATTGTACGCAGCCTCACCTTATCTTTTACACAAGAGGTTGTTTCCAAGACTTGAACGGTTGAACCCATAAAAAAACATTTACATCAAACAAACTTATTTCTTTCTCTGTTTTCAAAAACTGGAAAACTGTTTTACAAAACAGTCATCAAGCAGGTAGTTGAATATATAAATCAAAATTGTGAATGAATGCTAAGTGTATGCAAATTTCACTGAGCTTTCTGATTGAATCCTGCTTCCAACAAATTTTTATCAAGGAAAACATGAAGAAATGTGGAGAGCCATTCAAGAAAAGTTTGTTGGGAAGTGATCCAAAGACCACATGACAAACACCATATCTTGTAGTGGTACTTGAATCAAAGACACATACTCTATTTGTGATAGTCTGTCTCTCAAAGAGATAGGTAGAAAATGTTTTCTTGTTATTTATTTTCAGATGCCATACCTGGAGGAGTCCCACAGCACATACTGCGATCATCAATATGCTCAACTTCCAGACCAATGAACCATGAACCAAGTGAGACGTCTTCATTAGCATATTTGTGCAATATCGGCCTGCAGTCGGAATTAAGAATTCCGTGAAATTTGCTTGCAAGAAAGATTTTGACTGATCCATAAGCTATGTATGTGTAAACGCTTTAACTTACTTTGAAAAAATGTTTTTGATTTTAATTTAAGAAAATAGTATTTTCTCTTTAAATAAATGACAGCCCCATCATTCTGCACTAAGAAATTCTGGTTCCATGATTAATTTCACATTCAAAAATGTTTTTCAGACCCACACACTTTGTTGGCCAGAGATCAGAAGAGTTAATTAAGTACTGCATGAAAGGCAATATCCTTACTGGTTGATGGAAATGTAAGTGGCCAGATCCTTAGAGATTGCATATATCTGCCCAGTTGCGTGTCTGAAGTATTTATTCCCTTCCTCTCCAAACTTCCAGAACTCGGGTTCGTGGTACTTAACATCCCTACATATACAGAAAAGAAATCAGACAACTTCAAAGACACAAGGAGGAGCATAGAAGGGGAATAGCCTTTTTTCTAATATATAAGTCCAGTGGAATTACTTTCGAGAAAGAACAGGTCCAGACTTCATACATCCGATGTAGACCCTGGATTTTGAACGATGACGAGCAAGGGTTGTTGCCAGTACACCTAAGTTGTTAGAATAAACCTTGATTATGATGGGAAACAGGATGGATGAAAGCAGTGAATGAAACAATGGCTTTGAAACACAAGAAAGATGTCAAGAATCCTGAGACAGCACATACCTAAATTAACATGGACATCATCATCCACTTTCACATAGAAATCAGCATCCCACTTTGCAACTGCAGTGGAAAAGAAAGTTTTTGTCTTTGCAGACAGTTCATGATACCCTTCAACATGTTCCTGAAAAATGATAAATAAACTACACTGTCAACCAGCTAGACTCTCAAGATTTTTCTTGTGTAACCAACTCTAATGATGCGTGTTACCAGGCGAAGGAAGTCATTGTGCTGGGCTTCTTCTGAATCAATAGCTCGATCTAGAATGCTATTGGAAGTCGCACTGGGAAGACCATGACAATTTCATTCATATCAGTTCCATTAAGTATAAATATGCAACCCATGTAAGCATATATCCATTTTCAGATAGAGTAATAATAAGACCATTTTATATTGTGTTCTTAAGAATTCATTAAAGTAACCGAACGGAAGCATGCCTATGGTAACTTCAGAACTATCTATTTTCAAATACTACTATTATGCCTTTAGAGCTCTCTAGACTGAACAAATTTGTCTCCTTATGTACCTCTTCACAATTGATATCTCAAAAACCCAACAATAGCACAGACAGACAATAATCATGTGTTATGTCATGATGATGTTTTAACTTCTATGATTTCTGACCCCAAACTCTTGATATTACATTCCAAGTATAAAATTGATGAAGCATGTGATACAGACCCAAGTTACTAAGATGATGAGTACAAATGGAGATATGGATTTTGGTTACTTAGAGAATGTATTATTGTACAAAGACCGAGAATAAGACCATCATGCCTTGAACCTATTTTAAACAAAAAAAAAAAGCATTTCCACATGCTCTAAAGTCAGCAGGGTGAACTCATAGAGATTAGGGACTCAATTCTAGCTTACATATTTTAAATTGTACTGATATAAGGACTCAATTCTAGCTTACATTTTTAAAAAGATTTCCGCTTAACACAAGATTTTGAAATCATGTTCCTTAATAAGAATTAATATTAAGAGAAAGTAAGCAATAGCAATATGCTTTCAAACTTCATAGATTTTCAAATGATTGTTGACAGTGACATATTCATAGAGATATACTGTCAACAATCTTTGATTAGTTTGATCATTTGAATAACTGGAAACAAGTACAGCATCTTCAATCTCAGCATGAAAGGACTGACTTAAATAGAAAAAACAAAGGACTGCAGAGGGATCCTGCTGTAAATAGTAGGAGTTATCCAATGCAAGTTTCACGTCCAGTAACGGTTCCTAGAAGAAGGGATTCAAAATTCTTTATGGCCAGTTTTGTGACAATTTTGTGGATCTAGCAGCAAGATTTAAGTGTAACAGTGATAAGTTTATTATACAAAATATAAAATAATCTTTTTTCTTACCATATTAATATAATATAAAAACATGTTTTTCACTTAACGAAAAACTTTGTATAGCTACAAATTGTGTGCATAATCATATATTCATTCACTGACCATAGTCTCTCAAGGTATAATTGTAAAATTGTAATTCTCTCCTGATTTGCACTATATTTTGTTTTGACATTAATTTCATGTCATCAATATGGTCAGGAACATACATGACATTACCTGTGACCAATCATGAATCTAATAACAATTCCCTTCTCGCGTTCCAATTGAAGAAGTTGTTCACCTGATGAAAAAGGGGAGCCAGAAACAAACTAGTTAGAAATAATCCATCACCATTTAGATTAGATTACAAAAGTTTTGATTAGCAATATCAGATACCTTGAAGCATCCACGTATCTCTGACCGAATCACGACGCTTCCTGCTACTGAAAGCTGTGTTTATGCCAATCACTATAAACACTTTCTTCCTGGAAGATCCTTCATTGGAGAGCCCCGAGCCCAGAGTGTTATTAGACATAGCCGAAGAATTATCTGAGATCCCTAGTTTTCGCGCACTCCTGGATGCTGCCAGCTCCATCTGAAGCATTGAAACTTGCTTGTCTAGAGATCTGACATGCCTCAAAAGGAAACAAAATCACCAATTATTCAATAGAAACTTAAATAGCAAGCAAATCTAGCCAAAATTGAAACATAAACCCTTTAATCTTTATCACTCACTTAATAGCTTCATGGGTTTTGTACACTTCATCCATTACATCCTTGTCCTGCACAAACTGCTTCTATTATATTCCAAAACTCACACAAACACAATTCAAAAACACATGTAGAAATGGAATTAGGAATTCAAGATGAGTAAATCATGAGAGGAGGATTTGACACCCCACCCATTAGAAATACCACCCCACTTAAAACACATTTCGGAAAATTAATTTCCGAAATATTTCGGAAACTTAATTTCCGAAATATTTCGGAAACTTAATTTCCGAAGTATTTTCTCACTTAAAAGTGAGATGTTACGTTGTATTTTGCACTACTAAGTATGTAAATTTCGGAATATTAAACTCCGAAATAATTCGGAATATAAAAATCCTAAAATTGGGGGTGTGAAATCTAACTAGTGGGGTGGGAAATCCCTCTCAGGTAAATCATACCTTTTTTGAAGCACAATCCCCTGAGACAACTTGCAATTCTTGTTCATTCCTGCGTTTTGAAAGAAACATGCCATTGGATTCAGGTGGTTCCCACATCCTGCAAAGTAGCACAAGGGTGTTCTTCATACATCAGCTGATCACCACAACCAGGTTTCTTCAAAACCAAACCATAAAAAGCAAAATGCCAACATACACAAAAAGAGAGAGAGACCCAAAGTTTCAAAATTTGGTTTCATTGGAACAAAATGGAAAGGAACAGAGCTGAAAAGAATCAATGAAGAAGAAGAGAATTAGAGAGGGACCTTGTTGTGATGAGCATTCCAAGAATGAAGGAAAAAATGGAGAAAATGGGAAGCCATTTTGCAGAGATTTTGGCAGAGCTACTACGAGTCTTCATGTTGGTCTTCACTGACTCTGAGTCTAACTGAGGTGGTAGGAATGGAATGTAGACATGTCTTTATACATTGAGTCTATTCTGTCTTCTCTTCAAGTTTTTAATTACTTTCCCAAGTTTGATACATTGAATATATGAAAATGAAGAAATAATAAATTTTGAGATCTTTTTCTTCACGAATAGTAATATAAACATATTTAATGAAAAATGAAAAATATTAAAACTGGAACAGGTTATTTTTTCTAGACTAACATATTCAATAAAACTTTTCTATACACAAGACTAAAACTCAAAAACATTATTTACATGTTGTTTGACTAATTGATGATTTAATAAGAGAGAACTTATTAGGTGTGTATACTTAAATCAATTTAACTGTGCTGTGTGTGTTTTTTTACGGTTTAAAATAGCTTGCATTAAACGTAATAAAAAACAGGATAATTCTCCACTCAAATATATATATTATCTAGAGATAAAAGACTTCCTAACTAAAAAATAGTGAGAACTTTGCATTGTCTTTTAACATGAACAAAATCACATTAGAAAAGCTAGACGACAAGCACAAACAATCTGGATGAGAGAATATAGTAAGGGGTACTATCCAGCTTTGCAATCCAGGCAATCACAAATGAACTCTATTTGTAAATTGTTGGTAAATAATCAAGAAATTTTAGCATTGGGTGGTTTTCGAAAAAAATCAAATTCTAGATCCTCGAGGGATAATCTCATGGTTGCTGACCATATACATTGGGAAAAAACAACTAATTGGCATGTAGGCAAAAAAATAATTAAAAGTTTATTATGTGATAAATATAATTTATTTTAGTTTTTCAATTTATAAAATTGATTTCTCAATCAAGAATTATAAAATCTTAGGCCAGCATGCTTCCTTGTTCGTTTCTACTCTTTGGTGCCTATGGAGGTGGAGGAATATCATGGTCTTAGGGGATAATGACTGAGGAATTGATGTTGCCACCAGATGGATACATCAGGAGAATAAAGATTATGGTTTGCTGCTTACGAATTTGGAGAGGGGTAGTGATGGGAACGGACCAGCTCGTTGGAAAGCCCAACCATCTAGCATGTGTAAATTGAACACGGATGGAGCCTTTAGTCCTAGCCTTCAAAGGATGGGCATGGGAGGCCTAATTCGAGTTGCTTCTAGTGATTGGGTTGCAAGTTTCATGGCTGGTAGCAGTGAAGGGGACCCTCTCACGCTGAAGTTTCGACTTTGAAGATTGATCTAAATATTCTTTGGGATTCTGATATTCGTAGTGCCATTTGCGAGGTGGGTTGCCTGGAGATTGTGGAAGCTTTACAGGATAATATGTTTCACTTCCATGAGCTTGCTTCTAAGGTCTGTGTGATCCGGAGTTTGCTGCAACGAGAATGGAATATACACCTTGTGCAAACATCTAAAAGTGTGAATGACACAACGTATTGTCTTGCTCGGTTAGGAGCGGCTCGTCAATGTGCTTCTCTTCATTTAGAGGTCCCCCTCCTCATCAACTTAATCTCATTTTGGCTAGAGATTTATTAGCCTTGTAATCTTTTGTCTTACTTTCTGATGTAAAAAGATTACTCAAATCAAATAATTTCTTCTAAACTAAAAATTCTTAATAAATTAAATAACAATTTTTAGCATTATTTTAAATCGTACTTCCTCCTTTTCTATTTATTTGTAAACTTTATGAGCTTCATTTCCTAAATATAAGTTATTTTATCATATTTATAAAGTAATTAATTATAAAATAATTTATAAAATTATTACTAGCATTTTTTTAACCTTTATAATTCTAGAAAATGTATTAATTAACTTATGAGTAATGACTTATTAATATGAAAACAGGGATCTTTCAAAAGAAAAAAATATGAAAAGAAGGAGTAATTTCTAATTTGCACTGAAAATTCTTTCAAAATCATTCATATTGACCATACAAAAATATCTCACTACATATGATCACACAAAGCTAATGACCCGTTTCCTATTTCAAAGGTTGTTAGGCAAGAGAACATAACGTGCGACTTTGTGTCTCGAAAGAAATGGTGTCTTTTGTCTCGGTAATCACGCCTTCAGTTCATATGCTTTCTGCACTTCTGCTCGTGGGTGTGCCCTTGTGTGTATCTCATTCTCATATTTTCATTATTATCACAATTTAGATTTTTATTTTTTAAAAAACTAAACAACAGCGTTTAAAATTACAAGTAAAAAGAAGGTGAATTTTTTATTAGAAGTGAGAAATTAAATATTGATTATTTGAAAAAAATTTCAATAAAAACTTTTTACTTGCAGACTTTTCTATATCTTCCCGTTTGTACAACTACAATTACAAAGAAACGACTAATGATTTGTCCATGTCTTTTTCTTATTGTTAGGTACGTGGTATTTGTCGATATTTATATGAAAATAAAACAAGTTAACGGTCAATTGAGTTCCTCCCTGGACGTGTCTTTTCATTAAACAATAAAATGATAATTTATGTGTTTCCAAAGAGGTTGGCTCTTACATGCTTCCATGTATCATTTGGAGGTTGGACTTTTCCTTCCCTCATTAAGACTATGTTTGGTTAAGGAGAGAAAGAAAAAATGAGTAAGAAAAAAATAAAAAATAAAGTAGATTATTATGTCTTGAGATTTCAAATGCGAATCTGGCGACTCAGTGTTTTGGTTGTAAGGAGAGCAAGGGAGAAGATGATGATAGATGTCTTTTAACACAAGTATTTTTACGCCTCATTCTTTCTCTTTTATCTCTAAATACCAAACAACCTACAAATTACAAGTTCCACACGCACTATATGGAGAAGACCATTCATTCACAGCTTAGTTTTCAGTAGTTAATTGATATTATGTACAACGTGTATAATGTATGGATCAATCTCCAGAGGTTTTGAGGCGTGTTGTTACTTGGAGTTTCTTCGTTTATTTCAATCAATGAGTCACTGCATGTTCTACTACTCTATTCAAGTTCCCCTGTTCATCAACTCCAACATCTCTTTGCAATTTATTGATCTTATCTGCAACGTCAAGAAAGCAACCATGAATATAGAGACGATCTTATCTATATCTCTAATCAAGAGTGATACATAATTAGCTACATTATGTTAAAAACTTAACTGTATAAAACACTAATGAGATCAACTACAAAACACAAAGAGACTAGAGAAACTATCAAGCCAACATTCTGGTTGCTTAAAAACCTAACATGCATTAGGATCAAGTTCCACCTTTCTATTTTGAAGTGAAAGAGAATGAATCTGTTGGAACCTGTTTGTATTCTCTAGAATTAGTGGAAGCATACTTTTCCGAATTGTGCCCTCGAATGTAAGACAATATTTGATGCTTCTTCCATGTGAGGAAGTAATTCTCCTCAAGCTTCAGAGGCAATGGAGTAGACAAAAAACGTTCGTGCAATGAACTCGGATGAAGTTTTTAAATTTGAAGGAATGGTGGATGAAGGAGATCCCACCATAATTGGATCGTGAGGCTCTTCATACCATAAATATATCAGTGTGTAAGAAAAGAAGGAGGAGAGAGAATAAAGAAAGCAAAACTGAATTTTCTGAATATACCTTTTCTGATCATATGAGAGATGATATTTATACAACAGCTGGTGCGTCACACTTAGCTGGTGCCTATGAAGCACGGACTCGGACACGGACACGGGCGGGAACGCCGACACGGCTAAACTCTAAAAAATAGGATACGGGGACACGGCTTATATATATATATATATATATATATATATATATATATATATATATATATATATATATATATGTTCACAAAATTAAGAGAACATTGTACTATAATATGTTGATCAATTCAATACAATAACACACACAATTAAGTCAGTAACAATGCTTCTCAATAGAAGCAAAAGAAGCTTGAAAATTGTACTATTTATCAATATCAGGCTACATTTTACCAAAGATTAGGAGAGTTTGAACTAAAACATCATTCAACCATTAGTCTGACTGTATGGTAATAAAAAATTTCAGAAAGTCTTACATATTTATGGTAGTGTATATGTACATATAATATAATCGATTAGGAGAAACCTTAAGAAACTAATTTAGGATAGTATCTGTATATTTGTAATTAACACTATTGATACCTAATCAGATTGATCTTACAATTCTGAAGTACAATGATGTGCAGTAAAATGAGATTGAATAAATGAATTGCACTTAAGGGGTGCAAACCCTATTACAAACAGGGAAAACAAAGAACCAATAAAAGCAAGGGAAGAAAGCCTTCACAGTACATCAAAGAAGGAAGCAAAAACCAGAATATCAATATCCAATACTCATAAACACAAATAATCTAACCATGCTCACTCTCTCTATCAAGTAAAAACTGCAAAATCAGAGTGAAAACAAAATAAAGGTCTTACCTATTTCAAGTAACAGAGAAGGGAAGCAAGAGAGAAGACCAAGAGGAAGGAGGAAACGTCACCGCTGGTGGAGAAGGAGGAGCGCCGCCGCTGGCGGAGGAAGGAGATGAAACACGCAAGAGAAGAGGAGAGGAGAAGCGTCGTGTTTGTGCGTTATGAGCCCACTGAATCATTGTTTTTTATTACGTTTGTTTGATGTTTAATTAGATAAGGTTGTTTATTTTTAATTTATCTTTTTTTTAAGTCAGAAAATAATAAAAAAATAGTACAAAGTGTCCCATATGTGTGTCCAGCCACAAAGGTGTGTCGGCTCAATATACAAGCCGTGTCCACGCCGTGTCCAAGCCGTGTCCGAGCCAAGAAATAATGTTTTTTTATTCAGACACGCCTCAGACGTGTCCGACACGTGTCGGTCACGTGTCGGTGGCGTGTTCGTGTCGTCCGCGTGCCGACACGCGGACACACCTCTGTTTTGAAGTGTCCGTGCTTCCCAGGCTGGTGCTAGCTAGATGAGAGGTTCACAGTATAACTAACACATAACAGATGGTTAACAAACTCACAACAGACTCCATGCTATACAAAGACAGAGCACCCCTATAGAAAATCAGATTCCAACACTAATAACTCATTATTCCCAAAACTTGTAAGAGAAATATTTTTAACACCTATTGGAAGTTGATAGGAAGCAAGGTGAATTTTTTAGTGAGAGACCAGTCCCTCCTTAGTGGACAAATCTGTACAAATATCTTTCCCATCTTTTATCTCAAGCATACTCTATTCTCTCCAATAGAAGTCTATATCCATTATTCTCATCAAAACTTCACAACAGAAAACTCATTACATAATGTTATTCTAAAGGTGCCTTATATTATTATTTGAAATAAAATGTAATGGAATGAAACAAGATAGATTAGATCCATTTCATTAAATCTAATGTCCCTATTATTGTGTTTACTGATCTGGGGAGTATGGAATAAAACGACTATATCCAGTTTATATCCACAACCTTAGTATGATTTTTCATATTAGTCCCGACCTATACTTTCATAGGTCACATTAGTCTCTAGCAAAGGACTAACAAAAATAGGTTGATACTAATTTGAACAACAGAAAATAGATTGAGAACTTTTTTGTTTCTTTAGCCGAGGGCCTAATGAAAATAAGTGCTAAAGTTAAGGACAAAACTAAGAGTTTGATAAGGATAAAAGTAAAACTAACTAATCTATTTATCATTCCGTTCACATAAAAACTTAAGTTAGTAAACCACTAAATTCTCTTAACATTTACGGATGACTTAAGTTAGTACCTAGGCTGTGAGCTTCGATTCAAAGCTGGCTACTTTGGGTGAATGGGGGTGGCTCAAATATGGGGATCTGCTCAAGATGATTGCCAAGGTTAAAACATCTCTTCAAATTCCTGGAGGGGAGGATTCAAACTGACCAGGCTGTGTTGGATATTCAGGAGGCTAAAAATGAAGAGTTTGTGGTGCCAAAGGTTCAGGGCTAATTGGCTAGATATGGGGATAAGAACACAGGGTTCCTCCACCACAAAGAGAATCAGCGACTGCCGATGATCTGATTGAGAATGACCATGGAGGGGTCTTTGAGGATATTGCTACTAGCAGGGTACTTTCAGGGTCGACGGATCATTTCCAGTTGTTGTCAGCTCCTTTTTCTAAGGATGAAGGCCAGGAGACCTTCAGGCATTGTTTTAGATGCACTTGGTGCTGATGGCTTACCTGCAATATTCTACTAGAGATTTTGGAGGATTATTGGCGATGACGTGACTCACTTTTGCCTCCGATCCTAAATGGCTACGTCAGGTACTATTAACCAAAAGCTACTTGTTGCGATTAGTCTTTGCAATGTTGTGTTGATTATCACTAAGACTATTGCTAATAGACTAAAGTTAGTCTTGCTTTATATTATTTGTGACACTCGGAGTAACTTTATCCTTAGGAGGCTTATTACTGATAATGCTCTAATTGCTTTTGAATGTTTTCATTACATGAAAAAGAAGATCACAAGTAGGATGACCCTAAGTTGGATATGTCAAAAGCATATGACAAGGTTGAATGACATTCTCTGAAAAGTGCTTTTTTCTAGATGGGTTTTTTTTTTCTGACAATTTGGTTTCTTTGATTGTGGGTTGTGTGTGTCATCTAACAGTTTTTCTATGATGTTGAATGGAAATCGATAACATGCTTTTTCTCCACATATGGGTCTCTGTTAACGGATTCTTTGTCACCTTTTTTATTTATTTTGTCTGAAAAAGTGTTTTCTACTTTGATTTATAAGGCTATTGCTTCTCCACATGCAAGGCAGAAGAAGCAATAGCTTTATGAAATAAAGAAGAGAGCACTTCTCACACAAAATAAATAAAGAAAATAAGGTGACAAAAGATCACCTTAATAGAGAACTCTAGGGAGGAAAATGTGAATTCTCATTCAACATTATATAAAAATTAATAGATGACACACAAAGCATAATCAAAGAAACCAAACTGTCAGGAAAACCCAAGGACAATTTTCAAAAAAGGTTATTCAACCATATCATAAGCTTTAGACATATCCAACTTAAGGGTCATCATCCTCTTCCCCTTCCTACCCGTAAACTTATTTTTCATGTAATGGAAACACTCAAAAGCTATAAGAGCATTATCACTAATAAGTCTCTCAATGGCAAGATGTGGTGTCACAAATAATATCAGGTAGAACTAACTTTGGTCTATTGTTAATAGTCTTTATGATAACTTGAACACAACATTACAAAGACTAATAGGTTGAAACTGACGGCCGACTGAAAGTTTTTTAATTTTAGGTATTAAAACAAGTAGCTTTTGGTTAATAGTACCCAGAGAGGTGTGATCATTTAGAACCTGGAAGCAAAAGTGAGTCATGTCATCACAAATAATCCTCGAAAATCTAGGTAATAGAGCAGGTAAGCCATCAGAACCGAGAGCCATAGTCGGGTGCATATGAAACAATGTCTCCTCAACCTCAAGCTTAGAAAAAGGAGCCGACATGAGTTGGGAATGATCTGCAGAGATCCTATTAGCCACCAAAATATAAACTCAATACCATCGGCCTAGAAGAAGACAAGAGCCCCTGAAAGTACCCTATTACCACACCCTAGCAATATCCTCATCATCCTCAAAGACCCCTCCATGATCATTCACAATCTTCTACATCAGTTCCTCATACGTCACTAATTCGCTTTCTGGTGGAAGAAGCCTAAGGTATGTGGTGGTCTTGATCCCGGGATTTTAATCTTTTAATACAGTTCTTATTGAGAAAAACTGGTGGAAGATTTATTATGTTCCTTAATCTTTGCTTAGTAGAGTTTTCAAGGCTGTTTATTTCCCCTGTGGTGATTTATTTGAGGCCAGGAAGGGCCCTAGCTATGCATGATCTAGTATCCTCCACTCTAGGTGGATTTTAAGAAAGGGGGCCTACGGAGAATTGGTGATGATTCAAAAGTTCGAGTGTGGGAGAATAATTAGATTCCGAAGGGACCTCCACTTACTCTTCCTCAGTCTATGAGTCATGGGCAAGGCCCTCTCTTAGTGGTCATGGATAATTTTGAATCTTTGGTGGTGGGTGTGGGGCTGGCTGGTTTTGGCTTTGTGGTCGGCGACCATGAAGACTCAGTTTTGGCTGATGCGTCTGTTGCTCTGATCGATGTCATCTCCCAGGTGGTGGCCGAAGCTCTATCGTTTTGGTGGGTATCGTCTATGGCTTTATATATTTGTTTTCGTAATGTTTGTTTTGGGACAGATTATTTACAGCTCTTTGAGCTTTGGATGAGTGCCTCTTATTTAGGCATGGTTGTTAGAGATTGGAGTGTTTTGTCTCTTTGTTTTGACTCTTCCTTCCTCTACTCAAAGGAAGCTTCTCCTTAAAATTGATTGTCTTTAGAATCAATTATAGAAGGGTTTCCAAACATGCACTAAGTAAATAAATTTTAAGTACTCGAACTATTCAAAATATTGATCATATAAGTACCCATAGAAACAATAATGAACAACATCAAAGAGGCTAATACGATGCATATCTAATTAGTTCGAGGACCCAAAATGGTATTTTTCTAATATTATTAACCTAACTTGAAGTCATTGGTATATATTGGGGTGACTAATTTAGGGGTTATTTCATACATTCCTTTATTTTATCATGACCAATCCAATTAACGGGACAGTAAACTCGTTTATTTATTTCATTTCATTCCATTCCATTCAATTCAATTCACTATGGCATATGAAAAAAAGAAGCAGAGAAAGACAAGTTACCAAGTGGAAGGTGAATTAGGGGCACTCATGGTGCTGTAAATTTTGGAGAGGCGACCAGTAGGAGGCTTGGATCGTACAGGTTTCTTTTTAAGGCCAAAAATCTCTTGCACCAGAGGAACGTGTACCAACACCAGTTTCCATGCCAACAACCAACCTTAACACCACAAAAATCAAATCGCTCTTGTGAGAGATTTTCCACCAAACACGATGATGAAGAAGGGAAATAGTTACCTAGAGAAATTAAGGTGAGAACGAAGCTTATGGCGAGGAGAGGGCGGAGAAAGAGGAACACGGTGTATTCCCAAAACGACAACGACGACTCCATCATCTGCTACTGCTTCCCGCACCAACCACTTTGTCCGTAAATAACAAACAACACCATCGCCTTCTAAATACCCTAATCCAAGTGAATAATGATATGGGATTAAATTGGAATTTTTTTTACTTATAAAAAAATAAATAGCCCATAGTTTTTTTTAATATGTTTTTGGTTTCTAACTAGCAATGTCGAAAAAAAAATATGAATAATGTGAAAAAAAAATTTATTTACCAAAAAAGGGTAAAAAAAATCATATTTACCAAACTGGTGTGTTTTTGAGAAAAAATCCACGGAAGCATGGCCACTATTATAAACCGTGGCCTAAAGTTGGTAAACGCAACAGTTCTGAACATGTGGCCTAAACATCGGTTCTAGCCACGGTTTAAGAACCGTAGCCAATAACTTCTTCACATTACCAAAAATTTCACTTTCTCCAAAAAATATTTGTATCAATAATTTTCACTTATAATAAATAAATTTTTATATGTTTTTATAATTTCATATGGGTATATTATATTTATTTATGTTTTTATAGATATTTATTTTAAAGAACAAAAATAAATATGAGCTTTTTATTTATTTAAATGTTTAAAATATAATAAACTCACGAGATTTAAATATTGGCTCTTTATTTAAATATGAGTCTTTATTTAAATATTTATAAATAAAAAAATTAATATATTAAATTCATGAAATTTTAAAAATATATATTAAATTCATGATATTTATTTTTTAAACATTTAATATATGAAAAGCTCATATTTACTTTTGTTCTTTAAAATAAATATCTATAAAAAAATATAATAAACTCATATGAAATTATAAACACATATAAAAATTCATTTTTCATTAGTGGAAATAATTTATACGAATTTTTTGAAGAAAGTGGATTTTAGTGTGAATGTGAAGAAGGTATAGGCTACGGTTCCATAACCGTGGTAGGAACCGTGGCCTTTCATGACTTTAGGCCACGGTTTTTTGACTGTGGCCTTGCGTTCGTTGCTTTTTCTCAAAAACACATCAATTTTGTAAATATGATTTTTTTAACCCTTTTTTGGTAAATAATTTTTTTTTTCACATTATTCATATTTTTTTTCAGCAATGTCAAACACTTTCAGAAAAGAAAAAAAAACCAATGTCAAAGTCTCAATGGGTACTCTTAGGCATGGAGAGTATTTTGGTTAGCTCTAAAAGTCACACGACCCGACGAAGTTGAGGGCTTGAGGTCGAGGCTCACGGATATGCTCTTAAGCATACTTCATATGGTCGGCTAGTGAAACTTGGTTCAGGAACGGACTACCCTGACTCAACTGACATAGTGTTCGACCGGGCTGGCAAAAGGCCGAGATATATACTTAAACATGACGACAACAAACCAACCTTGCGCTCACATGCTCTAATTAAAGGACTTCCCTTACATCGAACATACATATCAAGCCTATAAATACATACAATATCGTTCATTTACATAATATGTTATTCATTCTTAGCATTTATGAGTTCTTCTTAGACTCATAAATTCTCTCTATGTTCATTCACTAACTTGAGCGTCAAAGTACTCCCCTATACTTGAGACCAATACCACCGCTCTCTCAGGTCAAGCCTCGACATAGCTCTGTCACCAAGCACAACAAGAGACACAATCCAAATCCATAGGAAGAGACACAAGATTCCTATGGATTTTTAATAACACGACGGTAACAAACCAACCTTGCGCTCGGATGCTCCAATTAAAGGATTTCCCTCACACTGAACATACATATCAAGCCTATAAGTACATATAATATCGTTCATTTACATTTATTCATTTTTAGCATTTATGAGTTCTTCTTAGGCTCATAAATTCCCTCTTTGCTCATGCTCATTCACTAACATGAGCGTCAAGCCACAACATAGCTCTGTCACCAAGCACAACAATAGACACAGTCCAAATTCTGATAAGAACAGATAGTATATCTCCAAATTATGTGAATGATCTTCATGAGGATACATGGTCTTTCCTTGAGGCCAAAGATATTGTCAGAGATACCTTTCAATATCATGGGAACTTGAAGTTGTAGTGGAAACCTAGGGAGGTTGGGTTTGAGCAGGGTTGAGGAAGATTCCTATGGATTTTCATACTCCAAAAGCATCATCTTAGGCTTTAGATAATGGAGGAGATGCTGATATTCATATTAAGCTTGAAGTTGCGGAGGTGGCTTAGAACATACATGATGCAGTGCAAGGTCATGTTCTAGAAGAGTAGATACATGCAACAGAGAAAGAGAGTGTTGAGGAAGAGGTTGTAATTGATGTAGGTGATGACTGTGACAATGATGAGATTAGGAGAGGTTTATCTTTTAATGATAGTGAGAAAGAGAGGTGTAAGACACTTTGATGAAAGTATTGCAAGAACCCTTGTGTGAAAGAGGTTCAAAAGGAAAATATTTGTTGGCAGTTATTTTAAGAAGCAATTGTTCAATGGTGATGAAGGGGTGAAATGGCTGAAAGGGGTGAAACAGGTGAAATGAGTCAGCTGAATCAAGAAGGTGAACAGAGAAATGAGAACTAGTCCAAGAATGCAGTCATATTCTATGCTCTTTATTCTTGAGACTTCAAGCGTTTTTCATAAGCAAATTTTAGTTGTTAGTAAATTAGTCAATCCTCAAAGTTCGAACCTTGAACCCTGAATCTTCATCCAACCTAACCCTTATGTTTCGTAGCTCTTACCACTTAAACTAAGCATGAGATGATACCCCACATTAGTTAAATATGAGAGACGTTGATTTTATAAAAAATGTGACTTATGTACCCAAAGACGTAAGGTTTTTGGTATAGATGTAACGTCAAATTTTTTTGGTGTCTTGCTTTCTTGGTAGGGATGGCAACGAAACCCAAACCCGCGGGGCCCGCCTGAACCCGATTTTACGGGTAAAACCCGATATGATTGGGTTTGTGCTTGATATTGGTGAAACCCGCACCCGAACCCGAACATTATATATGAAATTGCAAAACTACTCTTAGATATCATGTTAACAACTTAATTTGTTAACAATTTGATCATATTTGAACATTAAGGTATCATATTTTTTTGGCAAAAAAGATATAAATGGTTTTTTCACAATAAAATAATACAAGTTGCATTTTGTTTTGCAAAAAAATTTATACATCAAGTTAGGTTATAACATGAATTTAAGGGCTACAACGGGTTGGAGTAAACCTGAAACCCGACGGATTTGAGTTTGTATTTATATGAGAGTGAGTTTGGGTTTGGGCAAAACCCGAGCCCGACCCGACCCGTTGCCATCCCTATTTCTTGGTCAAGGGTTCCTCCTATATATCTCCCCAACAAGAAATTGAGCATGCTCAGGCTTTTATTTTTTTGGATTTGAGTGTGTTATTTATTTTAATGAGTTGTAATTTTGTGATTAAGTGTGACCAAGAATGAGGTGTTGGGTATTTGCCTAGAGACACGTTTCATTTATTTCCCTTTATTACTTCGTCACTCTCACCGACTCTACCTCAATCTTTTATCTCTATCTTGTTCCTTTGTTCTTTCCTCAATTCCACCCCCAACCAAAAGCTTCATGGAAACATCCAACAGTAACAGTGTCCCTCAACGTCCCACCTTTCGCTCTTTCCGCTGCTCCTGTTTCAGACGCTGCTGCCGCTGCTTCTGCTGTTTCTACTCCTACCCATAACCCCCCACCTTTGCCAACACCCTCCCATTTGAATGAAACTAAGGTTGGTGAAGTTTTCTGTTTATGTTTGTTCAGTGGAAGCCAAATTGTTGTTGATGTGGATTAAAAAGTATGCTTTGAATGATTATGTTTTGTGTTTCTGATATTGTCCATATTGTTGATTGAAGTAAATGACTTGTGATAGGCCAAATTCATATAGTCTCAATAGTCAAACTGAAAATCATGACATCAATAATAACTCTTAACACTCTCAAGCTAGACTATAAATATTAATCATACCCAACTTGTTACAAATGAAATCACTATGTAGTATGTACTCTAGCAAGGCCTTTTGTAAACAAATTTGTCTCATGTCCTAGGATAGGAGGTAGATATAAGGTTTTTTTTTAATCTTTTATCGGATGAAGCGACAATCCACCTCGATATGATTATTTCTTTTATGAAAAACTAGATTTGATGGTGAGATGTGTATGTTACTGATAGCATTGTAAGCTCACCACAGTCTCATAGCAGATGTACTATCTTAACCTCATGAATTCACAAGTAGTTTGAGCCATAGCTCAGTATTTTGCTTCTGCACTTGATCTTGTTTCCTCATTTTGTTTCTTGGTTTTCCATGATATCAATCTACCTTCTTAAAAGACACGATAGACGGCTATAGATTTTCAGTCAATAGGTGATCCTGCACAAATTGCATATGAAAAAGCCTCTGCTTGCATGTTCCATTGATCCCTGTATTCATTACCTTTTTCCAGAGCTTTCCTCAATTACTTAACAATGCAGGTTAGTGGTTTCCAACATAAGTAAGGGGAAGACATAAATTTGACTAACAACGTTTATTGGGAAAGCAATAATTGTCCTTGTGACAATTAGATAATTCAACTTACCTACTATCCTTTTAAACGTCTGTGGGTTAGAGAAGAAACTCCATCTGTCTTAACTTTCATTTCTGGCTCCATACGGGTCTTACTTGGCATGGATCCCATAAGATCAGTCTCGGCTAACAAGTTCAGAACATATTTTCTTTGTGATAGGAAGATCCTATTCTTTGAATACATAACTTCAATGTCCAAGAAGCATTGTAGGACTCCTAAGTCTTCAGTCAGAGGAACATCTTTAATTTCCGATTCATTCATTATCCCTCCCTGACATTCTTAAACTCTAGGAAGTAGTCACTAACTTCCTCTTATTTTGCTTTGGGTAAAATATCTCCTGCAATAAAGCATAAATACTATTGGAATTATCATACTTTCCATGAATCAATTTTAGAAAATCCCACTATTCTTTCACTTTTTGCAATGGGGGATAACTGTTTGTGCTCCCTTATCAACAAAATTCACAAGTAAAGCCTAAATACATTTATCCTTTCCATACTGTGTCTGCCTTTGGATCCTATGTCTGTCTTTACCCATACCTACCTGGCTAAAATTAACCAAATATTTCCACTCCACATAGTTTTACAGTTCCCATCAAGCTTGATAGCAATTAATTTAGAGGAAACAATGATAATCAAAGTGGCTAATAGCCTAATACTTTGGTGCTGCCTTACTTTAATGTCAATGTTGTCTGTTGACATTGACATTGCTTAGTAACAAAGCTACCCAAATAGTAAAAAGAACCCAACGTAAATTTTATGTGTTTATCTACTAGGGGGAGTCTCCTCTGTTATATATATATATATATATAGGTTAAGAGTGAAATACAATGCAATACAAAGTATGAAGTACATATGGGACAAACCCAAATACTCTGAATAATCTAATTCAAACTCATAACATTAATAATAATCTTAATATGTTTCTACAATGGTACAATTTTAGAATTTTTTTAGTTGTTAGGATCCAATTGCAAGGCATGAGACTTGAGTGCCACATTGGAAGTATGAGATTCTATTGTGAACTTTATAAGGCCTTGGCTCTCAAACTAATATGCCTAGATTTTGTAAGGTTCCCCAAGGTTCTCATCAACTGCTATAAGAGTCTCCCACCATGTCTCTCAACTGCAAACGAGCGGCGCGGGTGGTGGCGCCAACATTGCAATGTTCGCTCGGGACTAGTCAAACAGACCAGCCTGCATGGCCGTTTTTCGACTGCAGAGCATGGTGGGAACTGGGATGTTTGGATTTAATTGCAAGGTATGAGACTAGAGTCCCACATTGGAAGCGTGAGATTCTAATGTGGTGTTTATAAGGCCTTGAGCTCTCTTTTGGGTAACTACAATGGCTAACTTTTTGGGTATGGTTTTCCTAAGGTTTATTTGTGCATATTGCAGTTATGCTTGGTAGTGCTCCTTTTCCTTTCTCCAGTAAATTATGTAATTTAAGTCTTTGTTGTTCATGTTCTAGTTGATATGGGCAGGCTCTCTAAATCATTTCATTATTATATGCAGAAAGAAACTACGAGAATGTCTAGAAGGTTTGTTGCATCACTCTCAACAAATGTGCCATTTATGGTTCCATCTCTCCTGGAGGAGCGAGAATTGTGACTAGTATGCTGATATTTCTGAGATTCTGGTATACATCAATTTATGTGGTTTTGATTAAGAATTTATGAACTTAAGATTATTTATTTGTTGTGGTTTTATTTCAATCTCTAAACTTGATCTATCAATTTATTGATGCTATATTTAAAAACTCTCCAAATTCTGTCAATTTCTCTTGGCATCAACTTCCACATAAATGGTCCTTCAAATATCTTTTGTTTGTTAAATGTTAATTATGCATACCAAAGGATCTATGATTATCTTATCTACCCATTTTCTGCACTGGGAGACATTTTTAGTTAGGCACTGCTTAAAATATATCAACAATCAGATGCATTACTGTCTTATGCACTGCTTACAGGAAAAATTTCTGTGCATCAAATCATAGATAATTCATGTATTATCACATTCATTTGTGTACTCTAAGCTAATTTCTGTATTTAAAGTTTGATAATTGCTATTGGGTCTTCTGAGAACCCTATTTTTATCCAATCCCTTTTTTATTTCATCTGTATTCAGGTACCCCTGTTATGACTTCGAGAGGCTGGTTAGAAGATGATTTCGAGACAATTGCTGATTTTCATTTTAGGATAGCTCGAATGGACATGGGAAATCATGTAAAGATTTTCTTAGGAATGCTCAGAATAATGAAAATGTTATTGAGCTCAGAAATCAAGTTGAGACATTTGCTAAACCCGTTCGGTTTTGTTCTTAGCTAAGTTAGCTCTTGTAAATTTTAGATGCAAATAGAAGTGAGATCATATTTCCATGGCTATACTTTGATATTGTACAAAGATTACCCTTATTTCCAGCCACAGTTTTTGTGGCTTTGTTTATAAGGAACTTCAGTAATTACTTAACACTGCTAGAACAGGAATTAAAGAGTGATTACCTTTCATTTCTCATCTTGATGTGTCATTTGTTGTGTGCATGAAATTTTTTTATTATAAATTAAATTAAGTGCATGAGATTATTTCATAGTGATGTAGATAGGGATATATTGTTCTCTGCTTATTGCTGTTAGTGTTTCCTAATTGCTTGCGGTATGAGATGAATTAAAACTTCAGAACACTATTCAAAATGTGTTTGTACATTGACCATGATATGTTTGTGGGACAATGGTTTTTCACCTTACGGCGCCACTACCCTAAGTGCGTGTTTGGAAATCATTCTACAACTACAATATTTTTTTTTGTCAAGTTTGATACTACTACAATTGATTCTATCCTTCTAAAACCAACTATTTTTTGCTTCAATTTGACGCGAGTGAGAATATGTGATTTTACCTGTATGTCTCCAACACATAGTTCTGATGCTAAAATCAATTCTGAAAGTAGCTTTAGGTGTCAAAATTGATTCTAATGGAAGAAAAGCTGATTTAAACATGCTATAAGAAGCCTGACTCCCCATAACACCATTTGTGTTGTGCTTGTCTGGCATCCAGCAGCATGCTGAACTTTTGCCAATATATTACTCATCTCTTTTGTCTGCAGGTTTGCTTCTTCAGATTTTTTTTTTTTTTTACCGTTTCCTTTTAAAGTAGCACTCAAATGAACCCTTTTAAGGAGGCAAGGCATGAATTTCCGGCTAAGGGCAAAAAGCATGAGATACGGTTATAAATGAGAAAGTGACCTCTGAAAACTACATAATTAAACATCCCCAAAAAAAGGCTAGTTGAAGAGCTTGGAGACAAACAAAGAGAGAAAAACAAAATATTCTTAGAGGGAAACACTCTCCATGCCATGGTGTTGTTTTCCATCACCATCATCATTAACATTGCTTTCAAGGTGAAACGAATCAGACAAAAGCTTCCTAGGAGTAAAAAAAGTTTGCTTTTGACATTAAAAGTAGTTCATATCAGGAATCTCAAGATTGCTTGCTCCTTACAGCCGTAAGCTTTTCTTTCTGTTATTTCAGTAGTAGAATGATTAGTCATTTACTAAAACAACTCATGATAGCACTCCTTCCAATTCAATGCCAAGGAGCAAAATCAATCAGTGCCAAAGAAAAGGAATTTCAAATTGTTCTGACACCCTTACTTTCTCTGTTATCTGTTTTTACCTTCATTTCCTATGGGGTTCTTTGTTATTTTCATCTGCATTTGTTTTTATCCCCTGGCTGTAGTCAAAGAAGGAAGCATAGTTGGGCATAAAATTTGGCTCAAGCACAAGACTACTAATATACTGTAACCTTATGTTTTCAAACCCAGAACCCACAGTAAATTGAAGAATATTCAGCATTGCCTTCTGGGGTATCACCAAAGTTTTCACAAGGTTAACCAGCTTTTTTGTTTGGGTTTTAGTTCCTTTAACTATGTGTTTGTATTTCTGTCGGTGCACATTATAAGACAGTTTGCATGCGTTTTCAGCGAATTCCAGTTTTCGTATCATTGGAGTGAATGTGCTTATGAGAAACTTGAACGTAAATACAAACACACACTAATTTGGCAAATTGCAAACTTGAAAGTAAAAAGGGTTAAAGATACAACAATAGAAATGAGTCAGCCCATGTTTGGAAATCCTTCTACAACTGATTGTGGAATAAGAATAATTATAGATGTAAACTTCTGCAAGTAGCTTCATAATTTCTGAATTGATTCGGAAAGAAAAACTAATCTAAACATGCTATTATAGATTTTGATTAACTCTACATGGTTTGGGTTACTCTCTTTTTCCCTTTTCTTTGTCAATTGTCACCCCCTTCACTCATGACCCATTTTACTTCCCCTAAGGCCTAAACTATGCAGTCACAATTACAATTACTTCATGATTCTTGATGTTAAGATTATCCACAACCAGCAACATTGCAATATGATTCTCATTTCACATAACTCCAACAACACCTTCAAATTGTGGCCATATACAATTCATCTCAATTCACCTATGACTACAAAAATCCAAAAGCTTCTTCCTACCCTCCACAATCTCATCAAAGAAATCATCTAGCTGGCAAACAACACTCTCTGCACCAGATTTCAGCACCCCAAAACACATTCTGAGATTCTCCACTCTCTCCCTCAAACCAACCTCCATTTCCCACTCAACATGCTGTGACCCCCACCTCTCCAATTCCCCTCTCAGCTCCTCCACCGCCACCCTCGACCTCCTGAACTCATACAGTAGCATCCCCGGCTGCGCACCACCAATCTCCGCCGCCACTTTCTGCTGCAGCCTCGCGGCCGATACCATTAGCCCCGACCCCAGAAACAAACGGCCACCCTCGTAGCCTCCCAGAACCATGTCTGGGGTATCCGGGCACCGGTACACCAGCCCTTGTAACAAGATAGTGAGCAGCATTGAACTAATGTTCCTCATTGCATACAGAACACCCCTAAAGCCGTTGAATCCATTCAGCTTGGATTCCATGGATACCCTCTCGTCGAAATGCAGAGGAAGTGTGTGGATTCTTGTTTCCATCAATGAACGATTCTCCTCTTCCAACCCCACAGCTTCCCTGCGACATGCTGATATTGCCCTCAGAACCTGAAAAAAAAAATGAACTTCTGCTTTAAACCATTTTGAAATGGATTTTGATTGTGAAATATAAAAATGAAACATTGTAGTTTGTGTTTTGTGTCATTTGTGATCAATGTTTTAGGAGTGAGGTTAAGGTTATGCCGTTATGGTTGTGGAATGCCATGATTCTTGATAACTTGAAAAAACTATGGATAATGTAGTATATAGTACTATTGCAGGGATTATAATGATTTGTGATTGAAAAACAGGGAATTTTGTGATTTGAGAAATTGTGATTGATATGAAGGTTTTACATTGCAATTGGGGCAGGGATCACTTTTCAAAACGTAAATCAATCACAATAAGTGTTGGAGTGTGTCGCTAAAAGAGTGTGTTACTAACACTCCTCCACGAAGAACATATAAGTTAGAACATATATGTTTAGAAGTATCAGGTTGACTAGAAATATGACCCGATTACCTGAATATTGTTTATAGCGTATAAAGGGTAGATCAACCCTGACGTCTAACATACCACTGAAACTTTGATGTTGGAGAATTATGGTTATGCAATTGAAAAGCTTGTTTGTTTGTGATTGTTGTTGTGAGTTTGAGCAGTACCTGGCGCCAGAGTTGAGGAGTGAGGTGAGGGTGAGAGTCAAAAGAGGAAGTGATGTTGAGTCCTGCAGAGTAGTAACCTTCTATGCCAGAAACGCCAGACTTGAGAACATGGCAAGTTTCCCAGAGCTTGGAGGTCTCATCCATGTACTCGTCGAGCCACTTGTCGCCGACGGGGAGGTGGAGCTTTTGGACTAGAAGGGTGAGGTGAGTGTGGAAGGATCGGAGGATGGAAAGTGCTCTTTGGAGGAATTGGATTGACATGGTGAAGTTGTTGGTGGAAGAAACAAAGGCTCTGTCTAAGTCCTCAATTCCTCTGGTGAGAAACGTGTAGAAGCCACTCACTGAGTTTGTGTTGGTGGAAGAAGGACAAGGGTCCATTATGTGATGAGAGTGAAGTGATGTGATGTGTTGTTATGTTGTGGTGTTATGGTTTTGTGTATGAGGATTGGTTATAGAGAATTGGGAAATGAAGGGGAGGGAGGAAGGGAATGAGGGAGTGAGGGGAGGGAGATATTTAAATTGAGAGGAAGAATGGGAGCATGGAATTTAAGAGGGGGGAAAGTGGAAAAAAGAGGGAATATCTTGGAAGCTCAGGTTTCTAAGGATGGGAAGGATTGTTGGGGGCAATGATGGGTGTTTCCTACTGAGGGGAAAGGATGATTGGTAATATGCCATTTTCATTGTTTAAATTGGGCTCAAAGGAAGAGAAGCAAAGAAATTAAAATCTGAAGAGATTGGAAATTCTGAAAAATGGGAAGATTTTGAAAGATAATTATGAGTTGGGGGGGTCATCTTTAGCTGCATATTGGTCTTTCCTTTGTTTTTTGTGGTTCTGTCCATGTTTACACCATGTTTGGATCACATGTTTTTGTCACAATCAATTTTGATATTCAAAAGCTACTCAACGAAAGTAACACATGTCGGTAAGGACGGATTAATTCCTCTTAGAATGTTTTGTATTTGATTCTTATGGCTAATGTGAGAGTTGTCTTATTAGAAAATCTATAAGTACCTCTGTAAGCTACATATATATGATCCCGGAGATATACTCTCACTTATGAGAATCGAACTCTATCCCGAATTTTTATTCATGAAAGAAAAAATACTACTTGAACATTTTTCCACAATTAATTTTTGTTTTCAAAATGAATTGTAATTTTTTTTTCCAAACATGCAATTAAAGAAAGAATTCTCTCCAATCTCATTCAAATTACTTCCATGAATTAATTATAAAGATAAACAGGAAGAAGGCTTTCAATTTCATGACTCATGGAGGGTTTTACAGGTTTTTGGTTTTACAGTTTCCAAATTTTTTCATCCAAATACAGGTCACCCTTTTGATTGAGTTTGAGTTATCCAATTTGCTTGCTTGCTTCTTTTCTCAATTTCAAGCTATTGAATTTACCACTCTTATTCCTCAATCCTCTGTATTCTGTAAAAAATTTAAAACTAGCACTCTTGTTTTTCTCTAGTTAAATATTTCTGCTGATTTTCCCACAACAACTAAGATAACTGAAATGATGAGGTTGCTCTTACCTGTGTCTTTCGTAATCTTCTCAACATGACACACACACATCTTTTGAAGCCGGATATATTCTTTAATCTTTATACTAATTAAGTAAATTATTCCATTATCTTCGAATTTTTGGGACTTAAAAAGGAAATGATGCTTCCCCACGCCCTTTACACATGTTGGTTCTTTTGAATATTTATTTGATTCCAAATTTTAGTGTAATCCAAACCAGAAGTATCATTGTAATTGTGTGTTATCCAGGGCTATGATGACGATATAAACAAATAAAAATATCCCATGCCATGATTGAGTAGGCCTTACTACCCCATCAATGACAGATGTTGGTAGAAAAAACGATTTAGAAGAACTGTGTATCACCTTCGTGATTGTGCAGTATTGCTACTGATGGGTCCCGTTACTATGTGTATATCATAACAAATACGTTCAAAATTTCCAATTGAACCGGTATTCCTATCGGCAATAAAAAGACTAATCAATTTTAAGATCATATATATATAAAGTAAGTGGGCGGGTCTCTCCCTAACTCCCTCCGTGTACATTGCTGAGAAGTCAAGTCTAGATTAGAGGTTTAAAAAACTCAATTATCTATCAGTTATATTAGACCTTTTCGGTGAAGGTTTGATCCACTAATTAATGGCCACAAAATATTTAGTTTTAAAGATACCACATGTATTTTGTGTCACTTTATTCTCTTGTCAAATTTAGTCTAGTAGGGTATTAGAAAGTTTTTTTTTTATAGGCTAATGTTAGTTGTTAGTAAATTAGTTCATTTGCTAGGATTCGAACCCTGACCCTTTACCCTGCAAATCCCTTCATTCCCTTAACTCACCAAGTGAGCTACCCTTCCCCCGAGGGTATTAGCTAGTGTGTTAATTATATTATTTATGTGAATCTTAATATGATCTCTTTTCTCCACTCCTCATCCGCTAGTTGGAGAGTGGGGTACCATTATCAATGGAACAATGTAAATTATGCTTTGTTATGGAACATCCCGTACAATTATGTTAAGACGAGTGCTCGTGGGTTTTTGGAGAATGAGACACCTTAGAAGCATGTTGGTCTTCGCAAGATTTCATTGGAAAGTGAATTATGAGTTGGAGGTAGATAATGAAGATTGCATAAGAATATTATTATGGATGCACCTTGTATTGTCTCACATAATTAACTGAAGTCAGCTTACGCATGTAAATATCTTTTTTCTTATACACTAAAAGAAATTATTAATTATAATAAAAAAAACTAACAATATATATCACAGTTGGTAGATAGTTGAGTTTTTTAAGCATCTTGTTCATCATTCGATCATATTTATAAAAAAAATAGGTTACAACGTTTTCCATCTAATCAGACAAAATCCAATCAAATTACTTGAAGCAAGTGTTGAGTGGATGGGAGACAGTAGGTGGGGGAGATAGGCAGAGAACCGAGACTTCTGTCGAAGGAGAGGATGGGTCAGCTAGGATTCAACTCCTAGTTGTGGTTGGGCGCCGGGTAGTGCTTACATGTTAGCACTTTGAAGCTTATGTTAGAATGTGCATAACTAACGAGGGAATAGTGAGTAAAAATGTAACATTTGTCTGTGGTTTGAACCTCTTTATATACTGAAGGATTCAATGACTTCCTAGACGATGAGGTACTTGTTTTAATTGGGGGATTAAGGGCTTCTTGGGTTGTGGAGGGTCGTTGGATGTATTTAAACCCTGTTTCATCGGACAGTTCCACACTTGATTGCGTATGAGCTCACCACCATCGAGCGTTGAGTTTACAGTTATCGCATGATGCCATTAACTTTGATGGGACATGTGGATGAGACGTGTCAAGGAGACGTTCCGACAACTTTTGGGCGTCACTAGGTATGGATGACTCCATGCCCATCGGGCAAGTGTCCTCTCGGCATCCGAATGCTAGGTATGCTGGAGTATCGGGACCGTTTATGGTTAGAATTTTGGTTTCCTAATGTTTTCAACCCCCAAAACAGTAGTCCCTAACTCTAACATAAGTGCATCCGATGGCGATAGGTACAAACCGCCGTGGGGGTGAGCGTTGTTATTGATTACCATGGGTACTCGGGGTAATCCCCTAGAACATCGTCGCATCATCACCTCAATCATCTCCTCTTGCTATCTATCGCACGCCTCCATAACCACTACCACCTAGCTCTCCCTCCACCAAAGTTATCGCCACCATTGCGATTGTACCTACTGGCGTAGTTAGGTGACCCTAACTCCTCCTTCATCTTCTCCTTCCTATTGCATGCCTTTTACCTCATCAGATCCCAAGATTCCCCACTCACAATAGCACTAACAACAAGAACAAAGATAGAGCCACATGCTCCATGATTGCACCACTGCAAGGCTCTTATCATACCCACAACTACATTTTTCTCTACGGTGGTTGTCGTTGCCATCGACGTCATCGGAAGTTGCGTCTTCAGCAACAACATAGCGTAGATTTGGTGTTTCAACACAAAGTGATGTATTTATCATCCACCTTCCCTGTCGCCACCTCATATCCCTCGATCATCTCATTCCCATCTAGCTACAACTTCTCGATATCCCTATCTCTGCCACCTTCTCACCCCCACCTCCGTCGAGATCTGCCACCATCCTCCTCCGCACCCATTGCTCAATAATGTTGTTCCTCTAACGGTCTGGGTCGTTGGTAATTTGGCAATATATAATTTTTTTGACAAGATTAATTACCCCAAATTACCGACAGCTTTACTCATGATTTTGAAATTGTCAATGATCGATCACTTGGTGGGCTTCAAAAAAAAATTGGAAATAAGTTGCCAACGACTTTGGTCGTTAGTAATTTCAAAAATTGAAATTTCCATCGTCTGATAACTTGGAAGGCTTTTGAAATTTTTTATGGGCTATTATCAGTAACTTATAAATGTCTTGAAAAAAGTCATCAGTAAATTTTTGAGGATTTTTAACTGTCGGTAATCTATAAATACGTGTTTGTAGACCCTCATATTTTCTTCTTCTTCTTACTCAGTAATATTTCAATATTTGCAAGGATATGCAATTTAATTTTCTGAAAATGTGAATACATAATAGGAAATAAATCAACTTTTTTTACGTCCAACGACAAATTTTATTCAAAGTAAGAATCAGGGTAGCACCCAATACATCAGCATGAAGCAAAGAAACAAGGCTGGGGGGAACATTTTCCACCCATATAACTTTAGGGGAGGTAAAAGCTAAATTAGCTATGATGCAGCTGCCCTATTCTCGGTTCTTTTCACAAAGGAAAAACTCAAAGACTCAAAGTGCAATAAAAAAACGACAATCACAAATAATAGAATCAACACAAGGCATCTCATTACCAAATTTATTCCAAGCGAAGAAGAGAGCTTGGAAATCTGTCTAAAAAATGACACTGTAGAAACCTAACTCCAAAGTAGTAACCAAAGTCCAAAGCTCAACGAAAGTAAACTATCTCAGCAAGGAGGGGAGAACCAGTGTATATCACAGGGCCGCAATAAGCAGCAAGTGGCAGCCCCTCCACTATATTTTCACTTGAAATCTTAACGTGGGTTTTGAGCAGTCACAAAGATACTAGCCCTAACAATGACAATGAGTTGGGTTGGGGTCATCGTGGCTCAGCTCTTCCATAGAGTTGAGTGGTATGCCGTCGTTGGGTTGGTGGTATGTCATTGTTAAGTTAATGGGTCCTCTGCCATTCTCTCCGTATTTAAGGCCATGGTCCTCCGTCGTCCTTTTTGTATTTGAGTTGATGGTCCTCCGTCATTGAGTTGGTGGTCCTCTTGCTTCCTATCTGTCTTTGAGTTTGTGGTCCTCGTCGTCGAGTTGGGGGAGCGTGGGGAATACATGTAAAGGCACTCCTATGCCCAAGTTAGGAATAATTTTAGCAGTGAGAGGTTAGGGTAAATTACGGGTACATGAGGAATAATGTCAAGCAATATTTATAGTATTATATTGCTTGTTTGTCATCTTCATATAGCAGTAACATTTTTAAATAGGCTCGACGTAGGACATGAGGGGTCATTGGATCAAAGCAGAGGACGCTCTTTCCTTGTCTTGCGTCCCGACTGGTGAATATTTTCTCCTCTGCCACGTTTCAGGTACTTGACTCTTCTCTTTAAGATATGAGAATTGTTATTCACACCCCCCCCCCACATCCATTCAGACTGAAGGAAATTTCTGAAATCCGAAATTATCCCTTTCGAACGCACCCTCAAACAACGTCTCTGTCGCTATTTTAGCCGCATATTGTCAGTGCGACAACGACGCTTCTTGAGCGTGCGTCGTTGACGCACCTCGAGCGTGCGATTAAAACGCACCGGCCATTGACCATAACTCAACAACCGGTAAAAGTCATTAAATGCATCCGTTATTTCCTATGTTTTTCGTTACTATCTATGTTGGTTGGAGCCCTATAAATAGGGTCTCTTCCTTCTTCATTTTCACACAATTCTCTCCCTTCTTCCTCTTACCCTCTTTCTTTTTCATAGTTCAGAGTTGTCAATGGTTGGGGTCTTGCGGATATTATCCCCAACATTAGCAAGTTTGAGTACTTTGAGAGTGATATTTCAAATTCAAAGTGTCAAATTTGCTAATGTAGGGGTGATCATCCTTGGTTATTCAAAGTACCCAAACTTGCTAAATGTAATGGTCCACGCTCCTGTAGAAAGGGCCCCTCTGGAGACCATTGGTGATGATGGAAACATCTAGGCTCAGGTTGCGGCACTGCTGGATTTTCCAACAGGGTAGAAGAGGAGTTGGACCGGAAGAAATAGAAGGGGGTGAAGACAAGGAAGAGGACCAGAAAAAGATGAAGATTGTATTCCTCCTGATTGTATCCCATAGGGGTCATTGCACTTGTATTTTTCAAGTACTAAGTTTAGGGCTTAGGGTCTAGGGGTCATTGTACTTGTATGTTTTATTGAAATTTTCATGTATCATGTATCATTATACTTTCTTAATAAACAAGATGAACTTTCTTCCCAATTTCATGTTGTATTCACAATTTCTTTTCTTTTGGTTGTTTATGTTTCTGTTACTGTTTCTGCTTGTATTTATGCTTGTGTCATCCTGACACAACGCGCACCCTATGGGAGTGCCTCCCGCGCTTGCTCAACGTGCATCCACGGCACACGCTCAATGTGAGTCGACAACGCATGCTCAATGTGCGTCGTAGAGGCACAAACTGAAAATAAAACAGAAGAAAAAAAAACAAATGGAAACACAGGGGACAAATACTAGCATTCAAAAACTGAAATTTTGTAATGTATAATCTTGTCATTAAAAAAACAAATGATAACTAATTTTGCATTTGCTTCTGTTTCTGTATCTGATACTGATGACTGGAATTCTGTTTAAGTCACACAGTGTGACGTCGCACGTTCAACGTGCGTTTGAGACGCACAGCCAACGTGCGTCTCGGACGCAACTTCTTGGTGCATTAAATTACAAGATCTATAACAGTAACTTGGTAATGAAAACAGAAACAATGACAGAAGAAATGAAACACATTGTATTGCAGAATTAAAACAGAAACCATGACAGAAGAAAAGAAACACATTGTATTGCATAATATCCTAATTAACATAAACACATCACAAGTAGTTGTACTTATATTACATTCATCCATTAATCAATCCTATGTCCCTAGTCCTAAGTATTCTTCGAGGATGAGGCCTCGGTTACTTTCCCTTTCTTGTTATTGTCAGGTCCACCACCACCATGCATTGCATGTCCACTGCCATTGTCATCATCATCAGCCTCCTTATCCAAATTCTGTAGTATGATAGCCTGCATACGCTGGTTTGCATCAAGGATCCGTTCTGGTGTCTCGGTGGGGTCAACTGTTATAGCACTCAGCTCCTTTAATTGCTCAAGGACACCCTGGAAAGTAACACATTTAAACAAAATAAACATTCATGCATAAATTGTAAAAAAATTCTAGTTGGGGGGAAATTAGTGTTCCTTACCACAAGAGTTACTGCGACCGGACCTCTTGTTTCGGGAGGGACCACAAAGCGGGGTGCGATTGTCTTGTACCATTCGAATTACCGAGGCGTTGTCATTAGAGTTGGAGTATGGTGAGCAGCCCCGCAATGAGGAGTGAAATTAAGAAATATGGCATCAATCTCTTCAACAGGGGGCATGTCCTTTGGTGGTAAATTGGGTTGATCCTGTAGCATCTGGAACTGCCTCATTACACGCTCTGGCAAGTATGGTCGGATAATGCCTGAATGGCGAATCCAGCCACTAAAAAGACACACCTACTGAAAAGGCTAGTGAACTTTGTGCCCGTCATAAGGTGTGCATATAATACTGCTCTCTGTAAGGTCGTCCAGGATAAGTCTCTTCTGATGTAGGTCCATATTCCCCCTCTTTGTCACCCATTTGCAAGCTCTCGCATCTCCCTCTTTATATTTTTTGTTGACATTTCTACCAAACAAGCCGGAGGGAAAATGCTCAAATATCCATGTCTGCAATCAAATTCAACCTCAAATGTTATACTTAGGACATACAATTGGATTCAGAAAAAGAGGGCTAGAATCATACCTGAAACAGATTCAAGTAGCCTCCAAAGCTAGTAGTGCTCAGCTCCGTGGCTTCCTTAAGCTGGTCATAAAGGTAACCCAATGCCATGACGCCCCATGAAACCTCCACCTTGTTGTTTGTCTTGGCACATAAAAGCGTCATCCCCACCAAACGCAGCAAGAAGGCTCTAGCAGCTTTCTTGGTCTTCCCGTCCTTGGCCATCTGCTCAGCCACCTTCAAGAGCCATGGATACCGAGCATAAGGTCCTAAGGACCTTTTGATCTCTGCTTCAGCCTCTGCTTGCGTAACACCAAGCTGCTTAACCAGTACAGTGGCTACTTCCTCGAGTCAGAGTTGGGAAAGTGAAGAACTTTCCCTTCACAGGAATGTGTAGCAAAGAACTAACATCATCCAGTGTGATGTCATCTCTCCAAATGGCAAATGGAAAGACGAAGTCTCCGACTGTCATCTCTCCACGAACGCCGACAGCATGTCCCTGCCCACCGAGGGAAAGTTGCATGTCATCAGAGGCAATAGGCCAGCAGCCTCCACCCTTCCCTTTACGTACTTCGAGAAGCATTTTAAAACCTGTGGTAATGAGTGTAGATGTGCTTATTCTCCACCGTGTGTTTTGTGTATTAACTGTTCATAATGATGTCTTTAATTTTTAGCCGTTGATTTTACTTTTGTTTTACAATCAACAACGGTTACTTTCTAAAAACCACTACGCACACACGTTCTCCATCACTCTTGTTTTTCGCTTCACTCTCCTATTTGCAAAAACTCTTATCTTCTTCAATTCTCTCTCTCTCTCGTTCATCCCTCTTCTACCCAAGCCTCCAACCTTCAACTATGGTGAGATCTGAAAAAGCAGATTCCGGTGAAAGAGCTGATTCCGGCGATGGAAGAGTGTTCCCAAGGATGGCAGTGGGTCTTCCAATGGGTCAAGTAGGTCCAGTTCTTCGTCCAAGATCGACCGAGGCTGCTCAAGCACAAAATCAAGATGGTGAGGATGTTGTTCATTTATCTCAAAGGAGTTGTGCAGTTACATGTGTTTTCCCTCCAGAAGAACTTCAAGTTCTTGCTGAATCGCGTTTCGACCTCGACAACATTGCTGCTAATGGGGTCGATCTTCGTCCTGAAGTACAGGTTCAAGGCTGGGAAGGGTATTTCAACAGACTACATGGTCCAATCTATGACAAGCTGGTGAAGGAATTCTGGAAGCATGCTGATTGCAATGAGTATCAAGTTGTGTCTTTTGTTCTGGGCAAAAGGATCATCATCTCAGAGAAATCTTTTGTAAGGCTTCTGGGTGCAGATACAAGTATTGGCTACAGATTTTAGTTACTGGAATCAAAAGTCAAGACAAGTACCAAGGAAAAGGTCAACAAGGCTCTATACTCTACATGGAAACCGGGTAAAACTGATTGCAAGACAAAGGATCTTCATCCTGATCTGAGAATTTGACATAAGATCCTACTGAACTGCATCAATCAAAGACCAAAGGGAAGTTTTCCAGATTATATCAATTTCACTCAGAAGGTGTTGCTTTTCTTCATCAAGGAGCACACCAAAGTCTGTCGGCCTTACTTTCTATTCTCCTATCTGAAGGAATGCATCAGAAAGTCAAGAACTACTGCTTCACCAAAGTCTGCAATCAAATACATACCTTTTGGCAGATTACTATCTGACTTCTTCATTGAGAGCAAATTGATATATGCTCTGACCAAAGCTGGATGCACTGAAGACCTAACAACTATTGTTGGGGATGTCTTCACTCCTACATCATTGAAGAGGATGGGCTTGATAGAAACAAAAGTTGAAGTTAACCCTGCTACCTGCTACTGCAAAGTCAAGAAGAAGAATCCCTCTGAAGGACTACCCTCTCTGGTCAAAGGTTGATGATCCAGAGGCTATCAGGTTCTATCTTGATGATCTGAAGCAGCAAGGCTTTGAGATTGATGTGGATGAATTCTTCAGAAATCTTCCAGAACCTCCGGACTTTGAGTCTCCTAGGAAGAAGAAGACCAAGAGAAAGCAAGAGGAACCCTCTGAGGCAAAGGATCCCTCTGATGGTGATGATAATGATGATGATGAACCACCACCTCAGAAGAAGGCAAATAAGTTCAGAATTGCAACCCAAGTCACTCATCTGGAACCAACACAGGAGCCTACTAGAGCTGCAATATCTACCAGAGTCACAAGATCTGCAGTCAGAGCTTCAAGTAAGTTTGTTGTTCTTTCTGATGAAGATGATTTAAATTTGATAGATGCAATTCCTGTTGAATCCAACCCTGAACCTACACCAGTTGATCAATCAACTTCACACATTTCACCACCTAGGGCTTCATTCTTTCAACCCTCAATTTAGGAAGAACCCCTCTGGAAAATGCTCCAAACCCCTAAGTCCACTAAACCAACCTCACCCATTATACTTCCATACACTCCACAAGCCTCTGAACCACAAGTTTCTGAGATACAAGCTCTAGAGACACCAACCACTGAAAAGTCTAACTCTGAGCCTAAACCCTTTGATCACTCAAATCAGGAACACTCTGAGAGAGAATTTATCTCTCCTACTCCCTCTGTCTCTTTTCATACCAATGTTCAATTTTCCTCTCCATCAAATGAATCTGAAGCCACTCGCCAATTCTTTCAAATTGCCAGAGAAAGAATTTCAGAAATTCCTGAACATTTCATAAATGTTTCAAGTCCAAACCGCTATTCTGGACCAAGACCAGAACCTCTGGTTGCTCCTGATTTTCCAATCCAAGCGGTCCCTTTGACTTCAGTACCACCGCCTCTTCCTCTTTTTCCTCAACCTCAAAATGAAAAATCTGTCTCTGACCAATCTCCAAATCCTGAGACTGATGTTTCTCATCCAAACCCTGAGACCAATACCTCTGAATCTCAAACTTTGCAAATTGGTTCTCCTCATGTTGTTTCTAAAGCTACAAGTAGCAATCATCCGTCTTCACCTGAAACTAATCTTTCCATTGTTCCCTATACCCACCTTGGACCAAACACCCTGCTTGATTGCATCAACTTATTTAATCATGAAGCATCTTTAAGGGTTCGCAATGTGCATGGTCGCACTGACCTCAGTGAGAAACCAGACCTAATTGCTGAAGACTGGGATCGTCTTTGCACTTGGATGCTTGACCAAGTGGCAGTGATGATGGGTTTCCTTATTGCTGAAAGGGATCAAAGAGTTGAAGCTGCTAGTCAGCGTTTCAGAAGAAAAGAAGCACTGAATGAACAAAAGTTGAGAGATCAACTTTATGCTGATATTGAAGAAGCAAGGAAGAAGAAAGAACAAGAAGAAGAAGCAGCAAGGTTTGAAGTAGAACAACGTGAAGCTGCAAGGTTGCAAGCTCTGGAACAAGCAGCTAGACTACAAGCTGAAGCTGAGGCTCTTAGAAATCAAGCACTTGGAATCATTCCATTTACTAATATTGCCTCCACCTCTGCTCAAGCTCCTCACTCTGATCAAGCTGTTCCGTCTGCTCAAGCTCAGTCAGACCCAAGACTTGATCTCATTGAACGAAGACTTGATTCTCAAGAAGCTCTTCTCCAGAGTTGTAAGACCCGGATTTGCAGAACTGGATTTAAAGTTTAATTTCCGACTCACGCGTAGAATCAGTGTAAGCGTGACAGAAGTTTACAGTTTGAGAAAGTTTAATGAAGAAGAAAGTTCAGGAATTGCTTGAGGATAGTACCATAGTCGTTTTAGGAGTTAGTGCGAGTCGTCTGCACACCCGCCTTATGGCGAGAGTGTCCAGAACAGGCTAATTCCGCTCTTAAAGCAATGTTTAAGAGAAATTTCAAATCCTTGGAAAAATAAGAAGTTCTCTTTATTTTTCCTTCGACCAGTGTTTCATTTCGGAACCCTGGACTGTACGCACGATAGGATTCACTTCTCGGAAGTCCGACGACGCTAATTTCTTTGCTTTAATTAAAACTGCCACAAATTCCGCATATGATTTTGTACGTGAAATTTGTGATGGGTTCAAACTGCTACGTTCTCGTTTTATAAATTTTTATTTTCCCTAAACTTACCATTTTCTAGAAGTGTCAACCCACATATCTACATTGTACGCTCAAAGCTGAAAATCTAGTTGTTTGAAAAAAAAATGCCTGTTAAAACTAATATATTGAACAAACTGAAACGGTAAAATGACATAAATCATCATACTTGTATGATTATTTTTATATTTAACATTAATTACTTCATTTAATATCCATATCTATATCATATTCATTTTAAAATAATTATCACTTTCAGTTCAAAAAAAAATAAAAAATAATTATCACTTTAATTGTTTTAATTAATTTCAAATTATTTTTCATCTTAAAAAGTATAATATTTTTTTTAATTTGTTGTCATTTTTCATATTTTTATTAAATTAAATAAGATAATATAAACAAATTTATACTTTAATTTAATAGTATAAACTTAGGAGGCAGATCCTGTCATTATGTTGTTGCTAGTAAATACCACAATTTTTTCCTCTTCCAAATTATTCCGCAAGAGGTTTGGACCCATTTTTTTATGATCCTTTAAGAAAAAAATTCATTCTCCCCATAAAAAAACATGCATGATAGGAAAAAAAATACCGTATTCAGGACTTAATAAAAAAAATTGAACGTTTAATAATTTTAAAAATATTTTTTTTTGTAGAATTTTATTAAAATGAGAATAAATATTTTAATAAACTATAAGATATAAACTACCTCAAGTTTATTAAAAAACTATATGTTCAAATAATTTTTAAACCTGTCAAGTTCTGATTTAGCTGAAAAACTTTGCCAAATAGAACCTATAATATGCATAATGAACTCAAATCCACAATAACAAAAAAGGAAAACCTGAGAATATGGTTTGAGGGGATAATGATTAAGGTGATATGATTGGGATTTTGACCAATGCATTAGAGAAGCGGATGGTACTAACTCTTGGAAATAAGATTCAATAAAAGCACTGAGAAAAAGAGTAATGATATATACACACCTCATTTTTAAAACACTTCATTTCCACCTGTTTTTGTTTCTATCTCTCTCCTCTTACCATCTATCACATCTCATACTTTCTCTCCCTTACTTTTTCTTTTCTTCCTATCTCTCCCATCATTCCACCTCACACACCTCAAAAGAGAGGTGTGTGAGTAACATTATTCCTGAGAAAAAGTGTGGTACCTAAGCTTCTTTCACGCACTTGCTAATGATTGTTAATGCTTTATTCTCTTTTCTTCTTCTGTTTATTATTCTTTTTTAATAAACAAATTGTCTGGTCAAGGTCTAAAGGGCAAAAAAACTAGGAACCTAAAACTTGTACGGATAAAAGGACTCAACTGGCATCTGACAAGAGCTTGACATCCGTTCATTTTAAGACCATGGAATCATCATCAATCATGAGATTCTTCTTTCGTTTATGTTTCCATGAATCATTTTTTTGGAGAAATTATTAACAGCCTACATATTAAACATCATCAACCTTGCAGTTATACTAGTGATTATACCCGTGCGATGCACGGGATCTAAATCATTGATTTCATTGAAAAAATTACGATTAATTTAATCCAACAATGATTAATTATTTTATTATTATTATTTCTCAGATCCCAACATACCTCATATATTTATATTATTTATTTTTTAAATTTAAAATTAAAACAATGATCCAACTACAATTTATTTAATTAATATTTGTAACAATAGGATTTAGATATAGATTTAGTTAATATTTAAATCCGGACAAAAAGATACAAAAGAGAAGCAAAACCAGATTTCGATGGTCAAAACTAAGTACACACAGGAAATAAAACATATATAATAGAATGTATCACACAGTGCGATGCACGAAGACTAAGTCATTGATTTTATTAAAAAATTATATTTAATATATCACAAAATATAATTAAGATTAATTAAATCCAATCATGCTTCCTTATTTTACTATTACTCATATATCACCATACCACGTATATTTATATTATTTTTTTTAAATTTAAAATTTAATATTAAATCAATACTCCAACTGAAAATTAGTATTATTAATATTTATAAGAATATAATTCTGTCAAAAAAAAATTTAAAATTAGATTCAATTAATATTTAAAACCAATTTCAAAAGTAAAATACATTTGTATGCTAAGAACATACTAAAATACACTCCCCTCCCTCAAGGTTTTTGATAATAACACTTAATCTATTCTTACTTAAAATCTACACTCCACCCCCAACTCATCAAACAAATTAACCCTATATTAAAATATGTTAATATAATATTCTTTTTGCATACTATTAGGTGATTCTAGTGAATATTAGTGAGCATTGATCTACATAAAAAAATCATCCTCCAACTCCATCCGTATTTATTTGATGCTACATAACCAACTCTTGTCGACAACTAAATAAAGAGAAAATCAATCAATTAGCGAAAAATCTGTAATTGGATTAGTGTTTGTTATTCAGTTGCAATTAAACTTGTAAATATTGGAGAAAAGGGGTGGCCGAAAATTAAGGGTGCAGATATTTTAGGGAAAATCGGTTACAATTAAGTAATTTAGGAGAAAATAGTGAAATTGGTGAGAGCATTAAAGGAGTGTATCAAAATTATAACAAAGTAAAGTTTGATCGTTAATGAGGGATTTGAAGAAGGCAAAAAAACTGACCAAGTAGTGGAAATTTGCTTTCTGATCATGCCAAGATGAAGACCGACCGGAAATCTTTCTATTAATACCATAAGCTTTCTAAAGCATGACGTTGCACTGTGCAAAAAGATCAAGTATTCTATACTGATATCATCCATTTTAAATTACATTACATTACATGTATACCAAAGCATAGAATAATTCTACTAAAAGCATTAAGCAATGGAGGTAATCAATTGGTGAGCGATGTGGGATTAGGGTAAACATTAGTTGCAATAGATAAAATGGACACACCTATATTTTTTTTAGAAAAGTATTAAGGTGTTATTTACTAATTAGGATGAATTTTTTAAAGAGTTGTATTATATGTGAAAGTATATCTGACACAGACATACACACTCAAACAGGGTAAATTTAATTAAGACCATACAGTAGATGCCTAATGTGATATAAAAGTGGTGGGGTTTTGATTCAGGACTTCAGGTGTTACTTAAAGCATAGACAATACATGTCTACTATTGAAGGACACATACATTAGTTCTAACCTATCTTTATAACCTATTGAGTGGATCACAAAGGGTCTTCAATCACAAACCCAGTTCCACTGATCGTACCTTACATCAATCAACACATAAACAACTTTCGCTTGGTGCCAAATTCCACTCAAAAATGCTTTTTTTTTTTTCATTCTTTCCACCATCCATATATGAAAATTATTGCAGTAGATTGATGATTTCCTGATTGTTGCCTTAATCCGCTGGCCCTGTAGATTAACGAAAATGACATGTTGTAAGCTATATAATAGATCAAACCACATCACAACAAATAGATTCAATGATTTAGTGCTATTTATATATGAGAAAGTAACTTAAATTATCTATTATATAAACAAATCAACAAATAACACCCCTGGGATTGAATGACAGTAAAACTATAAGAGTTACACTGATTGGTTAAGAACCCTCCTTAGATCTATTAGAACATGCTCATAATACATACACAGACAATTTCAAGAACAACCCAATGAAAATGTCAATATTGAGGTACATGAAAGCAATTGGTGAATTTAAACAAAGAGATAGTATCTATCATACCTGCAGAAATAGAGATCAGTGTATATAAACCAAATGTCTAGCAAAGGGATAATTAGTTCCATATCACAGTAGAAACAGAAGAGGAAATGCAGTTCAAACCCAAACGTTAAGATACAAATGACATCAAAATAAAAGAAAATGAAAAAATAGGTTCAATAAGTGGGAACCCTATCAGTTAAGCAGAAATTCACGGTTCTTCACACTGATTCCTCGTCACAACTGATAGTGTAAACTTTTAAAAACATCATTTTGAATACCAAATATATATTAAAATAATAGAAGACCAGAAATTGTGAATCCATGTACCTCCAAAGAGAAAGGTTGAAATTAAGTAATAATTGATATGTTAAAGGATTTGGGAGAGCATTATGTGATTGTCGAAAATAAATATAGCTGAAGTTGAAGAATTGGGAAAAATGGCACACTTTAGAGAGTTCAGGCATGATGATGAGATTGTTGTGACTTGTGAAAGACCAAAAATGAATATAGCTCTGAATGACTTGGCTTCTTATGGAACAGAATAGTCAGTAGAATCCTTAGGGAGTACTGGTGCATATTCTTCCTCAGCTTTAAATGCTTATACCATCATTCATGTGTGTGTGAGGGAGCTTACTCATTTTTATTGAGGTTGAGTGCTTCCACAGTTATCATGTCAAAGTCAGTTTTCTGAGTTTGTCAATATGTCTTGCTTCAATTGATTTAGTTGAATATTGTTTACATTACAGTAAAATGTAGAACTCTAATCCACTTCTAATCCAATACTCAGTATAGTAAATTTAACTATACTGATGAGCATGTGACCATATGGTGACATAAAAAAGTGGGATAAACCAACATTCTATCCAAAAAAAATTTGGTTCCACATCACAGCAGAAAAAGCTTACGAAATGTATATCATAGCCAACGTACAGTCTAAGAAGACCTCTAAATAATGGATATACAAAAAAATAAGTACAATACGTTCACACACTATCGGTCAATCAAAAATTCAAGTTTCTTCACAACTACATTATGTAATCTGATATGTAATAATGGGTAAATTTGAAGGATTAGCGAGATCATTGCTTTAATTTCGAGAATTGAAAGGTTTGACATAGAAATAAAAACTAAAGACAACTTGGTCATCCATCGAAAAATTGTCTTCATAATTAATACCAATAAGTGCACACCATATCAGTCAAGCAGAAATTCAGTGTTCTTCACACCTAAATTATGGACCCTAATATGTAATAGTGATAATTATAAAGGATTTGGTAGAACATTAAGTGACAGTTAAAAAGGGACAGGTTTGACAGAGAAATAGAAACTACAAACCTATTGGTCATAAGTCGAAAAAACAGATGTTTAGAAGTAGTCATGCATGTGACTTGGTTAGCGAGGTCTGTTAGTTAGTTTTGGGGGAGTTAGTGGTTTGGTGGGAACTGGTCATTGGGTATCAGTGTAACTCTCAGAAATAAAGACTTGTCCACTGCTAATAAAATTGCTAAAATACTATAACTGACATTAACTGTTTAGTCGTCACAAAATAGAGCTCTCCCAAACACTATAGATTTCTAATGTGCTTAAAAGAGAAGGGAAGAAGTAATAGCTTGACAACATTACTTAAATTTAAGAAAAATATATTGGTAGATAAAGTTTGGTCTCCACTTACCTGAAAGGTAAGCAAAACTTTCTGCTTCCTTGTATATAATTCAAAAAAGAGCAAGAGTGTCTCTAATGAATCAGGTGAATTCTTCTGCAGCAACTTCAAGTATTTAGTAGCTTCCGACAGTGGAGCATCAACCTAAGAAGGGAAAATCACACGCATAACCGGACTATATCAGTCCTAACAATCATAATGACTACAGTAAAAAAATATTTTGGAATTATATCAGTTTTTGATAAACATGACAACTTACAAACGTTTTAATAGTTTGATAAATGTGTCAAGTACACAAATAATGAAAGTATGTTTCTTTTTCATCAACTTTAATTAGTCAGTGACTCAATTCCATATAGTAGTTTTATTTGAAATAAAAATATTCACATTCACCTAATGAATCTAAATCCTATCTTCCCATATGCAACAAAAGATATGCAAATGCATATGCCCTTGCAACACCATCCTTTATAATAATGAGCAGTGATTTTCTTTTGTGCATTTCTAAATCTTATCACTTTTTAAGACCCATATTCTCTATCTCTAAGTCAAATATAACACCCTTTGATTATCTTAAATATTTAGTGTTTTCTACCAAGATCTAAAATGTCAATATGCATGGTGATTGGTGAAAATGACCATAATGGTAACCGGTAGTAAGAATCAAGGAGAAAACTTCTATTTTATCCATTAAATTATAAAATATAAAACACATGCTAAAGAGAATCGCAATGGTTACTGAAGTTGAAGGCACTAAAATTTAACCTGCAATAACTTCTCCCCATGTGGATCAGGATTCACAAGTTTTACATGCCGTTTTCTAGACTTGGATACCTCACTGGCACTTAACTCTTCATTCTTTTCCTCTGCCCCCTGAAAACAAAATAAAACAATAGGATGAATGAATGCCCTTCCTGCACCAATTTCAGAAGAAGCTATAGAAATGAGTACAATACTTTCTTAGCTCTTGCTTCTGCCTTTCTTTGTTTTTGTCTCATTTTATTTTTCTGAGAAGGAAGTAACTTTGACATCTCCTCATCTACTTTGACACCATCACCACTCACCAGCAAAGAGAAGCACATGATAGGAAGCAGTAAGCTTTCCAAACCAGCACACTCTAGCCATCCCCCCTTTTTTTTTGAAAGAGTAAGAATATCATTAGATTTATTTGAGATTAAGCCACTGCCAAAGTAATAATAAATACAAAACAATTACTCATTAAGAGTTTATGATGTGTAAAGCATGCATCTGTAGATGATAGAAATCAATTTGCATGGCCAATGCACACAACCTTTCCAGCAAAAACCCAAACACGACATTATCACTCTTGATGAGTAATTATAGTAGCATGAACAAAAGCCCAACTGTGAAACAATAGATTGAGGATATCAAACAGCCAGCTAACATAGTTAAAGGCAGCATACCTTATGTTTCAGAAAAGAACACAACCAATCTGGCGAGTTTTCCCTTGAGCTGCTCATTTGGAGTGAAGAGTGGTGAATGAAAACATGATCTGATCCCTGAAAGGAAAAAAAAAAAAACACAGTTGACAAATTGAATTTAATTGAAGCAAACTATCGAACATGTTGTGTGCACAATCTTAATTAGAATGAAACATTGTGAGAACTAATTGTAATCTGTGAAAGAGGCAGAGAATTAGCCACAGAACATTGAAGAAAAACGGCTGAGGTGCTTTAACCACTCAACTTCGTTCCTCTTCTCGTCACCGCCGCTAGGTTAATCAAAAGCATGAGGGCCTACGATGATCCGGAATAAAATCAGGAAGCGGTTTTGGTTAATCATCTTCCTGGTTCCCTCTCTGAAGCTTGAATCGGGAAGATGATTTGGTAGAGAGAGAAAAATCTAAGGCTATGCATCTATGCAATCTGGAGAAATTTTGGATGCGTTGGAGAGAAGGTTGAGCAGAGATTCTTTGGTCATGGTGTTGTAAGCAAAGGGAATTAGATTGATCCAAACGTGCCCGTGAATGAAGCTCAAACCAATTTTTATAGCAACCATCATCAACTAATTTCAGATATTCAACCTCAATGAGAGGGGTAATTAGGGTACAAATTCTATGACCAGATCAACCCTAGGAGATTTGTTGCATAGAGAGGATAGGTAGAGGTGAAGATTGCAGAGGATTGCAATATGCAGCAGAAGATTGAGGGACCGTACCTGGTAGCTGTATCGGATCTCTGCATAGGGCACGGAAAAACCGCTCCAAGACCCGACCCTTGACCCGACCCTTGCAGATTTCTTTTGATGAACAGTGCTGAAAACCCTCTAGCTTTAGTTAGTTATAGATACTGTCTTCTTCGCGTACATGATTGTCAATTTTGCTATACTTTTTTTGGTGAGGCAAAGTTACTCCTTAAAGAAAAAAAATCAAAATTTTAGCTAGTAACCCAAAAATTGATTTGATTCCTCCTCGAAATTAATTAGGTGTAGTTTTTACTAGACTACATTCAGATTTATCTCGTTTCCTACTTCATTCATTGTGAGAGTTCACTCCCAGAGACTTCTCCACATGATCAGTCCCTTATCTATGAATCGGCTCTCTTGACAAATTCGTCTAGGAATACGGTTTTTAATTTGTTATTGGGGATCTGAATCCTAAGCAGGCTTTGATCGAGAAATTCCAAGTGAATGCTTAAATATCTGTCATAGTATTGTCTTCTTTATGTTTCTATCATAGTGACGAAAATTGATTTCAATCCCTAAGATGATGCCAAATGTTCTTCTAGAAACTAAGTTTTGGATCTATGTGATCTCCTTGCGGTAGTTCTAGGTTTTGCACCCCACAAAGAACTAGCCATGGTGAAGCATGACGGGGCAAGTATTTGCATAAGGCAGTATGGCACTTAAGTCAATTTGTGATTACAATGAGATCTCAAAGTCTAAGAAGAACATAATGAGAAAATAAATAATGCATATGTAATTAAACGATTTAACTTGTATTATAAGTTGTTATTAATGATGCACACTTGACCTTAGTGAAATCACTGAATGACTTCCAAGACAATTGCCACGCTTAGGCAGCCTTGAAGTCATTAATTGTATATCGGTTCATCTCTTTGTTCGTTCTGCTTGACCAACACGTCGTTCATTTGATGGTGAATTTTTGACCAAAATAAAATAATATTAAATCTTATGATCATTTCGGCCTGGCTGATTAAAAGTTAAGGCGTTTTTTGGTCTTCATTATATTCTAAAGACATGGTATATATGAAGTGCTATATATTGGGGCATGTCATACCCACGAAACTAAAGAAGAGGATGTTCATTATATTCTCAACCTTCTAAAGCAGATAATTCTTTTCATCGCGGGCCACCAACATTCGTACGTCATCGAACTTCATTTCTGACTTCATTTCTGAAACAGTCTAAATTAATGAAACTAGAATAAATATTATGCAGCCGATCATGTAGTGCAATTATTTGGATATTCTATTTTCCTTCACATATCCTTCAATTCTAAGCCAACATTTTAATGATACAATTAAATAAATTGATGAAACAAATTCATCATCTTTCAAATTCAATTCGAAAGCAATAGAATAACATAGCGTAAGAGATGCTTGGTGATGATAAAGCTAGGTAATGTATTCTCTCCTTTATTTGTTAATCAAGTTTTCTAGCATCTTGTACGAATACTTAATCAAGTTAAGGACACTAGGTATAGAAATATTAAGTAAATTAACCAGCAAGTTGATTACATATGGTTGTCTTTTATTATCTATATATTTCTCATGGCTTCGTAATAAATAGTAAATTTTCCATCATTTCCATACCTCTCAAGCACTCCAATTGATCAATAAGGGCCCTTTATGTTTGTAGGAATGATTTAATTTACCTGTGCTTGAGAACGCGTGACAGAGACACTTAGGTGGCAAACATGGACTCTCTATTGTTATGGTTTAACCAATTAACTAGTTACTCGTTAAGAATTTTTTTACACCGTACCGCATGATGATCAAAATTGTCCCTGTATGCATGCATCAGCTTTGGGTCGATATGCATCACCAATGGACAAGGATTTATTGCATAGAGTATATACTACTATAATTAAGTTTCAATATACTTGTATATGGATTAGAGAACACTTCAATTTTGCCTTCACTATAGCATGGATGGTGGTTACTGGTTAGAATAAGCGCAAGTTAATGCATGAGTTCAAGTCATTTAAGAGTTCGTGTAAAATACTATTTTTTTATATAGCCAATGCCATATTTTAATTGTTGGGGAGACATGGCGCCTTTAGGCAAGAAAATTGGACACTAAGAAAATTCAACCTCACATTTTTATCCAAAATTTTAAGGTGTTGGGTATATGGTCATGTCTCTTATAATAAAGTCTTCACCAATGTGAGATTCTAACTCACATTTGATTCTTAACAAATTTGCGAAGCTAGAAGATGATACCAAGAAGCTTCAACTGAAACTTCAACTGAAAATTCTTATTGATGCAAATTGAATCGGTGAAGATGAAATGTACAAGTGTTGGAGCTTATATACTAAGCTTGTAAGAGTAAAGTAACTAACTAACTAACTATTAACTAACCATGGCTTAACCAAGTTGCAGCTAACCTAACCATGATTCTAACTAACCTAACTGACTCATAACCAAGTGGTTAGTCAAGTAACCAAGTGGTTAATCAAGTAAATGTGAAAAGGTAAACAATACAATTTTATTTACTATCTAATAATTCTCAACATTCTTATCCTCAAGTATGAGTCACCACCAAATTACCATACTCTCCTTCCACGAAAACTATCTATACTTTGGAACGTCGTTCTACGTCAGCCAAGCACGCCACCTAACCACATCGTCAAAAAGACTTTCGACAGAATGAGTTGTCACCATTGCTATACAAACCATCGACTCTGATGCAACTTATTGGGGAGATAAGAGGTGCCCTTGGGCGTCACATTCTCTTGGGGTGTATTGTTTCCTAGATCCATAAGCTTCCTTTATCTCCCCAATATGTTTGACTGTTAATAGTGAATAGGAAGATTAACCCAAGAACCCTAAGGCATTATTTGGCGGAGTAGAGTGACAAGAGAGAGTCATCCAAGAGAAAGTTAGGACAACAAGCTTATTTGGTTGTCCAATACCGTAGAGAACACAGAGTTTCAATGTGGGTCAAGTGCGCTTTTTGGGTCTTCGCGATTTGTGAAGAAACAGGCGTAGACTAACTTTCCCCCCCCTTCAAATTCTCCTCAACAACAAGGTTCCTAAATCACCACAAATTCCTTTCTTGAAAGCCACAATTGTGTGTGTTGTATATAAAAATCACTACTACAGAAATGACATTTTGTCACGCCTCTATTGTCACGGTTATAGGCGGAACCGTGATAATAGAGCAATTACCACGGTTATAAAAGGAACCGTGGTAATAGGTAACAATATTTTATTAATTTTTTTATGGACCGTGACAATAGAGAACTTTACTCTTCAAATTTTTTCAGAATTTTTCCTAAACCCTCTCTCCCACTCGAACTCCCACTCTCCATCGACCCGTTCCTTATCTACCACCGCCGCTGCTCTCTTCTTCCTCCGATCGTAACCCTTCAAATCCCTAACCCTTTGGCTAGCTCTACCTCTCCCTCGCCGGCGGCGACGTCCGCGTCCTCATCATCCCTTTCCCCGATGAACATGCCCCTGCCGTCGACGACGACCTGAAGCCTCCCCTGCAGCGGCGATCCAGAACCCGCAGATCGAGGAACTCGTCGTTGCTCCGCACTGCCGTCAGGTTCGCGAAATCCGAGCACCACAAAGGTGAGGGGAACGACATGGCGGCGGTGGCGGAGAAGGAGAAGAAGGAGTGGAGCGAAGAGGACGTTGAGGTTTGAAGAAGCAGATGACGAAGCATCCCGTGTGGAAACCTGGACAGTGGGAAGCGATGCAGCCTTCATTGTGCAACACAGGGTGGACAACATGATCTGGGAGAAGAGAAGCGACGATTCTGAAAGGAATTCTGGAAATCCAAGGCTGCTTGTGTGAAAAGAGTTGCAGAATTGAAGAAAGGGTTTCATAATGCAAAAGCTGCTTCCTAATGGTAAATGCACTTTTGATTTTTGTCAAATTCATTGCATGTTTGGTTATTTTGTCAACATTATTTTGTCAGTTCTTACTTTTTGACTCATCTACCTGCAACTGAAGGGAAAATCAGAGTTAGAGCTTGGAGCAGACATTGAAATATTTACAGGTCAGCATTGGTTTTGGGTTGACAATGATTCATTAGCAACTTGGCATGAATCTGCCAGTCTAATGTAGTTTATGTTCTTTCTGATATGTAAATAAGTAACACAAGAAAGGGGGGGTTTGAATTGTGTTCTTAAAAATTACTTGTTAAAACTCTAGTTTATGAAAAGAAGATAAGTTCTTAAGAAAATTGTTCTGGTGACTTTTCAAAAACTGTTTAGTGCAGCGGAAGTAAATAAATAAAGCAGAACGATCAGCACACAGGAATTTATACTGGTTCACCCTAAACGATTGGGCTACGTCCAGTACTTGGCCACCACCAAGATTTTCACTAGCAAGTATCAAGGACTTCTCCAATACAAGTATTAGACAGGACTTCTCCAAGTATTATCACGGACTTCTCCAAGTATTGTACAGGACTCCTCTTAGTATTATCACGGACTTCTCCAAGTATTGTACAGGACTCCTCCTACAATCAACAAGATTGTTTGACTCTACAAGAAATCTCTTCTCAAAAGAGTTGGTGTAGACAATTTATGGCACTGGAACTCTCAAGTGTTTTGGGTTCTGAAAGGACGTTGGAATACACAAGAGTTCAGAATCTAAGAGAGAAGTAAGAGAAGAGGTTTGACTCTTTTAAGGTTTGGTATTCTCTCTTGATTTAGCAGAGGTATGAGATCGGATTTGACTCTTAGGAAATCTGCTGTGAGCTTTTAATGCTTTGAAGAATGTTTTGATTAACTGCTCTGAGTTCTTTCTTTTCTTGCAATAAATTTTTCTCTTCTTGTCTTCAATCTTCAGATATGTCCTTTATATATGATCTTGCTAGTTGTGTAGCCGTTGAGACACAAAATCTGGCCGTTGTTTGTAGCCGTTGTGAGTGTCATCTAACCATTGATTCAAATCTCCGGTTGGTAGCTTCATTAAATGCATGCTGCTGTTCAAAACTATCCTTTAGCCAAAAAGGTGTACTTTGTCAGCTAGTAGGTGGTGATAGCTTTGGGCTACTTTGCAGAAGAGAGACATTTTGGAAAAGTGATGTTGACGTGTTGTCCTTTTTCCTCTTCATTGGTCATCGAGACTTCTCTCTTCAAAGATAAATCAGTTTGCACGTGACCAGATTAGTTTCCTTCTGACTAGAGCATGGGGCAAATAGTTGAGATACAATTTTGACTTTCCCGCTCAAAGACTTCTTCTGAAATTCTGAGGTATGACGTGGCATAGAACGATACAGAATAAGTGTCTTCCTTGTTTACTGGACGATGCGGTCATATCTTGCGTGAACTTCTTTTTCCTTATAAGGCTTAGACATATTCGTTGAAGCATGCGACCTTATATTATATATTTCCTGAAAAATGTCATTAACATCTGGAATTAGATTTTAGTATAGAAAGGTATTTATAAAAATTGTTAGGATCAAAATAAGATTGAAACACGTTGTAACACGTTTGAACTTAACAATCTCCCCCTTTTTGATAATGACAATTTTTATTGAAAAGGATAATGATCAAGAGTAAAAAGAATTTATGCTCCCCCTAAATTGGATAAAATAAAAGTTAAAAAAAAAAACTTATTCAAATCATATTACTCCCCCTGAGTTGTATAAAACTTTGGTGTTAGGTTAAGGAAACAACTTTGAACTTGATCTTAAACTTTTCTATAATTCCTAATTCCTATTTTCTCCCCCTTTGGCATTATTAAAAAGAAAGGGAAAAGAATTTAGTAGAAAGGTATAATATGCATAGTAAACATGGCAAACGTTAGTTATAAAACGATAAGCATGATGGAACGATAAAATATGCATAACCAGTGAATAATTGTCTGAAAACATAAAAGTAAAAGCGAATTGTTCAGGATAGAGAGTTGGCCATTAGCCAAAGCGTGTCAGCAGCTGATCGATTTTCTGAGCAAGAGTCATGAACTGCTGGTTGATGTGGTCACGGTGGTCTTCAAAGTCTTCTCTGGTGACAAATTGAGTCGCCAAGACTTGAGCACTTGAGCTTCCACCTTCAGTCTTGAAATCAGCTTGAAGTCCCTCAGATTCATCTTCTTCTTTTCCATCAGCAGAACTGTTCAGTTGTGACTCTGTATCATCTGCCTCTTCAAGCATCTTCCCCTTTCCTTTGTCAGTGATGACTTTCTCAGAATGAGAAACAACTTCAGGAATGTGAGTGGGTAGGAGTACAAACACCCAAGTTCCAAATTTCAGTGAGAGCGCGGAGGTCCGATTCATGGGAGAATATGGCAGAGTACCAACATATCCCTCAGAGACACTCAATTTCCAGAACTCTGGATCAGGAACTTTGCAAGCGTGAAGTTGGAACAAGTAGTTGTCACCCTCTTGTCGTTTCCATGTGGCGGAGAGCTGATTGCTTGAAGACTTGTCAATCTTTCTTGCCAGAAGGTTCAGGTAGCTTTTGAACGATCCCTTGGTAGTCCTCAAGGTGCGTCTGCGTTGAATAGCAGAGGACACTAGCGTCTGAAGGCGCCTCTTTCTTGCTTGAGAAAAATAGAGAACAGTACCGGATCTGCTTGCCTTCTTAGTGCTTGCTTCCGTGAACGGTTTGAGAGTAGAAGTCATATGCTCATCGGCAATCAATGACTTAGGCAAAGATTGAACAAGTTGGAATGCAGAGGCATTCTCTTGTGCAACAACAGTTTGGTCAGTGATGAAAATAGTGTTCATGGTAGGGTTTGGTTGAGATGTGAGTGGTTCATTTGTTGTTTCAGTCAAGGGTTCATTGAGGTTTGTGTTTGGTGGGAGTTTTGGCAATGGTTCAGTGAGGTGTTGTGAATGTGTTGGAGAGGAGTGTGGTGTTTGATTATTGTCAACAAACAGTGAATCCAGAAATTCTTTGTTGGACATTTCAGAAGGAATTTCTTGATAAGGTAAGAGAGAGTTTGCTAACCTTGTGTGAAGGACAAAGTCCTCATCAAAGAAGGGCTCCTCAGGTTCAGCAGAGAGAATCTTCCTTTTCCGATATGCAGGTTGTGGTTCAACAGTAACTTGAGGTTCTTCAAATTGCTTCCTCAATCTCTTTAGCTTTTTGGGTTCAGCCTTCTTGACAGGCGGAGAACCTTTTCCTGATCTGGTTCTTGAAGCGATGGGGTTGGATTGAGACTTCAATGGTTCACCACTCTTCACAATCTTGATTCGAACAGACTGTTCTTCCTCGTCCTCAGGGAACGGTGCGATGCGGAGAGATGCAGGAACAGTTCTCTTGGACGGTTCCTTCTTTGACACATCGGACAGTTCTGTCAGATTTTTCTTCCTTTTCTGGACAGTTTGTTCATCAGATACCTTTTCTTTTCCTCTGGTGTTTTTCCTCGTTCTGGGCAAGTATTCTTCAGGAACTTCAGAGGCATCAAAGGGAATGTGCATTTTGCTCACATCTCCCAGTCTGATCGGTGAAGGAAAGATCACATCTTCATTCAAGCGATCCTCTGATTCCAGAAACTCTTTGATAACACCTTTCTTTTCGAGAATAACTGTCAGCAGCGAGCCAAAAGGAAGGTATCCTTGGCTTTTCTCCAGATAGTTGATCAAGTAGTTCCACATCAAGTGTGCAGGGTTAATTTTCACTCTTTTCAAGATCTTGTACAATGCGTACCTTGCATGCGCATTTACATAATTTCTTGCACCATCCTTTGGTAAGACAACCTTGCTAATCACAGCATTGTTGAACTTGACATCATCAATGAGATTGCCCACTTCCACAGCCAGTGGTTCCTCTTGGTTCTTCCAAATGCACTTCCAGTCATCAACTTTTGCAAACCAATTTGGGGAATATTTTTCACCAACTTCCAACTTCACATTCAGTGCTTCAGCCATGTCGTTGAGAGTCACTAAGATGATCTTGTCATTTACTTTGGACTTAATGACTTGTCTGTGATTTATCACAACGGCACAGTCATAAAATTCCTTTACCAAAGGCACATACACTTCGCGCTGAGCCATGGTGAACACGGTCTCCCAGTCCTGATGAAGTAAGTCTGCAAGCCCAGCCATCTTCACGAAGGCAAACACCTTCAGATCAAAGTACCTTGGGGACACAAGAGAGTTGTCACCCAGTTTCTCAGTTTTCACGGCTCCAACCTCCTTGAGTTGAACAGAGCGTTGGCGGTTGATCCTTTCTGATCTCCTCTGGATGATCTCCATTTCTTCAGCAGAGTAAGGTGTTTTACCACCTTTCTTGGATTGGGCCTTAGATTTGGAAGGGGCTTTGGAAGAGGTAGCAAGAACTCCGGCCATTTGGGAATGAGAGGAAGTTTCAGAGAAGGTTTAGGGTTTCTTTACTTGGAAGAGAGAGAGAGTAAGTGTCAAATGAAGTGAGGTGAAAGAGAGAGAAGGAAATCTTTTGGATATATTTGATTTGGAATAAGGAATGGCAGTTTTGGATGGTGTGCAGATGGCGGTTTTCTTTTCATGAGAGAGAAACTATTAAACAATTGAGCAGTTGAGACCACGCGCGTTAAAAGTAAGAGAGATAACTGCTTCGCATTTAATGTGATGGGACCTTTCAAAGTTCACTGTTGTAGCACGTGCAAGAGTAATGATGCATTGAACTAAACAATGTCTTTGCCAGCTGTTAACCAAACGATATAGATTTCCTGAGAGCAACTTCATTGAACGGAGAGTTGTTGAACGATTTGATCTATTGGTTGAACAGTGAGGAGACAGAACAGTGCGGATGTCCTTCGAAGAACGAAACCTGCAAAATAGAAACCTTTGTTTCCATACCTTTTATTGAGCAGAGTGCATGTTTATCCTTGTTCTTAGATCTGAGAATCTGCCTTCTAAAAGAGGTTTCGTGAGTATGTCAGCAAGTTGATCTTCTGTGTGTATATGAGATATATCAATGTTTCCCTTTGCCACAAGGTCTCTAATGAAATGATGTTTGATCTCAATGTGCTTTGTTCTTGAATGCTGAATTGGATTCTTGGCAATATTGATGGCACTTGTGTTATCACATAAAAGAGGTATCCTGTTTTCATGAATGTTGTAATCCTCAAGTTGATGCTTTATCCATAGGAGTTGTGTACAACAAGAACTTGCTGCCACATATTCAGCTTCAGCAGTGGATAAGGAAATAGTGCTTTGACGTTTACTTGTCCAGGATACTAAACAGTTTCCCAGAAAGTGACATCCTCCACTAGTGCTTTTCCGTTCAACTCGATCACCAGCATAATCCGCATCACAAAATCCTTTCAACCTGAAATCTTCACCTTTCTCATATAATAGACCAAGATTAGCAGTACCAATTAAATATCTAAAGATTCGCTTAACAGCACTAAGATGAGATTGCTGTGGGTTTACCTGAAACCTTGCACATAGACAAACGCTAAACATTATGTCTGGTCTGCTGGACGTTAAATAAAGAAGTGAACCAATCATCCCTCTGTACGATGTTGGGTCAACTGGTGAACTTTCATCACTTTTGTCCAGAACAGTGTTGGGATACATAGGAGTACTCATCTCATTTGACTTGTGCATGTTGTATTTCTTGAGCATATCCTTTATGTACTTGGACTGATGTATGAAGATCTTGTCTTTCTCTTGCTTGATTTGAAGTCCCAGAAAGAATTTCAGTTCTCCCATCATACTCATTTCAAATTCACTTTGCATGAGAGTAGAAAATTCTTTACACAGTTTATCGCTAGTTGCACCGAAGATGATATCATCAACATACAATTGTACAAGGATGTAGTCGTCCTTCAATTGCTTCCTGAAGAGGGTGTTGTCAATCTTTCCTCTTGAAAAACCATTCTTCATGAGAAAGTTGCTTAGACGATCATACCAAGCCCTTGGGGCTTGTTTTAAACCGTACAGAGCTTTCTTCAACCTGTACACGTAGTCTGGAGTGGATGGTTCTTCAAAGCCTGGAGGTTGCTTCACATAGACTTCCTCTTCAATTACTCCGTTCAGAAAGGCGCTTTTGACATCCATTTGATATAGCTTGATGGAATGTTGACATGCAAAAGCTAGGAGTATCCTTATTGCTTCTATTCTTGCAACTGGTGCGAACGTTTCAGTGTAGTCAATTCCTTCTTGTTGGTTGTAACCTTGTGCTACTAGTCTCGCTTTGTTTCTAGTGACTTTCCCATTTTCATCCATCTTGTTTCTGAAGACCCATTTAGTACCAATGATAGATTTTCCAGTTGGTCTTGGAACTAGGGTCCATACTTGACTTCTTTCAAATTGATTTAGTTCTTCTTGCATAGCCAGAATCCATCCTTCATCTTGTAGAGCCTCTTCAACGTTCTTTGGTTCAATCTCTGAGATGAATGCGCTGTTTGATTCTTCTCTGAATGCTGATCTGGTCTTTACTCTTTCTGATACACTTCCAATGATTTGCTCTGGTGGATGATCACTTCTGTACTTCCACTCCTTTGGAAGTGTGATTCCGCTTGAAGTCATGACTTGGTCAGACTGTTCAGGAATAGTACCAATAGGTGACGGAGATTGATCTTCATGAACTGATTCTGATGGTTGAGCTCTTGTTGTGTCGTCATCTGCTTCATCATGATCTGATAGGTCTAGATTGAGAAAATCTCTTTCTAAACGGTCAACGGCCTTGATTGAACTGTCATCGAACTTGACATTGATAGATTCTTCAACAACTTTTGTTCTGGAGTTGTAAACTCTATAGGCTTTGGAGTGAGAAGAATATCCAAGGAGAATTCCTTGATCAGACTTATTGTCAAATTTTCCGATGTTGTCCTTGGTGTTGAGAATGTAACACTTGCATCCAAATGGATGAAAGTACGATACAGTTGGCTTTCTATCTTTCCATAGTTCATATGGAGTCTTTTTCAACATGGGTCGCATAGATATTCTATTCTGAATGTAGCATGCAGTTTCAATAGCTTCAGCCCAGAAATACTTTGGTAGGGAAGTTTCACTGAGCATTGTCCTTGCCATTTCTTGAAGTGATCTGTTCTTCCGTTCAGCTACACCGTTTTGCTGTGGTGTTCTTGGAGCTGAGAACTGATGGCTGATACCTTCTTGTGCACAGAATTTTTCAAAATCTTCATTCACAAACTCTCCTCCTCTGTCACTGCGAATGGCTGTGATGCAGTAGCCCTTTTCATTTTGAACTCTTTTGCTGAAGATCTTGAATGCTTGGAATGTTTCATCCTTGCTTCTTAGGAAGTAGACCCAACAGAATCTTGTGTAGTCATCGATAATGACAAAACAAAATCTTTTTCCAGAAACACTAGCTACCCTAGTGGGACCAAACAAATCCATATGTAAAAGGTCCAGAGGTTTGCTAGTACTGACAAAGTTTTTAGCACGACAGGAGGTACGATGCTGTTTGCTTTGAGTACATGCAGAACATGTAGCATCAGATTTAATAGATAGTTTTGGCAAACCACGTACTAAGTCATTACTTATGATTTTAGTAATGGTCCTTAAGGATGCATGCCCTAGCTTCCTATGCCAAAGCCATGTATTATCTTCTGATGATACTAGACAAGTTACATTTTGATTTGCTAGGTTTTCCAAGTTCGTCTTATATAGATTCCCTTGTCTCTGAGCTTCAAAGATGATTTTGTCATCGGAATCAGTAACACTACACGTCACTTTATTAAAGGAAACAGTGAACCCACTATCACATAATTGACTTATGCTAAGTAGATTATGTTTTAACCCTTCAACTAATAAGACATTATTAATTACTGGAAGAGGTTCCTTACCAACAGTATCTTCTCCAACAATGAATCCTTTTTGATTTCCACTAAAGGTTACAAATCCACCATCAGATCTAACTTGAATCTTGGGGAACATAGACTTTTCTCCCGTCATATGACGCGAGCATCCACTGTCCAGGTACCATTGTTGGCGTTTCCTTCGTTCTGTTAAGTAAATCTGCAACAGGAATTATTGATTTCTTAGGTACCCAGATTTTCTTGGGTCCTATAGGGTTAGTTGCACGCTTGGGAGGAATCTTCTTCTCATAGAAGATTTTCTTTCCTTCCCTTTCTATTGAACAGTTCACAACAAATTTAGATTCACTATCAATAGAAGAAGTAAACGATATATCAGACATAGTTTCATTAGACGGTTCACTGCTGTCAAAACCCAGACCACTTTTATCATATAAGTCTCTACTGTTTCCACATAGTTTAACTAAGTTGTCATGCCCTATTGTGAAAGTAGATAAATCATCAATCAAAACTTTGATTCTTTTCTTTAAAGCAGACACTTCCATTGTGGAGTCTTGTTTCTTTAAAAACTCATTTTCATGAATAATGGAATCTTTTTCTTTTAAAACTTTCTCATGTTCTTTTTGCAACTTGGAAAACTGTTTCTTCAGGTTCTTGTATTTTTCAGATAAAGTGTAAGAATGTTCAAGTAGTTCATTAAACTCTTCTTCAAGATTTTCAGATCTTACCTCATCATCTTCATCATCATCTGATCCATCTACTGAAGCCATGAGAGCGAATAGAGATTCTTCATCTTCTTCTTCCTCGTCATCTTCAGAGTTGTTTTCAGAATCATCCCAGCCAGTTATTAGAGCTTTCTTCTTCTTGTAGAATGGTTTCCTGACAGGCTTTTTAGCTAGTCTAGGACAGTCTGGTTTGATGTGACCTGGCATTTTGCATTCGAAACATGTAATGTTGCTTTTGTCTGCAGTTGAGGTGCTTTCACCTTTGCGTGGAAAGGATTTCTTTTTCTGACTTGATTCTCTTTTGTTGTCCTTCTTCAGGCCTTTTCCTCTTTGTTGTTTGATCCACATCTTTTTGAACTTTCTGTTGAACAGTGCTTGCTCATCATCGGACAGTTCTTCTGAGGAACCTTCTTCATCAGACATTTCTTTCGTCTGACTGTTTTTGGAGATGTTAGCTTTGAAGGCGATGCTTTTCTGCTTCTTTAGGCTTTCATCTTGAGAAAGTTCAATCTCATGAACCTTCAGAGATCCCAAGAGATCTTCAAGTTTTAGTGTGCTAAGATCTCTTGCTTCTTGGATAGCAGTAACTTTGGGTCTCCATCTTTTAGGAAGGCACCTCAGTATTTTTGTGATTTGATAAATGTGTGCGTATGTGCGATCGAGATTTCGAAGACCATTGATAATGGTTTGAAATCTTGCGAACATTTCATCAATGGTTTCATTTTCCTTCATTTTGAAGGTTTCATATTCAGCCACTAGTAAACTTACTTTGGCTTGACGAACATTTGATGTACCTTCATAGGCAAGCCCTAGAGCTTCCCATACTTCTTTGGCAGTTGCGAGTCCATCAACTTTGTCCAACTGAGCTTTGCTTAAGGCACATAAGAGAAATAGTTTTGCCTTTGAATTGAGTTGATAGTCTTTGCGTTGAGCTTCTGTCAGCTGATCTTTCTTGATGGGTTCACCAGCGTCATCTTTATAGACGATGTTGCCATTTTCAATGATATCCCACAACTTGTAGTTTGAGGATTCTATGAAAAGTTGCATGTGCGTCTTCCAGTAGGGATATTCGGTTCCATCAAAGAAAGGAGGCTTGTTGGTGGATGAGCCCGTAGCGATAGCTTGATCTTCTGCCATGGATCTTTACTCTACACCTGTTAAGATGTTAGTTCTAGAGCCTAAGCTCTGATGCCAATTGATATGTAAATAAGTAACACAAGAAAGGGGGGGTTTGAATTGTGTTCTTAAAAATTACTTGTTAAAACTCTAGTTTATGAAAAGAAGATAAGTTCTTAAGAAAATTGTTCTGGTGACTTTTCAAAAACTGTTTAGTGCAGCGGAAGTAAATAAATAAAGCAGAACGATCAGCACACAGGAATTTATACTGGTTCACCCTAAACGATTGGGCTACGTCCAGTACTTGGCCACCACCAAGATTTTCACTAGCAAGTATCAAGGACTTCTCCAATACAAGTATTAGACAGGACTTCTCCAAGTATTATCACGGACTTCTCCAAGTATTGTACAGGACTCCTCTTAGTATTATCACGGACTTCTCCAAGTATTGTACAGGACTCCTCCTACAATCAACAAGATTGTTTGACTCTACAAGAAATCTCTTCTCAAAAGAGTTGGTGTAGACAATTTATGGCACTTGAACTCTCAAGTGTTTTGGGTTCTGAAAGGACGTTGGAATACACAAGAGTTCAGAATCTAAGAGAGAAGTAAGAGAAGAGGTTTGACTCTTTTAAGGTTTGGTATTCTCTCTTGATTTAGCAGAGGTATGAGATCGGATTTGACTCTTAGGAAATCTGCTGTGAGCTTTTAATGCTTTGAAGAATGTTTTGATTAACTGCTCTGAGTTCTTTCTTTTCTTGCAATAAATTTTTCTCTTCTTGTCTTCAATCTTCAGATATGTCCTTTATATATGATCTTGCTAGTTGTGTAGCCGTTGAGACACAAAATCTGGCCGTTGTTTGTAGCCGTTGTGAGTGTCATCTAACCATTGATTCAAATCTCCGGTTGGTAGCTTCATTAAATGCATGCTGCTGTTCAAAACTATCCTTTAGCCAAAAAGGTGTACTTTGTCAGCTAGTAGGTGGTGATAGCTTTGGGCTACTTTGCAGAAGAGAGACATTTTGGAAAAGTGATGTTGACGTGTTGTCCTTTTTCCTCTTCATTGGTCATCGAGACTTCTCTCTTCAAAGATAAATCAGTTTGCACGTGACCAGATTAGTTTCCTTCTGACTAGAGCATGGGGCAAATAGTTGAGATACAATTTTGACTTTCCCGCTCAAAGACTTCTTCTGAAATTCTGAGGTATGACGTGGCATAGAACGATACAGAATAAGTGTCTTCCTTGTTTACTGGACGATGCGGTCATATCTTGCGTGAACTTCTTTTTCCTTATAAGGCTTAGACATATTCGTTGAAGCATGCGACCTTATATTATATATTTCCTGAAAAATGTCATTAACATCTGGAATTAGATTTTAGTATAGAAAGGTATTTATAAAAATTGTTAGGATCAAAATAAGATTGAAACACGTTGTAACACGTTTGAACTTAACACTTTCATAGTTATAGTTTGTTGTCAGCATATGCTTTATCAATTCTTGATCTCTTGCCAAGCACCACATGGATCTTTAGAGAAATTGAAGTTTAACATGGTTTACAATGTATGTCTTAACAATATCTGAACCTTTTTCTTTTTGCAGGTCATAAAGATTAGAGAAATTGTTGGCTTGAAGTTAAAAAGAGAAGAAAAAAACTAGATTTTGTGGTAAGTATTTGTCCAATTTGTGGCTTGGTGTGTATTGTGGTATCATTGCATCATTTAGAATCTTTTGAACCTGATTCTTTCTTGTGCTCATTTTTGCTACTACCAGGTTGAGCAGAGCTGCATCAATTGTGGTGTTTGCATGGGCAAGTATGTAACACCCCGATTTCGGTGGCGTCACTATAGTAACCAAAAGAAACTTAATGCGGAAAAACGTGAATATTTTTTTTTCGACATAATGATAAAGATAGGACTGAATTAAATAAACGCAAATGCGAGAGATAGCAGAACTAATACACAATATATATTACAGCCCCCGCTGTAAGTAGCAACCTCGTCACGAGTAACCTCCAGTGACGGAAAAGAGAAAGATGTAACGCCCGTAGGCAATATGTACAAACCAAATATAAAGGTGAAGTGTCCGCAACACCATCCCTCAAAACTGAGAATAAGCTGACCCAATGGTATGAAAATAAGACCTCCTAAGTCCAACCAACTCTCTGTGATTCCCGTAAAGAAACCACACAAAAAGCTATAGGCGGGAAACTACCATGTCCCCGAAGAAAACAAATAAAGCAATAACTGTCAGAGCTAAGACTCTACTCCTACACTAATCCTATCTCGAGGAGCTCACGCCAGCACTAAAAACTATGTGCCAGCATGATCGTCGTCTGAATCAGAATCCAGAACGACTAAGTCTATATGCACTACCCGTCCTCCCCTCGCAACCGCAATGCGCTCCGGTGCTGGACTCACGGGCCTAGGGCCCGAACCCTGATCATCAATGGTCGCAACGGCAGGTGAGCTAGACTCTGATGAAGTCACTCCCACCGGCTCCTCCTCTGAGGGGTCCTCCTCATCTGAAGATAATGGTGGTGGTGGTGGTCCTCCTGCTCCTGGTCCGCAATGCACGCCGGGCGGCAGGTTGAAACTGACGGAGCACCTCCTCAACACTCCCTCTACCAAGAGTCCTCCCCTATCTACCCTATCCTCCATGATCCGCCCCGAGTACGTCGCTCGATGGCTAGCGGGGTCAACCACCCACGAACCGGGGTCGTCCTGGTCAATCATCTCGTATCTAATCCCCCTTGAAGGGTGGACCATTGTGAACCAGTCCGCAATGGACATCTGACAAAAGGCGTTGTCCGCCAAAACACACACAGAAGACGCGAGGGTCAACTCCAAAGAATTATGTAATTAATACCACCAATAGATACAAAGAGATAGCCACTTAGGCTTATAACTAGGGATAACATCCTAGGGTTGCATATTCCACAGTGAACATAAACAACAACAATAACAAATAGCATGCATCAGGTAAGATTAACAATTATCAACCACACTCAACAACTAAGTCAGTATGCATGTTGCATGATATGCTAATGACGGTTAACCCAGTTAACCACATGCATTCCGGAAAGGGATGGACATCAAATGGATCAGCCCTAACACCAGCCACGGTGGGACCATTTCGGCCCGCGTGCCTCTTACTCCAACAACAACGGTAGTCAGATCAGCAGTAAACCCGTAGGTCTGCCATTTCGGTCTGCTACAAGAGACGTCTACAAACGCTCTTACACGGCATTCCGGGTCTTATGACCATTTTGGAAACCGACGAGGTCCAGAGTACGTCCTGTGTTAATACCTCATTAATGTTGCATGAATGCAGGATGATTAGTCAAACAACGTCTCCGAATCTCACTCGACGTCGCCACGTGTTCTAGCTAAATTAAAGTCTCTAAAAGCTTACCCTAAGGTAACAGTCGATTCTGCGACAAAAGACACTTCTTCACAACAACACATAACTCATGATGATCTCCAAATCATCCGACTCATCTCAATCCGATGGTCACAACTGCTCAACGAGCAAGAGTATCAACATACTCGGAAACTATCAATTTCCCGGACTTATCCCCAGGATAGTCCAACAACACAGCTGCTCCAACAGCACAAGAGCATCAACATACTCAATACTTCTCAACTTCCTCAACACTTGGATCCGACGACACTTCTCGTTTTCCAAAAACTAAGATTTGCATCCTAAGCTTCCTTTCGAGTTTGTTATCATTATTTGAAGATTTAGAGGTTGTTTAATGTCTTATGAGTTTTCTTTTCAAAATAATATCCTTTTAGTCTTATCGCAAAATCTTATAAGTTATCGGGATCTCCTAATCCCCGACTGACACCAGAGAATGTCTCGATCCATGAAACGCCTTAACAAGGCCCGAATCTCATTCGTCCTATCAAACTTTCTCAAAACTCTCAAAATAAAATCGGCATGACCTGCCCGCTATTCTCACTACTCAGAATCTCAGATTTCATTGCAAAAGCATAATTAACTCAGCACAATAAATCAACATGTCATATATCAACATATTAAGCAATAACCACGTAGCACTTAGCATATAAGGCATGCATCACACATCCTAAATTACCCACTTAGCACTTGACATGAAATTCACTCTCAAAAACATTCAGTAGATGAATCATCTACATTGTCAGCCGAAGCCTCAGAAAACATTTTTCCAATCAAACACAAACAAGTGCATAAACAGTAAACAATGTCGAAAGTATCGACCCTAAGCATTAACTAGAGATTCAGTGAGAAGCCCTCACCTGAAGATTCTCCAGGATGGTCCTCTAACACTTCCTCACAGTCAAAGCGTTGTTCCTCAGGGAAATCCTCAAAAGCACCTTCAAAGTAAAATCACAGAATTCTATCAAAATCTATCGGAAACTAAGCTATCAATGCTCACTAAGGTTACCCGAAGTAATACATACTCCGAGGTACGATAATCTAGCGCGAAAGGACAAGTTTTCGAAAAAGGAATTTTCCTCCTCCTCCCCTAGGGTGCTCGGCCACTTTTGGTAATTGTAGGGTTCGATTTTTCTTCGATCAAACTTGGTTCCTATGCTATCATTAGCCGTAACTAAGGGTATTCTAAACTCGTAAAAATTATCGGATCAAAAACTGTCGCAGGGGTATTTTGGTCATGATTTTTAACTTAGAATTTCAAAACTGAAATCCCAAAAAGCAAATTTGACAGGGATGTCACCAACGACGTTTATGACAACTAATCCTACTAGCACTAAGCTAAGGCGATAGTTTTCAGCCCAAAGGTTGAAGCTTTGCTCCAAAAATGGGTATTTGAGGCATAAATTGATTCCGGCGGAATTTCGGCGACATAACGGAAAAACTAATCCGACAGAAGTGATCTTGGGCACGTAAGGAAGATGTTTAGAATCAAAAATGAAATATTCAGGATAGTTTTGCAAAAACCTCAAAACTATCAGCTCAGAAAAGTCTACAGAAAAGCTATGAAAAAAGCGATCAGAGGTAAGGATTAGCGACTATACCTCGAAACCTTGAAGTAGCAACTGATTAATCGACGATCAAGTAAGGATTGAACAAAAGCTCTTCTTCCTTCCTCTTCAATGGAGCTCGCGGGTTTGGAGAGAAAATGGGTAAGATATTTGCCATTTTTTCTCCTTTCTTGCTATATATAGAGGTTGGCAAAACGCGGGAAAATGAAAGTTTCGCGAATCTGATTTTTCCGGCGTCATTCTCCGTGAATTCTAAGATAGGTTTTGGCGAAAGAATTCCAAAACTAAAATGAGGTCTCCTTGTATTTTTGGCAACTAATGCAAAGTCGGTGTAAAACTATTTTACCCGATAAGTTGCTTTTTGCATCGAATGTCGGAATAGAAAACTTCCTTCTGAAGAAAGATGGAAATCATCAAGAGAAATGGGTGTACGCGTGTAGAATCTTCATTTGAAGCTCTGAATAGAAAAAGTCTTCATCGTCGGGTGATTCTAGGGTTTTGAAATACCAGGGTTTTGGTTTCGGCAAATTTCCGATGATTGGAATCGGACGTTCGTAGATCCTAGAGTTTCGCCTTGAAACGATTGTGATATATGGAAAAAGAGAAGTTCTAACATTTCTCTGAAGATTTTTGGAATTAACTTCCATCGTGCCTATAAGTGAAAACTAGCTATATACTAGGGTTTCTGACCTAGGTTTAAGCGTGTAACGATCGTGCTATAACTTTTATCGACTTCGATACAATCCTTTGACTTTTCCTGAACTTTCTCCTTCATAAATTTATTTCATTTGGTAAACTCTAGTTCAGGTTTCCCTTCACGATACATCAACCCTAATCGTGAATAGGATTCTATTTACTTGGCATAAGTTTAAAAACTTGGGCCTTACAAAGTACTTCAGTGAGACATATAAACTCAATGATGATGATGTAAGTGATTCATCTTGGAACAAAGGAATTTTGGGTTTGTGTGTGTGTGAGAGAGAGAGAGATGGTCATCCAGCTAGTTTAGTTAGCGGATGCCGCACTAGTGCATCACCAACTCAATCAGTAACATACAGTCAGTTCTAGTTAGTTTAATAATCAGATGATTAGCCTAATTGATTCACTTCACATGATTAGCGGATGTCTTTTGGTTTGTATTCTTTGGGATGGAGTACCCCTTGTACTCCATATTAATCCAATTTTGCTTACCCATAAAAAAAGAACATGTTTGAAAAGTTTATGATGTTATCTGACCTGAATTGCTTGGCCTGGTCTTGATGATTTATTATGAATTGTTGTCCTGCACCTTCTTTGAGTGCTGATTTTTTGTGTGTAACTGTATTGCTATTTTCATTGTAAATTCCCACTTGTTCTTTTCTTTTTTGCTTGTATATTTGCCTAATTTTAATTACTCTTGTTTATTTTGAAGGATTAGAATTGCAATCAGTGTATCCTGCTTGGGAATCGGAAAATTGCAGAGGAGCAAGTGCCACGGCTGGAGCTCATAGTCATAGGCAAAGTTACTTGGTTGATTTGTTGTATCAATTTGTCAAAAAGGTATTTTGTTTTACATCTTTGCTTTGTTTTTCCTTGCCTTACCTTCATTTCAGCTTGATTTGTTTTTCCTTGCTTTGTATCAATTAAGTGAGTTTTGACATATGGTTCAGAATTTAAGTTGCATATGTATACATAAAAGCTAAGTTCATGTGAGCAAAAGAGATAACTGTGTACAGTACATGTTGACAAATAGAAATAGAGAACTAATTGAGGTCAGGTCAACGGAGGCTTATCATGTGTAGTTTACTTCTATGTCTATTGTTTAATTTGTGTCACCTTGTGTTTGGTTATCTCATTTATATGAGCTCATGACAACATATGTACCCATAAAAGCTAAGCTCCGGTGAGCAAAAGAGATAACAGCTCATGTTTACGGGCATCTTGTTCTGCGTAGGACTTTTGTTCTCTTTCTCTATTTATTTTTTTGAATGAGTCTCAACGCTGTATGAATTTGAAATATGTGCTATTTAATATGTGGTTGCGGAGTCACTTTTCAGGGTTGGTAGGCCTTATTAGTTATAATCCTGAACCTCTTAGACATTGTTATTTGAAATGATTGAATGAGTTGTTATTTAACATGATATTAATTCAAGTTGTCGAGCAGAATCTTCTTGTTGCCAATAAAATGCATACTGGAGATCTGATCTGAATAATTACAACTTGTGAAAGGTTAATAGGGAGTCTAATAAACTTTTCTATTTTTGACCAACATGATTCTTGAGCACCCACAATCTAAAAAATCAATTTAGTGTCCTGTACCACCCATTCTGTCGTTTCTGCTTTTAATTGCTTGCTAGAAATACAAATTCATTTCCTTAAGAAAATCAGTTCTGATCATCGATCTGAGCTTATATTTGTTTAAAATTTTAGTAAAATAGAACTCAAAATATGACATGAAAATAGCAATATTGGGTGTTGGAATGCAGTAATATTGGGTGTTGGTTGTGATTAATGCCACTACTTGATTTATTAATATTATAATTTAACATGTCTTGCTTGTAGGGCACATTGGGTGTTGGTTGTGATTAATGCCACTACAGGGACCTTATTTTACTTGGATCCTATACATGGTAGTTTGAATCAACGCAAAGTCATGAAATAGATGTTTGATAAGTAAGCTTATATAGATCTACTTGCTATGTTAGTCATGCTATTCAAATATTTAATCATGAGTTTTTCATTCAATTTGTTAGTGCAATGATGATCTACCGTGCTAATTGCAATGACAAGAGGATTACATGGTCCAAAGCCAAATGGAATACTATAAAGGTATACATATTTACATAACTGAAAACAATTAGATCTACCAAATCACTGATATATATTATATTTGTTTTTTGTAGTGCCCTGCTCAAACAAATGATATAGATTGCGGGTACTATGTACTAAGCTTTCTAAAGGAGATAATTGCGCACAAAAAATCTACAATTCCACAAGCGGTATGAAACTTTGACTAAATTCTTAATTTTTCATATTTTTAAGTGTGACTCTAAATTTTGTTACTTTTACCATCATTTTGCAGTACTTCTCCGATTGTCAATTTGGCTTCTATGATGAGGATCAACTAAATGAAATTAAAGAAGAGTGGGCTACTTATGTGTTAAAGAATTTTGCCTAGTGTGGGCTATTTGGTTTAATTCCTTGTGAGAGTATGGACTACTTATGGTTAGGAACTGTACTGCATGTTTTTTGAGAGTATTTGGTTCAAACAGTGTACTGTACTGGCTAGTGTGGGCTATTTGGTTTAATTCCTTGTGAGAGTATGTTCTCAATAACAATTAGTATTGTTTCCTTATTCAAGGTTGGAATATTTGAGTAATTTGGCTAGAATATCTGAATGTTGGTGATTTTATGCAATTTATTTTTCAATATAAACGTACTAAAATTTATGCACAGACCAGGAAAAAAAAATCAAAAAATCTGTAGCTATTTCGCAGAATATGACCTATTGCCACGGTTACGTACTTAATCGTGACAATAGGTGGAATCTATTGTCACGGTTAAGTACGTAACCGTGGCAATAGATGGCCTCTATTGCCACGGTTAAGGACGTAACCGTGACAATAGAATGAACCTATTGTCACGGTTACGATTTACTAACCGCGATAACAGGTGAGTCAATTGTCACGGTTCCGCCTATAACCGTGACAATTGAGCAATTGTCACGCCTTCTATCGTCACGGTTTAACCGTGATGAATGGGCGGTTTTAACCGTGACGAAAGGCCTTTTCTGTAGTAGTGAATGTCTTTTACAATAAAAATTAAATTATTTCACTCTCCTCCATGCACCTCATTCTTTCTCTTCTGTTTGACCTCTTTCTCTATTATATTTCTAACATCTTTTTCTCTACTCATCTTTTCTTTTTCTCCCCTAACAAAAATCAAAGCACAAAGATAATTCTGAACTCAGTCTTTCGTATTTCAATGAACATGTTATTTTTACACTGGGCTTTCCAACTACATGTAAGCGACCCTTAAACCTCGATCTAACCGCTCCTCTTATCACATGGCTAATGAGTGTCGTGGTTCGGGACGTGGAAAAACAACATAAGCAAACATATCTCAATCACTAACTGTTTTACAAGATTTGAAATATCTAAGATAAAGGCCTGAGTTGGAGCACTCATTGTGCTCCCATTATTAAATTTTGCTTATAAAAAAATTCTAAAATAAAGACTAGTAAAGATCGTAGATTGCCCTAAGCCTTGAGTTCGCCAAGCTGGTGGTGCCAAAACCCAAATTCTCCAGCCCATTTACCGACTATAAGGCGCAATAAACAGATCATTAATCTGAGTCGCCCCATTCCAATTCCAATCTATGAGCTCGTGTGACACATCGCATGCACATGAGTCATGAAGGAGAAATGTATCTTCTTCAAATAGTCACTATGCTCAAACTCTCAGCTCGCTCATCTCGGTTCAACTATAACTTAGCTAGGGTGTCAAACGATATTTTTTTTCTCAACTTTAAAAGGCTTTTCCTTTTACTAAAATTTAATTCAACTATAGGCAGCAAAACCCTCATCCACTTCGGGATTCGCTCCCACTATTTCTAACGAGTGGTCCTTTTCTAGTTCCCTAAAGAGGGAGGCTTCCATAATTATGTGGATAGAGATTTGCAAGAAAGTTTAAAACGATGAACTAAACATTTATGGTAATGCATGGAATGCTAGTGCTCCTAGGCTTTGTAAATGGGGCGTCTTAGGGAAGCTTTTTATGTGGGGGTGTTGCAACTGCCCTCTTTCATCATTGTGATGTTGATCTGTGTCAATTTACCTCCAACTTAGAATAAACGAGTAAGACCATGTACAATGGTTTAAACAAAAATTTTCCATTCAACACCACTTTTTCTCTTCCCAACACTCCACATCATCTTCTCTCTCCAATTCAACACACTTTCAACAAATACCCACTCCAATGATTTTCTCTCTCAACACCCTACCCCACCACTCACCCTACCCCACCACTTTTTATTTCATATTTTTATTTAATTTTATGTTTTTGTTTTTTTTATTTACATAAAATTACAATTATTATTTTAAATTAAATTAAATAATAAACACTTAACGAATTAATTTTTTTTAATATAGATAATAATTTATTTTATTTCCTTAACTAAAAAATGGAAGACGATAAACGAAGCACACAATAATATATTTTATTTTCTTAACTTAAAATGCAAGACAACAAACTAAGCACACAACACACAAATAACGTAATTAGTACGATACAAATCATCTTCCATCACGAAGCATTTGCAAACTTTGTCCATATGTGCTTCACTAGATCTGCTTGCAGTTCGTGATGAACGTTCGAATCACGCAACTCGGATCTAGCACGCACATGATTTGCAAAAGCGGGTAACACCTCGGTCGAGTATGGTTGCGGTGTACTAGATCCACCTTCCCCAGATTGCTCAAAATCGGTCCAACGTTGAGCAAATGTATCTCGTTCATCCTCAACAATCATATTATGTAATATGATGCATGACCTCAACTGTCGTGAGATCTCTTAGATCCACTACTTGCTGAGCCACCATTTCCTCCTACTTGACTACAAAAACGTGGTAGATCACGGAGAGCGATCCATTCTTCCATCAAAGTAAATTGAACATTCTTCCCACATGCGAATAATTCCTGCGCTTTTGCCAAAACATCATTATCCGACCAACCGCTTCCTTGTTGACGCTTAGCGGCATCATAAGCGCCAATCCATTTACCCAGTATTTTGTTCATATAATTCCAACGGTTTCGACATGCAATTCCATCACGCGGAGGATCGAATGAGCAATGCTCATTACAATACTCAGCAATATCTCTCCAAAATGTTTCTCCTTTCTGGTTTTTCCCCACAACACTGCTTGTTCCACAGTTAATCCACCCACTAATTAGCACCAAATTTTGTGCAGTGTTCCATGCGGGTGCATGCGTTTTTTTGCTCTTAGGAGTGACTTCATTGACTTCATTATCAGCTGACCCGTCACCAAGATTGACTTGTGTTGAAAATTCCGGAAATTTCGGTCCATCAACACTAGAAAATTTTCACGAACCATTGGCATATAACCACTAGACTGGGGTGTTTGAGATGGATATCTCACAGATCCATAAGATGGATGAAAGTTTGGAACAAATGATGACTGGTTCGAATATTGATTTGGATCTGGATAATAGTTTGGATTTTGAGGATGTTGGTTGGAGAATTGATGTGGGACTTGAAAATAGTTTGGATTTTGAGGACGTTGGTTGGAGAATTGATGTGGGACCTGATAATTGGTGGGATTTTGAGGACGTGGGTAAGAAAATTGATTTGGATCTTCATAGTTGTTGGGATTTTGGTTGGAAATTGGGTAGCTTGAAGAATTCTGGGTGTTGTAATGATGATTGTTGGGATCCATTTCAAAACAAATGCTAATAGAAGGATAATAAGATGGTGAGAGAGATAATAAGATGGGGAAAAACTTGGTTTTTTTTTCTGTGTCCAAATCTAACAAACCAAGTCTCTATTTATAGAGAAAAAAAAGTTATGAATTTTGGTAAAAAAAAAATTAAAATTATTTTTTTTCAACAAGATAATTCAGTTTAAAGTTTTTAAAAAAAAAAAATCCGGTCCGCCAATGGGACGCTGCCACGCGTCCCATCCTATCCTCTCTGTCCTCTCTCTCCTCTCCAACTGACACGACACGCGCCTTGTCGGCGCGTGTCGTGCACGCGCCCAATGTGCTCCAATCCGGAGCTGCCACGTGGCTCCGGATGGCTCTCTCAACAATGTTGAAACCATTCAACATTTTCCCTCCTTCAACAATATTCAACAGACCATTGTAAGTATTAAACAAGTTTCAACAACATTAAACAAGAGAAAAAACAGACCATTGTAAGTGGTCTAATGGTACATAAAGGAATTTTTTGTTTCAAAATAAATCACTAAGTTATTTCAAAAATATTAAATTCTAATTCAATTTATGTAAATGATTCAGTTTTAATTAAATTTTTATCATTAAAATTTTCTAATTCTTACTTTATTTTATGTGATCCTTACTATCACATCAATAATAATATTTCATAAAAATCATCATTTAAAATTAGATTTAAGCATAATTAATTATTTTATATTTATTTATTAAATTTTAAAAAAACTCATTTACAAAATTGAAAATAATTATTAGAAATTTATATTTTAATTATTTTTAAAAATAATTTTCTAATACATTGCAGGGTGAAAATACTAGTTCAGAATATGTTTGGTTCTCCCTTGCTTCTTGTTCAACAAATGGATCGAAGTCAAATCCTTCTTTTTTTTGGTTCCTTCGGAAAACTAAGTCAAATCCTTCTTTAGTTTCACATTTTTAATTATTATTGGAAAGAAAAACCAAATTTGGCTTTTCAATGCTTCGGAATGGAATTTTTTAGTCACCCAAACACATTTTGACATTTTCAAGAACTATAGAATTAAGTTTTATTTTTTAAAAAATAATTTTAATATTCAGAAACTACTAGCATAAGTTTGTTTTCACAATTGCTCTTGACTTTAAATCAATTGTAGAATAACTGGAATGATTTATTTTTCTCATTTTCAAGAGATGTACAAAGTGATTTTTATTTAATTTGTTGAGAAATATGGTGATAATCCACCCGATTTCTTTTATAAACTAATTAAAATGATGGTTCCAAAAAAAAATGATGGTTTGTGTATGTAGTTTTTTCTGTTACTTTATCAATGAATATGTAAAAATTGTTGGTCCTTAACTCATTATGTGTCGCGAAATGTAATGGCTGGCACTGAGTGATGCTAATGCTATGCTACTAAAAGTGAGGCTTGTGCATGCCTTTTGTGGAGATGCTGTGGTGTGGTGTGAACTCTGAGAATGACAGTCCACCAGATCTTGATAAGGACCCGCGGGGGGCCACTATTGAAATACCATCCTCTTTTATTTATAGGTTGGGAGCTCTAGCTCAAAGACAAGTACTACGATGAGATAATTGTACTTGGACTCGTGATGATCACGATGGCCTCAAAATCTTGTAATTTAGACTCTTCAATTGTAATTGTGTATAATCTCTAGGGGGCTTGAATTCTACTTACAAAGTTCACATATATGGAGTGTACACCAGAAAAGAGTTTGGTATATGGTCTATTGCCGTGTTATCAAATAGCGGCTATTGCGGCACTACGCCGCTATAGTGTAGCGGATTTTTGGCTAATCGAAATGTCGCTATTGTCCACTATAGCGCGTTGTTACACTATTCACCAATAAATAGTGGCCAAAATAGCGGAATTTTGGCTCACAGCGATGGTCTGGGATTGCGATTTGGCAACATTGGTCTATTGCCACCAAACCAAATATATAATACATAGGCCAGAGTTTCAAATTGCAATATGTAACTACAATTAGTCAATTACAACATAATATAATGATTTTTGAAGTTTAATATTGGTATCACGACCGCAATTGTACCACATCGCCTTGTATTTGTCTGTAATCCCATGACGCAACGATAATCATAACCACAATCTAAGACCTTGCATTCGACAAGTATGCATCATATTTTCTTTAAGAATTAATTAATTATGACATTTAAATATTCTTTTATGATTTAATTCTATCTTTAAAATCAATTGTGAAAAGATTTTTAAATACGACTAAATGTGCATGCAATTCTAAAGTATCAAGAGGTGATACACACATATATATATATATATGGAACCTACTCAATGAAGTTAAATAACTTCAATTGAGCAAGACTAGCTACTGATAGCTTTTTTAATAACAATTCAAATCAAAAATTAATATCAATTAATCTTAAATATCATTAGTTTTTACAAAATATAGTTTTTTATACTTGGAATAAGTTAGATAATTCTGAAATATAAATGATTTTTCAGAGGAGACCCTGTCCAGTTTCTAGTGTATTTTCTCTTAGCTGACAGTGCAACGGTCTAAAGAAAGCGACTTGCATATATTTTTCAGCCGAAATCTGATATTCCAGCAAAAGTGAAGTCCCACACTTGTATTTTATTTCAAAAAATTATCTAAAACAAGAACAAAAACAAAAACAGAAGATTCATATTATATCTAATTTCTGTGCCATATTTAAATCTTGTGTCTATTTCTATTTCCTAAGTTGGATTCATATGCAAATAAATTATTGGTCGACGGGGCAATGAATATGAACTGTGATGTGTGTAAACTCAACTCCATTAACTTAATGGATCAGAAATTTGCTTTGGAAGTTTGTGCGCAGAACTGGAAGATTTTGAACCCGACACTGATATGGGTAGGTCATAGGCCCACGTTGTGGAATCATGTGAAGTCTTTGGTGCACTCATTTAATTTACAGCAAGGTGGCTGGCTGAATGAACTTTAACTGTTAAAGGTGGCGGCGGTGGGTGTTTATGCCCAATCAATAATAGCACCTCATTCACTGGTCACAGCCGCATATTCAGAAGAAACTATGGACCTATAAATTCACAAGGATCTGCAATTTGGGGTGCGATAGGAAAAAAGGTTCCCATGCGCCATATATAGCTATATCACTCAAGGCTTCAAAATTTCATAATAATGAGAGTTTTGAAAAATATTATAGAAGAGGAGAATTTCTATTATTTTAGCATAGATGACATGGAAGACTATTTTACAACTCTCACATTTAAATATTGTAGGTAGAATTGAGCTTAATTAAGGGCGGACAATTATATAAATAGATTAGATTTGACCTGTTTCAAAAATTCAAAGGCAATGTCTAGCATGTCATATGCTTTTATTTCTAAGTTTAGTCGGATATTTTCAAAAAATGGTTCTGATCTTACATCAACCTATTTCACGACATGTAGTTAAATGTTTTGCACCCAATATGATCACCCATGAGCCATCTAGGACTATGATGGTCTTGGTTGGTCCATGATATATTTTCCTAATTCAGACCCAATGACATTTTAATCTACGTTTCGAAAGTCTATCAATTCAAGTAACTTCAAAATGAAAACATTCAGACATTAAAAAAAGGAAAAATTAGGGTTACATAAACATTAGAGTTGCAGGGAAAGCAAATGCGATGAAATCAATCAATTGAGAGGAGGCATAAAATAAGAACATGGCATTTAAATTTCTCATCTCACCCACCCAATTTTGTCACCCTATGTACATTCTTTTTCAAATCTCAAAATTAACCCATTTCTCTTTTAGGTTTCACCCTCACCACCTTTTATAGCTTCATTTATTATACATTACCGCGTTTTTTACATCCCACATCTAAGAAGTTTTTTTTTTTTTTTTATATTGGAAAGATAAATTGCACCCACCTTGGATTGATCCCTGGACCTCCCCCACCCAACTTACATGTCCCATAACTTTTATTACTTTAGTTATCATTCGGGGACCGCATCTAAGAAGTTTCTAAAATTAAACTATCGAATTGTAAAATTTGTATGCCAAAACCTCAGCATATTTAAATTTCGGGTACTAAAACCTAAAATTATGTACAAATGTTGGAAAATTCAATTGTTTTTGGAAGTTATCACTACAATTCACAACTTCTTTACAAGTTAATTAAAAACTTCATGTCCAAATCATGAAGAATTCCAAGTTTTAAAAAAAATCTTATTCTTCATGTACTATAAGAGAACATTTTAGACATGAAAATAACTTTCGGGTTTTAAACTAGAAACAAGGTCTGTTTGATTACAGTTTTTGAAAACTGTTTTCTGTTTTTAAAAATTGAAATATTTAAAAACTTATTTGTTTTGAAAATCTGTTTTTGAAAATAGTTCTCAATTTTAGTTTTTAAAACTAAAAAACCAGAACAACTGTCTGTTTGGTTGCAGTTTCGTTTTCAGTTTTTAAAAACAATTTTCAGAAACAATTTTTAAAAATAGTTTTCAGAAGAAGAAAACAAGTTGAATGACATGGTTTTCAACATTTAGAAAATCAATATCTGAAAACTAAAAACAGAAACTGAAAACATTTTTTAACTGTTTTGGTTTTTTAGTTTTAAAAACTGAAAATGAGAACTGTTTTAAAAAACTGCACTCAAATAGACCCTTAGTTTCCACTATGTTTTGGGTTTTATTTCCTGAAATAGAGGTCCCATTTTTATTTTTATTTTTATTTTTTGAAATTGAGGTCCCATTAGGATAAGGTTATATATTCAACTCTCTAATCTGCATAGGCCTTGAACTCCCTATGAATTAAGAATACACACGTGTTACGTGTATGATTATTGAACTTGAATTTGTATCTATACTAAAGTTAAATAAAGACCCCTGTGGCAAATTTAATTGAGTGAACGTGGAACCTACTTCTCTATGTTGCCTCAGAATAATTAGAGCATATGGTTTAGAATTGGAATAATCGTCATTGAAGACATGAAAGTGTCGTAATGTTATAAATATAGTGGAGGAAGAAGAACAACAACAAGCGGATCCGTGGCGCAATGCTAGCGCGTCTGACTCCAGATCAGAAGGTTGCGTGTTCGATTCACGTCGGGTTCAATTCCCTGAATAATCCGCTCTTTTTTTCAATGTTTTCTGAATTTTCACTCATGTGCTTTCTTTTTGTCAACTGGGCTGTGTACCAAAAACGATATGGGCCTTTGGCCTATACATCATGATAGTTTTTTTTGACAACTACATCTTGATAGTTAACTGGGCTTTTACTCTTTTTATTTTTGTGTTCATATGATTTAAAATATGTAACCTTCAGAATTCAGATAGTCTTGATGGTTTTAAAACAAATAAAAGATTCGACCAAAAATAAAAAAACAAACAGAAGCGATATTCGAAAGGAGATTAGAAATAAGTCTATTGTTTTGGTCCCCGGTCCATATGTGAGATTAAAAGTTTTAGATATTTGTATTTTTAATTTAATTATTTTTTTCTAACTTTCATTTTTAATTAATAAATTTTAATTTTTTTATTATCCGGTGAGCCATGCCAACAATACCACATAAGTACTCACCGGGAATTGGGTTTGGAGCCCCATCCCTTAGGCTTTGCACCTCACTTAAAGTGGGAAAATTACCGTAAAGTCCCCCTTACTAGAATACGGTATATTATATTCCGTTTTCAATACGAATTATAATATACCGTATTCTATTAAAACATATAATCAGAAGCAGAACCATTTTCAAACCCATTTTCAACTTTCTCACTTTCCCTCCCCAAATCGCTCCCAAATGTTCGTTCCTGACCCAGAACTCCCTCAAAGCTCCGTTCTAATCATCACCAAAGCTCCCTCAAAGAACTAGAACTCTCATTCATTACATTCAAAATGTAAGTTTTGATTTCACTGATTGTCACCATTTTAGTTTAAATTGGGAGAATTATTCAACCATAGGGTAGTCGATTGATGATTAATTAGAGGTTATGTTGGCTGAAATGGTATGAATTGAGTACGGGTATGAGTTGGTTCACCATAGGTCGTTAATGGAGGTTCTCTGTGAATACGGTTTATCATTGTTCGTATTGAATATGAAATATCATTTGTCGTATTCAACATACTGAATACGGAATATCATTGTTCATATTCAAAACGAAACTTTATTAACCGTATTCAAAATTAAACTTTATTAACCGTATTTAATATGAAACTTTAAAACCGTATTTAGTGAAAATAGATAATTTATTTAGAAAATATTTAAAATGCATGATTAATTAGTGGAATATCACTTAATTAGTAGAATGTAGATAATTTATTTAGTGAATTATTTAATATCAAGATAATTTAGATAATTGAAATTACTTAGATAATTGAGATAAATTAGATAGTGGAATATTGAATAGTTCATGTTGAGATAATTGATTAATAAGTCATTCATAATTGATGTTAAGGCTATTAAATTTGTTTGCTTTGAATAGATAGCGAGAATGAAGAACAGAAAGAGATCTCGAACGATCAGTGAGGATGTAGGGGGTATAGAGGATCGACACAGGCGCTTACACGCTTCTAGTAGGCGCAGCGAGCATGGTGCAGACACTCATGCGGTCGAGTCTTCTGCTCTAGTTGCTACTGTGCCGTCTCCCATGGTAGAGTCTTCAGCTCTGGTTGCTACTGTGTTATCTACCATGGGAGAGTCTTTAGCTCCGGATGCTACTGCGCCATCTCCCGTGGTCGAGCCTTCCGATCCGGTTCCTACTCCGCCGTCTCCCATGGTTGAGTTATCTCCCCACGCAATTCCTCAGCGTTCCAGCGAGGTGACATCTGACGATGAGACATCCGACGAGGAGACATTCGACCATGAGCATAAGGAGACTAGTGAGGAGGATGAGGATATTCTTAAGATTGATGTCGTGCCAGAGGAGGAGGCGATACAGGGTGGGGATGATGACCTGATCCAGAGGTTGCCACCGTTTCCGGGGGGCCGGTTGAGCTGTCGCTTCTCACTCATTATGCAGATCACAAGGCTCCATGGACATGGCATGCACTCCTAGGCACTGACCCGCGGTACGAGGACCGACGACACTTGAGGGTGGCCACTATTGGGGGGAAAGTATGGAATCTCTCTTGTGATGGCGATACAGACGGTCATAGACGGGTTCGAGAGCTGCTCCAGCAGACAAGTCTTCATCACCTACCCTTGTGCGGCTAACCGGAGACAGATTCAGGCCTCATATTGGACCTTGTTGAGAGGTGGCATGAGGAGACCAGTAGCTTCCACATGCTGTTCGGGGAGATGACTATCACCTTGGACGACGCGTCGGCTCTTCTCCATCTCCCAATAGGGTCGAGGTTCTATACGCCTGGCAGGGGGAAGAGGGATGATGCCGCAACGACCTGTGTCCAGCTTATGGGAGGATCCGCTGCTATTTATCTTCAGGAGTTTGATACGAATATGAGCCAAACTATTCGATTTGGGGTCTTGCAGACGCTGTATGAGTCTGCGTTGGATGATATGTCTTAATTATTACTTGATTAATTTGTATCTATTTTTAGCGTATTATTATAAACTGTTAACTCAATTCATTTCATTGTAGGTCATTGGTACGAGGATGCTGCTTAGATTTGGCTGGTGAACAAGTTTGGCGCGACGCTCTTTGAGCCGCACCTGCGCCCTGAGGGGATCCGTACTACAGATCCGGGAGAGGCAGTGGAGGGTTACCTATTGGTCAGTCTGCAAGTGTACAGAATCTACCCGGTTTTAATTTATCGAACCACAGGGAATTGGAATGTGAATTCAGTTTAAGCCTCGAGTTCACGGTAAGAAAGCGAGTAAAATTCAGTTTTAAGGTTGATTGTTTAGGTGACTAATTAACAAGCAATTGAAATATAAGTGTGTGAGAACAAAGGTGAGCATGCCTTGGGTTGTTGCTTGACTAATTCAGTTCTAATCAACCTATTCTATCCACAAAACTCCGAGTCTCTCCTTGATGTTCTAGCCTAATCAATCATCTATCGATGTCTCGCATAGACAATCCTCTCAAGCCAAAAGATAGGCACAATTCCTTGATAATCTAAACATTTGCTAAAGGCATTAAGCATGCAATTCAGGCCAACAAACCCCAACCCTTCCTCTATTCCTAGTAGCAAGTATAGAAGAGGTAATCCCACAACAAGTCCCTAATCTCTAACAAACTTCCGTTCTATTATAGAAAAGCATCAAGCTAGCACATGTTCTAACTTGAAACATAAAGCATGGATATGGGATTCAAGGGTTTACTCAGAAGATTCATGAATAGAAATAGGAATTAAGGTTAAAACATCTTAAGTCTTACAAAGAACCCAAAGCAAAAGGGGTTTAGCCAAACATGGCAATGAAATCCATCCAAGAAGATAAAGATGAAACCTGAAACATAGGGCTTAGAGAAAGCTCCTCAAGCTCCAGAACTCAAACCCTCTCTTCTAACTTATGAAAATATGATAAAATGACAAAAGGTTCCACGAGAAATGTCTAAAAACCAAATTATAGGCAAAACAGGCGAGTCTGGGCGCTCAGGCGCCAATTCAGAGCGCCTGAGCGCCAATTCCAGCCAAAAACATGCTCTCTGGAGGTCAATTGGCGCCTAGGCGCCAATTCCCAGCGCCTAAGCGCCAATTCCAGGAGGTTCAGAAAAAACAACTAGCGCTTAGGCGCCAATTCCCAATGCCTAGGCGCTTAAGCTCGCTGGAAAAGACTTTTTAGTTTCTTGTAACTCCTCTTTCAAGCCTCTTTAAGTCCTCCTTCAATTCCATGCTTCTTGGCCTTCTTTCACCTTCAGATTCTGATCTGCAAACTGAACCAACAAGCCAAGGAAAATTCCAGAAGCTCAAAGAGCTTATTAGCACAAGAGATCCTTCAATTAACACAATAAAACCATGCAAGTCCTAAACTTGCTTAAAATGCGAGAAAAGTCCCTATAAAACTACAAAATTACCCAAACAAAGTAAAGACTCAAAGAAAGATAAAAATGCATGAGAATGCATGAGACACTACATGAGACTCGACAAAAAAGACTTAAAACAAACAAAGAAATGACCCTAAAAACACTACTAAACTAGGGTCATCACACCACTATACTCAACGACAGCTCGCCCTCGAGCGTAAAAAACACTCGCTTGCCCACAAGCGCAAGAAATGCTCCCTAACAAGTGCTCTCAACAAGGAATACTTCACAAAAAACAGGGGGACAAAGGAATCACAGCTAGTTCCAAGAGAGAGATCCGACAACCTACTTCATGCATCTTTTGAAAAGAGAAGAGTGTAGAGTCCATTCATGAGAAGCATATAGAACTAAAATTCCTAGGATGAGATATATATTAAGTGCACTGAGCACACAAGTAGTTCATAGGTTCTGGATATCATTCACTCAAGAGCAACAGAGATCAAACATGCACAAATTCAAAGAGACTTCACAAGGGTTGAAATGTTGGCTTGGTGAAGTACAAGGTGGTTGGTCCCTAAGGAAGGCTAGAGCTTCAAGCATCTTGAGTGGGGTCCTATTAGTAACCCGGGAGCTTTAACAACAAAATTTTTACGCACAAGTCTCTTGACCCCTTTTTCAAGTTTCTTTTATTCTATTTTTCCTTTTTCCAACTCCAACTTGATTATGAGTCTTTTTTTCTTTTTCTTTTTCTTCTTTTTTTACATTTGGGGCAAGAGACATTCCCAACTTTAATTACTAGCTCCAACACAATGCAAGGACCAACACTCCCCAAAATCCAACCTATCATCCATCCCAATCATATAGCTAACAAAGAAATCTTCAATAGGCTCAAAAGGGACAACTAGGGACAAATGTTCAAGCCAACAAACTCTGAAGCTCAAAAACATACAGGTCTCAAGAATTGTGCAAGTATCACAAAGCATGCAAAGAGTGAAATCAATACAGAACTAAGAAGTACGAGTGAGTCAGGATCCTCCAGGGAAATTTTATGGTGAAGGGTCAAAGATGGACCCTTATGGACTCACACCAATTCTATCCTTAAGAAACACTCGGAAGACCGAAGTCTCCTCCTCTCTTCCCCAAAGGGCAATCACTCATCCCCAAAAGACAACACAAGTATTCAAAAAAAAACATTTTCTTAAACCAGCACAAGTTAGAGAGCATAACTAAGGGCAAAAACATGTGAGTATAGGGAAGTAAAGACCCCAAAAATGACTCTAACTTACTATGCATGATGAAATAGAAAAGAAAGTTCTACAAAGAGAAAATATGCTAAAAATGCATGAATTAACTTAAAGGAAAGAGATACACCTCCTCTCCAAGTCAAGCACAGAGGCTATAGAACCGCCTCCCGCTATTGAGTTGCATGCTCTCTCCTCCTACAAAATGCAACAAACAAACAAGCGAAATAAAACAAGACTTGGGTTGTCTCCCAAGCAGCCCTAAGTTATAGTCCTAGGTGGACTCTCCTTCCTTTGGTGTTAGGAAGGAAATTCCTGACCATCAATATTTCTTCCACATGTGCAAGGTATGAACCTTGCACAAAACCTTTGGAACATCTCCTCCCAAGAGAGGGTATCATCTAATCCATCGTACCAAATCCTTGCTCCCCCCCCTTCAAGGAGTGAAGGAAGAGCTTAATCTTGAGCTCATCACTAGTCACACCTTCAATCTTTACAAGGTGACTAGCTTGAATGAATCGGGCTATGTGAGCTTGGAAATTCTCATCTTTAGACCCCCCATACTTGTTTTCACTAACAAGCTTGATGAGAGCTTTATTAAGCTCAACATCTTCTTCACTTACCTTGGGAGTCTCCTTTGAAGACCTGGACAAGATTTTGATCTATCACAAACAAAACCATCATTAATGTTAGTTTGCAAATTAGGATTGAAAACCGAAAATCTTACCTTGTGTTCACCAACTCTGAGAATGAGCTAACCCTTATCAACATCGATCTTCGCCCTGCCAGTGGCTAAGAAGGGTCGGCCAAGAATGAGAGGTGTAACACCCCGATTTCGGTGGCGTCACTTTAGTAACCAAAAGAAACTTAATGCGGAAAAACGTGAATATTTTTTTTTCGATAATAGAACCAAAGACTGGAAGAAATAGAAACTCTACAACAAAGGATATCCGAACTAATATACGATAAATACAGCCCCCGCTGTAGTACCAAACCAAAAGAAAGGTCAAGTGTTCGCAACACTATCTTTCAAAATGAGAATAAGCTGGCCCATCGGCCTAAAACAAGACCTCCTAAGTCCAACCAACTCTCTGTGATTCTCGTAAAGAAACCACACAAAAAGCTATAGGTGGGAAACTACCCTGTCCCCAAAGAAACAAATGATGTTCAGAGCTAAGACTCTACTCCTACTCTAATCCCATCTCAAGGAGCTCACACCAGCACTAAAACCTACATGCTAGTATGATCGTCGTCCGAATTCGAAATTCAGAACGACCTAGTCTATGTACACACTCCGTCCTCCTCTCGCTACCGCGATGCGCTCCGATTCCAGCATCTCAACCCTAGTCCCCCCCGAAGGGTGAACCATCGTGAACCAGCCCGCCAAAGACATCTGACAAAGGGCGTAGTCCGCCAAAGCACACACAGAAGACGCGAGGGTCAACTCCAAAGAATTATGTAAATAATACCACCAATAGATATAGATAAGAGAATAGCCACTTAGGCTTATAGCTAGGGATAACATCCTAGGGTTGTATATTTCACAATGAATATAAACGCAGTAATAACAGATAGCATGCATCAAATAGGATTTAACAATTATCAATCACACTCAACAACTAAGTCAGTATGCATGTTGCATGAAATGCAAATGACGGTTAACCCAGTTAACCAAATGCATTCCGGAAACGGATGGACATCAACGGATCAATCCTAGCACCAGCAACGGTGGGACCATTTCCGCCCGCGTGCCTCTTACACCACACAAAGGTAGCCAGATTTGCTACTAAGAGTCGCCTAACAACGCTCTTACGCGGAAATCCAGGTCTTATGACCATTTTGGAATCCACCGAGGTCCGGTATCACGCCGTGTATTAACCTCCTATGTATGCATGAGTGCAATGTGATTAGCCAAACAACGTCTCCGACCTCACTCGACACGTCGCCACGTGTTCTAGCTAACTTAATGTCTCTATAAAGAATACCCTAAGGTAAAAGTCGATTCTGCGACAAAATACAATTAATCGTAAAAAGAGTGCAAACACTCACGATAACTCTTCGAGTCATCAATGCTCTCACGAAGTCTCACGCTTCAGTGGAGTCTTACACATTCACAAAGTCTCACGCTTCAGTGAAGTTTTATGCTTTCACGGGGTCTCACGCCCCAGTGAATTTACACACTTGCACGAAGTCTCACGCTTCAATGAAGTTTCATGCTGTTCACGAGGTCTCACGCCTCAGTGAAGATCCATGCTTTCCACAAGGTCTCACGCCTCAGTGGAGTATCCCGCATTCACAAGGTCTCACGCCTCAGTGAAGCTTCATGCTGTTCACGAGGTCTCACGCCTCAGTGAAGATCCATGCTTTCCACAAGGTCTCACGCCTCAGTGGAGTATCACGCATTCACAAGGTCTCACGCCTCAGTGAAGCTTCTCGGCTCATCCCTTGGATGGCTAAACAAACTGCTCCCAGAGCGAATGAGTATCAACATACTCAGAACTCACAATCTTTCTCAACCCTTGGATCCGACGACACTTCTCGCTTTCCACAACTAAGATTCAATCCTCAACTTGCACTCGAGATTGTTATCATTATTTAAAGGTTTAGAGGTTGTTTAATGTCTTATGAATTTTCCTTATAAAATAATATCCTTTTAGTCTTATCGCAAATCTTATGAGTCTTCAACATCCACCAAAATCCCAATTAACTCCCCGAGAATGTCTCGATCCATCATAACCATAACAAGGCCCGAACTCCGTTTGTCCCGTCAAACTTTCTCAAACTCTCAAAATAAAATCGGCATGACTTGCCCGTATTTCTCACTCCTCAGTACCACAGATATATGTGAAATAATATAGTTAAATAAGCGCAATCCAATAAGCATAAACAACATATTCCAACACATCCTAGATTAATCATTTAGCACATAACATGCGAATCATTTAGCACACAATATCAAGGCATCATGAAATCAACAAGCTCGGCCGAAGCCTCAGAAATCATTTCAGACATTTAGAAATTAAGTGCATAACACATAAATCAAGTCGAATTCGTCGACACCTAAAACATTATCTAGTAATTCAGAGAGTAGCCCTCACCTTAGCCAATTTCCAGGGTTCTCTTCAAACGCTCCTTCACAATCAGCTCCTCAATCTTTCCTTCACAATCTCCCCCCTCGAATCCACAAAGTTCCTTGTTCTTCGGGAAATTCCTCAACGAACCTTTAGAGTAAAATCACAGAATTCTATCAAAATCTATCGAAAACTAAGCTATCAATACTCACTAAGGTTTCACGAAGTAGTATGTACTCCGAGGTATGATAATCTAGCGCGAAAGGACAAGTTTTCGAAAAAGTAAATTTTCCTCCTACCCCCTTAAAGGGCTCGGCCACTTTTGGTAATTGTGGGGTTCGATTTTTCTTCGATCAAACTTGGTTCCTATGCTATCATTAGCCGTGACTAAGGGTATTCTAAACTCGGAAAAATTATCGGATCGAAAACTGTCGCAGGGGTATTTTGGTCAATATTTTTAGCTCAGAATTTCAAAACTGAAATCTCAAATTGCAAATTGGATAGGGACGTCACCAACGACGTTTAAGACAACTAATCCTACTAGCACTAAGCTAAGGCGATAGTTTTCAGTCCAAAGGTTGAGACTTTGCTTAAAAATGGGTATTTTAAGCAGAAATTGATTCCGGCGGAGTTCCGGCGACATAACGGAAAAACTAATCCGACAGAAATGCTCTTGGGCACGTAAGGAAGATGTTTAGAATAAAAAATGAAGTATTCAGGATAGTTTTGCAAAAACCTCAAAACTAAGAGTACAGAAGGACATAGAGAAAAGCTATGGAAAAGACGATCAGAGGTAAGGATTAGCGACTATACCTCGACACCTTGAAGTAGCAACTGTCGGATCAACGATCAAGCAAGAAATCAAGAAAATCTTCTTCTCCTCCTCTGCTCTTGGCCGCGGCTTGTGTGTGTGTGTTTGTGAGGTTTTGTCTCAAGCTTCAACATATATATATAGGGAATGAAATGGAAGATATTTAGCAAGGATCGAATAAGTATGAATAGATATTTATCAAGATTGGATAGGTATGAATAGATATTTATCAAGATTGGATAAGTATGAACAGATATTTTGAGAAGATATTTTGTAAACCGGTACAGATTTGTTTAGATATCGGAGGATTTTGCTCATAGAGCTAAGATAAAAATATGAGAGCGATTTCCGATTCTTCCTACTGATTCCAACGTATTTTAGACACGATATTCTCCCCGCTGAATCTTCTAATTCTTCAAAGAAATATCGGTATGATTTTTGGTTTTCGAGGCTTGTTTTTAATGCTATATATAGAGGTTGGCAAAATGCGGGAAAATGAAAGTTTCGCGATTCTGATTTTTCCGGCTTCATTCTCCGTGAATTCTAAGATAGGTTTTGGCGAAAGAATTCCAAAACTCAACAGAGGTTTCCTTGTATTTTAGGTGGCTAATGCAAAGTCGGTGTAAAAACTATTTTACCCGATAAGTTACTTTTTGCATCGAATGTCGGAATAGAAAACTTCCTTCTGAAGAAAGATTGAAATCATCGAGAGAAATGGGTGTACGCGTGTAGAATCTTCATTTGAAGCTCTGAATAGAAAAAGTCTTCATTGTCGGTTGATTCTAGGGTTTTGAAATACCAGGGTTTTGGTTTCGGCAAACTTCCGATGATTGGAATCGGACATTCGTAGATTCTAGAGTTTCGCCTCGAAACGCTTGTTATATATGGATAAAGAGAAGTTCTAACATTTCTCTGAAGATTTTTGGAATTAATTTCCATCGCGACTTTAAGTGTAAACTAGCTATTTACTAGGGTTTCTGCCCTAGGTTTAAGCGTATATCGATCGTGCTATACCTTTTATCGACTTTGATGCAATCCTTAGACTTTTCCTGAACTTCCTCCTTCATAAATTTATTTCATTTGGTAAACTCTTGTTCAGGTTTCTCTTCACGGTACCTCAAGCCTAATCGTAAATGGAAATCTCTTCAACTTATTCTAAGCTTAAAAACTTTGGTCTTACAAGAGGAATCTTAGCATCCTCCTCCATGTATAGCACCACAAAATCAACTGGGAACACGTACTTATAAACCTTAACCATCACATCTTCAATGATCCCATAAGGTGTTTTTAGGGATCGGTCCGCCATTTGTAAGGAGAGCATGGTCGGGGTGACCTCTCCTAAGTTCAGCCTTCTAAACATGCTAAGCGGCATCAAGTTAATGCTCGCTCCCAAATCACACAAGGCTTCAACAACAGTCAACCCCTCAATCTCCACTGGGATAGTAAAACTCCCAGGATCCCTTCTCTTCTTAGGCATTTTCCTTTGCAAAATGGCACTACACTCCTCGGTCATCATAATAGTTTCATCAACCTCACTCAACTTCCTTCTCTTATTTAAAATGTCCGTCATGAACTTAGCATAGATAGACATTTGTTCCAAAGCATCGGAAAAGAGGATATCAATATGGAGTTTCTTAAAAACATCCAAAAATTTTGAAAACTTTTTATCCAAATTCTTTTTAGCCAATGCTTTAGGAAATGGAACTTTGCCAAGTTCAGGAATAGGATCATTCATCACTCTAGTTTTTATAGGAACACTCACTTCCTTCCTAACTATTTTCTCACTTTTTCCCTCAATTTGCTTTTTTAACTCATGTAACACTCTCCCACTCCTAGTGGTAACTGAAGGTATGAAAAACGGTAGAAAGGGGGGTTTGAATAACGTTTTCAGTACAAAACTACCACCTTAAAGATTTTAGCAAATCTTTTCGAGAACTAAGTGCAAAAGATAGAGATAGAAAAGCACACAAGGATTTTATCCTGGTTCACTTGATAAATCACTCAAGCTACTCCAGTCCACCCGTTAAGGTGATTTCTTCCTTCTTAGAATGAAGGCAATCCACTAATCAGGTAAGAGTTACAACTGCACTTGAAACCTACAAGTGACTAACAATTACACTGACTTAGCTCACACTAAGATTCACTCTCTTAGTCTTCTCTAGGATCCGATCAACCTTGATCTCCTAAAGGAAAAATCAAACAACTGTTTGAGGTTGGTGTTTACAAGGGTTTGCTTCTGAATAAGCTGAGTGTAAACTAAATAAATTACAAGATGAAAGAAAGCTTAGAATATGTCTTGCGCGTGTGTATTGCTTCTTGTTAGTTTCTTCTATTCTAGCCGCTTCTTTCAATCTTCAGCCTCTATATATACTCCAAGGATTAGGGTTGAGCGTTGCATGGGAAATGCTACCGTTGGAGGGCAGTTCTGGAAAATCCAGCTTCTGCTGTGGCTGAGAACGTTAGGTAGGTCGTCAGGAAGGTACACTTGCTTTTGTACTTGGATAGCGACTTGACCTTTTAACCTAGGAGACTTCTGATCAGAGGAATGCTTCGTATTGGAACTTGTGAAGCCGGTTGATCAGAGTCAGAGGGAAAGCACAGATCCTCTGACCATTGTATCTTCTGATTCTGAACTCAGAGGGAAGAACATGGCCTTCAGAGTTTCTTGCTTCTGGACTTCAGAGTATCCACTATTCAGCTTCTGGATCTTCAGAGTCTTCTACACCATCAGAACATCTGAACCTTCAGTGTTTCTTGGTTGTCAGAGCTTCTGGATCTTCAGAGCTTCTAGCGACTGAGTCCTCATCAGAGTTTGTATAGCTTCAGATCTTCTGAAGCTTTTCCACTGTTCATACTGAACATGGTGAATGCGAAAGCGTTGCTTGGGTTACCCTTTATACACAGTGCTTCTGATTTGTGTGAAATTGAGTCAGGGTCAGAGCCTGTAAATAGCACACTCAGAAAAACACGTTAGAGTACCACAATTGTTCATATCAAAAGGTTAACTTGTAATCATCAAAACATAGAGTTGTACTACTAGATCAAAACTTGATCTTACAATCTCCCCCTTTTTGATGATGACAAAACTAAGATTTTTGATGAACAATTCTTAAACATTAAACTGAATTCACTCAGAGTTTAGAGATATAGAATAAGACTTATCCTGATGTGAATAGTTTATCTTGCTCATTCTGAATTCAAGTCACTGCTTGATTCTGAGCTTAGCTCCCCCTGAATCTAATACTTGATGAAAACGTTAGTAAAGTCTAGATTCTGAGCTAAATCATATAAGAGTTCAGAGTGAAAAGCTTATGACATAGATGAAAAACGAATAATCAGAGCGCATAAGTGATCAGAGTCATGGACAAGGTATCAGAGTCTTGGGTATCAGAGTCAACTTAGAATCACTTCAGAAGAAGTGAAATGTATTCCTTGTATTTGCCCAGTGACACATCTATGGTCATGAAGGTGGAACTCTTAAAATCTCCAAAAGAAAAATAAGTCACACTAACACATCTTACACATCAAAAACTGGGTTTACTCCCCCTTTTTGTCATAAGCAAAAAGCTCGGGGTGTGAAAAACTTAGCTTGAAGTACAAGGTACTCCCCCTTAGAGAAGGTCTAAGTTGAAAGAAAATGAAGACGATGTAAGAATCAGAGTGAGGCGATAATAAATAGAAGAGTTAATGCAAGGGATGAACGTTTACCACCGGTCAAGTGAGTAAATAGAAGGGTCAGTTACCAAGTACTTAACCTCGAGAAACTGTAAGAGCATTAACTTTCAGAGAGAAAGTGAAGCCTATATAAAGCGTTGGAGAGAAGGTAAGCTTCACATCTCGAATAATTTTCAGTAAGAAAAATGGCATCATACAGAATGGCATTAGAAGAGCTCAGAAGGAAGGCGTTTGAGGAAGATATGTTCCTCAATATTAGGCATCCCGATGGTACAAAGACCATACAAGAGCTGACGAAGACACTGCTTGAAGAAGATCTTGGTCCAGAGATGGAGAAAGATCTGAAGGAGTTCCTCTGCTTCGTGGAAGAGATTCAGGAGCTTTGCCAGCGGGAGCTGAATCTGCTGGAAGAGAAGGAGACTGTGGAAAAGAGACTCAAGACGACAGAAGATAGTCTAGAAAAGGATGATCTGAGCATCAAACTTGGCAACATAGAGTATGCATTGGATCGTCTGGAGAAGGAAAGAGTGGAGCAGCGCCAAGAATGCAGAAGAATGAGGAAGGATCCTCCATTCTAGATAAAGGGAATAATGTATGATGGAAAGAATTATGATGTAAACATAGAACAATGATGAATAAAACAGGTTTTGCAAACATATGTGCCACAAATATATATAGATATATGCATATAGAATCACAAATGAACAAATTAAAGTAAGTAAAGAAGCAGAGTTTAAATAAAACAACGTTAAATAAAAAGGAAAAGGAAGAAAAAGAAGAGATCCTAAAAACTAAGATTTGTCAGTACGGCGCAGAAGTTCCATCATCATGTGCTTCATCTCAATCAGCATGGATTCATGAGTGTCAAGACGTTGTTCCATGATGTCGAGTCTGGATGAGCTTGTCGGAGTAGAGCTGGAAGGAACGTTCTGAGCAGCTTGAGGTTCTGGAATGGAAGCAGAAGCAGCAGGAGTAAACGGAACTGGTGCAAGTCGCTCTGCCTCAGCCTCAGCTTCAAGACGTTCTGCCTCAAGTCTGGCTTGTTCAGCCTGAGCTGCTGCTTGACGGGCAGCTTCTTCTTCTTGTTCTTTCTGTCTCTTGGCTTCTTCAATGGCTTTAAGAAGCTTGGTTCTCTGTTCTAGTTCATGAAGAGCCACCCTCCTAGCAAACCTTTGCTTTGCAGCCTCAATGCTCTGACTTCCCTCTGCATGCAGGAGCTGCAGCATAACGGGAAACTGAGCCACTAGCCAAGTGCTCAACTCGTTCCACTCATCAGCCACATTTTCAGCATTCTCACTGAGGTCAGTCTGACCGTGCACATTGCGGAGCCTCAAGGAGGCTTCATGATTGAAAATATTGATGCACTCAGAGAGAGATGTGGGTTGAAGGTGAGTATAGGGAATGATGGAGAGGTTTGGTGCAGGAGAGGCTGGGTGATTGCTGCTATGAGCTTCAGAGGCACCTTGTGGAGAACCAATGTTAATTATGGGAGCATTGGGTTCAGAGGTTCCACGGTGAGGGTCTGAAGTTTCAACCAGAGGGTGAGGTGATCTAACCGAGGATTGGTTAGATACTGATTGTTCAGGTTCAGGGTCTGGTTGAATTGGCTCTTGTTGGTCAGGGACAGGGTGAGCCTGTTGGACTAAGGGGTCTGCCTCTTGGATAGGATTGGCCAAGATAGGTTCATCTGGGTCAACTAGACGTTCAGGTCTAGGGCCAGGATATTGCCTAGGGCTTGGACAGGTAAGGTAATATTCTTCCAAGGCAGATACCTTCTCTTTCCTAACCTCCATGAATTTTCTAAGTGATTCAGAGGTATTGGAGGGAGGAGAGTCAAAGACATTGATGGGGAAGGATACAGGTGTGAAGGCTGATGAAGAGTCTGTATCCGTGGTTCTGACAGCAGGACGTGCTGATGCTCTGGGAGCAGAGTGATCAGACGTTCTGGGTTGTGATTCTGTTGGTTTGGGTTCTGGTTGGTTTTGAATGATGGGTTCAGAAGTTAATGAGTCGTATGGAATGGTAAGGAGAGAGGTTGGATCTTCTGACCTAGAGGGTTGGTTCTGAAGCAAATTCCAGAGTGGTGCTTCAGTAGGAGAAGGTTGAAAGAATGAAGATCTTGGGGAATGTGGTGGAGAGGTGGTTTGTGCGGCTGGCTGGGATTCATGAATAGGAGTGAGGGGATTTGAAGAGTGTTGGAGTAAGGCAGAAATTGGGAGTGCATCAAATAAATTCAAATCATCATCAGAGGTAAGTGCAGGCTTACTTGTATGTGCTGATGATCGAGTCACTCTGGCAGGAGGTTCAGTCCTTCTGACCGCTGCAGCAGCTGGTTCCACCCGAGTAGGCTTCACCACAATTCTGACTTTCTTCTGCTTCTTCTTTGGAGGACCATCCTCACTATCATCACCATCATCATCAACAGGCTTGCTCTTCGCCTTCTTGACCAGAGGGACATCAGATTCCTCTGAGGATTCGTCCAGAACCATCTTCCTCTTGGTTTTCTTCTTGGGAGGAGAAGGAAACTCTGGAGCTGGTGGAAGTCTGCTGACGAAATCATCAAGGTCAATCTCGAATCCTTGAGCCCTGAGGTCTTCAACATAGCATCTGATGGCTTCAGGATGGTCTGCTTGAGTCCACAGAGGGTAGTCATTCAGAGGCATTCTTCTTCCTCTGATCTCAGAAGATGTGTCCTCATGAGCAGGAGCAATCTTCTTCTGGACTAAGCCCATCTTCTTCAGAGAGTTGGCAGTGAAGACATCGCTAACAATTGTGCTCAAGTCCTCTGTGCAACCAGCATTGATCAAATCTTGCACCAAGTTGCTTTCAATGAGAAAGTCTGAGAGCAGCCTCCCAAAAGGGATATATTTGATGGCTGACTTGATGGAGGAGGTGGTGCGAGACTTCCGGATGCATTCCTTCAAATAGGAGAACAGGAAGTAGGGAAGGCAGATCTTCTCCTTGTCTTGAATGAAGAACAGCATCGCCTTCTGATTGAAGTTGATGTAGTCTGGAGAACTGCCCTTTGGTCGTTGATTGATGCAGTTGAGCAGGATCTTGTGCCAGATTCTCAGTTTGGGTTGAAGGTCCATCACTTTGTAGCTCGTCTTGCCCGGTTTGAAGGTGGTGTACAGGGCCTTGTTGACGATGTCCTTGGTTCTGGGTTTCAGCTTCGATTCCGTCAGTGAGAACCGATACCCATGAGCAGTTTCTGCACCTAGCAGATTCACGAATGACTTCTCCGTGATGATGATCTTCCTACCCAGTATGTAAGAGACCACCTGAGTGTCATCACAATCAGCGTGCTTCCAGAATTCCTTTACCAGCTTCTCATACACCGGTCCTCGAAGTCGATTGAAGTAGTTTCCCCAACCTTGAGCTTGGACTTCAGGACGGAGATCAAACCCATTTGCAGCCAAGTTGTCGAGGTTGAATCTCCATTCTGCCAGGACTTGGAGTTCCTCAGGAGGAAATACACAGTGAACGGCACAGCCCCGTTCTGCAATAGGAACAATCTCCTCTTGAGCTTGAGCTTGTTCTTGTGCTGGGTTCTCAGAGCCCCGTTGACCCGTTGCCAACCCGACTACCATGTGAGGGAACTGAGGTGCATCTGCAGTAGATCTTCTGGTTTGTCTCACCATTTTGAAGAGGTTGAAGGTTTGAGGTAGAAGATGAAGTTTGAAGGATGAAGAGAGATCGAGAGAGAAATCACGAAGGAGGCGGTTTTGAAAAGCAGGGAGTGCGAGAGTGAAAACCGGAAGTGAGAGAGAACGTGTGTGTATAGTGGGTTTTATCAAATAACCGTTGTTGATTCAAAAAGCACTTTAAGATCAACGGTTGAAAATTAAAGATAGACAGTAACAATAAAATACACAATCACACACAGAAGATAAGCATATCTACACGCAATCACAACAGACTGTCACACGGGCACAAGGAACTATGCATCAGAAATTCTGACGCACGTGTTGTTGTCTCAGCTTCAGAGTCAGTACCAGTGGGCACACACACTCTGATTGAGTTACCTTCTGGACTAGACATCTTCTGATCAAGAAGTATCATAGTCAGAGGTTCTGATCTATCTTCACTCTGGACAAAAGTCCATGTTTAGATTTTTCAGAATAAAATTAAATCTATCTTCAGCTAAGGGCTTTGTAAAGATATCTGCCCATTGATGGTCAGTATCAACAAACTTCAGAAGAAGTACGCCCTTCTGCACATAATCTCTAATGAAGTGATACTTTACCTCAATGTGCTTTGCCCTTGAATGCAAGATAGGATTCTTGCTCAACGAAATTGCAGCAGTGTTATCACAATAGATTGGGATATTGCTCTCAAGGATCTGATAATCCTCCAGCTGATGTTTCATCCAGAGCATCTGAGTGCTGCATATTGCTGCTGAGATATATTCTGCCTCTGCAGTTGATAGTGCAATGGTTGATTGCCTCTTGCTTGCCCATGAGACTAGATTGCTTCCCAGAAATTGACAATTTCCAGAAGTACTTTTTCTCTCTGTTCTATCTCCAGCATAATCAGCATCACAATAACCTGAAAGCTTATACTCTGATGTTTTCTTATACATCAAGCCAAGGTTAGTAGTGCCTTTCAGATACCTTAGGATCCTCTTAACAGCAGTTAAGTGGGTTTCCCTTGGATCTGATTGGAAACGAGCACATAAATGAACACTAAATAATATGTCTGGCCTAGATGCAGTTAAGTACAGAAGTGAACCTATCATGCCACGATAGAGCTTCTGACATACTTTACCACTTATATCTTCTTTTTCCAGAATGCATGTTGGATGCATTGGAGTCTTGGCCACTGTAGATTCCAGCATATTGAACTTCTTCAGAAGTTCTTTAGTGTACTTGCTCTGATGGATATATGTTCCTTCTGGTGTTTGATCAACTTGTATTCCCAGAAAGTACTTTAATTCTCCCATCATACTCATCTCAAATTCAGCCTGCATCATCTCAGAAAATTCTTTGCATAAAGATTGATTAGCAGAACCAAATATAATATCATCAACATAAATTTGCACAATTAAGATATCATCTTTATAAGTCTTGCAAAAGAGAGTTGTATCTACTTTACCCCTTACAAACTCATTCTCCAGAAGGAATGAGCTAAGTCTCTCATACCATGCTCTGGGAGCTTGCTTCAGACCGTAGAGTGATTTCTGCAATTTGAACACATGGTCTGGTTTCTTTTCATCTTCAAAACCTGGGGGTTGATGAACATAGACTTCCTCTGAGATATAACCATTTAGGAAGGCACTCTTTACGTCCATCTGATGTAGAACTATGTTGTGATTTACTGAGAAAGAAATCAATAGTCTGATTGCTTCCAGTCTTGCTACTGGAGCAAATGTTTCAGTGTAGTCTATTCCTTCCTGCTGGCTGTAGCCTTGAGCAACTAGCCTTGCCTTGTTTCTGACTACATCTCCTTTCTCATTTAGCTTGTTTCTGAATACCCATTTCGTTCCAATAACATGGACATTCTCAGGCTTCTTCACTAAGCTCCAAACATCGTTCTTGGAGAATTGATTCAATTCTTCTTCCATGGCCAGAATCCAATCCTTGACCTGAAGAGCTTCATCTATGGACTTGGGTTCAATTAAGGACACCAATCCTTTCAGACTCAGCAAGGTCTCTTCAGAGGGTCTGAAGGCAGATCTGGTTCTGACTGGTTCATCTTTGTTGCCCAGAATCAATTCCTTAGGATGAGCTGCAGTGATTCTGCTCTTCTTCAGAGTTTGTGAGTTAGAGGGACCAGCTTCTTCCTCTGGTTCATCTTCCTCTGGCTCAACTTCCTCTGGAGCTTTGCCTTTGTCAGAAACATTAATGCTTAAATCTGCAAACTTTTCAACTAGCTTTGACTGGTCAGAGTCAAGCTTATCATCAAATCTAACATGAATAGATTCTTCAATAGTCTTAGCATCAGTATTATAAAATCTAAAACCTTTAGATCTATCAGAATAACCAAGTAATAGACACTTAGAAGATTTAGCATCAAATTTATGCAATCTATCCTTAGTATTGAGAACATAACAAACACAGCCAAAAGGATGAAAATAAGAAATGTTGGGTTTTATGTTCTTCCACAATTCATAAGGAGTCTTTTTCAGAATTGGTCTCACAGAGATTCTGTTCTGAATGTAACATGCTGTATTTACTGCCTCTGCCCAAAAGTGCTTAGCCATGCCAGTTTCTTGGAGCATGGTTCTAGCCATCTCCTGAAGAGTTCTATTCTTCCTCTCAACAACACCATTTTGTTGAGGAGTTCTGGGACAAGAGAAATCATGTGTAATTCCATAGGAATCAAACAGACTCTCAAACTTGTCATTCTCAAACTCTCCACCATGGTCACTTCTGACACGCACAATTCTACAAGCCTTCTCGTTTTGCACTTGAGCAATGAAGGTAGAGAACACAGCATGAGACTCATCCTTGCGGGTTAGAAACTTTACCCATGTCCAGCGGCTATAGTCATCAACGATAACCATCCCATATCTCTTGCCACCTATAGACTCAGTTTTCACTGGTCCAAACAGGTCGATATGCAGAAGTTCTAACGGCCTTGAGGTTGAGACAACATTCTTTGCCTTGAAAGGGACTTTTGTGAATTTGCCTTTCTGACATGCTTCACAAAGAGCGTCTGAAGCGAACTTCAGATTGGGTAAGCCCCTGACAAGGTTTAGCTTGCTCAGCTGAGAAATCTTTCTCATACTGGCATGCCCTAACCGTCTATGCCATACCCACTGCTCTTCATTAACAGACAGAAGGCACTTCACATTCTGAGCCTCCAACTCAGATAATCTGATCTTATAAATGTTGTTCTTCCTCTTGCTGTTAAACAGAACAGAGCCATCGATCTGACTTACAGCCCGGCAGGACTTTTGATTGAATATAACATCATAACCCTTGTCAGCTAATTGACTTATAGACAATAAGTTATGTGTTAAGCCGTCTACCAATAAAACATTATCAATGCATGGACTACTATCTACACAAATAGTACCAGTACCAATAATTTTACCCTTTTCATTTCCTCCAAAGCCAACTTCGCCTCCAGGCTTAAGTTTTAGCTCTCGGAACATACGCTTTTCTCCCGTCATGTGACGCGAGCATCCACTGTCCAGATACCATGATTGGTGTTTCAGTGGAGCTATCAAGGATATCTGCAACATAGATAATCTTGTCCTTAGGTACCCACTTTCTGGGTCCTCTTTTGTTAGTTACCCCAAAGGTTCTGATCACCTTGGGTGTCTCAACATGATATTTTAAAGGAATATTTGCATGATATTTAGTCATAGAGAAAGATCCCTTTTTAAGAGGGTTTTTAGCAACTTCAGCAGGTACAGGATCAGGCAATATGGTACCAGAGGGAACAAAGCATTCATACAAGGATTTAGCTTTAGACACAGAAGGCTCATTTCTAATTGGTTTAGAATAGCCAATGCCATGCATTCCATTTCTGCTTACACCATAGATCATTGAAGCCATTAAGCTTCTATCTACGCTTTTAGCCAGGAATCTTTGAAAAGATTTTTCATACTTAGATTCATGCTTACTATCAGAGGCATCGCAGGCAATAACTTCTTCTAACTTTGCAATTTGATTCTTAAGCACAGAGTTAGAATTAACTAAGGCATGGTTATCATTTTTCAAATCAGATATGATTTTCTCATGTTCAGAAGGAGTTTTAGAAACAGCAGATAAGTTCTTTTTCAGCTTCTTATGCTTAGACAACAAGGAGTTATACTTATCCATGATATCAGACAAAGCATGTTTCAGTTCAGAGGTAGAGAAGGAAGCAAATACCTCATTTTCATCGTCAGAGTCTGGATCTCCTTCTGATTCTGAGTCAGAGTCAACAGCTTCCTTTGACTCTGTTCCTTTGTCTTTGACAATAGCCATGAGTCCTTGGACTTCACCATCAGAGTCAACATCCTCTGACTCTGATTCATCGAATGTCACCATCAGACTCTTCTTGGTCTTGAAGTGCTTCTTTGGCTTCTTGTCCTTCTTCAATTTTGGACAGTCACTTTTGTAGTGCCCTGATTCTTTGCACTCAAAGCAAGTGACTTCCTTGATTGATAACTTCTTCTGACCTGAGGATTCAGACTTTCCTCTTGCCTTTCCAGAGCCTTTGAACTTGCTCTGCCTGTGCTTCCAGATGCGGTTGAGTCTCTTGGAGATCAGAGTCAGCTCATCTTCATCAGAATCTTCTGATGCTTCTTCAGATTCTTCTTCTTCAGCTTGAAGAGCCTTTGACTTCTCAACCTTAGCCTTTTCAGATTTGGATTTCAAGGCTATGGACTTTTTCCTCAGATCTTGCATCTCTGAGCGCTTCAGCTCATGGCATTTCAAAATGCTGATGAGTTCTTCTAAACTCATATTCTCAACATCTCTCGTGAGCTCTATTGAAGTCACCAAAGGCATCCAACTTTCAGGAAGACACCTGATGACCCTTATGACGTGATCTTTTGTTGTGTAGCTCTTGTTGAGAGGACGTATGCCAGCTACAAGCAGTTGAAATCTGGAGAACATTTCTTCAATGGACTCATTTGGCTCCATGATGAAGGATTCATACTTTTGGATCAAAGACAATGCCTTTGATTCTTTGACTTTCTTGTTTCCTTCATGAGACATCTTCAGAGAATCAAAAATGCCTTTAGCAAACTCACGATCTGTAATCTTCTGGTACTCCTCATAGGAGATAGCACTTAGAAGAATTGCTCTTGCTTTATGATGTTGTGAGTACAGCTTCTTTTGATCTGCAGACATCTCTGACCTTGGGATCTTTTTGCCATCTGCATCAACTGGACGCTCATAGCCATCCACAATAATATCCCAGAGATCTGCATCGAAACCCAGAAAGAAACTTTCCAGTCTATCTTTCCAATATTCGAACCTTTGACCGTCGAACATAGGAGGCTTTGCGTTGTAACCATCTCTTTGAGTTTCACTGGTGGTGGCAGCCATTGTTTTTCACACCGGCCCGGATCACTGAACACTGTTAGGTGTGGTAATCAGAACTTGCGCTCTGATACCAATTGAAGGTATGAAAAACGGTAGAAAGGGGGGTTTGAATAACGTTTTCAGTACAAAACTACCACCTTAAAGATTTTAGCAAATCTTTTCGAGAACTAAGTGCAAAAGATAGAGATAGAAAAGCACACAAGGATTTTATCCTGGTTCACTTGATAAATCACTCAAGCTACTCCAGTCCACCCGTTAAGGTGATTTCTTCCTTCTTAGAATGAAGGCAATCCACTAATCAGGTAAGAGTTACAACTGCACTTGAAACCTACAAGTGACTAACAATTACACTGACTTAGCTCACACTAAGATTCACTCTCTTAGTCTTCTCTAGGATCCGATCAACCTTGATCTCCTAAAGGAAAAATCAAACAACTGTTTGAGGTTGGTGTTTACAAGGGTTTGCTTCTGAATAAGCTGAGTGTAAACTAAATAAATTACAAGATGAAAGAAAGCTTAGAATATGTCTTGCGCGTGTGTATTGCTTCTTGTTAGTTTCTTCTATTCTAGCCGCTTCTTTCAATCTTCAGCCTCTATATATACTCCAAGGATTAGGGTTGAGCGTTGCATGGGAAATGCTACCGTTGGAGGGCAGTTCTGGAAAATCCAGCTTCTGCTGTGGCTGAGAACGTTAGGTAGGTCGTCAGGAAGGTACACTTGCTTTTGTACTTGGATAGCGACTTGACCTTTTAACCTAGGAGACTTCTGATCAGAGGAATGCTTCGTATTGGAACTTGTGAAGCCGGTTGATCAGAGTCAGAGGGAAAGCACAGATCCTCTGACCATTGTATCTTCTGATTCTGAACTCAGAGGGAAGAACATGGCCTTCAGAGTTTCTTGCTTCTGGACTTCAGAGTATCCACTATTCAGCTTCTGGATCTTCAGAGTCTTCTACACCATCAGAACATCTGAACCTTCAGTGTTTCTTGGTTGTCAGAGCTTCTGGATCTTCAGAGCTTCTAGCGACTGAGTCCTCATCAGAGTTTGTATAGCTTCAGATCTTCTGAAGCTTTTCCACTGTTCATACTGAACATGGTGAATGCGAAAGCGTTGCTTGGGTTACCCTTTATACACAGTGCTTCTGATTTGTGTGAAATTGAGTCAGGGTCAGAGCCTGTAAATAGCACACTCAGAAAAACACGTTAGAGTACCACAATTGTTCATATCAAAAGGTTAACTTGTAATCATCAAAACATAGAGTTGTACTACTAGATCAAAACTTGATCTTACAGTAACAACAACAGAATTTTCTTATTCGGGATTGGGGATAATATCGGAAGGAAATTTAACTTGAAGCCTTTCGGCAATTTGCTTGGCTAGCTGGCCAAGTTGGTTCTCCAAGTTCTTGATAGCCGCCTCTTGGTTCTTATGGTTGTTGTTCATGCGGTTGATGCAACTCTCCAATAGCTCCTCTAAGCTCTTCTTGCCACCATCATTTTCACCAACTTGCTCTTGGACTAGTTGAGAAAGTCCAGAGCTTTGACCTCGGAAACCCTGATTAGTAATGGTGCAAAATTCACTAACATTGGGCCCTCCAATAGCCACACACTCCACTTTGGCTGCTGTAGCACCGACCAAATTGGTCGCCTTTATGTGATTTTGAATCTCCGCAATTCGTTCGGAGAGTTGCTTGTTGGAGGCCAAGAGCTTGTCGTAAGCTTCCACTTCAAGCTTACTCCTTCGGGTTTGGTGATCATTTTCAGAGTTCATGGCTCTTGCTGCCATCTTTTCTATTAAGTCATACCCCGCTTGTGGGGGAAGAGCATCGAACTCGCCATTTGAAGCCGCATCTAGGCCAAACCTCCAAGAGTATTGTAGACCATCATAAAATGTTGCAACCAATTCAGCTTGAGTTGAGGACATTTCCTCAAGAGCTTCTTGAAATGCTCCCAAGCTTCATAGAGATTTTCTTCAGTGGGTTGCACAAAATTCATGATGTCTTTTTTCAATTTCCTCAAAAGGGCTCTTGGGAAGAACCTTGTTGTGAACTTTTCCATTAAGTCTTCCCAAGTAGTGAAGCTCCCTTGAGGTTGAGAATTCAGCCATTCCTCAGCGGTGCCCTTCAAAGAAAATGGAAACAAGCTCAACCGAATTGCATCCGCTGGAACATTGTTCACCCTGTAAGTGTTGCAATTCCGGATGAACCTCTCCATGTGAGCATGTTGATCTTCCAAAGTACCTCCACCATATTGGTTTTGGCTCACCAAGTTGATGAATGCCGGTCTCAACTTAAAGTTTACCACTCCCTCGGGAAAGACAATGCTCCCGGGATAGTCATAACTCATGGTAGCCGAAGTGAGTTCCCGAAGAGACCGGTTGGCATTCTCAACTTCTTGTTCACATAATCGGAGGGTGATCCCCTCCTGGATTCTGGCCTCAATATGGGCTTGCATCTCCTCCTCCGTCATATGGCCACCCATGACGGTGTATCTCGTGAGAGTAACCTGAAAGTGTGATACTCAAACAAAGAAAGATTAGTAGCACCAATTCTAGACAAAGATAAAAGCAAAAATAAAAAATAAAACCACAAACTAAAAACTTAAACCAAAAACCACAAACAATTCCCCGGCATTGGCGCCAAAAACTTGTTGGTCAATCTGCAAGTGTACAGAATCTACCCGGTTTTAATTTATCGAACCACGGGGAATTGGAATGTGAATTCAGTTTAAGCCTCGAGTTCACGGTAAGAAAGCGAGTAAAATTCAGTTTTAAGGTTGATTGTTTAGGTGACTAATTAACAAGCAATTGAAATATAAGTGTGTGAGAACAAAGGTGAGCATGCCTTGGGTTCTTGCTTGACTAATTCAGTTCTAATCAACCTATTCTATCCACAAAACTCTGAGTCTCTCCTTGATGTTATAGCCTAATCAATCATCTATCGATGCCTCACATAGACAATCCTCTCAAGCCAAAAGATAGGCACAATTCCTTGATAACCTAAACATTTGCTAAAGGCATTAAGCATATAATTCATGCCAACAAACCCTAACCCTTCCTCTATTCCTAGTAGCAAGTATAGAAGAGGTAATCCAACAACAAGTCCCTAATCTATAACAAACTTCCGTTCTATTATAGAAAAGCATAAAGCTAGCACATGTTCTAACTTGAAACATAAAGCATGGAAATGAGATTCAAGGGTTTACTCAGAAGATTCATGAATAGAAATAGGAATTAAGGTTAAAACATCTTAAGTCTTACAAAGAACCCAAAACAAAAGGGGTTTAGCCAAACATGGCTATGAAATCCATCCAAGATGATAAAGATGAAACCTGAAACATAGGGCTTAGAGAAAGCTCCTCAAGCTCCATAACTCAAACCCTCTCTTCTAACTTATGAAAATATGATAAAATGACAAAAGGTTCCAAGAGAAATGTCTAAAAACCAATTTATAGGCAAAACAGGCGAGTCTGGGCGCTCAGGCGCCAATTCAGAGCGCCTGAGCGCCAATTCCAGCCAAAAACATGCTCTCTGGAGGTCAATTAGCGCCTAGGCGCCAATTCCCAGCGCCTAGGCGCTTAAGCTCGCTGGAAAAGACTGTTTAGTTTCTTGTAACTCCTCTTTCAAGCCTCTTTAAGTCCTCCTTCAATTCCATGCTTCTTGGCCTTCTTTCACCTTCAGTTTCAGATCTGCAAACTTAACCAACAAGCCAAGGAAAATTCCAGAAGCTCAAAGAGCTTATTAGCACAAGAGATCCTTCAATTAACACAATAAAACCATGCTAGTCCTAAACTTATTTAAAATGCGAGAAAAGTCCCTATAAAACTACAAAATTACCAAAACAAAGTAAAGAATCAAAGAAAGATAAAAATGCATGAGAATGCATGAGACACTACATGAGACTCGATAAAAAGACTTAAAACAAACAAAGAAATGACCCTAAAAACACTACTAAACTAGGGTCATCATTACCTGAGGTGGTATAGCCTTGTGTCCCATCGGTTCATCATCCCTGATGATAGGAGGGAGGAGCTCAGTGTTGTGGTAAGTTTGAATTCTATTTTCCATTCAATTGTGATTTTTGTTCATGAGATTTTCTTTGTACCTAAGCATGTATTTATTTTTTGCAGTCTGCTATGCGTCGGGGTGTGGAGATGTTGGAGCAGTCACTAGAGGTGCCAGATGCGCTCGCAGTAGGCACACAGGCCCGATCCCTCACTGAGAGGGAGCTTAAACTTTTTAGATCGAGTGCCTTCATTGGTACCTAGGGAGTTGCCTTTGCTGCTGTTCGAGGAGCCGAAGCTGGGGGATACAGAGGTCGTTGAGGCAAAGCCCATGGAGGCAGAGCCCGTGGAGAGGGCGCTCGTGGAGGTAGAGCTCGTGCAGACGACGCTCGTGGTGGCAGAGTTGGACCTAGAGGAGGTCGTAGGGGAGGCGGTAAGGGTTGGGGAGAGTGATTTGGTTGTTTATTTTTGTATATTTTTATGTCGTAGGACATGTGACTCTTTATATTATGACTCTTTATATTTACATGCTTTCTATCAGGTGTGGCCGGATCACTAGGAGGAAGAGTGATTCGGTCATGTAAGGCATAAACAACCTGGCTGGACCACATGTTCTCATACAAGACACTCTGTTGTTCAAGTTCTCCTATAAAAGTGCCCAAACCCAAGGCCAAGCGTCTTCATCGGAGGGATGCCCCACTAATGCAGCAATGGCTCTATAGCCACAATTACCATCATCATCAACATTTGTAACTGTGTGTATATATGGGTGGAAAAATGATGAAAAATGACCCATCAAATAACGTGTATCATACTTCTTCACACACTTCTTCCTCTTTTATGGTTGTGAAGCCTTTTTTGCCGCTTTGATCTCCCTGCCCACATGTTCAAACCCTGAAGGATCACGAGTCAAGGATCCTATTGTTTAACCCCTGGGTGGTTTGCTCTCATTCGCCTTAAGACTGCGCTTGGACTTTATCCGAACCTCAGGAGTACACAGTGAACTGCTTTCAGGACAATAGATCGCCTGAAGCTGCCTCCTTACCATACTTTGGCCTCCAGTATCCAAAGAATTGAAATAAAGTGTCAATGCCTCAATTTCTGGTTGCATTTCTCCATGGTTTATGCCGCAAATATTTGAGATGCCAGTATCTGCAACAGGTACATGCTCTCAACTTAGGCTCTTCCAGAATGGATGAATTGCCTATGATGACCCGGATTTAGTCTTGTTTTTAGGGTCATTTCTTTGTAGGTTTTGAGTCTTTTTCTTGTGTCTCATGTAGTGTTTCATGCATTCTCATGCATTTTTACCTTTCTTTGTGTTTTTACTTTGTTTTGGTAATTTTGTAGTTTTATAGGGACTTTAGTTGCATTTTATTAGAGTTTAGGAGTCTTAAGCAATTTCCACTTGTTTTGGACCCTTTGTGCAAAACTGACCTTTAAGTTTCTTGATATTTTCCTCTAGCTTTGTCATCAAGTTTTCATATTGTAACAGCTGAAGAGGGAAGGTCTAGAGGCTTGGAGACTTGAAGGAGGCAATAAATTGGAGTTAAAATGAAGTTTAATGGGTTTTTGAGCGCCCAGCAAATCAGAAAATCGCAAATTTTGCCTATAAATAGGATTCTAGTCATTTTCTCTTGTACCTTTTCATACTTTATAAAATTCAGAGGTAGAGGATCATCTAGGAGAGTGAGAGAGGGTTTCAAAGCTTGTAATTCAGGTTCTTAGCCAAGCATGACTCTTGCCATGCTTGACTAATCTCTTCTATTGCTTTGGTTTTCTTGTAAGACTTTTCATCTTTAAGTTATAATCTTAAGTTCTTTCCTACATGATCTTCTTCTTTCCTTGAATCTCATTTTCTGAATTTCAATCTAATAAGCTTGTATGCATGCTTGCTTTATGCTTTTCTATAATCAGAACAAAAGTTTGTTATAGATTAGGGAACCGATTTGGGATTACCCCTTCTATCTTGGCTACTAGGAATAGAGGAAGAGTTGGGGTTTGTTGGCCTGAACTTTGTAATCTTCATACTTCAAACAAATGTTTAAGTACACAAGGAATTGGGCTTATCTTTTGGTTTGAAAGAATTATCTATGCGAGACATCGATAGGTAAGTTGCTTAGGCTATAGCACCAAGGAGAGATTCATGAGAACATGTGCATAGAATGATGTTCTTGAATTGACTAGTTGAACAAGAACCCAAAGCATGTTATTTTCTGAATTGTATTTTTATTTTCCTTTTTCCTTATTACTACTTCGGCGTATCTCTTTTTCAATAAAACAAACCTTCATACTCAAGGCCTAAACTGAATTTAGTCACTCACAATCCTTGTGGTTCGATATTTAAAACCGGGTGGATTCGCACACTTGCGGATTTACCAACAGCCTCATATGGAATTCTTTCATAACCTGCAAGTTCACAAACGTGTCACATTCAATAACAAATAGAATTAATTGACAATAAAGTGGTTGACCGGTAACCTACAAGTTGACAACCGCAAGGTAGTCCTTGAGTCTCTCTCAATAAGAAATCGCATCCGCCGTAGGACTTTATTCTTGTCTGTTCAGCATCAATGAGTTGTAGGCATTTGTTTGACACAAATCCTCTAATATTTATGTAAAATTGGGACTTAAAAATGTGATCAATTCTGTGAATACTACGCTCAAACGATGCTACTATTTCAGTGTGTCGATTCATGGTCAAACTATGTTACGCATCTCATGAAGTGGCAATGTCACCTTGCTGTCCCGCAACATCTTCTTCAAGCTGGCATGTGCACCTTCAGCCCTGCAAACAAACAACGCACCTTATTACTTTCTACTTTAAAACAAATAAGAATTAATACTGTAATAATCTATCAAATGAAAAACATATAACAAGTAATAAATTAAACTCATGTATTTTTTGTACCTGTTACTTGTTGTTGTTCCAAAATGCTTCACATGATTTGTCCATGCCTTGGCAAATTTCTCCTTGTAGACCAACCATGTAGTAGAACAATAAGTGGTAAAGTTGTTGTATTTCTCCTTGCACATATTAAACAATTCCATTCATTGACCTTCAAATTCTTCAACTGTTGCAGCATCTACCAAGTCGGCTCACTTCTCCATAACCAAATCAGCAAAATTATTTGTGCCAACATACGATTTGCACTTTGCCAAAACACACTTGTTAATGTGCCACAAGCATAATAAATGGGTAGCGGTTGGAAGACTTTGTTTAGCAGCACTCAATAAGGCCAGATCTCGGTCAGTCACAATCACTTTAGGCAATCTGGCTTGGTCGACAATAAGGAACTTCATACACTCCAATGCCCAAATGTAGTCATTTGTGCCCTCATTAACAATGTAGCAGAATGCTATGTAGTATGTCTTATCTGTGGAAGTCAGGCCAACAATCTCGAGCAAGGGGATTTTATATTTGTTTGTCTTGTAAGTGCAATCCATGATCACTACATAAGGGAATGTGTTGAACAGTTTGATAGGATTCAGATGAGCCCAAAATACATCTCTAATGACTTCCGATCCGGGTTCATATCTTTCAAAGTGAACATACTTGTCACCGTCCAACTTCTTCAACAAGTGTTGCATTTCTGTCAATAACCCGCGAATGGATTCTCTAAACCTCTTGCAAACACCATAAATTTGAGATATGGTAGACAAGTTTGAAGGATTGTTTTGCTTCAAAGACAACAACATATTTCTCGGTGCAACCCAACCCTAAGCCATTTTTATCACTTCCCCCTTCTCGTCTCTAGTTAGTCGACCAACATAATTGTTGCCAAGTAGTGACCTAGCTGGGTCATGGTTGTGTATACTATCCATCACCTTCAGCCACCAATCTCTACCATTTTTCCTAGGTCGTACTATTAGTCTAAAAGGACAACCTATCTTTTGTGTTCTCGTTCCTTCAACAAGATCAGGGTCTCTGTAGGGAACATACATACCATGCTTCTCCCACCCCAACATAACATATTCTTTTCTTCCCATCGCACCACTATCTGACTTTGTGATCACCACAACATATCCATTTATATTCGCAATTTTGTGAACCCAATTGAGAAGATCAACACGTGTAGGGAAAAGTTGTTTAATGATAAACAAGGCATAAGGCATAAACAAAACATAAACAAGACATAAGGCATGATATATAATACTTTTAAAAACATGCAAAAATCTGTTCAATGAATACCTGATATGTTTCAAATAAGTGCGAGACACCTATACTTATACATGGGGGTACAAATGGTGGTACAAATGGTGGTGGTTGCTCCTCTTTAATGGTCTCTTCAGCATGAGCATTGTCCAATTCAGCTTTAATCAATTGTGATTCACCAAAGAAAAATGAATCTGTCATCCCTGGAAGTGAATACGGAAGTTTAAGTTTCATATTAAATACGATATTTTAATATTCATATTGAATACCGAAGTTTAAGTTTCGTTTCTAATACGAAATATAAAGGTTCATATTCAGTACGAAAGTTTATTTTCCATATTTGTTCGCGATGCAGAAGCTTAAACTAACAACTTAACGACTTAAACTAACAACTAACTACTTAAACTAACTATCTAATAAATACACTACTAAAAACTAACAACACTTACCGGGAGATGGTGGTGGTGTGGTGGTGGTGGTGGTGGTGGGAAGAAGAAATGTGAGGGAGAAGAGGGTAGTCTGGAGGTTAATGGTTGTGTGGTCGAGTTATGGGGGCTGGTGGGGGGTTGTTCATGGAGGAGTAATGGTGGAGCGGTTGGTGGAGGGATGAGTAATGGTGGAAAATGTGGTTAGCATATCAGATACAATACGGAATATAATATTCAATATTGTATATATTGAATACGAAATATAAAATTCCGTAGGGTAGTTCTGGGTTTAAAAAAAAAAAAGGGTAGGGTGCCGAGCCCCATAGATGGGGCGGCAAACCCAATTCCTGTACTCACCGGACACGTAATCATTTCGCATAATCAGCTTAGATTCACGAGAAAACTAAATTCAAAAAAATTCCTAATCAAAATAAGAATCTAAATGCAACTTTGTTCTTGTGAAGGATTAAAATGAAACGACCCTACAAGGGCCAAAAACATACTTAACCTAAAAATAAACTAAAATGTGCATGGCATATAAGGGAAAAGGCGCATCTAATATGAGAAAAGATTTCTTTGTGCAACCTTGCACAACCAAACAAATTGTCCCTTGTACCTTAACTTCAAAAATTAATTCCATCTTCATCCTTCCTATCATCTTCATCATCTTCAACCCAAAACAACCCAAATTCATCCCACCCAAATCAAGATTTCACCTTCAACCTCACTCATCCCCACCCACAGAGCCCCCACTGAAACCCAACTCATCTTCAACCTCACCCATCCCCACCACCACCATCTTCCTCCACCTCCAAAGAGGGAAGCTTTGAACGATTACAGGGTAGAAATTCATGATTTCATGATTATATATAAAAGAAAAGGGAAGCATCAATGTTTGAAGAAGTGGAGAAGTACGAGACAGAGGCCCAGTTATGCTTGGGTCGAATTTGATACTCTCGCAGCTGCTCCGCCAGATTCGATCGCATTATCATGGTACTTTCTCTCAGAGAAGAAAGAAACTTTCTAATTCTCTCTCTAAAATGAAAACGATGCTTGGGTCACCGCACTGAATCCGTTCAACTCACCACCGCGCAACTCTCATCCCCTTTCGAACCACCATTCAGATCTGGTGCTTCGTCCTGCTCTCTTTTTGTTTCGTCCAGATCTGGGTTGATTTGAAGCACAAGCCCTGAAACTCAAATCGAAGAAGTAAAAGCCCTCAACGAAAGTCCAGATCGAGAAGCTTCTATGGATGTAAGAGGTCAAACAGTTTCATGCTTCTTTTTTTTGGAAAATTTTCAGAATGAAGAGGAAAAATTTCGGAATAACAAATTTTTGGAAAATCTTAAAATGAAGATGATGGCTGCTGGGTTTTGGTGGCTGGAGGATGAGAATTGTTTTCTGGGTTTTGATCGTTAAAAGGATGAAGGAGTTGATGATTTTCTGGATTTGGTTGTTTGATGATTAAGGTGATAATGAAAATTAGAATATTTGGTTTTTGGGTTCTCCTAATATGCACCACTTTTAGAGTAGTGCAATTTTACCCCACTTACTTTGACCGGTTATAGCAGGTCAACACATTATTATTTTTTTTAAATTATCATTAAAAATTTGTTATATATTAAATTTGTTTAAAAAAATATGTGTTGACCTGTTATAGCAGGTTAAAAAAAGTAATATAAAATTACACTACTCAAAAAGTGGTGCATATTATAGGGGTCACCTTGGTTTTTTAGTTATTATATTTATTTTCTTTTAAATTCTGAGGCAACGTTGCCATGACAAAATCCAATAAATGAATTGAATGAAGAGTTTGGTAGAAAAAGATGCTTGAGGTTGGGGTTTTATGTTTCTTAAACTTGATTTGGGTGGGATGAATCTAGGTTGTTTTGGGTTAAAGATGATGTAGATGATGAGAAGGATGAAGATGAGATTAATTTTTTGATTAAGGGTAGAATGGACAATTTATTTGATTGTGTAAGGTTGCACAAAGCTATTTTTGTGCATATTAGATTTTCCCGACATATAATAGGGAAAATAATTCCTTGTTCATAATTTCATGTGGAAGATGAAAAACTTTTATGTACAAGTTGTTCTCAAGAGCAACAAATTATGTATAAATTTTACTTCATGGTACTTGCCAGCATTATCTTGCAATTGCATATATATAAACATATTGGACTAAAAAGGATAAAAACTTAAGCACCTATTGTGCAGATCACGCAGCAATTAAGGTTCAAAGAAGACTGAATTTGAGCTTTGAGTAGTGAATGCAGGATCACATGAACGAGCAGCCCATGAAGAACTAAGAGTGCGAAGACGGTGAAAATATCCCCCCATTGCATGCAAGCCTTGAGCAGTTTGGCCAATTGTCAGAATGCGAGACATGTAAAGCAGAGTTTGGTGCCTAAGGTGATCTGCCTGTGGAGAAGAGAAGACATTGATTTGGGTTATTGGTTTTAACATCACAATGTTGCACACAGTGCTAGCAATAGCATCACAAGCCCATCTATATAAATCTAGCAGAACCATGTTTGAGTCTGGAACATCTACATAGGGATTAACTCTTATGACAGATGTTTGTTCAATTCTCAAGACTTGAATCTGATATCTTATTTAAGAAAAATCAAACATACATGAAAGTGATGAAATACACTTTCAAGCCCATTGGTATATGCTGCTGAATATAGAGAAACAACAAACGTAAACACCTTTCAAAATGTAACAACTCACAACCTCCAATATTAGCATAAATAATGCTTATAATGGTAGAAAGGACGAATTAACTAACCTTTCCCGAGATTTATTATTATTTCATTGACCTCCCATTTATTTTGCGCAATGCACTGACTTCCTCTTTCATACATTATTTAAAATGATAATAAAATGTTGTGTTTTAATGAGAAACTTTAGAGGAAGTCAGTGCAATAATAACAAACTTCGGGGAAAGTTAGTAATAATGATAAACCTCAGGGAGTTAACTGCAAATAAACTCTTAACAGATACTGATTCATATGGTGAGCAATTGTTTCATCATACACACTAGTACCTTCTTCTATGAATTAATTGGTATCTCTAGTGAGGATACTACTAACTAGAGAAGAATTAAAAGTGATTATAGTTATCCAGTTCCATTTATACTTGCAAAACACTTCTTGGAATGTAGGCTACATAGAATGTTACATGTTTTTCATATTATGACGAAAACAAACTCCAGAATGTAGGCTACACTTACCTGGTTTACAAAGCTTGCTAGAGCTTTAGCATTGTCCATGGCAGCAGCCATTTGAAGCCCAAAGTTTCCTTCAACCAGAGGATCAATTAGTATGTTGTCGACCAGGCTCTGCTGGAGCTTCTCCAACCCAAGTGAAAATGCGTCTTCCACTTGCTGAGATGATAGACGGAGGTTGTTAATGCTGGTAATTTGTTCATCACTCAAGTTCTCAAGCTGTGGTACAATGATCTGTAAAGGTCAAGTAGTTTTACAATATAGAATGTTAACTCAGATATTGAGGTTTCCTCAGTATGATTTTATATAAAAGTATGCAAAATGTACTATGAAAATTGACATATAGAACTTGTTTAGACAGTAACCATTACAAGCAAGTGAAGTCACACATCTGGAAGAGAAAGAGGTTTTTATGGTACCAGAGTCTTTAACATCAGATAGTAAAAGATATTCTCTTCACAATTATAGCAACTAGATTGCATCATGTTCTAAGTACTGAATAACTCTAGTTATGCAGAGGTCCCCGAATGATAGCTCAAGTGATAAGAGTTATGGGACATGTAGGTTGGGTGGGGGAGGTCCGGGGATCAATCCCTGGCGGGTGCAATTTATTTTTCCAATGTACAAAAAAATCTCTAGTTATGCAGAGTTTTTTTTTTTTTGCTTCATCGCAGCCTAGTATACTACAACCAAATATGACTATAAAGTAGGGGACTAAGAACTTATTTAAATCTCCCATTATTGATAGAATGAGATAACAGTATGTGTGATGTACATTTAGAAGCTGTGACGGGCGAGATCCTCCAATCCAAAGAAAAAGTCTTTCAACTGAGGCTTTCCAAGAACCAGAGAATAAATAAAAGACATCAGCTTTTGCAGCATCTGCTTTCATCTTGAAAAGTTTTGAGTAGTGGCTCAAGCTACCCTCAACAAGTATCTGAAGCTGCATGTTATCAGGTGCATGAGTTTGCAATGCATTTCTTAGTTCCACATTCTGTCTATCCTGCTCTTCAACCCAACGTCCATATTCAATTTCAAACACAGATACCCCTGCTTCACAGGACAGAAGGACCATTTTAAATAATGCCATAAGCTATAAGGAGGTTAGAACTCTTAAAGAAGTTTCACATTGACTCGAAATATGGTCAAATAACTGTTTATACATCTCTAAGCTAGCTTTAGAGGTAGAGTTAGACCTAATCTAAAACTAAAATTATGAATCACAAACCTGAGTTTATTGTTCCAGATGATCCCATATAACTGACATCTAATCCACTGCCTGTGTATAGACCCTGCAAGAAGAAAATTTAGTATATGCTTAAACATGGCAGATGAAGGAATGTTTTCAGGAAAATCGCGCAAGTAGTGATTTTCTTAATAGATTTGTTAAATTAAAGGCGGAAATCAGCATACAGGTTTTTTATTTGGGATCACCTGATTTCTTGCTTTCTTAACCTCCAGCTCCAACTGCATGAGCTTCAGCCGGCTTGTTTCCAATTGTTGAACATAAGCCTATGAATCACAAAAGCTCAAATAAGAGATTATAAACACTGGCTAACTTCTTATAAATTCAATTTTTGCAACCTTCTTTCGTAGCCGACATTTCCTAGCTGCCTCGCGATTTTGAGCTAGGCGTCTGAGCCCCTACACATAGATATTGAGAAACTATGATGTCAAAGACCCAAATCAAAGAATTCAAGGTAGATATCACATCTTAAAGATCACAAATTTCGGTTACTTATCAACATCACTTTGGATACGACTAAAGAGCACTTATTGGAGATTATTTACAAGAAAAAGTACTTGATGAACTCCAATATGTGTTCTTTTGGTCAGTATTCAAACTGCCTCTAATACACAATTATCTTTATTTCAACTTTGGGAGAAATGGTGACTCCTCAAACTCCATTATACCAAGTTAAAATAGTGAAAATGAAATTCCCATGATGAAGATGATAAGGAAATACACAAAAGATAAACTTGCTGACTAAATTTCATCACCTTAGTAACAGCTTTGTTAGTTGTCTCTTGATCATCTCCAGAAGGTTCCCTTGAACTTGATTCATGAGGTGTACATACAGACTGAACAAATTAAATCAATTCAAAAGACTGAGTTGTAAACTAGTTTTCCAAAAAAAATGAAGCTAACCTCCAAACAAAAGAGAAATTCATGTGTTCTGACCTTGTTCTCCATGCTAGTGTTCATCATAAACATTGGGGAAGCAATTGAATTCAGGCTACCATCAATTTTAAAGCTGTCCCCCCACATGGTCACTTGATGGAATGGCTCATATATGTCCATCCTTTTTGCGATGACAAGTTGAGCTGATGACGAGCTCATATACTAGAAATCATGCAGAGAGCAAAATCATTTCTCAAGTTAGAGAAATGTAGACAAGATATTAGGGGGAAAATAAGACTTAGTACACATGTTCGGGTACACAGTAGAAAACCACGGAGAGCCAAAATCATGGTTGACAGAAACGACTTCCCTTAACTTTTGCTTCTACTCACCATGATTTTTGTTTCACCATGCTTTTCTATTGTGTATCAAAACTAGTTGCACTTAGCACTTTGTATGACAGACAATTCATTGAAAAACTGGAAGCTGGGTTTACTGTTGGAAATTGAATAAAACCTCAACATCAAAAACTATTGAGAAAAGCTTGCACATGATTAATGTTCTGTTTGTCCCCAGAATCATTCAAACAACATGAGAATTTTCTAGATACTAAGAGTAATGGAATATAATGGAATAGACATATATTTGATGCCACTGATTAGCAAAACTTGATCAGTAGCAGTCTCCCAATCCTGATTTAGTATGATTTGTCTCTAAAACTCAGTTAATATCTTTTGCTAAAAACAAAAACTTTTCAAGTTGGATAAGAAGAAACTGGAACTGAACCAAGAACAAAAACACAGCTAGCAAAAGAACACCAACCTGTAGCTAGTTACCTTGACAGAATCAGTAACCGCCAATATTAATATTAGTTCAGGACTGACCCCAAAAATAAATCTGAGAACTATATATATAAACAGATAGATAGATAGATAAATAAATAGTATAGATTGACAGATAGAGAAAGAGAGACAGATACAGAGACAAAAATTTAGTAACTACTTAATACTATTACTTTCCCGCACGCAAACAAGCTAAGGAAAGCAACGCACTGATTGAAGAAAACAAAAGAAAATTGGACTTTATAATAAACAAAACATCAATTTCTAGACACAACAAAACTTATAATTTTTCCCACTAGGCTTAAAAAACTTTGATCTGAGGTGTCAACTTTGTAACGTGGTTACGTTTCCATTCAAAGAGAAACACTCAGCAGTGAATAAAAAATCAAAAGCAAGTTAACAACACAGAATGACGGGGATAAAGCACCTATTTCACTGCTTTTTCTTGTTAAGTTGACAGTGGTTTATGACTAACATGACTAGTTAAGATATTACTTCTGCTTCCATGATGCGGGTCCTATTCAAAGATCTTTAAATGCCCTGTACAGCCATATTAGCTCCCAAAGAGTCATTTTCGATGATTAAGATTTAAAATACTCTCTCCGTTCTAAAATAATTGACACTATTTCTAGTTGAATTTTGTTCATAATAATCTGTCACTTTGCAAAGTTCAAGAGAACATCAATTAAACTTTACCAATTGTACCCGTCATTTATTGGTGGTAGAAAACTTGAAAAGTTAGAATTAATAAGAAAGATAAAGAGTATAATATGAAGTTACATAATAATTTGGCTTAAATAAGTTTTTGGTCCCTAACCTTTACTAAATGCTTGGCTTTCATCCCTCGCCGGAGCAAAGGTGGGTTTTAGTCCCTAACCTTTGCCACAATATTTGGTTTTCATCCCTCTGGAGCTCTGGGTCAACGTCGGAGCTCCGGTGGCCCATGTGGCATGGCCACGTGGGATTAATGAGGCCACGTGGATTTTTTTTATAATTAAATTATTAATTATTTAAAAAACTGAAACTGATAATAAATTAAAAAAAAAAAACTTATCATTCTCATCCATCTTCTTCTTTATCTCATCCATCTCCTTCTTCATCTCATCATGATAATTCTTAATCTTTATCAACACATCATCATCATAAAAAAACCAGATTTTTTTTACCCATCTCAAAATCGGACAATAAAACAGAGGGAAATCACCCATACCATCGAAATCAACACAAATACCCTTTCTTCTTCTCATTCATCTCCTTCTTCATCTCATCATTCTCCTCGCATAACCCAATTAGCCTCACCGAAGGCTTGTGTCGAGTGAAACGTCAAACCCAGATCTGTTTTATAATCCAGAGCAGAAAATATTTCTGTGGGTTTGACTATTTATTGGCACTTGTAGATTTTTCCTTTTTCGTTTTTTCCCCTCCGTCCCCTGTATAAATCTCTTTTCTTTGTTCTTCTGTTTTTGGATTGAAGTATACTTCCCTTCATTTTGGCAGAGAGGAAGAAGATGATGGGGGAGTTGACTATTATTAGGTTTCTAGAATCAATTGTTGTTGGGTTTCTGGGGTTGATTCATGGAATTAATTGTCTTGGGGTTGAATTAAATTCGTTGTTCCTATCCCCACCACAAGCCCCACAAAGAAGGAGATGAAGGAGGAGGAAGATCCAGATCTAAAGATTTGCGTTTTTTCTGAGTTTCGTTTTCACCGAGTTTCAGATAAAGAAAGGGGCGAGAAAGTTCTTTCTGGGTTTCAGATGAAGATAAAGGGGAGAGAGGGAGAAAGTTTTTTTCCAAGGTTTCAAATGAAGGAGAAGGGAAGGAGAGAGTGGTTTTTTTTTTTCTAGGTTTCTCAATTGGAAGGTTTGAGCGTGGATTGATTAAAATTAAAAAGAAAATAAGATTGCCAAGTTTGAGCGTGGATTTTTTGGAACATGGCAAAATAAGTTGAGTTTAATGGATATGCACTGACAGTGTAAAATAGTTTTACACAGTCATCCAATCAAAGCATGCCACATAGGAGAGATAATTACATTTGACTTTAATTTTAATTAAAAGAATAAGATATTTTCTAATTTAGCGGAATTCAATTGAATGTCTGTGTAAAATTATTTTACACTGTCAGTGCATATCCATTAAACTCAAATAAGTTTGAGTGTGGATTGATTTATTATAAACATGGAGCTGTCTGGGTTTCTTTAAATTGGATTAAGATTAATTAGGCTTATTTTTAATCATTTACTGATTTAAACAAAATTTTAAAAAAATCCACATCACCTCATTAATTCCATGTGGTCATGCCACATGGGCCACCGCAGCTCCGGCGTTGACCCAGAGCTCCGGAGGGACCAAAATCAAACATTTTGACAAAGGTTAGAGACTAAAACCCACCTTTACTCCGGCGAGGGACGAAAACCAATCATTTAATAAAGGTTAGGGACCAAAAACTTATTTAAGCCTAATAATTTTAATAAAACAAGAACATTAATTGTTATTTCTTAATACTTATGCAACAACCTTAAAGTGTCAGTTATATAGGAACGGATGGAGTATAATATGAGATCACTTTCAGGTAAGAGAATACTGAATTTGAGTATGAGAAGTTGGCAAGGTTGTAGGACCGTTGATTTGAAACAAACCACATCATTATGGATACTTATCCCCATCATTATTAGTAGATGTATCTTTCATGCATGTTTTTATTTTGTTGTACACCTTTCAACTTCACTTCACTTAGCATTTTCTTGTGAAGTTATGTAGCTATCATGTTGAGCTATGCAATGACAGATTTGCGTCTTTGGCAACTGCAGAGGAGTGACTCCTCTCTTATGTTGGATCCCATTTTGGAGATTGTTCCTCTGGTAGTCGTCGGAGGGCCTGCGTCTATCGAGCAGACTTCTGGAGCCATTATTTAGGAAGACGGCCAAATTTGTGAAGTTAAGGGGGGCTTCAGTTGATAAAAGGAAGCGAGCCTTTTTGTCTGGTCCGCCACACAAGAAGAGTTTTGCGGAAGAAGAGTTGACTGCTAAGGGGGATTATGGGGCCTCTCTCGGTGTTGTTGGCACTGGAATTGGTCTTGAGGAAGCAATGTGATCTTTATGGGGTCCCACAATCATATTAACGTGGGTGGTCTCCATGATTCTTTGGGCTCTTCTTCTGACGAGGTGTGTTGGAGTCATTCGTCTACCACGGTTGTCGTAGATGCCAACATCTGACTTTACCATGAGGTGGTCAGTGTGCGTTGACATATTCGAGATTGTGTAGCTCCAAGGTTCTTCGTCTCCTTATTGAGGCCAATGCTCTAACGACATTTCTAGACTCTATAAATGCTACCAACAAGAGGCTTAAGGGGGGAAACGTATTATGGGGAAGCTGATCAGTTTGAATGTTGCTATGTCTAAGAAAGAATCAGATGCTCTTGACTTGAAGGTTTTTTAGATTATAGCCCAAATATTTGGGGGGCATTCGAGGGTATTCGTGCTGCTGATTTAAATGAAGTCAAGAAGGCAACAACTAAGGAGGCTCAGACCATGCTCGATAATGCTAAGGTGGGAGCACGAAAGAAGCTCAGCGACTTGGTTCAGGCCCATGAGAAGAGGCTAGAGAAGTTGGATAATGAAATGGACGCAACCGTGTATGGGTAGTTGACGTCGGCTCTGATCTAGTTAAGGCTCATGAATCCTAACCAGAAGGAAGACAATGTCTCTTTTTCTTACATGATTGAGGGCAGAAATCCATGTATTTTCTTTATTAATGGAACTTGCATTATGGTCGTTTTCATAAATGCCTCTGACTCTTAGTATTTCTCCTCTTGTAATTTTCCTCTTTTTTGGCATAACATCGACTCTTGACAATCTCTTAAGCTTCCCATGAGTGTTGTCTTCTAATTGGCTTTGATTACATTCACAACTTTCATAAATGCGCAGCCGTGCGCTGCTTTTCTCCTAATGGGACACAAAGGTTTTGACGACCCTCATTAATTTAGGTCATTTCAATTGAGGGGTTCTCATAACAATTATGGATCCCGTTGCAATTGAAGGAAACTATTTTCCTATGAATTGAGAGTTTATCCGCTCGACATTTCTCATATCTCATCTTCTTCAGAGTCCCACTCTTTGTCTATTTTCATTTTTCTTCTTGCTTCTTTGAGAACTTTGAAAAAAAGGAGCCCACGGGTAAGGATTTATGGATCAAGACTTGGGGTGCTCATGGATTAGGCATTCACATTTGTGCTAAAATACCAAAAGAGGTAAATGAGGAGGATGCGCTGAGAAGTTGATCGATGACCGCATGGACTTCTTCTGTTCATACTTCAGACTTCATATTCCATGTGAGGTGGAGTTTGTACGAGGTATTCTGTTAGATGTATTGAGTTTGGGCCTTGTAAGCTTGGTAGTATGGGCTGCTCAAAGGCCCGTTTAGTTGTTGGGTATGGTTTTGTTAGTATTGTGTATGTACTGTATAAATACTTGTATTGTTAGTTGAATGATATGAAACTCAGTTTACAGAGAAATCACTTTTCATTGAGTTTGCTTTGTGAGTCTTTCTACAATTGGTATCAGAGCTCCGTAAGGGGCCTGAACCAGAAAACCGCAGTTTTCGTTTGAGTGTAGTGAAGTCCAGAAGGAAGGTGATAACGTGAAGGAAGAAGAATTTCATCATCAGAAGGAAGAGAAGGAGGGTGCGCAAGGAAGAAGAACGTTCATGGTAGAATCGAAGGAATCGAACTTTCTTCAACCTTCGGTACCGAAATTCGATGGCTTCTATGATCATTGGGCCATGCTTATGGAGAATTTGCTGAGATCAAAGGAGTATTGGGGGCTGATTGAAGGAGGAGTGCCGGCTCTGCAACCAAATCCAACCCCTAAACAAACCAAGACTCATGAGGATCTGAAGCTGAAGGATCTCAAGGCCAAGAATTACTTGTTTCAGGCCATTGAGAGAAGCATTATGGAGACAATCTTGTGCAAAGATACAGCAAAAGACATCTGGGATTCGATGAGGATGAAGTATCAGGGTTCTAGCAAGGTGAAGAGGGCTCAACTGCAAGCTCTCAGGCGTGAATTTGAGGTTCTTGGCATGAAAGAAGGTGAGTCTGTCAATGATTACTTTGCAAGAACCTTAGTAATTGTGAATAAGATGAAGATTCAAGGTGAATCTGTGACAGAGACCATGATTGTAGAGAAAATCTTGAGGTCAGTGACCGAAAGATTTAACTATGTTGTGTGCTCTATTGAGGAATCCAACAATGTGGATACCGTCACTGTTGATCAGTTGCAAAGTAGTCTCTTGGTTCATGAGCAGAGGATGAAAGGCTATAAAGAAGAGGAACAAGCCTTGAAGGTGACTAATTCTGGTGGTAGAACAGGAGGAAGGGGCAGAGGAAGATTTGGCAGAACTGGTAGAGGGAGAGGAAGAAACTCCTTCAATAAAGAGAATATGGAATGCTACAGATGTCACAAACTGGGTCATCTTCAGTATGAATGTCCAAGCTGGGAAGAAAGTGCCAACTATGCAGAAATGAACGATGATGAAGAAGAGCTATTGCTAATGGCACATACAGATGCAGAAGAAGAATCCACTAAAGGCAAAGTATGGTTCTTGGATTCTGGATGTAGCAATCATATGTGTGGAACTAAGGAATGGTTTCATGATCTTGATGAAGATTTTACCACAACTGTCAAACTGGGAGATGATTCCAGAATGCTTGTGAAAGGGAAAGGAAGTGTTAAATTGCAAGTGGGAGGATTAAACCAAGTCATAACTGAGGTTTACTTTATCCCTGATCTGAAGAATAATTTGCTAAGTGTAGGACAATTGCAACAAAGAGGTCTCAGCATTAGCTTTCAAGGAGGATGGTGCAGGGTTTATCATCCTGCAAAGGGTCTCATTATGCAGTCAAAAATGTCCTCAAATAGGATGTTTGCTATCTTAGCAAGTGTACTCACTCCCAGTTGCTACAAGGTGACTCAAGATGATGTTACTAATCTCTGGCACAGGAGATATGGACACTTGGGGTTTAGTGGACTCAAGATCTTATCTCAGAAAACTATGGTCAAAGGATTACCCAAACTAGAAGCATCAAGCAAAGTGTGTGATAGTTGCTGCAAAGGAAAACAACATAGAGACCCTTTTCCACAACAGAGTACCTGGAGGGCACATAAGAAGTTGCAACTGGTTCACTCAGATATATGTGGACCTATTCAGCCTGAATCAAACAGCAACAAGAGGTATTTTATCACCTTTATTGATGATTTCAGTAGGAAAGCATGGGTATATTTTCTGTCAGAAAAATCAGCTGCTCTAGATACTTTTAAGAAATTTAAGGCTGCTGTTGAGAATGAATGTGATGAAGCCATAGGGTGTTTAAGAACTGATAGAGGTGGGGAGTTCACCTCTGCAGAATTTACTGAGTTCTGCAATCAAAGTGGCATCAAAAGGCAGCTGACAGCAGCATATACCCCACAACAGAATGGGGTAGCTGAAAGGAAGAATCGTACTATAATGAACATGGTAAGGAGCATGTTAGTTGAGAAGAATGTTCCAAAAATGTTCTGGCCAGAAGCTGTGAATTGGGCTGTATACATACAGAATAGGAGTCCAACAGTGGCAGTGAAAAACATGACACCAGAGGAGAGTTGGAGTGGGGTGAAACCCTCTGTGCATTTCTTCAGAATTTTTGGTTGCACTGCTCATGTGCATGCCCCTGGAGTCCACAAGAAAAAACTTGACAGTAGAAGCATCAAATGTGTCCTACTTGGAGTGAGTGAAGAGTCCAAGGCATATAGGTTGTTTGATCCTTTACAGCAAAGGATCATCACAAGTAGAGATGTGGTGTTTGATGAGGAGAATAAATGGGATTGGAGTGGTGAAAAAGAGAGTAGCAGTGACTTAGTGGACCTTGGAGAGGAGGAAAAAAGAAATGACCAGGTTGCTCAGGTTGCTCCAATTGCAAACCAATCTGATCAAACTATGGAAGTATCTTCAATACAAGCAGCAGCAGCTACCTCAAATTCAACACAAGCAGAACAAGCAGCAGCAACTACCTCAACTCCCTGTAGAGCTATTGATAGTACAGTTTCTTCTGAAATGCAAGGCACTGGGGAAGGAAGAAGTGCAAGGGGAAAGAGAAATGTAACTCAACCAAATTGGATGAGGGAATTTGTGAGTGGTGAAGAACTTGATAGTGAGGAGGAAGGATTCAGTTTTTCTGTTCTTTGTTCCTCAACTGATCCTGTCTCATTTCAAGAGGCAGTGAGAGATGAGAAGTGGAGGACTGCTATGGATAATGAAATTGAGGCTATTGAGAGGAACAAAACTTGGGATTTAGTTCCTTTACCAGCTGGTTCCAAGAGCATTAGTGTTAAGTGGATCTACAAGACTAAGTACAATGAGAAAGGAGAGATTGAGAAGCATAAAGCAAGACTAGTTGCTAAAGGGTATGCACAACAACATGGAATTGATTTTACTGAAGTGTTTGCCCCTGTAGCAAGATGGGACACAATTAGAACAATTCTAGCTCTTGCTGCCATAAGAAGGTGGAGTGTTTTTCAGCTGGATGTGAAGAGTGCCTTTCTACATGGGGAGATTGGTGAAACTGTATATGTGGACCAGCCTTTAGGATATCAGAAAAAGGGTGAGGAGGACAAAGTGTACAAGCTCAAGAAAGCGTTGTATGGTTTGAAGCAAGCTCCAAGAGCTTGGTATAGTAAGATTGAGTCTTACTTTCTCAAGGAAGAATTCACTAAATGTCCCTCTGAACACACACTGTTTGTTAAGAATGGCAATGATGGTAAGTTGTTAATTGTGAGTGTGTATGTAGATGATCTGATTTTTACTGGTAATAGTGTCTACATGTTTGAAGAATTTAAGAAGTCTATGGAAAGGGAGTTTGCCATGAGTGATCTGGGGAAGATGAGCTACTTTCTAGGGGTAGAAGTTGTGCAGAATTCCAGAGGTATATTCATAAGCCAAGGAAAGTATGCCAAAGAAGTACTTGAGAGGTTTGGCATGAGTAACAGCACACCTGTTCATAACCCTGTGGTGCCTGGGAGCAAATTGTCAAAGCAAGGATGTGGAATAGAGGTTGATTCTACTGAGTACAAGCAGATGGTGGGAAGCCTAATGTACCTTACTGCCACTAGACCAGATCTTATGTTTGCAGTGAGTTTGGTGAGCAGGTATATGGAGAAGCCTACAATGCAACATCTTCAAGCTGTGAAGAGAATAATGAGATACTTGAAGGGAACTAGTGAACTGGGAATTTTTTATGACAGAAGAGGTGAAGGGAATCTCATAGCATTCACTGATTCTGATTATGCAGGGGATCTTGATGATAGAAGGAGCACTTCAGGATATGTCTTCCTTCTTGGAACTGGTCCTGTTGCTTGGTCCTCCAAGAAACAGGCAGTGGTAAGTCTCTCTACCACTGAAGCAGAATTTATTGCTGCTGCCTCATGTGCCTGTCAGTGCATATGGTTGAGAAGGATCTTAGACAAACTTGGCTTTACTCAAAGCAAGTGTTCTAGGATTTTCTGTGATAATAGCTCAGCCATTAAGTTGTCCAAGAATCCTGTGTTACATGGTCGAAGCAAACACATAGATGTGAGATATCACTTCCTCAGAGATCTTGTCAAGGAAGGAAAAATAGAGTTGGTTCATTGCAGCAGTGAAGAGCAAGTCTCAGACATTATGACCAAGGCCCTTAAAGTTGCTACATTTGTGAAGCTAAGGAATGAACTAGGAGTGTGTAGTCTTGCTAAGTAAACTGAAACTACTTGTAGTATTTTCAGTTTAAGGGAGAGTGTTAGATGTATTGAGTTTGGGCCTTGTAAGCTTGGTAGTATGGGCTGCTCAAAGGCCCGTTTAGTTGTTGGGTATGGTTTTGTTAGTATTGTGTATGTACTGTATAAATACTTGTATTGTTAGTTGAATGATATGAAATTCAGTTTACAGAAAAATCACTTTTCATTGAGTTTGCTTTGTGAGTCTTTCTACATATTCTTGCACGGGTGAAACGCAAGAGAAAATTTTCTTTGGCTTCGTTAACTCTTCCAATAGCATCTCTCGTTCTTGGGTGGACTCTTGTTCCTGAGAGTGGATCACTCTACTTTCTTATCTTCTTTTGGCAAATGGAGTGGATCATTTAAAGAGTCAATGGAGTCGCTCGGGGAAAGGTCTATTGTGGACAAAGTAAAGTTAACCATACCCTTAGTTTTTTCATGCCTTTGGTGTTCTAACGGTTTCTTTAGTAGAATTTGAAGGTGTGGGATTAACATTTCTACTTCCTTGTTTTCCACTTTCTTTGTTGACTCTATTGAGGCCATTCCTGTTTGAAACATGACTTGTAATATTCGACAATTTGATGAAATAAGGAATTTAGCAATTCATCCTTGCCTTTTAATTTTGAAACGCCCCAAAATTGCGTAGTTTATTGTTGTTTGCCCGAGTTAACGTATAAGAGATTCGTTGTATAGAATTCGCTTTGCATGTGTTTGGGATTGTAAATCCCTTTTTAGACAATTCGGGTCTGTTGTAGTGATAATTAACTTGATTACATTTTTTCTTGATAGTGACTAGATACTTTGACTTAGTTATGGTGCCCCAGGCATCGGAGGTGGTACCTCGGACCAGGGACTTGGCGACCAGGTTATCCTACGTCTGCAGTCCAATCGACATTGCCCAATGTGAGCCCGGTTGAAGGAAGTAAGTTTTTCGATTTAGTCTTGGTGTCGTACATTGCCTCATATGGAGAAGACTTTACATTGAAATGCTCCTACATTTGAGGCCTGGTGGGCATTATCCAGTGTAGGGCTCAATTGTAATAAATTTGGGGAGAATCAAGTGTAAAGTAAAATATCGTTATGCGACATATATTATTCGGTCATAAAAAACTATTATGATAATTAGGAATCTTTATTGTTATAATGTATAGCACATCGTCAATATTTAACCAAATAGTTATTTTATTTTGTAACAATCCCAATTTTAACTAATTGTGTTAGGTTATGAAAGGAAAGTATCTAATAATTAAGTTGCTTAAAAAAATATCCACATGCATCATACACCTCAACTTTTGATAATCAAATCAAAGTAGAATTAATTGTCTTCTTGATCATCCCCCATCCCATTTCGCAAATGATCAATTCGTAGATTCGGTCTCTTTCCACCCCACATGAAAAAGTATTATTGTGCTTCATAAACGACATCCGAAAATGCTTTTTGTAAAGAAGGATAAATGATATATAAAGTACATGTTTCATCTTTATTTCTCTTTTTTTTTTCTACATCTTTTTTATCACCAAAAGCGTTACAGTTTTGATATCAAATTATGGGGTATAGCTAGCTCATCCTGTACCCCATAATTTTCCTTCACTTCAGTTTTGATATCAAGTTCATATTATATCTCCTGCATTTCATGCATGTAGATCGAGTTACACGTCTCTTCTAGACAATCCTTTAATATGCCACCTCTAAGTCCTGCATATATATATATATATATATGCGTAGACAATCACAGGACGAAAAGAGATCAGAATTAGATATCCTTCAATTCGGAGGACAACTATAGATTAAAGTTTAAACCATTATGTGGGTGTTCTTTTTTGAACTTTTATGTGGGTGTGTATAATATAAAAAAGGGAATGCTAACTTACTCCCACTTGTTTTTTTAGAAGGAGTAAGTTAGCACTCAACACCTTTTTATTTGAACAAGATCACCCTTCATTTTTTTTCTTTTAAAATAGTTAACATGTGGGTTTTAAGTAATTTTGCTTACCAAATCTTATTTCTTTTATTCGGACATCACCCTTCTCTTTCTTCTCCATCAAACCCCTTCCTTCTCCTTACTCTCTCACCTTCCCAACACAACAGATGAATGAGAAGAAAATTGTTTCTCTGCGTTACCCATCCTAGCCTATTTAGATATTAATTCCATAAGCCAATTTAGATATTAATTCCCTTTTTCTATGTTTTATACTCTTCTCCATAAATTAACAGATCCATGTAGTTCTATGGTTTTGTATTACTACGTAGTACGTACACTTGTGTTTACTTAAAATCAAGGTTTTAATTTCAAAAACAAAATCCAGGTTCTGGAATTTGTCATGCCTCATCTATTCCCTTTTGTGGGTCGTCAATTATATACTCTATTTGATTACAAAACCAACAAAGCAATTTGGGTTTTTTTTTATTTATAAATTTGGTGGAGCAAGAATTGGTTGGCAAGAGGACTGAGGAGGACTTGAACTTATGCTTTGAGTTTGAGAAGCTTAAGATGGCCGATGGTTTTTGGGGTGGTTTCCTGGAAGGATATTTCAATGGAAATTTTGATAAATGTGGAGAGAGAAAAAGAGGTGATATGGGGAGAGAGAGAGAGGAAGAAGGTGATAAATGAGGAGAGAGAAAAATTGCAGATTTAAAATTAAATAATACTTGGGTAAATCAAATTACAAGATAATCATCATTTAACTAATTTTAAAGAGAAAAGGTGGGGCAATGTTGTCCAAATAAAAAGGTGTTAAGTGTCCTTTTAAAAATACTACTATAAGTGAGAGTAAGTTAGCATTCCCCTATAAAAAAATATGTATAGGTTAAATATGTTTTTAGTTGTCGTAAATAAGAAAAACTCGATTTTGGTTCCTTGATATAAAAAAGTATATCAGCATTTAATCCGTTAGGCCGTTATTACAACATCAATTTTAAGTGATGATGTGACTAACCAAAATCAAATTTAACAATGTCACATGTGGTTGGAAACTAACTTAACAGGTTAGTATCAGATTGATTTTCAGTTTAAAAGTATTTTCACTTCACGAAAGTTCAAAAATCTATCTCACATTTAGGGCATTGAAATGTGTGATCTCAAATTTCAATACTCAAAACGGATTTTCAAACTGAAAACCAAATACAACCTTAAATGATATCACATGTGTTTTACCTAAGGGCACTGAACCGGTATTCTTATAAATTGATGATTTAGACTGTCTGTTTAATGTATTCTATATATAAAATATTTAATTATTAGGACTAAATTATGAATTATAAATATTTGCTTCAGAAGATAAATTGATACAAGTTAAAAAGGTTAGGAAACCTTTCCATTTTTGAGTGGGCAACGAAAAAATCACCTTTTACCCAATGTCATGAATCTTTATTCTTACAATGTTTCATAACGCAGTCCTCTCTCTCAGCCTATCCTCTACCGTAATTTTTCTTAGTTTTTTTCATTATATACATATCTTAGCCTTGTGAAATAAGTCTAGCTAATTGCCCACTTGAAAATTATAAATAAAAAATCTGACCATTGATTCATGTTTAGGTGTCCCATATGTGATCTTGTCTTGCTTTTATAAACCTCCTAGGTAAGCCAATGGTGAATTTAATTAATATTGTATTGCGAGTACAGGCCGGGAAGGTAGGATTACATCCAATTTGCTTTAGAGATATAAAAAAAGAAAGTTAAAGGGAAATTAAAGACATGACTATACTTTGCCTAGTGGTGTACTGCATAATATCCGGTCATTTGATAAGTAATGCTAAGCTTTTCCTCCATACCCCACTACAAGTCTACAAAGATTTATCTATAAGAGCATCTCCAATGCAAGGTTGCTAATTGGGTTGCTTAAACACTATTTTTGTGGGTCCAAACTGTCACATAGGATTTAAGCAACTCATAAGCAACCCATGTTGATTTTGCTCTAATGCAAGATTGCTTATTTTACTTTTAATAGGGTCCCACTATACTTCTTATATTTATATTTTTATTTACACATTTAAATTTAAAAATTAATTCAATGTAACTGATTGCTTTCTTTTTTGAAAATATAACTGATTACTTAATCACTAATTAATCATCTTATCAACTAATTTCTTAATTAAATACATTTTCTTTCTTTTTAAGGCCCAAATGAATCCTCAGCCCACCACTTAAATTTTTTTTGCTTTGATTTTTTTAACATTATAATACAAGTCCACCTGCTTTTGTGTTTATATTTAAAAAGGTATTAGAAAATAAAACATAATCTCAAGAAGTATCTGGAAACAAAGAAGGTTTATGACTTTCTGCAACCGAGAGAAATAGACGAGAAGAAGAGAGAAAGAAAATGGGATTTTCTCTTCAACCCTTATCTTCTTCCACTCGTTTTTTAGGCTTTCAACCTCACGCCGTCGCCGTCTCTGTCAAGCGACAAGCAAGCCGTCGTTTCCGTGCACCCCTTCGTCACTCTCACGCCCCTGGTCTCTCTGCTTCCCACATGCAGTAAATCAACGCTTCCAGCAAAAAATCAGACCTTCCCAAAACCATATCGGAGGTTCAATCAGACCTTCCCAAACCCATTCCACTGCCATCGGAGGTTCAGAGGTCATGATTGGTGGTTTCCACCGATCGGAGATTCCACATCTGTAATTTCATCTTTTAATTTTTGTGGGTTTTTTTTTTCTATCTTCAGTTGATTTGTTGTAGAAGTGTAAAAAAAATCGTTTCTGAAATTTGTTTATGTCTGTTTTTTTTTTCTTTCTAGAATTTGTTTCTAATTTCATCTGATAATAAAAAAATTGATTCAAGTTTGGAATTTTTTTCTGATTTAAGACTGGAATTTGCCTACTATTCCCATTGATCATTGTTTCCCTCTATTTTGTTAACTGCAATCAGTTGTTGTGATATTTTATAATAAAAAGGTAGAAGAAAGGAAGCTAAGCAAGCAACGTTCCTTAACTTTAAAGAATACGCAACGACAGCTCAACCAACTCCAATGGTTCCAAAAAATAAGAACGTTGCTTATTTTCTCCAACCTGGTTAAGCAACCTGCGTTGGAGTCCCTCTAAGAAGGGATCAAATTTATGATTGAGTAAAATGCACTCATCCTCCTTAAGGTTTGTCAGAATGACACTTCACTCCATTCTTGTCTTAAATTTACACTCCACCCCACCTCCCTCAATAAGTTAACATCATCTAAAAAGATGCTAACGGAATATTCTTTTCCTCATAAGAATAATTAAAAACTAATAATTAAAATAACAAAATCATTTTTTAATTTTTTATTTAGAGTAACAAAAACTTTTCAGCAATAAATATAAAGAACTTCAAATTAACTTATAGTAAAAATATTTTTAAAATGGTAAACTTCCTTCATTACAAAATATAACTTCTTTAGAACCAAAAAATTATTCTATTTTTAACTCAACTAATTATTTTAAATATTTAATAAAAATAAAAATAAAAATCATTTTTATTTGCTTATGTAGAGAATTTAAATACTATAACAAATTATGGCCTAAAAGCATTTCTTGCCCCTGATGTATACGGAAGGGGCTGATGTGGTTTTTTTTTTTATTTCCTGGAAATGCCACGTGGAAATTACGTTTTAAATTAGGAAAAAATGGTGAGGGAGATTCGAACCCAAGCCTTGAAAGTGGCAAAACCAATCCCTAACCATGTGAGCTACATAGAGATTTGAAATAGTTATCAACACAATTTTATTTACATCATTTATTTCTTCACAAAGATGCATAGCCAAATGATGCATGGAACCACGCGTTGCAATTTTTCACCTCTTCATCTGTCCAGCAATCCCCATCAATCAAGGAGAGACGCCTCTTCAATTCATACTTTATCCTAAATCTCGGCAGAGATCAAAATCCATACCCTTTTATGTTAAATCTGGGCATAGAGATCAAAATAACCAATTTCAACCCCTAGTGGCCAATTTGAAGCTCATGGTAAGAAAATATCTTCAAATTCAACACAGGAACAAACCCATCTTCCTCCAACCCCCTTCTTCTTCAACCTCCTCCTCTTACCAACACCAACAACGTCATCACCACTGCACTCAAAAACCACAACAGTAAAAGCCAAAACCTTATGACTCGATCCATTCCGCACAAACCATCCATTTCATCCAGATTTGCGAACCCCTCACTTTGATCACACGTTCCTTAACGCCGGCAGCCTACAGAATAGACACCGGAACCCCACCCATAACCATTGACAAGCTCGAAGCCCGCGACGTAGTCGCAGAGCCTCGACATCTCGCCGGATGTCCCTTTCTTCTTCTTCAATCCTACCAAGGTTTTGTTTCGGAAAGCTTCACATATGGTGTTTAGATTTCGTTTTTTACCTTCAAATTCTAATCGCAACTGCTGAAACCCTTTTTTTTATCCCATCAATTTTGGTGATTTTTCTGTCACTTTCTCTGTGCACACAATGATTAAGATTTGCAACATGAAGAGGAAAGGAGGAGAGATGGCAGTGTGAAAGGGGTAGGAAAAGAATTTTGTGAAGAAATAAAGTTTACTGACCCTATTAGACACTGGAGATTTTTTTTCATTCTCCCAAAGATTACTATTTTTTGTTTGAACATTTTCTCATACATGGATTATAGTTTATTATGAAGATCATTTACAATTGTTGAGTTAATTCTAATGAACAAAAGAGTCTAATATAATAATGGCAATATTCATAATTTGAAGATTAATTAAGATTAATTTATAGTTAGTCATATTTATTCTCAAAATCTGAAAAGTTTAGGATTATTCCATACAATTCACCCTTAATTTAAACTATAACAAAAATAATTTTTTTTTCACTTTTTTAACGAATGAACAATAAGTTAATTTGAAGTTCCTTTGTTGAAAAGTTTTGTTACTCTAAATAAAAAATAAAAAAATGATTTCGTTATTTTACTTATTAGTTTTTAAATATTATTATGAGGAAAAGAATATTCCGTTAGCATCTTTTTAGATGATGTTAACTTGTTAGATGGAGGTGTGGTGAAGTGTAGATTTAGAAGAAGAATGAGGTGGAGTGTCATTCTGAGAAACCTTGAAGGGGGTGAGTGTATTTTACTCTTTATAATTAGTTGGGTTCGATCCAACTAACTTAAGAAACAAAAAATTCATGTACACGGACTTTTGGAGGAGCCATCTTAAACCCGGAGAGGATGAGAGAGGAAGGTAGAGAGAGAGAGAGTGAGGAAGCAGGGTGGGAAACGGTGGGAAACATGAAACGCGGTGCTAGAGGAAAGCTCACGTCGTTCTACTTCTCCCATTTCCCTGACACGCATGGCGAGAAGGAAATGAGGGGGATTTTTCAGAGTTGGGGTAGAGTGTGGGAAGTTTTTATTCCCCTGAAGAAGGACAAGGCTGGCTACCGCTTTGGCTTTGTTCAGTTCTTGGATGTTAAGGACCCGAAAAGCTTGGAGCGGGAACTGGATCAGATTTTCATTGAGGGGATGAAGCTGTATGCCAATCTCCCTCGCTTCTCTAAACCCCAATTCAATGTTGAACCAAGGGTACAAGGTGAAGGTGTGAAAAACGACTAGAAGGGGGGGTTGAATAGAGTTTTGAATATAAAAACTTTCCCCTTAAGATTTAAAGTAAATCTTTTCGGTTTATCTGAGATAGATGGTGCTACGGATAAAGATAGAGAGAAGAGAGAAGCACACAAGTATTTTATCCTGGTTCACTTGATAAATCCCTCAAGCTAATCCAGTCCACCCGTTAAGATGATTTTTTCCTTCTTAGAATGAAGGCAATCCACTATTCAGAGTTTGATACAACTGCACTAGCAACCTGCTCAGTGACTAACAATACAATGAACTAGTAAACACTAAGATTCACTCTCTTAGTCTTCTCAAGGATACTGACCTAACTGGTCCCTTAAGGAATCACCACTAAGATACACAGATCCTAGTCTTCTTAAGGATACTGACCTACCCGGTCCCTTAAGGAAAAACAAACAACTGTTTGAGGTTGGTGTTTACAAAGGTTTGCTTCTGAATAAGCTAAGTGTAAACTAAATAAGAACAGATGAAGAAAGTGAAGGCTTGAATCTTTCTTGTATTGCAACTCTTGGTTTCTCTCACTTGTCTTTCTTCTTTTCTTCAGCCTTAAATAGTCCAAGGTGCAAAGGATATTTCTGTTGAGAGAATGTGACCGTTGGAGGGCATTTCTGGAACTTCCAGAACCTGCTGTGGCTGAACCTTGGTAGGTAGGCTTGTCAGAATAGTACACTGCTCTTGTACTACTTGATAGAGACATTTGCCTTTAACCATTGACTTCTGATCTGACGACGCTTCATGTTGGAACTTGTGAAGCTTGGTGATCAGAGTCAGAGGGAAGCTTGGATCCTCTGACCTTCGTAACTTCTGCTTCTGGACCTCAGAGTAGAAAGTATTTGGTCTTTAGAACCAGCTTACTCTTGGACTTCAGAGTTTTCACTTCTTAGCTTCTGGACCTTCAGAGCTTCTGGACCTTCAGAGCTTCTGATCCTCAGATCTTCTGATCTTTAGATCTTCTGATCTTCAGATCTTCTGATGAATATATTTTCTGGTATCAGAATCAGAACATGTTTGTCAAAACACTCAAGACAAACGTTAGAGTACCATAATTATTCATCCACAAATAAATACTTGTTATCATCAAAACATAGAGTTGTACCACATGACCAAATCTTGATCTTACACAGGGGCCTCGCTCCAGCTTCAAGAAGATGCAGAGGGAGAGTGTGAAGACGACACAAGTGGAGAACGAGTACCCCTTTGGTAGATCCTTTAAGCAAGCGTTGATCTCCGGACTTGCACCGATGAAAGCTGCTCAGCCCACAACGCCTATCAAGGTCTCTGAGACTTGGAAGATCAAAGTCAGGGGCTTTTCCTTGAAGGTTGAGGCTATCCACAAGGAGAGGGAGGTTGATGCGTGGCTACAGAGGAGTCTTGTAGGGAAGCTGAGGCACTTGGGGACTGTAGAATCGTTACAAGAAAGCTTTTACTTGGAAGGGTTCAAAGCTATCAAGGTGAGATACATTGGTGACAACTGGGTTCTTCTTAGTGGGGAAGAGCAAGAGCATTTGGAGGAATCTTTGGAAGGGGCAAAGGAGTGGATGGAGAGCCTCTTTGAATAGGTTAGCCCTTGGCAACCTCACTTTGTTCCCAGTCATAGACTTACCTGGGTAAGGTGTGAAGGCCTGCCTTTGCACCTTTGGAACTGGCAGTGTTTCAAGCAACTGGTAGAGAAACTTGGCTCCCTGATCTCCATCGATAGGAGACCTCTTCTTTCAACAGACTGGACTGGGCAAGGTTGCGCATCAGAACTATGGCTGAGGACCAGATTTCCTTGTCCAAAGTTGTGTCTTGGAAGGGGTTCAACTTTAGGGTCCGTTTGTTTGAAGAAACTTGCTCTGCTCAAGGACCAGGCTGCGCTGTCTTTCTGTGGAGGATGACGAAGACTCAATATCCAGTGATTGGTCCAATAAGGAAGCGGATTTGAACTCCATTAACTCAGTTGAAGACGCAGGGGAGGATGAGGGCGCCACCGGTGATCAGATTTGCCACTCGAGAAGTTTGGTAGGAGAGGATGACGTTGGCCTGGTTGGGCGTGTTAGAGAAGGTAGAAGTCAATTAAATGCTTCAGGAACAAAATAAGCAGACGTCCCATGATTGGTTGACGTTTATAATGTTTGTGATCAGGTTTTGTCAACTTCTAGAGAATTAAACGGCGGGGAGGATTCGAGGCAAGGAATCAAAGTTGACTCTCCTCTTTTTAAGATGGGAAGGAGTGAGGGCCAATTAAATGTGGGCATGCTTATGGTTTCTCTACTGAACCTGGACAACAATATTTTGCGGCCAGTTGGACCCATATTGGACAAAAATCCGTTTTTTCTTGGGCCAGAGGACTCTCTTGGGCCCAGTCCCATTCTTGGCCAAGGTCCCTCCTCAAGCCCAGGGCACTCAGTGTAGTGGAAACCGACCCTAGCAACAAGAGTAAAGTTCCCAGTCATGATTATCTACAGAAACAATTGAACATCGACGATTTTTTTGGCAAAGGGGTGCTTTCCCAGGGAGATCAGCAGAGTTGAATCAAGGGGCTTACCATGAGCTAGTCGATGGTGTGTCGGTTAATGAAGGAGATGCCGATGACGGGGCCTCGCTGGTCAGAGGAACGTGTCACGCGACCAGCTCGATATCTTTGGAAGTGGCTAACTCTACAAGGAACTCGAGCTTGAACGGCGGCACCAATGGTTTTGGAGGCTCCGTGAGGTCTGGGATCCCCCCTCTGCCGCTTCAACTTCGTCTGCGAGTGGGTCTCGAGGGGGTGGAGGTCGTGAACAGAAGAGAAGAGAGGTGCGTCAGTTTCATTCATTCTGCAATTCTCTTCCTGACTCGGGTATCCGCAATTGCAATAATCTTTTCTGGCTTAAAGAGGAACTTAAGGAGGCCTCTAGACTCTGGAGTAAAATATTCTCATCCCCGACACACCACCCCATTCTTCTTTTAAATCTACACTTCACCCCACCTCCATCTAAAAAGATGCTAACGGAATATTCTTTTCCTCATAATAATAATTAAAATCTAATAAGTAAAATAACAAAATCATTTTTTATTTTTTATTTAGAGTAACAAAACTTTTCAACAAAGGAACTTCAAATTAACTTATAGTTCATTTGTTAAAAAAGTGAAAAAAATTTATTTTTGTTATAGTTTAATTTAAGCGTGAAATGTATGGAATAATCCTAAACTTTTCATATTTTGAGAATAAATATGACTAACTATAAATTAATCTTAATTAATCTTTAAATTATGAATATTTTCATTATTATATTAGACTCTTTTGTTAATCAGAGTTAACTCAAAAATTGTTAATGATATTCATAAACTATAATCCATGTATGGGAGAATGTTCAAACAAAAAAATAGTAATTTTTGGGAGAATGAAAGAAAATTCTCTAGTGTCTAATAGGGTCAGTAAACTTTTTTTTCTTCTTTGGGATATCTTCTTTATTATAGTAACTTAGAGATCCAGTGCATCCATTGCTGTAAAATATAACTTATTTAGAGCAAGATACTACAAAAACATAGATTCATAAAATAGTACAAAAATATTTTCATTATAAATTAATTTTAAATTTCTTTATATTTATTGATAATTGTTTTATAGTATTTAAATTCTCTAAATATACAAATAAAAATTATTTTTATTTTTATTTTTATTAAATATTTAAAATAATTAGTTGAGTTAAAAAGAGAATAAATTATTTGGTTCTAAATAAGTTATATTTTTTAACGAATGAAGTTTACCATTTTAAAAATATTTTTACTATAAGTTAATTTGAAGTTCTTTATATTTATTGCTGAAACGTTTTGTTACTCTAAAAAAAAATTAAAAAATTATTTTGTTATTTTACTTATAAGTTTTTAATTATTATTAATATTCTTATGAGGAAAATAATATTTTGTTAGCATCTTTTTAGATGGTGTTAACTTGTTAGAAGGAGGTGGAGTGGAGTGTAGATTTAAAACAAGAATGTGGTGGAGTGTCATTTTGGCAAACCTTAAGGGGGGTGAGTGCATTTTACTCAAAAAAAAAAAAAATTCAGACCGGGAAAAAAAATACAAATTAAATGTTTATCCACAAAATTAAAATTTAAATATGTGTATCATATTAATTTCATCTCTTTTAATTTCGTATAATGTAGCTAAAACCTAACTTTTAAATAAAGTTACAGATGGGTTGGGGTGGGGGAGCTCTAGGAATCAAATTCCGGAGGGTGTAATTTATCTTTTAAAAATACCAAAAAAAAAGTTATTTGTTGCATTATAATTTACAATTAATGTATGCATATATTATATTTGGAAAATTAATCCAAAATTATGTAATTTTGAAATTATTCAAAATTATGTAGCTACATTGTTTTACTTGAAAGTTAATAAATTATGCAATGTAAATGAAATCCATCTGATTTGATCTGCTGGTTGTTTGTGGATTTTCTTTTGAGGTTTTTTTTTCATAGCGGGGCGCATGTGCCGGGGTTTTTTTTGTTGATTGTTTTGATTTTGTTTAATTTGTAGGCTGCTGGGGTTGATTGTTGTCTAGTTTGACCAGTTTTTAATCCCTTTGAGGAGGGTTGTACATCTTGTTTATTTCCTCATCTTCATTGAATATATTTGTACTTTCTAAAAAAATAAATTCATTGACTGATAATTATAACACTAATTCAATATGAGATTTAGTAACACTATAAATATAATTATGTTTAATACAATATTTTTTTTGGTTACCATGAAATATCATTATATTTATGAAAGTTTATATATATATATATATATATATATATATATATATGTATGTATATATATATGGGCTTGGCTTTGTGGTGTGCTGCTTGCTGATACTCCACTGGCGACGTCGACGATCTGGTGGGTGTGGCGCGCTCGGAACAGCTGGTGTATGGAGCAGAAAGTGATCCCTTGGCAGGTGATAGTTTCGTGTATCGCAAGAATGTCTTCAGATATTGTGCGCGCGTTCTGATTCCTCGTCCGGTGCGGTGGACGCCAGGTCTGCATGATAGTGTGGTGGTGAATGTTGATCGAAGTGTTCGTGGGGTTCCTTGTCGGGGTGGTCTTGGCGGTTGCTTCCGGAGTGATCAAGGTCAGTGGATGGTAGGATTTTTTGGCTTCATGGATGATGCTTGCATCCTTCACCTTGAGTTGCAAGCTTTGTTCCATGGTCTGACCATCGCCTGGGAGCGATGGTTTAGGAGGATTGATTGCCAATCCGATTCCTTGGATGCAGTGACTCTAGTCAAGTCGATGCCACCTTCTACTCATCTTTATGCATCTCTGATTTGGGATATTAAAGATCTGCTAGATCGGGATTGGATGGTGAACTTTCACTACACTTTGAGAGAGGGCAATGTTTGTGCGGACTTCTTGACTAAGCACGGTGCTGGGCAAGGCGAGTCTTTGGTTGTGATTGTGCAACCACTTCCGGGTTTGGGGTTGCTTTTTCTCGCGGATGCGACGAGTGTCTCCTCTTTGAGGACGTAGTTTTTCTCTTCTTTCAGCTCATGTACCCAAAAAAAACATTAACATATATGAAGGGTTGTGATTCATTTGTTCATTTTCTTGAAAAGCATGATAAATTATTGCCTCACTTTTTCACCTTGAGATAAATATACTTTATGAGTTTTATTCAATTATTAGGTGTTATTTGTGGGTTTGGATTTAGGATTTTTATTTAACCTCAAAATCCCAACAATGTAGCATATTAATCAGAGTGGTTGTTGAGGTGAGACAAATATTATTAGTCTCTGAAAGTATCAAAATAGGATGTTATTAACCTAATCCACGTAACCTAAGTTTGTTTCAAACTACTTCATTTATCTATCTTCTTGGCGGCTCAGATTACGCTCCTCAAACTAACTCCTTGGCTCACTCCTACCAAATTGCTCACATATATTATAAATATGACTTCTCTTCATCATTGTCTAATTTAGAAATTATGTACTTCTTTTGTATGGGAACTTTTTCCTCTCTAGCAAATTCCAATTTTCTGTAAAATTGTGTATTAACATCTTAATTTCTAGAATTATTTGCTTCCTAGAAATGGGTTTTCCAAAACATTTATGTTAGTTTTTGTTATACTTTATTACTTTGAAGCTCTATAGCTTGTTGTTACTAAATGGGTAATGGCTCTCAGGAGCAACAATATCCACCACTTGTTAGACAAGGCTCTCTGTACAATAATCTCACATTTGATGAGGTTCAGAGCCAGTTGGGAAACACAGAGAAGCCTCTCCATAACATGAATTTGGATGAGCTTCTAAGAAATGTGATCTCAGCTGAAAGTGGACTAGTTGTGCAAAACCCTTTACCACCACCTGATTCATTTCTTTTAGGTAATAACACAGATTCGAATGGGGCTTCAAGCCACAAAACATCTAATGAGGTGTGGAGGGACATTGTTCACTCAGAACAAGTTTACAGGTCAGTGAACAATAACTTACAACAATCCATCTTGGGTCAAACAAATTTGGAGAGTTTTCTAGCTCGTGCAATGGACCCAATGGTCATGGGTTCACAACCACAAGAGTGGTTGCCATTGCAAGTTCCTGGTATTAATTTCCAACAACAGCCTCACCAGGAGCAACATCAACACATAAGAAGGTTGTGTCCAGATTTCAGTGTTTACAAACCAGTTTATGAGAACCAAGTTTTGGATATTGGTTACTCAGAAAACTCAATGGCAACAATGCCATCCACATGTTCTGATTCCAAGGAAGTTGATGATGTTAAGAGGAAGCATAGTTACTCTGATGAGATGCTGGAAAAGACTATTGAGAGGAGGAAGAAGAGAATGGCCAAGAATAGAGAATCTGCTGCAAGATCAAGGGCAAAAAAACAGGTAAGTATATAAGGGTAGTAGCAATTTTCAATTTTACTCAATCATTTTGTTTAGTAAATGATATTTTTATTCACGATGAAAATTCATCATTCTTGTTTATTTGGTGATTCAAGGAACACATAAATGAGTTGGAGGAAAAAGGGAAACGCTTGCGGGAGACAAATAACTTGCTAAAAAAGATGAAGGTACTCTTAAAAATCCACTTCACATGAAAATTGTGATACATATTTTTACACTTCTTTTAATAGATACATATTTTTAATCAGACATGACTTTCTTGGTGGTTAATTCACATGAGAGGATCATTTTTCCCTGTGCAGTGCTATTAGCCATTCCAACGGTATGTGTAACTTACGAAGATTACTTTTGTTTCAATAAGGAATAGAGGAAATATTATTTGTTTTTATCCTCTATTCCTTCCTTTAATAAAGATAAAAAAGAGAATAGAGTGGACAAATAGTGTGATATTTTTGTTATTAATTGGTGGACATTTAATTTCTACGTTTTATCTTGGGGGACTAAGAGTTATTGCAGGCTCAAATCAATTAATTTTAAACAAAATTATTGTATTTAAGAAACTTATTTCTAAAAAATGATTTATGGAAAATAATTTATAGCCAAACATGTTATTACTTTGCTACTTTCCTTGTATTAACAAGTGATGGTTTTATAGAGTACATACACTTTTTTTTATTTTTCTTCTAATTTCACTATGATATGGATGCTTTGGATTTATATAAGAGTTTCTTCCATAGAGAATATTTTACTAGCTTCCTTGTAAAATGATCTAAGAGGTGAACATGAAAAATATATTAGTGAGGTAAAACATAAAATAACCATTATCATAATTTTTTTCTTTCAAAAACATAGTAACCTAGAGAAATTGATTAAATAATATTTTTATTCCTTTAAAAGCATACCTATTTTTATTAGGGTAGTTCGCAATACTTATTATTTAACCATCAATTTTTTCTCTAAGATCGTCATTTTATATTTACACATTAATTAATACTAATGGCAACTCTAAACACGGTTTTGTGTCCCCGAATGATAGCTCAAGTGGTAAGAGTTGGATGACATATGGGTTGGGGAGAAAAAGGTTCAGGAATCTCTCCTTGGATGATATAATTTATCTTTCCGATATAAAAAAAACACGGTTTTATCCTATGAAAATTGACTCTTATTAATCAATTTTTTTATAAGAGGAGATTTGGTGATTACAACCACTTAATTAAGATATTTTTGGTCATTTTTTTAGTTAAAGAAAAGGTAAAAAGATAGCATAAATTGCTTACAAAACGAGGCGATCCATGAAGCTTTGTGTTACGCTTGATTTTCTTTCAATTTGCTCATTTTGGTTGAAAATTCAAATATAGCTATTGGTAAAGTAATCAATTGTTGGCTCATCAAGGTTTGCTTCAAGTTATGTTGGCTGAAGTTTATTTATTTTTATTGATGCTCATATTAACGTTGCAGGAAGTAGATATTTGGCTATCTTCTTCAGCTACAACTCTCACACCAAAATATCAGCTACGACGTACCAGCTCGAGCACATTCTAGCTTTGATTGGTCGTTTAGAATCGAAGAAAATTTTGTTTATTGTTTCATCATATTGTTGCTGCATTTCAGCATACATACCATTTTTTTTTACAAAAACAATAATGAGTCATTGTTGAGTTTTTTCGCGGGATCTGATTGAGTAGTGAAATAAAATTATGAGAAAGAGTATTAACAATAGATCATTTTTTCAAGGTTGATGCTACTAGCATGTCGTTTGTGTATCTACATTTCCTTCTAATGAGTTGTTTATCTTTTACATATGTAATCCTACTTAACAATGGATTATTTTGTGTCTTTCGTGAAAAACTTTTACAATATTTATGTTACAATGGGAGAAAAAATATTTTTGTAATAAGTGTAAATAAGAAAGTGGTGCATAATTATACTGAATAAGGAAATAATACATCATCTTAAACAAAGTTAAATAGTATCTCAACACCATTGTGTCTGAAGTATAAATATAATATATGTTACGGTTGACTCTTAAGCCATGAATTCCAACGGTGTTGCAGCTTGCTCTTAAGCAGATACTATGGTTGTTAAAAGCAGACCGGAACTGGACCCTTGATCGATCTGAAACTACCACAAAATCAGTAAAGAACTGAGCAAACTGGACAAAAACTAGGCAAACTGACTAAACCCGGTAGTTCAAGCAGTTCGGGCGATTCAAGGAAAAGGAAAACAATAGAGGGAAAAAAACCGAAAGGCAACCTACTGACCAAAGAGAATCTTAAAGATCTCTTCACATTAGTGTGTGATTTGCTGCTTGCGCGATGGTCTTCTATGTAGTTCACATTTCTCTACACTTTATGTGCAGCTGTTATAAACTTGAAATGATAGTAAATAGGATTTTGTATTATAAAACATTTTATGCGCTTTTCTTTATTGCAAACATGACAACATTTAGTGGGCTGGATCACTTTTCCTCCAGCAAAATGATCAGGTGGTTACAAAAATGTGAAGTGGGCTGGTTCTCTTAATAAGTGTTTATTTTTTGTATAAGTATTTATTTTTATGAATTTATATTTTTGAACTATGTTATATTTATATTTTTAAAAACAATTATTTAATTATTACCGGTTCAACTACGATTCAACCACGGCTGGACCACTAAACCATGAACCAGTGCCTTGACTGGATTGATCACCAGTCCAGTTTTAACAACATTGGCAAATACTAACCTGCACACCTGGTTTAGGAACGGACCACCGGCTTAACTGGCAAAGAGTCGAGTGGCCTCACCCGTATAATGAATATTCTTTCCCCAGACGTTCAAACAGCCAACAAAATATTCAAATCTGAAATAAAGTATCACTGGCTGGAGGTTAAATTATTTACTTACATTCTAGCACACGGGGAGTATTTACTGGATAGGAGATATCTTCATGCATAGCTACAATTGCCGAATCTGATTGCTATTTAGAAGATTAAAAAAAAAAATTAGCAGTGAAATAAATTCTATAATTCATGAGTCGAACAAGAACTCATGAAACACAGGCTAGATACAATAAGATATTGCGAGATATCATGACATTAAGGAACTAAATCAACACACCTATAAATATTTACATATTCACAATTCTGATTGTCTAATATACAGCGCCCAGGGGGAGGAAAAGGAACTAAAATGATCCAAGAAAATAGCAATTTACATAATAATCCTCAATAATCCTATGCCGGCTGCACTCCTTCAATCTGCCAAGTGAAGCACAAAGGAAAAACAGTCAGCCAGAAAGAAAGAAAGAAAGAAAGAAAAGAAAACTTCTAGGCTAAATGATTCAAAGCTAATGCTAATTGTCTTTAACAATGAATGTTGACTTCAGAACTATGATACTTGTGCAGCTGCCTAACACTAATATGCTGGCCTCTGTCTTGAGTTCAAAAGTTTAAATTAATGGCTCAGGTACATGTGCAGCTAAAACTCAAGCCCAGAACAATCTTCTATAAATTTGAATATGTTAGCCTTGAACCTTTCATAGTTGAACTTATATCGGTTCAGTTGCATCCTTACAAAAATCTTCTATGCACATATAGTGTGAACTAATCAAGGAGAATTTTTCCCCGGAAAGATAAAAGGGGCAAGTAAACGAAACGCGTGCATCAAGAAACAGTTAGCTCCATAAGCATGTATCTACAACAATATTACCACTTTAAGCCCAACTGTCCCACATTAATTAAATTTGCTATCTTTAAATTAAAGAATAAATTTTAGAGCTGCATGTGTGAAGTACATATTGGTGGGATGTATGCACATATCCATGAGTGGATTCTTGTCCACAAATTTTAAAAAGTTGTATAGAAAGGAGGCATACAGAGAGCAGAAGTTTGTTGCACGTGAAAATCACTTCCTTTTAGCATCTATGAACATGGCCCGAGTCCAGTGCTCAACATCCTCACTTTGTGATGGTGGGGGAGGAAATGGAGGACGCTCAACAATATCCCACCCTTCAAATAGGCACTCACTTTTTCCGTCGGATAAATCAGTGGCATAAAGAAAACTAGTGCCAGAACTTGGCATATAATTTTCAATTCTCTGCAAAAGAAGATAAAAACATAAAATATATCTAAACTTCACCCAGCGGTGAAACTCAAGAATCACGATGCAAAAAAAAAAATATGCAAAAAAAAATGCCCGTTCTACATTGAAAAGTTAATCAACACAGATACACTGATTATCAGTATACAAGTAAGAACTAGGTATTTTAACTATTAATTTTGCTTACAATGGCCCTATTGTCAAGATAATGACAACTGACCATACAGTTGAGCACCACAAAAGTAAAAATCTAAGTTAACAAAGTTGTACACAAACAGAGAATTCCAAAGTCAGCACTCCTTCCCATGGATAACTTGAAAGAGAAAAAACAAGTAAGCTTGGAAATATAAGAGCATAATGGTGGTATCAAATGACAAACAAATATTAACCAATGTAGCTATGCAAGCCATGGCCAGACAGCAATGTCTATTTGGTTCTTATGTAAGCATTTCTTTTTTAAAATCAGATATGCAAGAGAGTTTAACTAGAAAATGATATCCTATGTGCATATCATTACAATGGTTTTTAAAGTTAACTTAGAGAACAAGCCTGTATTCAATAAATATTGAAGAGCTCTGGAAAAGAAGAAAAAAAAAATTTAACCCTGGAACTTTTAAACGAATTTCCAAGCACTGCTGAGAAATTCAAAAGTTTGCTGCTTACTAGTTTTACTTGGCACAGGATGAACCAAAAACACTAAAGCATAAAACTATCAACCAATAATACCAGCATTTTCTTTCAAATTAGAAGTTATGTGAAAAGCTATACCATTGGCGGCACAGAATGTGCACTTTCCAGCAAAGTAGTTGATGAAATAGTAGAATCCATATTCCATACAGATTTGTTCAATTGCTGAACTTGCTTACATGTCCTGAATCAAAAGGGAAAAAATAAAACTCAGGCACAATAACGTAAATCAAAATGCTAGAGTAAACAGAAACCACTTTACTCTAAAGTTCGAAGCCCTTAAAAAATAATTTTCAAACATCTAGAGCTCTGGCATATGCTCCTCTATACAACACTTTAAAAATTCCAGAGACATAAGTTACATGGTTATTGTGACAACCGGTTTCAACAGTTAAAAAGAAAAAATATATAAGGGGAAACAGAAATAAATTAGCTGCTGATAAGCTTAAACAAAATATAATATTATCAAAGGTATCTCCTGGAACATCACCATTAAGTTGCCCTTTTATAATTTCAAATATCTCCATGGTAATACCTAGAGCGAGCCATTTTCAAGGAAAAAACAGATCGGACTTCCTTGGATGATGAGAGTGTAGCCAATAACTTCGCAAATGCTTCAAACGTAGATGCCTCAGAAGGGACATCCAAGCATAGGGAGTTATAACAGTAAGATGTGACACATGCTACACTTTTCTTTAAAAGTGAAATTCCTTTCTGCAGATCTTTGTGTGTCTGAACCGAATGTGAAGAAGCTAAAGAATAATTAAAGCTACTACTCGAAGATGAATCCAGGCGAGGCCTCCTGTCAGATTCCATTGATGCAACACCGAAGTTGCTTGAGCTTTTATCCGACCAAGAGTTTTCCCCACTAGTTGAGCAATAATTTTGGCGAGGTATAAAAAGGGGATATTCATTACTGAAAAAAAAAGGGATTTTGGTTAAAGAAGTCATAACTTTCATATTAGTTATACCATTACCAAATACAATTTCGGCCAAAATACCTCCTAGAGGAAGGACGTGCATCCCAATAAGAATCCCGTTGCCATATTCTAGAGCAAGAACCCTGAGGCATAAAAATATTCACAACATAAAATTCCCTTCAGGAGAATAAGACAAAAAAGCATCTTGAAGGTCATATCGGCAGGTCCACCAAAATAAAATGCCAAACTCTAAAATGAGTTAAAGTAACATTTTTGCATGCATCAAAACAGCAAGATATGTATTATTAGCACAGCACATCAAACCTGATCTTATGTACATTTAATATAAGATCTTAAAACATGATAAAGTCTGAACAACTATTCTTTTTTTACCAAACTCCACGCCAACACTAAGGAAGGTTTAGTCTTAAAAATGTAATAACTAATAAGCATCAACAGCAGTACAGAAACTTGCAACAAATAGACACTGCATCTGGAAAAAGCTCTATAAATTTAAAAAAGAGAATACTTTTGCATGGATAGAACCCTATATATCATATCATTCACTAATATTATCAGCAAAACAATAATTTAATACCCTACAAACAAAAATGCGGAGTTAAAACTGTACCAAAACTCAACACATGAATTGTAATGCTATTCTAACATTCAATGGCAATAAAATGATAATGGGTAAGATAAATAAGCTTGACCAGACTGTTTGAAATGAATACAATAAAAAAAATGACCTTAAGGAAACATCAATCCACTGCTTGGACACTGATAACTTGAAATAAGGAGAGAATATAATATTATTGCTTGATTGAAAAAATACAACAGGTAATTACAATTTATAGAGGCTAGACTAACCTAATTAAGGAAATAATAAATCTGTACAGAATCTCACTTGAGTGATACTAATCTCCTACTTGAAATCAAATCATAATAAAGACCGAATCTCCTAATAATAAAACAAATCTTCTAATATTACAACATAATGCTTACCGCAAAACCTGAGTTATGAAGTGCTGGGGCAGCCAAGTTGTGAAGAACAAGATTTAGAAGTTGCACCATGTATCTGCTTTGCACATAATAGAAATTGGGTAGCATGTAAGAAGAATATTCAAGCAAAGTCTAACATAAGTAACAATAAGGATTCTAGACTACAAGAGCAAGCAATTGAAATAGGACATCGTAGTTACAATTTTAAGCATAAAACATTGTTTTCTAATAACACTGCAGAGATTCACTTCTAAAGCTGCATTACGTATGTGTATAAGATCTTAGAGGGAAAAAACCATACCCCAAAGAAGCAGAAAGTTCTTCTGATGGAACAGAATGGGAATCAAGTGCTCTTGGTAAGCGTGCATTGCAAATTTGATCATATTGACCGCTACAACCATCCTTTGTTTCCCCCTCGATAACCACCTAACACCAGAAGGACATGAGCACCTAAGCATGCTTGAATTGACAAAAGGGTGCAATAAAATAACAATATAAAACCATGTTTGACTTCAGTCCCTTTCTTTCTTTCCTCACTTTGTATTAAGGGTTGGAGTACCCCTTGTTCTCCCTTTTAATGCATTCTTTTGGCTTATAAAAAAAACTGCTTCAGTCTTATGGTCTGATGATTAATGCTTGTGAGACAACACATTACTTTGGACCAAAAATGTACCAATAAAGGAAAAACTTTCTTCTCTTTCATGTTTCACCCAAAGAGGACATTATTTTCATATATTTAAGCACACAACATTTTTTTACATCTTCCTTTTCCACAGTCAAAATACTAATCTCAACCATTGTTTGCAAAATCGCAATTAAACTCGTATGAAGATAACACAATTATGTGATTTTTGCTGACAGAACTTGTATACTCGCAAGAAAAATCACGGCCTCGTGAGATCACAGTAGACTCCCCAATACGAGTCCTGGAATGCCAGCTCTATGTGACACGCACGATCTAACTTTTAAAAGTTTCCGAGTCAGATTTCATGACCGATGACAAGCCCAAATATTAGAGGAGAAATCCAATTGCACATGCCCTTGCATGCTGCTGAGTGCAGATCAAGGTTGTCAAACTCGAGAGTTTACGTAAACTCGTGGAGTGCCCGTAAACTCGACTCGTGAACTCGACTCGTAAACCCGTGGAGTGCTCGTAAACTCGACTCGTGAACTCGACTCGTAAACTCTTACGAGTTACCTCATGCAAAAATATTATCTATAAAATCACTAATGGTGAAAACACCAATAAAATTAAAAATATGTGCTTAAATAGCAAAATAATTGACAATTTTAGAAATATTGTAGTAGCACACTCTTATACTGTTATACACAATAAACAAACAAAGAAATGTTAGAAAAAAGAGGAAAAGAGACACAAAGCGGGATTGATTTGTGAATAATAAAAGTAGTATTGCAAAGACTTTGTCATGAAATATTGTCATTTTGATAAATAAATGATTTTTCTCCTTTTTTTTTTGCTAAACTCGTGAACTCGTAAGTAAACCCGCGAGCTGAGTTTATCGAGTTTACCCGAGTTCAACCAAATTTATAAAAAAAAGAATTTACTGCGATTTAACTCGTTTTGGTTACCTAGGATTGTAAACTCGTAAGAGTTTAAGAGTTAAAACTAGAGTTTAATAACCTTGGTGCAGATTACTAACTAAACCCAACCTTTCATTTTTTGAAGGAACTTAAGATTCCACATTATGCGATTTCGCACCATCCTCCCAATCCTAGGTAAAATCTCTATTTAAACAACATTCTTCAGCATGCTAGCACTATTAGTATTAAGTCCTTCCACAAATACATTTGGAAAAGGGAACAAATCTCAAAAGCTCAAACAAGTTGTTATTCATGCAAAAGGCAATCCCCTTTCTATGATATTTCTAAATAACAAAATTTTGATCTTGCAATGAGCAGGTAATTGAATTTTGCAGGTCCATCATTACCCAAGTTCTCATAATGATTAGGTTGGCTTCCAGCAATCAGCAGTGGAAGACTTACATAAGATCTTTTTCACCATCCTCCAGACCATTTTCCCCACCGTTGCCACCACAACCCCACGGTCAAAAGTATCAGCACCACTTATTATGGATACTATTCTCATTGTATAAAACTTTTTACAGAACTAGATAATATAAAGGTCAGTATGGATCATGAATAGTCTGATTCCTCATCATACCAAACACGATAAGAGGAGTAATGATCCATAGCATTCTCTGTTAATGAATGCTTAAGATGGTTTGAATGTGTGAGAAGACCAAATAGAATCTACACTTAGAAGAGTTTAACAGTGGGAGGATAGCTTTGTAACAACTAGAGGTAGAAGTAGATCAAGAAATACTCTAAATGAAACCATTAAAACGGATCTAGAATTAAATGGTATCACTAAAAAATTGGTTTGGGACAAAACATAATGGCCTCATTTGATTCATGTAACCTGCCAAGATAGTGGGATTGTGGGAACAGGTTTTAGTTATTTGTGTTGTTCTATTTGGGAAAAAAGAAGGAAAATCATTGAAATTGAAAAATAAGAATATGAACAAGAAAAGAGCACAGAAAATGAAAGCAAGAATACAAGAAGCTCATGATTAAAGTAAATATCTCTAGACCCATTATTTCTATCAGTAGAGACCACAGTCAGCACTAAGCGCAATATTCCAGAGCATTTCAAAAGGAGGTTACATGTCCACAAACATAAACCAACAGAACATTGACTGTCATATATTTACTTTACCCGGCGTTGTGGAAATAACTTGCATATCTGCTTTATGACCACAGACTGTTTATGAAGACGCTCAGAGGTAATCGCCACCTGAAAAATAAAAATATGAGCATAAATTTTGAAGTTCCAGGAAAAACAAATGTATTGATAAATGAAATGCAGATTAGTTTTAAATACTCATTTGTATATCAAAGTACCATACTGCTTTAGATGAAAAAGCCTGTATTAGAAAATACTACGCAGAACAATTTACAACAGTTGGAAATAAAATAAACAAATAGCACTCACATGCCCTAAACTCTGTGTGCATATAAGATTAGGGTAGAACTTCTCCAGTTGTTCCACTCGATTCTTTTCCAACTGCAGAATGTAAAATAAATCATTCAACATCTTCATATGCATTCACATTAAACTTGACCAATGGTTGCCATGATCATAGCAATACCATTAGCAAAGAAAGGTGAAAAAAAAAAGAATACCGTAGAAAGGGCAGATTCAAGCACTCCATATTTAAGTTTCAGATCCGCAGACATAGTCCCTATCTTAGCTCTTCCTGTATGTTTATTCATTACTATAGGCACAGGGTGAAATTTGAATATATAGAAATTCACTTTGGCATGAGAAATATTCTAACCTTGAGCAACTTGTTCTTTACTGTGACGGAGCTTCTCCTTCAACCTTGCGAGCTTTTCATGTTGAAGCACTCTCCAATTTGTTTGATCATCTCCTTTTCCCTTTTCAACATTATGCACTAGTGTTACTTGAACTGACTAAAATGATATTGCATGGTTCCTCACAAAAATATAAAGTTGACCCTTGCCATATAAACTAGGAATTTTCAAAAGTACATAGAAATCAACAATGTCCAAAAGCAGCATAGAAAAATCGGTACCAAGAATCACAGGGAAAGAAAAAGGTACTGAACTACTAACACAAACAAGCACATCAGGAACTTTCCATAGGCATGTCAAGAGTAGCTAAACTGGCTGGGAGATGGGCATCGATATTAGGATTTAGGGCTATTCCTATAAGACTTCCATAGTAAGGTCGAAATAAATACCAGGTACACTTGGGAGTTGGGAATTCTTTATTCAAACTTCCTATCATTGAATTCTAAGCTTCTGTTGCTTGCTTCATGTATTATATGAAGTTTTACCCAAAAATTTCAAGTTAGAATGTTAACTAAAAATCTCTTGGTTCAATTACTTCACCATTTTTCCATTTTGCATATACCCGAATGCTAAAGTTCAAAAATCTTGTCGCAATTCATGCATGTATTAATACAGGTAGGTGTACTCAGTTGATAAAATTTAAGATGCTCAATTTCATTTTCAAATCCTATTAACTTAGGAAGTTAGGATCATGTGTTTCTCAGTATCATAAATCAAGTCAAGCCATGATTCGATTCGAACCTTGCGGACGAGAACCTCGCTCAATTTCGTGGACAACGAATCTCGACGCTCTTTCAGTGATTTCAAAGAGGTGGTATACTCATTCAACCTGCAAAGACAAAGACATCATCCAAATTAATACAAGAAATCCATCAATCAATTGAATCAGCTGAGCACAATTACGAAAATTGAAGTACATATTTCAAAAACCTAAACTAGAAATCAATCAATTGATTGATTGATTGATTGATTGATTGATTAATGGATAAACAAACCTATAGTTGACACAAATAGAACATATCGAAGCTTGATTTGAATTCTCGCATATGGCACAGTTGCTGGTTTTTCTCGCCATCTCCAGCTTCGTTTTGGATTGCGCGAGTTAGCGAAACGACACTGAGGCGGGGTTGCGATGTGGCGTTTGACAGGGACGACGAGTAACGGTTTCAGAAGAGCGCATTGATCGGAGAGCGGTGGTGGTGTGCTGGTGAAGGACGGTGGCTGCCGGCGAGTAGAATGAGACGACGGGAAAGTGAACAGCGACGGAGGAGGAGGAGGAGGAGGAAGCAATGGGAAGGTAAGGGCTCGCTTGCTTCTCAGAGCGAAGTTTCATGAATTTAAACAAATCGTTGCAAGGGAAGACCTCTAGTCTAAGATAACTCATCTCAAACTCGGTTGATTTTTTTTTTTAATTTTGTCAAATAAAAAACAAAAAATGTTTGTTTAATTAAGGAATTAAAGTTTGAGTTTAATAGATATTGATGGTGGGAGAGTTACATTCATTTTTAATTTTAATTAAAATAAAAACATATTTGCTTATTTGGTGGAAGAGAAAAAGGATGATGTACTGACCGTCAACCAATCAGATTTCAAGGATGTGTCACGTCAATTAATGAAATTAAATAAAAAGAGAGATTTTCTCACATCCTTGAAATCTGATTGGTAACTTTTACACCGTCGGTGCATAGAAATTAAACTCTTGGCGGAATTCCATTGAATGTCGTTATAAAACTATTTTACACTGACAATGTATATCCATTAAATTCTTATTTGTGTACCATTATCAATTAAATTTCGTGATATAAAAAATATATTTTATTTTAAGAGGTTTAATGGATATGCACTTTCAGTGTAAAGCAGTTTTACACTGACAACCAATCACAACATGCCACGTATGTCGAATAATAACTTTCACCTTAAATTTTAATTAAAACAATAATGTACTTACTAATGTGGCGGAATTCAATTGAATGACTGTGTAAACAAAGTTTACACTGACAGTGCACACACAATAAATTTTTTACTTAAAATTTAGCTTTACACTAATACCGTATATTCATTATATTCTTAATTTAGTTTTTATAATGTAGAAAACTTAATTTAAAATTAGGATTAGACTTTGCACATTTAGTTAGAATAGAGTAATACACTCCCTCTTTCTTCAAAAAAAAAATTAATAATAATATTAATACTCCATTCGTTCCTGATTTTTTGTTCTTTAAGATTATGCATATTAGTTAAGAGTGCAATCATTGATATATTTGTTAACATAATCTTCTTTATTTAATGTTGAGTTGAACTGAAGAGAGAGAATGATAGTTATTGATTAAAAAACTTGTTATGATTTTGATTGGTGAAAATAAGTTGTGGTAGGTGAGAGAAATATATAATATTAAATGAGGGTAAACATGGAATTACTCCCTCTGTTCCTATTTTTTGTTGTTTAAGGTTATGCACATTGTTTAAGAGTGCAATCATTGATATATTTGTTGACATAAACTCCTGTATTTAATGTTGAGTTAGACTGAAGAGAGAGAATGATAATTATTGGTTAAAAAACTTGTTATGATTTTGATTGGTGAAAATAATTGGTCGTAGGTGAGAGATATATAATATTAAATGAGGGTAAACATGGAATTAATTGAGAAAAATATGCATTGGGTTTGTAAAACATTAGAAGTTTTGGAATTTAGGCCAAAAGTTAAAACAACAAAAGATTAGGAGCGGAGGAAGTATATTTTTCTACTATGACAGAGTAATGTTCTTATACAGATATTTCTCTCTCAAAATTAGGGTCTAGAGACTGGTACAAATGACATAAGTAGTGTAAGATCAAGTTTTGATCTAGTAGTACAACTCTATGTTTTGATGATTACATGTTAACTATTGTGTATGAACAATTATGGTACTCTAACGTTGTTTTCTGAGTGTTCTAATGACAGGCTATGACTCTGGTCTTATTTCACATAATTCAGAAGCACAATGCTCAAAGAGTAACCTCCGCAACGCTTTTGCACTTACTATGTTCAATCTGAACAGTAGATTAAGCTTCAGAAGATCTGAAGATTATAAAACTCTGATATGGATTCAGTTCACTAGAAGCTCTGAAGGATCAGAAGCTCTGTAGATCCAGAAGCTGAGTAGTGAAGATTCTGAAGTCTAAGAGTAAGCTGGCTCTTAAGACCAAGTACTTCTCCTCTGAGTCCAGAAGCAGAAGGTACAAAGGTCAAAGGATCCAAGCTTCCTTCTGACTCTGATCACCAAGCTTCACAAGTTCCAATATGAAGCGTCGCTCTGATCAGAAGCCAACTAGGATAAAGGTCATGTCACTATCCAAAGTACAAAAGCAATTGTACCATTCCTGACGACCTTACCTAACTTATTCAGCCACAGCAGAACTTGGAAAACTCATATCTGCCCTCCAACGGTAGCAGTCCATGCAAACTTCCAAACCTAATTCCTTGGAGTATATAAAGAGGCTGAAGATGAAAGATGCCGCCTGAAGAAACTTAGTCAAGCTCACACGAAATTCAAATATTCTTTTAAGCAATCTTTCTTCACATTGTATTTATTGTGTTTACTATTAGCTTTCTGAGAAGCATTTCTTTGTAAACCCAAACCTTCAAACAGTTGTTTGTTTTTCCTTAAGGAGACCAAGGTTGGTCGGATCCTTGAGAAGACTAAGAGAGTGAATCTTAGTGATAGCTAAGTCAGTGTATTGTTAGTCACTTTGCAGGTAGCAAGTGCAGTTGTAACAAACTTTGATTAGTGGATTGCCTTCATTCTAAGAAGGAAGAAATCACCTTAACGGGTGGACTGGATTAGCTTGAGGGATTTATCAAGTGAACCAGGATAAAATCATTGTTTGCTTTCCTCAACTCTTATCTTAGCACTTTTATCTTTGGTGTTTGAAGAGATTTGTTAAAATCTCAAGTGAGAAAGGTTTTAGATTGAAAACGCTATTCAAACCCCCCCTTTCTATCGTTTTTCATACCTTCAAGTAGTACTTTATGGATTAAAAAAATTCAAGACCAAGGTTCAAATCCTACTGGTATCTGAATACGCAACAACAAAAAAGTAGGGTTTAGAGCCATTAAGACAATAAATGTAAGAGTATATGAGAACTTATCTTATTGAATAGGGGTTTAGCCTTTTATAGGGGCTAAACCCTAAACCTAGATCTATTATATTCAAACTTCATTCTGACCTAATGGGCCTTACTCATGATAGCCCCACTCGCCAGTCTTCTACCTAAGTCTTCGGAGGTCGACCCACCTAGGTCCTGGGGCCTCTTAATGGAGAGTCACCCTACCTACGGTGAGACCGGTCCAAGTAATATCTAAGCTGTGTTAGTAATTAATTGACTGGGAAGTCAATCAGGTCCAACACGGTTCTTAGATAGCTGAGATCTTTAAAAAACATTTAGTTAAGGGTACGACCCTTGGGTGGTGTGTATGGAGAACGACTTGTTGGAAGAGGTCTACAAATATAATTTGATCTTTGAGCCTTAAGGAAATTAGTATTATGAGTGTCGACCATTGGATATTTGGTGGAAGCCTAAAGAGGCATTGGAAGAATATTTTTTTGGTTACAAGAGGAAGGCACATTGGAAGAATACTTGTAACTTGATGAAGTTAGTGGAAAATCCATAATTGTGAAAATCAGACTCGACGAGTGGTCATACCAATTAAACAAAAAACCTGCCTAGTCACCGGCTCGGTTGACGAAAAAATCGAAGGAATTCACAATTGGTGAGAACCTGCAAAGAAACGGTTAAACCAGGGATAAACATATGAAAATGAAATATGAGGAAAAACCGGTTTGAATCGGTCATAATTAAAACAATAATAAGAAATTAAAAAAGAAAATGATATTTTTATTTTAAATTTAAGAAAATGGAATTATTCAATTAGAATACTCCTCTGACCATTATGTTAGAGGGGGTGGCATCTTGTTCATTGGAATACAGTAACTCGTGATAAATCATTTGCTGTAACACCCCGATTTCGGTGGCGTCACTTTAGTAACCAAAATAAACTTAATGCGGAAAAACGTAGATATTTTTTTTTTTATAATAATAACTAAGACAAGACTGAATTAAATAAAACCCAACAATAACAATAATCAGAACTAATATACAATATATAAACAGCCCCCGCTGTAGTAGTAACCTCGTCACGAGTAAACCTCCAGTGACGGAAAGAAAAGTGTAACGCCCGAAGGCAAAAGGTACAATCCACAAGAAAGGTCAAGTGTCCGCAACACCATCCCTCAAAACTGAGAATAAGCTGGCCCATCGGCCTGAAGCAAGACCTCCTAAGTCCAACCAACTCTCTGTGATTCTCGTAAAGAACCACACAAAAAGCTATAGGTGGGAAACTACCCTGTCCCCAAAGAAAACAAATAATGTTCAGAGCTAAGACTCTACTCCTACACTAATCCCATCTCGAGGAGCTCACACCAGCACTAAAGCCTACATGCTAGCATGATCGTCGCCCGAATCTGAATCCAGAACGACCTAGTCTATGTACACCATCCGTCCTCCTCTCACTACCGCGATACGCTCCAGTTCCCGCATCTCAACCCTAGTTCCTCCCGAAGGATGAACCATCATGAATCAGCCCGCCAAAGACATCTGACAAAGGGCGTTTGTTCGCCAAAGCACACACAGAAGACGCGAGGGTCAACTCCAAAGAATTATGTAAATAATAGCACCAATAAATATAAATAAGATAATAGCCACTTAGGCTTATAACTAGGGATAACATCCTAGGGTTGCATATTTCCACAAAGAATATAACGACTGTAAATCACAGTTAACATGCATCAAGTAGAACTAACAAGTATCAAACACACTCATCAACTATGTCAGTATGCATGTTGCATGAAATGATATGCAGGTTAACCCAGTCAACCAATATGCAATCCGGAACGGATGGACATCAAACGGATCAATCCTAGCACCAGCAACGGTGGGACCATTTCTGCCCGCGTGCCTCTTACACCACACAAAGGTATGGACAACAACGAGTCAATCCTAGCACCAGCAACGGTGGGACCATTTTCGCTCGCGTGCCTCTGGGATGGACATCAACGGGTCAATCCTAGCACCAGCAACGGTGGGACCATTTCTGCCCACGTGTCTCTTACACCACACAAAGGTAGTCAGATCAGCCGTAACCCGTAGGTCTGCCATTTCGGTCTGCTACAAGAGACGTTTACAAACGCTCTTTCACGGAAATCCGGGTCTTATGACAATTTTGGAATCCGACGAGGTCCAGAGTACGTCCTGTGTTAATACCCCATTAATGTTGCATGAATGCAGGATGATTAGTCAACCAACGTCTCCGATCTCACTCGACACGTCGCCACGTGTTCTAGGTAAATTAAAGTTTCTAAAAGCTTACCCTAAGGTAAAGTCGATTCTGCGACAAAATACAATAATCATAAAATGAGTGCAACCACTCACGATGACTCTTCGGGTCATCAATGCTCTCACGAAGTCTCACGCTTCAGTGAAGTTTCATGCTCTCACAAGGTCTCACGCCTCAGTGGAGTTCCATGCTTTCCACAAGGTCTCACGCCTCAGTGGAGTATCCCGCATTCACAAGGTCTCACGCCTCAGTGAAGCTTCATGCCGTTCACGAGGTCTCACGCCTCAGTGAAGGTCCATGCTTTCCACAAGGTCTCACGCCTCAGTGGAGTATCACGCATTCACAAGGTCTCACGCCTCAGTGAAGCTTCTCGGCTCATCCCTTGGATGGCTAACAAACTGCTCAACAAGCGAAGGAGTACCAACATACTCAGAACTTACCAAACTCCTCAACACTTGGATCCGACGACACTCCTCGCTTTTCCAAAACTATGATTTGACTTCCAATGCCTTCCTTCGAGGTTGTTATCATTACTTAAAGATTTTGAGGTTATTTAAGGTCTTATGAATTTTCTTTATAAAATAGATTTCATTTTGTCTTATCGCAAGTCTTATACATTTGCAGGATCTCCCAATCCCAAGTCGCTTCCAGAGGATGTCTCGATCCACTAAACAAAATTAAGGCCCGAACCTCGTTCGTCCTATCAAACTTTCTCAAAACTCTCAAAATAAAATCGGCATGACCTGCCCGCTATTCTCACCATTCAGAATCTCAGATTCCAGTACAGAGCATATTTAAATCATCACAATCAACAACATGTCATATATCAATAAATCGCATCATAAACACTTAGCACTTAGCATATAAAGCATGTACCACACATCCTAGATTACCCACATAGCACATAGCATGTAAGACAATCTCAAAAACATTCAGTAGATGAATCATCTACATTGTCAGCCGAAGCCTCAGAAAACATTTTCCAATCACACACAATTCCAGTGCATAAACAGTAAACAATGTCGAAACATCGACCCTAAGCATTAACTAGAGATTCAGTGAGAAGCCCTCACCTGAAAGTTCTCCAGTATGAGCGTCAAACGCTTCCTCACACTCAAAGTGTTGCTCCTCAGGAAATTCCTCAAAAGTTCCTTTAAAACAAAATCACAGAAATACTATCAGAATCTATCGAAAACTAAGTTATCGATACTTACTAAGGTTACTCGAAGTAATCTATACTCTAAGGTACGATATTCTAGCGCGAAAGACAAGTTTTCGGAAAAAGGAAATTTTCCTCCTCCTCCCCTATAGGGCTCGGCCACTTTTGGTAATTGTGGGGCTCGATTTTTCTTCGATCAAACTTGGTTCCTATGCTATCATTGGCCGTAACTAAGGGTATTCTGAACTCGGAAAAATTATCGGATCAAAAACTGTCGCAGGGGTATTTTGGTCATGATTTTTAACTTAGGATTTTCAAAACTGAAATCCCAAAAATAAAATTTTGCAGGGACGTCACCAACGACGTTTATGACAACTAATCCTACTAGCACTAAGCTAAGGCGATAGTTTTCAGCCTAAAGGTTGAAGCTTTACCTCAAAAACTCCAAAAATGGGTATTTAAGGCTAAAATTGATTCCGGCGGAATTCCGGCGACATAACGGAAAATCTAATCCGGCAGAAGTGATCTTGGGCACATATAGAAGAGGTTTAGAATCAGAAATGAAAGATTCAGGATAGTTTTGCAAAAACCCATAAACTATCCACTCAGAAAACTCTACAGAAAAGCTATGGAAAAAGCGATCAGAGGTAAGGATTAGCGACTATACCTCGAAACCTTGAAGCAGCAACTGATTAATCAACGATCAAGCAAGGATTGAACAAAATCTCTTCTCCTCCTCTCCTTAGCAAACTCGCGGCCTTTGGGTGGGTTTTGGGTAGTTTGTTTTGATTTTTCTTCCTTTCTTTGCTATATATAAAGGTTGGAAATTCGCGGGAAAATGAAAGTTTCGCGAATCTGATTTTTCCGGCGTCATTCTCCGTGAATTAATAGATAGGTTTTGGCGAAAGAATTCCAAAACTAAAATGAGGTCTCCTTATATTTTTGGCAACTAATGCAAAGACGGTGCAAAGTCGGTATAAAACTATTTTACCCGATAAGTTGCTTTTTGCATCGAATGTCGGAATAGAAAACTTCCTTCTGAAGAAAGATTGAAATCATCAAGAGAAATGGGTGTACGCGTGTAGAATATTCATTTGAAGCTCTGAATAGATAAAGTCTTCATTGTCGAGAAATTCTAGGGTTTTGAAATACCAGGGTTTCGGTTTCGGCAAACTTCCGATGATTGGAATCGGACGTTCGTAGATCCTAGAGTTTCGCCTCGAAACGATTGTGATATATGGAAAAAGAGAAGTTCTAACATTTCTCTGAAGATTTTTGGAATTAACTTCCGTCGTGCCTAAAAGTGAAAATTAGCTATATACTAGGGTTTCTGACCTAGGTTTAAGCGTAAAACGTTCGTGCTCTAACTTTTATCGATCATAATGTAATCCTTGAACTTTTCCTGAACTTTCTCCTTCATAAATATATTTCATTTAATAAACTTTCGTTCAGGTTTCCCTTCACATTACATCAAGCCTAATCGTAAATGGAAATCTCTTCCACTTATTCTAAGCTTAAAATCTTGGGTCTTACATTTGCCGACCTTGGAATAAGGGATATGGGGGATTTTAACTCTGCTCTCCTTGGTAAGGTTGTGTGGCAGCTGCTTCAGAATAATTCAAAATTGTGGGTGCAAGCTTTATCGCACAAGTATTTGCAAGGGACCTCAGTGCTTAGTGTTCTGCGGCGCACAAACTCTTCATCGGTGTGGCAAAGAATTATTAAGGCTCAAGATCAGATGTAGGAGGGCTTCAAGTTCAGGTTGGGGAGTGGTGAATCGTCCATTTGGTATTGCGACTGGACAGGGCGTGGTAAGCTTACAGAACAACTTCCCTTAATTCATATATCTGACACGAACTTATGCTTTAGAGATTTGCTCCATGGATCCCAATGGAACCTCAATCGCTTACACACGACGTTGCTCCAGGAGATGGTGGACCAATTTTTTCGGGTGCTCTCCCGGTTTGAACTGAATGCTCTAGACTGTTGGACTTGGAATGGATCTCCAAATGGAGTGTATACTGTTTGGGAGGGTTATACATGGCTTCGTGATTGTCTTACACGTCTAATGGATGAGGTTTCGTGGAGTTGGGTGTGGAAGGTTCCTATACCGGAGAAGGTTAAGTTTTTCCTTTGGTTAGCTTTGCATAGTACGCTTCCAGTGAATGCAAACCGCTTTCGTTGTCATCTCTCAGCTTCGGGAGCGTGCTCTCGATGTTCTTTAGATTTAGAGGATTTCCTCCATTACTTGAGGGCTTTCCCTCACTCCCGAGAGCTTTGGGGGAGACTCAGTGCTTGGAGCTGACCTCATTTCTAGCATGCCGATTTTTTCCAGTGGATCTTTATAAAGGCGCAGGGACATAATGCCACTAAATTCCTTGTTAGGCTTTGGGGGGGGGGGGCTGTGGAAATGGAGAAATAATATGATCTTGGATGCAAACCCTTGGCCAGTGCAGGTAGCTTCGAAAAGTCTATGCCATGATCATGATGAGTATGCTAGATTTTTGCAGCCGGAGGCTTTGTTGGATGGGTAAGCTTTATGTGCTCGTTGGCGGCCGCCGCCATTGGAGTTTGTGAAATTAAACACAGATGGAAGGTTCCGGGAGGAAAGTAATTGTTTTGGTGGTGGCGGGCTACTTTGTGATAGTTCTGGAGCTTGGATTGTGGGATTTATGAGTCATGGTTCAGCGGGAATCCCATTTCTAGTCGAGGCGTCATCTTTGAGAGATGGGTTGTTCATGGCGTGAAATCGTAGCCATCATCGAGTTCTTTGTGAAGTGGATCGCTATGAGCTAGTGGAGATTTTGGAGGATGGTGATAGGGCGCGTTTTCATGTTCATGTTCATGCTCATGTGTTGGGAGAAATTCGTGAGCTCCTAGATAGAGTGTGGAGGACCCGGGTGTCGTGGATTCACAGTAAGGGTAATTCTTCAGCTGATTGGCTTGCTCGTCGGGGTACTCTTTCTTCGTTGAGCTAGAGACTCTTCTATTGAAAGGTTCCCCAACCGTCCCTTAATTCGTCTCTTTGTCTGTTGTTAATTTTTCGATGCACACAAAAAAAAAAAATACTCATATACACCGATAATTATTTTCTTTATCTTTTTATCTTTTTATTACTCATTTTTATCCTGTAAAATTATAAAAGATACATTACGATGATTTTATGTTAATTTTTTACTTAGTTTCTTGTGTTGATAAATTATTTGATGTATAATATATTATTAAAATTTTGTATTTAATTATTATTGATACGTTAAAAAAAATTATTATTGATTCCATCACGGTTCTACCACAATTAACTATTGAGTCGTGAGCCAGTACCTTCACTGATTCAATGACCGGTCCACTTTAAAAATCATTGGGAAAATCTCAAAGGTCTTTAAGGGATTGCACTTAGCCCTAGTGGTTTGGGTGAAGTAGGATAAATACTTTTTATGATCTTCTATGACTTACCTCTTTATACTTTTTATTAGAACTGATTTAAGGGAATTGAATCTTGATTTCAAAATATATCTTTGGTCTCTAATTTTGTTAGAACTTCAAAAAGATTTATCAGTCATATTTTGGCTAAAAAACACTTTTGGCCCTTGATGTTTTAAGTTTGTGCAAATTCTACCCATACTCTATTTTTGTCGACGTTTCTACTCTCAATGTTTCACAAATGTGCACTGTCTGCCCCTCCGTCACTTTGACGTTAAAAATTTAACGAAATGAGCTTTATTGGCACTATCAATGCCACCTCATGATCTACGTGGCATGAAGGAAGAACAAAAGTTATAATATAAATAAAATTGTGTTGCCTAACAATTATGTATGTAGTTCAACTGGTAAATGGTTTGTTTTTCCACTTACATGATTTGAGTTTGAAACCCCCTCACCTTTTTTTTCAAGTTCTGATTATAATTAGTGATGTGTCACGTCACATAGATGCTGATGTGGCATTGCTAGTGTCAACTAAGCCCCTTCCGTTAATTTTTTAATGTCAAACAGACGGAGGGGCAGACAGTGCACATTTGTGAAACATTGAGGGTAGAATTATCGACAAAAATATAGTAGGGGCAGAATTTGCACAAACTTGAAACATCAGGGGCCAAAAGTGTTTTTTCGCCTTTTATTTTAAAGAAGTTTAATAGCGTATAGAACTTCATAGACTGCACCACTTAGGTGCTAAGTCTAACTTGATAAAGTTAGTGGAAAATCCGAAAGGTGTTTTAATTTAGAGATACATGTGAAAAAAGGGATAAATACAAAAGCTTCACATGGTGAGACATGTGTGAGTTTTCACCTAAACAGAGTTGCCCTAGTGGTTTGAGTGAAAAAGGATAAATGATTTCTATCATGATCTCTTAATACTTACTGTTAGAATTGAATTAAGGGAATTGAATCTTGTTTTTGGAATATATCTTATGTCTTTCATTCTGTTAGAAATTCAAAATAATTAGTAAAAGTCATTTTGTTTTAAAGAAGTGTGATTGTGCATAGAACTTCTTAGTAGGGGTGAGCATCAGGCGGTTTAGGGCTCGAAAACGCTAAACCGAGGAAAACCATGACACTCATATTTCAATCCGCTTCTGCCCGTTTATACTTTCGGTCTGTGCGGGTTCGGTTTGTGCGGATTTCGGGTAACGCAGGTGGGTTGAAACAGGTTTAGGACAACAAAAATATGTTGTAGTAGTTGGGAATCTGGATCTGAAACTCGCAGATTTGGATCTGAAGCTCATGAACAATTGCTTGGAAACATGGATCCGTGAAAAGGAGAAGCTCAGGGATCTAGATCTGAAGCTCATGAGAAATTTCTTGGAGACATGGAGTTAGAAGAAGAAGTCGACTCGCTTGAACATATGACCTGAGGAGTTCCTTGCTTCGTAGTAGAACATGCATGGTTCTATTGTTGCTCGAACTGCACTGCATCGTTCCTTTACTTTACATCCTTGTTTGCTTCGGGTTGCTTGAAGTTATGGAGGTGGTCTTTTTTATTGAAAGAGGGTCAATAATATGGTAAAGGAGAAGAAGAAGCTTACTTTCATATGCAATATTAAAAGTTATGACATAGAAAATCAATAAGGTGGCGTGGGCTTGAAAGAGAAGTAGTGGAAAAATTATTATTAATTTCTTCAGACTTTAGTCACATGCTAGGCCTAGGTTAGGTTGATATAGACTAGAAGCTTAGACAGGAAAGTGACAAGAATGAGAGAATGAAAGAAATAATATGATATGTGTAAAGCCTGCTACACTGCTACGTGACAGACAAGTGTGTACAGGCTTTAATTCAAATTTTCTACACAGGTTCCGGTCGGGTTCGGTCATTAGTGGGTGAATCTTTTTAAAACCGAATCCACCTGTGGCAAACCATACAGGACCGAAATAGTGACCCGCAGACCCGCGAACCGGGGTTAGACCGCCCGTGTGCCTCGAGTTGGGCTCGGGTAAGCCGGATCCGGTTCGGACCGATTTATTTTAGCAGGCCTACTTCTTAGACTGCACTCAGGTTCTAAGTCTTATTAGAATGTTCTACATCTTTAGACATGTTGTCTGCACAAATATTTTGTTAGAGCATTTTAAGTGTTTTGAGAAAAGGTTTTAAACTAGATTTTAAAAAAAAAAATTCATAAATAAAACTTAACAGCCCTTCTTGTCTCACATTTCATAGAAACCCTATATATACTCGTCTTCGGTCTTCAACTTGAACAATCCAAATTTGAAACAATGATAGCAAACAAATTGTAACGAGTTATAACTTAGCCAAGTAAATGAAAAAGAATATATGAATGAGTTACACTTTCGAATTTGAGTGAAAAGACATGTTTCATCAGAATTCATCATGACCGATGAAAAAAGTAAAATAAAATTTCAAATTTTAGGAGTCACACCCTAAACTACAAAAAAAAAACATGCGTTAAAACAAACTTCTATGGACAACATGATATAGTCATTCTTTCATATTACAATTTATTTTTTTATTAGGAAAACTAAATCAAGAGTTTTCTCTCTCGAACACCTCTTTCTATTTCTCATAAATATTTCCTTTATATTTCTCACAAATATTTCCTTCAATATCAGCATTCAACTTGACTGATTGTAGTGGCAAGTGGCCAAAAGGGACTAATGCTTTCTTTATTTTCCTTATTCCAAAGGTGGAGTCGCCCAATGACTCAGTGATTTTAGGCCCATTTCACTAGTAGGTTGCATGTATAAAGTAGTCTAAAAAATCCTAGCCAAAAGAATGAAAAGCGTCTTGCCAAAGCTCATTGATGAAAGCCAATCTGCGTTTCTAGGAGGAAGAAACTTGCTTGATAGTGTCCTAGTTGCAAATGAGGTGGTTCATGATGCAAAGAGGAGGGGGAATTGAACAAAATATGGTTTTCAAGGTTGATTATGAGAAAACATATGATTCAGTTAAATGGAGCTTCCTCCTCTATATGCTTAGAAGGATGAACTTCGATGAGAAGTGGATTGTTTGGATTTATGGTTGCTTGAGCTATTCAACGGTTTCGGTCCTAGTCAATGGATGCCCTACGGAGGAGTTCACAATGGAGAAAAGGGCTTAGGCAAGGAGACCCGATAGAACTTTTTCTCTTCCTTGTAGTGGCGGAAGGTTTAAATGGGATGCTCAAGCGTGCGGTAAATACCTTTGGGTCCCTTAACCCCTTAAGTGTGTCGCTCCTCCAATTCGCAGATGATACTTTATTTATTGGAAAAGCGTCCCTCAAAATGCGGTGTTGTTGAAGTGCATTCTTCGTTGCTTCGAATTGATTTCGGGCATGAAGGTTAACTTTTCTAAGAGTAAGATTGTGGAGATTTGTGTAGGAGATGAGTTAGAGCGGAGGATGGCAGCAATTCTCCATTGTAGATCTTCAAAGCTTCCGTTCATGTACCTTGGATTACCGATCGGAAGCAATCCGAGAAACCTCCGGTTTTGGGACCCCGTAGTCTCAAAGATTAGAAAGCGACTCTCAAGGTGGAAACAAAATACTTTCATTTGGGGGTAGAATTTGCCTCATCAAAAGTGTCCTTACATCTATTCCTCTATTCCATCTCTCATTCTTCAAATTGTCGGAGGGGGTCTTACACAAATGTGAACAATTGATGAGATCTTTCTTGTGGGGGGAGGTGGAAGGGGGGAAGAAAATAGCTTGGGTAAAGTGAAGTTTGGTGTGTAGACCCAAGGAGGAGGGGAGTTTGGGTGTTCGGAACTTGAGATTGTTCAACAAGGCCCTTTTGGGCAAATGGAGATGGAGGATGCTCAAGGCGAGGGATAGACTATGGTATAAGGTTCTGCAGACTAAGTATAATAATGCAATTCCCCAAAATGCGTCAACTTGGTGGAAATACCTCCACTCAATGTGCTTTGAAGATGGTAGCGGGGGATGGATGCAAACGGGTTTGTGTAGAAGAATTGGGGAAGGTAATGAAGCAAAATTCTGGAATGAAAACTGGTTGGGGTTAGGAAATTTGAGGGAAAAATTCGGTAGGCTTTTTACCCTCTCAGTCCAACAAGACCATGTGATTAAAGATATGGGAAGGTGGGTAAATGGCTTGTGGCTATGGGAACTGTGCTGGCGTAGGCCAATCTTGGAGAGGGAATCAAGTATGGTAGAGGAACTTCTGAACATTGTGTCCAATTATCAGTTGATTGAGGGTACCCCAGATTGGTGGTTGTGGAACAAAGATGAGGGAGGCCTCTATTCTGTCAAGTCAGCTTTTTTAGTTCTACAAGGAGAGGTAATTGAACCTAATGACAAAGTCTTTCATAAACTGTGGTCCATAAAAGCCCCATCGAATGTGTTATCTTTAGCATGGAATATGCTTATAAACCGGGTTCAAACGAAGGAAAATTTGATCCGAAGGAGGGTTCTACAGAGTCCATCTCAAACATTCTGCTCACTATGTTTATAGGCCGAGGAAACAACTTCTCATTTGTTCTTCACTTGTGTTCAATCATGGAGAATTTGGAATCATGTGAATCGCTGGTTAGGAGTCTTGGTGACCTTACCAGAAGATGGTAAATTGCATTTGCAAATGTTTCTAGGAAGTTGTATTGGAAGGGATAGGAATAATGGTTTGAGTTTTGTTTGGGTGTCCACGATTAGGTACATATGGCACATTCGAAACAAGGTGATCTTCAATGGGATGGATCTAGAGCTGTCATTGGCCTTGGATACGATCCAATACAAGTCTTGGATCTGGCTCAAAGGAAGAATAAAAAAATTCTGCTTTATGTTGTATGAAGACACTCTTAAGGAGTTGTGTTTTGCCATGAGGATTAAACTCTGCCACTGGTGTATCTCTGATTCCCTTTATGCTTATGTTTCCTTGCTGGAGTGTGCTGCTTTGCAGTTTTCAATTTTGGGATTGGTTCTAGTGGAAAGGTATCAAGGAATGGGATTTTGAAGCCCTTCCTTTGAATAGAGGATTCTTCCAACTCTGTGCATCAAAACTAGAAGAGAATTCCTTGGCTACCCTATGGACATGAGTCGATTTTTTAGCTTCTTTGGTGTAAACCACTGGCACTATTTTGCTGCTGAGGAAAGTCTTTTTATTCCGTGGCTCTGCACCCTCTTTTTTATACTATGTACGAGTGGACAACACAATTACGGAACATGGTGGGTGCTTAATTAAATCAAGATATGGAAGAGCTTGGGTTTGTGAAGCCAGCTTTAGAGAATTAGCTTCTGGCCCTACAAGGATTGCATGAAAGCAAAGTATCTATAATAGTCTAGCTTCTTGTATCTGTTATGTAGTAGCTTTTTTATTCCTTGTTGTTAGCCTTGCCTGGCCCTCTTTTGTATGTTTAGTTGATAGTCTGTTTTTCTCTCTTTTCTCTCTTCTTGTACCATGGGTTGGAGTACCCCTTGTACTCCTTTCTATTTAATTCATTGGCTTATAAAAAAAAACTTGACTGATGAAAAAGTATAATAAAATTTCAAATATTTAGGAGTTATACCCTAAGCTAGTAACTTCATATTACAGTTCATTTTTCTATAGAAATAATGGAACCCTAAATCCCCAATTCTTTGATCTCAGGGAAACTCGATTCACCCCGAGAGAAGAAGGTCGGAAGAATGTGTGTTTTATTCCTAGTCGCAGTGATTGTTGTGATCGCGACGTGTGTGTTCTTGTTCATCTTCAATGTGTTATCTACTTGCGAACTGTCGGCACTTAAATGTCGCAAATCAGAACTACTTCTTGAATTTGTCGTCATTTTGGGATTATCGGTGACAGTTATCCCCATTCTTTTGTTGTTATTTCCGTTTGAAGTTATGGGTTTTGAATGCGCTCTAGTTATGGGGTAGGAGAAGATGGGGAAATGTGAAGAGAGGGGTGGGGTGTGGGGTGGTGGAAGAGCGGTAGGGTGGGGAAGGAGGAAGAGGTGGGTGGGAGAAGGTTAGAATGTCCAGATGTAGTTGCCACAATGCGATTAAAGGTGGAGTTGGCAATTAGCAATAAATATCCATTCACACATAAATTCAAACTCCACAATAGAGATAAGGAAATAGAAGTGAGAGATATAATGAGTGATGTAATAGGAAAAAAAGATAGAGAAAAGTGAGTGAAAATGATATGAAAGAGAAAGAGAAGTGCAGATGTATATTATATGATCAGGAGAGACGAAAGAGTGAGAGATTAAAACTTAGAGCCCTTTTGGTATGTTGTATAATATAAGGTCTGATAGTATAAATGTAAGACCCAGGATTTTAGAATTAAATAAATAATTAATTTCCAACTCATGCATAGGATTTTGTGTCAGCGTGAGAAGAACTTGACTCGTGTTTAATGTTTGGATTAGCGTTATGAAGACGAAAGTTCGCAGTATGTTTAAGGATGACACTTTAGTCATTTTGATTGATAGCACGAGCCATATTCGCACCAGACTAAGGTCGAGAGTGTCCGAAAAAGGCTATATCCGCTCCTAGAGCATTGTTTAAGAGAATTTTAGAATTAAAGAGAATAAGAACCTCTGAGTATTTTTCCCATGACTAGCTTTCCGATACGAAACCCTGGACTGTACGCTTGTTAGGTTTCGCTTCCCGGAAGTCCGCCGAAGCCAGACTTTAACGTCTCGGGAACTTTAACTAAGACCTTGAATGAAGGGTTTTTCTATTCGGAGCTTCTAACGAAGTTTCCATCCGCGTTGCCTCATTTTTTTCGACGTTTGTGATCTTTTTCCTGAAGGAAGTTTCCTCATCCGACGTCGACTGCAAAAAGTAGTTTTTCGGCATAAATCGACTCACACCGTCTTTGAGACATTTTCCTCAATTAAATGAACCTTGATTTGAGTTTCGACATTCTGTCGCCGAATACTCAATTTTTATCAGCAGACGAAAGTACCAAAACGACCGGAACCGCAAAATATCGATTTTTCGGATTTTCCCCTCTACTATAAAAAGGGGAAAAAATGAGAAAATGTCTCATTTTCTCCCAAAGTGGCCGAGAGTTAGAGAGAGAAAGAGAGGGGTGCAGAGCTTTTTCCGATTCTTGCCCGATCGTCCTGATTTCAGAAGCTACGCGTAGGCACAGAGGTAAGGATGCTTAATCTTACTTCTATTTCTGCTTTCTGTCGGCTTATTCTAGCTATTTCTGTGCTCAAAGTTTAGAGTTTTTTGTAAAAATGTCTGATTACCTCGATTTTCTTTCCAACTATCTTCTACTGCAACCCAACATGCTATAATCACTGTTGGATCGTTCGGATTTTCACCGAGTCGCCGTAGATCTAAAAAACTGACTAAAAACTCATTTTATGCTGAGGTTCCGCTTTTTGAGTCAAAAACTCTCGACTGAGCTTAGCGTCAGTAGGGTTAGTCGTCATAATCGTCGTTGGTATCGACCCCATCTAATTTGTTTTTCGAAATTCTGATTTTGAGTTTCCGAGCTAAAAATATTGACCAAAATACCCCTGCGACAGTTTTCGACCCGCTAATTTTTCTGAGAGTTTCCCTGGCCTAGATATCGCCTAAGAATACCTAGGAATTGATTTAGATCGAAGAAAAAGTTCGGAAACCCTATTTTTGAGAGTGGCCGAAACCTATTTGTTAGGGTACCGTGTCCAAAAATAATTTTTGGGTCTCTATGACCTGAGCTATAGCGTAGCTCTTTCCGTTGTCGAAATTTTGGCTCCGGTTTCGTGTCATTCCGAGTTCTGTAGCTCGAGTTATGCGCATTTTAGCGAAAACCTGTCTTATTGTCCATTCGTGCCTAAATGTCGAACTCTAGAGCTTCGAAAGCTTATTTTCGGGTTTTGATAGTGTTATTAGTTGTTTTGTTTCTTAGCGACTAAGCAATGATACTTTACTTAAGGTTTGGAACGAGTTGAGCTGAGGAAAGAGATTTTGGAGCAATTGGTGAGGTTTCACAACTGAGGAGGACGCCCGGGGAACTTGCTGGGTTCGAGAGCTTTATTTTGGATTGGACTGGGATGTTGAGCTTGGATGGAGAAATTGGCTAAGGTAAGGGTAACTCAGTTTTAGCGTGTCTTTGAGTCTTGCCTGCTTTTATCGCACTGCCTGCGCTTGAGATGAAGATGTTTATATTGATTGGCATTGGATTATGATTATTATGCTTGCAATGTTGTATGCTTGCTTATGTTGACTGTTTCTGAGGCTTGTGCCAAATGTTTTTTGAAGGCTTCGGCCGAGTGAACTTATTGAGACGTGTGTCTCCGTTTTCTGAGAGGCTTCGGCCGTTTACTGGTTTCTGTCATTACTGCTTTCTAGTGGATAAGACATGGTTATTGTTGATACCTTGATTGTTGTTATGTTGAAATAGTGAGCTGAGTTAGTATGCATTTTGATGAGACGTATGTTTGTTTATAATATGAATAACATGTGATTTTGTTGATTTGATTATTGAATTAGAGATTGTTGTTTGAGTGACCACTGAGTTGGATGAGATGTTTTGGTTTGCTTGAAGTGGCAATGAGGTGGGTTTGTCCCACGGCATTGTCCCGTCTTTCGAGGCGTTATAAAGTGACATTCAGGGGAGTCCGTTCTCTGTCTGTCCCGTCTTTCATGGGCGTTATTAAGTGGCAGTGTAGTGGTTTCATTCCACATGATTGTCCCGTCTTTCATGGGCGTTATTAAGTGGCAGTGGAGTGGATATTTTCACATGACTGTCCCGTCTTTCATGGGCGTTATTAAGTGGCATTCAGGGGAGTCCGTTCTCCGTCTGTCCCGTCTTTCATGGGCGCTATTTGGTGATAGTTCAGGGGAGTCCGTTCCTCGCTCTGTCCCGTCTTGCGAGACATTATTGATCGATCCATTTTGGTTGCAGCATATAGTTGCATTATAGGGCAATAATATTTGCTTCTGATGTTTTGGTTGATAGCTGATTTGATGTTATATTGTTGAGGTTATTGATATCTGATTTGATGTATATTGTTGAAGTTGTTGATATCCGATTTGATGTTATATTTTTAAGGTTGTTGATATCTGATTTGATGTTATATTGTTGAGGATTGTTGATATCTGATTTGATGTATATTTTTAAGGTTGTTGATATCTTATTTGAGGTTATTGTCATATGAGTTGATTCTATGTTGTTGAGGTTGTTTATATCTGGTTTAATTCTATGTTGTTGCTTCTATTGATATCTATTTTTGATTATATTGTTAGCTTATCTGTTTGTGGTATCTATGTTGCTAAGTTGTTGATATCTGAGTTAAATTCATATCGTTGATTTTGCTGATATATGATTTGATTTCATGTTGTTGGATATATGTTGTCATTTATCTTGAAATAAGTTGCTAGTTTATGTGCCATGATATGCACTTAAATTTGAATAACATGATTTTCTCTTTTCTACGTGGTAATTGCATGGAGTTAACCCTTTCTGTTTGTTATTTGTTGTTTGGGCGCTTAACGCTATTAGGCGATAGAGAATCTTCGAAGGAGCTTAACCTTTGTGCAAGTAGAGATGAAGACTTGAAGGATAGTGGAGTACTCGACGAGTAGAGTCTGGTTTAAGGCTAGAGCCTTGGGTTAGAGAGCTTACCGTTATTGGTTTAAGCTTGCATAAAGATTTTAGGAATTTATATTTGAGGTTTCGGGTAGGTTCCGATGCATTGCTTTCCTGCGGTTCCCCGATGTGGAGATCGTAGGGAGTATGTCGGATTCATGGTGTCATTGCATAATAGTTTTGTTGAGTTGTTTCTATTGGTTAGGCTTTGTAGTTGGGAGGATGCACGACATGTTTTGGAAATACACTTCGAAAAGAAAAAAAAATAATACTCGTGTTTATACATTCGTTTGGAAAATATTGCATATTAACTTTGATAGGTTACTAAAGTGACACCCGAAATTCGGGGCGTTACAATAAGGTCTTATTGTATTAGGCCTGATAGGATAAGGTCTGATAAAATTTTAATACTATACAATGTTTGGTCATACACTGTATACTTTGGTGGCGACACTGTTGGTGTGGTAGTGATGGTATTGGAAGGTGATGATGGGTGGCAGTGGTGGTGAATGGTGGTGGCGGCGGTTGTGGCGGTAGTGGCGATGGTGGCAGTAGTGGAGGGTGGTGGTGACAGTGGTGGTGAAGGGTGGTGTTGGTGGCGATGGTAGTGGTAGTAGTGGCGATATCGATGAGTAGAGCGTGGTGGTGGTGGCGGCGACGGAGGTAGCGGTGGCGGCAGTGGAGGTGGAGGCGGTGGTGGTGGAGGGTGGTTGTGATGGCAGCGGCGGTGGTGGCGGTAGTGGTGGAGGTAGTGGTGGTGGTCGGTGGTTATGGTAGTGGCGGTAGTGAAGGTGGTAGTGGTGGAGGCGGTGGTGGTAGAGGGTGATTATGGTGGCGGGGACAGTGGTGGTGGTAGTGGAGGCGATGGTGGTGGAAGGTGATTGTGGTGGCGGTTGATTAAATATATTCAAGTAGTTTATACATTGCACTTTTATCATGCCTTATCCATCATTTATAGGGTGGATTAAATAATCCATCATTTTGATGTATAAGAAGAGATTGATTTATAAGCACAATACAATGTGAGCACCAAACAATGGATAAATCCATAATGTATTGTATAAGCATATACTATCATGCCGAATACGACGTACCAAACGGACCCTTAAGATATTTTAGTGATGCACAACTTTTAAGGCTTATTATCCCTTTTGGTCCCCTAGGATTCTGAAATGTGCAAACGACGTCTCTAAAGTTTAAAAATAGTATTTCGCTCGTCCATGTTAGGCTTCGTCAACACTTTTGATCCCTCACCAGATATCTGTCCAAAAATTAACGTTCTTATCTGAGTTGGAAAATTTTCTAATTGGCGTGGCATGAGATTACGAGAGAGAAGGGTTACTAGGAGAGATGAAAATCATGTGCTACTCACATGATTGAATCAGAAGTTCAGAACCTTATTTCTCCTTCGTGTTCTTCTTCTCCATCTCTTCTCCCCCAAATCACAAACCCTAACCAATCCTCTTCTTTTTCTTTCCAACCCAGAAATTTGTGTTCTCTTCATAATTCCCAGAAATTCCAAGGAATGAATATTCAAAAAAGAAGAAAAACCCCAATCTCAATCCGCTCAGAAAACGACGGTACAAAGCTAGAATGAAGAGTCACCAAATGCCTAGAGAAACATGAACGATTGAAGCCAAGCTTGAATTTTTATCTTCCTCTCAGAAAAAAAAACCCAGATCCTTAGTCCCAATTTCAAAAACAAAATCAAAATCCCATTAAACATATAAACAAAAACGATGCTCAAAACCACCGTCCCAATATAAAAATTAAATTTCTATCTATAGGGAGTAGTTCAAACCAACCCCAGAATTGAAGAGTAGAGGCCATGACTAAGCTTCTCTCTATTATGCTTCTAGCACAACCATTTCCATGATTGCAACAGCGGTAATTAGACACAACCCATCACACTTACCTTCCTCCCTTTCCCTCGTATGTTGCCGCTGGTCCCGCCTACATCCTCTGTCGCTCGTCGCCACCTCCTCTGCCACTCTCCTCGTCGATGTCTCAAACCCCACCCTCTTCCTCCCCTAATACGAACCAGATCTGGGTCCCCTGTGTGCTACGAAAATGAGGGAGATCGAACCAGACCTGCACCTGCTCCATGGGTTTCTCATTCTTGATTTCTGGGTCCCTTGTAGTGTTGTTGGGTTTATGGTTGAAAGACCAGCTCGTTCTGGATCTTGATTTTCAGTTTGATGTGTTTGCTTGAGGGACTAGCTTGGTGAGATGGTAGTGGCAGGTTCCTCTTACATTCCCCCAAATCTCTCTTAACATATCATTGTTATGGAGAAGAAGAGGATTGGTTAGGGTTGGTGATTTAGGGGAGAAGAGATGAAGAGGGAGAGGGAGAACACGATGCAGATGGAGAAATAAGGATAAGATTGAATCACATGAGAGGCAGTGATGTTCCTTCCTCTCTCCAAATCCCATACCACGTCATTTAAAAAAACCAACTCGGACAAAAACGTTAACTTTTGGACAGAAATATGCTGGGGGACCAAAAGTGTTGACGAAGACTAACGTGGGGTAGTGAAATGTTATTTTTAAACTTTAAAGACCCTATTTACACATGTGATTCTGGGCACCAAAATTGCTAATAAACCAACTTTTAATCACAACTAGAGCTGGGTAAGCGGGTCGATGTCCGCGGGCCGGCCCGCGAGATCGCAGACTAGTGCGGGCTATAGCCCGGAAAATAGAGGACCGCTAAAATGCGGACCTACGCGGAGCGTGCCAACGCGGGGTGAGTCAATGCAGGGCGGGCCTACGAGGGCAAAAAAGGTGTAAGAGAGGCCAAATTCCGTGGACCGGCCCGCGAAACCGCGGACTAGTGCGGGCTATAGCCCGGAAAATAGAGGACCGCTAAAATGCAGGCCAACGCGGGGCGAGCCAACGTGAGACGGGCTTGTGCGGGGCGGACCTGCACGGGGCGAGCCACCTGCGTACCCAGCTCTAATCAGAGCCATTCATTTTATAAACAATAGTTCTTGTTTAATCTCAGTAGTGAGGCACGATTCACTTCTTTGTAAACAACACCGCAGTTAGAGTACATTTAAAATTATGGTTAAATATGTTTGTGGTCTCCTAAAATAGTGAATTATTGTATTCAATCTTACTTTATTTTTTATTTTGGTCCTCAAAGATAGCAAATTATTGATTTTGATCATCTATTCATATTTGTGGTGGTTTAAACTACCACTAACACATTTTGTGGTGGGTTTTGTGCATTAGTGACGGTTTTTAAACTGTCACAAAATATGTTAGTGACAGTTTAAACTGCTACAAAATGAATAGAGAGATCAAAATCAATAATCCTTTGTTTTTGAAGACTAAAATCAATGAGAAAATTAGAAAGAGGATAAAATAATTCACTTCTAGAAAGATTAAAATTATATTTATTCCTAGTAAAAACAAAGCAAGCAAGAAACATCCGATAAAAATAGCAAACGGAGATATTAAAACGGATGGTAGAGTACAATTCTACAAATTACCTAAAAGTAATAAAAAATTGGCAAAAAAGAGGACAGTAGACAAGTACCGTGAAAGAAACATCGCGTACGAAATTAATTCTTGAATTGACAAAACGTTATAGGAAATTTAGAACACAAGCGGTTGCATTAATTAATTACCGACAAATTTTTTCACGGCAACCTTCTTAATATCCTCGACAAACGCATCAAGGTTCCTGTCGGAGGAGCCACCGCGAGCCCTGGCGGCCGCCGCCGCATCCTTCCACTTCAACGCATTCCGCTTCAGCTCCTCCGCTTTCGGCCCCACCATAGCCTCCACTAAACACCTCTTTATCTCATCACTCTTCACCAATTTCTTCTCAGACAACCCATGATGACTCACTCGAATCCCCACCTTAAACACATCCACAATCAACTTTGCATTGGTCATCTGGTCACTGATTTGTGAGAATGTCAACATGGGTACCCCTGAACTCACCGTCTCCAACGTCGAGTTCCAGCCACAGTGAGTGAAGTAGCATGCCACTGAAGAGTGGGCTAGAACTTTCTCTTGTGGGCACCATTTTACCACTTTGCCCCTCTCACTGATTTTCTCGAAAAACCCATCAGGGAAAGCACCAGTTTTCAAAGCTTCTTCTTTGTGAGATTCCCTTAACACCCAGAGGAATGAGACTTCAGATTCCAACAGAGCATAAGCAATTTCACCTAACTGTTCAATAGGTAGTGGAAGAATAGTGCCAAAACAAATGTAAACCACAGATGATTTTTGCTTTGAATTCAACCACTCAATAATGGAATCATCAGCTTTTTTGGAAGTACTATTAGAATTCTCTGCTGCTGCTGCTCCTAATGGCATCTTGTACAAAGGCCCAACAGGCCTAATCAAAATATTTAAATCTGAAGACAAATAGTTGAAAGAATCTTGCTCTAGCTCCTCAAATGTGTCCATGATTATGCAGAAGATTTTAGACAATTGGTCAAATTGTTGGGTCACCAAGGTTTGCACAAAAGGGACTGGACTAAAAGGGTGGAGAAATCCAGGGACTTCATTGTATTTAAGGTGTAAAGTAGGCAATTGAACATCAAGGTAAGGCTCAGTTTCTGTAGGAAAAGGTGTTAATTTTTGAAAATAGTGATGACAAGCAACAAAGGTAGCACAAGCATGAATCCAATACATAGCACAAGGGATATCCAATTCAGCGGCTACCTCACAAACCCATGACACAAAAGGGTTGTTGATGATGCATGAGACAGGACGATTTGCATCTGCATGTTTTTTGATCAACTGGGGTAGAATTTTCTTGCCATATTCCGCAATCTGAAGTGAGTAATCTTTAAGGTCGTTCCTTGTGGGATGATCTTCTGGTAAACCGTCGTCGTATAAGTCGAACTGGAGGAAACCGTCGCCGATTGGTGTGGGTGGTGGTGGTGATGATGTTCCGTTGGCGGTGGCGGTGGTGGTGGTGGTGGTTGCTGCTGCTGCCACCACCATCTCCTCGCCCTTTTGGCGGGTGGTGGAGAAAGTGACGAATAAGCCCTTTGCGGCGAGGTGTTTGCCTAGTCGGAGGAGAGGGCTTATATGTCCTTGTGCTGGAAATGAAACTAGGAGCACATGAATGGGGGATTCGGACACCATTGCTTTCTGCTTTCCTATTGTTTTCTGCTTTACTATTGTTTGATTGATTTTGAGTTCTGTGTCTATCATTAAATAGAGGGACATTAAGTGGAATATTTAATTAGTTTATATTTCTAAATGTAAAAAAAGAAATGTAGTAGTAATTGTCTAGATTACTGTATGGAAATGTTGGTAAAATCACCTTTAGCTTCATATTGTCAATAAGACAATAACTTTGTTTGGCATGTCATTTCAGTTAGTTTATAGCTTATTTGACTAGCTTAAAGCTTATTTGACTACTTTAAAAGCTCTTTAAAAGTGTTTAGTGAAAGAGCTTATTTCAGTAGCTTAAAGCTTTAAGCTATAAGCTATCTCAGGTAGCTTATAGCTTAAAGCTTATAGCTTATTAAATTTATTCTCATTTTTATCTTTATTATTTTATTAAAATTTCACCATTACCCTTATATATTTATAAAAACACTAAACTCATTTTCCTCTCACACTTATGTAGTTCTCGTCACCATTTCCGCCACACCGGTGCGCACCACAAGTATTAAAAATATTTCATTAATAAAAACAAGTAAAAATTAATAATGTATTTTTAAGATGATAAATAACTTGAGTTAATAAAAATATTTAAAGTGATAATAATTTTAATATTAATATTATATAGGTATTAATGTAAAAATAAAGTAATGTTAAATATAAAAATAATTATACAAGTATGTCCTTTTATGTCCTTTTACAATTTCAGCTTGTTTAACAGCTAGTTTTACCAAACACTTTTGTTTCAATCACGTAGCTTTTCAGCTTTCAGCTAGCTTATCAGCTTCCAGCTAGCTTATAAGCTTTCAGCTAGTTTTTCAGCTTTCAGCTAACTTATTAGCTAAACATGCCAAACATAGCCAATAACATTATTTTAACAGGTGTTATAAGTTAGAATTCAAAATACTAATTGTTCTAGATCTAGGACTAGGAACGGCATGGAATAAAGACATTGATACCGCAAATCCTAGCAGACCTAAAAAGGAAGAGAAATAATAATATCATGTATGTATAATAATAAATGGGTCGCATTTACAATGAGTGACTTCCATTTTTATAGTGAGATAATCTAAAATCATAATGCTAGTCTAATTGGACTCTTCGACCTCATAAAACCTCAGCCCAAGAGTCGTATGGGCATGACCTATTCTCTCTATAAGAAACAAGTCGTCATATCCTAGTTAAAGGTGCAACTGGTCGTCATAAGGAAGAATCGTCTAGCCGTCCTATAGTCACGTCAGGCTCTAAAATATTGTTACATCATATAAACTATTTCACATAATATTTATCTTGGTGATTTGGACAAATCTAAAAAAAATGTCGGATCCACATGTTTTTTTCTTGCTATTCAAGCATATCCTTCCGCATAAAGACGAAAGAATAGTTTCTTGAAGTATTGTCAGACAGTAATGTGGAGACTATGTAATCATGTTTTTTTTTATTACACATGGATTCAGTAATCGAACTCATAATCATATATTTAAGAGACTCGAGCATCTTCTACTCGAATGTTTGGGTACCTGTTTTTATTTAAGGGGTACGTACTTAAAATTCAGGGTTGCTCTTATTTACTGAATAATGTTGCTTTCACACCTTTCTTTGAGATGGAAAGAGGTGGAAGAATGAGAGAAATAGAAAGAAAAGAAAAAGTAAGAGAGATAAAATATGATGTGATAAATGATAAGAGAAGAGAGATAAAAATAAAAATAATTGAAAATGATGTGTACACGATGATATCATGGCGACTATTGACGTTGAAACAGGTCCACGAAGCTGTAGTAGTACACGTTGGTTGTTCCCTCCACTTGGTTGGGTTAAATTTAACGTCGATGGATCGGTGTGGGATAACAACGCTGCAGCTTGTGGTGGAGTGCTTAGGGACAGTGCTAGTCGCTGGGTGCAGGGTTTTTGCAGATGTTTGGGTACCTCAAATTCTTTGTTGGCGGAGCTCTAGGCCATTCGTACAGCGGTGAAGATCTTGGGTAGTACCTCTTTTCCTAAGGTTGTGATTGAATGTGATTTTGTTGATGCTGTTGCAGCGGTTAATGCGTCTGGTAATCTGGTTAATCCTTATTTGGGGATGGTTGGGGCCACTCGCGCGTGGGATCCCACGTGGTATGGAGGTTTTTTTTCACCATGTCTTGCGGGAAGTCAACTCTCGGGCAAACTGTCTTGCGAAAACTGCCAATGTATTTAGTTTTCGAACACAGATGTTGTGTTCTCCTTTAGCGGAATGTCGTAGTATTTTAGTTCAGGATGCTGATGTAGCATTAGCTTCTTCGTGCTCTTGTTGTTTAGCGTTTTTTCTCTTACGAGGCCTTGCCCCTTCATATTTCTAAAACAAATTTGAGGTGTGAACATATCATTGTTGTTTCACTAAATATGTGGGTCTTTTTTTTTGAATATAAAAAAGAAAATCATTAATCAAGGAATATTTTTTTGAGTCCAAAGGAGGAGTACTTTTCAATTTTCATAGGATCAAAGAATGATGTCATCAGAGTTATTACCAAATGTGCCGGTGTCACAAGATAAAATAATAATTGGGTCGAATTAATGCAGACATAAATGTTTCGCCAAATGTTTCAAGAGAAAATCTTACCGTCAAAAGTTAAAATATTACTAATAGTGTCTATTTTTTATTTATTAAATTGCTCATAGAATTTCAAATTAAGTGTAGAAAATGTAAGATTTGAATGCTGTTTATATAAATTGAACTCTAAATCTAAGATTTCAAAAAATCATTATGTACCAATACAATCATTATTTACCAATTCCGTTGAGTTAATATTGTCTATTTGAACATTATTGGTTCAAGAAATTGAAATTCAACTGAAATAGTACTCATGGAGTAGTATATTACTATATTTGACTTGGTGGGGGAACACAGAGAAATTCAATTCCTTTTTCAACTCAAACGGCAGTTAGACGGAAAAAGTAGACGTCGAGGACTTGGAGGAATAACTGACACAAATTTCTGAAAGCTAACGATGCGCCGTAACGGGAGTTTGGTAATAGAAGTGGACTGTGGACATTATGTACCTCCTTGGCACGAGATGCACGAGCTACATGATGTGGCAGAACATACCTCACTCATCCTATCAACTTTTCTTTTTGTTACAAGTCCTATACTGCTACACATCATCAAGGTGTGCTTAGCTTGGGGTGTTCAATCGTTTGACCAAACCAATGAAACCATATTCGGATTTTTCTTCAGAAATTCTTGCGGAATTTACTTCAGAAGTTATTGAAGGAAAAATGGGTAACAAAATCAGTAGAAAAGTACTGCTCGCCCAGTTCCTATTTAACTCTTCAGAAAGAGAAGAAACACGCATATTAAGGAGTGCAATTAATTTTGTTACTTTTTATAAAAGTATTATTTGATTTCATATATCATCTTTTAAAATGTATATTATCTTTTCTCATTTATTGTTCCTGCAAGGACATTTCTCGGAAAAACATTATTTATTACTCTCTTGAAACTCTAAGTGGACAGATATATAGGAACAATTTTTTTTCTTTAAAGTGGACAGTTAATAAGGAACAGAGAGAGTATTTTTTAAGAAATATTTGTAGGAAATAACTTTCCGGCGGTTTGAAACCGCCGCTCAATAACCACCGCTATATCTGTAGCAAAATTCGCATAAAATTCTGAAGTAAAATCCATATAAGTGGTAATTTTATGTTTTTACAATAGTTATGTTTAAGAATCATTATTCACGACCAAAATCAAAACCGATTTTAAATTTGGATACAGATTTAAATTGGATATGGTTTTCAAACTGGTTTAAAAGTATTTTTCCCATTAAAAAAATTGGTTTTGGTTAAAATTGAATTTTAAATTGAATAAGTTTAAAATCGGTTTTTAAAACCGGATTTGGTTTAAAACATGATTTAAAATGAACTTTGTTTGAAAACCGGTTTTAAAATTATATTTTCAATTGAATTTAATTAAAAAACCATTTTATGAAACTGAATTTGATTCAAAAGCGAATTTTAAAAGTGGATTAAAATTATGGTTTCTAGATATAAACATACTATATGAATTCATTAACCCTCCTTAATTGCTTTGCAGAAATTTCTAGCAATCAAACATGATCAGACCCAGAAAAGCTTGAAACACCGAGTTTCGAGGATTTGATGATGAACGCACACAACAAGTTCATAAAAGCTTCGAAGTGGAATGCTTCAAGGATTAACATTGAGCTTCGAGGATGAAGACTAAGCTTCGATGAACACTTTGAGGATGAAAACCCGAATTCGGAAGATGAACGAAATTGACGATGATTCGTTTGATGACTTCGCATGTGTTCAAGAAACTCAAAGTTAGAATGAGTGTTCTAATGTTAGAGTTCACCGGTTCAGATAGATTGGGATTAGAATCAAATTTGATATTTGGATATGAACATGTGTACCAAAAGTTTATGTCTGAATTTAAAATTTGGAAAACTAAAATGTTTTAAAATAAACAATTGGATATTTGTATAACTGATTCTAGAAATTTTGATTTTGTAAAATTTGGACTGAAATTGACATGAACTTTAGCGTTATTCATATTTAATACTCTATTCGCTCCTTATTTATAAATCATGTTTTCCCAATTCTCTATAATTAAGAAAGTTAGTTAAAATTAGTTGGTTGTAATAATTTTTTGTTTTTTTAGTAAATTTTCTAAATTAAACTAATTTAAAATTTTCACTCCATAGTAATGTTCCACTATCTTTAAGTTGCAATGGAAATAAAGTAAAATTTTGGAATGTGGGAATTTTTTTAATTTTGAATGTTAAATATAACAGCAAACATAGAAAAAAAATTAAGGTTTCATAAGTATTGTAAAGTGACTTATATACTATGACAAAAAATTGACTTAAAATAAGAGGCGGAGAGAATAAATGATGAGAGGTTGTAATGAATAAAATTCAAAAGGGTAAAATAGGAAAATGTTGAAAGAGTTTTTACCTAACCACTTTCGAATTTTTCAAGACTCAATTGTAGTATAGCAAAAGGTTTTGTCGTATCCGCAACGAATTGCTAATACAAATGTCGTTCTTTAATAAAATTACTTAAGTAATGAGTTCAACAAGGGTTTCAGTTGACTGTTTTGAGATACGTTGTGAACATAAAAAGAAAAGCTGTAATAAAACGGATTGTGAACAAATAGAGAGAACAATTAGAATTGGATTTTGTCGATTACCTCTTCAGTATCCTTATAATTTCACATATAAATTACTTTCTATATTGGATTTCATCACATCATTTCTTATCCTCTTCGTAGTTCCCTCATAAAAAGGATTATCACTTCACTTTCTAAAAATCAACCCCTTGAATAATTTAGGAAAACAAGTTTCCTTTAGCTTAGATGTTTATTGACTAATTGATTCCAATTTCATTTCTAAAACTAAAACTCACTAGATGATCTATCTATTTCAGAATCAAAGGAATAGTTTCCACCACTCAATCAAATCCAAAATCAAGCTTTAGTTGATCAATATAAAACTAGCATGAAGAACAAGATAAGATCATTGAAATCCACGTGAGAATCAAGATGAATACATTCAAGATAAAAAACTGCATCCAATTCCAACACAAAGAGGTTTAGCTATCCATTTCCATGGAAGCTTTAAAGCTTACAAGAAATGTAGAGAAGAAGATGATATGTGCCGTCGTCGGCGTCTCCCCAGCTTGACGGAGAGTGCGAGAACTCTCAATCTCCCTTTCTTTCTTCGTGGGTTTTCCTTTCTCTCAAGTTCTGGTTCCGTTTTATCAGTTCTTTTCTCTACTTTCCAAAAACAGATCTGAACGTGGTTTTATAATAAAACCCTGCAACTTTTAGGCTTAAGCCAAAAGTTTTCTTCAAGGCTAGGTAACTATTTTTGGCTTAAGCACAAACAGATGTGGCTTAAGCCAAAATCTCAATCATCACACAAAGCTTCTGTCGATCTCATGAATTTATTGGCCTAAGCCATCCATGATTTGTCTTAAGCCAACATTCCTCAATTAAGTCAACTCTACGGTCTCTTCTTTAGCTTAAGCCAAAATTTCTTGGCTTTAGCTAAAATCTTCAATTTGGGCTATGATTTGCTTGAATCCCTTTGATATTTCTACTACAAACAAAAACAGCGAATTTAATACTTATTTCAATTTTCAATCATATTTACTATAGTATTTATAAAAACTAATTATCTATTACTCTAACCTATTGAGGGTTAATTTGAGAGACATTTTTCGCATTTAGAATAATTGAGTGGTAAATTCAACATGAGAACTTGAGTGAATTCCACACTTATCAACTCCCCAGACTTGGAAATTTGTTTGTCCTCAAACAAAAGGTATTGACTATCCAAAAAGAACATATTCGCAATGGATTTTGAAAAACCATGACTCATGAACTACCACTTTCAAACCCTTACTCATCGCATGATCCTCATTTTCAAAACAATTTTTTTTAATTAAGATCATGTGAAGCCCACAACATTTTACCAAAATCATAATACAAGAACATGCTCAACATGAGATTCTAAGTACACATTAACCTTCCAAACTTTCCAATCAGGAATCACTCAAATTCTCATCAAAATTATTATCCAAGAGATCAAAGGGAAAGTGTTTAATCTATCATTGAATTACAAAATCAATCTTGTTACCTGACTCAGTAATCATCAAATTCCATGGTTAATTCGGAATCACAAAGGTCTTTCTAGGATTGTAATGAGGTCTGGTTTCAAAAAACAATTGGTTTCTCTGGATATTCAAGGTACTTTCAATTCAAGAAAGCAACAATGACATGAATAACACTCATGAACCCTTCACTCTCACCTTAACCAATTCTTTTGTTGTGTCACTATTTTTTCATCACTTACACCCCAACCCTTTCATATCTTTTCAACTTCTCAACCTTCCTTCTTTTGTTTTCTTTTGTTCATTCCCTTTTTTTTTTCTTCATATTTTGTTTTCAATAATATATTTAATTTACACAAAATAGAGAAATTGCAAAACTTTATATCTAAAAGCACTAATAACCTTCACTCCCCCAAACTTAGCATGTTTACATACAATCCTTTCATAAATGCTCTCTTGACATAAAAGTATGAGAGAAACATTGTTTTTCTTTTAGGCTTGGGTCATATACAAAGAACATGATTTCAATTTCATGCTCAAAAGGGGTGCAATTGGAATTCCTAATCAAAGGTAGGCTTATTTGACTAAGTGGATATTTACACTAAAGAACAAAATGCCTTGATCATTTTCCATCATTTCCATGCAATTACAATCAATCAGAGTCTCAAGCAAGATCAATTATGAAATACAATGACAATTCTCTCTTTCTCTCATCTTACCAGTGTTTGGCTACACTCCCTCACACAGCTTAGGGGTCCCTGAGCATTTTTCAGATGACTTAAGCTCCTGGCTTAAGCAAAATTGAGCCCATGGTACATTGTTTCTGCTTTCTGAATTTGGCTTAAGCGATCATTTGGCTGGCTTAAGCGAAGTACCTGTAATTATGCAGCAGAATACTGTCAAGTCTTGCCAAAATTCACAAGTCTAGCCTCCAAAATTTGTATTTCTCTTCTACCTTGCTTTTCAATCATAATGAGGCATTTCTATCTTCAATTTAAACATGTGAATCACTGAAATTTCACATATTAATCATTAAAGAACATGAATTCAATTTAGCATTCATTTTGATTATTTGCACACATGGATACCTCAAATTTTGATTCATTCATTCTCAATGCTTCCTATGAAGGTAAACCACTTACTTGTCATCTAAGAAACTTGTGTGAAGAATAAAATTATGAAAAGAGACACAAGATTCTTATTTCACACTCTAACTCATCCCTTATACACAATTCTTTTATTTTCACAACCCAACACCTCAATTTCTTATTTTCTCATTTTTCCGGCTTTCTAAGTCCTCAGACTCATCATTCATATCATTTAAAACTTGTGACAGACCTTAAACTACACAATTGAAGCACATTCCCACAAGGCACACTCCAAATTTAAGAAAAGTACACAATGAGCAGTCTTAATGCATTTTCACTGCAAAGCCAAAGAGTTCACATTAGAACCTTTCTAATATTTGAAAAATAACATTAAAACACAAACATGAGTTTGTTCAAAAGCTATGGAAAGCAATTTTGTACAATTAATGCAAAAAAACACACTTAGAGAGACTTGTTTTTCATCATGAGCACACTACTACATACCTCAATTTTCCCAAAACACACCAACCTCAAAAACCATCCATCCTGCATGATAAGCATCAAATTAGACCTGTTACAACTTTGAAAATCAGGTTTTGCACAAAATTTCACATGACCCAAATTTCACTTAACTCTCATGCATTTTCACAAGTCATCCTCAAATTCAAAAAATATGATTTCATTGCTTCCAAAGCTTATGAACACACTCAATATATCTATCAAGACTTGTGAAGAACCCAAAAGCACACAATTAATCAAAGCTTCACAAAATCACACAACCACTTACTAAAATACATAAATAAAGCAAAAGCAATAAAAACACTGGGTTGCCACCCAGAAAACGCTTGTTTAACGTCATTAGCTTGATGCAAACACTATCATGGTGCCCACAATGAGAAAGGAAATACATTCCCTTCCTCTTCTTCGGCCTCTTTATTTTCTTGGCCCACTTTTCATTTTCTTTTTTCTTACTCCACCCCAATTCTCTTTCATTTTCTTCTTTCAAATCAAATTCACATGTTTTCGGTTTAGCATCACACTCATATTCACATGTTTTCTTGGCCCACTTTTCCTTTTCTTTTTTCTTACTCCACCCCAATTCTCTTTCATTTTCTTCTTGTAAATCAAATTCACATGTTTTCAGTTTAGCATCACACTCCTATTCACATGTTTTCTTGGCCCACTTTTCCTTTTCTTTTTTCTGACTCCACCCCAATTCTCTTTCATTTTCTTCTTTCAAATCAAATTCACATGTTTTCGGTTTAGCATCACACTCATAGTCACATTTTCGGTTTCAGATTCAGAGACATGCGACATTTGTTTTCAATGAGAAATTGAAGGCCTTGAAATGACACTTGAAGAAATGGAACAAGGAGGTGTTCGGTAATGTCAATGAGAAGAAAAAGGAGCTAAGCATAGAGGAGGTCTGACAGAAACAATCTTTACTCGCTGTACATTGAAGTATTTCTAAGCTTAATGAGTCACTTCTCTATCAAAAATCTAGATCACGGTGGATTAAGGAGGGGGATTTGAACTCAAAGTACTTCCATGCAATTGTTAACCGGAGGAGAACAAATAACATTGGTGGGATGAACATTGAAGGGAGGTGGACTGAGGATCCAACCATGATTAAAAGGGGGGTTAGGGAGTTTTTCAAGGAGAAATTTCAGAGGCAGCAAGGAAGTCACCCTCAGCTTGATGGTGTACATTTTAGGTCGGTATCAACGACAGATAATGCATTTATATGCTCCAATTTTGAACTGGAAGAGATCAAAGGCAATTTGGGAGTGCGTCAATGATAAAAAGCCTTGGTCCAGATGAGTTTAATTTAAGGTTCTTAAAGTCTTTTTGGGAGACTATAAAGGTGGATGTTCAGAAGATGGTGGAGGAATTATATCACACTACACCAAAACAACGACTTAGTGGCCAAAATTTTGCGGCAGTTGGGCCAACTGCCGTCTTAAAACTCACTATTTCGCGGCGGATGGCCAACCGCCGTCGCTCCTTTTTTGAAAACGTACTATTGGCGGCGGTTACAACCGCCGCTAACATTACTGGTAAAATTACTCCTTATTATCGACGGTTGCCAAGGGCCGGCCCTAATTTCCCTCAATTGATTTTCCAAATTCTAAACCCGCGAATGATTTTCAGTTCCCTCCCTAAATTTCATTCACGCTCAATGTGACCCTAAATTTCTCAGTTCTCCCTAAATTTCATTCACGCTCAACTCACCTTCACGCTCCTTCTTCCTCATCGTGAGGGCTCACCTTCACGCTCAATGATTTTCAGTTCCGCGAATTGCTTCTCTTTCTCAGTTCTTGCTCACGGTTCTGGTATGTGTGTTCTCTTTCTCACATGTCTTGCATCTCTTTCTCTCAAATTTTCTTAGATTTCTCTCACAACATATATCCCTAACTCTCCTCTCTTTGAATTTGGGGAACAAGACCCATTATAGTGATTCTGCTTTCTGATCTGCTCCTAACACGAAGGAGGAAAGGCACTGATTCCCCTGGCTTGATTGTTCCACTTGAGAAGGTTAGGGTTTCTCCAATCTCTCTTATAGTTTTTTTTTCCTATTTCTCTTTTACAAATTCATAGGCAATGTCTGATATATGAATATGCATATGGAGGCTCTTAACTTTTGTTTATGTCCTTGAATTTTTTGCAATGTATGTTCTTAACTTTTGTGTATCTCGTCTTTTTCATTTGCATCCAGCTTCTGATATGAAATGGGTTAGGGTAGTAATGACTTGATTAACTGATTATGAATTTTTCAATTATGGGAAAATGATGAAGGTTAGCTCACTGAAGTGAGAAGGAAGCTTTAGGTTTTCAGATATGGTGCTACTGAAGTACAATGCTTTGTCAACTGGGAATGTAAAGTAGTAAAGAAGCTCTCCTGAGCTCATAAACTTGTTGAGTTTGCAAGTAACAATTGTAGATTTGACATCGTTGAGTCCTGTTCTAGTTAATCTATCTATTCCACTTAATTTGGGATGATCGGGCGTTTAAAAAATGTACTAGGTAAATAAGACGTTATACCATAGCCCTGTCTGTGTCTATTAACCTATGGATTTTTTTTCTATCAAGTTATGTTGTATACAATAGTTTGAGAGTGAAAGGACAGAGTTTAAACATCACTTGGTGAGATGGGGCACTACTTGCTTGCCTCCTATTAGCCGGGTTTCCAGGTTGCGGAAGATTTTATTTGTTTAACTGAGGCCTGTTTAGCAGATCATGCTTATGGTTTTCCTTGTCCAACATAGTTGCAATTGGAGTAATTCAACTTGAGACATATACCATTTCTTCAACACTTCTTTATCTTTTGAAATTAAACTGATAGCTCTTTATCTTTCCAGCTCTATGTCATTCTTCTAGTTCCTTTTTGTTTCATTTTTAAGTCCTATTATTTATCCTTTGTTTGCTGTTTTTATGTTGGTAATTAGTTCTCCTTTATTCTATTTTGCTGTTACTGCACTTTGGGTTTTTAATTTGCTCTTTTTTGCTGTCCTAGGCTATATATATGGCTGCCATTTAGTTTTTTATTTGCTCTTTTTTTTTCCTTGGAAGGTTCTGTGTTTCCAAGCTTAATCTTGGCGTTTGGAAATCTAGTTTGGCTCCCCTTATTATCTAAGCTCTTTTTCTGCATCTCTCCCAGCTGTGTTGTATTTATCAGGTATATATCTCTACTGGCTTACTGCAGACTTTGGTGGTAAAGTGTTGAAAGTGGAGGATTTAGACAAATGGCAAGATCAAATCATCCTCACCTTATGCCACATGGAAATGTTATTTCCTCCTTCATTCTTCACAGTGAGTGTTCACTTAGTTGTTCATCTTGTTGAGGAAATTAAGCTTGGAGGTCCTGTCCATTATCGATGGATGTATCCGATAGAAAGGTAAAAGTGTGTTACAATATTTTTTTGTTTTTCATTTGGTAAAGTATATGGTTATTAAATCACGTTTCTTTGGGTTAACTTATAGGTACTTAGGACATCTAAAATCCTATGTACGTAATCAAGCAAGGCCAGAGGGCTCCATAGCAGAAGGCTACCTGATGGAAGAGATTCTTACATTTTGTTCAAGATATTTAGATAACATTGAGACAAGATGGAATCGACCTCACCGTGTTGATGATGAACCTAATCATATACAATCTCAATCACGTGCAGCTGAATTATTTCCTAATGTTGGGAGGCCAGTTGGTAGCTTTTCTAATTACACCCTTACACACATGGAAAAGTTACAAGCTCACAGGCACGTGCTGACAAACTGCCTAGCAGTTGATTCCTATTTTCAGTAAGTTGATCTTTCATTTGGATTGATCACTAAATTTTTCCTTCATGTATCTAACATGATATAAATGAATAGGCAATTTAGAGCTAGTGTACGAAGGCAGTTAAGGAGTGGTGCAAGGAATACTCCTGAGGTTGACAAGAAGGTTCACAGAGAGTTTGTTCGTTGGTTCTCTAATCGTGTAGGTGTTTGTGTGTACGTATTTAACATTTATATTTTAATTGGAATTTGACTAACATTGTGTGGTGTGACTTGTAGATCCGAAATAATCTCGACACTATTTCCGGACCAGATAAAGATATTCTTATTAGTCTCTCACAAGGTCCTTTTAACCAAGCTAGAAAGTTCACTGCATTTAATGTCGGTGGATACAAATTTCGAACCTTAGCACGAGACAAGTTATTAAAAACTCAGAATAGTGGAGTTTATGGCATGTTTGGAACAAGAAGTTACTCAAGCAGTAGTGATTCTCAAATGAGGTTTGGAGGGGTGCCTTATTATGGAAGATTGGTAGAAATCATTGAAATTTACTATAATGGTTTCACTGTACCCATGTTCAAATGTGAATGGGCTAATACTACAAACCAAAAAGGCTTAAAGACAGATAAATTGGGTTTTGTGTCTATTAACTTTGGAAGACTAATACATACTGGAGCACATGAAGATGACGAACCGTATATTAAGGCCTCTGAAGCTCAGTTGGTATATTATGTGGACAATGAAAATGATCAAGGTTGGAGAATACCAGTTCATCTGAAGCCAAGAGACTTGTATGAGATGGGAGAAGATGAAGAAATTATGGCATCCGATGAGACATACCCATCACAAAATTTGGAACAAGTTTTCTCTGATGCTACAAATCACATACCATTGGCAAGAATGACTACAGATGATGATCCTGAAGACATACCCATCATTGATTATGATTTAAGCTCTGATAATGAGGATGATGTCTAATTTCATGATAACTATGGGTGTAATTTTGAAAGTTGCGTACTTGTTTTGATTCTAGGTCATTTTTCATATGAATCTATATATATTGATTCATTGTGATATGATATTAGTAGGATTGGTCCCTAGTGGAATATTTTAAATTTTTACTTTAATTCAATGACTGTTTAAATGCATGCATGACCTTATATTATTCAAAACTGGTCTCTTTGATCATATTGTATTCAATCTTTGATTGCATAGTTGTGCAACTACTTTGAATTTTCTGCAGGTATGACTCGTAGACCCAATACTCGTGGTCGTAGGTGTCTATCAACACCTAATGACCAATCTGGCTCTTCATAAATGAATCCAAGTGCACAAGTTGGTAGCAATCATAGTGCGTCGATAACAAATACTGGATCATCATCTCAGGAAGGTGTTCAAACTAACTCAACCAGTCCAAATGAGGTACATGCAAATGCTCAGGATGGGCCACAAGTTGCAGCTTCATCCTCAACTCAAAGAAAGCCTAAAAATGCTAGTTGGAATGTGAATGTCATAGGTATGTCACTTTTTTTTTATACAACTTCAGTTTTTTATTGATCTTATACTTCCATTGCAATCTCATATTCGGTCACATGTCGTGTTAGATCCCGATGGTCATATTATTCCATCAAAGTTAAGAGCAGCTGATGTCTTGTCTACAAAAACTCCCAATAGGATACTAACCCAGTGGAATTCACGTAGCCAACCAGTAGGAGAGTCTGGTGGCTTATTGGGTCAAGCTTTGGGGCTTCTGGCGAGCAATTTTTCCCATTTTCCAATAGTGTATGAGAACTGGAAAATAGTACCTGATCATTACAAGGATAGTGTTTATGCCACCATCAAGGTACTAATTTTAATTAATCGAATGCATTTGATGTATTATGGTTTGAAGTTCTAACATATTTCATTATGTTTTGTTGAAGGAAAAATTCGTGGTAAATGAGGATGATCATAGAAAATTTATCTTAACTAGTTTGGGGAAGAAATGGAGAGACAACAAATCTGAACTGTTCCTTGAGAAGTATGATTGGGGAGTTTCTATGGCACAAAATATTCAGAATCCCCCAGTAGGGATTGAGCCAGATCATTGGATACTTTTTGTGCAGCACAAGCTAAGTGATAAACAAAGGGTAAGAAGAATCCATTAATTTTTTTAACTTATTCTTTCTTATTTTATGATTGGTTGATCATTGTATTTGTTAATAATGTAGGAAATATCTGAAAAAAATGCAGCAAATCGAGCTAAACAAGTGATCCCTCATACACTGGGATCAAAGTCACTAGCAAGAAAGAAAGATGAGCTGGTATGAAATTCTGATCCTTACTCAATTTGTTGGTATTTGAAATTTTCAGAAGCATGAATTAAATGTATGGTTATTGTTTATATGGTGCAAAAACTTAGGAGTTGCAAGATGGACGACCATATAGTAGAGCAGACATGTATCTTGTTTCTCATCAAAAGAATGATGGAACTTATGTTAATGATGAGACTAGACTCAAATGTGTACGTATAGTTTATTATTAGTCATTTCGAATTGTCATTGGAAACTTAATCACTATGGCTGATTGGTACACTTCATATGTGTTTGTTCAACATTATATGCAGGACCAATTGCGTACCGCAATTGAAAATTGTTCTTCTGAGAATGAAGCCTTTGTTGATACTTTTGGGAATGAACGTCCTGGATATGTACGTGGCATGGGACTTGGAGTAACTCCAAGTCAGCTCACTATATCTAGCTTCAACAGGTCAACCCTTCAAAATGATGGTTTGATTGAAAAAATGCAATCTGAAATTGAATCTCTAAAGGAAAAAGCTGCTGAAGTTGATGCTTTAAAAGCACAAGTTGCTGAGATGGATGTTTTGAAGGAACAACTTGCTTTCCTTATGCAAGTTCATAAAAAAAATGGGGTAAAGAATTTTATACTAAATTTGCTAAACATTTTTATTTTTATGTCATATGTGTATAAACTTGCTTAGGAAATAAATCTGAAGTGGTCACTATGTCTCTGCTGAGCAATATAATAGTACTTAGTTTCTTAATTGCACATGCATCATATATGCACATAGTTACTGAAATAGAATATGTGGTCTTTGCATCCCTACTTGAACATATGAGCTATGAAGGTGGTGGATATATTTTGGCAAAAGTTTTTCTGGACATGCAGTTTTTGTAAATGATTATTTGATTGATCTTGTTTAGGTATCAATGAACAGACCCTTCAAGTCTGATAAATATGTTCTATTCTATTGAAATCCTTTAGTCTTTGTCTATGAATTCTCCTCAATCCTCACCACTTTCAGAATATGTAGGCTTTATTTTAAGTGGCTTTAACGCCATAGAACATGATTTTAATGAGGTACAAGGCATAAAACTTAAACACAAAAACTAGTATAGCTTTCACTTACCTTATAATTTCTTTTTAATTTCAGGTTGTTAACTTGGAATCACCGAGAGAAACGAGGTCGTCTTCCTCCTCTAGTCATGTTTGAAGATCAAGGAACATCATCACAAAAGACTATTTAGATTTAGAAATTTTCATGTTATGAACTTCGTAGACCATGTGTGGAAAATACCATTGTGTTTATTTCCTTTTAGTGGAACATGTTATGTGCACTTTGTGGAACATAACTTATATTTTGGATTTGTGTTAAGCACTCTTAGCTTCATTGTGAAAAATATTTGGTGGTTGAATGGATTTTCTTTGCCACAACATTTTCCCTTTGTTAATTAATTTAATATGCAACGAAAATTATAAAGCAGGTTAAAAAAAAAACAGGAAAAAAAAAGGAAAAATAACGTTAATTTTCTGGAGTTTTACCGGCGGTTACAACTGTCGCTAGGTCTACAAAGAATAGGTAACTTGTTTTATGTTACCGGCGGTTGGGACCGCCGCAACATCCAAGTTTACATCTGTTGAAGGAAGGTACTTGGCGGCGGTTACAAGCGCCCCTAAATATTCAAGTTCTTTTGCGGCGGTTCAAACCGCCGTTAATCCTACCAGTTAATAGCATTAAACCAGTTCTTTTGGCGACGGTTATAACCGCCGCAAACTATTTAACGACAGATTGCGTGGCGGTTGACCCAACCGCCGGTAAATATGTCCGCGACGATCAACTTGCCGGCGGATGGCCAACCGCCGGGAGTTATTTTTAGCGGCGGTTTGAACCGCCGTCGGTCCTACTTTTAACCGCTGCCAAAACCCTGTTTTCTTGTAGTGTCAGTTTGGGACATGGCCGAAAGGATGTATTGCGTCTTTCATAACCTTAATCCCAAAGGTTAAATCTCCTCAAGACCTAGGCGAATTCAGGCCTATATCTCTCCTTGGTTGTATGTTCAAGATTATTGCTATGTTATTGGCAAGATGCTTGAAAGAAGAATTACCAAAGGTAATTGATCGTGATCAATCAACATTCTTGGGTTGGACATCTTTGTAGTAGCAAATGAGGTGATGCATGAGGCAAAGAGAAAAAAGAAGCCCACCCTTGTGTTTAAGGTAGAGACTTTGAGAAAGCTTATGATTCAATTGATTGAGGTTTTCTTGAGTATATGATGTTGAGAATGAACTTATGTGAAAAGTAGATTCAATGGGCGATGAGGTGTTTAAAGTCTGCTACAATGTTAGTGTCAGTAAATGGGAGCCCAAGTGAGGATTTCATTCCGGATAAGGGAATTAGGCAAGGTGATCCTCTTGCGCATTTCTTCTTCTTGATTATAGCATAGAAGGCTGTTAGCATCAATAAATTCTCAGGAGCCAAGGTAGGTGTTAATCAAGAAGTGGAGGTCTCAACTCCACAAGGTCTTAACCAATCATACCCTTGCAAGCACTTGCTTTCCAATTATAAATAGGCTTTGATTGCTCATAATAAACCTCACAATTCAATGAAGAGCTAGATATAAGTTATGTATTTCGATCTAAATATTCGAAGTAGACAAAGTCACCCTTAGTCTTTACGCTGGATGACTTGCCGAGTTCAATAGAGAGCTTGAGGATTTTTGTAAAGAAAAAGGAAAAGAAGAGTGCAATCACCTGCTTGGGATGGACGTCTCATGAATGTCACCCTCGATCTTCATACTAGTGCTGATTTCTCTTAAGATGTTCCACACTAAAAGTTTAGAAATTGAGGTGAACTTTGTCTTTTTTGTTTTGTTTTGTTTCTGGTCATGTAACTCACTTTTTTATTAGGTTTGATTGATGAGGAAAACAATTTTATGTGACCGAGAGATGTCTCCAATGACTCTAAAACATCCTAAGAATTTCTACCACTGCCTAGCATCTTTGATTTATATATGTTAATTTCATTGTTGTCTATATATTCTATTCGTTTTGTTTTTCATCTTTTGAAATCAGTGTTTGCTTAATAATCTAATTTCCTGTGTCAGCAAAGATTTATTTTCCTATTTTTCACCCAATGTGTTCAAGTCCTACTTAGATGTTAAACACAGAAGTTTAAAAAATTATTCACATAGTCCATCCAAAAATAGAGTTTATTTCTTTATTATAATTAAATATAAATTAATTATGAAGTCTTTTTTTAAGATTAAAATTAATTATGAAGTTAGACATTTGGTACATGTTAATATTTTAAAATCACTTAATGATATCTTATAAAATAAAGACTTAAATATGTCTCAGGTTCCTGACATTGTAAGAGGAATTAAATTAGGTCCCTGAAAAAAGTAGCAAAGAAGAAGATGAAGGAGGAAGAGGAAGAAGAAGAAGTGGAAGAGGGGGACTAAAATATGATTTAAAAAAATTTCACGGACTAAAACTGATATGAAAAAAATACACGTGGCCACTCTCAGCTGACTAGACTCGCCACTGGACGGTTGACTGGTCAAAACTGATGACATGTAGGCAAACAAACTTAATTTGATTAAAAAAACTTTTACAAGGATGGCATTTCAAAGAAACTTTTTTCAGCGACCCAATTTGATTCCTCTTATCATGTCTGGGACCTCAAGCGTATTGTTTTTCGGTACATAGGAAAAATTCAAAAACTCAAGCATATTTAAGCCTAAAATAAAATTTTAATTTATAATCCTCTTCAATTTTTCAGTTTTTTTAGAAATGATCCATTAATCATATTTTGTATTTTTTTTTTTTGAAAGAATTAATCATCTTTTGTATATTTGAGGATTAACATCTACTTCTTTTACCCCATATCTTATAATGGAGAATTTCCTCTTGATGAAATTGTTTCTTGTCTGAAACTCACGTCCTCTCCTCAATCCTCCTCCCATTTCCTCAACCTTCAACTTTCTATGCAAACCTCATTCCCATAACCCCTTTTTCCATTCATTCTTCCCACAACTCCCATTAAATCTGTAAATTCTCCTCTCCATTTTCCCCCCACTTTCTTATTTTCTCCCTTCCTTCCCTACCATCATTACTTTTTCACCTTCTCTTTTTTCATGCAATTGGTTTACCTGCTCTCGCTCCACATCTTTTCCATACATTAATCTGTAAGCATTTTTCCCTTTTATTTATTATTTATTATTATTATTTTCACAAAATCGTTTAGCATTTTTTACCGTAAAAACCTGACGGTAAAAAACCTGGGTTCTGAATTTTTAACGTGGAACCTTGTAAAATTAGGCTATTGCTTTTGGTTATCCCTTGAATTTGATGCTTTCTTTGTTGGTGTTAATTGGGAGACAACAATGTTATTAATTCACATGGTGTCTAAATTTCTTGCAGTTCCTGGATTAGAGTGATGACAACCTTGATCCATGTTCTCATTATAGAGTGTGAAAAATGTGATTCATTGTTGCATGAACTAGTTTTTGACCTCTAGAGTAATATGGAAAAGGAAGAGCTAGACGAGACTAATGGGGCAAGTCCTCCATATGTTGGAAAGCCAAAAGGAGATGGTTTTCTTGTTCAAGATGAAGATTTGGAAAAGCAATCAAAGGGGGTGGAGGGTTTGAAGGATGACGCTAAGCTTCTCGATGAGGAAGATGATGTGTTGGAAAACAAGATAAGTTCTCATGCTGTTGAAAAGGTAGAAGTAGATTCTTCAAATATTCAGAATGAAGATCACAACATATCAAGGGAGGTGGAAATTGAAAATATTGGTCATGGTGGCCTTGAGTTTGACAATGAACAAGATGATGTGTTAGACAAAGTAAGTTCTCCTGCTGTTGAAAAGATGGAAGGAGATGCTTTTACGATTCAATATGAAGATCATGACAATGAATCAAATGCTATGGAAATTCAACATGTTGGTCATGATGGCCCTGAGTTTGACAAAGAGCTAGATGATATATCAGACAAGATGGATGAGGTCAAGTTTGACAATGAACAAGATTATGTGTCAGACAAAGTGAAGTCTCATGCTGTTGAAAAGCTGGAAGGAGATGCTTTTACCATTCAAAATGAAGATCATAACAAGGAATCAAAGGATATGGAAATTCAACATGTTGGTCATGATGGTTCTGAGTTTGACAAAGAGGCAGATGATATATCAGACAAGATGGATAAGGTGAAGTTTGACAATGAACAAGAAGATGTGTCATACAAAGTGACTTCTCATGCTGTTGAAAAGCTGGAAGGAGAAGCTTTTACCATTCAAAATGAAGATCATGACATGGAATTGAAGGATATTGAAATTCAACATGTTGGTCATGATGGTTCTGAGTTTGACAAAGAGCCAGATGATATATCAGGCAAGATGGATAAGGTGAAGTTTAGCAATGAACAAGATGGTGTGTCAGACAAAGTGACTTCTCATGCTGTTGAAAAGCTGGAAGGAGAAGCTTTTACCATTCAAAATGAAGATCATGACATGGAATTGAAGGATATTGAAATTCAACATGTGGGTCATGATGGTTCTGAGTTTGACAAAGAGCCAGATGATATATCAGACAAGATGGATGAGGTGAAGTTTGGCAATGAACAAGATGATGTGTCAGACAAAGTGAATTCTCATGCTGTTGAAAAGATGGAAGGAGATGCTTTTGCCATTCAAAATGAAGATCATAACAAGGAATCAAAGGATATGGAAATTCAACATGTTGGTTATGATGGCTCTGAGTTTGACAAAGAGCTAGATGATATATCAGACAAGATGGATGAGATGAAAGATGTAAAGTTGAGTACGCGCGAGGAGATGATAGACAATATGATTGGAGAATCTGAGTTCGCTCAGAGGGTAGATGAGAGTATGGATTTGCAGCGTGGACCTCAGGAAGAAAACTTGGAGGCTAGTAGTAGTATTGTTCCTGGTGAATCATTTCATGAGGTACTTGAGAGTATTTCCTTGAACTCTGAAATTCAAGCCAATGATGACAGAAAAGAGTATTCTGGTGCTAACATTGACAACAATGGAGATTTTGAGTCTAAAAGTCAAGAGGTGCATTTAGATAATAATTTCACACATAATGACATGGGTGAAGAGAATGATAACACTTCTAATGAGGATAGAAATTCAGAACTTGTATTTGATGGAAAAGAGGTTCTTGGTGTGGAAGCTAGTCAAGGGACACTTGCAGATGTTTTGTATGCTGAACCAGAGACTCCACGTGTGGTTGAGCGAGCTGTAGCTCTTACAAACTTTGTTAGGGTGAAAAGTGTGGCAGTAGTCTCCACTATGCTCCGTCGAATTTCTGGAAAAATAGGTGAAGATTCTGTGTGTAATTATGATGATGTAGGTAAGGATGTTTCAAATTTACACAGTGAGAGTGAACCCAAGGATGTTTCTAAAAAGGAAGTGGAGAAAGCAACTTTGAACCCCCTAAATCAGAGGGAGGATCCAATAAATGAAGGTCCACCAAAACCTATAGCCATGAAAGGACGTATTATATTGTACACAAGACTAGGGTGCCAAGAATCTAAAAAGGTTAGACAATTTTTGTATATGAAAAGACTTAGATATGTTGAAATCAACATTGATGTATACCCTGGTAGAAAGACAGAGTTGGAGAACATGTCTGGATCTACTTCTGTTCCTAAGGTTTTTTTCAATGAGATACTTATTGGAGGCTTAACTGAGCTAAAAACCTTAAATGAATCTGGCAAGCTTGATGAGAAGATTGACTTTCTAATTACTGAACCACCATCATTTGAAGGGCCATTTCCACCCCTTTCTGGAGAGGATGATATGTCCAGTAGTGGGGCACTTGATGAAATGGCTCTAATTGCGCGGAAAATGAAAGAATCTATTGTTGTGAAGGACAGATTTAGCAAAATGCGAAGATTCACTAACTGTTTTCTTGGCTCTGAAGCTGTGGATTTCTTATCAGAAGATCAATATTTAGAAAGGAAAGAGGTAATCTTGATTTTGAGTTTCAAGCATTGTCTAGTGAACTGCTTTCTAGTTTGAATTAGCTAGAAACCAAGCTTTACCCATGTTCATGAACTTTGCTCATATTTTACATTAGTAAGTGTTCCTTTGTACCGAGTTGTGACTCGAAAGGAAGACAGATTTTTAATGTAAAAACCAAGATGACATATGATTTGGATCTATGCTGTGGTGATATTGTTTTGTTGTGAAAAGCTAAAAATTATCTGAAGCACCTAATCTATGTAGCCCACCACATTCATCTGCAGTCATATTTACTAAAAGTTGAACAAAGTTGAGTGTCTTGATACATCTGAAAACAAATGATTATTAAATAATAAATTGACAGAATTTCTTCATAAAAGTTAATTCCACTGTCATGCCTACAATATGCAAACAAGAATCGTAAGATCAGTATATCATTCATGTCAATCCAATGGAAATACTTCACTTCAACTACTTTTGACATGTATCACATTTAAAAGCAATTTTCTGGTACTACTCTGTGATTTTGAAATTGGTCTTGCTGCATTCGCAATGATACATTCAAGAGTATCATCCACTAAAGTTTGAACTAAAACTTAATATAGTTTCTAGCTTCATAATGTAATTTCTTTCTTCCAAATTCTTGTCCTCATGATATAGGCTGTCGAGTTTGGACGAAAGCTTGCTAGCAAACTCTTCTTTCAGCATGTTCTTGAGTGAGTCCAAGTACTCTATATGGTGTTTGCACTTCCTAGTGTTTTAATTATGTTACTAAGTTGACAATCCTTCTTTTCAATGGTTTTGCTTTGGTTCAGTGAGAATCTATTTGAGGATGGTAATCACTTGTATCGGTTTTTGGATGACGACCCAATTGTAGCATCTCAGTGTCACAACATCCCAAGGGGGATAATTACTGTGAAACCTAAACCTATAACTGAAATTGCATCAAGGCTGAGATTTTTGTCATATGCAATGTTTGAAGCCTATGCCTCTGAAGACGGACGACATGTCGATTATAGAAGTATGCACGGCAGTGAGGAGTTTGCAAGGTTTCTTTTAACATTGAATGTCTTTTGCTTACTCTAAAACTCCTAAGCTCCATCTAGTGAGACATTCTATTTAATTTTTCCTAGCACTTTTTACTATTACTTACACAACTACTATTTCAGGTATCTAAGAGTGGTAGAAGAGCTACAAAGAGTGGAAATATTGAATATGTCTAGAGAAGAGAGGCTTGCTTTCTTTATTAATCTTTATAATATGATGACTATTCATGCAATCTTAATATGGGGTCATCCAGCTGGAGCACTTGAAAGGAGGAAATTGTTTGGAGACTTCAAATATGTTATTAGTGGGTGCACCTACTCACTTTCAGCTATTCAAAATGGCATTTTGAGGGGCAACCAACGACCACCGTATAGCCTCATGAAGCCATTTGGTGCAAAAGATAAACGTGCCAAAGTAAGTAATTCATATTCTTTATCCTTCAACCTTGGAAGATAGGTCATTGATGATTAAGCTCTTCTTAGTGATTTTTTTTTCTTCTTTGTATTGGTCAATTAACCAATGACCTTAATTGAGTGTATCATTAGTTTTTGCTAGGTCATTTATTTGTAGATATATGGGATACAAGAGAAGCTTTATCTTTCACCATGAAGTTATCTTAAACTGTTTTTTTTGGTCACTGCAAAGTTACTGCTTCACCTTTCACTCCCTTTTTTTGTTGTTGTTAGGTGGCCCTATCTTTCTGTGAGCCCCTTATTCATTTTGCTCTAGTATGCGGTACTCGATCTGGGCCTGCACTGCGATGTTATTCTCCTGGGGAAATAGACAAAGAACTAATGGATGCAGCCCGTAATGTCTTAAGAAGTGGAGGCCTTTTAATAGATTTTACAACAAAGGTTGCAAATGCCAGTAAGATCCTTAAATGGTAAGTTCTTGGAGGGACTTTGTATATGATTGATGTGTTTTTACCTTTGAACTAAATTTAAAAAATGAACTAGGTGAATAATTCATGTTCAGAGGAACTTTCTCTTACTAGTCCAATGTGGTTATAAAAAGACATATCTATGCCTCTAATGCCATAATCATGATTCATGAGGTATACCGTATACATCCTCACACCATAACAACTGGTATCACTGATGGATACGCGACCCTAATAGCCTTAATGAACCCGCTGAGGGGGAGCATTGTTAATAACTCACACTTGGTGGAAAAGATTGTTGAGAATTATTCATATGTTAATAAGAAATAAAATAAAGAAGTTCCACATTGAGTAAAAAGGAGAGTGATGAGTATCATGTAAGTGAAAAGACCGGTTTAACTACCGCCTTAAAGTTTTGAGTGAAAAATGTAATGTCCTTTACTAATGTGGTTCACTACTCCAATATGATTATAAAAGTATGTTCATGACCATGCCCCTCTCACCTCATAACTAAGAGGTATACCCCTCACAATATATCATGGTCATTAGATGAAGTAGTTGATAACTATAGGAGTGCATTTAATGTTTCTGTAAGATTGGATATTCTCACCACAAATTTTGTGTGAGGTGGGCAATGATATTTATAGTAAGAAAAGTACAAAATATGCTAAGGAATATTCTAAGGCATATTATAAAATATATCAAATAATAATAAAAGAATATCCAGAAGGATATTATGCCTATTTATCTTTAACACCCTCCTTCAAGCTGAGCGTTGAATTAAGACCAACTCGAAGCATGGATTTAAAAAGTTCAAACAATGGATGAGGCAACGCCTTAGTGAAAATATCTGCAAGCTGGAGAGAAGTAGGCACATGACGAACAACTAAGCGACCAGAAGCAACTAGCTCACGAACGAAGTGACAATCCAAGTCAATGTGTTTAGCATGCTTATGAGCAACATGATTTTGAACCATAAACAAAGCACTCTGATACTAGTTATTAATATGAGGGGGTATACCTGAGAGTGGCATGGTGATGAATATATTTTTTATAACTACATTTTATTAGGAGTTTACCAAATTAGTGAATGACACGACATCTTTCACCCGAAACCCTAAACAATAAGTGTATGAGTCCTTTCACTTATAAACTATTTATTAGTCTCCTCTTTTTCCAATGTGAGACTTTTTATTTTTATTTTTTTTTACTCCCACTTGAAGAATTTCCAACAACTCCCTCTTAAGTGTGAGTCATTAATTATGCTCCTCACAGCAGGGCGTTATCGGCTATTAGCGTCGTAACCATCGGCTTTGATACCATGTAAGATTAAATACTCTCACCACAAATTGTGTTGAGGTAGACAATATTATTCATAATAAGAAAATTACATAATATGCTAAAGAATATTTTGAGTCATATTACAAAATATATTAAATAATAAAAAAATATCTAATATGATATTATGCCTATTTATCTCTAGTAGTTTTATTGTGGTGATATTCTAATGTTTTTCCTTATTTACTCTCAGGTTTAGTGTAGATTTTGGCAAGAATGAGATAGAGGTAATGAAGCATGTCTCAATCTACTTAGATCCAGCTGACCTTGAATTATTGTTGGACTTGCTTGCCTCTTCTGAGTTAAAGGTGACATATCAGCCTTATGACTGGGGTTTGAACTGCTAGTGTGTTATGTCGAACTTTTATAAATATGGACACCTATATTCACACTAATTAATTCCAATTACACAAATTAGGATTTTGGTAACCAATACCAAATGTTAATATTTCTTACTTTAATTTTTCATACACCTCTATTGAAAGGTAAACGATGTGGGCAAACAGGTCACTTTTGATGGCCCATCAAATGTTCTCTGAACTTTTGTGTATAGTGACTTTACTGAGCAATGCATTTTTATACTGACTTTTCTTTTGTTGGTGTTGGTTGGGCTCCTTGGTAGAGCCTCTTTGGGCTTTGATCTATAAATCTTTGAACTATGGACAAAAAATGAAAAGTACTTACAAGTAAGCATTATGATATTCCATCTTCCTAAACGTTAAAGGACTCACATTATGAATATGAAAATCGAATGGGAAAAATATTTACAAAATCAGAAGTTTGTTGATAATTTGATAGCATGTTTGGATTACTTTTTCTTTGTTCAAATACAATTCTGTAATGCAAGAACTAGCTACTTATATATGCTTTTTTCTAGAATTAATTTTGCTTTCAGAATCAATTATCAAAGAATTTTTAAACATACACTAAAATCGTTTAGGAAATCAATTATGTCCCCTTGATGAAGGTGTGTGTTTGTAGAAGTATAATCGCTGAATTCAAATACTTCATGTGAAGTTTACCAAAATTAGAAAACTTTACGTGGTCATCTTCCATTTTTCATTAATAAAGCTAGATCCTGTCAATATCTTGAGACCTACTTAACAATAACAGGATCCAGCTCTGTGAAGAAGACAAAATTTATATTAATGGAAAGTTGTAACTTGTAAGCACCTTCCGTGGATTTATATCACATCTACCATAACCAATTTGATAATGCAAAATGTCTGTCCACATGGTTGATCGAAATTCCATCATAGCAAATGAGCTGATTGTGATGCATAAGACCACATACAATGGGTTGTTGAATATGAGTTTCAACGGTTGAATAGCTACAATGGAGGTGTTGAAATGCATGTTTAATATTTAACCAGTTGAATACTTTCAACATGCTCGAATGAATAATAAGTGAGTCAACTTAATACACTTGGCAAAATCTCATTAGTTGTTGTAATTTCCAGATTTTTATCTCATCCTAATTATTTGGGGTCAATTATTTCGTAGTAAATTAATTTTTTTTCACCAATTTTTATAATTTTTTTCTATAAATAGAGACTTGGTTCATTTGATTTGGACACAGAAAAAAAAACGACATTTTTCCCCTATAGTTTTTCTATTTAGCCTTCAATAAACTATTGTTTGTAGCTCTAAACATCTTTTTACTGAAATGGATCCCAACAATAATCATTTTAACACCCAAAATTCTGTCAATTACCCTTTCAACTACCCAAATCCCAACAACTACAGAATTCAAAATGAATCTTTCAACAATAATTGCATTTTAAGGTTTTTTGTAATTTCACTTGTTTTAATAATGACTATCCCTATATCTCGTCTTTTTTTACTTGCAAGAAAAAATTAATTAAGAATATAAAAATAAAAAAATAAAACATTAAACTAGAAAGAAAAAAAAATTAACTCTTAATTATTTTAATTTAATTTAAATTAATAATTTTTATTAATATATAATCACAAAAATAAAAACATAAAAGAAAATAAGAATATGAAATAAAAGTGGTGGGGTAGGGTGTTGAATTTTATTAAACAAAATCATTGTAGTGAGTAAAAGTTGAATGTATGTTAAATTATTAGGTGGAAGAGAGAGAAAATGATGTGAGTGTAAAAAGTAAAAAAAAAAGGTGTTGAATCTTAAAACCATTGTACATATAACTAGTTAGATATAGAAACTCCACACTTTGTTCACAACGATATCGCTTGTGAATGTTAACTGTTAAGGCATGTAAACTTTATCAACTAAGAATTGAATCTCACCAATATCTCAAAGGGAATTGTTATTAAGACCCCCACCCTATTTAGATCCCCAAAAATATGGAAAATGTCTCAAATACCCTTAATGAATTTTTTTTTTGAAAAATACCCCTCCCTCCATCCTCACCTTCTTCCCAATGCTTTGTTGAAACCCCCCCCCCCACCCCCCTCTCACCACATACTCTTTCTTCTTCTAAACCCACTCTCAACTTCCCACATTGTTGCCGGCCACCGCCTCCACCACCCACGCCACCGCCGTCGTCGTCCTCACCCAACACCATCACCAACGTCGCCACCGCGGTCGTCGTTGTCACCCGACTTCTCCTACCTCGTTGCCGTCGTCATCTGTGAAGGTACTGCACTATAATCCCGATCTAGATCTATCGCACTCTCATTAAGCGTGAGCACCGTACTCTTTGTGTGCGTCAGCTTCGCACCCTGAGGGGGCGACGTGAACGCACACTGATAGTGCGTTTATCTGTTATATTTGTTCAGACGCATTGTTTAACCGCGTCGCTATTGCACTTTTAAGATGCGTGTGTGACCAGTTTTCAACGTGCGATTAATACATTTCTGGCCTGTAACATAAACAATAAACAATTTGCATATTTTCTTTTGCATTTCAGGATGAGTCTCCCTGAGTCATATGAAGTGAACATGCCACAAGAAAGCCAATTAGCCAATGTAGAAGATATACATGATGTGCCAATTGCAGCGGACTACACAGAACAATTTACCACATATAGGGTATTTTCATAACCAATGAGTGAGTTTATGTCAAATAAGTTGAATTTATATGTGATGCGTATATGTGTTAATATTTTGTAGGTTTTTGCTACTCGGGAGGAGCTTTTGGATTGGGCTAAGAATGTAGGAAAGCAACATGGCTTTGTGATCATAATTAGAAGGTCTGATTGTGGGAGCAAGGGTCGTGGGAGTAAAGGCAGACAGGTGGCTACTTTGGTGTGCGAGATGAGCGGAAAGTACAAACCATACAATCCTGTGTTGGTGCGGAAGGGGACAGGAACCAAGAAATGTGATTGTCCGTTCAAGCTCAAGGCGAGATACACATCAGAAGATGGTTTGTGGAGGTTGACTGTAGTACGTGGCGTCCACAACCATCAGCCAGCCGAGACTCTGGTTGGCCATGCCTATGCCGGTCGCCTTACAAGTCAAGAAAATGATATGGTTGCTAAAATGGTTGACAATAGAGTGAAGCCAGGTAACATGTTGCTTGCATTGAAGGATGCCAACCCTCAGAATGTGACTACCATAAGGCAAGTGTACAATGAGCGGATGGCATACATTAGGGCCAAGAGGGGACAATTGTCAGAGATGCAACACTTGATGAGGTTGTTGGAGGAAGACAGGTACACGCACTGGTCCAGAACTGAAGAGGGTTCCACGGTGATTCGGTCCTTATTCTGGGCCCATCCAGTTTCCATCCAACTATTCAACCAATTTCCTACTGTTGTCTTGCTTGATAGCACGTACAAGACCAACAAGTATATGATACCATTGTTGGAGATGGTTGGCATGACATCAGTTGGATTCACATACACAAACGGTTTTGGCTACATGTGCAATGAACGTGAACCTGAAGTTACATGGGCACTTGAAAAACTAAGGGGGTTGCTACTTAAAGAAGAGGACATGCCTAAAGTTATGGTTACTGACAAAGACACTGCTTTGATGAACGCAGTTAAAGCCACATTCCCTACAGCAGCTCACCTGCTATGCCAATTCCATATTGCTAAGTGTGTGAAGGCAAAGTGCAAGCTCACTATCCAAGACAAGGAGATGTGGGATGATGTCGGGGACGCATGGAATAGAGTCATGTATGCCGAGTCAGCGGAGGAGTTTAATGCAGGCATGGACTTCTTACGTTCACTTGTTGGGGAGCACTCTGACCTCATGAATTACATTAAGGAAGCTTGGTTGCCGTTTAAGCACAAGTTTGTGAAGTATGCGATTGATCGTTACATGCACATGGGCAACACAACTACTAACAGGTACATTCTTAGACACTGACATTTCAATAAGTTTGCTACATTCATTAAGTATATATTAATGTGCACGTTATAACTTTGCACAGGGTTGAAGGTGCACACGCAAAACTGAAAGCGTGCATCAAAGATAGCAATAGTGACATGTGTGTGGCTTGAGCAGCTATACATAGGTGCACACTTCTCCAGCATACAAGGATTAATGCTGCTTTTCAGGCAAGTATCTTCATCAGAGAGCATACGTTTAAGGACAAGTTGTACGACAACCTACGTGGTGTAGTCTCAAGATATGCCCTCATGTTGATCGCAAAGGAGAAAACGCGCGTTGGAAAATGCGGCTGCACTATCAGGAGGACACACGACCTGCCTTGCTCATGTCGCCTTGGTATGATGAACACTATTCCATTGACAGCAGTGGACCAACATTGGAGGAGGCTTACATCAACATCTGCACCTGATGAATCCCAACCTGTTTTGGGATTGAGCATTGCGACAGAGTTAGAAGTCATTGCAAAGATGTTTGAAGAAGCTAATGTTTCAAGAAGACAAACTATCAAAGAGAGGCTTCGGGAGATTGCATACCCGGATCAGACTTCTATGTGTCCTCCTCCAAACAAGTTGCCTACAAGGGGTCAGCCTAATGAACCTAAGGGTTCTACCAGACGCATTCCTTGTTCTTGGGAGAATGTTGATGCAGTACATGGGTCAAAGCAAGGTAGCAACTCATCAGCTCCACAAGGCAAGGGGCGTAAGACCCGGTCAACAAAATGGAAGAGCATTCCTTCCAATTAATCTGCACCTAAGAAGAGAAGTAAGAGGATAGCAAGCAAGTCAGCTCAGCTCCCGCCACAGCACCCGAAAGGCAAAGTTTACTCGGCCAACTACATCCATGAAGTGCCCGAATTCCTCTGTGAGTGTGTCATTGACATTCACAATGTTGAAGATGATGGCAATTGTGGATATAGATGCATTTCTTCCTTGATGGGTAGGGGAGAACAAAATTGGAAGCAAGTCCGAGAAGACATGATAAAGGAGCTTACATTACGACAAGGTGTTTATCATGGTATGTATGGCACCGACAAACATTACGAAAAAGTACTACAAGCCTTGCATCTTGCTCCAAATGAGTTTGCAACAGAGGGGAAGTGGTTATCCCTATCTGAAGTTGTTTATGTTGTGTTAAAGTTTATGTTTCTGTTGGAGTTCTTGTTTCTGTCAAGTTTCTGCAAAACCTCGCACTATTGAACTGCGTCAACAACGCACGCTCAGGGTGCGATGCTAACGCCTTTAAAAAGAGCGACTCATATCACGCACTTTGTAACTGCGCGACTAACGCACTTCACTAAGGGCGTATATGTGCCTCACCTATGTAGAGTCAGACACTGGGACATCAACTCTGACACTAATTAATCGCACCTTCAACATGCGCCTGCAACGCATGTTTAAGGAGCGTCTACATCGCTCCTTGGGTAGGTGCGGGAGAAATGCACTACAAGGGTGCGTTCGAAAGGGGTAATTTCGGGTTTCAAAAATTTCCTTCGGTCTAAATAGGGGTGGGTGGTCTGAATAATAATTCCCTATCACAAACTATGAGTTCTCTTTTACTAAAGGAATATAATATATATGTTCAAAATATGCTCTAATTATTTGACTGAGGGGAAACATAGAGCGACAATGGACCATGTAGATTTAGTATGTGTTTGGATATATATATATATATATATATATATATATATGAGTTATGTAATAATAACAAACTTTAATCTTAATTTATAAAAAAAACCGGTTCATTACTTTTTATCACGAAATGTATTCAAATATGTTATGTTAATATAGATAATATTCTATTGTTATTTTTTACTTTGCTCATAAAATTTTGTTCTCTAATGAAATCAATTATAAATAAATCTATTCAGTATCTCCCAAAGTGTGGAGAGAGCAATCATATCTTACATGGTATCAGAACGAGATTGTAAAACACTTGCCATCAAATCATATGTTCGTCTTCTTTCTTCTCCTCTCTCATGGTTGAGGAATCCATGTAAGGAACACAATAATCCGTTTATCTTGGCGAAAAGAAGAAGTTTTATTTATATTTGGTAGATGAACACTCTAAACTTTTGTGAGGGGAATGATTAATCTTTTGGGAGTATCTTCCTTTTGATAAACAAGCATATTTCAAGGCCCAAATAAAATTTGTTATTGATAAGGAATAATGTTTCCTTGATTAAGAGTTAATTAATCAGACAGTTCCCCAAATTACCCAGAAACTAGGCAATTATTTGATTTCCCATTTTCTAATAATTTTTTATTTATAACTCATGCAACACATTTTTTTTTTGTCGATGATCTTATATATTAAAGATGGCCCAGGGAAAAGGACCCCTAAAAGCAAAACCATACAACGCTCACTTACAATAAGGTACACCATGCAAATAGGTAAGGAGGCCTATTGTGTTTTGCAATACAAGGGAAAAGAAAAAAGTGCAACAGAGCTAAATTAAACTAATGAAACTGGGAAGGGCTCGTGGGCAAGAGGATGCCACTTGTAGTCAGCGGCCTGGGCCGGGGAGGAATCTAATCTCAACACTTTCCAGAGAGGGGTTGGTGGGAAGTGAATCCAATTGGTGGGGAGAAGGCCTCTTTGGAAAAGAGCTGCAACTTGATGTGCAGCCTCGTTCCCTGACCTGTGAGTCCAGGTGAAGCCACAATGATCGAAGCTCCTTCTCAGCAGTTGAATGTCTTGAATGACAGTCCAAATTTCCCCATAGTCTTTTTCCTTCCCGCAAGCTTGGATGACCTTTAAGCTATCGGATTCAAAGACCACCTTCTTCCAATGGAGGCTGCAGGCCAAGATCATGGCCAAGGCTTCAGCGATCAAAGGGGTGGGAGCTGTGGTTTGCCTCGCATACCCAGTGAAGACCCTTCCAATTGAGTCGCGGGCAATACCTGCAATAGAGTTCATGTCTCTATCTTTCTTCCACGCTGCATCAGTGTTGAACTTGCAGATATCGTGGCGAGGTTGCCTCCATCTTGAACTGTGATGCACCTGAAAATTCTGCGGGTGATGAGCTTCAGGGTTATCTTGTTGGGTACCTGAAATCATGCAATCAGAGGAGAGAGCTTGTGCTCTTATCAGTGTTCCCATTGGGTATGGAGCTCCACCCTCGAAGATGATGGTGTTTCGGGTCTTCCAAATGTTCCAAAGTAGGCAGCCAAGGTAGGCACAATCTTCTTCTTAAAGGTTGTTACTGCTCTGGCTGAGGGAAGAAACCTTTTCTAGGAGCCAAGCGTCAAGTCTAGTGGCATTGGCTGCGTTTCACTAAAAACGTGAACCAAACCAGACCGGTCTGGTCCAGGGATAGTGCAACAATGCATGCTCCACAGTTTCAGCAGCTACCAAGCAAATGGGGCAGGAGGGGGATGGTTGGATTCTCTTCCTATGTAGGTTTTCCTTGACTGCTACAACATTGTGGCATGATCTCCAAATGAAATGTTTAACCTTTTGTGAAACTTTGAGACCCCAAATAAGCTTCCAAAGATCAGGAGGAAAAGTGTACACTTTTTCTTTAATTTTTTTATTTCAGATCCAAATGACATGGCTTATGTTGACTTTTGGCCCAAATGGTTGCAAATTAAAAGTGGCTAACGAAAAAAGGATGTAGAGAAAGCCGCCATGCAGAGCAAGCTGATGTTGAAGAAATGAGAGTACACTAAATAACTCCTTCTATCTTCAGTGCCCACTAGGGCGCACTACTTATATTCTGGTCCACTGGTGGATCAGAGGGTAATTTTGACTTTTCTCGTACCCTTTTCCTTTTACTATTCCCTTTCCCTCTCCCTCCCACTTCTTCCCAACCGGCCCCCAGTCCACCGCCAACGCCAGCCATCTCTTGTGCCCACCTCTTCATTTTCTCCCCAATGATTTCTTGTCACCCTTTTAGTCACCGTTGCCGGTCACCGTTGGAGATAACATGGATCTGAATATTTCAAAGATGAAGAAAGCTGAGATAGATCAGAAAATTTCAAAGAGGGAGGGAGTCTGAGATAAATCTGATGAAAATTTTGAATCGGAGCTCATCATTGCATCCACCAAACATATCAAAGCAACATGCCAGCTGCCACCAAATCAGAAAGGCCGTCGACGCCGTCAGATCGGAGCTTGCGTCGTGTCCTGCACCAGATCGAGCCATATATTCGAGCCCCCCGAGTTTATTTGCTTCAAGTTCATAGCCTTTTCTTTTAGTTGTTAATCTCATTTCCATCCCCTTCTCATTTGCTTTAGATATGATATGAATTTTTTGGGTTACTTTGAGTTTTCTGTATGAACTTTCTTGCTTTGTACAATGGTTCATGCTTTAATCATGAATTTGTTTCTTGAATTGATATCTGGAAGTTTATTTCTGGAATTTGTTTCTGTTTTCCTCTTGTGTGTTTTTGTTGATTCAAGTCCTTTGGTTGATTTCCTTCCGAAATCAGTTTATTTTAACAGCACGAAGGATGAATCTGAAATTATTTGAGAGTGATAATGGGCGATTGAAGGAGGCATGATTTTGCTTGGTTATGGAGGTTGGAGGTTGCATGGGGTTTCACTGGGAAGTGAGAGGGAGGGAGAGAAAGATTTGATACTTTACATTTTTACCCTTTTAGTTTTCAGTAAACCCGAATCGTTGATCTAAGGAATATAATATTCCAAGATAATCTAATCCAATGGTGTTTAGGGATGGTGCATCGGTGGACCAAAATATAAATGGTCCACCCTTGTGGGCACCTCTAACTTCAATGCATTTACATTCATCGTTTCTTTCATCTCAGTTTCATCTTTTTATTTCTTTTTTATCTCTCTTTTCTTTTCTCACCTCATTAATCTTCATATATCTCATTTCCCTCGCTTATTTCATTCTTTCTGAATATTGAATATTGAAGATGAATGTTAGTTGTGAACATAATATATAGTTTTTGTTACAAAAATTGATAAACAGAGAGAAAGCACATCTAGACTACAAGCCAGGGTGCCATTGGTGCGTGGGAAGACCAACAGAGTATAAATGTTCTTTAATATCCATCACTTTAAGATATTGGTACATATACTTCTTTAATGTATATCAATATTGTCCAACGAGACCACTGACATTGAAAGCATGCATATTATTACTTCATCCATCTGTTCTTTAATATCTATCACTTTAAGGATTTGACACATATATTAAAGGATAGTATTAATGCTCTTGTTTCTTTCAAATTACTACCTAACTTTCATTTTATTAATTTTGACTTTTCAATTTTTCTATCACCCTTAAGCTAAGGATACAGTTGATAAAACATAATTAATATTCTCCTTAATTTGTAAAAGTGACAGATAAATAGGAAAAAAAATCAAAATAGTGACAAATATATAGATGGACTAGTTAGGAGTGTCTCATCTAAGTGACTCTGCAACTTGGCGAGCGACTCCACAACTTGGAAAACGACTCCGTCTAGTGAGCGATTCTCTATCTGGCGATCCATCTCATATTTGACGACCCTCAGCCATGACCTCTTCGTCCCACGAGTAATCTCTTTCATAATGGGAGGCTCCGCATTATTTATGTATATTAGCCGCCCCTTTTAACGATTCATGTATTCTTCACATCTTGATGACGGTTTATGTATTTCTCGCTTGCGAGTCTTGTAGAATACTAGAATTGTAGTGGTCATTGATCAGATCTATGTACTCAGATTTAGACTCCTCTAGAAGAAGAGATGACCTATTGTGTTATGCATGTTCACTTATATATCAAACAAGATGATAGGTCTAAGGAATTCTTAGTTCTATTAGAGATTCCAACTTTGTCTGTGTGACTGTTATTGTCTCATTATATGTGAACAATAGGAACAGAGCGAGAGGGAGTGATGTATATGTTGTGGTCCACTATACCCATAATAAATGTCTTTCGAATTCATCATTAGAACAACAGAAGAAAAAACTTCAAAAAAAAAAGCAATTACCAACGGGAAATAAATGATATAACTAATACAGTCAACTTTTAATTTAAGACGAAAGAAAACTTAGTTTGAGTCAACTTTTTATGAATTGAAATAAATGGTATACAACTTATAGTGGTACTGGATATCATCTTTGTTAAGGTCGACTTTTACTCTTCTTTTAATTGAACTTTGATCAGCATTTTTGTACGTGAATTGTGAACTTATTGTAATCGTAATTGAGGATTGTTTTCGGCAAAAGCACTATAAAACTATTAGAAATATCAAAGAATACAACTGTAGTTTCCCTCTAAAGGAGATTATGATACTCATTAAGCTACATACTAACAGAAATAGAAATATTATTATATATGTAAAAATTCTTCAATAATTGATTCTAAAGCCAAATCAATTTTGAGGAAAAGCATAGTTCTTATGTTCCACACTGATTCGGAAGAAAAATAAGTTAATCCAAACATACAATTAATCACTTTTATTTCAAACGAAAGTAAGAAGATGCATCTAAAGGGGGAACTGGGAAGCAGAAAGTAAAGCTTTATAGCTAGCTACTGGCAGCTATGGAATGAACCTCCATGTTTCTGATTGACACCCTCGTTACCTGCCAAGACCATGTACTTGTCTTTCCTGGTCAAACTGGTGCAGGCAAATCCCAACGCATTCCCAATCTCATGTTGCACATAATTAGCAACCTCAATCCTGGTTCTCCCACCTTCATTACATGTCTGTGATGGTGGTAATCTCTTGAGGATTTTAACAAAGTAACTAGGATTTGGGTTCATGAGGTGAAAAACAGGGTCCAAACATTTATGGCCACTAGCTGTTGTTCCATAGAACATGCTAACTTTCACATCCACAGCAACAGGAACAATATCATCTGTGAGTTCAGCAAACAAGGGACTAAACCTTAACAAATAAGGTTCCCTGCAAGTTGTTCCCTCAGGACAAACCACAAGGTTACCTTGTCTCAGCAATTTCTCCATTGTTTCTCTGTCTTTCTCTCTGTCTCTTGTTAGTCTTATGGTTCTGATTGGGGCAACTAGCTCATTGAATCTGCTCAAGCTGTATGTGACTGCAGAGAGAGGTTTGTCCAAAACATATGCAATGTAAAGTGGGTCAAGTAAGGTTCTGTGATTGCACACATAGAGCATGCCCTTTTGGTTTTCTTCATCTTTTTGGGTCAAAGAAAAAGAGCCATGTTCATGCTCTCTTGAAAGAGTGGTTCTTGTCCCTGAGAATGCTAATATTGGAGCTGACAAATTGAAGGGTAATGCAGTACCGAATATAAATCTGAAGATGGAAAGAAAGAGTCCAAGGGGTAACCACATGAAGAAAGCTAGAGAAGATGGAAGGGTTGGTCTGAAAGCTAATCTTCCATCATGGAAGATCAATGGCTTAGGGTACCTCTCTCTAGGAAGAACAAGCCAATTTCTCCTCTCATCAGAGCTCAAAGTTAAGCAAAATTTCTGCAGAGGCAAAAAAGAAAAATTGAAAGCGAAACTTAATTTAATGAAAAACAAAGATATATTCTTAAAATAACATGATAGAGCAGAGTTTTAAATTGCGATTTTGCAGTTGCAGTCATGTTACGAAATTGTGGATACAGGTGGATTGATGCGGCTATAATTGTAGTTACCATGCTGTTGCGCAAACTCCAAAACCCTTTATGTTACAGCTGCAATTGCTTACAGACCGTAATTTAAAACCCTGACTATAAGCATGGAGATGTATGAGTGACCTTAAAAATGTACAAACCTGGAAATAGGGGAAAACTTCTTGGTCAATGTACTTGATGTCATTGCCCTCTTTAGCCTCAGGTGAATGAGTTTTGCTTTTACTTGCTTTCTTATTCTCAAACAACCCCAGAAAGTACCCATTGAAGGACTTTATGTCTCTAGCTATAACAGCCTCAACCCCTATGTAGTCATTCAAGAAACCTTCAACCATGATCCTTGGCAACTTACTTGATGCAACTTTTCTCTCACAACACCTCACAGCTTCAAAGCCTTCCCATCCCACATCTTCTAAGAAGAATTTTGGCAGAACAGCTGATCCTATTCTGAATGTGTCCATTTTTATACCAAAAAAGGACAAGAAAACCATGATTTTCAAGCCTAGTTGATCCTCACCCACCAGCCACACCAAAGGGTATGAAAGGAACAAAATTAAGGATCTTAGTAAACCACCAGCTTCAAAAGCAACCAGCATGAAGTAAGGGAAAAGTGAAGTGGATCTTAAGAGAACACCCTCAAAATCAAATACTAGTGTCTTGTTTGCAAGTAGTGATGTTTTGTGGCCAAGGGGAACATTTTTCATCTTGCTGCAGCTAGAGTAATTCATTTTGTGACAAGAGGAAGGGGATTTTAACTTTGTTGTCTCAGGCGCCTTGGAAATTCTTTAAGGAGATGGGTTGAGCATTTATCTTTTTGAAACATTAGTTATACACACATGCAAACAGTATTGACATTTAACACACACTTCAATTTTATTTTCATAATATTACATTATTATTTTTCAATATCCTCTTTCTTTTTCACCCAAAATGTCTATTGTATGTCTGCACAATATAAATGTATAGTTAGAGTATTTTCCTTTTTGAAATCACAAAAGGCTAAGAAATAAATAAGAGAAGATTACGTGGCAGAGAGTTCGAGTATTCATTCAATGGTTTAAGCATAGACAGTGAGTAACTTGCCATCATTTGGGGTTAGACTTTTGCAGATGAATACAGAAACTGATGATGTGGTGACTGTGACACCATAATTATTCCACAATTCCCACCACTGGCTGTGTTTTCAGTGTGAGCTACCCCTACTCACATTAAATAATATTCTTAATGGTATTAAATTTGTAATTGAACAATTATTATTTTTCTCTGTTTTCTTCTCTTCTTTATGTTTCTCTTCTTTATGTTTCTCTTCTCTGACTCTGAGTTCATCACACCTTTCACTTTTAATAAAAATTTAACAGCTAAACAATGATAGTTTTATAAAAATTGTTCTGGACCATTTGCAAAGATCATCAGTGTTCACCTTGCTATTAATCCCAAGATCATTTGAAGATATAATTTGATCCTCCCAAAAGTGTAAGTTTTGTACTTTCTCTAATTTTTACTAATAGCTAGGGACAATACTCCTTCCGTCAAAACTCGTTATCACATTTTCTTTCTTTTATACCATCATTTAATATTATATCTCTTACCTACCACTATATATTTTCACATATTTACTTGATTAATACTAATTATCATTCTCTCTATGTAATATAACTAAACTTTACATAAGAGTATTTTATACAAATTATATATCAACTATTGAACTTTTAAACTGCGTAAACAACTCTAAACAACAACAGTTTTGAAATCGAGAGAATATATGTTAACTCTTATATTTTAAGGAAAGAGTCTTATATTATCATCAATAAGATTATTGAAAATACTTCCTCCGGTCATTTTTATAAGAAAAATTTGGACAAAATCACATAAACCAAGGAAACTAATATTTTTTTATAAAATTAACTACTATGCTTAATTCCAATGATGTTTTTTCCTTTTTACAAGAACAATCATACTAATTACCATAAATGTTGATCATACCTATTGGGTGCTTGCAATTTCCCTCCATATTTTTGTATTGGGAATAAATCCCTTTACATTGGCATTGATTATTTGACTTAATGTTATAAGAGTGTTTCTTATAAAAAGGACCAAGAAAAACCTCCAAAGTATTTCTTATAAAAATGACTGGAGGGAGTAATTACCATGTCATGTAAGTGTTGTGATTTAGCAAAATTACCTTAAAATTTCCACAATCTTTATTTACATAGAGATATGACTTTTGCTTATTTCTTGGAGATACATTTTTTTCACGCTTCCTCTATATTTGGAGAAATTCTACTACCACCCAATATAAGGTTACCTTGTAAAAAAATTAAATTTATACTCAAGTATGATTTAATAATCAAATGCCCCTAAAAATCAACTAATCAAATATATTAGAGTAAATATGTTTTTTTTATCCTGAAATAACGAATTACTCCATCCGTTCCATTTTATAAGACCGCTTACAAAAAATTTGGTGTCCCTTAATATAAGAACCCTTACTAGATTTAAAAAAAAAAAATTATTAGCATTTTCTACATATGCCCTTGAATTTATTAAACTTTTGTAATTTCATAGTTTGAATTATCACTAGTAATTTATTGTCTTCAACACTTCCAATACATTAATTAAGGGTAAATGTGAAAAATTGTATAAACTATTATAAAACCAATACATTAATTGACAACATTACATACTTTCTTAATAAGCGTAAATGTGGAAAATTGTGTTCAAACATTAAGTTCTAATAAAATCTGTAATCGCAATAAAAACATCACAACCACTTCTTATTTTGTGGGGTCTACGGTGCATGATAGACATAGGCCATGCACCGCTGCATGGCAGTTATTTCGTACTGTACATGAATCGTATAATCGAAAATTGTGTTTAAACATTCTTAATAAAATTTAAAATCACAATAAAATCATCTCCTCCTCCTGAAACACTTCCTCACACGCCCCCGTCCACTGAAAGAAGTGTTCTTTTTCAAACACGCAAAGAACGGGGCGGCCTTGTCCCCCGCCAACAGCAAAAATCTTAACAATGTTGCGAGCCTTCCAGTCAATCTTTGTACTTCTCTGCACCTGTTGCTCATATAGAGAGGTTGAGAGCTAGAGAGAGAGCACTTCTCTTCTTCCTTTTCTTGCACTAAACTGCAATCTTCAACCCTTCATACCACCCTCAATACTCAAACTTTTTCTCTTAAGTGCTTCTACAAAGAGGATTAGAACGTACCTTGACTGTTGGGGATTATGAGAGTGCAGGTTGAGTGTGGCACTAAGTTGAGCAGTGCAGACATCTTTCCTGGCGGTTTGAGGAACCGCCACACAATCCGCCATAAAATGTTTGACGGAAGGTCTGAACTACTGTTGTTGTTGTGGATCGAGGCTTTCTTGGAAAGATTGCCTTAGAGGGAATATGATCTTTTAAAAATGATAGATTTTGGAAAAAGAATAAAATGCTTCAAAGTTTTGAGAATAAAACTTCATACTGAAACTAATGCGCCCTTTTAATGAGCAACATGTGTAGTTCACGTGATTACGGGCGCGAGCATGCCCCACATCTGGCACGGACGCGCCAAGGGTTACAAAAGTGAATGAAAATCCTGGTCTTCATGGGCGTGGGCGCACCCTTCTCGATGGAGCGCGTCAATCTATGGGGGTGTTGCGTCCTTGTCGCGACCTATCACCATAAAACCTCTCTCTCCTCCTCCTTAAACATACTTCCATAACCACAAAATTTCAAACTCTTCTCTCCGATCTTCAACATATTTTAATGTCACCACTTTAACTAACTTTCATATCTCTATCGCGAAGGCAAAGACCAAACAAGTATAATAAATCAAACAAAATTCCAAACAAAATTTACAAAATATGAAGTTTCTTTCTGAGATAACATGACTGAACGATTCCTTTCATTTGAAATTTCATAGAAATTCTGATCCTCTTAAAAATTGTAAAAGGAAAAAGAATGGCTTAAATGCACTTTTGGACCTCCAAGTTTACATTTTTTACGATTGTTGACCCTGTTCTTATTTTTCTACGAACTGAGACTCTCTCCAGGCAAAAAGACCAGCCATCTTCTGCATGCAAATTGCCTGGAGAGGGTCTCGTTTCGTAGAAAAATAAGATCAGGGTCAACAATTGCAAAAAATGTAAACTTAGGGGTCCAAAAGTGCATTTAAGCTAAAAAGAAAATGAACTTCATGTTTAATTTCACTTAGAAAGGTGTGATCCATCCTTGGATGGCTCTAAAAGTTCTTCTTCCATGGGGGTTTCAATTTCAGGGAAGATTGGGGCATGGTGGCAAGTTTGATCTTGGAAGTACAGGGGATTTCCCGGTCTCTGCTGATGTTGGCGAGAAAAATGAAGAATTGGGGCGATGAGATCCCAAAAGTTTTGCTCAAGGGGGGAGAAGCTTCTTGAAACACAGGGTGGTACTAGCTAGTCCTTATCACCACCCCCATTATATCACCAACATACCACAAACCTAACCCTGTCGAACCACATCAACCACCAAGGTGAACCTCATCGGACCATGTCTTTCATCAAGGTACATTTTCGGTTTTAGCCAATAATCGAATGACCTCCCCCCATCACCGCCCAACTGCGAGTCTCTAAAAGCTCCACCACGTCTCGCTACCTTGCTTTGCATGCGCCTTACTCCTTCTCTGGAATCAGCACCATCGTGACCTTTGGTTGCTCATCTAGACACTCTATGTTGTGGAGCACGTACAACCGCGTCATTCTTCTCGATGGGTTAGTTCTGGCTGCGTGAGGTTTGGTTAGATAGCAATGGTGAAGAGTTTCATGGAGGTTTGGGGTTTGAGTTGAGTAGACCTTGTGAGGATGATTTTGATGAAAATATATGATTATCAAAAAATTAATCTGACAAGTTATTGGTAAGAAATCGTGACAGTTGACTAAAAACTAATAAATCCGAACGACTATGAAGGAGTAATGCATTGTGCATGAACTTGGCGCTAATGCACTATAATCTCCTCTTATTCTTTCTCTTTTGTTTTCTTCTCTAATTTTATTTTACTAAATAGTCTACAAAATTTAATTTTTTTCTCAACCACTTTCTCAATACTCACCAATCTTCTTCTCTTTTCTCACTTTCTTTCCTTAACTAAATAAACACTCAATGAATCTAGTTAAATGCATTTCTTTAGAGATGGTGCACTCCCACTATTCCCAACTTGACCGAGACTATCTAAGAAACACCAAATACATCTCACTAGAAATTAAACCCGTGCAACGCACGGGTTCGTTTTTAATTTGTATTTTTTAATTGTAATATTTAAATTTGTAGAAAGGTAGGAAAACTATTATTTAGAAGAATATTTAGAATATATGTATAATTAAATATAATTGAGTTATGATATTCTCACACTTTCTTTCTCTAATAAGGGAAAAAAGGATCAAACAGGTAGATTTCTTTTTTTTTTCTTCATCGGAAGAAGAAAAAATAGGTAGATTTCTATTGAGATTGAAATGAGAGTAGTTTTTTTTATATAAAAGAAATTAATTACTTAATTAGATTAGTATTGAAATGAACGTGGTAGTCTACTATTTTTTTTCTAATATTGATTTAGTCGTTGCAATGATGTTATCAGTTGTGCTAATTTTTTTTTATCAAGATTGATGTGGTTGTTTACCATTGCTGGTGGCATAGAAGTTCTTTTAAAATCACTTTCACGAACATAAAAATAGATTCTATCTAACTGCAGGATGGACGTCATTTGTTCCCTTTGAATGATTAAGTTGCTATTTTTTTTCCATAATATGACAATATTGAGGAGTGAAAGATTCCTATTTCTTATCAAGAATATAGTGAGTACTATATTTTACACTTATCTTTCTAGTGCATGCAGTATATAAATTTATGTGGCTCACACTTTGTTACTGATTTGTGTCATATAAATATAGAAATGATGATATATTTGTATGATTTCAATTGAATGAGAAGAATTGTTTAGTAAATTACCATATATGTGAAACTCACAGTTTTATTTTCCAATCATCTGCAACGGGGATATATCACTAAGTAATGTGTGTTTCTTGTTGTTGTTGATGATCTTTCTCCTACAATAAAGAAATAAGAATGAGTAATTTAAAAAAACAATTTTGAAATTAACTAAAATAATTAAAAATGACATACTTGTTGAAGTAGTTAGAGACAATTGTCATTTTTTTCTCACCAGCAGCTGAAGTCTAAGAAATATGAATAATTTGAGTTTGTGAGTGATTTCACTGGTTTGTTTATATAGAGATATAATAGGAGATTAATTTCTATGCACCGACGGTGTAAATAAGTTTTACACCATCATTCAATCACATCCCTCCATTTTGTTAGCTTACAATTAATTTTGAATTTAAGAATATTTAAATATAGGAAATGGAAGGTTGTGATTGAATGATGGTGTAAAAAAATTTACACCGTCGGTGCATAGAAATTAATCTCATATAATAGATGCATGGTTCAATATAATACATTTCAATAATATTTTTGTTTTCAAAAAAAATATATATAATACATTTCATTTTTTATTTATTTAATGTAGATAGTTGAATAGTCTCCTGACATTAACAATTTTATTCTGTTTTTGACACTAGTATTGCCATCATGCTACTATTTTTAATTTAATGTTAGTTTTTCTTCGGAGTTACTATGTTAAGGAATTCTAAGAGTTTGTGAGTTTAAGAAAAATAGACATATATTCGTGTAGAAAATTGGACAGCAAACTAAGACCATTGCATATCAAAATTAATTTTGGCGGAAGTATGCTTTATTGTTAATAGTTTTTTTTTTGGACTAAATTGATATTAGTTTAAAATTAAAATTAAATTTGATTTTAATTTAAGGTACTGTGCTAAAACCATTTGCAGATATAACTTTGTGGTCTGTTACACTTTTGGCATGGATGTTACTCTTTTGCTTATACATTTGATATTTATTAAGTTTAAAACTGAAATCATTAGTGCACAAGTTTCCCCTACCCGTTCATTCACTCACTAAGCTATCTCATTAAAACACCAATTTTTTTATTAATGTATGTAGGTTCTCACGTGTATTTGTACTTAATACTTAGCTCAAGTGAGCTTTACTAATATATATATATAATATATAGATTAAATTTCTTAGCTATATATCACAGCAAAAAAGAATAGAATGGTTTTTACATGTATTTCATAATATAAAGGGAAAAATAAAGCAATATTGTCCCGGGGCATTTCATTAATGACCATGTACAGATGTACTTGCTATAAGTGTAACTATCGTTATTAAATTTCAATCCTTATCAATTACTACTTCTTGTGCCTGAAGCCTTTCAAGTTTCAACAGCTGTTACATGCCTTTTAGCAATTTTATACTCCTAATACAAGTTTGCAAATGGCCAGCTTTAGGATTCTCTACTCGTCACGAAACACAGCTATAGTTCTAATTTTTACAACGTGGAGTAACTTACTACATTAATTAATGCACTATGTCGATTTATTCATTTTTTCCCTCTTCCCAGCTCTATTTTTTCACATCTATAATTTTTATCACTTTTTTCATCATATTCTATTTTTTACTTCACTTCCTTCCATTTCTATTTATTCCGTTCCTCTCTCTCTTTCACAACTAGTTATAATTACATCTAATTAAAGGTCCGAAAGAAAGGGCAAAGCCAACCACAACACATAAAAGGGAATAATAATTGGCATTTTAATGTTTTTTTTAAAACCACTAAGATGTTGGTTAGGGAGGTCAGAAACAGAAAGCATGCAAAAATATGACATCTTCTATAAAAAGTAAAAATAATCTCAAAAGTTATAATTCAATTCGTATGATCTAAAGTAGGGCATATTTTGAAAACTATTGTAAATAATAACTATGGTCAATTGGTCATGAATAGAAAATTTAAAAATAATTTTTTTCCTTCTAATTCATGATTTTGTATTTTATAAAAAATAGAAGCATTAGTTTTAGTCATTCATTATTACACCAACCACTCTGACAAAGCAAGCTGATGAATACATTATAAGGTGCAGCAGGTACGTGGGTGGGGAAAATGAAAAAAGACCATCTTTGTATAACGAAAGTTTAACGTGTGATGTATTATCAAAAAAAAAAAAGTTTAACGTGTGATGTGAGAACTGAGAAGCGTATTGCTATTCGATATAAATTTTGGTGTACGAAAAAATTATGAAGCATAGTACATAAATAATGAATAGGGGACAAATAACAATTCATGTAGTCATGTATCACCCGCCTCCTTATATATCATTTCTTGCGGACTTAGGTCCTTAAGTTAAGAGCATTTCATGCCGATTACTTAGGACCGCTTAACAACATATTTTCATCACGTTCAATATTTAAAGATGTCATGCAGTACATAGCTTTTTTTATAGGAAATTAGAGATATATTGAATGAAGTACATGAGCTACTTCAACCCAATACAAAGAGTATAAAGGAAAAAAAAAAATTCAAAGCAAAAGCACCAAAATACAGAAGGCTAACCACCAACCCCCTTGCCCAACACCCCTTGAAGCAGGATCTAAGAGAACAAGTCTCATTAAAACCTTACTAGAAAAAACCCCTTGGGAAAATCTAGTAAGAAAAAAGAATACATAGCTAATTTTATCCCTTAATTATGAATTATGAGATTGAGGGTTCGATTCTCATTTATGGGAATGAAGCGCAAAATGTGGTCATTCGTTTACTGTTTAGTGCGAGTACCAACGATAAAAATATTAGTCACTGTTATCGGTGGTGGATACCTAACTTCAAAAAATAAAAACCTTAAAAGAAGTGTGATTAATTTTATACTTTAAAAAATATACAATGTCACACTATTCTCCTATGGAAGTATTTTTTTTAAGGAACTCCTACTATGGAAGTAGAGAGATCCCAAATTAGTCCAGTTAATTCCCAGTTTAATCTTTATTATTAACTGTCTGTACATACCCGTGCGATTTTTCCTGCTGCCACTGTAACACTGTCCAATGGCAGGAAACCATCTTAGATGTTTCATCTACCATTTCAGCAGTGCATTGAAAAGCTTGCAATAGGGTGGTGTACGACACAGAAACATTACATAATTGGTTATAACTAATTAATTGAAGAAGCTTAATGACATACAAGCCACTAGAGCTGGTGATAGGTAATAGGAGGGATACCAATATTCATTTTATCACTTTTTCTAAACACTCTTATGTTGGTTGAAATTAAAAGGCTGATTAAATTATATGGGTCACACTTCATATATATTTGGAGTGCCAATATAAATTTTAACTCATAAAGAAAATGTTGATGAGAGTGTGAAAAAGTGAGGCAAACATGTGAAAAAACAATATCATACATACATATGTCAAATTACAAATCCCCCAAACCAAAGTTAATGTTCGTGACACATCACAAATAATCACAAAGTAATCAGTCCGTGATTTTTGGCCAAGTGTATATCTATCTAATAGTTTGAATTTTTGCTTCCATAAATCATAGTCCTGAGCACAATTATAAAAAAAAAAGTCAGTGACGGAGTAATTCTGTCACAAATTATTATAAAATCCGATGAAATAAGAGTTTCTTTAAAATTAATGATTTGTTACGGAATTTACACCATAAAATCCCGGCGCTGGCCTCCTTATTGGGGCAAAGGAACAGCCCATTAAAAATTGAAAAACACCAGGTTACGTAAGGTTTTGGGCCAAGATCCAATGACTTTATAGCCTAATTGGATTTTGAATCCAATTATCAAGTTACATACCCGTAGCCCAAAAAAAGCCCTAGCTATCTTTTTAAATTCTTAAAGTTTCACATCACAAGTCACAAGTCACAAGTCCCCCTTCCTCCTTACCTCAGCGAGTCTTTGTGAAATAACTTCGATGAGCAGGTTCATCGTGTTTTGTTTTGCCTCCCCAACTAAGAGAGAGAACAAAGGAAAAAAAAAAAATAGAGGCGAAATGAATTGAACACTTAGATTCGATTGCGACACATGGACAATGGTAGGAAAGCTCGCCATAATAGCTTGCACTGTTCACGTTTGGGTTATTTCTTGCCTTGGATGAATCGCCTTGCGCATCAGGAATCACAACTCTAAAAAAATACTTCTTCTACCAAAGCCGGTTCAGACCATTGGACCATCGATTTTTATCAATTTCCCAATTTTTAGCGGGTTCGTTAGATTTGTCACTAACTTTTTCATGATCTCCTAGTAAGGACCGAGTCGGACAATGAACCAGTTACCGGTCAATTCAGTTTGATCCGTTGGCTTGGTCCTCTTTTGATAACTTCGATCGTCGGAAATTAGGCAGTAAATATTTTTTTTTTGGTAAAATTAGTTACTGCTAAACTATCAACGACTTAGGTCGTGAGTATACTGAAATGAATGTGTAATTACTAATGCTAGCCATGGGTAATTTGGCAGACTTAAAAAAAGTATTGGATATCAGTTATAGGCCGTAAAAGTCGTTAGTAATTTCAAAAAAATAAGTTGTCTTGTACTGATAACTTGGCGGGCTTTTGAAGTTTTTGTGTATCTTGTGCCGATAACTTGACGGATTTTTGAAAATTGTTGGTAACGTATAGGTATCCTAAAAAAATCGTTGGTAAATTACTGATAGTTAAAAACCTATAAGTAGGCGTTTGCGTGCCTCTTACTCACACTTCTTTTTTTTTTTTGAGTGAGCTTGGTTGTTGGCTTGATGTGTGTTTGTTCATGTGAGTTGGGGGTTTCTATTGTATTGCTAGGTCTTCTTTTGATTAATGAATTTTTTACTTTCGTGTGACTTCTTTTCAAGATTTGGGGCTAAACGGAACCAACAATGACAGGGATAAAGCAACTTCCTTTTGATGGAGAAGAGACCCCATAAGACGATGATTTGAAATTTCAAGATCCAAGACAAAGGAAAAAAGCTCCTCTGACAAGGTACAAAGCAACTTCCTTTTAGAGACATTGACATTGTCACTTATGAGAGAGACACCTAACAAGAGTGAGACAGAGATGAGGAGAGGCTTGTTGTTGTTGTTGTTGTTGATTGAGAGGGGATTATAGGTTAATGATTTGATTATGATTACTTAAAAAAATGAATTAAAGTTAAATATATAAATTAAGATTTCATAATTTTTTTAAAATTTTAATTAATTATTTATTTACTTACTTGGCATTCAAGTGGCAAAGTTTTTTTTAAGCAACAACTATTATTAATTTTGGCAGCAGGTTGATGGAAGGGCTTGATTTTCACAAATTATATATATATATATATTAGAACCCAAATCGTTCTTTTTGAAGTGCAGTTAAGCTAATCTTCTTCTCTATTGTTTCTGCGACGATCTCGTTCATTTTTTCTACAAAAATTGCTCAATTTCACGCCACTGTAGTGGCACTTTGGAACCAAGGTATTTTTTAGTCAATTTGAACCAAGGGTTTATTAGCTTTTAATCACAAAATGGGCTACGACCCACCAATAAATAATTTTTTTTATTGTTTTAAAGTTAGTAGTCTACTAAGGAGGGATAGCCAACATGAGGGAACTAAATCTTTTATGTTAGATTATAATTGACTATGCTCAAAGGATAAAAACTATGTTGAAATTCAAGTACATGTTCTGTATAGAAGCCCAAGGTCTTTCTGGAGGGCCTTTGCCTTTTCTGGTCTGGAGATCTATCCGTAGAAGTGATCCAATCCACTCAGAACTTCATTCAGACCACAGTGGAGGATAAGGTTAACAACAAAAAGTGGCGGGGAACCTTTATATATGCAAATCCAGTCTTTAGCTTGAGGATAGCTTTATGGCCACAAATAGCAGCCTTGAATAACGATACTAGTGTTCCATGGTGTTGTTTTGGATATTTTTATGAAATTTTGAATCAGTTTGAGAAGGAAGGAGTAAGGGAACAGAGTTCAGCTAGACTGCAAAGCTTCAGAGAGTTTTTGGATGAGGCAAACCTTATGGATCTAGTCCTAAAAGGTTGCAGATTTACTTGGTTGAGCAACCCGAGGAATGGAATCACCACTAAGGAAAGAGTTGACAGGGTGTTGATCAATTTGGCATGGAGAGCAAAATACCCTAATGCAGTAGCTATTGCTTTACCTATCATCAGTTCTGATCACTCACCAACCCACATTCAAATCCACCCGATAGTCAGAACCCCAAGAGACTTCTGGACTGGGCGAGCCCCTAGAGGGGCAACGCCCAGCATGTATCCCGCCCTGAGGCGGGGCCCTGGCCTTCAGATGGGCCTTGATCTCGGAGGCCCAATTGGCCCAATAGGTAGTACCCAAGCTCTATAAATAGGAGGTAGTTATCAATTGTTAGGGACTTTTTTGGCTCATTTGATGAAATAACACTTGAAATTCAGCACTCTCTCTCATTCTCACTCTCTCTTGGCACAACCCCCTACCTCTAGGTACTATGCCTCTCTTCAATGTTCATTCCTAGAACATTTGGCGCCGTCTGTGGGGACTGAAAACTCTCTACTCCCATTCACGTGGATTGATTGTGCATGAAGTTGCCTCTGATTGTGATTAGGCAATTCTCTGGTTTTCTGATTTTGATTCTGTGACTAGTGATTGGTTTTCCGATCGAGTTTGCATCGTTTCTGGTTTGGATGGAGACTCGACGCAGGAGGCAACATCATTCACCAATGCGACAGCGGATTTCGCCGCCTCGGCGGCCTCATCGTGTGGACCTGGATTCTCCGGTACGAACGACAGGAGTGCAATCGCCTTCTCCTCCTCCATCACCTCCTGTACCACCACCTCCTCCATCGCCTTCACAGGTGGGATCTCTGGAGCGCTCACCAGAGAATTCACCTGCTCCGGAACAACAACCGGCGGTGACGCAGGAGCAATGGCGCCATTTGATGCGCAGCATTGGCAGCATCCAGCAGCGGAATGAGCATCTACAGGCTCAGTTAGATTTCTACCGCCGCGAGCAGCGAGGTGATGGAAGCAGAGAAGCAGATTCCGTGGCTGAGTTCCGTCCGTTCTCGGAAGATGTCGAGAGTGTGGCGATTCTGGATAACATGAAAACGTTAGTTCTGGATTCTTACAGCGGAGATTCCGATCCGAAGGATCATCTTCTGTATTTTAATACGAAGATGGTGATAATTGCGGCGTCAGATGCGGTGAAGTGCAGGATGTTTCCATCGACGTTCAAATCGACGGCGATGGCGTGGTTCACAACTTTGCCGCGCGGATCGATTTCAAATTTCAGAGACTTCTCATCCAAGTTTCTAGTGCAATTCTCGGCGAATAAGAATCAGCCGGTGACGATCAACGACCTATATAGTATTCGCCAGCAAGAACGAGAATCACTGAAAGAGTACATGGCAAGGTACAGCGCAGCGTCGGTCAAGGTTGAGGACGAGGAGCCTCGAGCTTGTGCTTTAGCATTTAAAAACGGTTTGCTACCGGGAGGGTTGAACAGCAAATTGACACGTAAGCCGGCGCGTTCGATGGAGGAGATGCGTGCTCGCGCCAGCACTTATATTCTTGATGAGGAGGACGACGCTTTCAAAAGAAAGCGCGCGAAGTTGGAAAAGGGCGACACGTCGCCCGAGCAGCGATAAAAGGAGTTTCAGATCGGTGGCAAGGCGGAGGGGAAAGAACAAGGTGCGTTCACGAGAGAATGACAGATCGAGATTCTTCAAGGCGCATCCAGCGATGGCAGATCGGAGCAACACGGTTCAGTCCGACAATGAAGAGCGTCAACAGAGGTGAAGCTTCAGATCGAGGAAGCATGTAGGCGAGGGAGAGCAGATTGGTAATGACGAAGGAAAGAACGAAGGCGAGGAATCTGTCCAGAGCACAATACATGAAGAGCAGAGCCAATCCCGAGACGTTTTTTTTTATGAGGCGTTGGAATTCACATTTGCTTTGGCGAGCACGCGTTGGCTTTGGCGAGCACGTTTTGAGGATTAGGCGGCGAGCAAGTGTTGTTAGCGTAGCGTGCTGGCGTTGGAATCTGGCAAGCACGTTTTACTCCGGCGGCGGAATTCTGGCGGGCACGTTTTGTTTTGGCCGTGGAAGTTTGGCGAGTAAAGCGTTGCTATGGTTAAGATCGCTGGCAACAAATTTTCCAATTCCTTCAAACTTTTCCTCCATCTTTCATTAGATTCCCTTCTCAGTTGTTGTATTTCCTAATTTTCTTATTTTGAAGTTGATATTAGAAGTTATATTGTCTTCGCTGGTTTTGATTCAGGCAGAGAGGAGCAAATCGGATCAAAGAGAAGGAGTGGGTGAATTGAGGCACACCATTAAAGTTTTATGAAACTTGGAAGACTCTTCCATAAGCGGTTTGTTATTGGGTGGGACAAGCTCCTGATGGCGCGATTTAGTTACAAAGTGAAACAAGTTTCACGATGAACTAAATTAGCCCCGGAAAAGCCCACGTAACCACCGGATTCATTGGCGATGTGTGGGGTACAAATTGCCCATTCTACTGAGCACCGCTTTGGTAATCCAACTGGCCATTGGAACCCAAAGCACTTTGAGTCCCGAAATGGGACGATCACACCAAGGGTGGCGACCTACCGCTAGGGTGGTGACCTCATGCCAAAGGGTGGCGACCAAACGCTATGGGTGGCGACCTGTAAGACTCAGTTTAGACACACAAAAGTCGCCAAAAGGGTGGCGACCTCACGCTAAGGGTGGCGACCTACCGCAAGAGGGTCGCGACCTACCGCAAGAGGATGGCGACCTACCGCTAAAGGGTCGCGACCTACCGCCAAAAATGAGGGTAGCGACCTACCGCAAAATGGTGGCGACCTACCGCAAGAGGGTCGCGACCTACCGCAAGAGGGTTGCGACCTACCGCCAAAAATGAGGGTAGCGACCTACCGCAAAATGGTGGCGGCCTTACGCTGAGAGTGGCGAGCAAGTCAAACTAATTTCTTATAAGGCTAAAGCAAGATGGTGATGACGATGCGGCGGCGACTAAAAAATGTACGGCGGAAGCATTCCAACATGATTTACAAAATATCCAACGGCGATATAAAAAGCTATGGCGAAGGGTTGCTTAAACATAGACGAATGGCGGAAAAGTACACTACAAGGTGACAGTAAAAGCTAAAGTAATGTTAAAATTACATTATTCATTGTTTTCTTTCTCCTGTTCTTCTTCTTCCTCTTCTTCTTCAGTCGCTGTCCAGAGGTTTTGGTCAATCAGGGGAGGATCGTCGGGACCAACCAGTCCTGCGGCGGTTATCTCTTTCATTACTCCCATGGCGCTAAAGTCAAAGTTCGGGTACAAATGTTGGGCCTGATCTTTGGCGAGGTAGAAACCGCGCTCGCGGTTGTCAAGGGCGATGTCAGCGGCTTGTTCCCTCGCCTCAATGGCTTTGGCCTTCTCCGTCGCCAGCTCGTCCTCTAGACTTTTGATCTTTGCTAGTTGGGAAGCAATCTCAGCATCTTTCGTGGCGAGGGCCTCGGCATGAGTTTCGGTCGCTTTCTTGATCTCCTCGGACGTAGCCTGCATCACCGCCTCCATGTCAGATTTCGCCAAGGCCAAGGACTCCGCAGACTTTTTCTCTTGCTCCGCCAACGCTTTTTTCACTAACTCCAGCTCAGCGCACAGTACGGCAAGCTCTGACTCCTTAGCAATCAGCGCCTCGCCTCGGGCGATCAAGTACTTCTCAGCTTGCTCTTTTTCCTTCTTGCAAGCTTGAAGGCTTGCATCAAGCTCATCTGCTTCTTCCTTCATCAGCGCCAGCTGATCCTCCAGCTCGCCGATTTTAATCCCCGCCGTGCCAATCATCTTGTCGGCATAGACTTTGTCTTTTCCTGCCTGCGTCGCCAGTTTGTCGAAACGCTTTTCCCAAGCAGCGGCGGCTTCTTGATGCTTAGCACTTTCGACCTTCAACCGCTCAGCTTCAACGTTGGCGGCATTGAACTTCTCAAACGTGTGAGCAAAGATGCACCCAGCGCGTAGGAGGCAAGCAAGAGTCTCCTCCTTGGTGTCATTCAGGCCCCGACTCAAAACTTCTTTTTCTATAACGTCACGGTTGAGACCAGCAAGAAAGAATTCTGAGGGTTCAATGGCGTTGGGGAGCATATTATAATAGCTTGAGGAACCGACCTCGGGAGCAGGGACTTGTTCAATTTGAGCTGCTTCAGAGGTAGTGGCAACGCCAGGACAGGATTTTTCCCCTTGATGAGGCGGGGAAGGCATGGAGCCTGCATCATGTGTTGAGGGCGGGCTAGGAGGCGCATCTTGGCGAGGGGGAGACTTTGGGGTTTCATTTTCTTTTTCCTTATCTCCAATAGGAGTGTCGGAAGACGCAGCAGCTTTTGTGGCGTTAACGCCGGCGGAGGCGGCTGTTGCGCCAATAGAGGACTCAGCGGCAACAGCAGCGGTCGCACCGGCGGAGGCAGGAGAAGAAGCTGGTACGGCGGTTGGCTCGGTAGCTGCGGCGACAGAGGCTTCAGCGACATTTTTGCCTTTAGGCGCAGCAGCAGTGGTGGGCTGAGCGCCAGGGTTGGATGTGCCGGCGTCGGAGGAGGCTTTGGTCAATCTTCTCCTCTTGGGAGCTTTGGTGCTCTCGGCTTGGTTCTCAGCACCGCCCCGTTTTTTCGCGTCGCTCTCAGTGTTGAATTTTGGGGAAAAGCGAGCCATTCTCCTCTCGCGGGCCTTCAGGAGCTCGGCGTTCGTAAAATTCATATCTTCTGTAACAATAAAAAAAAACGATCAGTGATAACATAGGAGTCGAGAAAGGAAACGTCAATAATAAAAGTGAGCTATGGGCAACCTAAGTATTTGGGAGTTCTTGAGAGGTCAGCGCCCTCAAGGACTGTTGTGCAGTCAAGGATGGGAAGTGGGGCAAGGAGATTAAGAAAGGCTTTATCGTTGGCGGACAAGGAATCCTCTGAAGGATCGGTGATCCCGTTGGGCTTCTCTGTCCAGTAAAGAGGAAAGAGGGCGGTCCCGTCTCTGAGGGTGAATGCCTCTGGGTAGGCGAGATGAACCGCCACACGGAAGTACTTTCGTGCGAAGGAGGACTTCGCGTTACTTTTGTGGGGATGCAAACACTTCCGGCCGGCTCGGGCCTTCAAGGAAATCCATCCTTTGTTTTTGATGGACTTGGGGTCGACGTCGTAAAGGTAGAAGAAACTGGTGGGGGATGGGGCGATGCCGACAGCGGCGCTTAGGATTTCAAAACATCGAATGAAGGCCCAGGCGTTAGGGTGGAGTTGACAGGGAGCCGCGTTGATGTCGCGGAGGACGGTTTGGACAAAGGGCGAGAAAGGAAGCCTGATCCCAAGCTCGCTAAACATGTATTCGTACGCAAAGAAAAAATGGGATCTCTTTACGTCGCCGTCTGGCTTGTGAAGCCAGGGGCGATCCCCGGGACTGCAAACCCAGATCCTGAGTTTGGCGTTAAGCTCATCGTCATTGGACAAGCCACCCAGGGAGTTCACGAATTGCACAATGGGATCGCTATCTTGGAAGATGGAAGGTTGATCTATAGCCTCGTGTTTGGGGGCTACTTGGACTGGAAGGGGCAGAGTGGCGTAGGTTTTTAGTCGGTGAGCTGGGATCTCCGGAACCTCTAAACGGAGGCCGCCGGCAGCGGTGGAGTCAGGGTCGCTTTCGGAGGAGGAAGAAGAGTGATTAGGGGAGGTAGGGTTTGAAGCCATTTTTAGAAGACAGTGAAGTGAAAGAAAGGAAAAGATCAGTATGTGTGCGATGTAAAGATAAGGACAGTGGGACTCACCGGAGTAGGATGTGAAGAGTGGGTAGCGGAAAGGGTGATAAGCGACGACTCCGGAGCGGAAGTGGGCAGAAGGAGTTTGGTAAGCGATTAGGGAAGTGAAGAGGGGTCTCGGAAAGGGATGACAGTGGGGAAGAAGGGTTTTTATAGGAGAAGGGGAGAAGCTGGAAGGGTGACGCGTGTTGGACGCGTGTGGAAGGTTGGAAGTCATGATGGTTTTGGGGAGGTGGGTCGCGTGCAAAGGGGAGTTACTGCGCATGATGGGACGGTTATGAAAGGTGAAGTGACGGTTCCGGAGAAAGAGGGAAATTGATGTAACCAACACAGCACGTGGGGCAGCCACGTGAGGCAGATAGAAATTTGAAAGGGTTTTAAAATAAGGGAAAGCGCGAAAAGCCTCGCCACTATAAGGATCAAACGCCATCGCCTGACGATTGACACCAACAACGAAGTTCAGCCGCTCGCCAGGGTCACCGCCAGTCAATGATTGAATGATCGGCACATGACCCATGCCTGCCACCTTTCCCGCCGGCGAGCGATCATACACCTGCTCCAACTTATCACCAATACAAAGTAGTCGTTCTCGCCGCTTGCGGACTTGTGGACTTGCCAGCTTGGTTTGCTCGTCAAGTCGGTGGACTGGGTAACTGAAAATGCTAGTTTCCTTTTGCTCACGCCATGTTGGCGATATAGTTAACTTCTCTTTCCTCAAGCCATGTTGGCAGTGTAGATTCCGGTGTACAATAAGACATGTAACAGCATTTAAAAGACACCCTTAGCTCTCGTACCTCGAGCTCGGTGTCTTGTGGACTAGTGGACTGGGCGAGCCCCTAGAGGGGCAACGCCCAGCATGTATCCCGCCCTGAGGCGGGGCCCTGGCCTTCAGATGGGCCTTGATCTCGGAGGCCCAATTGGCCCAATAGGTAGTACCCAAGCTCTATAAATAGGAGGTAGTTATCAATTGTTAGGGACTTTTTTGGCTCATTTGATGAAATAACACTTGAAATTCAGCACTCTCTCTCATTCTCACTCTCTCTTGGCACAACCCCCCTACCTCTAGGTACTATGCCTCTCTTCAATGTTCATTCCTAGAACAACTTCAAATATGTAGCCTATTGGGAGGAGGATGAAGAATGCAAAGACATTATACTGGAAGGTTGAGATTCTCAGGGTTTTTCTCCTTCGGGAAACTCTGAATGGGAGGAACTTCTTAGCAGAATTGGATCATGCAAGGTTTCCTTTCAAAACTAGAGAAAGGCTAAATTCAGGTGAGCAGACCAGGAAATTTGGAGTCTAAAGAAAACCCTACAGGAGATGCACAACAGAACCCTGAACAGTGAAGAGTGGGAGGAAGCTAAGGCTATTCAGAGAAGGATAAAATTTTTATGGAAACAAGCGGAGATGTTCTGGAATCAAAGGTCAAGGGTGAAATGGCTACGACATGGAGACAAAAATACTAGATTTTTTCATGCCTCTACAGTCCAAAGAAGAGACAAGAACAACATAGCCAATATCAGGTCAAGCCAAGATGAGCTAAATGGTCACACCAGTGTACTATGCCAAAAGGGAATTTTAAAGATCTCATGATTGCTTCATTGGCAGAAGCTAGGGACTTTGGGCTGAAGGTCAGGTCAATGTGAGCCAAGTTTTTCTGGAACACTTCACTGATATTTATAGAAGCTCTGCCACATCTCAAGTAGATGAGTGTCTGATGGACACGCTAGCCTTAATAACCCCGTAAACCAACCATGAATTAATGAGGAATGTCACTGAAGCTGAAATTAAAGGTGTTGTTTTTAGTCTGGGTGATTAAAAGGCCCTAGGTTTGGATGGGCTAAATGGGCTTTTTTCCAGAAAAACTGGAATGCTATTCAAACAGAGGTATGTAGATAATTTAGGTTTAAGTTAAGTTTAGGATTAAGAAAAATGTTTTAGTTTTTTATTAAAAATTATTTTTTTAGTTTTTTATTTTAGGGTGACCCACTACAAGAGGTCGGATCCTCGTGAACATTTACACAACTTTTTCCTTGTGTACCATAGGGGGACCCGCAAAATAAAAAATTTTATATAACAAGAAGCTTAGTGTTGCACAATAAGCATTAGAAGTTAATTTAATAATGTTTTGTTAATGTCTTTTTTCCACCTTCACCTTAGATCAGTGTTATTAAACTCATTTCGAACCGGCCGGTTCGACTAGTTGAACCGGGAACTAGACCCCTGACCGGTTCGAGTTGAGCAACGGATCGGGGATGCAATCGACCCGCCTTGAACCGAATTGAACCGTCTGGGTCGGTATAAAAACCGATGAACCAGAGCTACGGTTGGACCGGTAAAACAAGTTTATCCCCTTTCTTTCTCAGCCCATCAATCTAGTGATGCAGGTTATGGTGTTAAAGATTGTTGTAGATTTTAGTGTGCTTGCTGGAATGTATATGATGTACACTTTCTCTCTCTAAAACTTGTTCCCCCTCTCTCTCTCTCTCCCTATTTCGCGTATGATTACAGATCTGGCCGCACCAACAACTATTCGAGCTTTTATTTGAAGCTTCTATCTATGGCGGTTGGAGGAATTGTGAGACTTGTAGGAAGTGGACTCATTGTGGGTGTATTGTTTCAAGTCATGTCTATTTATTGTTGAATCCTGGAGGAATTGAATGCTTTCCATGTGTCCGCAATAGTATTAATATGTCATCTAACTTGTCAAAAGCTGGACCCAATTAGCTGGATCAGGTCATGTACCATGGAAACAAGCACCCAGTCTGTTCAATACAACTTCTTCCTCTGACTTGGAGTTATTCCTTCTTACGGTGGTTTTGGTTGTTGTAGAGAAACATGGCGGCGTGAGGGAGAGAAATTGAGAGAGGAAATTGGTAAAGTAACTTACCACCGCTTGATTTGGGGAATTAGATTTCTCACCCCAGCCTTTAGAATTGCCACCCCAACCTTTTTAAAATAATGTCGGGACTACCCTCCGAGACATAAACCTCCACCCCAGTCCAGTTGTTGAGGTTTCAGACTCCATTCGAGAGTTACACTTTCAGATACATTAATTACAGTTCAATAACATGACTTTAGTCCAATTGCAGCAAAAATAACATGACTTTAAAATTGAAAAGTTACATAATCCAAGTTAGGCTTAATTCCAGTTTGGGCCCCTGATATTTTAGAAATGTGCGATTTGCGTCCCTCGTGTTTAAAACGTGCGGTCAAGCTCCCTGACGTTTCTAAAACGTGCGATCGAAGCCCTTCCGTCCATATCCGTTTGGTTCCGTCTGTTGACCAAACAGAGCTGCGTCCACGTGTAATAAAACGAGCGAATTTACTCCCTGATCTTTCATCTTTGTGCAATTTGTCTCCCTAATGTTTAAAACGAGCAAAATTACTCCCTCATGTTTCAATAAAATTTAAAATAAAACAATTTAATTAAAAAACTAAATAATATCAGAATATAACTAAATATAAATTATAAAAAATCTAAATGATTTCATCTTTTTCACCTGTAATCTCACTCTCTTCACCATAGCCATAACAACCAAGGTATACCATATACAACCAACCCCAAACCACCACCTGTTCCTTCTGAACTCACTATCTTCTTCTTCTCCTTTAGATCTGAACCTGCTATTTTCCATTACAAAACCAACATCTACAAAATCGACATCAATTTTTTCTGTTCAAATCCCTAAATCCCAACTCTCACAACTTCAGTGAGGACATCATCCTTAAACATGTAGAACTCCATTCCCAGTATGCTCACAATGAACGCTATCACCTCCTGCAAATCCCCTAGTTCCACTCTCCTTTCTGGGTTTCGTTGCTTTGATGATTTCTGGGTTTTCTGGGTAGTAACTGATGGCTTGCTGCAGATCTGGATGTGGCTCTGAGGTTTTGCAATGGCCACGAATTTCAGCCAGAGAAGGCAACGGTGATTCTGAAAGATGAATGGGTGGCTAAATCTGATGAGATGAAAAGGGTTTATCCCTCTCTAAATTTTATGGGGTTTCACCTCCTCCCATCTTCCTGGATTTCTGGTTTCTTGCATTATTTATGTGTTTTTTGTTTGTGCTGGATCTGTTTTTTCATGAAAGATGGAGAGAAATGTGTGTGTTTGAAAGTGGAAGATGAACTATGGAGAAAATTGTTATTACTATTCTTGATAAAGGTGTTGTTTTGTCAACGAACATGAATTGAAGATTCAATTTTTTTTTCTTGAATTGTTGATTTCAATCTGTTTCAGGTTGTGTTACTTTGATAATGAATGATTTGTTTTCATTCAAGATTAATGATATATATTTTTTTTTCTGAAACAAATTAATGATCTTTTTTTGTTACAATCTGTTAAAGATTTATTTTTTGAAATTCTGTTTTTAAACATTAGGGAGGCAAATTGCACAAAGATGAAATATTAGGGAGTAAATTCACTCGTTCTATTACACGTGGACGCAGCTCCCTTTGGTCAACAGACGGAACCAAACGGAAATGGACGGAAGGGCTTCGATCGCACGTTTTAGAAACGTCAGGGAGTTTGACCGCACGTTTTAAACACGGGGGACGCAAATCGCACATTTCTGAAACATCCGGGACCCAAACTGGAATTAAGCCTCCAAGTTAAGAAAATTAACAATACATAATCCAAGTTAAGCATTTGAAAAGTGAAGCAAAATAACAATATATAATCTAAGTTAAGCATTTGAAAAGTTACACAAATAGTCCTTAATATAGAATTAGCAAAGAACTAATATTAATCTTCTGTTATATTTGTGAAGGTTCCAGGTGGAGGTGCAGTGTCCTTTGGAAATACCTGTATATTAACATAAATGAATAATTGATATTGAGAACACATGTATGAAAAGATTGAAATGCTTTATTGTAGATGTGAAAAAGATTTTCATACCTTGACTACGTTGGGCAATGTTACATTCAGATAACAAGTAGACTTTCTAGGAGAAAACACAGTGACCTGAAAGCAAAATGAAGAAACGATGTGATGTTCAAGTTGTCCAAAGAAGCATAAAAATGTTCAAGTTGCCTATATATTAACCTTTTGGAGAAGCAGAACAGATCCAACCGTTATGTGTTTCGCAAATACGCTTTCAGTGAAGACCTTGTGATGGATACTAGCGCCAACGGTGCGTAGGGTCCTGAATCTCAATCTCAGATGTCATGAGAAAAACATGAAGATAACATTTCATAGAAATATAAGGAGGAAGAAGGAAATACCTTGAGGGTAACTGTTGCATCTCCAAACCCATTGGGAGTGCATGATTTGATAACAGCGACGGTGTGATCTACTCTTTCATGATGGTGAGTGATTGCGCCCAGAGGAGTGGCAGATCCGCCTAATTGCAGGGCTGAAAGCCAAGCATTGGAGTGGAAATCGGGATCGGTGTCGTGGCCGTCTTGCAGGACTTGCCTGACGAATTGTAGGGTTGAAATGTTGGGTTTGTCGTCGGTGGATCTGCGATGAATCATGGCGGCCTGGACAGCGCCAGCGGGGCTGGGAATGAGAGGACGAGAGCTAGAGGAAAGGTTGTCTTGGCGTTTGCAAGGGCGGATGAAGGTTGATGGTGGATCTTGTTCCATTTCTTTTGGTTATTTTCTGCAACAAGGGAAGAAGAAGGGAAGTAATGTAATGGTGTAGGATGCCTTTGGTGCATATGGGACTAATATAGGAAGTAAATGGATTTATGGTGTAGGATGAATGAGTAATGAGGCTGGTGGTGGGGTTGGTGGTGAAGAGTAATGGTGGTCAGAGTTGGTTGTGTGATAGGCAGTGATGGTGGTTGAGAGTGTAATTGGGGAATATGCCTTTGGTTTGGTCTTAACTTGCTGCATCTGGTAAGAGTGATCCGGGACTATAAGTTTCGGATCTCTCCAGGACTATAAGTTTCGGACTGGTTGATAATTAAATTTTCCACCCCACCCCTTTTTAAGACGTCCGAGAGTTGCTAAACCGGATTAATATGAAACTTAAAGATTCGGACCTCTCAAACCAGATACTGTCACAAACGCAGAAACACCAAAATGCAAAGACAATAATATGGGACAAACAGACATGGTTACAATAGTGGAGCATTGTTTTAATACATGTAGGGAAATATTCAAATGTCAAATCTAATACAACATTACAAACATGAATCATATTATCAATCTTTTGTTATGTCTATGTAATCATTCTTGCTAGGAACATGAGGACCAATCCAAGCAGTGTGTTCAACCATAAATCTTTCCAAACGCTCTTGATACGGTCTACACCATTCGGACTCGGGTGCTACAACGTTGTATTCCCATTGGGGAGCAATTGGCGGCATAGGATGTCCAGACACCAACTTCAGCTACATTTAAGAGTATAATAGTAAAATTAGATATATTTCAAACATAAATTGTTTAACGGGACAAAAAAGTGTATTAATAAAAAACTAGAGTACTAAATAGAAGATATACCTGTACAAAGTGATTGGTCACATGACCAACAGCTACGACATGATGTTCTAACGGTGGGGCGCCTCCTCTCATCGGAAGGTAAGTGTAACTAGATTTTAACGAGATGGAGATGAAAACCACCCAAAACCGGTTAGCAATAAGGTACCCCATCTCCGGTAGATGCATCCATTTGTCTTCAGTGACTCTACCACCAGGAGGGAGAGTGAGACGAAGGTGCATGGCCTGTACCACATCATAACCCCACATGTTTGTATAGTGTTTCCGATAGAGTGTGAGTTCTGCAATCAGCTCTTCCCTAACCCAACCGTCCTGACCATTCTCAAGGCCCAGCAATGCAGCGACGACTCTGTAGCCACAGTTACCATCCCCGACAACATCTATCACTTCATGTATATATTGCCACAAAAAATATGGCAACTCCGGTAAGTAGATGTTGGTGGTAGCCCCGGTGGTCTTCATAGACTTCTTGTTCTTTGACTTAAGAGCCTGTGATTTTGGAGTTGAGGACCAAATAGTTGGTTTAGGAGTTTTGGTGAGCCTAGGTTTCCTCTTGCTAGCTTTCGCCTCTTGTTCTTTGACCTGGTTGTTAACATGTTCTCAATGTGAAAGGTCGCGCTGCAAGGATCCTATTGATTGACCTCTACGAGGTTTGGTTTTCCTCTCCTTGGACGATTGATTGTGCTTTATCTTCACTTCAGGAGGACACAATGAACTGATTTGAGGACAATAAAGCTCTTTAAGCTTCCTTCTCAGCATACTTTGGCCTGCATCATCCAAGCTATTGAAATGAGCAATCAAGGCCTCAATCTCTGGCGGCATGCATCCACTGTATTTCTCATCATACTTTGAGGTTTGACTCTCCACAACAGGTACTTGTTCACAAGAAAGTATCTTCCAGAATGGATCCACTGCCGCATACGGAATTGAAGATAAACTCTGAAGTGCACAAGCGCAAGGTAGTCCATGAGTGACTTTCATCAAGCAACTGCATTTCTCATCATGACCCCAAGATCTGCTTTGTTCATCGTACATTAGCTAAGGGCATGTTTAGCAACGAATCCTATCATATTCTTATACATTGGAGACTTGAAACGGTGCTCTACAATGTTAATACTGCGCTCAAACGAGGCTTCTATTGCATTGTGGCGTACAATGGTCAACCTATCCACTGCTTCCCATGAAACGCACAAGTCACCCTTGTTGTTCCTAAACATCTTCTTCAAGCTTGCATGTGCACTTTCAGCCCTGCATACAAACATGAAGCTAGTCTATCAAGCCTATCAAATGAAGCAAGTCTATCAAATGCATACAAAAATGAATCAAGTCTATCAAATGAAGCAAGTCTATAAGGATTGCATGTGCGTAGTACCTGTTACTTGTTGTCGTTCCAAAATGCTTCATTCTGTTTGTCCATGCCTTCACAAATTTCTCCTTGTGAACTAACCAAGTGTCATAAATGTACGATGTGAACTTTGGATGATCCTTACACATGTCACACATGTCTCTTCATTCATCCTCAAATTGTGTAGTTGTTTCCGCATATACCACTTCATTCCACTTTTGCATCACTAAGGCTTTAAAATATGTTGTGTCAACCCACAATTTACGCTTTGCCTCAACATTCTTGTTTATGTGGAATAGGCATAATAAATGGGTAGCCCCAGGAAAAATATTCCGAACCGCACTGAGTAAAGCCAATTCTCTATCAGTCACAATCACTCCAGGTAATCGGGCAGGGTCAGCAAGCAGAGACTTCATGCACTCCAAGGCCCAAACATAGTCAGGTGTGCGCTCACGAGTAATGTAGCAAAATGCAATGGAGTAAGTCAGACTAGTAGAAGTGAGGTCAACCATTTCAAGCAAGGGAATCCGGAATTTGTTTGTCTTGTATGTGCAATCCATGATTACCACATGAGGGAATGTGTTGAAGAGTTTAATAGCATTAGGATAAGCCCAGAAAAGTTCCATAATGACACCTGAATCTTCTGTAAGATCAAGTTTTGATCTAGTAGTACAACTCTATGTTTTGATGATTACAAGTTAACCTTTTGATATGAACAATTATGGTACTCTAACGTGTTTTTCTGAGTGTGCTATTTACAGGCTCTGACCTCAATTCAATCCCACACAAATCAGAAGCACTGTGCATAAAGAGTGACCCAAGCAACGCTTTCGCATTGACCATGTTCAATATGAACAGTGGAAAAGCTTCAGAAGTTCTGAAGCTACATAAACTCTGATGTGGACTCAGTCACTAGAAGCTCTGAAGATCCAAAAGTTCTGATAACCAAGAAACACTGAAGGTTCAGATGTTCTGTTGGTGTAGAAGACTCTGAAGATACAGAAGCTGAATAGTGGAAACTCTGATGTCCAGAAGCAAGAAACTCTGAAGACCATGTACTTCCCTCTGAGTTCAGAATCAGAAGATACAACGGTCAGAGGATCTGTGCTTTCCCTCTGACTCTGATCAACCGGCTTCACAAGTTCCAACATGAAGCATTCCCCTGATCAGAAGTCTCCTAGGTATAAAGGTCAAGTCACTATCAAAGTACAAAAGCAACTGTACCATCCTGACGACCTACCTAACGTTCTCAGCCATAGCAGAAGCTGGAATTTCCAGAACTGCCCTCCAACGGTAGCATTCCCATGCATCGTTCAAACCCTAATCCTTGGAGTATAAATAGAGGCTGAAGTCTGAAAGATGCGGTTGGAAGAATTTACACAAGCCCAAGCTATATTCAAAAACCTTCAAGCATTCTTTCATCTTGAAATTCATTGTGTTTACTATTAGCTTTTCAGAAGCAAAATTCTTGTAAACATTTCTTTGATAAACAGTTTGTTTAGTTCCTTTAGGAGATCAAGGTTGATCGGATCCTAGAGGAGACTAAGAGAGTGAATCTTAGTGTGAGCTAAGTCAGTGTAATTGTTAGTCACTTGTAGGTTTCAAGTGCAACTATAACTCTTACCTGATTAGTGGATTGCCTTCATTCTAAGAAGGAAGAAATTACCTTAACGGGTGGACTGGAGTAGCTTGAGTGATTTATCAAGTGAACCAGGATAAAAATCCTTGTGTGCTTTTCTATCTCTTATTCTTAGCACTTAAGTTCTCGAAAGATTTGTCAAAATCTTTAAGGTGGAAGTTTTATCTTGAAAACGTTATTCAAACCCCCCCTTTCTACCGTTTTTCATACCTTCATCTTCTTCATGTCTTTCAAAGTGAACATAGTTGGCTTCAGCCAACTTCTTCAGCAAATATTGCATTTTTGTCAGTGGCCCGCGATCTAATTCTTTAACCTTTTTGATGCGACTATAAACTTGAGTGATTGTAGTCAAGTTACCCGGATTATTTTCCTTCAAACTAGCCAACATGTGTCTCGGTGAAACCCAATTATTATTCATGTTGTCGACTTGAACCTTCTCTTCTTCTGTTAGTCGACCAATGTAGGAATGGCCAACCAGCGATCTAGCTGGTTCATGGTTGTGTTCCCCGTCAGCACTTTCAGCCACCAATTTCTATCACCCTCCGTAGGTCGTCCTTTAAGTTTAAAGAGACAATTACATTTTTGTGATCCGGTGGATTTGTACTTGAAGAACTTAGGGTCCTTGTACGGAATGTACACACCATGCTTCGAGCACCGCAGAACAATATACATATTCCACCTTTTTTTGCATAATCAGACCTCCCGGTCACAATCGCATATCCATTGTCCTTCCCAACATTCTTAGCCCATTGTTTTAGGTCATCAACAGTATCAAATATCTGTTCAATGATAACATATCACTTTAAAATTAATAATCAATTCAAGCATCACTATGGTCTATGCAATTAATACCTGATCGGTCGACCATAAATGTATTGGATCAAGCGCTTACCACTACGCCAAAAGCAATTGCTGTTAGTGAGGGCGCAACTTTATTTCCTTATAGCACAGAGTCCTCAAGGGGATGCGATGTTAAGCGCCATGGGGTGGGATGTTAAGCCCATCGAATCCTAAGGGTGACGCTGGATTAATAAATCCAACAATCTCCCCCCCAGTGTTAGCCGGGGGATTCAAACCCATGACCTTGCTCTGATACCACTTATTGGATCAAGCGCTTACCACTACGCCAAAAGCAATTGCTGTTAGTGAGGGCGCAACTTTATTTCCTTATAGCACAGAGTCCTCAAGGGGCTGCGATGTTAAGCGCCATGGGGTGGGATGTTAAGCCCATCGAATCCTAAGGGTGACGCTGGATTAATAAATCCAACAAAATGTGTGGTATCCACACTTATATGCGGGGGCACGAACGAAATGATACTGCTAGGCTGAACATTTTCATCATTATCTTGTTGTTGAAGCAGCCTTTCTTCATCATAGATGAATGTGCTCGTCATTCTGCCTGCATAAACCAATCTGCCACTGGTTAACAATCCGTATAATTAACATTCGGATCCCTCCGTATGTATAACCTTCATATCAATCCGAATGTTGATCATTCGGATTTATATCGAGACAGAAAGCATGCAGTGATGGTGGTTGCAACGAATGGTGAGAAATTTAAACATAACATGGTGTAGAAAATTTAAACAAACGTATATATGTATATAAATATGGATGAAGGTTGATTGATGAAGGTTGTTGGTGGTGGTGCAATGATGGTGGTGGGGGATTGAGAGGTAGTAAGAAAAGAGGAAAGGTGAAGGATGGAGAAGAGGGTTGGTGGGGGAGTGAGGGTGATCAGAAGTGAAGTGTAATGGGTGGTTTGGTGGTTGAGGAGTTTCCTAGGAGGCCATAATGGTGGTGAGGTAGGTGAAGTGATGGAGTAATGGTGCTGAAAAAGGTGGTAGAATTTGTCAGAGGGGTCCGAAACTTGAACATCCATATGAATCTGAATGATCAAGTTACGGATCATGTCTGAAAGATCAAGCTTCATACCCTTCGTAGCAGTTAAAAATAATTTATTTTTTCTTGCATTCAGAGTATTTATTGATTGATTATATTGACACACAGATTTGGCACCTAGCCAGTAGTTTTGATAAGTATAAAAGTGTAAGAGTTTACAATTATTAGGATTGATTATAAAAGTGAAAAAGCAAAAAAATTATGTTGATTGATTATAAAAGTGAAAAGGCAAAAAAATTATTTTGATTGGTTAAAAAAGTTAGGTCGAAATTAATAACAGTGAACATGAAACTCATAAATTACGAAATGGTAGTGCGAAATAATAGTGCGAAATACAGAGTCCCCTAATAAAGTAATAGTAAATACTAGTAAATACTAATGTCAACTAAAAGCTCATACAACTAATGTCCCCTACTGTCCCCTACCCCTACGCCCTCCCCTAGCTCCTGCCCTGCCTCCCTCTCTAACTCTTGCTCGGCCACCTGCTCGGCCTCCAGCTCGGCCTCCTGCTCCCCCGCCTCGTCTCCCAGCAGCGTAAGCAATGCCCTGTGTCCCGGCCAAGTCCTGGAAGATGCGGAGTGCTCTCTCAGTTTAAGTGCGGGCCTGTGTGCCTGGCGGCAAAGCATCATCTACCTCAAGTGACAGCTCAAGGCATTCTAAACCCCTACGCAAAGCAGCCTGAAAATAAATCAAAAAACGATGTTAGTAAATCACATACACAAAACCACAAGTGCATAAAGAAAGTATAATTAAAACTTACCACGACACTGAGATCAATCATCCTCTCATCTTGTATGATGAAACGATGAGACACTCTGCCGTACCAATCCATGTAATCCCCTGCTGCCTCTCCCTCCTCTATAGCAGGGACGCCCTCAGGGACCAAGTACGGCACATAGTCTGCGAATGCCACATCAGCAACCTCAGCTACGGGAGATCTATCCATCACGACACTAGGGTGGCGCGAGATCGTCTGTACATACCCAAACTGTCGCATGACCCGCTCCGGAAGATGAGGTCGCACAGTATGGGGATAGGGAGACCGAATGTAGCTTGAGAACAAAGCCCTCTCATCCTGCGGTCGCCATTCCCTGTGAGCCTCGTATGAAGTCCAAAATGACGTCGTGTGCCGTCAACTCATCAAGTAGTACTCGCCTCTCCGCCAGCCTAGCATGCCCCGTCTATGACTCTATCCACTTACAAGCTCTGGGTTGGTCCTCTGTGTAATCCGGGTTTGCATACCGGCGAACAAGGTTGTCTGGAAAGTGATCGAAGACCCAGGCCAACAACAGGGACGTGTAACCACCCATCTCTTTGACCCCGCTGCGCGAGGACTTTCCAAGCTGGTCGTACAACGTGGCAAGCGCCATGGCACCCCACACGAACTCGCACACCCGATCAAGATGTTGTAGCATGCCAATCCAACGGACGGGGAATGAGTGCCCTCCACTTTTGTCGGTGAACAAGGTCGCGCCAACAATGCATTAGGTACATCCTGGCTGCATGCTCATACCGTCTCTCTACATTACAATGAAATAACCATGATCATTAAATAAACATAAATAATAGTTAGAAAAAGTTTAGATAATGAATGAAACAAACATTTAACAGCTGTCGGGTAAAGGTCCCGCAAGAAGAGGAACCTCATACTCGGACCCCTCATGTAATCAAGCTCAGCCAGGTAAAAATATGCCTACCCCCCAACACCAAAGCGCAGGTCTCTGCAACATCCTCTCTCGAGGCCACTCCTAGAGTGTAGAATCTCCCAGCAACCAGGATGTGAAGAAGAGCGGAGACGTCGTCGAGGGTGAGAGTCATCTCCCCGAATGGCATATGGAAGCTACTAGTCTCCTCATGCCACCTCTCGACAAGGGCCGAGATAAGCCTTGGGTCCTTCTCTGCATAACTGCACCTAGCCAGGGGATACAGTCTGGTCCTCTCCATAATCAATCGGACCTCCCTGTAATCGTCGCCCTCGCACGACAACTTCGCCGCCTTCGTACCAGCAGTGGAAAGCATCAAATCACCTCGGTCCACATAACGATGGTTAGTGGTGCCTAGTAGGGAATGCCACGTCCACGACGCTATGTGATCTGGGTAATGTCGCATAAGTGACAACTCATCCGGCCCCCCAGGAAACGGTGGATCTCTCTGGAGCGGCGGCCTCCTTGGATCCTCTACCTCAGCCTCAGGCTCAGGCTCAGACTCCGACTCAGACTCCGACTCCAATGGCTCCTCGACTGCAGTACGCTCAGGTCGAGAGGTGGAAGGCTCAACAGTATCGTGGTCAGGAACCTCGGGGAGCGGCTGGGGAGATGGCTGAGCAGGAATCTTAGGAGTCACCTGAGCAGGAATGTGAGACCCAAGTTTTTAGCTTAGAATAAATTAGTGAAATTTCTTATTCACGAAAAGTTTTGATGTAACGTGAAGTAAGGAAACTGGATAAACGTTTATTAAATGGAATAAATGTATGGAGAAGATATTTCACGAGAAGGTTAAGGACAAGATTCGAATCGACGGAACTTATGACGCAAGTATTATTCGTTTCGCCTAGGACAAAAACCTTAGGAAAAGATTAATTAAACCCTTGGAACACTATAGGAATAAATTCCAAAAATCTTCAAGAGGAATATAAGAATTTCTCTTATTCCTTTCCATAACAAGCGTTTCGATACGAAACCCTGGAATGTACGAAGGTCAAATTCCAATACTCGGAAGTTTGCCGAAACTAAATCACTGATAGTTCAAGAAACCTAAAATCAACGGACGATGAAGACTTTTTCTATTCGGAGCTTCAAACGAAGATTCCATACGCGTACGCCTATTTCTCTTGATATTTTCTCATCCGACGTCAACTGCAAAAAGTAACTTTTCGGGTAAAATCGATTTACACCGACTTTGGATCGTTTGCTTTAATTCCAAGAAACCTGTTTTGAGTTTTGGAATTCTGTCGCCAGAACCTATCTTAGAATTCCCAGAGGAATACGTAGGAAAAATCGGAATCGCGAAATTTTCACTTTTCCGCATTTTCCAAAACCTATAAATAGCAAGAAAATGAAAATTTTTCAAAAAACCTTCCCCATTTTAAACCCAAACCCGCGAGCACCATAGGAGGAGGAGGAAGAAGATTTTTTCGCCGATTCTTGCCTGATCGTCCCACAGTTCGTTGCTACGCGTAGACCTCGAGGTACTGATGCTAATCCTTACCTCTGATCGTAAATTCTGTCGCTTTTCTCTATGTTTTTCTGTGCTCAAAGTTTTGAGCTTTTTGTAAAACTGTCCAAATAACTTGATTTCTCTGTCTAAACTTATTCCCTGCGTGCCCCTGAGCATGTTTAGCGGATTACATTTCGCCGAATCTCGCCGAAATGCCGCCGAACTTCAATTCTGCTCGAATACCTATTTTGGCTAAAGTTCCATCCTTTGGGCTTAAAACTCTCGACTGAGCTTAGCGTTAGTAGGATTAGTCGTCATAATCGTCGTTGGTGTCGACCCCATCTAATTTGTTTTTCGAAATTCTGATTTTGAGTTTCCGAGCTAAAAATATTGACCAAAATACCCCTGCGACAGTTTTCGACCCGATAATTTTTCTGAGAGTTTTCCTGGCCTAGATATCGCCTAAGAATACCTAGGAATTGATTTAGATCGAAGAAAAAGTTCGGAAACCCTATTTTTGAGAGTGGCCGAAACCTATTTGTTAGGGTACCGTGTCCAAAAATAATTTTTGGGTCTCTATGACCTGAGCCATTACATAGCTCTTTCAATTGTCGAAATTTTGGCGTTGGTTTCGTGTCATTCCGAGTTCTGTAGCTCGAGTTATGCTCGTTTTAGCGAACGAAGTCTCCGTTGTCAATTTGTGCTTAAATAGGAACTCTGAAGCTTTAAAAGCTTTCTTTACGATTTCGATTAGTGTTATAAGATAGTGTTGTTTCTAGTGAGGCTGTGTTGATGATTGTGTTTCCTTGTTCTAGGTTCACAACTTCCATGCACAACTTCTACTCACGAAGGTAAGGGTGACTCGGTTTTAGCGCGTCCTTGAGTCTTGCCTGCTTTTATCGCACTGCCTGCGTTTGAGATGAAAATGTTTATATTGATTGGCATTGGATTATGATTATTATGCTTGCAATGTTGTATGCTTGCTTATGTTGACTATTTTGTGCCAAATGTTTTTTTGAAGGCTTCGGCCGAGTGAACTTATTTAGACGTGTGTCTCCGTTTTCTGAGAGGCTTCGGCCGTTTACTGGTTTCTGTCATTGAACTGAGTTGGTATGCATTGAATTGATTTATGTTCGTTGAGGTTATGAATAACATGTGGTTACCTTGATTTGATTGTTGGATTTGATACTGTTGTTTGAGTGATTACTGAGGTTGAGGATTGTTGTTGACTAACTTGACATTTAGGGCTAGAACTTGAAGTGGCAATGTGGTGGTGATTGTTCCACGTGATTGTCCCGTCTTTCAAGGCGTTATAAAGTGGCGATGTGGTGGATATTGTCCCACGTGATCGTCCCATCTTTCGAGATGTCCTAAAGTGGCAGTGTGGTGGTGATTGTCCCATGTGATTGTCCCGTCCATTGTGGCGTTAAGTGGCGGTGTGGTGGTGATTGTCCCACGTGATCGTCCCGTCTTGAGAGACGTTGCTGATCGATCCATTTTGGTAGCAGCATATAGTTGCATTATAGGGAACTAACACCTGACCCCATGTTGTTGGATTTTATTTATTGGTTTATTAATATCTGATTTGATGTTACATTGTTGAGGTTATTATTATCTGAGTTAATCTATGTTAAGTTGTTGATATATGAGTTGAGTTATGTTGCTAGGTTATTTACCATGCTAGGTAATTAAATTTGAATAGCATGATTTGCTCTTTTATACATGGTAATTGCATGGAGTTAACCCTTTCTATTTGCTATTTGTTGTTTGGGTGCTTAACGCTATTAGGCGATGGAGAGCCTTCCGCTGAAGCTTAGCTGTTCGAGTTGGAGACCGTGACCGTGGGCAGTCGAGTAGAGGTGGATGAAGCAGTTGCTTCTCCCTTTTTGGTGGACTATGTCGGAGTTTCTTTTTCCTTATGAACACTCTGTTGTTAAACCTTATATTCGCCACTTGTCTAAGTGAGCGTACTTATTTTGGAAACCTGCTTACGATATTGTAAGACACTATTATTATATGTCGGGAACAGGTTGTTTAATAAAGTCTATGTTATGTATTCAACTATGTTTAGTTGTTTCGAAAAAGAAAAAAATATATCGTGTTTTCTTAGGATTACGAAATAGTCCTTAGATTTTGTTAGGTAACTAATGTGACTCCTCAGTTGAGAAACCGGGGTGTTACAAGGAACCTCAAGAATAGCTGAGGAGTCGGCTGAGCAGGCTGCGCAGGAACCTCAGGAGTCGCCACAGCAGGAACCTCAGGAGTCGACTGAGCAGGAACCTCCGAAGTCAGCTGAGCAGGAACCTCCGAAGTCGACTGAACAGGAACCTCAAAGGTTGCCTTCCGAGCCGTCTTCCGAGCTGCCTTCCGAGAACTCGACACATCCTTATCATGATCACCTCGCCTATGAGAAGCGTGGAGAAAGTCACGGCGATCGATTAGCTCTTGAGTTGATACCCTCTTGTGCTTCTTTGTCCTGCCCATAATCTATCAAGAGAAATAGGACATAATGAAAATCTGTGATATGTAAAACATATTTATGAAGAAGCAAACACAACAATCAAACACAAATAAAGTAACAATTTAGCTATTCTGTCTACCCATGGCAACACAACAATCAAACACAATCAAACACAAATAAAACACATTGTACATCAACTTGTTTCAAACTTGTCCTCCTCCACATTCAACTCTCTCAACCATTCATACAAAAGCATATCATATGACTATATTAGGAGTCTTAAATTTAGTGTTACTCTTTAATGAATTTTAGCATAGCATATCATACAACCTAAACTAATGAATTTTCATCTAACATCATTTAAAAACACCCCCACACACTTCACAGCAACCAAAACTCAATTTAACATGCAAAATCAATAAGGTCATGTATATACACATCAAGAAAGCATTCACGGGATTCATCCCATAGTTATTTTTGAAACAACAACTCTACTACAAGAAAATGGTGATCTTTCTTTCTATCTATCTTTTATTTTGTTCATAATCTTAACAAGCTGTCTTGATGCTATATAAAGTACTAAAAAGAACACTTCTAGATTATGGCTTTGGATACAAAGCAAATTCTCACCTATAGTAATAATAAGATAAAAACAAGGCACAAACACTCATACCTATCAATGTAACTCATAATCAGGCCCAAGCTAACTAGTCATATCATCAAAGTTCTGAGATCCTAGTGTTTTCTAGAAGGACACTAAATATGCTGCAAGCCTACACACATTCACCATTCCAATGGTTAACATCTTTGTGCATGGTTAAACAAGGAGCAAATGATTTGATTTTCTTCAGGAGGAATCAAATTAATAGTCAATTCAACACTAGAAAGCATGCTTAGCTCATATTAGCATGTTTCAAAACTTCTTGTCAATTTCAATTCAGAAAGCATGCTAGCTAGATTAACATGTTTAGAAATCCTTCTACAATCGAGTCTAAAGTCTAAACCCAAAATCCTTCTACAATAAGTTGATCAAAACATGCTATAATCAACCCCAGATCATATTGAAACCCATGAACCAAAAAAAGGGGTCACAATAACTACTGAAAAAAAAAAACATAGCAATAAGAACAAATTGAGAAAGATAAAGACTGATGAAAAGTAGCATTTTTCACCACTAAAGCACTAAACCAGATCCAACAAGAACATTGCAAGATTCGGACTACACATCAACCCCAAATTCGCACCACAGATATCCAAAAACCCCCCAATCCCCAAATTCTACAAATTCATGAAACAAACATGCATAATTCACAATAGCAAACACTCCAATCCGAATTATCATCAACTAAACCAAAAAATTCAATAGATTTGGAAGGAACCCTAATCTACGAAAGGGAATTAAAGTTACCTCAATTGAACAACAATGCTTGGTTGCACAAGGTCGATGTTTGGTCCTTCCCGTCGATGCTTGGTCGCACAAGGTCGCTTCTTGGTCGCACAAGGTCGCTTCTTGGTCGCTGCTTGTTCGCAAAAAGACGAGAGCTCCGAGTGTTGAACTTCTGTGAAAAAACGAAAGTGAATGAATGATCTCGTGTTCTGTCTGTTCTAATACTAATACAGTCCGAGAGTTGAACGTTCAGATCAATCCGTAAGCTTATGTCTTGGAGTAAATCACGGAGGGGCAATTTAGTATTTCCCCACTTTTAAGTGGTGTGGCAATTCTAATGCATGAGGCGGGAAATCTAATTCCCCTTGATTTGCCGGTGGATACTGGATAGGGTAGGAAAGCAAAACCATGGGCTTTGTGTGTCTGATAAATTTGTCCAGCGGAAATTTGTGTAAAGAGGAATAGAAAATATTGGGGTGGAATAAAATTGGATTTTGGAAAAATAAACTCCAATGGCATACTGGACTCTTGTACAAATTAAATTAAATTAAACTTTACAAATTATAATATTCGATTTCCAATTATATTATAAATCAAAGTTATTTTCTTATTCGAACGTGTTATATTTTTATGTATACTTGAATATACCAATTTTGATCATTACATTCTCAAAAACAATTATAATCAAATCATTCTACAAAATGTATCCAAACACGCACTTGGTTCAGATGTTCCCTCAGTAAGCAAGTAAACGAGATATTTACATTATGTATTTAAAAAAGGATTTAAGATTTCTATTATATTAATAAGGATTTTTATTATTATTAAGAAGCACATGAAATGAGAGGGCTAACAAGTTTTTAAGCAAACTTTTGTGTGTATGGTATTTGTGACATTTTGTTATGGTATTGTGAATTTTTTTTACATTTTTTTAGTGTCAACTAAGTCAAGCGGTTCAACTAGTGACTCAGTGGTCAGACCAGTGATCTATTAACTCAGTGCTCTAATCGAGTCGATCACCGGACCGAGTTTAATAAAACTGCCTTAGATAGTTAAAAAGAAAAATGAGTGATGTGACAAGAAATACAAAGAAAGATAAGACCATCCACAATGGATGGTTTAATTGTTTGTTGAAGTGTGTTGAAGTTTGTTGAAGTGTTTTAATGGTTGTTGGATTTAGTTGAAAGAGGAGAGAGAGGGAGAAAATGTTGAAGATATTCAACTAAAAAAAGGAGCCTGCGGTGTGCCACGTGGCACAAGGCCAGTGGCCACCGCAGGCGCGTGTACAGCACGCGCAGACAAGGCGCGTGACGCGCCAGCACGCGCAGACAAGGCGCGTGACGCGCCTTGTCTGTAGGAGAGAGAAGACGGCTTTTTCTGCCCCTGCCACGTGGCAGCCTGTGGTTGGTCAGTCCGGATTTCGTTTTTCCTTATCTTTTGAACTCAATTATTTCATCAAAAAAAATATTTTCTGAAAAAAAAAATTATACCAAAATTCATGATTTTTTTTTCTCTATAAATAGAGACTTGGTTCGTTTGATTTGGACACAGAAAAAAAAACCAAGTTTTTTCACTCTCTTATTATCTCTCTCACCATCTTATTTATCTATCTATTAGCATTTGTATTGAAATGGATCCCAACAATCCCCATTTCAACACCCAGAATTCTTCAAACAACTCATTTTACAACCAAAACCACAACAACTATGAAGATCCAAATCAAATTTCTTACCAACATCCTCAAAATCCCACCAATTATCAAGTCCCACATCAATTGTTCAACCAACGTCCTCAAAATCCAAACTATTATCAAGTCCCCCATCAATTCTCCAACCAACGTCCTCGAAATCCAAACTATTATCCAGATCCGAATCAATATTCGTACCAACCTCCTCAAAACATACAAAATTTTAACCAGTCATCAATTGTTCCAAACTCTCATCCATCTTATGGATCTGTGAGATATTCATCTCAAACACCTCAGTCTAGTGGTTATATGCCAGTGGTTCCTGAAAATGTTCCGAGTGTTGATGTAGCGGAATTTCCGGAATTTTCAACACAAGTCAATCTTGGTGGCGGGTCAGCTGATAATGAAGTCAATGAAATCACTCCTAAGAGCAAAAAAGCCCATTTACCCGCATGGAACACTGCACAAAATCTAGTGCTAATTAGTGGGTGGATTAATTGCGGAACAAACAGTGTTGTCGGAAGAAACCAGAAAGGAGAAACATTTTGGAGAGATATTGCTGAGTATTGTAATGAGCATTGCTCATTCGATCCTCCGCGCGATTGGGTTGCCTGCCGAAACCGTTGGAATTATATGAACACAAGACTGGGTAAATGGATTGGCGCTTATGATAGCGCTAAGCGTGAGCATCGAAGCGGTTGGTCGGAGGATGATGTTATCGCAAGAGCGCAGGAATTATACGCAAGTGGGAAGATTGGTCAATTTACTTTGATGGAAGAATGGCGCGTTCTCCGTGATCAACCACGTTTTTGTAGTCAGGTAGGAGGAAATAGTGGCTCGAGAAGTAGTGGATCTAAGAGATCACACGACAGTGATGCAAGTGGCTCAAACTCTATAGGATCAATTCCTCGTCCAATGGGTAGGGAGGCAGCTAAAAAAAAGAGTAAAAAGAAAATTAGAGAAGATGCTGACGAGGTGGTGGACAAAGAGTGGGATTCTTATATCCATTTCAAGGAGAAAGAGCTTGAAAAATTGGAAAAGATAGCATCGGTGCAAGCAGAGACTAACGAATTGATGAAAGAGAAGACTAATGCGATGAAAGAGAAGACTAATGCTAAGAAAGTTAGTATGTATCTAAAGCTAACTTCGGAAGAGCATCTCAGTGACCGTAAGAAAGAGTTGTTAGAGCAGTTGTCCAAAGAGCTATTTGGAAATTAATTTCAAGCGAGTCTTTGTCTGTAATCGGTCAAACTTGTCAGTGGTGTGAAGTCTGTAGTGTTTGCTTTAATGTTTGCTTTAATGTTTGCTTTAATAATTTTCAAGTGGTGACAGCTATGTAATGTTTGCTTTAATGTATGGGTAACTGTGTTTGAATATGTGCCACTCAATTCGAATCTTGTCCTTTTCCGATAATTAACTCTGGTTGATAACTTATTTCAAATCCGGCACTCAACCACCATTCAATGTACCTACTTATATGGACTCATAGCTCCATTGATGTACCAATATCCCAAATCTCTTCCAATCTACTTCAAATTTCACAAAAAATGGATCCATCTGAGTGTCCTTTTGATCTTGCAGCATACATTCAAAATAGTCAAATTGAAGAAGCTTATGTACTCAACCGATTTAGAGAGCGTCGAAGAAAAATTCGAGAAGATGCTGCACCTCGTAGTAGAAAATATCTCGGTAGAGATCATACAGCGGCAAACCAGATGCTAATTGGCGACTACTTTGCCAATGAGCCTACATATGACGATGCAATGTTTCGTCGTCGGTACCGGATGCAAAAGCATCTTTTCCTTCGAATCGTTGATGACCTTTCAAGTAGTGATAACTACTTCACCCAACGCGTTGATGCAGCCAATAAACAAGGTATATCACCCTTAGCAAAATGTACCACAGCAATGCGAATGTTAGCATATGGTGTGGCAGCAGATGCGGTCGATGAGTACATCAAAATTGGAGGTACTACAGCATTGGAGTGTTTACGTAGATTCTGTAAAGGAATCATACGATTGTATGAGCAACAGTACCTGAGAGCACCAACCCAAGAAGACCTGCAAAGGATATTACATGCTAATGACATGCGGGGGTTCCCAGGCATGATCGGGAGTATTGACTGCATGCACTGGGAGTGGAAAAATTGTCCTAAAGCATGGGAAGGTCAATTTACTAGAGGGGATAAGGGAACCACAACAGTTATTCTTGAAGCAGTTGCAACTTATGACCTATGGATCTGGCATGCCTTTTTTGGATGTCCTGGAACGTTGAACGACATAAACGTTCTAGATCGGTCACCAGTGTTTGATGACGTGGAACAGGGAAAGACTCCAGCTGTGAATTTCGTTGTGAATCAACGTCCCTATAATATGGCATACTATCTAGCCGATGGTATCTATCCTTCTTATCCAACTTTCGTCAAAACGATTAGACTTCCTCAAAGTGAACCCGATAAGTTATTTGCAAAAGTTCAGGAGGGATGTCGGAAGGACATCGAACGTGCATTTGGAGTTCTTCAAGCTCGTTTTAAAATCATCCGTGAACCAGCTCGCTTGTGGGACATAGATGACTTGAGTATCATTATGAGGTCATGCATCATATTACATAATATGATTGTCGAGGATGAACGAGATACATATGCTCAACGTTGGACCGATTTTGAGCAATCTGGGGAAGGTGGATCTAGTACACAGCAACCATACTCGACCGAGGTTTTACCCGCTTTTGCAAATCATGTGCGTGCTAGATCCGAGTTGCGTGATTCAAATGTTCATCATGAACTGCAAGCAGATCTAGTGAAGCACATCTGGGCAAAGTTTGGAATGTCTCAGGATTGAAGATGATTTGTATCGTACTATTTACGTTATTTGTGTGTTGTGTGCTTAGTTTTTTCTTGTCTTGCATTTTAAGATATTGTGTGCTTAGTTTGTTGTCTTGCGGTCCCTCTAAAATAGGGGTCCTTTGGTTAAGGCCCCTACAAAAGATTTTGGGTGGAATAAGTCCCTAATGTGAAAATAATATATAGTGATAAGACCCTGCCGTGAGGTTCCGTTTAATTTCTGATGATTCTGCAAACGGCACTGACGTGGTTTATATTTTGTGAAAATTATTCAATTAAAGAGGGTGCCACATAAGTAAATGAGGGTTGAAAAAAATAAAAATAAAATAAAAACCCAAGTACGTTTGGGGATTTTACTTGGGTTTTTTACTTGAGTTTTTATTTTTTTATTCTTTTCAACCCTAATTTACTTACGTGGCACCCTAATTATTTTCAAAAAATATAATCCACGTCAGCGCCGTTTGCAGAATCATCAAAAATTAAACGGAACCTCACGGCAGGGGCTTATCACTATATATTATTTTCACATTTGGGGCTTATTCCACCCAAAATATTTTGTAGGGGCCTTAACCAAAGGACTCCTATTTTAGAGGGACCTCCAACATATTTAAGCCAATAAATTCTTGTATGCTTAGTTTGTTGTCTTGCGTTTTAAGTTAAGAAAAAAAAAATTATAGTCTATATTTTAAAAAAAAAATCTATATTTAAAAAAAATAAAATCGTTAAGTGTTTATTGTTTTAATTTAATTTAAATCGATAATTGTAATTTTATGTAATTATAAAAACAAAAATATAAAATTAAATAAAAATGTGAAATAAAAAAGTGGTGGGGTAGGGTGAGTGGTGAGTGGTGGGGTAGGGTGTTGAGAGTTAAACAAAACCATTGGAGTGAGTAATTGTTGAAAGTTTGTTGAATTGGAGAGAGAAGATGATGTGGAGTGTTGGGAAGAGAAAAAGTGGGGTAGAAAAGGGTTAAACAAAACATTTTTTGTTTAACCATTGTGGATGGTCTAAGAAGAAAATGTATGGAAATGAGATTAATAAGAAAATTAAGTATGAATAAATAATTATTCGAATTAATTAAAGGACCAAGTGGAAAGAAAGGACTATTCTGCATATACTGTGCCCTAAATTTTCTCACAAAGGGTCACTTTCCTGCGATAGCACCTAACTATATGTAAAAGAATTACGAGGAAACTGGAAAGAATACGCACTTTAGTTTTATGATCAATGTACTGCTTATATATCCACTTTTTCTAATTTTCATTGTCACCTTCCCTTTGTCATCTTCCACAAGAGGAATTGCGTAGAGCTCTGGCCATTTTGTTCTTGTTATTCTTTTTTTTCTTCTGATTGTGTCTTCTTTTCTACCAATATTCACCGATATCAACAACACATTTTAACAGAAAATCTTAAGGAGGCATTAGGTTTATAGGTTACATTTCTAATAAAGTATTCTCTTAACACATACTTAACCAATGTGAGACTTTAACTCACACTTGAACTCTGAACATGTTCAAATGTGTACTGGTTTACTGTTTATAACTTGAATATAAACATAGCATTTGCTAACTTACAAAAACAATTTTAAATTAAATTGTTGTCCGAAAATTAGTTGTCAATAACTATAAATTTGCTATTCTCACAACTAATTCGCAGAAATTCAGTAGCGGTTCTTACATCCACCACCCAAACAGGTGTTGGTGGACCCTAGACAATACCGATGAAAATTCTAGGAATACTCTAGCTATCTGTTTCCATTCTTCATGTTTGATTGATGTAATGTTTCATCTGCAAGTTTCGTTTGAGTTAGGTAATTAATTTTGTTGTGAAGGATAGCATCATATGTAGAAATGTGGCTGTGCCTCTCTATGGACGCCTCTGTGGAAATTTGTTAAGTGTAGTTCGCACGTAACAAAGTGCTTTAATATGGACACTTCAGGACTTCAAAAAGTACACCAAGAACAAGTAAGAGTTTCTTTCCCTATAGTCAAGTAGAATTTTGAACCACAAATGTTATAGGTTCATTTTGGGCTCCAAATTCGTTTTGATGTCTTTTTCATAGAAACATCATCGTGTACAGGATTAAGATGCATGAGACAAACCTCGTATAGATTTGTTAGAGTTCTAATTTAATTCGCTGTGTGGGGCTGCCTTGCCTTCTAGTTCTAGGTATTAATCCAACAACCACAGTAGGATATTCTGTTTTCTGTTTATTAATTTCTTTTTGTCATGAGTAGGAATTCTGTTAAAATGAATGATATGATGCATTAAGATTTAATTTCTAATTTATGAAATTAAATCAGAAATTAAAAATTACGATTTCAAAAATAATAATAATTTATGCATCCATCTCCCATTCACTAATATTTTTTTCATTTCTCTATTTCAGGCTATGTTTATTGTCTAGCGTCCGACTCCTGTTTGGGTGGTGAATTGATACACCAATTGATTTGTATTGTATTCATATATAGGTGATTCTTTGTGGGAGTATGGACTTACCTTAATCTTATTTCAGAGAGGCGTTCATAGAATTTTTTAATGACTAAATATCATTTTCTATTTAAAAAAAAGTTTGTAAATATATGATTTGTAACCATGTGAAATACGATTTGGGGCTTGAAAAAATAGCTGTCAAACAGTTACCAAAAATTTAATTAACAAATAACTACGAATTTTCTATTGTCTCGGCTAATTCACAGCAATTTACTAGCATTATAGATATTCACCACTCCACTTAGGAGAAGGTGTTTGGTACCTTAAGTCAGATTAAGGTGTGGTACTCAAAATAAGTTGATTCAATAATAAAGACTCATATACCTGTTAAAATTTTGATTTTGTTCTATCATAGTAACGAGCGTCCATTCTTAGGGACGCGGTATTTGTGAGTTGTGTTTTCTGAAATTTGTTCATCCATATATCAATCATGATCATTTTATGTGCATTACCATCACCATCATTCGTTTCCACCACTCATTCATTTTTTATTAAAAAATGAATTTAATGAGATAAAGTTAATTGACAAGTAAAGTAAAATTCAAAGATGTAATATTTACCTTGAATAATATGATAATAATCTATTGAATTACTTAATGTGAGTACCACATCCAAAAAAATTCAAACTACCACCGAATTTATCTTTTGGAGAAATGCTATAAGGGTAGGTCATGTTTAATTTCATACTCTTTCACCATAATACTTACACATACAAATAATAAGGAAATATCATAGGCTAGCTTTCCGGAAAGACTCTATTTTTTCCCTTAATCTCTCTTTTAAATCATATCACATTTATTTATTTTTTTCTCTTCATTTTTTACTTGGAATGTCAGTTGGATCTCTGCACTATACGTATCTCTACACGCATTTTCCTGTAATATAGATTCCTCTTCCTGAATTTTATTGATTTTAAAATAAAATATTAAATAATAATATTCAAGTGACTGATGGGGCCTATCAGGAATTAAGGTTGAAATGTCAAAACATGAATGGTTCATGTATAAGATGTCTCGTGGGTCTCAAGTTCTCATAAGCTCCTCTCTCAGTTTAAAATATACCTGCAGATTTTAAATAGAAAAACATGCCTTATCAACTATCATCCTGTATTTGCATATCCAGTGCAATTTCGGTTCCAACAATTGCAAGTCACAGCAGGTGAAATACATTAATGAATAGTTTATTAGAATAAATATCTTTAAACTATAATATATTTGTAATATTGCTTACATTATGCTCATGTTTAACACATAGTTAAAATGTGCTTTCTCATATTTTATACTATGTAATTTGTAGTTACAAGTCAGCTGAAAGAGCTCAGAGATCAGTTGGTGAGTTACTTAATTTGGAGTTCCTTGAATTCTGTTCTCATGTGACTGAAATTAAAAAGTCTAAGCATGTCAATGGGAATCTAAACTAAAAATTTAATTTGGCTTTTATTCATGTTTTTCCAATATTGTTATGAGATACAATGATTTTATACTTTAAAATGATCGACATTCTATATATGATATAGATCATGTCACCAAAATTCCCAGGAGTGTCAACATGGAGAGTCTGCAGAGTGGATATTTGTTTCCTGAGGTGAGTGAATTCTGAAATTTCCAGGTTCTCTCCTTAGAAGCTTTCTAAGTGTTTGATATGTTCTGACTTCATTTAAAATATATCACTGTCTCCAGTTCCATTCACTATTTAATAAGTGTCTTATAATTAGCATATGGTATCTTAACCAGATATTCAAGAGAGAGACTGAATATGCAATGAGGAACCCACATACAAGGTTGTTAAGACTTGGTATTGGTGACACTACAGAGCCAATACCAAACATCATAGCTTCTGCTATGGCTGAGGTAATATAGCTACATTAAAATCAAAATTGTCCACATATTCTTTGCATCCAGATACATATGATAAAAGGTGTGTATGTATTATCCAAAACTATTTTCAACTTATAAAATCATATATTATCCGTATTTCAAATGCTATCAATGGTATCAGAGTTCAATTACACAGCAACTACTTCAAAACTATTTAAACTACTTGTCAAAAATATTATGTAGTTTTATACTAGCCCTCCTAATTTTTTTTCTTAATTACACGCTTGGTTGGTCTCTGATGTATATTTGACTCCTTCATATTTCATACAGGCATTTTAATCCTTAAATTTTTAATTTGTGAAAATTGGTTCTGTCTATGTTGACATCCAATTGATAATTTGGTACTTTTATGGTTTAACACATTTGTTGCCATAAGTAACGGTTGAAAGAAAAAAACATAAGTCATGCCCCTGAAATTTTCTTTTGCAGCAAGCATTGGCTCTTTCAACGGTGCAGGGCTATAGAGGTTATGGACTTGAGCAAGGCAATAGGGTAAAGTGCTATTGGTCATTCCTTTTTAGTTTGATTAAAATTTCCTGCTTATCACTGAAGGAAATGTCATGATGCCTGTTATTATGAATCCATGTTCATTGAACTTCATCAACTTTTTCAGGATCTAAGGATGGCAATAGCAGAAACATTTTACCAAGATATGCAAGTGCAAGAAAATGAGATTTTTGTATCTGATGGTGCACAATGTGATATTTCACGCGTTCAGGTGAATGAAAGTGGTCTAATTGTCTCATTGACATTACAGACCTATAAAATAATGTACCATTGTCTATATAGATATTAGCAATTAAAACTTAACTAATTTGATTTCTATTATATTTATTGGTAGATGCTTCTGGGACCTAGTTTATCAGTAGCTGTTCAGGATCCAACTTTTCCGGTAATTATAGTTTTAGCTTGTGTTTGGTTTAAATGCCTATATGATCCTCATGCTGAAAGTTTTATATAAAAAAATTTTAATTTAAAATTTACATTATTGTACTCATGAATCATAACAGGCATACCTAGATTCCAATGTCATTCTTGGTAGGGCTGGCAAGTTCCAAGTAGAAACTGAAAAGTACAAAAAAATTGTGTACATGAAGTGTGGACCTGAGAATAATTTCTTTCCAGACTTGTCAACTACTCCAAGGGTTGATGTGATTTTCTTTTGTTCTCCAAACAATCCAACTGGTAGTGCAGCATCTAGGCAGCAACTAAAGCAGCTTGTGGAGTTTGCAAAAGCAAATGGATCTATGATTATATATGACTCTGCTTACTCTGCTTACATATCAGATGAAAGCCCAAGATCAATCTATGAAATTCCTGGAGCCAGAGAGGTAGTTGATAGCTTACCATCATCATAGTAAATTAGTAATTGTTCAATGATGAGTCCTTTGAGCTATAATTAATAAAATGATCATTTAACTCATAGGAACATAGCATATTCAGTTCCATGTCTAGAAGTTTTAGAATTAAATTTTCACTTTCAAAGTTAATTTTTTTGGTTAGATGTTTCAATGCCACAATTGATTCTAACTCCAAAATCAATTATAGGATGAAACTCTTAACAATTTTTTTCCATGTCCTTCTAATTATTGCGTATCTTATAAATGACAAATAAAATAAGTAATTTCTTGGTGTAATAAATGTCATGTCTTGAGAGCACGAGAGAGCTACCCAACTATTAGTCCTAGCTTCTATAATAGACAGTAGACACCTTGAATTGTGAAATTTTATAACTAGATTTTACAACATTACCAGACATAAATCATTTTTGTATGATGAGTGCAGGTAGCAATTGAAATTTCATCGTTTTCCAAATTTGCTGGTTTTACTGGTGTCCGCCTTGGCTGGACGGTTGTCCCTGAAGAACTGCGGTATGCTAATGGTTATTCTGTACTAAAGGATTATGACCGCATTGTGTGCACCTCCTTCAATGGTGCATCAAATATTGTTCAAGCTGGTGGACTTGCTTGCCTTTCTCCTGAAGGATTTAAGGTTTGTCACAAGTTAGTTCATCTTGTCATAGTTTATTTTTCTCACCACTTTGGAGTCTAAATTGGTGATCCTTTGAACAAGAATAAGAAATACAATGCTATTAGTACTTAAAAATTCATACAAGTTTTTAGTGATGCAGAGTACCTTCACAATACTCATAACATTGACACTTTGGTTATCAAATGACTAACTACTTCTGTAGTGATAGATCAATGCATTGTCCAACTGACATATAGATCAAAATACTGATTTTTTGTGGACATGAAAAAATTGTCTTTCACATATTGTGTTTGTTTATGTGTTTCAGGCACTAAAATCTACCATCAACCACTACATGGAAAATGCCAAAATATTGGTTGACACGTTTGAGTCACTTGGTCTGAAGGTGTATGGTGGCAGAAATGCCCCCTATATATGGGTGCATTTTCCAGGTTTGAGTTCATGGGATGTGTTCAATGAATTTCTTGAGAGAGCAGCCATAGTCATTATCCCGGGTACAGGATTTGGTCCTGGAGGAAAGGAGTATGTTAGAGTAAGTGCATTTGGTCACAGGGAATGTATGTTGGAAGCTTCAAGGAGAATCAGAAAACTTCTTTGAATATGTATTTTATCCATTGTTGGCCATAAATTAAGTATGGCCAAACAAGAAAAGAAATTAAGTAGTGTAGTAGTATTCTAAAAAGGTTAAAAATGAGATATAATAAACAAATTTATAGTTCAATTGTTGCAACTTACATGTATTGTGAAAAATTTGAAGTGTCGATGATTTTCAAGATAGGAATTGACCCCCCCCCCCCCCCCATAAAATACGGTTTTAAAAATCACACTGGACCGACCGGTTTAATTAACTTGGTCTGAAACATTGTTAAAACTAGACAGATTAAAACCGGTAGATAACTAGTGGAACCGGTGAAAATGGTAAAAGTTCGATCATGATCTCGGTCGAATCGGTTTAGACTTGTACACGCAGAAAGTCCCTTCCTTCTTCCTTCATGTAGCATGTATTCCTTTGCTCCCACTATTTCACAACTTACTTCATCATAGGAACATAACTAATTGCTTACTACGCACGTGAGAACCCCCAGAAAGCTTCAAAATATCATTTCCTCTCTGTTTGAGCTTTTTGTATTTGTCCTTAAATCCATTCCAAATGCATGATTGTTCTCGCCTGACTCATTTGCTTCGTTGTCCAACTACTATATTCATAGCTTCGGTTATTCTTCTAACGGCTAGTCTCTATGCTACAACTAGGTTGTCTTTTTCAGCTGCCAAAATAGCCGTTACAAATTTTTAGATGCCAACAAAACTTGAGACCGGACTGGCTATAGGACCGGTTTCCAACCGAACCGGCTTTAATTACATGGCACTCAATACCCAACGAATAGAAAAATGAATTTAAAATTAAAGCTTCCCAGTTTCCACCTCGCACCACTTGACACTTGTGCACTGATTATTCCTAGTTCTGTCCGGGGAAATTAAACTCATTCCACTTCAAACTGTGGACGTGGCATGTGAGACCTTGTTAATGGAAACAATCAAAACATAATTCCAAGCATACTCTCAACTTTCTTGGTCACCAAGATTAGAATGAACTACCAAACAAAAGCATCACTTTGAAAGAGGACAAATAGTCAAACTCAACATACACTGATACACATACATCATTTTCATCCAAAATATAATACACAAACCATTAATTTACTAAGAGTTATTTGCTTGTTGGCCAAGCCAATCCAATATAGACAAGCCTATAAATTAAATCAACCACATTAATCATTTCCTCCCAAAGTAACTATTAGTAGAAGATGGCAATTGGAGTTGATCTTGCTGAAGTATATGTGTTGCGAAAGATGCATAAGGAGAAAATGAAGGAATCAGAAGAAAATGGAAGGCCCAAGAAGGGAACGATTGGCTCCAAGGCCAATAAATCAAGTGGATGCTTCTTTTGGTTCTCCAAGAAGCTAAGAAGAACTACACAGATAAGAAACAACAATGAGAATGGTTGATCCGGGTTTTGGATCCAATCCATAAAAATCATATGTTTTGCTTAGATAATGTTTGATATTTTACTCTGGTTGTAATTTGTTATGATGATTCAATGTTGTATGTTTTGTTGCTCTTGGTTTTCATCTTCAACTCATGGGTGAACTGTTAGAATACTAGGATTGAGACCCGTGCCATGCACGGAGCCTTCATACGTAATTTTATCTGGTTTTATGACTTATTAAATTTTATATAAGCTATATCAAATCATAATTTAATCGCTTGATTTTATGTGACATAATGTGATTGTATATCAGGGTAAAACTTATTTACTATGACAGTTCATTTCCATTAAATGTGACTCATTAAATCTCATAATCAAATGCTAAATGTTCACTCTCGTGCACTATATTTTAATTTTTAACTCTTTTAGAATATATGTAGTTACTTTTGTTTTAATGAAAGAATACTCTACAACTCAATTTGAAAATTCCTATGTCGAATATCATTATCATCTCATTTGATTAGGGAATGACGATTGCTTCCATGGATATATCAGAATAGCACACCAACTCTTACAATTTATAGAATTAAAACTAAATGTCAAATGGTAACGGAAGGCATAAAGCCCTTTATTGGCTTGAAGTTTCAATTTGTGTACATTTATTGAAACCAATATCAGTTAATTAAAATATATGGCAGCCCTACACCATTATTTGTGCAGAGAAACACATCCGATCCAGTGCAAAAAACTCCATCTATGCCTATTGACAAATTCATATAAGTCTATCACTGCCATGTGATACAATTTTTTTTTTTTGATAAGCCAAAAGCATATATTGAAAAGAAGTCAACTCAATACAAAGAGAGAGAGGATCAACAAAAGAAAATTACATAAGAGAAAAGACTAAGGGGAACAACCTTGGAAGCAAGACTTTGAGAATAAAGCCTCATTAAAACCTTGCTAGGAAAAGCCCCTTGGGAAAAACCTAGCAAGGAAAAAGAGCACAATATTACAAAGCCAAGGGAACACCTCCAAGGAGCTAATACATACAAATAGAAACTTGAAAAAAAGAAGAAATAGGAAAGCTCCTCACCAACCAAAACTAACTCTGTCAGCATCTGCATTATGTCTAAACGGATTCCACTTCAACTTAAAATCACCCTTGGGATATCATGAATACGTCCAGCAAGATTGTAAAAATTGGAGCAACCAAATAGAGCACACAACGGCCACCAAGCTACACACAACCAGCTCCTAGAAGGCGCAGAAAACAACCTTGAGAAGCATGTTCTCACCAGTATAACCCTCAGTGCAGCAGCATAAACACACCCTTCAACAAAACAGAAGCAATTTCCACCCTGTACAGGAGATAGCACCCTGTCACTCTAGTCCAGCTTTTGAAACACACATCAGCAGGAATAATTAAAAATCATAGAGATTCTCAACAGCAAATGAGATTTGAGGACCACTCAAAAGTTGAGGGCATAAAGCCTGTAACATTAGCCTTACACCAAAGCCAAGTCTTAAATTGAGACAGCTCTACTACTCGGTCTACTTCCACCTGATCCCCTGTGATACAAAATGTATTGAAGATTACATAATAACCCCCAAAAACATCATGCAATACCCATAATATATATCCACACACCTCACGAACATATGAACATGTTCTAAACGTTTTACCACTTTCTTGGGTTTTTCAGGTGCAAGTATCTGAAACTGTCTTTTTTCCAGATGGACCAATTGAGATCCATGTAGCTTTCCCATTCTTACAAACAAATGATGCAACCTCAGCTGGAATCCCCTATTGAAAAATAAAAAAAGAAAGTACAAATCAGTGATATATCAAAAAGAACTGTGAGTAATTTCAGTTCGGACATTACAAATGATTGGCATTAGTTTCTCAAGTGATACATGTTCATCATGGAAGCATTTGAGACCGAGAATATACTCTGAACAAAAATTAAAATGAGCACCAATGCACCTTTCGGCTATCAAGTCCATTTCTTCTGTTCTAATCTGGAAAAAAAAAATCAAATAAAACAGTCTCAAAGGAAATTTTTGGGATGAAATTCATCTTGACCAGCTATGGCTCTATATCAATTCATTGACTAAAATGGAAACCCAAACATAAAATCCAAAATGAACAAAATATATACCTGGACTTCAAGTCTAAACATGCTCTCTTAGACAATCATTAGATCTTTTCCTCATTGGAGCACCATCAAGTTTTGTTCCTATATAACTAAAAAAAATATATGCATTCACATACTTACTCCACCAAACAGAGATATAAACAATAGAAGATGTTTCTGAATAACATGCTATCTTTTTTTGCCCAGCTTTTCAACACAAGCTTTTGATATGATTTTTGGCTTAATGGGAATGGGAATGGGAATGACCAACACCATTTGGCCAGTATTTATAGACAATCCAAACTTAAAAAATACATTGAAACCCATACCTTGAGTTGAGACTGCTCTTTACAATTTCAATTTTAGCTCCAAACTTCACAAGCACCCTCCATGCTTTTACTGAACCAAACATCATAGAAAAATCAAAGAAAAAATATGTGAAATCAGTAAAGAATCGGAAGAAAGGGAGAGAGATAATATTAGTAAAAATAGAAGAACATCTTTTCTGAAGAAAAACAGAATCTTGGGTTCTCTCCAATTTGGAATAACAGGTTTCTAAATTAAAGAAAAGTTCAGATCATATGAAATCTGAAAGTGCACAACAACAGGCATACCAAGGTGAGTGAATTTATATGAGAAATTTGTTGCTTACCGGACAGAGGTGGAGTAAAGAAAATTTAACAATTGGTTCTGGCAGCATGAGGTAAGATGATAACCACCAGGTATAGTTGTAGTTCTGCTCGGCGATTTCGTCATATCTGGCACCATGAGGTCAGATGATGCCCTTTCTTTGAGACTCCTGCAGTAGACCAAAAATCGAGCCTGAACGCATCTGATTGAGAAGGATGACGGAACAGTAGTAACCAGGATTTAGAAATTAAGGATAAAAGATAATATGAATAATGTGAAAAAAAAATTACCCAGGACCGGTTTTAATTACATGGCACTCAATACCCAACAAATAGAAAAATGAATTTAAAATTAAAGCTTCCCAGTTTCCACCTCGCACCACTTGACACTTGTGCACTGATTATTCCTAGTTCTGTCCGGGGAAATTAAACTCATTCCACTTCAAACTGTGGACATGGCATGTGAGACCTTGTTAATGGAAACAATCAAAACATAATTCCAAGCATACTCTCAACTTTCTTGGTCACCAAGATTAGAATGAACTACCAAACAAAAGCATCACTTTGAAAGTGGACAAATAGTCAAACTCAACATACACTGATACACATACATCATTTTCATCCAAAATATAATACACAAACCATTAATTTACAAAGAGTTATTTGCTTGTTGGCCAAGCCAATCCAATATAGACAAGCCTATAAATTAAATCAACCACATTAATCATTTCCTCCCAAAGTAACTATTAGTAGAAGATGGCAGTTGGAGTTGATCTTGCTGAAGTATATGTGTTGCGAAAGATGCATAAGGAGAAAATGAAGGAATCAGAAGAAAATGGAAGGCCCAAGAAGGGAACGATTGGCTCCAAGGCCAATAAATCAAGTGGATGCTTCTTTTGGTTCTCCAAGAAGCTAAGAAGAACTACACAGATAAGAAACAACAATGAGAATGGTTGATCCGGGTTTTGGATCCAATCCATAAAAATCATATGTTTTGCATAGATAATGTTTGATATTTTCCTCTGGTTGTAATATGTAGTGATGATTCAATGTTGTATGTTTTGTTGCTCTTGGTTTTCATCTTCAACTCATGGGTGAACACATTGTATTTAAGTTTTGTAAGTTTTTCACAAAATATATTCTGTTTTCTCTGTTTTGTGCAATGAGAAGAGTTAAAATTGAAGATCAAGATGAAATTTCAATCATGACTAATAATGATTAAACTAAAGTTTAGAGAGACACTCGAGTGTATAAATATAAATTAAAAAAAATGGCTACCACGGGTTAAGTGCTGAAGTGGGATAAGCGGTGCCAAAGTTGAAATTAGCAAATTGTTGCACTTCGTGAGCTATGTAGTTAGCACTTAGCACAACCTTAATCACTTCTTGTTGGACCTTAACTTTTGGACCTAAAAGATAAGAGAGTAGAAGATCAGAGGTCTTGAAGTGGAAACTATATTTCTGTTCTTCCGAAAAATGAGTAACGAGTATATTTAATCCAAGTGTGGTGATTGTAGGCTGAATACTCGGTGGAGTAAGTGTTGAGAATTCAAGTGCGGAGTTGGAGTCCCACATTGGTTAAGTTTGGGTGAGAGGGAGATTTTATAAGGAGATGGACCGATAAACCTAATGCCTTAAGGTTTTGGGTTAAGATGTGGCGTCCAAGATCTCCTTGTTGTTTCCCCTCGACCTTGTCCCATGGGTCCTCGCCCTGTCTCCCCCAACAAGTGGTACAGAGCCGATGGTTCGTGGGACCATGACGGCTCCTTGTGTCGAAAGTCTTCCTAGCAGTGTGGCTAGGCGGCGGGTTCCGTTGGCAGCGAACGGCGGTGCAAGGTGGATAGCTTCCGCAGATGGGAGGATCATGGGTGATGTGGTTGAAGGATTCACACTTGAGGGGGAGATTTTTAGAATCAAGTGTCAGAGTCAAGTCCCACATCGGAGAAGTCAGGGCAAGAGGAGGAGTTTATAAGGAGATGGACCCATAAATCTAATGCCTTAAGGTTTTGGGTTAAGATGTGGTGTCCAGGATCTCCTTGGTGTCTCCCCTCAGCCTTCCCATGGGTCCTCGCCGTAACTCTCCCCCAACAAGTGGTATCAGAGTCAATGGTTGGTGTAGCCATGGTTACCGCTCCTTGTGTCGAAAGTCTTCCTAGCGGTGTGGCTAGGCGGCGGGTTCCGTTGACGCGGTGAAGCGAACGGCGGTGCAAGAGTGGATAAGTTTCCGCGGAGGGGGGGCCTTGATAATGTGGAGGTGACTCGCACTTGAGGGGGAGATTGTTGAGAATTCAAGTGCGGAGTTGGAGTCCCACATTGGTTAAGTTTGGGTGATGAGAAGAGTTTATAAGAGATGTGACCCATAAACCTAATGCCTTAAGGTTTTGGGTTAAGATGTGGTGTCCAAGATCTCCTTGTTGTTTCCCCTCGACCTTGTCCCATGGGTCCTCGCCCTGTCTCCCCTAACAGTAAGGAATACCCATGGTGGAGCACGGTGGGAGATGTACCTACAAAAAACACTCAAACACTCAAGTCAACTTTTAGATAAGAGAAAAACTCAGTTTTTAAAGAGTATTCAATGAGCGAAATGAGTATTACTTACGCAATTAAATGATCAACCAATATTTATGAAGTCTGATATGAAATGTAATTGAAACACCTAATCTCAATGAAGCCTCCATAAGTGACTTCCAAGTCATTGATCAGACTTGTTGCAAACAATCAGTCTCGAAACACATCCGCCGAAATGCCATATACACATTAAGCCCACAGGAAACCAAGTATTTTCCCAAGTAACGAAGGCAAAATACCCAAGGAAAAAGCATAAGCTGCAGCTAACACCTCTCTAACATGATCACAAGCAACGAAGCCTAAATCCACTACTTGGTGAACTACCGAAGCATCAAGATTAATCTTTAGTCTTTACCACGTCCTCCTTAAGCTGCTGCCAAACTTAGGCAAGAGCACGAGCAGGTTGTGGCCCCAAAGCAGCGAAAGGGTGCATCAATATTAAGGAGAAGATGCATCCAATATAAAAATGAATAAATGTAAGTAGTGTTTGGCCCAACTTTAATTGGGCTCTTGAATTACTTTTAAGCTAAAGTTTGGCCAAACAAAATTTGTAACAAGCTCTAAAAAAAATAAGTTACTGGTGTTTTTTACAAAGAAAATATTAAAAAGTAACTTTTTATGATTTTTTAAATAAGTTGTAGAGAGTGTACAAAAGTTTCCATAAGACCATTGTGTTTTGCTCTAATTTTTATTGTCTTTCTAGCATCTCCTGCTCATCAGCTGCCGCCTTCACCACCATCGCTGCCACCACCACTATCATCGTTTCCACCGCCACTTCCATTTTCATCTCCACCGTTATCTCTACCATTACTACACCACTACCCTCCACCATCAACACTGTTACTGCCACCACCACCACCACCCTCCACCATCCCCTCCACTACCATCATCGTTCTAACTTTGTCTCGTCCTCCACCACTGCTGCCTCCACCCTTCACTATTGTCATCATCACCATTGTTGTCTCCACCACCTCATGCGCCGCTATCACCACCTCTACCATCACTGCCACTACCACCCTCCATCACCATCCCCACAACCATTGTCGCTGCCACCACCACCTCCACGACCTCCACCACAACCCTCGGCCACTGCCAGTGCAGCAACCACCACAACCACCTCCAGTATCACCACCATCTTTGCCACCACCTTTCACCGATAGCACCATCCAATATTATCCTCACCGTTGTCATTTTTTCCATCGCCTCCTCTGTTGCCACGTCCACCAACCACCAATAACAATGTCGCTGCCACCATCACTGTTGCTGCCACTAGCTCGACTACTATCACGTAGCACCCACCTACGACAAAACCATCAACTCCATCGCCATCACCATCGTTGTCGCCGTCATCACGACCTCCACTGCCCCCGCCACGAGGTAATAACCACCTCCACTGCCCCCGCCACCAGTTAATAACCACCTCCATTGCTCCAGCCACTAGGTACTATCAACCTCCATCACCAAATCTACCTGATCCCCCACCATCGTGTCATCGCAAACCACCCATATCGTGAATTTGAAAAATGACAAATCTCTTTTAAATTAGTAGTACTTTTAAGCTTTAATTAAATAAGGCTTAATACATCAGAAGACCTCTGAAATTGTAAAGGGAATCAGTTCCAGTGCCTGTAAAATTTTCGCATCAAATTGGGTCCCTAAGAAATGTTTTTAAATTCAATTAAGGTCAAATGCTGCCAGACCTCAATTTTGTAGGTCGTGTAGGCCGCGTTTGGGTTGCGCTTTGTAAGACCCAGGATTTTAGAATTAAATAAATAATTAATTTCCTGTTCACAATTAGGATTTAATACAACGTGAAAGGAATTTACATAAGTGGTTGCTGTTTAAAAATAATTTAATGAAGAAGAAAATTCATGGATTAATTAATTCTATCCCTGTAGTCAATTTAGTCGATAACTTGACTTATTTACATGACTGTCTTATAACGAGAGCGTTTATAGAGAGCCAAAGTACTCTTAAAACACTGTAGAAATTAAGTCATAAGAATTCTGGGGATATACAGAATTGCTCGTATACCTTCCTACGACAAGCAAATTAATACGAAACCCTGGAATTTACGAACACTCATTTCCGATACCGGGAGGTTTGCCGAAACTGAATCCCTAGTTTTTCTAGAGCTATTAAATTAACCTACGATGAAGACTTTTTCTATTCGGAGCTTCAAACGAAGGTTCCACACGCGTGCGCCCACTCTAATCGACGTTTCAAATCTTTCTTCAGAAGGAAGTTTCTGCATCCGAGGTCAAAACCATAAAGTGCATTTTAAGCCGGTAAACATTAAAAACAATCCTCGAAAACCAAAAATCATACTGATATTTCTTTGAAGAATTAGAAGATTCAGCAGGAAAAATATAGTGTCTAAAATACGTTGGAATCTGTAGGAAAAATCGGAATCGCGAAATAATAATTTTCTCACGTTTTCAATTTCCTGTGAATAGGACGTCAAAAAATCAAAAAAAAAAAAAGAAAAAAAATCACAAAACACACACACACGGCCGTGGCTTTGGAGAGGAAGAGGAGGAAAAGTGATTTTTGCCAATTCTTGACCGATCGTCGTTCTGTTCGTTGCTACGCGTAGGCCTCAAGGTACTGATGTTATTTCTTTCTTCTGATCTTAAATTCTGTCGCTTTTCTCTATGTCTTTCTGTGCTCAAAGTTTGGAGCTTTTTGTAAAACTGTCCAAATAACTTGATTTTAGTGTCTAAACTTATTCCCTGCGTGCCCCTGAGCATGTTTAGCGGATTACATTTCGCCGATTCTCGCCGAAATGCCGCCGAACTTCAATTCTGCTAAAAATACCCATTTCTGACAAAGGTTCCGCTTTTTGAATCAAAAACTCTCGACTGAGCTTAGCGTTAGTAGGATTAGTCGTCTTAATCGTCGTTGGTGTCGACCCCATCTAATTTGTTTTTCGAAATTCTGATTTTGAGTTTCCGAGCTAAAAATATTGACCAAAATACCCATGCGACAGTTTTCGATTCGATAATTTTTCTGAGAGTTTCCCTGGCCTAGATATTGCCTAAGAATACCTAGGAATCGATTTAGATCGAAGAAAAAGTTCGGAAACCCTATTTTACATAGTGGCCAAAACCTATTGCTTAGGGTACCGTGTCCAAAAATAAATTTTGGGTCTCTATGACCTGAGCTATTGCATAGCTCTTTCGATTGTCGAAATTTTGGCGCTGGTTTCGTGTCATTCCGAGTTCTGTAACTCGAGTTATGCTCGTTTTAGCGAACGAAGTTCTGTTGTCAATTCGTGCCTTTAAAGGAACTCTGAAGCTTTAAAAGCTTTCTTTCCGATTTCGATTAGCGTTATTAGATAGTGTTACTTCTAGTAGGTCTTGTGTTGATGATTGTGTTTCCTTGTTCTAGGTTCACAACTTCCATGCCCAACTTCTACTCCCGAAGGTAAGGGTAACTCAGTTTTTAGAGCGTCTTTGAGTCTTGCCTGCTTTTATCGCACTGCCTGCATTTGAGATGAAGATGTTTATATTGATTGGCATTGGATTATGATTAGTATGCTTGCAATGTTGTATGCTTGCTTATGTTGACTGTTTCTGAGGCTTGTGCCAAATGTTTTCTGAAGGCTTCGGCCGAGTAAACTTATTGAGACATGTGTCTCCGTTTTCTGAGAGGCTTCGACCGTTTACTGATTTCTGTCATTGAACTGAGTTGGTATGCAATTGAATTGAGTTATGTTCGTGGATAATAGGAATAACATGTGGTTACTCCGAATAAATCATTGGTTTGGGCATTGTTGTTGATTGACTTGGCATATAGGGCTTGGTCTTGAAGTGGCAATGTGGTGGTGATTGTCCCACGTGATTGTCCCGTCTTTTAAGGCGTTATAAAGTGGCGATGTGGTGGTGATTGTCCCACGTGATCGTCCCATCTTTCGGGATGTCCTAAAGTGGCAGTGTGGTGGTGATTGTCCCACGTGATTGTCCCGTCTTTCATGGGCGTTATTAAGTGGCAGTGGAGTGGATATTTTCACAGGACTGTCTCGTCTTTCATGGGCGTTATTAAGTTGCATTCAGGGGGGTTCGTTCTCCGTCTGTCCCGTCTTTTATGGGCGCTATTTGGTGATAGTTCAGGGGAGTCCGTTTCCCGCTCTGTCCCGTCTTGTGAGACACTATTGATCGATCCATTTTGGTAGCAGCATATAGTTGCATTATAGGGAACTAATACCTGACCCTATGTTGTTGGATTTTAGTTATTGGTTTATTGATATCTGAATTGATATTATACTGTTGAAGTTTTTGATATCTGATTTGATGTTATATGTTAAGTTGTTGATATACGAGTTTAGTTATGTTGCTAGTTCATTTACCATGATAGGTAATTAAATTTGAATAGCATGATTTTCTCTTTGATACATGGTATTTGCATGGAGTTAACCCTTTCTATTTGCTACTTGTTGTTTGGGCGCTTAACGCTATTAGGCGATGGTGAGCCTTCCGCTGAAGCTTAGCCGTTCGAGTTGGAGACCGTGACCGTGGGCGGTCGTGTAAAGGTGGATGAAGCAGTTGCTTCTTCTTTTTGGTGGACTATGTCTGAGTTTCTTTCCCCATCTGAAAACTCTGTTGTTTAAACTTTATCTTCGTCACTGTTCCAGTGAGCGTACTTATTTTGGAAACCTGCTTACGATATTGTAAGACACTATTATTATATGTCGGGAACGGGTTGTTGAATAAAGTCTATGTTATGTATTCAATTATGTTCAGTTGTTTCGAAAAGGAAAAAAATATATTGTGTTTTCTTAGGATTACAAAATAGTCCTTAGATTTTGTTAGGTAACTAATGTGACTCCTCGGTTGAGAAACCGGGGTGTTACACGCTTCCTGGTATGGTGGTGGGTTAGAGGAGGAGGAGGAGGAAGAGAGAAGAGGAGGTGGTGGTGGTTCTAGATTGCTGGGTTTGATGGAAGAAGAGGAAGTGGAAGATGAACATAATGAAGATGTAGATGTGGGTGGAAAATAATTTTTTAGTTAGATGAGTTAATTAGGGCTTTAATTAGAGCTTGATTGATTTAATTAAGGATTAATATTGATTTTCAATTAATTATAACATGTGACATTATTTAGATTTAAAAAAAATAAAAATGTCACGTGGAATTGCTGACTAGGACAAAATTGAGGTCTGACAGCATTTGGCCTTAATTGAATTAAAAAAAATTCTTAGGGACCCAATTTGATGCGAAAATTTTACAGGCCCTGGAACTGATTCCCTTTACAATTTCAGGGGCCTTCTGATGTATTAAGCCATTAAATAACTAAAATTGATAAGTTTTTACATTTTTCTTAAACCTCTTATTTTAATCTTTAATTTTTAAGTAACTTTTAAGATGCAAAAAAGTGGATCAAACAGTACCGTAGAAAAGTTCACTTCGTACCGTAGAAAATCTATTTGACTTTGTACCGTAAGGTTGAGTGAGTACTTGGTAGTGGTCAAGACTCAAGGTTAACCAATGTGATCAAAATCATATCGTACTTGTTGAATATTGGACGGGAACTAGAGTCTTGGCTAGTTCGATCCTTGTTATTAACCGAATGAGATGAAAATCGGTAAAAATTAGCAAAATCAACGGGTATTCGTTTTCAAACCGGTTAAAAATCACATGCTCAGGCATGGGACACATGTCCTACGCTTTATCTTGTTTGTTTTCTTTTACGGTTATGCACTTGGTTCCATGTATGGGCGTACAACTATACTTGTTTGGAAGACTATTTGTTCACCTAAACATGTTGGGGGTCGAAGGTTCAAAAGTCTGCAAGCAATCAACCAAGCCTATATGATTAAACTTGCTTGGATTGTAACTAGACAGGAAACTTTCTTCTGGACCTCTCTTTTCAGAGCCAAATATGGTTTCAAACCTCACCTGAGGAAACCTCCCTATGCTAAACCTTCAAGCTCTATGACGTGGAAAGGTATTTGTGATAATTGGAACCTTCCTGATAAAGGATCCCACTGGTCCTTAAAAGGTGGAAATACTGTCCTCTTTTGGCGTGATAACTGGATTTCTCCAGATGAGAACCTCTTTGATTTTCTCCCAGATAATGCCCCTGATTGGACCATTGATCGTCATGTCTTAGCTTATGTTATTAATGGTGATTGGAATTGGGAATTCATAAATCAGAACTTCCCAACTGACATTGTCTATAAAATTGCCCAAATCCCTCCCCCCTCTTTGGCCAATGGAAATGATACTCTCATGTGGAAACTCACTCCAGATGGAGCTTTCAAATTAAATACTACTTACTCCCTCCTTGCCTGTGATTCTACCCTTAGAGCAAAACCTTTGATCTGATCTGGAAGCATAAGGGAACTCCCAGAATCTAACACTTCACGTGGAAGGTCTCTCACAACCGGCTTCTCACAAACCAAGAAAGATGTAAGAGACACATGACCTCAATTGCAACCTGAAACTGCCATGCATGCCCTGAGAGATTGTCCTCTTATTCAAGAGGTTTGGAACCTTATCATACAAGAGAAAGATTGGAGTCGTCTCTAGAACCTTGGCATTGATGCCTAGTTGGCTGGTTGCTTTGAAATCTCCGAAAGAATGTGGTGAGTCAATTTGGTTTTAACTGGGCAATCCTCTTTGGGGTAACTGCTTGGTATATTTGGAGGGACCGTTGCGATCTGGTTTTCAATAACTGATGACCCTTGTTTAGTAGTGCTTTTAAGGTCATTTCTTAGTGTGTTTTGAGTCTTTTTGTTAAGTCTCATGTAGTGTTTCATGCATTCTCATGCATTTTTTTTTATCTTTATTAGTGTTTTTGCTTTGTTTTGGTACTTTCGTAGTTTTATAGGGACCTTTTTTGCAGTTTAGGAAAATTTAGGACTTGCATGTTTTTTCTACTTAAATGTGAGGACTTTTATGCTTTTAACCCTTTGAGTTTCTTGCTTTTATTCCTTAGCTTGGGCTCTAAGCAATTCAGATCATAACCGATGAAGAGGGAAGGCCAAAGTGCTAGGAGAATTGATGGAAGCAGTAAGGCTCTGGAATAAATAACTAGCTTATTTAGTTAATTTCAATATTTTGATTTTATAGAGTTTATTTAAATAAAGAATAAAAATTATAATTATTTTTGTGTGTATTATTCCTATTAATCTTAGGAATTTCTACTCTTTAATTATCCATTTCTTTCATGAAGAGACGATCTGCTCTAACAGGTTGCCTGTTTATAATTACCTTTGTTAGCTTATCACCAAAGAATATTCTTTATTTTATTCCCTCAACCACTTATTCTTTCATTTTTATCTTCCACATCACTTCTTCTCATCCTCACCACACATTCAAATTTCTGATCACACTCTCTCTCCATGTGGGTCCCACCCCACCCAATCAGAACTCATTCACTCCACTCTCCCCCTCTCACGCGTTTCACTCTTCCTCTTCCTCAAACTCTCGACTCTTTCTCTCTTTTTCTTCTTCTTCTGGTAAAGCAACAAGAATTATCACCATACTTATTCTTTCTCCTTCACACAAGAGAACCATCATCACCATGCTTCTTCACTCCCTTCCCACTGCCAACCACCGCCACCACCGCGTCCCAAAATGTAAGACCCCGAATTAAATAATTAGATTATTTATTAACTTTCGTCGCGTTGATTAATTAGGTAATTATATTTTATTGTTTTATGTTATTTTCATGACTCGAATCTTATTACGAGTCACGGAAACTATTTATATAAGAATTAAGTTCAGATTATGTTTAAGGTGGACACTATAGTCAGCTTAAGTAATAGCACGAGTCATATTCGCACCCGACTATGGTTGAGAGTGTCCGAAAAATACATATCCGCTCCAAGAGCACTATTTAAGAGAATTTTAGAATTGATGGGAGAATAAGAACCTCTAGATATTTTTCCCATGACCAGTGTTTCGATACGAAACCCTGGACTGTACGCTTGTTAGGTTTTGCTTCCCGGAAGTCCGTCGAAGCTAGACTTTAACTTCTCGGGGACTTTAACTAAGACCCTGAATGAAGAGTTTTTCTATTCGGAGCTTCTAACGAAGTTTCCATCCGCATTGCCTCATTTCTTTCGACGTTTGTGATCTTTTTCCTGAAGGAAGTTTCTTCATCCGACGTCGACTGCAAAAAGTAGTTTTTCGGCATAAATCGACCCACACCGTCTTTGAGACGTTTTCCTCAATTAAATGAACCTTGATTTGAGTTTCGACATTCTGTCGCCGAATACTCAATTTTTATCAGCATACGAAAGTACCAAAACAACCGGAACCGCGAAATATCGATTTTTTGGATTTTCGCCTCACCTATAAAAGGGAAAAAATGAGAAATTTCTCATATCTTCCCATAAGAGGCCGCGAGCTCCAAGGAGGAAGGGGAGAAGAGAATTTTACCGTTTCTTGCCCGATCGTCGCACAGTCAGTTGCTATACGTAGGCCTCGAGGTACTGATGCTATTCCTTACCTCTGATCGTAAATTCTGTCGCTTTTCTCTATGTCTTTCTATGCTCAAAGTTTTGAGCTTTTTGTAAAAGTGTCCAAATAACTTGATTTTTCTGTCTAAACTTATTCCATGCATGCCCAAGAACAAGAATTCCCAGTTGTTTTCCGCTGAATCTCGCCGAATCTCCGCAGAGATCAATTTCTGTAGAAATACCCATTTTTATGAGAAATCCTTGCTTTTTGGTTCGAAAACTCTCGACTGAGCTTAGCGCCAATAGGATTAGTTGTTATAAATGTCGTTAGGATCAAGCTTATCAAATTTATTTTTCGAAATTCCAATTTTGAATTTCCGAGCTAAAAACACTAACCAAAATACCCATGTTCTAGTTTTCGACCCGATAATTTTTCTGAGAGTTTCCCTGGCCTAGATATCGCCTAAGAATACCTAGGAATTAAATTAGATCGAAGAAAAAGTTCGAAAACTCTATTTTCTCAAGTGGCCAAAACTTAGTGTTATGGTGCCTTGTCCAAAAATAATTTTTGGGTCAGTATGGCCTGAGCTATAGCGTAGCTCTTTCAATTGTCTAAATTTTGGCTTTGGTTTCGTGTCATTCCGAGTTCTGTAGCTCGAGTTATGCGCGTGTTAGCGAATGAAGTCTCCGTTGTTCGTTCGTGCCTAAATGTTGAATTCTAGAGCTTTGAAAGCTTCTTTTCGGGTTTTGATAGTGTTATTAGTTGTATTGTTTCTTAACGACTAAGCAATGATACTTTTCTTAAGGTTTGGAACGAGTTGAGCTGAGGAAAGAGACTTTGGAGCAATTGGTGAGGTTTCACAACTGAGGAGGACGCCCGAGGAACTTGCTGAGTTCGGGAGCTTTATTTTGGATTGGACTGGGATGTTGAGCTTGGGTGGAGAAATTGGCTAAGGTAAGGGTAACTCAGTTTTAGAGCGTCTTTGAGTCTTGCATGCTTTTATTGCACTGCATGCGTTTGAGATGAAGGTGTTTAATTTGATTGGCAATTGATTGAAATATTGGTATGCTTGCTATGTTGTATACTAGCTTATGTTGAATGTTTTCTGAGGCTTGTGCCAAATGTTTTCAAAGGCTACAACCGTTGTTAAACAATAGAGACGTGCGTCTCCGTTTTTTGGGCTTCGGCCATTGGTTGTTGTTGAAATTATGAATAACATGTAGTTATTCTGAGTTGAAGATTGGTTTGAGAATTGTTGTTGACTGACTTGGCATATAGGGAAAATGGCAATGAGGTGGGTGTGGTCCCGCGTGATTGTCCCGTCTTTCGAGGCGTTATAAAGTGGCAATGAGGTGGTGTGGTCCTGCGGGATTGTCCCATCTTTCGAGATGTTCTAAAGTGGTGATGAGGTGGGTGTGGTCCCACGCGATTGTCCCGTCCGTAGTGACGCTAAGTGGCGATGAGGTGGGTGTGGTCCCGCGTGATTGACCCGTCTTTCGAGGCGTTATAAAGTGGCAATGAGGTGGGTGCGGTCCCACGGGATTGTCCCATCTTTCGAGATGTTCTAAAGTGGCGATGAGGAGGGCATGGTCCCGCGCGATTGTCCCGTCTTGTGTGACGTATAAGCGGCAATGTGGTGGTTGTGTCCACACGATTGTCCTGCCTTGTGTGGCGCAATAAGTGACATTGTCCCGTCTTGCGAGACGATACTGATCGATTCATATTGGTAGAAGCATATAGTTGCATTATAGGGCACTAACATGTGATTTTGTTGATACTTGATTTAATTCTATTTTGCTGATTCTGTTGATACGTGATTTAATTCTAGGTTGATTGATTCTGTTTATATATATGATTAAATTCTATGTTGCTGATTTTGCTATATGCGTTATTGGATTATATTGTGGAGCCTGTGTGGCATATTGTGGGGCCTTCGTGGCATATTAAGTGGCAGATCAATGGTTTTCGTTCCAGGTGACTGTCCCGTCTTGCGAGACGCCTTTGATTTGACACGTCTTGGTAGTGACACATAGTTGTACTACAAGGCACTTATATATTGGTTTGTTGATATCTGATTAGATTATATTGTGAGGTTGTTGATATCTGATTGATGTTATATTGTTGAGGTTGTTGTATCTGGTTGACTCTATGTTGTTGATTCTATTGATATCTGATTTAAATCTATGTTGTTGATATCTGATTTGAGTTTTTGTTGTTGGATATATGTCGTCATCTATCTAGAATTATGTTGCTAGCTTATGTGCCATGTTAAGCACTTAAAATTTAATAGCATGTTTTTCCCTTATATACGTGGTAATTGCATGGAGTTAACCCTTTCTGTTTGCTACTTGTTGTTTGGGCGCTTAACGCTATTAGGCGATGGAGAACCCTCGATGAAGCTTGACCTCAGTACGAGTCGGATATGAGAACTTGAAGATTAGTGAATGACTTAAAGAGTAGAGTCGGGTTTAAGGCTAGAGTCTTGGGTTAGAGAGCTTACCGTTATTGGTTTAAGCTCACCTAATGATTTTTAGGAATTTATATTTGAGTTTCCGGGTAGGTTCCGATGTTTTGCTTTCCGGCGGTTCCCCGATGTGGAGATCGTAGGGAATATGTCGGATTTATGGTGTCATTGCATAATAGGTTCGTTTTTGAGCTGTTTCTATTGGTTAGGTTTTGTAGTAGTATGCATGACATATTTTAGAAATACTTTGAAAGGACAAAATAATTATACTCATGTTTATAAATCCTTTTGGAAAACATTGCATATTTATTTTATTAGATTGTTACCGTAACCCCTGAAATTCGGGGCGTTACAGAAGCATTCAAAGGGAGTTAAAAGAAGATGGAGAGTTTTTTTGTCAGGGTGCTGAGCGCCCCAGCGCTGGTGGTGAGCGCTCAGGCGCCAGCCAACCAGTAGCTTCTTGCCAGCTTCTGTTTAGGGAGCGCTCAAACTCCCCTATGCAGCGCTTGAGCCCCCCTGTTCGAACAGATTACCTATAAATAGGCTTTTTGTCATTTCTTTTGTAACTTTTGTCATTTCTATACATTCCTAAATAAGTTAGAAGTTGGGTTAGGCTCTGGAGCTTGAGGAGAAGCTTTCTCCAAGTCCATGTTCCAGGTTTTATCCTTTCATTCTTGTATGGATTCTTTAGCCATGCTTGGCTAAACCCTTTTTGCTTTGGGTTCTTTCTAAGACTCTTGATGTTTTAGTTATAATTCCTATTTCTATTCATGAATCTTCTGAGTAAACCCTTGAAACCCATTACTATGTTTCATCTTTTAAGCTTGAACTCGTGCTAGCTTTATGCTTTTCTATAATCATAACGAAAGTTTGTTATAGATTAGGGACTTGTTGTGGGATTACCCCGTCTATGCTTGCTACTAGGAATAGAGGAAGGGTTGGGGTTTGTTGATCTGAAATTGAAAACTTAATGCCTCAAACAATTTTTTAAGTACACAAGGAATTGGGCTTATCCTTTGATTTGAGAGTATTACCTATGCGAGGCATCGATAGGTAGTTATTTAGATTATAGCATCAAGGAGAGACTAAGAATTTATGAAGTAGAATATGTTTACTAAAACTTAATTAGTTGAGCAAGAACCCAAGACATTCTCATCATTGATCTTTTCATGCTTATCTTTTTTACCTTGTTAATTGAGTACCTCAACAAACAATCATCCTTAAAACTGGATTTTATTTGTTTTCTAACCTTGAACTTGAATCTTAAACCGAATTCGCATTCCAATTCCCTGTGGTTCGATAAATTAAAACCGGGTAGATTCTGTGCACTTGCAGATTGACCAAAAATAACCATATCACCTTGCCCAATAACCTGGTCATTGCCATCTCTCTCTCTACTCTCATGAGATTTCTACGAACCTCTCCTACCCCAAAAAAATTGCTAACCTCCGCTTCCAAGAACGCATGATAGCTTGGGAGAAGCCTAAATATGGCATTTGGAAACTTAACACAGATGACTCTTCCCATCTCCACAACTTCCTCTCAGCCTGTGGTGGTCTGATTAGAGATAACAGAGGTATAGTGCTATATATGTGGTTTTGCTAGCAAACTTGGTCATGGTTCCCCTCTCAGAGCTGAACTTTGGGGAGTGATCAAAGGCTTGAAGCTTGCGTTTGACAGGGGCCTGAAAGAAGTGGAAGTGGAGCTGGACTCTAAGGAAGCTTTTGAGCTCATCATAATTCACTGCCCACGACAACACCCCTGCAGTTTTCTGATTCATAAGATTTTCAAACTCTCTTCCTTAAACTGGAATATTTCCTTCAATCTCATCCTTCATGAAGCGAATTTTTGTGTTGATTCCCTGGAAAAATTTGACCACAACTCTCAGGATTTTTACTTTGATAGTGGGAATATTCCTCATTCCTTGTATGTAAGTTGACTTATGATGTAATGGGGACTTCAGTCCCCCAGACATGCTTAGCTTTGGGTTTATGCCTCGAACATAATAAAATAAAAACTATACTTGTGAGCTATATGCATTTACTAGTTAAATATAACTTTTTGACTTGAGTCTTGTGTAGTTTTGACTTTTGGTAAAATAGGACAAACTAGTATACTCATCACAGGCACTAGATGAACCCAAATCTATAATGGTGTTCATGTCCTAATGTTTTGCTTTAATGTAGAGGAAAGAAGGAATATAAGAGGAAAGAATATAAGTTGAAGGAATATATTTTTTTGGTTACAAGAGGAAAATAAGTTGAAGGAATATATAAGAAAAATGAGGGGATTTATAAGTAAATTGGATTGAGGAAAAAGAAGGGAGAATGAAATGAAAAGTTAGAGTAATAAAACTAAGTGATATATATTTACTTTTTTGCCCTTAAAATATAATTTTCACAAATAAGTAATAACTCATATTTTAAATACATATTAAACTTTGAATTGATTTTTAAAATAAATTTATAATAATTATACTTTTCACAAAATTAATAAGTGTGATATATATTTATTCTAGTCGTACTAGTGTTCTTTACCCGTGCGTTGCACGGCGATTAAATTTATTGTAACGATGAATCAGTAGAAATATGTTTTGACTTAATTTAGGCTCTTTTTAGTAAGTAGAACAGATATGAAACCGAACATATGTTACAAACATGTAGATGAATGGACCACAATAAATATATTAATTTGATGAGGTTGTATAGACCTCACAATGTCAACATTTGAATAGTAATAAGAATCAAATTTTTAAGAAATGCATTACATTGAAATTGAAATGAGATAAACATAACAATGACAAAAACATGAACCCTTATTAGAAGTTGTAGTCCATGATTAATGATAAAAACTTCATAACCGATCTTGTTTTCAATCAAGCATATTTGAGCTCTAGAACCTACAAAGGAAAAAATTTATATAAGAGTAAAAATCAGTAACCGATACAAATATAAACTGTGTATAATTTGAAAATGTTAAACAAACCTTATAGAAACTACAAAGTAACAAATGAGTCAGAGGAAAAGAAATTTAGACCGTATGCAGGGGAAAGAATGATAAATAAATAAGGTAATGTGAATATATCAATATTAGGATTCCTAATCTACGAAATTTATGTTGTTCCAACTTATTTTGATTATAAAATAAAACTCTTCACAATTATTATTTAGATTTTATTCAAATATTAATCATATTTTTACCATTAAAACGTTGATTTCCTCCAAAAAAAAAATAGGATTGGAAAAAAATGACTTTTCATAATTTGTTGTAAAGAAAATTAAAGGTAACACTGAATACTGGTTGATCAATAGTATAACATATCTTGCATAATTTATCTTTGAATAATTTAAAAAAAAAGAAAATTTATGAATAACTATTTGAATGGACCACAATAAATATATTAATTTGATGAGGTTGTATAGACCTCACAATGTCAACATTTGAATAGTAATAAGAATCAAGTTTTTAAGGAATGCATTATATTGAAATTGAAATGAGATAAACATAACAATGACAACAACATGAACTCTTATTAGAAGTTGTAGTCCATGATTAATGATAAAAACTTCATAACCGATCTTGTTGTTAATCAAGCATATTTGAGCTATAGAACCTACAAAGGAAAAAATTTATATAAGAGTAATAATCAATAATCGATACAAATATAAACTGTGTATAATTTGAAAATTTTAAACAAACCTTATAGAAACTACAAAGTAACAAATAGGTCAGAGGAAAAGAAATTTAGACCGTATGTAGGGAGAAGAATGATAAATAAATAAGGTAATGTGAATATATCAACATTAGAATTCCTAATCTACGAAATTTATGTTGTTCCAACTTATTTTGATTGTAAAATAAAACTCTTCACAATTATTATTTGGACTTTATTCAAATATTAATCATATTTTTACCATTAAAACGTGGATTTTCTCCCAAAAATAGGATTGGAAAAAAATGACTTTTCATAATTTGTTATAAAGAAAATTAAAGGTAACACTGAATACTGGTTGATCAATAGTAGAGCATATCTTGCATAATTTATCTTTGAATAATTAAAAAAAATGAAATTTATGTATGTTTGATTGATTTAATTCCATAATAGATGCAACCATTTGATTACTTAAAATTAGAATTTTTTATAAAAATTGATTGAATAATCCTTCTCTGATATTCATTTAAAAAATTATTTAAAAATCATTAAACAACAATTAATGAGTTATTTCAAGATTATTTGAATGCTTGACAATGATGGGATATAAAACTAAAATCAAGGAGAAATTAATCTAGCCATAAATTAGTCAAAATGAATTAAAGCTTGACACTTGTCAACTAAAGAGAAGGGTGGGTGAGAGTGAACCTGAGAGTGCCAACTCATCTAAGTGGGTCTCACAAAGTTCTTCTTTTCTATAGTATATAGATGGCGTTCGGAGGCTTCTTGTGGTAGATTTATTTTTATTTGGGCTTTGCTAGCTTGGACCTCCTTTCAGCTTGGGGTCATCTTTTCTTTTTTTGGTGTTAGGATTGGTTGCTTTCTTTGGGGTGTTCTGATTTTTCTAAGGACATGACGTCATTTTGTGTAAGGTTGTGTAGTCTACCTCTTTTATCAATACATTTATGCTTTTTAACAAAAAGGAAGATTGGAAACACTTAGTAAAAGCTCATTTCCTAAATTTTTTTATTTGGATCTAACCTCATTAATGTAAAATTGGTTATTTCTTGCGGTTTTTTTTCAGAATTTTCTTATAAATGTTCTGCATATTTTAAGTTTTTCATACGAATTTCAAATTGGTAGGAAAATTGTAACAATTTTAAGTTTTCTTGCGAGTGAAAGGAATTTGAAGGAGGAAATTAGTAAGAAATATTAGGTGTATGAGAAAACCAAAGCAAAGTTCGTAGGAAAATATACCTTTGAATTTATTTGCAGATTTTTTCTTTGGATTTCCCATGATTCTTTTGTTTGGATTTTCCTATAAATTCATTTTATTCGATATTTTATACTAGGGATTTTCGTATGATTTTTTGCTACGAATTTTTTCACAAGCTCGAGAGTTTTCCTAACTAATTGAATTTTGTATTTCTCATTGTTGGGGGTTGAAAATTCAAGTGTGAATTAGAGTAATGCATTGGTTAAGTGTGGGTGAGGAGAAAACTTAATAATAGATGTGACTCATAAACCTAATGTCTTAAGGTTTTGAGTTAAAATGTGACGTCATTGGTGTCTTGCTCTTTGGTCCATGGGCTCACATATCTCCCTCAACATTTGACAGTAAATACAAAATCTATTAAAGTTGATTATGACATAAATTGAAGATTTTTTTTAACGAAAACCTCAAAGTCAAGAATGTACAACGGGCTCAGAGGTCAATACACCAGTGTAAATAAAAGGAAAAAATCTCGAAAAACTCCTCAATCCAAAGCATTGAAAAATTCCTTTATTGATTTAATATTTTAATTAAATAATTTATTATATTTTTTATTATTATCATATCACTATTATTAAAATAAATTTTCTACCAATTTCAAAAAAAAATCTACCAATAATAGAAATGTTTAACCACAAAAACCATGCTAAACCTAGATGATAAATAAATCCATTCAATTTTAAATTTAAATTTTTTAAATTAACTCTTAAAGGAATGAGACCTAATTGGCATCACACTAATTGAGTGTTTTTTCATTCGAAAGAGTTCATAACTGAACTCCAACTATTTACTTAAGAAATTATAATTGTTCAACAACTATGTCAAATCCTCTTCGCTTAGGATAATATAACTAAATAGTAATTAATTTGAGTCTTCCCTCACTTCTAAGATTCTCATTTTTTTTTATAGGCAATAAGAAATATATTGAAACGAAGTACAAGGGGAACTTCAACCCAATACAAAGGAGAAAGACGAGAAAATAAAAATACAAATGTTAACTTTACATAACCATAACAATGATCCTCCTACTAATAAGAACCCACCACTCACCACTTCCTTGAAGACAAATTAAAGACACATGTCTCATTAAAACCTTACCAGGAAAAATCTCATTGAGAAAACCTGATAAAGGAAAAAAAGTACATGAAATCAGTAATCAAAGTGAGGTCTCAAAGGATAACTATACAAAGAACAGTTAGGATAATATTGCAAAACTCCCGCAGCCCAAAGAGATGCTTTCAAATCATTGTAGCAATCAGGTTGTGGTGCTAACCCCCTTCACAAAGTGCAAGTGCAACACACAGAGAGCCTTCCTTCACAGTATTGATAGGTAATAAGACAAAGAGCCTTCTAAGATTCTCATGAGTTTTTTTTTTTTTCAAATGATAAGTTTTTTATTTCATCCCCTCATGTCTCTACCGTAATCTTTTTTTTACGTTAAAAAAAATCTTATTTTTTTATTTTATTTTATAATTCGGAAGATATCTACTTTTATCTTTTAAATGTTAATCAATATCAGTCATGAACTTGAATGAAGAAATTGATGATTTACTTGATTAACCTTTATCTATTAAATGTGAATCATCGCTCATGAACTTGAGATATTCTTACGCCAACACAGCTCACATGTTATTATGCCAATTTAGCTCCTACAAGTTTCATTGCCTTGAGTATGCATGCTTGATCTTTATTTTCTTATGATTACGTGCATTGTGATAGCTCATAAAGATTGTGGATTGGGCGAGACTCCAGAGTCCCTCGCCCAGGAAACCTGTCCTTGGGCGGGGAACGCACCATGATCTTGGGCCTCCCTTCCCGAGGCCCAACTGACCCACTTGGATAAAGGTAAGGCCAGGGCGAGGCAGCGAAAATCGGCGAGAGGAGAGGTCTTCAGGGGCAAGAAAGATAAGAGGAGCGTGCAAGAGAGCGAATTGATAACCCGCTGGCAAGAACTCCAAATCTGTGGCGGCGTGGAGTGGGTGGCAAGCACGTCAGGAACAAAGGTTGAGGTTCTGGGCACGATACTTTGACAGGGAAGTTCGTTGACAAGGGCGAGAGCGCAGCGGAAGGGTCGGATCAAAGCCAGTAGGATCAAAAATAAAGATGCACTCTTTTTCACCGACACATAAGTTTTTTAATGAGGCATCCCTCGATGTACAAAAAATCTTTTACAAATGAAATACAAAAAGGATATTCACCAGTAATACTCCTAATTCAAAAGATACGGTCGCCCGGTGGGAAAAATTCTCCGAATGTGGCAATCTCAACACGACCTTGAGGTCTGGGGATTGCTCCAGGAAAGTCCGGCGCGAACCGGCGCTATCCAAATAGCAACTCAACTAACACGTCACGTTCGCTCGGTGGGAAAAATTCCCCGAAGGTGGCAATCCCAACACGACCTTGATGTCTGGGGATTGCTCCGGGAAAGTCCGGCGCGAAACACTGACCTCTCGTTGGCGATGTGTGCGGGAAAGCGACTCATCCCCAAAATGGGGTGGGTCCCTTATCCCCTTAGTCTCCCCGAAATCTGGGAATACGAGGCCTCCCTAAAATATGGGCGAGAAAATAAACTAGGCATAAGCCTGGGTAAACCCATATGGCCATTGGGCCCCCAGCAATGTAAGCCCTTGGCGGGATGAAACCGCCAAGACCACACCTGCTCTTACGGGAAATATTGGTGTGAAAGAAAGCCTCAAAATGAGAAAAAGTCATACTTCCTTCGGTACACCTTCAAATCGCTAAACGAACGCAACGCGAACAAAAAAATTTGCCTAAATGGCGACGGGCGAACAAAAATTGCCTAAATGGCGAAGGAAAGACGAAAGACGAGGTCAAAATAAAGAAAATATAACAACATTAATTCATTACAAAAATGATATTTACAAAAGATGACAAAACATAGTTATCTTTACATAGAAATTTTTTCTCTCTCAATTTCAGCAGCAGTGAAATGTCGGCGGTGAAGCCCAGAGGATCGTCAGGGCCAACAAGCCCATGCAGGGTAATCTTCTTGAAAGCTCGCATTCCATCAAGGTTAATTCCTTGATAAAGATGTTGGACTTGAGCCTTGGCAAGAAAGAAGCCCCGGCCACGTACTTCCACGACCTCAGCCGCAACGTCGGCTACCAACCTGGCTTGAGAGGTCTTGGTCTTGGAGTCCATATCTACGAGGGCCTGGTTTTCTGCCTCAAGTTGCGACCTCACGTCAGTCAGAGCTTCATTCGTCGTTCATAACTCATCGATACCGTCAATGAAAACAGAGAAACACTTCCTCCCACCACCGTTTCTTCCACCGGACCCACCGTCTTCATCACCGTCCTTCTCACCGCCTTCCACCTCGCCGTCAACATTGCCATCACCGCGATCCGCCGGCGAGTGAGGTAACGAAGAAGAAAACATATTTAGAATGCAGTCACCTAATCCTCTAATTGCTTTCAACTCAAACACTTTTGTAATGGTTCATTTCATTTATGATACCGAGAGCTATCCACCCAACTATCCCTAGCCTAGGTGAATCTATCAGTTGAAATTCCTAGACGTAATCCCTTACCATCTAGAAAATCCAAAAGGAATAATATAGCTCGAGTTATCTCTCAAAGACATTCCCAATGACCAATTCATCCTAAGACAAGGTACCCTAGGTTTGCAAATCTCCCTTGTCACTCCGGAAACTCCTGTTAGAACTCAGAACCCCACCTGTCACGTGGAAATCCACTATTGCTCATACCCAAGATATTCTCATTTTAGGACAACTAGTTCACTGAGTGGTTTCTCTCTTAAACCGGACCCACAATTATCTCCCGATCTCATGCTAGTCCATAGAAATCTAACACAGACAATCAATACTTGAAGCGAAGAACGTAAAACTTTAACACACAAATTGTGACCTAAGACATAGGCGGTCTACCCTTCACTGAACTAAGCATGCACTAATTCATATCAACCTCTCGATCTATTTATGAATTAGTGAAGCTCTTTTGATTATCAATTGATTGGTTAGAAGCAAGAAGTACAAAGAAAAACACCATACATGAAAGATTTCCACTTACATCAATGAACAAACTTAGAACAATCAAAGAGTCAAGTTATACAATCTAAATACACAAATAGAAAACAAAAACTACAAGGGAAAGGGAAAAAAGAACTGAAACCCAAGAGGAGACGACGTAACCACGACCATGGAAGCTTTCCCAAGCTTTCCATGGCTTCCGAGAGGTTGTCACCGTCCTCCCATGGCTGCCATCACCATCTTGAAGCTCCAATCCATCCAATCCTAGCCCAAGGACCCCTCCTCCATGAAGCCCAGCTCCCTTGCTCTGTTATGGTGCCAAAATTGGGAGAAAATCGAAGAGAATGGGAGAGATACTTCAAAAATCTGATTTATGGCCTCTTATATGTGTTTGAGGCGGCCACAGGGTGTTGGGCGCTCATCAGAGGCCGCCGGGCGCCCTGCTTCCTTCAGCATTGGGTTTCTTCAGCTACTTGGGCGCTCAGCGCCCCTTTTCGGGTGCTCAGTGCTATGCAACTCTAAAAAATCAAATTTTCACTTTAAGCTTGGATTCTTCATGAATATCTTCCCTGCATCAAAAGTCCAAGTTAAGCTCATGAAATATATAATATTTATATTATTTCTAAGTTAAAACTAAGTACTTACTAAATCAATTACTTTGGGGATAAAATGATAAAAAATGCAAGCATACAAGTCAAATAAGTGCTTAAAATGATATTCAAATATACGTAAAATGAGCACTTTTCAACTCCCCCCAACTTAACACTTTGTTTGTCCTCAAAAAAAAGGTATTGACTTTCATTCAAGAGGCATGGAATATGAATTCTCCAAAGCTTACATTGCATGATTTTTCAGAATCTCAAACTGAATGATCCAAAATCAAAATATGAGGCCCACAAAAGATAACACAACAGTAACACAAATGCATATTCATCATGAAAATCAATAGGCATACAATCCATTCCTTTCGAACCAGGAAATACTCTTTCACTCAACATCTCAGTTTATACAGAGTAAGGTAAGTGTTCCACTCAATCACACACTGAATCACAAAAATCGATTTTGTTACCCATCTCCACAGTTATCAAGATTGCATGTTCAATCAAGGATCTCTAAGGTCTTTAAGGGTTGTAATGAGGCCAGGTTTCAAAGATAATTGGTTTTTCTGGATATGCAAGAAACTCAATAAGCTAAGAGAGCAATTACAATTCAAAACAATCATAAATGATAGATGACTCTCTCACTTTTTTCCAACTATCTCATTCACCATTCTTTTCTTTTCACCCTTTTCTTTCTCAGTTTCTTTTTTCAATCCCTCTTCTCCTACTTTTTTTTTTATATTTTTCATCTTTTCTCCTTTTTTTATGTACAATTTTCACTTTCAAGTATGTACAAATAGATTGATACACAAACCACACAAAAATAGCACAACCAGCTTTCTCCCCCCAACTTGAACACAACAATAGCTCCCCCCAACTTGAATATAACCATATCTTGCAAATGCTCTCTTAACTTATTCAGCTTAGGTGAGAACATTGTTTTCCTTTTAGGCTCAACGTTATAAACAAGAAATAAGTCACAAATTTTTTTCATTTTCAAGCTCAATGGGGTTGAACAATTAATTTCCTAATAAAAGGTTATGGTCATTTGGCTAAGTGAGTGAGTAAGCACTAAAGAAAGAACATGCCTTGATCATTTCCAAGAAATTCCATACAACAATGATAATTGGAGACTCAAACAAAACCAATCATGCAAAAACAGTGATTCTCTCAGCTCACAAGTGTATAGGCACACTCCCTCACATGGTTTGGATTCAAAGCATTCTCTGATTTTCAAAAATTTCAAGTTATGCCTATGTATTCCATGTGAATCTTACAATCATATCAAGTTATGCAATCTTTGAGTGCAAACACTAGTTAAATCATGGAATCAAACAATTCAAGGTGCATTTTAAAAACACATCATGCAATTCTATTGATGTTTAATCAACCATGCCAATTGAAATCACATATATCCATGAATTTCACAAAAAGTGTTAAATTATCTAGAGACTAGAATACTATCAAGAAACTAAAAGAAAAAAATGAAAGAAGAACAAAAAAAAATACTCCCTCATGATGCTATGCCATGCTCAATCTTGTATTCTTCAAAACTCATCCCCTCCAGTAAAATTGGACTGTCCCCAGGTCAAGCAATACGAGCAATATTCCTGCTAACAATCACTTGTAATTTATATTAGTACACAAAAGAGAATGAGAAAAGTCACACCTTCCATTAAAAAAAAATCCGCACTCTGTTTCATATAAAAGTACACTTGAAGAGCTTTCCAAAGAGTGGTCATTTGCCTGCAATGCAAAACTCATGGCGCCGAGCGCCCACCAGAGCCCGCTGGGCGATTTTTTTGGCAGAAAATTGGTCTGCATAATCTCAGTTCAGTTCAAAACTCGGACTTTCATAAATCTCATGCCCCAATTCCTGTTCCTGACAAGGTTTTCACCTCACACCCTCACTAATACACTACACACACTCAATTAAACATGCTCGCATCAATTCCAAACACAATTTTCAGTCCAAAACTTGTAATCCAATGAGTTAAATTGACAATGTTCACTATAAGTCAAAACTCTCTATAATGACAAGTTGGTAGGTCAAATTTTGAGTTTCTAACTTTCAAAGCATGCCAATTGATCCATTCACACTCACTCAACATTTGAAACATGTCTAGGTTTTAGAAACCAACATTTAAGCTCATTTTCCTAACGATTCACAATTATAAGCTTTTAAAGACAAGTTTCATGTTTTTTCACAACTTGATAGGCTATATTTTGATGTGAACCTTTCTAGCACATGCCAAATGGTTCAAACACATTCATATCCATTAAGAAACTTGTGTGGATCTTAAGATTAGAAATTAACACACATTTAGCACAAAAGTCACATTAAGCTCAAATTAAAGCCGGATTTGCATTATTTCACCGCTCAACACCTCAAATTTTTCAATCCTCACTTTTCTATCATGATAGGCCTCAAAATCATATATACATATCATTTGAAACTTGTGGAGACCCTTAGAACACACAATTGAGAATTTTTACTAAAAATCACATTTCATGGCTAAGAAAGTACACAATGAGGAGTTCTTATTCAATTTCGCTACAAAATCAAAGAGTTTAACTTAAAACCGAATCTAACACTTGAAGAAAAGTATTCTAACACAAAAATGAGTTTGCTCAAGATCATTAGGAAGAAGTTTTCACAGTTATGCAGAAAAACCACTTCGGAGGACTTGTTGTTTTACCACTTTCACACAACCACATATCTCAAAATTTGCAATACTCACCTACCTTGCATTCCAACCTTCCATGTGCATTAGATATAGTATTTTGGATCTGTTAGAAGTCTCAAACACAGGTTATTAACATTCAAAAGCACAGAATCCAAATTTGACCGTATGTTCACATGCATTTCAACAAGTCACACCCCCAAATTTTGATTTTATCACATTTCTTCCTTCTAAACTCATTGAACAATCTCAATATGATAAACAAAACATGTGAAACTGATAAAAACTAAACTTTAGGCACAACTTCACTAAATCACATATACTACATAATTTAAAAAGAGAAAACAAGCACACCAAAACACATGGTTTCCAAAACTCTTGGTTCTATCTTTATTCAAATAACTCAAAAGAGGATTTTAAACATGAAAACATACAAAGATCATTCAAGAACCCAAAGTGAGGAATTCTTAGGAAATTTAAAAACAAAAACAAGAGAACAAGAGAAAGAAAACAGAAACAACTATGCACAAGACAACACATATATACATTATCCTATGCATCAATTCATGACTAATGAACCTAAATTACATTAAATTCACTAGCAGATTCATTCTAAGACAGGTTCACAGAATTCCAAACCACAAATCATGTTATAGTTGATCAGGCTACAACACGCATTAAAAACAAGAACAAATCAGTGAAATTGACACATAAGAACAAAACATTCATTATATACACTATGTACAGCTCAAATCAAAATTCCACTAGTTTCACCAACATTTCAAAACACAATCCCCGGCAACGACGCCAAATTTGATAAAGGTTTTTTCCTCGTTGTTTGTACTGCTTTTGGCTAAACCTTTATGATTCAATCATAGTAAAGCAGATACGGGTTTATCGTCCTCAGGGATTGGGTGAACATTAGTTCCACCAGTTAAACATTGATCTGAGCGGATACAAAGATGTTTGATTAATTGTTTTTGTGATTTTCAATATAAAAGAAAGTTTTTTTTTTTTTGAAAGATAAAAGTATATAAATAGATTAACACAAAAAACCCCTAAGGACAGGACCCTCAGGGGGCGAAGATCACCCACTAATAACAAGGCGCTTCGACGAACAAAAAGAAGCCCGCTAAACCAAACAGGAACTAAACAGGCAAAAAAAACAAGAGCATAGGCCACAAAGAACCTCCTAACTCTTTCACAGACATAACCAGGATATACAAGCGTGACTCAAGTCTTAAAATGATCCTCATAGACCTTCTCCAAACCACGGATAGCCTCTATGTCGCTTCCCTCGAACTCTAACCCCAATACTTTGCCAAGCAACCACGTCTTTTTCGAGCGCGTGAAGTAAGGTCCACCACTACCAGGAGAAGCGCCAGCTTCCTCTAAATCACCCCGCTGCTCCTCGCAGCCCAAAAGCGGATTACTCTGGTAGGAAGGAGGAACCTTTTTGGGACGCCCACGTCTACGAGGTAGCTGAACTTGCTGCAGTACGACACATCCCTCCTCAAGCGCAGAACCAACGACACCCGACCCCCCATCAAAAGAACCCAAAGCTGGGCAAGGAGAGGACACTGACATAACCACTGAGCCCGCCTGCATCGGAGAAACAACAGCCGCAACTGCACAAGAACCAGAGGAGACCAAATCCAAGGATTTAGAGCTCTCCAACAACCCAGAACCACGACTCAAACCTGCAAGCCACAAATTCAAAGGAGTAAAAGTCCTCAAAGCATTCCTAACACCCACAGACACCGACAGAAGAGATGGAGCAACAGACAAGATAAGGTCCCGGTGCCAACACCCAACCGAGGACCCTTTGAGAAGAAAAGACAAGTCGTTCACCCAAAACCCCCTCAATCCAAACCGAGAATCAAACGCGTCCTCACCTCCCTGCACAACCTCTGCTACCGCCGCCACAACATCGACTAAGTCGTCTCTGCTACACCACTCCATCCTATCCGAACCTAGAGCTAAACATCCGCTGCCTTCACCACCTCTCTCTTCTGCTCCTCTCACGATGCTATCCCCACCAAAAACCGCCCTTGCAATCTCTGGAAATAGGAACTGAACCGGAACTCTCGTCCCCTCTTCAAACGAATATCCCACTCCATCAAGCATCCTATCCTCATCCTCAGAAAAAGAAGGCGCAACTCTGCCCCTCCTAAGCCCCACTACAACGTCACGCCATGAATTGGGAAAAGGGGGAAAAGACCCAGCCACCCGTTGTTGAACTGGAGCAGAACAACGATTCCCCTGAGCCGAAGCGTTCTGGACCTCCACACCAGAAGAACAAGGAGAAGACCCACTACCCCGTGGGGATCTGGCCATGGCAGCCGACAGAGAGGCATTCCCCATCAAAACGCCATTGATACCCATAATCGCCTTCTCCGCCTGATCACGAAGCTCATACCGAACAAAACCGAAACGGAAAAGTCGCCCAATCTTCCTTTGTCTCTGAACAAAGAGATTGAGAACCTTACCAAACTTTGAACACAAGTTGCGAAGAAGGAGATAATCAGCCTTCTCATCGATACCGTCAATGAAAACAGAGAAACACTTCCTCCCACCACCGTTTCTTCCACCGGACCCACCGTCTTCATCACCGTCCTTCTCGCCGCCTTCCACCTCGCCGTCAACATTGCCATCACCGCGATCCGCCGGCGAGTGAGGTAACGAAGAAGAAAACATATTTAGAATGCAGTCACCTAATCCTCTAATTGCTTTCAACTCAAACACTTTTGTAATGGTTCATTTCATTTATGATACCGAGAGCTATCCACCCAACTATCCCTAGCCTAGGTGAATCTATCAGTTGAAATTCCTAGACGTAATCCCTTACCATCTAGAAAATCCAAAAGGAATAATATAGCTCGAGTTATCTCTCAAAGACATTCCCAATGACCAATTCATCCTAAGACAAGGTACCCTAGGTTTGCAAATCTCCGTTGTCACTCCGGAAACTCCTGTTAGAACTCAGAACCCCACCTGTCACGTGGAAATCCACTATTGCTCATACCCAAGATATTCTCATTTTAGGACAACTAGTTCACTGAGTGGTTTCTCTCTTAAACCGGACCCACAATTATCTCCCGATCTCATGCTAGTCCATAGAAATCTAACACAGACAATCAATACTTGAAGCGAAGAAAGTAAAACTTTAACACACAAATTGTGACCTAAGACATAGGCGGTCTACCCTTCACTGAACTAAGCATGCACTAATTCATATCAACCTTTCGATCTATTTATGAATTAGTGAAGCTCTTTTGATTATCAATTGATTGGTTAGAAGCATGAAGTACAAAGAAAAACACCATACATGAAAGATTTCCACTTACATCAATGAACAAACTTAGAACAATCAAAGAGTCAAGTTATACAATCTAAATACACAAAGAGAAAACAAAAACTACAAGGGAAAGGGAAGAAAGAACTGAAACCCAAGAGGAGACGACGTAACCACGACCATGGAAGCTTTCCCAAGCTTTCCATGGCTTCCGAGAGGTTGTCACCGTCCTCCCATGGCTGCCATCACCATCTTGAAGCTCCAATCCATCCAATCCTAGCCCAAGGACCCCTCCTCCATGAAGCCCAGCTCCCTTGCTCTGTTATGGTGCCAAAATTGGGAGAAAATCGAAGAGAATGGGAGAGATACTTCAAAAATCTGATTTATGGCCTCTTATATGTGTTTGAGGCGGCCATAGGGTGCTGGGCGCTCATCAGAGGCCGCCGGGCGCCCTGCTTCCTTCAGCATTGGGTTTCTTCAGCTACTTGGGCGCTCAGCGCCCCTTTTTGGGTGCTCAGCGCTATGCAACTCTAAAAAATCAAATTTTCACTTTAAGCTTGGATTCTTCATGAATATCTTCCCTACATCAAAAGTCCAAGTTAAGCTTGGATTCTTCATGAATATCTTCCCTGCATCAAAAGTCCACCCCGCTTGTAAGAGGTGGTTGAGGGCTTCCTGCGCTGCAATATCAAGGTCAGGAATCTCGGCTGCTCTCATATTACCAAGCGAGGCGTTAGACAACATAAATGCGATGAGGGAAGGTTGTTGGCTCGCTGAAGGTCCCGCTTGGTCGCCGGAAATAGCATGGTTGGTTTCAGCACTGGGGGAGCAAAAGACTGGCGACCCTTGGGAGTTTGCACCTTCGTCCTGAGGGCTCGCCGGTAGGGTGAGAGATGCTCCAGCTGGGCCCGCCTCGGTTGGATCAGGAGAAGAAGTTGTTTGGGAAGAATTTTCAGAGGGTTTTAGACCAGCGGAAACCCCCTTCGGACAAGGTGAGGACTCATCACCGCCCACATGTTTCGGCGTCTCTTTGCCGCCAGGTGTGGGGCGAACGCTTCGTCAGCTGGAGGTTTCTTGCCTTTCTTTTTCTTTTTTTTTTCTCCAGGCGTGGGGCGGATGCTTCACCAGTCGAAGATTTCTCGCCTTTCTTTTTCTTTTTCAACTTTCGGGGCGAGTAAGTCTTGACCCCGGATTTTCCCTCTCATCCAGGGTTAACTTTTTGGATTTCTGGGACCTCTTCGGGGGGGAAGGTGGAGCGGCATCACCATGGAATCTGGGAGCTAGGTCGTCAGCAGGATGTAATGGGGCAACACCCGGTGTAGCCTCATCAGTCCCAGCGGCGCCGGGAACGGGATTAGTTGAAGAAGATCCTGAGGCCTTCTTCGAAGGAAGAGCGGCAGCCTCGGCTTCAGAATCGGCGGCGATGCGTTTCCTCTTGATCACCTGGGTATTGAAAACAGGAGGAAACTCGAGTGGATCGGCAGTTAGGGCGCGCTGTAGTGTGGCCGCAGTAAAGTCAATCCCTCATAGGAGGGTGTGGAGTGTGTTTTCGCGAGCGGCTTCGAGCAACTGGAGCATTCCAGGATGGGGAATCCAGCGAGGAAGCCGAGGATGGCTTTGTCTTCATTGTCCAGTGATGCGTCGGGTGGCGAGGGAACGTCGCGGGGATCCTCAGTCCAGTAAAGAGGAAATGAAGCAGTCTCATCCCGACGTGTGAAAGCTTCAGGATAGGAATGGTGCACGATTACACGAAAATATCGGTCCTCGGGCCCCATCTTGATGTTACTCTTATAAGGATGGAGACCCTGTCGACCCGTTCGAGACTTCAGGGATACCCACCCGGGAGTCTCTGCTTTTAAGAATCTTGGTTCCACGCCATAGAAGTAAAAGAAATGGGAGGTTTTGGCTTCAAGGTTGATGGCATCACACAAGATCTCGTAGCATCGGGCGAAGGCCCAAGCGTTCAAATGAAGTTGGCTTGGGGCTACGTTGATTTCTCTCAAAACCTGGCAAAGAAAGGGGGAGAAGGGTAGTTTATTCCCAGGTCAAGAAAGAAGTACATATAAACGTAGAAGAAGTGGGGCTCTTCCGCGCCTTGCTCGAGTGTGCGGCATTTCCAGGGGCGACGACTACTCAGGCCCCGGCTGGTAATAAGGACATCTTCGAGAGATTTTTCGTGGCATAACCCTCCGACCCGGCGAGCCAGCTCGGCGATGGATTTGTCTGTGGACAGCTCGGAGGGTTGACAGATGGCTTTCAGAACGGGTTCCCTGGTTGCGGACAAAGGGAGGGTAGAAAGAATTTTGTGCCAGAAGGCATTCTTTTCATTTTCATGAAGGGGATGCCCCCCGGCAGGAGGAGGAGTGGCCGGGGCGCGACATGTTTGGGCGGGGCTTTGGAGTCGTGAGGATCTTTTGGTGCGGCGTTGAGGAGTCATCTTTTTGCAGAAGGGAACTGAGACGGAAGAGGAGAAGATGCTGGGGTAATAGCTTGGTTAACTTTGCAAGGCTGTGGAGGGTTTCAAAAGTGGTAAGTGAGAGAAGGGAGTTGAATTTAAAGGTCAGGATGAGAGACGGTTGGGAGAACGTGCCTCATCATGGCAAAGGTGGAATGATTACCTCAGGAGACATGACACGGATTTTGGGGAAACGGGGGTGCCGCATTAAATGAAAGTCGTAGCGGTTGCTACCGATTGGTTGAAATTCAAATTGTCAAAGTTATGAGGTGACTGGAAGGGACATGTTAAAGGTAGCGGTTGAGATTTTGGGGATTCACTGACTCTGGTGTCATTTCAAGGCTTGACGCGTGGGATGGACGCGATACGCGACAGTATCACGATTCAAGGCACGTGCGCAACTATGTTGAGGCGGGCGAACTAGAAGCCTTCGTCACAAGCCTGCTCGTGGACTTGGATTGCCCGGAAGGGGAGGGCACGACTGGAGATTCAAAGTATTGATTACAAAGGTTTATTTATCAGGCCATGTTGGCCATTGTTCTTCACTTTTAGATTTTTAGAGTTTTTTCTTAGGTCTTAGTCAAGTATTCTCGGGGATTTCGCCTTGTTTCTTGCTTAAAGACACACTTAGCTCTCATGCTTCGAGCTCGGTGTCTTGTGGACTGGACGAGACCCTAGGGTCCCTCGCCCAGGAAACCTGACCTTGGGCGGGGAACGCACCATGATCTTGGGCCTCCCTTCCCGAGGCCCAACTGGCCAACTTGGATAAGTTAAAGGCGCCGAAGCCCAACGCCACCTCTATAAATATGAGGAAAATCCAGTTACATTTTCTCTCTCTAAGCGGTTAGAGCTTCTCTCTCTAAGCATTCTCATCACCATCCTCATACTTTGGGTACTACCTTCCCTCTCTATGTTCTAGCACGGAATAGATTCACTCTCGCATGTTGTAAGTGTTGTTTGACAACCATTTGTGTTTTATTCCATACACATTTATAGAAAGAAAAAAGTAACAATAAAGACATGTAGCTATAAAACTAGAGTCAATATTATATTAGGAATCACCCATGAAGGAACATCAACTCTAACAGCAACTGATTAACGTGGCAGGCCATGCCACTGACCATTGTTGGATTGAAAGTCATACATTGCTATCTTCGCAGAAGCGAGCGGCCGTCTATTTGTGGGCCACCACAAGAATTTGCAATTACGTCCTCCTACAACTACCCAATCGAAATAAAATGGAGAAAAAAGAGATGCGAAGAAAATATAGAAAAACTCAAAAAGTGAAATATGACAAATTAGTTATACCATAATTTATTGAAAAGAGAATTGATAAAATATAAGTAAAAATAGAGTGTGAGTGTCAACCGATCATAGCCATATAAATAATTCTTGCAAATAAAATAACTATATTTTTGGAGTAAAAATATTTGTCGTCCATAATATGATGGGAGCTCTTCCGGCGAAATCTTGTTCATGTGTATCACTCGAACCTTAAACTTTTCTTGAAGAAAATTAACCATTTACCAATTGAGCAATTGTCATTCGGTAAACATAATTAATACCTATATAAAAACAATTAAAATTTGAACATCAAAATAAACACTTTTAATAAATATTTATTTTATTTTAAAAATTGGTATTTGAATATATTATGAATTTTGCATATTTGGGAATGTCTTCTTGGACCTTCTTAGAAAGACTTGAAGAGGAAGCATCTTAACTTTTTTAGTAGTTGAACTTCAAACAAAAGAAAAGTCAATTAAATGTTCAGCCTCGGTGGGCGATGGCTTTCTTTGCTTGTTCCCAAAGCCAATGAAAGTGTATAAATACAAATCAACCTCATCTACGTTCTTGCATCAAACAAACCTTGAATATCATAATTTCATTGTTCTAATTGAAGTCTATAAATACAAAGCAACACCATCTTTGTTCTTGAATCAAAGAAACCTTGAAGATAAGAATTTCATTGTTCTAACGAGCCATGGCATCATTGGGGTACGGTTTCGTTGAAGCATACGTGACTCAGAAGCTATACAAGGAAAAATTGGCGAAGATGGCACACCAAGAAAGACAACAAGAACAACAAGAAGAGGGAAAGAACACGATGAAGTCTAATGCAACTTCAAAGGCTTCTGAGGACAAAACATCTGGTGGGTGTTTCTTTTTTCTCTCCAAGCAGCAGCGCAGGAAAGTTTCTCAGATATCAGATTCCCATGATGCTGCTGAAGCAGCCAATTCCTGATTGATGTTGAAGTTTTGGGATTGGTTTGCTCTGCTTTTTCAGAACAGAGATTACAGAGTGCTTTTAATTTTTGGTTCTCACAAGCTAGATCATTCTTTTGATTATGATTATTATTGTATATGCTTGAATTCTTTGTATTGAAAAAATGAAACCATGTTGGTTGAATCTCCGTAGTTACATTCTTTGCTTCGTGTACCATAAAACAGTAACAATATTCATATATATGTCATTCTTTTTTCTTTATTTCTTTTTCTGTCACATTACATCAAATATTGCAATTTTTTTTTTCTATCTTCTCTTTTGTTTAATTTGTTTCTACATTAAAAAGAGTGGTTCATTAATTTATACTGAGTATCACCTTGCGAGTTCTGCGGCTTGCATCAGATGTGGAGCGGCCAGAGAGGATGTCAAGCATATCTTGCGCAAGTGCCCAGGATCAATCTGGGTTTGGAGCAGGTTTGCGGGGTCGGTGCCAATGGTTCCAGCAGCAATGCAGTTTCGTGGCTGGTTGTTTACGCACTTGCAGGTCCAGCACCATGCTCTGCTCTGTACGATAGCCTGGAATTTATGGAAGTGAGGAATAGTTTTGTTTTTGAGCAGGATGCTTGGTCACCTGGTGATTTGTTACAGAAAATTCATAGAGATGTGCAGGAATTTCAGAGATGGGGAAGTGGACAGTCGGCTGAGATTGCAGCAGCGGGTATGGGAGTAGAACACGTAACTCTGTACACAGATTGCAACTTGAAGGGTGATGTGGACAGGATGGGTGGTGGAGGTGTAATCCGTGATGGGAATGGAAGGTGGATCTCCGGCTACGCAACGACGTTGGGAGCAGGCGATGCGATTAAAGCAGAGCTTTTATCGTTCCATAAAGGCCTTTTGCACACCTGGGAGCTTGGCTTTCGTCATGTGGTTTGCTATGTAGATTGTCTGGAATTACAGGAAGTGCTTACGAGTACCGGTGATGTTCAGAATTACTGGCATGAAGATGTGATTGAGATGATTAGAGTTGTGTTGGCACGGAGCTGGACCGTAACAATTAATCATGTTACTCGGGAAAGAAATGTTGTTGCGGATGCACTGGCGAATCTTGCAATTTAGGAAGGTTGGGATTTGAATGTCTGGAGCTTTCCCCCCTCCATGGTGGTTCCACTGCTTTGCAGTAATTTAGTTTTATAGTTTTGTTCTTGTTTGTTTTCTTTCCAAATGTAACCCAAAAAATACAAAGAGTGTCATATGTCCCTGAGTGGTAAAAGTTGAAGACATACAAATTGAATAAGAGAAGGTTCAATGATCAATTTCTAATTGTGTAATTTATCTTTCACAATTTTAAAACTAGAAATAATCGAATTTATGTTGTGCATTAATATAAACTACTGAGGATGCAATTATGCAGACAGGAGCCATCTGCAATGGTTGTCCTTTTCATTTGTTTATCTTTAGATATTTTTATTTATTTTTTGAAACAAAGATATATTTCTTTTTATTTTGGTCAATAGTTTTCATTAAGTTCATCGACTCTGTTTTGGATAGATAACATTTCCACTGAGTTTCTAGTGCACAGGGGCCAAATTAGTGGGTGCGTTTGTATACATGCATTAGGAGGAAACTAAGGTTGGTAAATAAGTTTAATATAATTAATTTTGGTAAAAGTTAGTTTAGAAAAAAGGAATTTGTATTTGAGAATTATATGTGAATGTAAGTTTTAAAAAAATAATTGTTATTTAAATAGAATAAAGTGAAATCACGTTACATTTTGGGATAAGATTATTAAAATAGACATAAGTTGAAGAATAGAAAAATGTGGAATCTCAAAATGAGTAGCTTTGTAAAGTGATACTTAACAGATTTAAAAAAATTCTATAACATATATTTTAAAACATAGTTTTTGAAGTTTGTCAACATTATTTACTTATATCAGAAAAAATACAAAAACATGATAACACATGCCCTACAAGAAAAACATTGAGCTCCCAAATAGGCCAAAAAATGATGATGTAGATGATTTTAAAATAGTGTGGAGGTCAAGGCAGATGCTATAAGGGTTGAATCTAACACTTTGAGTCGACTTTTTTAGCCGAGCTAATCTTTTCATCGACTAAGCCGACTCTACGTCGACACAAACCTTCTCAGACTACGATCAACGCTTAATCGTAATAATTGGAGTCAGTCGTATAGTCAATCGCAAACTTCTATATAGATTTCAAAGTATTAACACCAAATTCATGTAAAGGTTGATAATATCAATACATCTCATCTTTGTTTTTCAATGATAGATAGAGTTGCATAGTTTGATAGTTTTTTTCTTTTTTGAAAAAGTGTATAGTCATGCATTTTATTTGTCATTGAAAACCATGCATCTCCTTTATAAACAATGAATTCAGTCATATAACTTGGTCACTTAATTAATATGATTTCCCTACTATTTGTCATCGCCGAGACGAGAATATATAAATCAGACTGATTAAGTGTGGTTAAGCTACAAAACCGAATTCAAAGCTTGCAAAGACGATGCGGTACTCCGTGACACATAAAATACATTTATATTTATTTAAATGATCAAACATATTCAGTTTTACCTACCCCTAAAAAATAAAGAAGAGTTCAAATTGAACAATTAACAATCCAAACATAAAATTGACGCTATTGTGATGAAATTAATTCTAACATATTTTAAACAATTATAAGACAGGTGCAATAATAATCATAAGTAATAAAAATCATAAGCAAAAACTATGAACCATTATTTCAAGCTTCGAAATTTGTTTCTCAATATCAGAGGGAGTATCTGCTACGATTTTTGTCCTAGCAACATTTTCTCGAGTTCTTCAATTACTCTGCAAATAATATACTACTCTAACTTAATATCTTTTGACAATATCTAAACTACTAATAATAAATAAATTCATTTCACTGATAATTCATCTAACACAAAAAATATGTCATAAATAAAATTATTAGCAGCACTTACTAGCTAAGGCGGTGGTGGCGTAAGAGGAAGAGGAATGAGGTGGCAAAGGCAATGTGACGCACGACACTTGGGCGGCAACAACAGTGGAGCGCACAAAACGAAGGAAAAATTGGAAGCGTCGCCGGAGGAATGTAGAAGAGGCTGAGAGAGAAGGTGAGGCGAATGTGATGGTGCTGAATGAGGAGGAGAGAAGGACCGAGGGAGAAGAAGAGGACGGTGGTGGTGGAGGAGGAGGAGAAGGTGTAACACCCTGACTTTCAGGGGTCACCATAGTAACTTTCTAAAGTAAATATGCAATGTTTTCCAAAAGTATTCATAAACGCGAGTATTTTTTTTTTCTTCTCAAAGTATTTTCAAAACATGTCATGCCCCACTCCCAACTATAATTAAATTTACATGAAGCCTTAAACAAGGCAAGTACCCGAGGGTAAAGACGAAAGCACACATCCTACGAAACCTAACAAGTAGTACCATATTCAACAAGGAATCTATTATACAATGACACCACAAATCCGACACACTCCCTACGATTTCCACATCAGGGAAACGCAGGAAAGCAACGTATCGGAACCTGCCCGAAACCCCAAATATAAATCCATAAAATCCTAATGCAAGCTTTAACCAATAATGGTAAGCTCTCTATCCCAAGGCTCTAGCCTTAAACCCGGCTCTACTCTTCGAGTCTTCCACTATTCTTCACGTTCTCATTTCCGACTCGTACAAGGGTTGAACTTCATCGAAGATTCTCTATCGCCTAATAGCGTTAAGCGCCCAAACAACAAGTAGCAAACAGAAAAGGTTAACTCCATACAATTACCACACATAAAAGAGAAAAGCATGATGTTCGAAGTTAACTGCATAACATGGAATAAAAGCTACCAACCTAAATCAAGATAGAAGACGACATATATCCAACAACGTGAAATCAAATCGTATATTAACAAAATCAACAACATAGAATTAAATCTGATATCAACAAAATCAACAACATAGAATTAAGTCAGATATCAACAGAATCAAAAACATAGAATCAAATCAGATATCAACATAATCAACAACATAGAATCAAATCAAATATTAAACAAACTCCACAACATCAAATCAAGCCAACTATCAATAAAGTCTAATATAAGGGTCATGTAGTACGACTATGTGTTACTACCAAGATGAGTCGATCAAAAGTATCTCGCAAGACGGGACAGTCACGTGGAATGAAAATCATTGATCTGTCACTTTGACGTCTCTCGAGACGGGATAGTCACGTGGAACGAAAATCACAAATTTGCCACTTTGGTGTCTCTCAAGACAGGACGGTCACGTGGAACGAAAACCACTGATCTGCCACTTATAATGCCAAACAAGGCGTGACAATCGGGTGGACAACACCACCACATTGCCACTCGGTTAATTCAAACCATTCAAATAGATAAGCTAACAATATAATCCAAGATAGATATCAATAAAGTCAGCAACATAATCAACCTCAGTAGTCACTCAATCAACAATTCTCAATCCAATAATCAAGTCATGATAAGTACATGTTATTTCAAATTTCACCAAGCATACGTCAAATAGAATATGCATACAAACTTATCAAATCAACATTATCAACAATTAGATCCTCATATACTTCATATCATGAAATTATTGAGTAGTTCGGAAATCAATTAAACTGACATTATTCCTCAAACATCCAACAAGCATTCAACATAGAAAGGCATGCTAATATTTCAATCCAATAACAATCAAGCTAAACACATTCATCTCAAACGTAAGCAGTGCAATTAAAACAGGCAGGATTCAAAGACACTTCTATACTGAGTTACCCTAACCTTTTATTTCTCCATCCAAGCTCAACATCGCAATTCGATCCAAAGTCAAGTTCCCGAACTCAACAAATTCTCTAGGGTGTCCTCCTCCGTCGTGAAACCTCACAGCTTGCTCCAAAACCTCTTTTCTCAGCTCAACTCGTTCCAAACCTCCGTATCTATCCACAGCAATTGAAATCACGACGATCGGGCAAGGAACGAATGAACGACTCCAACCCTCTCCTCTCCCTCAAGCTCGCGGCCTCTCATGTGCAAATGATGAGGATTTGTGATTGTAATTTCTCCTTTTATAGGAGAAGGAAAAAGAAGAAAATGAAAGATTTCGCGGGTCCGGTCGTTTTGGTACTTTCATCTGCTGATTAAAAGTGAGTATTTGGCGACTGAATGCCAAAACTCAAAACGAGGTTCTTTAAATTGAAGAAAACGATCCAAACGCAGTATGGATCAAAATACGCCGAAAAACTACTTTTTGCAATTGACGTCGGATGAAGAAACTTCCTTCTGGAAAAAGATTGCAAACGTCGAAAGAAATGAGGTCACGCGGATGGAAACTTCGTTAAAAGCTCTGAATAGAAAAATTCTTTATTTAGGGTCTTCATTTCTTTTTCCAAAAATGAATATATATATATATATATGAAAGAAAAAGTTTGAGACCAACTTTCTCAAGTAGATAAAAGAGACTGAAGATAATATCAAAAACAAAAAGAGAACAAATGAACAACAATGAGCAAACTATTGCTCAAACAGCCCAAAAAAAACAGAAAGTGGGTAAGCTCTGTCAACACCAGACTTAGCTAAATGATCCGCTATGGTATTGGCTTCCCTATAAATATGAGCAACATTAACACAGTTTACCTCCCCCATCAGGACATCAATCAGATTTAAATCATTTCTAAGCTTCCATTGTCAATTGGATCTATTGTTTACCCAGTGAACCGCTAGTGTAGAATCACTTTCAATCACCACATGCTTTAGGGAGTGCAATTTGCAAAATTGTAGAGCTTTTAAAATTGCAGATACCTCTACTTCAAATGCCCATTTTATACCCAGGACCTCCGAGAACACGCCCACAAAAACCTTCATGTGATTGCTAACCACCCCATCTGTTGCATTCGGTCCAGGGTTACCTCTTGAAGATCCATCAACATTAAACTTAAGTAAGCCAACCTGGGGAGGGTTCCACTCGCAGATTCGAATAAAATTAGCAGTAGGCTTTACTTTGATTTCTCCAAAGAAATTGGCAAAGTCATAGGCTGAGAAAGGGCATTCTTTCCACCAGCCATGAATCCATGAAGAAATTCTCCCCGAGAAGATAAAGTCTAGCTTCGACGGACTTCCAAGAAGCAAAACCTATCGTGCGTACAGTCCAGAGTTTCGTATCGAAACGTTGGTTATGGGAAAAATACCCTGAGGGTCTTATTTTTCCATCAAATCTAAATTTCTCTTACACAGTGCTCTAGGAGCGGATATAGCCTTTTTCGGACACTCTCAACCTAAGTCGGGTGCGAATATGGCTCGTGCTATCACTCAAACTGACTAAAGTGTTATCCTTAGTCATACTCTGAACTTAATTATCATATAAATAATATTCATGACTCGCAATAGGGTTCGAGTCAGGAGAATAACATAAAATATTAAAATATAAACACTCAATCATTTAATATAACGAAAATGCTTTAAAAAAAATATATAACGAAAATAAATAAATAATCTAGTTATTTATTTTGGGGTCTTACAGAAGGGGTCCAAGGGAGATGAAGAGGGTGAAAGTTGTGTGGAGGGAAAAAGAAGGGAGAATTCAACGATGAGGGTGGAATATGAGAATGAAGGAGCTAACAGTGAGTGTGACAGAGGAGAAGGGATGGGCGAATGGTGAGCGTGGCAGAGGAGAAGGGACGGGCGAACGCTGAGTCGAAAGTGGTACTACCTGAATTGTTTCCACATAGAATCAGTTGATCTATCCCTCAATGACCTGACCCTCCCCAGTGCTATAAGTATTCACTACTAATGAACGTTAAAAATACAAATTTAGGGCAAGCCCAAGCCAAACTACTATGTTTTCAATCACTCTCTTTGTAACTATGTTCCTTAGCCCTATTAATACTTCGCCCTATATGATCTACCTTGTCCTCGGGGTGAAAATCAAGATATCCTGAATCTGGTGGCTTTGGCGGTGGTCTTCAGGTCACCCTATTTGATGTCAAGTACCATCTCTGCATATGTTAAAGGACATTCATCCTTGCCTTTGTCTTTCATGTGACCTTCGCTTTTTCCATCGCATGCATTCCTTGATTGGGCGATTCTAGAGGGGGTTGTCTGACTTGAATTCTCTGACGTATTCGATCGGTTCTCTCATCGGCAAAAGTACATTATTGACGACTTTTAGGGCTTACCGACAATGTTTGGTTGTCAGTAATAGTGAATTTTCGTGTAGTGAGTCGGCGAATATATTATCTCCTCAACTCAACCTCTTTCTCGGTGGAACTATTTTGTCTCCACTTTTCCATCAAGTGATCCTTGTAACATGTAGTGGTGCACCTCACGGCCCAACTCAGATAAGGGGCCTAGACAGAGAACCCCTCCTATGACTGCTTCCACGACCTAGACTACTGAGCTTATAGAAGATAGAAACATAAAATGTATATGTGCCGAATTAAATTGGCACTATTTAATTGACACTTTCCATCACACTAATTGTTATTGTTTTTTTCTTAATCTAACACAATTTTTAAGAATTGAGAGAAATGTGTAAAACAATACTACATTCATTCCTTATTAAATGTCCACTTTAAAGAAAAAAATTATTCTTATATATATTTTCACTTACAATTCAAGAAAACATTAAATGATGTTTTTCCAAATGATGTTCTTATATACTCCCTCTGTTCCTTTTTAAGTGTCGTTTTAGAAGAATTTTTTTGTTCCTATTTAACTGTCATTTTGATGTTTTAAGGTTCTATTTGTCAATTATACCCTTACTTTTTCAATAACTCCACTTCACATTTTCCATAAAATTCTCATTTCTCAATAACTATGAAGAGCTTTATGACTTTATGATTGGGTGAGAGTGGTAGATGGTTTAATGATATGAGAGAGTTGAAAAAAAACTAACAATCCACTATCTTGGTTGGAGAGCTTTATGACTTTATGATTAAAATGTGAGAGGGTAAAATGGGAAAAAACACTCTAACAATCCACTATCTTGGTTGGAGAGCTTTATGCTAAAACGACACTTAAAAAGGAACGGAGGGAGTATCTTTCTTATATATTTGTCCATTACTTTACCCTTTGAAATGTATTTTATCTTTTCTCATTTAAAAAGATAAAATACATCATGGAGGTAAAACAAACAATACTTTTAAAAAAATTAATAACATTTTGTTCTTCTTAATATGTGTGTTTCTTCTCTCTCTTGACAATTAAATAGAAACGGAGGTAGTAAATCAATTACAATGAATGTGTTGTGGTGGTATAAGAGCATCTCCAATGAGAGTGTCTCTTGTCTAAGACACTTGAAGATGAGTGTCTCACACCATTGGAGCAAATGAGATCTCCATGCTGTAAAAAATTAGTGTCTACAGCAAGGCACTATGTCTCTTCAAATTGTGCACAAAAAACAAAAAAAGTTATTATTATTATACTGAAGTACAAGTGGTTTGATGTTGATTGTGAAGTCTATTAGAGAAACTTTTAAGAGTTGTTGGGTTGGAGTAAAAAATTAGTCGTTTAGATGGTGTGACACTATGGGGAATTGTAAAAAATAATATAAAATGAAGTGTAGACACTTTAGTGAATGTGATGGATAAAGATGCTCTAAGAGCATCTCCAATACTAGTTCTTAGTTTTTAGTTCTTAGCACTATTCATGTGGGCCCGTACTGCCACATGTGTTTAAGCAACTCTTTGCAGATTTTGCTACAATTATGAGTTCTTAGTTTTTAGCACTATTCATCCGGTCCCACAATACCATTATATTAATATTTCTTATTTCCATATAGTTTTTGTTTAAATTTTTTTTGAAAACGAAATGAATATTATTAATATGAATAGTCTGAGCCAAAAATAGTTACAGACAAGAACCGAATACAATACGAACGTAAACTGAGACAAGGCAAAAAAACTACACCTTACTCTGAGGAAAAAAGACCCTCCACCACCCCACAGAATGACTAGAACAAATTTCCAAGAAAGAGCCTCATTAAAACCTTGCTAGGCAAAACCCAGTGGGAAAAAGCCAAGCAAGGAAAAAGAGTACCACTCACTTGGAAAAGCCATTCTGGAACTTAATACAAAATCAAAACTTGGAGCCAGAATTACCCACAAATGACCAACAACAAATACAGCAAACAACTACAAGAATAATAACCTCCTCCAAAGATCACACCAACCACTTATATTTGAAAGTTGCACCAACACCCTATTAATTTGCAACAAGTAGCGCCAACACCCCCTGTAACAGATCTGCAGCCTTTAAAATAATCTTAGCAAGGCATCCAAACATAAGCACAACAACATCTTCATAAAAACACAACAACACCCGTCCTTTTCCAATTACAGTAGCAGCAACAGCCCAAATTTTGTAGCAGCAACAGCACTCTAGTCCTTCATAAATCAATCCCAACAACATAATATTCATAACAGCAACAGCACCAGCTCCAAATACCAGCAGCAACAATTTTTGACTAACCACAGGCCAGCAACACCAGTAGCATAACAGCAACTCAAGACAAATAGGAGCATATGAATAATCCACACCACCCCAAACGAAGAGCCCAGCGGCAGCAGCAATGGGGCACTAATAACATTAAGAAACACCACATATTAAGAGCTCCAACACTGGCAGTATACGGCTGCATATATAGAGCCACAAAAGATAGGAAAAACTTTCAGCTACAGCTCTCTAATGCTCGTCTCAGCAATAAACATCAACATATAATGACAGCAACCGCCAGGATACCACAACAGCAGCACAGGGACAATCCATATCGAGAACAGATAGATAGCAGTGCAGAAATTTCAGAAGTCAACTAACAGCTCCAAGCCAAACAACAGCAGTCAATTATGACAATCCCAGCTTGTATCAGAATTACAAACAAATGCCGCACCCAAAGTCAATATAGTATGCACATATCCTATAGCAAGTATATCAAACAGCTACTTGAATAATAGCCTCCTCCAAATTTCACACCAGCACCTTGTCTTTATAATTGTGTAGCAACACCATGAATAATAGCCTTCTCCAAATTACACACCAGCACCTTGTCTTTGAAATTGTGCAGCAACACCATCTTAAATTATATGAACTAGCACATAAAACAGCTACATGAAACAACTACATGAATAAGAGTCTCCTCCAAATTTCATACCAGCGACTTGTCTTTGAAATTTTGCAGCAGCACCAACTTCATTTGTATGAACCAGAAGCACACAGATTCAGCAGCATGAAAAATCACCTCAACAAGACAGCAAGCTTAACCGCAACAGCAACCTCGTAGAAGCACACACCAGCAACAGCACTATGCGTATTTCAGCAACATCAGGAGCCAAAAACACCCACGCACCAGCTTGTTCTCTAGCAACAGCAGCAGCAAAAATGATTCTAAGAAATACTCAGCATCATTGCAGCAAAATTCCACATTCCCTTGACCAATTTTAGAATCATCAATGTATTTTAGTAGTAATGTGATCTACTATAGGCTGATGCAATTACGCGTTAGGCTCGGAATCGAGTCAGGTTAGTGCGGAGTGCATGCTCGGTGAGCCAACGCATAATTGACCGCAAATACGAACCGGGGTCCAAGGGGCGGAGCCCCTGGCTGTGATCATTCGTGCAACCTCTTATATAAGGTTACTTGCAGCCTAAGGAATGGATACAGAAAAACAGAAACAGAATACAGACACAGAAATTCGAAAACCATAACATCTCTACTTTCTTTATTTGTTCTCTTGTGCCAAGAAACAGATTGATTGTCAAGTATTATCCCAACAAAGATTTCGTGAACCCAGGCAATTATAGGGTCGAAATAATTTGTTCGGAAAGTGGACGCTCACGATTCTTGACTTTATCCAGGATTATCACAACTAGATTTCTAACAAACGAACAAATTATTTACTGATAATCATGGCTGGAGAAGGCGTTGTCAAGGAGATGACTACTAAGTTCGGGAAATTGGACAAGTTTCAAGGACAAGACTTCAGGCGTTGGCAGAGGAAGATGCATTTCTTGTTGACAACATTGAAAGTGGTATACGTCCTGTCTACACCGATTCCTGAACTTCTGGAGGAAGAAACTGTTGAAAATATAAGGAGCAGATCAAAGTGGGAGAATGACGACTACATATGCAAAGGACACATTCTTAACGGTATGTCTGATCCTTTATTCGATATTTATCAAAATGTGGAATCTGCAAAGGAATTGTGGGATTGTCTTAAAGCCAAGTACATGGCAGAGGACTCATCCAGTAAGAAGTTCTGGGTGACTGATTTCAACAATTACAAAATGGTTGAATCAAGGTCTGTCATGGAACAATACAATGAACTTCTACGAATTCTTGGACAATTCACACTGCACGGATTGAAGATGGATGAAACAATATCTGTCTCAAGTATCATAGACAAGTTGCCCCCTTCATGGAAGGATTTCAAACACAATTTGAAGCATGGAAAAGACGACCTGTCTTTGGTCCAACTTGGAAGTCACTTGCGCATAGAAGAATCTCTAAGAGCGCAGGAGAGTGACAAGGGAAAAGGAAAATAAGTTGCTGGTCCCTCGGTTAATATGATCGAGGAGGGTAGTAAGAACAATAACAACAAAAACAAAGGAAAGAAGCGTGCTTTCAAGAACAACAAAGGAAGTTTCGGTTCTAACAAAAAACCGAAACTAGAATGCTGGAAGTGTGGTAAGACAGGCCACATCAAGAGGGATTGTCGTTCTGGAAAGAAGCATGATAACGCGAATGCAAGTGGTTCGGGAAAGGGGTCTAAGGACCAATCCCAAGAACAAGGTCAGAAATCAATTCATAACTTGAATATTTTGATTAAACATTCAGTTTCATTAATTTCTGAAGCATTTTATGTGCAGGATGATGCTATTGCGTGGTGGATTGATTCTGGCGCCACAACACATGTTTGCAAGGATCGTTTCTGGTTCAAGACTTTTGTTCCAGTGGAAGATGGATCTGTCCTCTACATGAGAGATCATCACTTTGATCCTGTTGAAGGCAAATGAAGCGTGGTGTTAGAATTCAGTTCTGGAAAAACTATTACTTTGTTTAATGTTTTGTATGTTCCTAAACTACGTAAGAACTTAGTTTCTGGTCCTGTATTGAATAAGCTTGGATACAAGCAAGTGTATGAATCCGATAAATATGTTTTATCGAAGTCTGGTGTGTTTATAGGATTTGGATATTATAATAATTGAATGTTTATGATGAATTTGAACGGTGTTCCTAAAGATTCTGGTTCTATATTTATGTCTTCTTTGAGTGTTACCAATTCATCTTTATGGCATGCTCGTCTAGGAGATGTACACTATAAGAGAATGCATGAAATGTCTAAAGATGATTTAATTCCTGTGTTTGATACAAATATAGAAAAGTGTAAAACTTGCATGTTAACAAAGATTACTAGGCAACCTTTTAAAAGCATAACAAGGAAATCTGTCATACTTGAATTGATACATAGTGATTTATGCGATTTGCATGCTACTCCATCATTAGGACATAAAAAGTATCTTGTCACTTTCATAGATGATGCATCTAGATTCTGTTATGTTTATTTGTTGCATTCTAAAGATAAAGCCTTAGATAAATTTAGAGTTTATAAAACTGAAGTTGAATTGCAACAGAATGTGATGATTAAAACATTACGTACGGATAGAGGTGGTGAATATTATGATCCTGAATTTTTCCAATCCGTAGGAATCATTCATGAGACTACGACACCTTATACACCTCAACAAAATGGTGTGGCTGAAAGGAAGAATAGAGTTCTTAAAGAAATGGTGAACGCCATGTTGTCCTATTCTGGTTTGAGTGAAGGGTTTTGGGGAGAAGCCATGTTAACGGCTTGCTATTTGTTAAATAGGGTTCCTAATAAAAGGAACAAGACTACCCCATATGAACTTTGGTATAAGAAACGACCCAACTTAACATTTCTACGTGTTTGGGGTTGCAGGGCCGTGGTTAGACTCCCGGACCCTAAAAGGAAAACTTTGGGTGAAAAGGGTGTAGCTTGCATCTTCGTTGGATATGCTGAACATTCCAAAGCCTATAGGTTCTATGTTATAGAACCTAATGACTCGGCTTCTATTAACACAATTATAGAATCAAGAGATGCTATATTTGATGAGAATTGTTTCTCTTCTATACCTAGACCAAAGGACCTTATATCTAAGTCGGATGAACCTATAAAGGATGATCATTCAACTGATGTACCAAGTGAGACACTCAAACCTCGGAAAAGCAAAAGAGCTAGAAAACCTAAATCTTATGGTTCCGATTTTCAATTATATTTAGTTGAGGGATCAAAGGATCAGATTGATAATCAATACTATTATTGCTATAGTATAGAGGAGGATCCAAGAACGTATGATGAAGTTGTGAAATCTCGAGATTCTGCTTTTTGGAAAGAAGCAATTGATGAAGAGATGAGTTCTATCATGGAAAATAATACTTGGGTATTATCTGATTTACCACCAGGTTGTAAACCATTGGGTTGCAAATGGATTTTCAAAAAGAAGATGAAAGTCGATGGTACAATTGACAAGTTTAAAGCTAGATTGGTAATCCAAGGCTTTAGACAGAAGGAAGGGATTGATTACTTCGATACCTATGCTCCAGTTGCTCGTATCACTACTATTAGATTGTTGATTGCTTTAGCGGCTATTCACAATCTAGTGATCCATCAAATGGATGTCAAAACAGCATTCCTGAATGGTGATTTGGAAGAAGAAGTGTATATGAAGCAACCTGAAGGATTTGTAATGCCTGGTAATGAGCATAAGGTGTGTAAGCTAGTTAAGTCGTTGTATGGGCTGAAACAAGCTCCGAAGCAATGGCATCAAAAATTTGATGAGGTTGTTTTGTCTAGTTGTTTTATTCTAAACCAAGCTAACAAATGTGTATATAGCAAATTTGATACATCCGGTAAAGGAGTTATTATTTGTCTATATGTGGATGACATGTTGATCTTTGGCACGGACCAAAATCAAGTTGATAAAACAAAGAATTTCTTGTCATCAAAGTTCTCCATGAAGGATATGGGAGAAGCAGACGTTATTCTTGGTATTAAGATTAAACGGGAGAATAAGGGGATTGTAATTACGCAATCTCATTACATTGAGAAAATACTCAAGAAGTTTAATTATGAAGGTTGTTCTCCAGTAAGTACTCCCATGGATCCGGGAGAGAAGCTTATGTCAAATACAGGTAAATCTGTAGATCAGCTCGAATATTCAAGAGCTATAGGCTCTTTGATGTATGCTATGATTAGTACTAGACCGGATATTGCTTTTGCGGTTGGAAAGTTGAGCAGATTTACTAGTAATCCTAGTAGACATCATTGGCATGCGATAACTAGGGTATTCAAGTACTTGAAGGGTACTATGAATTATGGATTGTCATATGTGGGATTTCCTTCGGTATTAGAGGGTTATTCGGATGCTAGTTGGATAAATAATGTTGAAGACTCATCCTCTACAAGTGGTTGGGTGTTCTTGCTTGGGGGAGGTGCCATCTCGTGGGCTTCCAAGAAGCAAACATGTATAACTAGTTCTACAATGGAATCAGAGTTTGTAGCATTAGCTGCTGCTGGTAAAGAAGCGGAATGGCTAAGAAACTTGGTATATGAGATTCCATTATGGCCTAAACCGATATCACCAATTTCTATCCGTTGTGATAGTGCTGCCACATTGGCCAAGGCTTATAGTCAAATGTACAATGGAAAGTCTAGACACTTGGGTGTTAGACATAGTATGATTAGGGAATTAATCTTGAATGGGGTGATATCCATTGAATTTGTTCGGTCGCAACAAAACTTAGCTGACCACTTGACGAAGGGGTTAGCTAGAGACTTAGTGAAGAAGTCGGTTATTGGAATGTGATTGAAGTCCATTTAAATCTACTAGCTATGTTATACCTAATTCCCTTCTAATACAACGTTAGAAGCTGAATTCAATGTGGAAAGATCATAGTTAGAGATTGGAGCACTTGTGTTTATCTTCCCAAGGTATGTGCTCAGACCTGCAAGTGATGGCTAGGTTGAAGTATATCTTCTTAATGGTTCTTTTGGAAAATTGTAAATGCAGGTGCAAGATTAAAAGGATCACCTATGTAAGCATGAAGTTTTGCCGCTTCAAGAAGCTTGGACTTGGCTTCCTATATGCTTATTAATGGATAAGGACACATGGCTTGTAAAGTGTCAAGTATGAATAAGTGAGTGTTGTAGAAACATATGTGTACAATATCTTTAGATATTCAAATGGGTTGACGGGTTCAATCTTTAAAGACACCCCGATTCTCGAGTATTTGGAATGTGTATTTGTACTAAAGTGGAAATTCAATCGCAAGATATTTTCATTTATGCATTTTTTTGATCGTTATATCTGTGTGTTATAAATTTGTATATATTTTCTTATACAAATTGAGTAGATCAAGGATTACACTAAAATGGGGGGGATTTGTTGGTGATTTTAGAATCATCAATGTATTTTAGTAGTAATGTGATCTACTATAGGCTGATGCAATTACGCGTTAGGCTCGGAATCGAGTCAGGTTAGTGCGGAGTGCACGCTCGGTGAGCCAACGCATAATTGACCGCGAATACGAACCGGGGTCCAAGGGGCGGAGCCCCTAGCTGAAAAATCCAGGATTCTTGACTTTATCCAGGATTATCACAACCAGATTTCTAACATTCAGCAGCATGAAAAATCACCTCAACAAGACAGCAAGCTTAACCGCAACAGCAACCTCGTAGAAGCACACACCAGCAACAACACTATGCGTATTTCAGCAACATCAGGAGCCAAAAACACCCACGCACCAGCTTGTTCTCTAGCAACAGCAGCAGCAAAAATGATTCTAAGAAATACTCAGCATCATTGCAGCAAAATTCCACATTCCCTTGACCAATTGACCCACAGTCATGGGGTAGCTTCGGCTGCAAACAAAAGAAAAATAAGACCAGAAAAAACAAACACCCCATCCCATGCGTCTAAACCTCCATGAACAACCAAATCGGCGCCACACAAAAGCATCCTTACTTAACTAACTCATCCACCTCCGCATTCTCGATCTCAAAAGCACCTCATCAGACACCATCCAGCGATGAGCCAAGACCCCGACATGTCAATTGAGATGAGGGTGGTTCTCGCGGATTTGAGCTTCCCAATCTCTCAGCATCAAAGCTTCAGAACCGCGTGGTTTAAGGCCTAACTGCTTACCAATCAACCAAACTCTTTGCGCACGTGTCGACACACCGTCCTCTCCCGTCACGGGCTCCAAATAATCCGCAGGCAAGGCTTTGGGTTTGTTTTTGCTCCCTTTTGGACGCCCCCACTACGAGCTCTTTTTTGAAGAGGATGTATTTGGGGACTTCTGAATTGCAGGAAGCGTCGGAGTACTAGGATCAACGCGCACAGTAGAAGTTTGAGGCTTTTGAGGCGTCTGAGAAGCCTGAAGATCACGCTCCAGGGGAAGGATGGAAGCACAAGTATCGGTTTGCCTTATGATTTGATGAGGGGAAGTGCGAATGAAGACTTCACGTTGTACGTGCTTTGTTTCCTGTAAGACTGAAGTTGTCAGAGTTGCAGAAGTTGTTGCAAACCTCAATAAGTCGTTTTGGCTGTGAAAGCAGCTCTGCAAACATGGCCTTTGCTCTTGTTGCTGAATTAAGATCTGTGGGTCCCAATAAGTGGAATAAAGAGGCCATGAACAATTATGCACCAAATCCTGTGAATTAAAAGAATAACCTGTAACAGAAAATTTCTTATCAATATAAGTAACAGGATTTTGAATATCATTAAAACAGATTTGATTTCCCTTTGCCAAGATTCCTTCTGAACTTATATTTTTCCACCACCCCTCTATCTCCTCATGCGTGTAACCTGACTCGTTTAGAGTCTGTAACTGCTCCTTCAACTCCTCTCCTGAATTTATGGCTGCCTTAATGACGTTCGATTTTGAATTTTTGAAAACCGCTCCTAACTGCCCCAAAGCACGTACAGCGTGAAGTCTTCATTCGCACTTCCCCTCATCAAATCATAAGGCAAACCGATACCTGTGCTTCCATCCTTCCCCTGGAGCGTGATCTTCAGGCTTCTCAGACGCCTCAAAAGCCTCAAACTTCTACTGTGCGCGTTGATCCTAGTACTCCGACGCTTCCCGCGATTCAGAAGTCCCCAAATACATCCTCCTCAAAAAAGAGCTCGCAGTGGGGGCGTCCAAAAGGGAGCAAAAACAAACCCAAAGCCTTGCCTGCGGATTATTTGGAGCCCGTGACGGGAGAGGACGGTGTGTCAACACGTGCGCAAAGAGTTTGGTTGATTGGTAAGCAGTTAGGCCTTAAACCACGCGGTTCTGAAGCTTTGATGCTGAGAGATTGGGAAGCTCAAATCCGCGAGAACCACCCTCATCTCAATTGACATGTCGGGGTCTTGGCTCATCGCTGGATGGTGTCTGATGAGGTGCTTTTGAGATCGAGAATGCGGAGGTGGATGAGTTAGTTAAGTAAGGATGCTTTTGTGTGGCGCCGATTTGGTTGTTCATGGAGGTTTAGACGCATGGGATGGGGTGTTTGTTTTTTCTGGTCTTATTTTTCTTTTGTTTGCAGCCGAAGCTACCCCATGACTGTGGGTCAATTGGTCAAGGGAATGTGGAATTTTGCTGCAATGATGCTGAGTATTTCTTAGAATCATTTTTTGCTGCTGCTGTTGCTAGAGAACAAGCTGGTGCGTGGGTGTTTTTGGCTCCTGATGTTGCTGAAATACGCATAGTGCTGTTGCTGGTGTGTGCTTCTACGAGGTTGCTGTTGCGGTTAAGCTTGTTGTCTTGTTGAGGTGATTTTTCATGCTGCTGAATGTTAGAAATCTGGTTGTGATAATCCTGGATAAAGTCAAGAATCGTGAGCGTCCACTTTCCGAACAAATCCTGTGAATTAAAAGAATAACCTGTAACAGAAAATTTCTTATCAATATAAGTAACAGGATTTTGAATATCATTAAAACAGATTTGATTTCCCTTTGCCAAGATTCCTTCTGAACTTATATTTTTCCACCACCCCTTTATCTCCTCATGCGTGTAACCTGACTCGTTTAGAGTCTGTAACTGCTCCTTCAACTCCTCTCCTGAATTTATGGCTGCCTTAATGACGTTCGATTTTGAATTTTTGAAAACCGCTCCTAACTGCCCCAAATCCGTTGAGAACGCCTGAGCCGCCGCTGCCTCCGGTTTGATGGCTTGACCGCCGCTCACAACAGGGAAATTTACTCCCTCATCCGCCATGATAAAGTGCGCATCATCCAGAACTTGTAACCCTTCCAGTTTATCATTCCTATATGCTTCATCCTCTTCCTCCGAAACGACCTCCTCGGCGGATTCATACTCCTTATCAAAAGAAGCTGCTTGGAACTAGGGGTGTTCATAACCGAACCAATCCAAACAAAACCGACAAACCGATCCAAAAAAACCGAAATCTAATCAAACCGAAAACCGAACGGACTGAAAATTGAAAAAACCGAAATTATTTATTGGATCGGATCGGATTTCGGATTTGATTTCCAAAACCGAACCAATCCAATCCAAACCGAACATTCACAAATATGTATACTTTTAGTTATACATATATCATTCCATTTACACTTACATAGTACATATTTATTGTATATATATTGATTTTATCACACATGCATCAAAGTTTACTATATACATGCATCAAAGTAAACAATTATAATCATAATTTTAAAATATGTTGACTACGTTATAATTTATGAATGTTATATTAATGTTATAAATTATGTATCATTGTATTTATCATATATTATATATTTTTAAAATTTATACAACACAATTTCAAAGTATAAAAAAGTGAAACAAAAACCGAACAATCCAATCCAATCCAAACCGCTATAGATTGGATCGGATTGGTTCAGATTTGAATTTAGTAAAAAATCCATTGGATGACAAAATCATAAAACCGATGAGATCGGATCGGATGATTTTTCTCCTCAAAACCGATCCAATCCAATCCACGAACACCCCTACTTGGAACATAGCTTCATCAACATTAATGTCTTCCTCATTCTCAAAATCGTCCTCTGACTGAATATCATCCTCCGAGTTATAAATCTTCACCGGCGTAGATGGCATGTCTTCCATCTTACCATAGTCATAAGCAGAATCTTCTTTCTCTAACAAAATAATACCAGAGATTCCATTCACATCAACTGCCATAGTAAAACTCTAAAAAAGCGGATGATGCATACGAATAAGGATGCGTGCAAAGTCTGCCCGGTGACGCAACTTGGTTGCTGAATCCAAACTCACAAAACTCCCCAATCTATTACCAACGGCAGTAAAGAACGATTCCGTCCAAACTCCCATCGGGACTTGCCACAGACGGATCCATAACAGTTGAGCTACGCCATAGGTAAGCATGGTACATGGTCTAACCTCGGACAACTTCAACTCTAGAAAACACTTACACTCCAAGAGAGTATCCTCCATCTCTTCCTTATTCTCAAACTCTAGAACCACCTCATCTGCTCCGAGCGGTATGAAACGAAAATTATACAATCCAATTTGGGCGAACTCGTCCTGTAGAACTTGGACAGGCTTCGGTTCAAGCATGTGAGCTCTTGCATAACGTTGATACCACACCTCATCCAAATCAAAGTCAGAAAGGTGTAACTGACATGCTTCTGTACCTTTTGCAGACTCCTGAGGCTGAGCTGTTTCGTTATTTTGCATGTCATGCTCTTTGGCAGAAGATTGTTGCTGAGCCTTTGGTTGCCAAATTTTGCCAATAGCTCGCACTTGTTGTTGTTCAGATGATTTTGCTGTATTCACATCAAAAGCTTTCTGAGGTTTTGCTCTTTTCACGAGCAGAAAGATGTCGTCTAAACGCATCCCATTGAACAAACGAATTGCCCTCCGCGCCTCGGCATCGTTATGAAAACGGACAAATCCGTAACGAAATCGCCGCTAAAATTTCTTCTTGAACTCGACGAAAACATCACAGACCCGTCCTACCTTCCCAAAGATAGCTTTTAATTTCATTAAGGTGATCCAATCGCCCAAGCCATCGACGTACACCGAGAAACACTTCCCCTCAGCCTTAGAGGTTTGTTGATGCCAATCACGAAACCTTTGCTGGCGTTGCTGTTGTGCGGAGCCATGGTTGCGTGGACTGTAATAGTACAGCTGCTGCCGTTGGCGAGGAAAGCCTCCCCCTGGCCGCGAATAGAAGGGTGTGCGCCGCTCTTCAGATCCCATTCGCTGCCACTGAAACCCATCGCCACCATAGCGCGGCGCGACTGAAGGCTGAGACCGCCATGATTGAGCCTCCCTACCTGGCCATGAATTCCGCTGCCATTGCTTGTCATCGCGTTCATACCTGGAACTCGTCGCCTCCCATCGCCGGTGCCGGAACCACCGTGGCTGGGGTTCCCAACGGGCTCTCTCTCTACCCTCTCTCATCCCTCATTTCAAGAAGCTATTCTTGCATTCTTCTAATTTGAAATACCATAATTTTTGTTTAAATTTAAATGCTAATTCAATACTTAAATTAAATAAATGAGAGAAAAAAAAATCAATTTTTTATACTAAGAACTCAAAAAGTAAAACTTCTTATATAAGATCCTAGTTCTTATTTTTAAGAACTAAGAACTCAACGTCATCCCCTCCCGTGGTTAAGAACTCAGTTCTTAGTTCTTAACTCAAAAATAAGAACTATAAGAACCTTGCATTGGAGATGGTCTAATATTTTTTAAAGAGTGTCATGCTTGCATTTATTTTTGCAATACACAACACCAAAGAGCATTTGTAAGTTTGACTCATAAAATGTAGTAGTGTTTTAGAGGACTTTCCATGCGATACATGTAAATGCAATAAAACAAAAACAAAAAAGGGGGAAGAAGCATCCTAACTTTGAAACAGAAGAAAGGCAACTCAGTTATTCATACTTGACGGCTTCCTCGGCTTGTTCCCCAATCCAAAATTCAAGTCTACAAATACTCGACCCAAAAAAAAGACTATAAATACAAATCAACCTCGTCTTTGTTCTTACATCAAACAAACCTTCAATCTAATTATTTCATTTCTAACTAGTCATGGCATCATTGGGGTACGGTTTTGCTGAAATCTACGTCAAGCGGAATCTATACAAGGAACAAATGAAGAGGAAGACACACGAAGAACAACAACAAGAGAAACACGAAGGAACGAACAGGATGAAGTCTTTTACAAATTCAACAGCTTCAGAGGATAAAACATCAGGTGGGTGTTTCTTTTGGCTTCCCAAGCAGCAGAACAGGAAAATATCTGATTCCCATGAAGTTGAAGCTTCCAATATTGCTGATTAATTTTGGAGTTTAAGGATATATATTTGTTTAATTGATTTAATTTATTCTGCTTCTCAAGTACATGGATATGATACCAAGTGCTTTCAGTTTTTCGTGCTCACAGACTATAGATCCTGCTTTTTATTTTGACTGTTATATTATATGCTCCAATTCTAGCTTTGTATTCAAAAATTTAATGGAAGTTTGTTGAATCTCCATATTAATTGCAAGACGTATAATTGTTCTGTAATCATAAAGGACAATTTAGAAGTCATAGTGTCCCACTAATTGTATACGATGGGGATGTCCCCAAATTATCCATTGATGCAGAGAATCTGGTAAAGTAAAAATCCAAGTAAACTAGCTTCAGAATTCACATCAGAGATGTGATTATGCTAACAGCTACCGTTAGTGTGACATTTCATTTCATAAGTTCTCACGGTTTCCATCATATAAATCAAACTTAAATCTTTAGAGCATCTCCAATGCAAGCTTCTTAGTTCTTATTTTTGAGTTAAGAATTAATAACTGAATTTTTAACCATTGGAGGGGATGACGTGGAGTTCTTAGTTCTTAAAAATAAGAAGGCTTAATTGCACTTTTGCTCCCTGATCTTTCACCTTTGTGCGATTTACCTCCCTCATCTTTAAAATGAGCGAATTCCCTCCCTCTTCTATTAATATGTGCGATTTAGGCCGTTCCGTTAGTTAGCCGTTCAATTACTAACGGCGGTTGCTATTTTCACCCTCCCTTTTACTAACCACACCCCCATATCAGAAATAAAAATTAAAAAAAATAATAAAATGGAGGTAAATCGCACAGAGGTGAAAGATCAGGGGGCAAAAGTGCAATTAAGCCAAAAAATAAAAAAATAAAAGAAATAAATTAAATACAATTAATAAAAAATAAAAAAAAACTAAAAAAAATATTTTTATAAAAATCAAAGAAAAAATAATAAAATAAATGAAATAAGTTAAATACAAATAATAGAAAATGAAAAAACATTTTTATAAAATCAAAAAAAAAAACTGAAAAAAATATTTTTATAAAAATCAAAGAAAAAAATGTTTTTATAAAATCAAAGAAAATAAAATATTTTTTTTAGTTGAAGATAGAAATTTAAAAATAAAATAAAAGAATAATTATTTTTAATTTAGTGTAGGTGGTGCAAATAGAAACAAATTCTTCTTTTATTTTATTTTTAAATTTCTATCTTCAATTAAAAAAAATATGTTATTTTCTTTGATTTTATAAAAACATTTTTTTCTTTGATTTTTATAAAAAAAAATTCAGTTTTTTCTTTGATTTTATAAAAATATTTTTTCATTTTCTATTAATTGTATTTAACTTATTTCATTTATTTTATTATTTTTTCTTTGATTTTTATAAAAATATTTTTTCAGTTTTTTTTAATTTATAATTTTTTTTTATTTTCTATTAATTTTATTTAATTTATTTCGTTTATTTTTTATTTTTTTATTTTTATTTATGATAAGGGGGTGTGGTTAGTAAAAGGGGGGGTGAAAATAGCAACCACCGTTAGCAATTGGACGGCTAACTAACGGAAGGGCCTAAATCACACATATTAATAGAAGAGGGAGGGAATTCGCTCATTTTAAAGATGAGGGAGGTAAATCGCACAAAGATGAAAGATCAGGGAGCAAAAGTGCAATTAAGCCAAATAAGAACTAGGTTCTTATATAAGGAGTTTTGTTTTTTGAGTTCTTAGCATTAATTTTTTTTTTCTCTCATCCAAATTACTTTATTGCTTTATGAGTTTGTTTTATTACTTTATGAAAATAAAAAGTATAAATAATGTGGTTGGTGGGACCAAATGAATAGTGCTAAGAACTAAGAGCTAAGAATTCATGGTTGGAGCAAAATTGCTAAAGAGTTGCTTAAGCACATGTGACAATACGGGCCCACATGAATAGTGCTAAGAATTAAGAATTAAGAACTAGCATTAGAGATGCTCTTTTATGAGATTAATGAATATGAAAAGTCGGCGAAAAGATATTTGGGTTAAATAAAGTTTTTGTCCCTGTGTAATACGCTGTGTTGAAAGATGGTTCCTTTCCGCAACAGAGTTTGAACTCAGTCCATACTGAGGTGGTGACCTTTGCCACTAACTCACAATTAACATAACTCCGGTAGGATCGGTGAAGTTATGTGGCAATTACACGTAGGATCAATGAAGCCATAGGAAAAATGTCATTGGATCACCACCTCCGACAGGAACCAAAACCATATAGTTCCTCAAATAATAGGGGTTGAGTTCAAACTTTATTTCTAAAATGGACCATTTTCAAACTTAGCATATTATACAAGGACAAAAAACCTTGTTTAACCAAAAAAAAATTACACTGACAAGAGAAAAATTATGCCTATCCTCCCTGCAATTTCAATCAAGAGTTGTCAAAAAAGAGAATTTGAAATTTTAAGACATTAACATCAATTAAATGTTTTAATTTGTAAAATTTTTTAATTAATAAAATAATTTAATTTCCTTCAATTAATTTTTTTCATTTAATGAGAATTTTTTTTTATGCATAATAAGAAATTTTATTGATTCGATTTAAAATTTAGTTTTTCATGGGTTTTCATAAAAAGAGAATTTAAAATTTTAGGAAATAAAATTACATCAATTTAATTTCTTAAATTTGAAAAATAATTTATTTTCTTCAATTATTATTTTTTATTTTACAAAGAAATTTAATTTCCTTAAAATTTAAGATGTGATTCCATTTCCATAAAGTTTAAAATTCACTTTCAGATAATTTTCAAGAAAAAAAAATCTTTTTCAGATAAAATTAGTAATCAATCCTTAGCCATTATATTTTTTTGTTTTTATCATCTTGTATATTTTTTGTTGACCCGCTTTATTTTTATTTTTTGGTTATCATGCAGTTCATAATAAGCCATTGTTGGTGCCTGTGGGCTGCCTCGGTTAGGCCTACGTTTATTTAGCGCAAACCAAAGCTTTTATTTTTTACTGAAAAAAGATCACTCTAATTTCACACACATTATTTTAAATTAATCATATATATAATTATTAAGTATTAAGAAATTATATTTTTTTAAAATAACCTTAATGTATAGTATTAATTTAGAATAACTTAATTAGACCATGTCAACCAATTTAACTAGTAATTCATTGATTCAATCAATGACCCATTAACCCTGCGCATCAGTCAAGTTGAGTTTAATAACACAATTTAAAACTTAAAACTTGAAAAACAACTCATGAATTCTTGTCATCAAAATATGATCAAGTCAGTGGACGCTAGTGGGGGCGGGTAACTAACATGAAAATGGTCAATGGATGTTAATTAAGGCATTCTTCGATCGGTCGATAGTTGTTAGACTAATATCTTACCTCATTATCAACGCATTAAATGGTAGGAAACTGAAAACTGAAGAGAGCATCATTTCAACCATATTGCCAGCACGCCTAACGAATGAAAACTGAAAATAAAAAATAAAGAAAAACTCTTTGCCAATAAAACAGAGTCTTGAACCACAAAATCAAAATATAGGAGCGCACAACACCCTTCCTACGCCACAAACCAAGGTTGAGCGCCCACCGAAAAGCGAGAGCTTCAGCCACCTCCACAAGTAATGAACGTTCAAAGAGAGATATGTTCCAGTAGCCAAAAGTAGCCTAAATGATCTCTGCCTTTGGCCACCATCCTAGGTCCAGCCTGCAAAGAAGCATGCATCGTATTATCTTCTTAACATTAGCTAACAAGGATGCACACCCCTCCACTGACTGCTACCACGACCTAGACCACCCTTCTGAGCTTGTAGAAGAATGAAACGTAAAATGTAGATGTGTCAATATAAATTGGCACTCTTTTATTGACACATTCTATCACACTATTTGTTTTTGAAAAAAAAAATCTCACACAATTTTTAAGAATTGAAAAAGATATGTAAAAAAAATAAAACAATTTCAATGAGTGTGTTGTAAGAGCATCTTCAATGCTAAGTTTTTAGTTCTTAGTTTTGAGCACTATTCATATGGACTCGTACTGCCTCATGTGCTTAAGCAACACTTTGCAGATTTGCTCCAACCATGAGTTTTTTTTTTTTTTTAAAAGTCCAACCATGAGTTATTAGTTCTTAGCACTATTCATTTGATCCCACAATACCGTTATATTAATATTTTTATTTCCATATAATTTTGATTTAAATTTAAATGTTAATTCAATACTTAAATTAAATATTAGTCGGTGAATGAGAGAGAAAAAATTAAATTTTTATTCTAAGAACTCAAAAAGTAAAACTCCTTATATAAGAACTGATTCTTATTTTTAAGAACTAAAAACTCCAAGTCAGCCCCCTCCAATGGTTAAGAACTTAATTCTTAGTTTTTAGCTCAGAAATAAGAATTAAGAACCTTGCATTCAAGATGCTCTAATCTATCTTTTAAAGAGTGTCAGCATTTATTTTTGCTATACAAAACACCAAAGAGCATTCGTAAGTTTGACTCATAAAATGTAGTGTTTTGGAGGACTTTCCTTGGAAAGACATGCAATAAAACAAAAACAAAAAAAGGGGTGAAGAAGCATCCTAACACTGAAGAAACATGAGAAAGGCAACTCAATTGTTCATGCTTGACGGCTTTCTCTGCTTCTTCCTCAAGCCAATTCAAGTCTATAAATAGTTAAATACTCGACCAGAAACAAGGTCTATAAATACAAATCAACCCCATCTTTGCTCTTACATCAAACAAACCTTCACTCTAATTATTTCATTGTTATTCTAACTAGCCATAGCCATGGCGTCATTGGGGTACAGTTTCGCTGAAATCTATGTCAAGCGGAAGCTATACAAGGAAAAAATGACCAAGATGACACACGAACAACAACAAGAAAAGCACAAAGGAGGGAACAAGATGAAGTCTCATACAAATTCAACAGCTTCAGAGGATCATAAAACATCAGGTGGGTGTTTCTTTTGGCTTTCCAAGCAGCAGAACCGGAAAATTTCTTGGATATCAGACTCCCATGATGTTGAAGCTACCAATATTAATGCTGATTGATGTTGGAGTTTAAGGATTGGTTTAATTTAATTTATTCTGCTTCCCAAGTACATGGAGATTATACCAAGTACTTTGAATTTTTCGTCCTCACAGACTACAGATCCTGTTTTTTTATTTTGACTGTTATTTTATATGCTCCAATTCTTTGTATTAAAAATTTTAATGGAAGTTTGTTACTTATTGCGCAAAATTTTAGGTAGATATCAGTGAATTTAAGTTCTGCATAAAACTGGCTTTAGAATTCACGTGTTTTGATATAATACAGAGGATGTGATTATGCGAATAAAAGCTACCGTTAGTGAGACATTTCATATGTTCAAACGGTTTCTTCATCTTTTAGATCAAACTTAAATGTTTGAGATTTTACACTGACAAAAGTAAAATTAATTCTGTCCTTCACTCCTTCCCTGCATTTTCAAGAGTTATAAAAAAAGAGAATTTGAAGCTTTAAGAAATTCAATTACATCAATTAAATGTTTTAATTTGTAAAATGTTTTGTTTAAATAAAACAATTTAATTTCCTTCAATCAATTTTTTTATTTAATAAAGAAATTCTATTGAGTCAATTTTTCATAAAAAGCGAATTTACAATTTTAGGAAATACAATTACATCAATTTGCAAAGTATTTTATTTTGATAAATTATTAATATTCTTCAATTAATTTTTTAAATTTTACACAGTGTTAATTCCCTTAAAATTTAAGATTTGACTCCATTTCCATAAAATTTAAAATTTTTTTTTAGATAAAATTAGTAATCAATTATTTTGGTGTTGGAGTCTCTTAAGACTCGTTTGGTGGCAAGGACATGATAGGATAAGACAGGATAATAATCATATCTTGTTGTTATTTGTTGTTTGTTGCGCCAGCAGGATATGATAACACTAATTGATGTAAAAGGATATGATAGGAGACATGATAGTGTTATCATATCCTGCTAGCGCAACAAACAACAGATAACTGATATCATATCACGTTTTATCCTAGCTCTCCCATCAGGATAACTTTTACACATGATTGACATGATATGATAGGAGACAGGATAGTGTTATCCTATCCTTCTGGTGCAACAAACAATAGATAACAATAGGATATGATTATTATCCTGTCATATCCTATCATGTCTTGGCCACCAAACATGCCTAACTATCCTTTTTCGTTTTTTTTTTTTGTTGACTCGCACTCTTTGTTTTTTTCCTTAGGTTATCATGCTTCTTAATAAGCAGTTGTTGGTGCATGTGAGACCGGCCTGGGTTAGAGGCCTATGCTTTTTAGGCACAAACCAAAAACTTTTTATCTTTTACTTAAATAGAGACCATACTAATTTCACATACATTATTTCAAATTAATCATATATATAAATATTATTTTTTAAGGATATATGTAATTACTTTTTTCTTCATCGAAAAATAAAAAACAACACAAGAAAAACTGCGAGTTCCTCAACATGAGAATCTCTAGAAAACTATTGTGAGGGGTAGGCAATCTGGAAGTAGCTCTTGCTAAACAATTGGCAACTGATTGTTGGAGGCCCTGGGAATTCAACGCACATCAGTAATCCAATCACGCCGCAACAATCTTTATGATTTCTCTAATTTGCAACAATATATACTCCATAAATCTATCAGCATTCTCCTCCTCTATTGTTGCTATGAGCTCAACCTGAATTTATAATATTAATTTAGAATTATTTAATAAGACCCAGTTATCAATTGAGCGACTGACTCATTGGTTCAACCAATGGCCCATTAACTCCTACACATTAGTGGAGTCGAGTTTAATAACAATGCTTAGAACTGAAAACTTGAAAGACAACTCATGAATTCTTTCCATAAAAAGTTGATCTTCTAGTCATCGCGCAGCTCAATCCCTTACTTGTTTGCTTCGTATAGGCTACACAAGTGGTACACTTAAGACCAAGCCAAACTCGAACAAAAAAGTGAACTACACGCAACTACGTACATTTGTGACCTAGGAAGGACGAAATCCTAGCTACTAGGGTAGCTTGAATCTAGCTACCTGCTTTTTTCTTATTCATTTTCCGCTTTGTCGGTGAGCAGGATATAGAAGAAAAGACTACATCGATAGGAAAATATTTTCATTGGGAAGACTTCTTTTCCTCAATTCAACATTCTTCTCTAGGTCAATGGTATATGAGGATGAAAGCATACATTCCTCGGTCGTTCAATTCAAAGCGACGAGATATATAGAGTTGGAAAGGACATATCATCTATTAAAAACAAGTCTAATCCTATTCCAAACCAACAGTCGTCGGACCCTAACCCCATCTTGCACTAATGGACGTTAGTGGAGCTAGGTAACTAACATGAAAATGCTCAATATAACTTTTTGATGTTAATAAACAATTCTTCCATCAATTGATAAATGTGAGACTAATATCTCGCTCTTTATTATCAGAGCATTAAGTTGTAAAAAATTAATTAATGATGCTTCTTCTATTTACAAGAGTTAAAAATTGAACCTGCAACCAACTCAGTGAGTTGAATGGTCAATATAATTATAGGTTATCAATCGGATAAAATCTTCACAAATATGTATTCCCAATTTGTGGTGGCCACAAATTACCACTGTTGATTGTGGCACGCGCATCCATTTCAAAACGAAATGATTCTGGAGATCTTAACTCAAAACAAGGTGTGATTTCATTTTAGCCTAATAAATATGAGCTTTCAAAATAAGAAGCCAAAATCAAAATTGATTATTGAATTGATTAACTTCCACAGAGAAGAAAACCCAACTACGAGACAAATAATCCCAACTAGTACAAATCAATACCGCGCATTTCTAAACTTCTAACAAAAGAAAATTAAACTAAACATGGCAAATGATCAGATTAACTTGATTGGCTAAATAAATCAACCACGAACCCTTCTAGAGTTCTAGTAGGAATTAGGATGCACTAGCACCCTAAGTCCTAAGAAATAAGAATACAAGAAGGAGAAGATCTCATACTATTGTAATTCAAACACTTCAACCTACCACTACCACCACCAACCACCACACCATTCTCATTCTCAACATTATTATCACTAGCCTTAATATTTTCTTCATTATCAAATTCTTCTTCATCCTCAAACCTATCGACATCAACCTCTTCATGTGAACTTGTTGGTGATTCTAATTCTTCTTCTTCATTTTTCTCCAAGTAGTAGTCATCATCGTCAAGAGGAACAAGCTCCAATATGAGCCTACCATCCTCCCTGTGCGTGCGAAAGTACTCGTGGCGCTTCACCTTCTCTTCTTTCAGAATCAACCTTCCCTCGCTCGTGGTGTACCTCTTTAAAACCCACGGCATGTGAGACGCCAAGTTTTGGGTCCGTGCTAGGAATGGAATAGGAGGAGGGAACACTCTCTTCTCCTTGCACTTCCTGATGCTGCTGCTCTCAGCATTGGATTTGTCCTTGACATCAATGACGTTGTTGTTATCATTTTCATTTTGCAGGTCGTAGCAGCTCTCAGTGCCAATGTAGTCGTCAAGTTTAGGAGGAAATGAAGTGTTGCTTGAGATCATGATATTGAAGAGAAAAAATGATAGTAGGAGCTAGTAATTAACACTTTTTCTTTGTGTTTGGAACCTGGTTTCAGAACATTGAATTTATATAGAGAGGGAGGAACTTTGGGGTGTGTGTAATAATGGGGTATGAGCTGGTATATACTAGACTAGTAGATGAGTGTGTGTTCTACTATCACGTACATTCAATGCAGGGACAGTGAGAAGAGGGAGTGGAGTGGCTAGGTTTTCGTGAATGTGGTGGCAATGAAGAGAGGATCGAAAAGACAGCTAATAAGAGTCATGTCATGGTTGAGTTTTATGTGGCAAGGTGTATCCTCATCAGAATCTGATTCCTTCTTTCACTTGCCTGTGAAAAAAATTTCAAATTCCCAAATCACAAAACAAAGGACAAATTAGCAAATTAATGATGACTGTTCAAATGTAGATAAACACATCATAAATACATAGAATTAATTAGAATGTGACACCAATATCATAGCAATGTCATTAACACAAAACCGTGTCTTCCAAAAGGATATTGGATTGCATCAAATCCTCCAATAGAATCAATTCATATAATCTCATTTATCCATTGATTTGATTTATTAATTTCTTACCTAGAATGGCTAGTTAAGGAAATGATTTGCAAATCATTGTATCAATGCAATATTCTTGTGCTAGCTGTTCTAAAATTCAAACTATTGTGATACTATTTGATGATGCAACTATTTATAGCATTATGCGAATAAGTTGCACTATTCATACTACTGATTGAAAAGGAAATAGGCAATAGGAACAGCACCATTTCTGCAGCAATGGATCGTTTTGGATGAACAAGACAAAGACATAAATTTAACATGAAATGCATTTGGATTATACACGTAGAGAGGAGATATGGAACCAGGTGTTAATAAGTATTTCATGCATTGGTCAATTCCATAAGGTTGGGATCAAAGTACTTTGTGTACTCATTTCATATTTCATGTTTAAAACCAATAAGATTTTATCATGTCAATTAACCTTGTTTTGGGATACTCGTTAGCGTCAATGCTAACGGGTGTTAGGATTTACTTCGAGACCAAAGAGATTGATGCTCGAGAAGCCATGATCATCACATTTTTAGAGCCATTTTGCCATCGAAGCATAATGAAAACAGCCACAACAGAATTAAAAAAAACAAAGGGGAATCATGAAAACTTCTTAAAGAAAATAGAGGATCATGTCAAACAAAAAGTACAATGAAATGAAATGAAGGGGTAATTAGGTTCTCATCTACCTGGTTCAATTGGCTTGTGTACATGAATATTGCATCTTGGACATAAAGCATGCAGTACCAAAGGAACAAAAAAACCGTGTAGATCTCGAAGACGACAAGGCAACTCTAGAAAATAGAGAGACAGAGAAGCACAACAAAACAAATCCTTTTTATAAATGAAGCAATTAATTAAGGATAAGATGACAGATCAACATGACACAGACACGTAGACAAATTAACGTAATCTTAAAACAGGCCCAATTTTAAGGGAGTGATTGCATTGGCATATCCCATGTGTTTCAAGTTTAATATTTGTTTCCTAGTTACTTATGATTTGTTTCCTAATTTTCCTGTTTAATGGGATTATATGGTCATCATCTATACTATATCAATACGATGAGCTAGTTAATTGCTCTCTCTATTATGAATTATCCTTGAAAAAGAAGAAACACATATATTGAGATTAATTAATTTTGTTAATTTTCAAAAACATATTATTTATTTTATTTTTTATTCTTTTGAATGTATTTATTTTTCTCATTTATTATTCCCACTAGGGCATTAATTAGAAAAATATCAAGCAGTAGGGGCATCAAATAATACTCTCTTAAATTTTTAAGTGGACAAATAGATATATAAGAAAAAAAATTGACAGCTAATAAAAAACGGAAAGAGTATATTTGTTACCTGTATAGGAGATATTGGGCTTGAATAAAAATTAATTTTATTTTAAGTAATTATTTGAAAAGCTGAGAAATTATGATTGTCTACAAATATAAAAAAAAAATTCACAAAAAAATGTAACTCAAAATAAATGATTATTCCAAAAGTTAAAAGAAATTAAATAAATTAGAGAATTAATCAGATTTCTATTTTTCTTCAAATTCAATCTTTTATCAAAAGTATGGACAAGTAGCTTGTGACAAAAATGGTAGAACGGAGAGAAAGCACCCCCAAACTACTGGGCAGGGCGTTAGTGACATGTTTGGGAGACCAACAGAGGCCCACTCATGGATGGCGGCAAGGAGCGGGATGACAGGATGGCTAAACGGGGCGGTGCTCGAGAATCTTGTTCCACCCTTTTCATATATGGAATTTCAAAGAAGGTTTGGTATTATCAGGGAGTTGTTCGCTATATTTGGGGACCTTGTGAATGTAGTTGTTCAATGATTGAGAAAAGAAGGGAGGAGGTTTCATTTCGAGTGTGTACGTTATGCACGCAGTCGAGGCTATTAGTTGTCTCACTGGGTCGAAGTTGGAATGAGGTTTGATGTTTGTGTCGGTGGCAAGCTTTCCTTACAATTGAGTGGCAAACAAGAGCAAGTGGATCTCTTCCGTGTAAGCTTCATTAGAGCCATTGGGAATATCTCAGGTCAAGGTCGGCATAGAAATGTATATGATTCTTTTCCTTCTACGAGAATGGGGTTTCCTTTTTTGCTCCCCCTAATATCAGGCTCGTTTTAAGGGGTGGGGAAGTTGTTGTTTTTATTTCTAAGGAGGTTTTGAAATTTAGGTCGAATTTGAATTGTATACATCTTGAGTGGATGGGTTTTGAATTGACTATTTTCTATTTGGAATAGGGCATACTTCATCATTTCAGATCATGAGGGAAACATGTTTGCATAGGTTCTATGTAATTCGATGAAGAGCCAAGGAGATGCTCACGAGCCCATTGTGTCTTGGGGGCTGGAAGCCCACTCGAACAAGGCCAGCTTGTGATTTGGCAAGGTCCAAGTGTTGTTTGGAGAGTAATACCCCTTGCTTGGTGTTTTGCGATGTGAAGTCAGATGGCTGAAAAACGGGTTGAAAACCGAAGAGGGCTTCAAGAAGAGCGATAGAAGCGACAATATGTCAACTAGTCTCCACAATCGTTAAAGGCAAGCTAGAAGAGGACAATTTGATTCGAGCTAAGAATAGTGTCATCAGGAAAGGTGACTAACCAATCTCGGCCCAGTGATCGACTTGATCAGGTCACTGGGTCAATGGATCACTGGTTTGACCACTGGGTCACTGGTTGAACCAGTTGACTCGGTTGACACTAAAAAAAAAAATCAAATTCCATAATAAAATGTCACAACTCACAAATACCACACACACAAAAGCAACAATGAATGTTTTACCATAAAAAATGTCCCAACTCACAATAATTAAAATAAGTTTTAAAGATCATCAAACAACATTGGTTTTACGCTTTAATCACAACAAAAAGAACATAAATTAAAATAGAATTCAACAACTAAGGTCATTTTAATTACATCATAAGCTAACAAATGATTAATAAAGCAACAACAATGTCAAGTTTGTTCATGTCCAAGTATTAATTAATTATAACATTTATAAAAATAAAAAATATTATGAAACCAAAATTAAAGATTTGCATTCACATAAATCAAGTATATGTAATTTTTTAGGCAACTTTACTCAAAAACAAGTTTCGCTTAGTGGTAGTCAATTAGTCATGCTACAATGTAGTAAGGAGTGTCAGAGTTCAATTCCCCTTGGCTATACTTTTTATCAAATTGCTCAGCAAGGAAATTTTAATTTCACAGAAACCCAAATCGGTTGAACCGCCGATTTTACTCGGTTGAACCTGAGTTTGATCGGTTCATACTGAGTTTGACTGCATGGCCGATCCAACATAAGGACCTGACTAGCCACATGCCTGGTTCATGGTCAAACCAGTCCGGTCAATCATCTGGTCCGAGTTTAATAATTATGACTAGCCACATGCGTTTGTATTATTGATAAGAACATCCACTGCTTCCATGCAATCAGACACACAGACAACATCACGATGCTCCAATTCCCAAACAGCACACATAACTTAATACTCAAATAGTTAATTAATTAATAACTCAACTAATATATTTTTGTTACAACTGATGCTTTTACTTTTTGGGTTGATATAAAAAATGCCATTACTCATTCTAAATGCAAAATGGCTGAACCCCCTCCAATTTCAGCAGGTGGTTATTATTTGCATTGGGTTAGACCATGTACAATGGTCTCAACAATTTACCCCCTCTCAACACCACTTTTTCTCTTCCCAACACTCCACATCATCTTCTCTCTCCAATTCAACACACTCTCAACAATTACCCACTCCAATGGTTTTCTCTCTCAACACCCTACCCCACCACTCACCCTACCCCACCACTTTTTTATTTCATATTTTTATTTAATTTTATATTTTTGTTTTTATTATTTACATAAAATTACAATTATTGTTTTAAATTAAATTAAACAATAAACACTTAACAATTTTTTTTTAATATAGACAATAATTTTTTTATTTCCTTAACTTAAAAATGGAAGATGAATTCTGGGTGTTGAAATGGTGATTGTTGTGATCCATTTCAAAACAAAAGCTAATAGAAAGATAGTAAGATGGTGAGAGAGATAATAAGAGAGTGAAAAAACTTGGTTTTTTTTTCTGTTTCCAAATCAAACGAACCATGTCTCTATTTATAGAGAAAAAAAATCATGAATTTTGGTATAATTTTTTTTTTCAGAAAATATTTTTTTTGATGAAATAATTGAGTTCAAAAGATAAGGATAAAAGAAATCCGGCGACCCAATCAGATTAAGACACGTGGCGTTCCCCTGCAGAATCTGACTTTTTCTCTCTCTTCCCAGGCGCGTCACGCGCCTTGTCTGGCCGTGCACTCCACGCGCCTGACGGAGGCCACTCAGATGGCGCCACGTGGCGTCCCGGACCACTCTCAACAATGTTGAGCTTCCTCAACATTTCTCCCCTCCCTCTCTCCTCCACATCACTCTCAACATCCTTCAACAACCATTGAACCATCTAAACAACTCTCAACAAAAATTTTCAACATCCATTGCACTTGGTCTTAGTGATAAAGATTTTTTCCTCGTTGTTTGTACTCCTTTCGGCGTAAACATTTATGATTCAATCATAGCAACTAGACACAGGTTTATCGTCCTCAGGGATTGTGTGAACACCGGTTCCACCAGTTAAATATTGATTCAAGCGGATAGAAAGATGTTTGATAAAATTGTTTTTATGGTTTTTGAATATAAATGAAAGCACTAAAAAAAAGTTTACATAGACGAAGAAGAAAACATATTTAGAATGCATTCACCTAATCCTCTAATTGCTTTCATCTCAAACACTTTTGTAATGGTTCATTTCATTTTTGGTGCCGAGAGTTATCCACCTAACTATCCCTAGCCTAGGGGAATGTATCAGTGAGAATTCCTACACATAATCCCTTACCATCTAGAAAACTCAAAAGGAACAATACAACTCAGATTCTCTCTCAAAGACATTCACAATGACCAATCAATCATAAGACAAGGTATCCTAGGCTTACAAATCCCTGTTGTCACCACAGAAACTCTTGTTAGAACTCAACACCCTACTTGTCACGTGAAAGTCCACTATTGTTCCTGCATAAGATAATCTCACCCTAAGAAAACTAGTTCATTGAGTGGTTTCTCTCTTGAATCGGACCCGCAACTATCCCCCGATTTCATGTTAGTCCATAGAAATCTAACACAAATCAATGATACTTGAAGTGCAGAAATTAAAACTTTAACACATGACGTGACCTAAGACATGCGTTCTACCTTCATTGAACTAAGCACACAACAATTCATATCAACCTCCCGATTGGGAGGCCAAAGGAGAGAGGGGAGAGCAAACTTCTCATAGATCTGGACCACGATTGTGCCAAGAACTGCGTGGTGGCATGAAGCCTGATCTGCGGTGGTGGCTCGTTGGCGTTGCGGCGGAGAGAAAACCCAATTTCCAATAAAGGATAGAAAAAGAATGAATAAGGGAAGATGAGGACATTTTTATCATATCCCCGAAAAATGAAATTGGACCACGGTAGACCAGTTTAAAACTGATCCACATTTAGCGCAGCCAAATTTGAAGCACGATCCCTTCAAAACTCTCTTTGAACCATCTTTATATATAAGAGCATGTTAATTTCATGTTTGGTCTGACTCTTTTCTTCAATGTAACTCATTAAACCAATTCCTTGGAATGGTCCTCAAATTTGGCCACATTACTTACACACTTTAATTTCACCTTTTGGCTTAACTTTTGAATTTCCTTTCATGTTGTCTTACATTAGTAAAAAAGTTCCCCTAATTCGGGTAATTTCGCAATTTTAGCGTTAACAATGCTTTCCTTAAAAAATCTCAATTTCGTTTGTCAATATCATACGTCATTGTCTTAAAATTCGAAACAATTTTATGGTAATAACATAAAGTAATGATACCTACAATTTACTTTTTCTTCCATCTCATTTGTATACATTTTTCTTTTCTATCTCTCTCCGCATTTTCTGCCACGTCACAAATCATACCACTTATTTCTCTTCTTATTTAACTAAGGCGAGGCGAGGTGAAAATGAATTGTTAATAGGCTTAAATACTTTGTAGGTCCCTGAAATTGTACCCGTACGAAAATAAGTCCCTGGATTTTTTTTTCCGATTCCGAGTCCGTAGATTTTTTTTTAATCTAAATAAGTCCCTACGTGTGTTTAAAGCTGAGGTGGCTCTACTTTTGCACAATCATCAATTACACGTGGAATTTTTATTTTTCTTTTATTACAAATGTGTTAATCAATCATAATTAATAAATAAATGTTAAAATTAATCCCTAACTCTATTTAGGTTTAAAATTAAAAACAATACAAAGACAAACCCTAATTCTAATTGAGCAGCAACCCTTTCTTCTCCTTCCTAGCGCCGCCACCACTTACTCAACAACCTTCTCCTTCCCTAACCCAAAACACAGCCGACACACCTCTTCTCTCAACCCCAACCCCAAACCCTAATCACAATAGTCGTCGCTACCCCTTTCCTTACCCAGATTCGAATAATCGAGATCAAGAGTGAGAGGGATGGAGCGATTAAGAAACAGAGTGAGAGACAAGGAGCGATTCAAGAAAGAAATTCGCGAGGGAGAGAGAATCAATGGCGGCTAAGGGAATGCACAACGAGTGGTGGGACATGGCGCGATGGCTCGAGCTATGGCGGCGGTGCGACGCCGGTGGAGGAGCTTTGTTCTGGCCTCGTGGCTTTGCTCCAGCACCGTGTGATGATGAGTTTGTGTTTTTTTGAGGGTAGGGTGGGTTGCGATGGGTTTTCGATCGGTGAAGGTGGGTTTCTGGGTTGGGGATTTTGGTGGTTGGGGGCGATGGTGGGGGTGGATTCGATGGTTCAATTTTGCACAGACTGGGGGTGGGTTCGATGGGGTTGGGTTCTGGTTTGGATACAAAGTGGACAGGGGAAACAGGAGAAAGTAAAGTAAGTAAAGAAAGTAATTTTGCACAGGCAAGGTTTGTGAGTAAGTGAGCAACTCGGAAATCTGGAAGATTTGGGAGCCAACACAGAGGTATTCATAGCAACAGAAAGTTTATTTTGAATAATCGTTAGAGGAACATGACATGACTGTTCTTATTGCTTAAATTTTAACAACGTTGCATTCTCACTAATTAGTTGACCAATAATTATGATACTCTTTTTTTTGGTAGAAAGAGCTAAAAGAAACAAAACAGATAAAAAACTACTACTGCAGCCTTAGGAAAATAGTTCCCATGCAATCACCTAACAACACAAGAGCAAGACCACCTGGAGGCCTATCCCAAACTCATAAAGAGAAGGAGGATCCACAACCCCAAGTTTGGCTAAAAAAATCTGCTACTACATTCCCTTCATGAAGCAAATGAGAGCAAGGCACAACCCAATCACGCCTAATCATATCAACCTCTTTAATTTGAGAAATAATTGAGGTATAACAGTGAAACACAGGATGATCCTCCATCAAAAGCCCCAAAGATAACTTCGAATTAGAAAATAACTCAATATTGCGAAATCCACGCCGTCAACAAATCTTCAAGCCATGCATCATTGCTAAAAGCTCTGCGTGAAGACTATGCGAAACACAAACATGCCTAGCAAAACCAGCAAGCCAAGTCCTATACTCTCTTTAATATAACTCAACATTAAATAAATGTGTTTCTGTCAAATTATAATGCATACAACATACCCCTTAAACAACAATAGTTTAACACATTATGCTGCAACAAGCTACTCTACCATTTTCGTACCTTGGATTTTCTCCCTTATGTACTTTATGGACCACCACTTTTTTAACACATTAATTAATCATATATGGAAGAGTAGAATACTTTTTGCTAGATTATTGTTAAAGGTCTTATATTTAGGAACTAGAAAATTTTAAAACTAGGTCTTATAATTAGGAACGGAGGGAGTAACAAACAAACTATACAAAACTCTCAGTCTCTTTTGAAAACCGAAACAGAATAGAGACACATGCCTCCCCCTCTGTCCATTCGCCACGTTCACCACAGAAATCATTATTGTAAAACACTAAGGTGCGCACTGCGCATCCCATCCTATGTTTTCTACCTTCTCATTTCTCTCTCTCTGAAGAACAAAGAGAACAAGCTTCAAACTTTCCAGAATCAGAGTCAATTTTTCTCAAAATCAACCTCATTTTTGCATACCCTTTGGAGTGTTTGTTCGTGTAGCTGATACTTTGGAGCTGAAGCTGAGTTTTTTCTTCTGTTGGGAATGGCGGTTGGTCTTCTTCTGTGGCTGTTACTGGCTAAAGGTCTTGCCATGGAGGGTGAAGCTGCGGTCACATTTTCTTCCAGGCTTGTTCATCGTTTCTCTGAGGAGGCTAAGGTTCATTTGGCTTCAAGGGGCAATGGTGCTGCGCTTCAATCATGGCCTAACAAAAGCACCTCTGAGTATTTCAGGTTGCTTCTGAACAGTGACCTTACACGCCAGAGGATGAAGCTTGGTTCGCAATATGAATCTATGTATCCTTCTAAGGGAGGCCAAACCTTCTTCTTTGGCAATGAGTGGAATTGGTGAGTGAGTTTGAGTCTGTTTGGTTTCTCAGAAATGCTGAGGAAAATGAAGTTTGACCCTTTTGCTCCTTACTTTATGTTTTCTTATGTCCTTCAAACGTGTAGAATGTGATGATCCATTGCTGTATTTTGCCAACTATGAACTGTTAAGCTTAATTTCGTTGTTTTTAAAACATTTTTTTGTTTAGTTATTTATTTTACTCTGTTTAATGCTTACTAGAGTAAGGGTTGTTATTTAATCTACACTATGACCACTTGAAGTGCAATCTTAGAGGGTCAATTTTGAAATGCTTGGTTGAAGTCACGTGACAGATTTTCTGTTGGACATCAACTTAGCTACTTATATTTTTATTGATCAAATGGGTAGGAATAGGAGAGAAAGGGGGTGTAGTAGATGCTGCAGAAGTTTGGCAATGCCATGTATCATGTATGAACTTATTCATTGTTGAATTTCAGGTTGCATTACACATGGATTGATATAGGGACTCCAAATGTTTCATTTCTTGTTGCATTGGACACTGGGAGTGATCTGCTTTGGCTCCCTTGTGACTGCATAGAATGTGCTCCCTTGTCAGCTGGTCACTATGATGTGTTGGTAGGTCTTCGGTTTGCCTTTTATCTTTCAAAACAATTCAATTTCTCTATGTTATTGTGTTTTGTCATTGAGGGCAAGCCTTGGCGCAACGATAAGCTTGTTGCCATGTGACTTTGCGGTCACAGGTTCGAGTCGTTGAATCAGCCTCTTGCAAAAATGCAAGGGCATGCCTACATTAGATCGACTAAGTGGGTCTGGCCCCTCCCTGGAACTTGCGCATTGCGGGAGCTTTATAGCACCGGGTTTGCCCTTATTGTGTTGTGTCATTATTGTGATGAGCTTTATTATTACTCCATTATCTTGATTTTGCTTATCAACTTGATATCGTATATGCATTTCAAAAGTTTCTGTTTGGATTTCTTCAATAGTTATCCTTAGGGTGGTAAGAGATTTAGCAGTTAATTTCAATGATTGATTGGCAGATGTTCCCTTGTACATGGGGGCATCTCTCATGCAGGATAGGGATCTGAATCAGTATAGCCCATCATTGTCGAGTACCAGCAGACATCTACCTTGCAGTCACCAGCTGTGTACTCGAGGTTACGATTGCAAAGGTTCTAAAGATCCTTGCCCTTATAATTATCAGTATAACACAGACAATACCTCAAGTTCTGGATTTCTTATTGAAGACAAACTACATTTGACATCCAATAGCAGACACACAGCAGAAAAATCTGTGCCAGCTTCTATAATTTTAGGGTGTGTTTTTTGTTGTGTAAAATTATCAGATTCTTGATTAAAAGCCATGAGTCTGATGTGTACCCGTGCTGAAGATAATTGATTTTTTATGACTACTACAGTTGTGGCAGGAAACAAAGTGGTGGCTATTTAGATGGAGCTGCTCCTGATGGTGTTTTGGGGCTTGGACCTGGAAGCATTTCAGTCCCGAGTTTGCTGGCAGAGGAAGGACTTATTCGGAATTCTTTCTCAATTTGTCTTAATGATGATGAGTCTGGGAGAATTCTCTTTGGTGATCAAGGGCATGTCACCCAACAATCTACTCAATTCTTGCCTGTAGATGGAGAATTGTATGTATTGTGTAGAATGCTATTTTTCCGCTGCTTAGTTTTAATTGTGATTTCTAAATATTTTCCTAATGTTCTTGGTTTGTCTCAATTGTTTGAGGTGCTGCAGTATTGACTATATTGTTGGAGTAGAGAGGTTCTGTGTTGGGAGTTTCTGTCTCAAGGGAACTGGATTTCAAGCACTTATTGACAGTGGAGCTTCTTTCACATATCTTCCCCATGACATTTATAAAAAAGTTGTAATGGAGGTAATTCCTTTTTATTATAAAACATAGTGGTACTTTATGATCAAGCATAAACTGGGCTAAAAATAATCTTCACTGAATACAGTTTGACAAACAAGTAAATGCAACCAGGGAAACTTTCCAACAATTACCATGGGAATACTGCTACGATGCCAGGTTTGATACTAAATGATTAGACATTCAGGCTCACAAGTTTCATGAATTTCATTGTAACTCAGTGCTGTTTTTCATGTGACAGTTCACAGGAGGTGGTTAACACTCCACCGATTAAACTGACTTTCTCTAAGAATCAAACTTTTTTAATTCGCAACCCATTGTCTACTTTTTCAATCAATGAGGTAAGTTAACCTTCCAATTTTGACCCCTTTATTTTTATGATGTAAGCGTATTTGGTTGAAACTATTGAGTCAATATTTAAACATTGATCGAGGTAAGAAGACGGACCTTTAATTGGTATTTAGGGAATTGACAGTTGATTTGGTGAGTGTTACTTTGGCTTCTAGATACTGCAATTGGTAGAAAATTAATCTTCATGCTGAGGCTGAGTTTTAGTTTGATAGTAGCTTAAGAATTATGGGAATTTTTTTGGGGGGAACTTCTTTTTGAAAGAAAATCCAAGGGGAATATTTTTTTGGAAGAAAGTTTCCAGCTTTCATTGAACTTACAGGAAAAATTAAACCAAAAAAAATTCCTAAACTTCTTGAAAATTTCAGGACACCCTAAAAACTGTGTTACTGAATTTCAGAGTCAATAAGGTGAAGAATCTTTATAGTTTAAGGGAAGAAACTAATGGATGGGTTTGGAATTAAGCTTTTGAAAATCTGGTACTAAGTGAACATTGCTCATTTATGATAAATTATCGATGTTTGATGCAATCATCATGGCATCATGCCTTTCTGGTATTAACTAATAACAAATAGACAAAGTCTCAATGCTGAGGTTAGTTACAAAGGCAGAGTTCCAGAGGCAAATTTTTCATGGACAACTCGCTCTAAATGATAAACACTAAGAAATTTGATTAATGCTGAATAATAAGCTTGAAGCGAACAGTATTTCATGTTATCAGAAAGTGATTTCTCAGCATATATTATGTAGAAATGGGCGCAGCCGCAGATTGCTCCAGCTGATGTTGGTTGTTTTCAAAAATACTTCTAGGATATAAATGTTTCAAGTTTCTCATAAAATAATCTTCTGTTTCTCTTTAGTTTCTTCTGAGTCCGACTCATAAGAGACAATTGTTGTCATAGTGCTGAACAAATGAACATGATATAATGTTGGAAAAGTATCCACGTTTCATTATTTGATTTGAGAACATTCATGGCAAGGATATACGCCACTTGATCCAGCTTTTGTCTTGCAGAATCTTCTTTGTCGTCCCAAAGTTGTATTGCTTGTGATTTTGATGAAATAAAAACATCTCGTGCAGGAATATACTGCCATGTGTTTGACTGTGTACAATTCTAAGGATGACTATGTTACCATTGGACGTGAGTATACCACTTCTTGTCATACATGAAACCAAACTGCATTTCCTCACTACATGAAACTAAATCGTTTCTTTTCCCTTTTCCATACGCGGGACGGTTTATGGTTGTCCCTCACCCAACACTAAATATTGATCAAACCAATTTGTAAACCCTAACCCATTCACAAACCCAAAGCAACCCGACATTGTTCGGGCCTAACTAAGACTGGGTCTATGTAAGATGAGACCGGGTTGACCCGGAGATACTAAGATTCTACACTCTAATATATATATATATATGTATATGTGTGTGTAGGGGTGTGTGTGTGTGTTCTTCCATATTCAAATGCCATGTTCATCACTATCCTGGCAAGTAGATATAAGAAATCAGCAAACTAGATAAGAATATTCAAACATACAATTTGTGGTTAGGCTGCTTAGATATCAGAACCCTTGAACCTAGATAAGCATATATTCAAATGACTTGTTATCACTATTCAAAATCCTATTTTAAGAAAGTAGGTGCTTCTAAGCACAACGGAATATGTGAAAAAAATTTAAAATGAAGTTTTTTGAAATGAAACCGTGAGTGAAGGGTTAAGCTATTGTATGTGAATGTATGATAGTTAAAATATGTATTTGGGACAGGTCGGGTGACCCAATGGTCAACCCAGACCTGTCCCAACCTGAAGTCAGGTCTTTTAGTTGAACAATTTTTTTCGTCCTTTCTTTAAACCAGGTTGGGTCTAACCTGGCCAGGTGGCACCGGGTTAGGACGGGTTGATGAGCTGACCGGGGTCTTGTTCACCCCTTTGAATGATCTCAATTTCTTACTTTCTTTTTCGTCTACCCTCTTGTCTCTGAGAAATGTGCATCTGGTAACTTTGTCTCCAACTCCGCACTTGAATTCTCAACAAACTTAAACAAGTTTCACATGCATGTAGCTACTCATCTATGCACATACAAAATTGTGATGGCTCACAGTGATTGTTTCTTTTATTGACATTTTCGTCTCAGAAAACTACTTGAGGGGTTATCGCCTGGTCTTCGACAGGGAGAATCTACGGTTTGGCTGGTCTAGATCCAATTGTAAGTACTTCTTTTACTTAAATTTTAACCTTCTTTTCCAAATCTTAATGAAAAATTACTCCTACTTTATATGTAGTTTGTATTCTGTTAACTAAATCAAGAATCTATTATGTGAAACGGGAAAACCTACTGAGTTTTCAAACACATTAAAAGAGTGAGTCAAAGAATGGAACAAATTGATATAGACCTGATTATTTCTTAAAAAAAGTTGTGTTTTGGTCAAAATGAAGGCTAGCTAATTCATTTAAGTTTTGTGGGACTACCTTGTATAGTTTTATGTTCTCTATATCATTTTCATTTGCTTCAAGTCTATGAATGTGCTAATCACTCAGAATCACCAGGTGAAGATAGTGTAGGAGTTAGAGTAAATTCCACATCACCGTCGCCGAGCACTTTACCAGCGAATCAGCAGCAGAGCCCTCCTAATACTCATTCTGTGCCACCGGCTATTGCTGGACACACTTCCCCCAAACCGTCCACGGCTACACCTGGTTTTACCTCTTGGCATTTGTTAAATTCATTGTCTCTGATATGCCTCCTTTTGTACTGGTTATGTGGTTAAGTCTATCTAATCTACTTGTAAATTTTTCTCCAATCTAAACTAGACAATCATGGGGTTTGCTTTTTCATCTTTTTAGGCTGTTGTATCTATTTAGGTTCGTAAGATAATTTTCCCTTTGTTGTTCTTTTGGTATGTAGGCCTTTTCCAATTTTCTTTTCTATGCATCATCCAATTCTGTAAGCGCAATCCCCCTACCCCCTATTCCTATACCCTAATGGCAGATAAGCTTTTTGTTAGGATCTTATATTATATGGTTAGTTTTTTGTTAGAATCTTTTTGATTTGCATACATTTCTTTTACATTCTAAATAATGGACTGAAGGGTTCTAAACCCTTCAATTTGCAAACTAGTCATCCTTCACCTGGCCCCATGGAGCTGGGAGTTGGATTTGTCACCCCACTCATTAGAAATGTTACCCCACTTAAAACACTTTCGAGAACTCAATTCCTGACATATTTCGGAAATTGAGTTTCCGAAGTATTTTTCTACTTAAAAGTGGGGTGTTACACTGTGTTTTGCACTTCCGGAAATTTAAATCCCGAATTAATTCAGAATATAAATCCCAAAATAATCGGAAATTAAAAAACCGAAATTGTGGGGTGGGAAATCTAGTCGTGGAGGTGGGAAATCTAATTCTCCATGGAGCTTAGCTCTCCACTACCTAAATTTGTTTGGGAGGTATTTTTTGAGTAAAAGGAGGGAGGGTAAATTAGTTATTCTAAACAACTTCTAAGTTGATATCTTTTTTAAATGAAAGTTATGGAATGTTAAATTATCATTAGCACAATATTGAATTATTATAACTATTATATAATTTACTGAATTTTAATAATTGGGTTAAATAATATTTTGGTCATTGTAATACGCTAAATTTGAAATTGGTCCCTTCTGGAGCAAGTTTGAACTCATACCCTACTACATGGAAACTATTTAGTTTTGGTCCTTGTCGGACATAGTGGTAGTGGTTTGATGACCTTGCCACATGGCTTCACCGGTTCTACGTGTAATTGCCACATGCTTAATGAAGCTGACTTGTAATTTTTTCTTTTTCTTTAAAAAATGAAATTTTCACCTCAAATTAACTCATTTAACTTTTAATCTAACCCCCAACTTATGTACCCAAAAAAAATCTAACCCCAACTTAACACTAACTCACTAATTAAAATAATCCCAAAACCAAATTAAACTCCTCAAACCTAGCCATAATTTGTTTTCTTCCCCAATTTCGACTCATCTGCAACAGACTACTTCTTCTCCTCTTCTTTATCCTTCATCTTCGATTTCTTTTAATGGAAAAAATAAAAAAAAATGAATCAAAATTTATTATTATGTTTTTAGTTAAAATTCTATTATTCATTGAAAAACACTGAAATTATTGCTGAGTAATTTAAAAAAAGAAAAAGAAAAAGAAAAAGGAAGTTGTGTCTGACGTCTGAACCCAATAAAACAAGAGATACGGATGGATGACTGTGACTGTGAGTCTGTGAGAAGTGTTACATTGCGGTTCAGTGCGTGTCGGAAAATTGGAACAAGAGGAAGAGCGAAACACAAAAATGGTAGACATTCCTCGAGTGAAGCTTGGAAGCCAAGGCCTCGAGGTAACTAAGTCATTGAAATCTGAATGCCATTTGTGTGAATGTGTTTTCTCATCAATTTCTGGTGTTTGATTGCATTATAGGTTTCCAAATTAGGATTTGGGTGCATGGGTCTATCCGGAGTGTACAACTCTCCTCTTCCTGAACAGGACGGTATCTCTGTGATCAAGTATGCTTTCAACAAAGGGATCACCTTCTTTGACACATCCGATGTATATGGACCCCATGTAAATGAAATTTTGGTCGGAAAGGTATGTCCATGTTTCATTCTTTATCAGTTTTTCAAAAAGGTACTCAAATTAGTTTATATAAATGTTTGGATAAACTCATGAAAGTAACTTATGACGACTTGTAAGTTGTTTTGAGTTTATTTTCAAAAGGGGCTCAAATTAGCTTATGGATAAGCACTTTGAGTTTATTTCAATAAGCTTATGAATGAACACTTATGTGTTATATGTTTATTGTCATAAATTCTTAATTTAGAAACCACGAGGTTTGGCATGGTGATTGCCCATCTCGTCCATTAACCACGAGGTTGGAGGTTTGATTTTCTTCGCCTATGGGAATGAAACAAATTTCGTGGCTAGCCGCTTACTGCTTAGTGAGAGAACCCACGGCGAGGGCGTTAGTCACTGCTGTCGACGATAGATACCCTGGTCTAGAAAAAATGCTTACCTAAGGTTGTTTAATCGACACACCCTATATTTTTCCAAACAATTCGTACAAAGTTATGGAACAGTATGAATAACACTATGAGTAACTGATCTGTTTCACATTCTTTCTGCCATTTGAAGTTTTAAAATGGAAAGGTAATACTCAACATTGTAAAATGCATACCATTTGAAATCTCTCAGGCGCTCAAGGACTTACCTCGAGATCAAGTTCAGATTGCCACAAAGTTTGGGATTGTCAAAGTTGAAGCTGGATCTGGTAATATTATAGTGAATGGTACACCTGAGTATGTTCGGTCCTGTTGTGAGGCTAGCCTCCAACGTCTTGGGGTGCAATACATTGATCTCTATTATCAGCACCGTATTGACACCACAGTGCCCATTGAAGACACTGTGAGTAGTAGTAGTTCCCCCACAAAACTCTTTTGACCTCTTTTGAATTTGGGACAATTTGGTTTTGTGTTTGTCTTTGATTTACTGTTTTGTGTTTTCTCTGAATCACAGATGGGAGAACTTAAGAAGTTGGTCCAAGAGGGAAAGATAAAGTACATAGGATTATCTGAAGCTAGTCCTGACACAATTAGGAGGGCACATGCTGTTCATCCCATCACTGCTGTGCAAATGGAGTGGTCTATTTGGACTCGTGAAATCGAGCAAGATATTGTTCCACTTTGCAGGTATGTGTTTGGATTTGTGTTATCACTATTAGTTTTGGTAAAATTAATTATGATGAAAGCGACTTGAAAATGAAGTGATTTACGTTTGGATATATATTTAAGAGAAAAGTAATTTTTTTAGAATAATGATGTGAATCCCGTTGTGAAATCTCAGAATTGATTATGTGAACTGCAGAAGCTAGGTAGTTTTGTAGCTTCATCCCAAAATTGATTTTAGAGCTAGAATCATATGTGATAAGAAGTACATCTACATCCAAAAGTTATTTTGGACCGTGCAGAATCAATTCTGATGTTTATAAATGAATATCCAAATACCTTGTTAGCTGATTGGTTCTCTGGTCAACCTTTGTCTTTGAGTTCGGATTTACTTAGAAGCTCAACGTTATAGGTTTCACAGTGTGACTCTTGGACTCTGGCTGTGGATTATCCATGAACTATTGTTTCACCTTAAAAATAAAGACTGAATTGAGTTAGTAGGAAATCTCAAGGTTTGTTTTAAAGGCTTGTACTGTGAGGTCACTAGAACTTCTTCGGGAAAGGGTGAAGCCATTTCCTTTTATAAAAAAAAAACTCTTTTTAACAAGTGAAGTTCTGAACAATTTTACTTGCTTAAATTGGAACTTTTTCATTTGTGTATATGCTACCAAGTTCTTTAATTTCTTTCCTGTCAAAAAAAAAAGTTCTTTAATTGCTTTCATTTGCTTTTCCATGTCCTTCATGATTCTTCATTAGATGGCCCTGATCGGTCACAAAACTTACAGGGAACTTGGGATTGGAATAGTACCATACAGTCCCCTTGGCCGTGGATTTTTCTGTGGCAAGGCTGTCATAGAAAGTGTGCCTGCAAACAGTTTTCTGGTATGGACTTGCTCTTTCCTTTATGATGAAAAATTGGCCTTGTTCATTGTTTATCAACATCTCATTTTACCAGGCATTCCAACCAAGGTTCCAAGGGGAGAACTTTGACAAGAACAAGATCTTCTACTCTCGGCTAGTAAAGTTGGCAGAGAAGCATGGATGTGCAGCTTCACAACTTGCTCTTGCATGGATTCTTCATCAAGGAGATGATGTGGTACCCATCCCTGGTGAGTGATTTTTCATTTTTTTCCCAACCCACATCAAATAAAATAATCTGCCATTCAGTGCTGCTGAAGGACTGAAAATTTATTCCATCTTTCTTGTTAGAAGAAAGTTGCACCTTGAGTCCTTGACATTTCAAATCACAAACATCCATTTCCACCCAGAAGCCAGAAATCACACCTTCTTCTCTTTTGCCTCCCTGTTCGTCTATGTTTGATCTGAACATATATATGAACCCCTTCCCTTCATCATGTATTAGAATTTAGGAGCGTGAATGTTTCACGACCAAATTTCTGCGGGTGGTCCATCTATCAGTGGATCTAGGATACACTCTCACACCTTTTTAGAATTCAGACTAGGCTTAACTCTACCTCAAAGCTAGCTGAAGATTGAGGATTGTTCTATCCTTTAATTATAAGGACTTATTTAGCTATATCTTTGTTCAATATGAGACTTCAATTAACATTTTGCTCATGCATCACATTTAAGAGACATTCAAATTATGATTTTTTTTGGGGCCAGACAGTAACATTTCTGCAACCTATGTATTGTAGGAACAACTAAGATAAAAAATCTTGAAAGTAATATTGGGTCATTTGAAGTGAAGCTGAGCGAAGAGGACTTGAAGGAAATTGCAGAAGCAATACCAATATCTGAGGTGGCTGGGGAGCGAACTTCTGATGCTTTAGTTAGATGCTCATGGAACTTTGCTGATACTCCACCAAAAGCATAGCTATACAGCAGTTATGCAACTCAGCGTTCAGATGGTTTTTATTATTATCTAGTTTCTGGTTTCTACGCACGCCTCCAAAAGTTAGTCATATAGTCATCGAAGGATAAGAGCTGAGGACATATGAGTTGGAGAGGGGAAGGTCTAGGGATCAATCTTTGGAAGGGGAATTTAAATACTTTCCGATGAACCAAAAAAAAAAAGTCTTATCTGAATAAAACTGTTGCTCTTTTGTGTGCTTAATTATGTTTAGATTAAATGATGAGAGAGAGTGTGTGTGTGTGTGATCTGAATCCAAGATTTCCTATCATGGTTACCAGCAATTTTGCTGAAGGAAATATTTTCTTCACACCTTGCTTAAACATGGTTCGGTTAATGTGATGTTCCCCTAATTCCCTGTTTATTTCTCTTGTCTGGAGGGATGTGAAATAATGAAACTATCTCATGTTTAAAATGTCTAATGCCATATTTACAATTCGTCTGCTTTGATAGAATGAAGTCAGTAATCATCACTTGTTTTAAATTACAATTTTAATTTATTGTTTGATGCGCGAATAAGATATGATAGCAAAGGTGTGGACACTAAGGTGTAACCTATTAAAATTCGTCCACCGGTAGACACAGTGATTTATGTAATTCACTCCCCCACCCCTTTCTCCCAACCCCAGTGGGGGTACAGACGAATCTCCCTCCCCATCTCACACTCCACCCGCCTCTCCACCCCCACTCATTTTCTCATTCTCTCTATTATCTTTATTTCTCAGTGTCAACAAATTAAAGGTGACATCTTTCTGCCGCTGTGCCCTTGAACACTCCTACCACACGTATGGGAAGAACCCTTTGTTGGGGTTGATTGCAATGTAAGTCCCACATTGCTAATGAAGGAGAAAAAAGATCAAGTTATGCATCTTGGAGAAGTCCCACATCGCTTAGATTAGTGAGGGGTGGGAGGGTCCAAGACTATATATAGGAATCTCAGTCTCCTTGTTTCAACACACCAAAACACCAAAGATGTAGCACCTGAAAACACTTTAAGTTTATATTTGTTTTTTTTTTTCTCTTATGCTCTTGTTTTAGAGTATTGTGAGATGTAGTTCAAATATTTACTTTGGAGAGTGTGGGTGTACTGGGGTCATGGGGTGGTTGAGAGTGAAGTTTATGTGTTGTAACAATTTTCACATAGTGTTTATTCTCTGGTTATCGGTTTTGACAACGACCGTGGTTTTTTCTCTGGTTTTGGAGTTTCCACGTTATATTCTGGTGTTGTTGATTGTGCTCCTGGTTTATTTTGCTTCTTCAGCTGTGCTATTTCCTAACACCCTTTTCCGAGTGAGTTGGCTTTGTGAAATTCTTCCAGCTCCCTCTGCGGATCCCAATCATTATCACAAATACTATGAACAGTATGTGCATCGCCCAATCGTGTTCACCATCGAACTCACCCCTCGTGTTGAGACCAACACCATCAATTAAGGGTTTAGAGTGAATGAAAATGAAGGTTCGTTGTGTGAGAGTAAACGAAACTGTTGAAGATAACGAGCATAATGAGAAAAATGACGACCACCCAGATCATGTCTACCTTGTTGAAGCTCTCAAGGAGAGAAGGAACGGTGAGCCTCCATTCTTAGAGGTACGCCATGAAGCTTCCGGTGACAAAGACATTAGACATCAAGTAGTCCATCACATGAGGTTCGCGCTGGTCAGAAACACCGCGAATTCATCTGTGGAGATCAAAACGACGTCATATCAATAACACAAGTTTAGTTGTGGAATCAGAAATGAAATGACAATATTGGTTTAGAGGATGATTACAATTTTACCCTTTCATCATTTTGGAATCCGAACTAAATCTAAGATCCAACGAGGCTTAATTAGCGGTCCACTGGTAGACCAATTTTAAAAGGGGGTTCAATTTGGCACTCAAACACCCAATTTCCCAACCCATTTATTGTAGTAAAAGTATGTAATACTCTTAATTAAGTTCCATTCCGATTTCTTCAAACTCGGAACATGTAGTGCCTTTTTGTTCCAAGAATTAAAACTCGGAACACATGGTTTTCTTCTGGGTTTTAAAACTCAGAATCTATTTCCGCCTTTAACGTTCTGGGAGATGTCATTCTAAGAAATCAATGGTTCTCAGTCCGGGAATTGAAAAACTCAAGAGGTAAAAGATGTGGACTATTGTTGTGGTTTTCTTATTCCAAAACATCAACTTCCTATATGAAAACTCAGAATGTAGTTTAGCATCCCGGGATTTAAATCCCAGAATGTTTAAATACGAGTTCTTTTTCGAATTTTAAGAATCCAGAAAGTAAAAAATATATAAAATTAATAAACATATATCAGATCATGCACATCCCATACATGTCAATCATCAGTGAAAAAGCAAACATCCAAACACATATCCATATCCATCATCATCAAAAACCCTACCCATCCCATACATGTCCATACAAAGGAATCAACTAAAGGGTAGATGCAAATTTAGGTGTGCCTCCCCTATTCCTCCGTTAATAGACGAAGCTCAACATAGTCCTCTACCTGGTGAACTCCTATGCTCGCTGTATAGTAGCTCGACTAGGTCTTCCAATGAGAGGCGCATCAAGTGCTTCTAATGGTTTGGTCTAGCCTGGATGTTCTCTTCTTGTGTGGTTCGTGGAGTCTGAAGATGATGATTGCTCTTTAAATATTTAAATTAATTACATTTGAGTTAAAAGGAATCGTTAGCATCCTCTTAGATGATGTTAACTTATTAGAATAAGGTGCGGTGGATTTTAGATTTTATATAAAAATGAAATTTAATGTCATTCTCACAAACATTGAGGAATGTGCGTGTATTTTTCTCTATTTTATAATAATACTTCTTTTGTTCCTAATTATAAGATCTCAGAGACATACATTGTGCATTACTAAATTTCAGAAAAATTTATTACTCATTTTCATATATACCCTTGCATTTATTAAACTTTTGTAATTTCAAAATTTTAATTACCACTAATAATTAATTTTCTACAACTTTATCCAATACATTAATTAAGGGTAAATGTGGAAGATTGTAAAAAAAACTTCAAAGTCAATACATTAATTAACTTTTTTAATAAGTGTAATTATGTGAATAATGAGGTTTAATAATTTGGAAAATAGGAATTACTCCCTCCATTTCAAAATAATTGTTCACTCTAAGAAAGTTTTTTTGTTTTATAATAACTGTCCACTTAGACTTCCAATAAAACATTAAATGATGTTTTTCCATATAATAGTCTCCTATAAGAAGAATAAATGAAGAGAGATAAAACTACATTTTTAAGAGTAAAATAAGAAAACAACTAATTTTTTTGAAAAAGTTAATTACACGTATTGCATTTGTGTTTCTTCCTTTCTCAGAACAATTATTTTAAAACGGAAAGAGTAATGGATACGAAGAAACAATAAATATATTGCAAGCTAACTAATGGTTTGTTTTGGTGGTACTCATGCATCAATGCATCAATGAAAAAAAAAGTGAGCCAAATCATTTGTGACCTTTTCCTTATAAACACATCATCAATCTCTCCGCCTCCCTCCCTTTTCTCCTCTCACCCATTCATAACCATTAATTCCCTTCCCTTTCTCTCCTATCCAACAGCTCCTCCTTTAAAGCTTCATGCATCACTCTCCATTTATAATTTCCTGGTTTTTCCGATTGAAGAAAAAAAGAGAGAGGGCATTTTCGGTTTCCTCCTACCGATTCTCCATTATCCTTTGCATACATCCTTTGATAAAACAAAAAAAAATCAAGATGGGTCGTGTAAAGCTTGAGATAAAAAGAATAGACAACACCACAAATCGACAAGTTACATTCTCAAAGCGTAGAAATGGCCTCATCAAGAAAGCTTATGAGCTATCCGTCTTGTGTGACATTGATATCGCCCTTATAATGTTTTCTCCATCAGGAAAAGTTAACCATTTTTCCGGTAGAAGGAGGTAATCATGTAAATGTATTTCTTTTAACTTGTTTCTTGAAGGTCTTGTTCATCATGCTTTAGATGCAATGGCTAAAAATTATGTATGTGATAGTTTTTCATTATGACAATTAGATTTCTTATGTTCTTCACTCTTTTAGAGAAATGGGCATGCATAATCGTGCCCTATGGATTAGGATCTTGACTGAGTAGAATCTTGCTTTAAAATAATCGTGGCCTTCACAATTTGTAGCAAAGAAATCAATTATTATTTTTACTATGATCATGTTAACGAATGTTGCATTTGTTATTTTTTTGTTTAAATTTTGAGGATGATGAGATGCATTATATGATGAGCTATAATGATATTGCTGTTGTCGTGTTAATCAGGATCGAGGATGTTTTCACTCGTTACATTAATCTTCCTGATCAAGAAAGAGATAAGTATGTCCTGAACATGATTTGTGTAACTTCATTTTTCTAAATTTCTTATCACATTTGGCTTTTTTAATTTCATGATTTATAGTAAAACTTTTCTTGCAGTGCTGTAAGTTTTCCTGAGTTACCTTACCGCAGGTATATATACTCTCAGTAATTCTATTCTCTTTGCCTTCGTTTACTCTTTCTTTGGTTCTTTTTATTTTCTTCTTCACAAGGAAACTAGTTTTTATTCTTTTACTATTTATTTACTTATTTACTCATTCTTTTATTTATTTATTTATTTATTTGCAGGGGTATTCAGAATAAGGAGGTATTTTCTCTAACTACATCTATATAAAAATTAAACCGTCGCAAGAAAGCATGGGAATTATTATTAACTTGAGAATTTACTATGATATTCCAATTAAAATTCCGAGTTGTTTCTGGAGTTCAATTCTGACAAGTTTATAATTTTCTGGGGCATTTGCAGTACTTGCTTAGGACACTTCAGCAACTGAGAAGTGAAAATGATATAGCTCTCCAGCTAGCCAAGTTCGTAAATATATTAATTTAATCTTCGAATTTTGTTGGGATTATTTTTTTAAAAGTATTTTGGATGATCTAATATGGTATTAATTGTTTTGTTCCTTCTGTTTTTTTCTGCTTGAAACAAGTCCGGGAGACATTAACTCTGAGATTGAGGTAAGAAAACCACATTAAATTCCAAGTGAAAAAATTGAGTATAAGCTTTTTATCACTATTATTTGTTTCGTACACATTGAATGAGGTGTGTTTTAGCCTCACTCAAGTAGGATCCAATAGACCAATAAGGTCAAACACAGTTGGTAGATAGTTGAGAGCTTCTTAAGCATTTAGTCGAGGATTCGATCTCTGGGCGGTATGTATGGAGAATAATTTATTGGAAGAGACTTACCCACTTAATGTAATCTCAGAGTTTCGAAATGATTAATCTCATAGCGGCCGACTAGGATCTAATAGGATTTTGATTTGTGTATTAGTGTAAAGTTTAAAAAGTCTTTGTCTACCGTATAATAAGAAAAATTTGGTTCACAAGTTAAAATAGTTCATCTACAACTAAAGTTAACGAGTGGAACAATTTTTTACATAGTCCACGGTAGAATTGCTCGTATCATATAACTCTCCTTTGGAGATAGCTTCAAGTTTATTTATGGTATCCATTCTTGTGAGATTAGACTTTTTTTTGCCATTGTCATCTTTTTGTCAAATTTCTCATGTGATCTTGAAATTTTCTTGATTAGGAACTCCATCAAGAAGTTAGTAGGTTGCAGCAACAACTTCAAATGGCTGACGAGCAGATAAGGTTCCTTCACAGCAAATATAGATGATCCTTGATTTTCTTAATATTGTTGTTCAATATATTTTTTTTTCCAATAATGGTTTTAATTTTGGGAGTATGAACACAGGATATATGAACCTGACCCATTAAAGATGACATCCATGGGGGAGCTTGAAGCAAGCGAAAAACACCTACTAGATACATTGACACGTGTTATACAGAGAAAGGTTAGATAATAATCATAGTAGCACACATTTTTGTACAAATCAACATTTTCTCTCTTTGGTTTATGTGCTTTTATTATTTACAAATACTTGTTTACTTATGCTTGCAGGATTATCTCTTGAGCAACCAACTATCTTCGTATGATCCATCTGGTATTCAGGTAACTAATTGAAAAGAGGTCTAACTTGATGAATGCTTAGTATGAAAAGAGATCTAACTATATATAAATAATGAAGAGGTTAAGAGGTTAATGGATGCACTATCAACATCACTGTAAAGAAGTTTTATACTGACATCTAATCACATTATATCACATGATACATGATTGCATAAATAAAAATGTTATATTGTAGGGGATGCCTACTTCTTTCGAGAATGTAAGTTGGTTGCAAGATGGTAGCCAGAACCATCCCCAGATGTTTGACGCTTCTGCCCCCTTGGATCCTCTCAGGTTTGATAATTTTATTTTCTAATCCACACGTATGATGTTTATGAAATGATTAATAATATCAATAATGATGGTATGCTTATTAGGGATTTACCTTCCACCGTGTATGGTTCATTTTCACAAGGCACAAGCTCAAACGCTGACCCGCGAGGCATGGGGGAGTGCCATGTGGCAAATCCGAGCGATGCAAACATTCCAGCATGGCCACAAGGATACACGTTGTATCCACACATTCAGCATGACATGGTGGCACCCCATCCTGACATCCAAGACATGATGCCACATGGGCAGGTGAACATGCCAATAACCGCCTCACACGTGGAGCCGCCGAAGAATGAAGCTGCTGAATATGATCAATGTAAACAACAGCAACAACAACCGCATCATCACCAGCTTAATACTCAATGACACATATTGCTCAATGTGCTGTCGGAATGGAGAAGCCATGTCCAATTCTTAATTATCATTTTTTGTTTCAAATGTGAAGTTAACCAGCGGCAAAAATTGCTATGTTAGCTGGGTATAATGTGTAAGATTACCTATATGATGATAATGTGCATATATTAAACTATACCTGTGATGGTCCTTTGTGTTAAAAAAAAATAGAAAGATTAAAAGAATAGAATAGCTAGAAAGAAAAACAGCAAACAATTTTGTTCTAAAAAAGATGGAACAGGATTGAGGTAGACCTAGAAAGAGTTGTCCGGAGGTAGTGAACAAGAACAATGGTTTTCCAGCTCTTTTAAGTAACCAAATTTCTGATTTTAATGTAGAATGAGGGAATTGTGTTATTAGGTCCCAATCAGGTACTTGATTGGCTAAGGAGATATGAAATTTTGGAAAAAAAAAACAGATTGGTGTAGTGGTGGAGAGGAGGGAGATACAGTAGAATAATTGAAGGGGAAGAGGGATGGAAGGTAGTGGGAAAAAAAAGAATGGAGGCGATTAAGTTGTTTGTTAAAACATTAAATGACGAATTTCAGTAGGTAGCCAGACAATCTTCTGGTAGATATGGAGGCTAATAGAAGTGAGGAGACATAAATTCATTAATGAGTAGGTACTACTATATTTGCCAATGACCATGAGGAAAAGTATACATGGTACAAGCAAACGAAAGCAATGAGAAGATCAAATAGGTTCTTGTTATCAGAGGGGTGGGAGAATCAGTGAAAACCCTATCACAGTGGGGGTTATCCACACTACTAAAGGAAAAGGGGGTTTTGCTGCGGTTAATTTGTGCCGGTGAGGCGGTGATCAATCCCTTCCACGCTTCAACATTTTCAAAAACCTTTTCTCACTTCTAGTGACCTCAATACCGCCATTTCCATTCTCCCTTCGAGGTCTGCAAATGCATGTAGCACATGTTCTCAACAAAGCATGTCACCCTCCAGATTCTTGAGGGCCTCCTCATTTTCTTTCTCATCCTCTTCAACATCTTCACCTCATTCGCCTTCGGCTCTCATTGCATCATTGTCAGTGACGGCACCTGTTGCGTAAAAGACTTCTTCGCCTTAGCTCTGTCAATCTCCCCATTCATTACAGCCACAACTGTCTCCTCCCAATCAATTCCACCACCATCCTCTACATCTTCGTCTAACTAAAAATCTACCTCAACTCTTTCGTAGGCAAGGTGAGGTTGAACCTTGAGTCCTCAACCACTTCTCTCTCCCCATTGCATTTATTCTCTCCTTCACTTTTTTAGGGTTTGTCACATAGGGTGCCTACAATTTATTAGTTTTAGCATCAACTTGGCCAACCCTAATTATCAAAATACTAATTTTGATGATAAGTTATGGTCTTTGCTCGTTAATTGAGCATATATAGGTTTGTGGCTACGCAATCTGGGATGGATCAAGATGTTCCTAGTCCATTATGGGTCGATCCGTAAACACATAGCAACTAGATGCCATAGGTACTATCAAGCATGCCCATAGCCACAAACTCAAGTTCCCTCACGAATGCCTTGATTATATCTACAATAATTTCTACTTGAAAAATAAAAGTAGAAATAAGCTCGTGGTAAAAACGATAATAGTAAATAGTTAATGGAACCAAAAAAAAAGTACAGAGCAGGCGCAGTCGGTTTTGAGGATTCAATCCTCCTGCATAATACTGAATTTGTCAAAAAAGCATTGCAATTGATTCTAAAGAGAACCTGATCCAACATAACATGAAATCGATTATAGAGTCACGATGGCCATACAAAGAAACAACTATTTTTCAGTGTTTCCTTTGCCAAAAGCATAAACTTCATATTTCCGAAACATTGCTACATATTTGACAAAAAAAAGTTGCAACATCACAAATATGATCAACCCCACTCATGTACAAGAACTAAAGAAAATACTTCATTAACAATAAAGCTTCAAAGAATGACCATAAACAGCTTGTTGAGCCAATGAAAAGAAACCTCAATATTGTGAGTTATCAAACACCCACGGCTCATGTAAAAACAGCTCCCGGCCATTCATTGGGACTGTTCCTGCGGCTATATCCTCTGCACGTTTCCTGGATGCTTCAGCTTTTGTGGCTGCTTCAGCAGCATCCTGCAAAGAGGAGTATAAATAATATCAATTTGGAGACCAAACAGAGGAGAAGATGGGTAATTCCCAGAAATGGAATAAAATTTCAAAATTTCAACCAATTCAATCAGTTTATTTCAGTAAATTGGTCAACCTGCAATAATATCCTCAGTAATAAACGACTAAGCCATTTCATCACTCAATCTAATTTTAACATAATGAAGTTCTTCCCAGTCAAGTAACTTGCATGTAAATACCCCCCCGAAGGCGGAAGTCTGTGCATTTTGTTTGAATGCATCTACATTCTTGGTTCTCTAGCTTTTCCATTTTCTTTTCACTAGTAATTATCAAATGCAACCACCAAGTTTAGAATACTACATCATCTTCTGATCATAAAGACAAGGTCACAAGGCAACTCAAAGCTATACCCAAGGAGCTACTAGAACTAAAACCAATGGCCTGTGCGAGCATATCTCAGAGCAATCAAACTAATTCAGGAAGCCATCAGGTCTCAGGACCACCCTTTATGTCTAATAATTAGTGGCTAGTGCTGCTAGCTTGTTAAATCATAGGCCATGGTGGTGCAAGCACAAAGTACCCAACATAACAAGCATTTGGGTCTACCTTAGTATCTAACAAGTGACAATATCTAAGAAGTAATCTTCTCACTTCCAAATTTTGCCAAAACTTAGAAAGAATAAAAAAATAGAAAATAAAACCAGTGAACAAACTAAATATCTAGATGTCCAGAAATTTTTTGTTCAACACAAGACTAAGCTTCCATAATGCATATTGTATTTCAGTGTTCAAACAGCAATATAAGATCGCTGACCAATTCTGTAGTTTAACCACTACAAATCATGCTACTAGAGTCCAATAGTTTGAATAGAGGAGAAATTAGCCCTATCTGTTAGTTAGAATTCAGTTAGTAGTAGGTTAATAAGCAGATGTAGTATTGATCAATCATTTTAAATCATAACAGAACCCACATCAGCTTAGAATGTGTTTGCATTGCCATTTTTTTCCAATTGAACACCAATCCTCCCCACTCCCCAGCCCTACATTCACTTTTTCCATATTCGCCTTTCCAAGACAATAAGATGGAAGCTAAAAAATACACTAGTTTTCATCCATTCTCCCCTTCTAATAGTTTTAAATCAAGTTCAGCAGCCGCAATTGTCGCTGCAAATACACAGTTTTGGAGATCACCGCGACCGCATCACAACCGCAATTGTGGCTACACTAGCTGTGTTTCTCCACAATATCAAGGATTGTCACATGACTAAAACATAGACCACAATCTAAAACCTTACAACATAGACTACAACTTCATAACAATCATAATTTTCCAATTTTTTTATTAAATAAACAAACTAAAACTCATTCAATTATTGTACAAAAAATCTAAAATTTTACAAATTTCAAAGTAGCCTGTGAATTTAAAATTATTGTAAATCGTATAACATGATGCAATAGGAAAAAATAAAATAAAAACCCTAATTAAGGGAAAGGGAAAGTGAGAGATGAAGAGAGAAACCTTCTGGCGCTTCCATGAGAGGAACTGGTCCGGTGTTAGAGGAGTGGGAGAAGAAGGTCTTGGCCTCTCTTGGGCGTTCTTTTCCTGCGTATCAGTTTCAGTTTCAGCTCCCATCGTTTCGTTTTGCTTCTATCTCCAAACCCCACAACAAGAAATATGCGTCGTTTAATTGATTTGTTATTTAATTATTAAATACATTTTTTATACAATTTTTGTTTTTTTTCACATTAGGTTTTATTTTATTTTATAAAAATAACCAAATATGTTCTCAATAGTGTGTTCTTATTTTAGTAATTACACTTTCAAAACCCTTAATTTTGATCCTCATCTTTTTTTAAATATGGTTACTTTAGTCTTTGTTGTTGACTCAGCATTACAAAAGAAAAACATGACATGGTTAATAGAGCTTTCCCTCAACGTTTGACACCTCATCAATCTTACTTATGTGACATCCTACATGGTTCATTTGATAAACGTGACCATAAATAAAAAATAAAAAGCTAAAACCTAAATTTTACCACTCAACCCTAAATCCTAGCACCCTCTTCTCCCTTCCCTACTCCACCCCCTCCCTCTACTATCTCCTCCATTCCCCCCTATTCTCCCTTAATGACAACATCATCCAACAACACTTGCTCTCCTTTGAGCCCCTCCACAACAACCGTAGCATCTCTAGACCTCCTTCCATCAATACTTCTAGACTGACCTTGTTGTCAACCTCATCGACTACAACCTTGCCTTCTTCGGTGACAATGATGTAAGAGTACTAACTTCAATTTGAATTTAAATATATCTTCTTTTAAGATGAATTATTTTTCTATTGCTCGTTCGGATTTTGTTTTTCCTATCACCAAACTTCCACAATACATGCAAAATCCAACATTAACTCACGTGGAGACTCTGAAGCGCATCTTGCGTTATTTGAAAACCACAATTTCTCATATGTTACATCTTAAATAGTCTCGTAGTTTGAAACTCGCGGCTTTCTGTGATACATCTTATTTCTTACACAGTCTCACACTTACTTAGATTGTATCTCACTCGTTGTCATATTCATCTCACATATCCTTTCTTCACTTCCTCGTTTCCCATTAGTTTAAAAGGTGAAGAGACACAAGGGGTCGTGTTGTGTTACCTTCTTCAAAAAATTGAAAACTAAAAGAATTTGAACTTTGTGGGTTATGTAGCTGTGTCAAAATGGTTCAAATTGATTTAAAATAGTTCATCAAAATGACAAAGGGTAGTTTGGGAAACTTGAGTTATCCCTCCCAACAAATGAGTTTCTCGAGAATTGAAGTTGTGTTTTTACCCTTATTAAACACTAGTTTGTTTACTACTAGACCAACATGCTGTTGATAGAACCGTGGGATTTATGGCTAATTAAATCAAGGCTTAAATATGTTGGAACATGTTGCCTTGCATTTTGTCAAAACAACTGATTGTCGAAGCAGATGCCGTGGCATCTGACCTCGTGAAGCTAGGACATCAGTCCTCAGCTTGTGTTTCTGTTATGGGCCTTCTGAAGATTTGCTGAAGATATGTTTTTGAGTTACTTGAGGAGCAAGTAACTATTCCAAAAGGGTTTTAGTTGTTGGGTTGTTATTTGTTGAACCAATCTTTGTTAAAAGATTGATTTCTATCTTTACTTGTGCAATAAGAAACCGAATCTATCAAGATTGCGTTTTCAAATTGCTGTTATTGGAATCTGTTTCTTCAGCCCGTGCTAACCCTAAAGCCCATGCTACCGCTGCTGAAGTCTATAAAAGGATGAAGACCTAAAACGTGAAGATCACCGAAGCTGAAAGAGAGATTAAGAGTTTTAGGATTTGTTATTGTGCTTCGTCCTGTGTTAGTTGTGAATCTGTCTTTGCTCACTGATTCTATAAAGCAAAGAGAGGTTCTGTGTTGTTTGATTGCGTTCAAACTTTACTTGTTCATTGTGTTCACCAATCACTGTGGCAGTGATTGAGAGAAAGTGAGAGGGGCTCTCATACTTAGGTTGGGATTCTAAGTAGAAATACACTGGGTAGATTAGGAAGTGAACTATGAACTGAGTCGTTCATGAGTGTCTGTAATTCCTGAATCTTGAGATAGTGGATTTCCTTTCTTTGGGTGCAAACCCTCCAGACGTAGGTGAAAGTTTTCACTGAACTGGGTGAACAACTTCTGAGTGTTATTGTTTTGTTGTTAAGTTCTGTTTTATTGTTAAGCGATTGTCGAACCTCTTGTCTTAGCATCGTGCAGGACAATCGTATCAGAGGGAACCTGAATTACAATTGGTATCAGAGCAGGCACCCTGTTCTGGTTGGGTGAGCTCCAGGGAGTTTTATTCAAGTTCTCATGGATAACAAGGAGGGAGGATCAGTCAACAGGCCACCCATTCTGGATGGTACTAACTATGACTACTGGAAGGTTCGCATGACAGCCTTTCTCAAATCGATTGACAACAAGACTTGGAAAGCTATTGTCAAGGGTTGGAAGCACCCCACTAAGGCTGAGGTTGAAGGCACCTCTACTACTGTTGTGGAAAAACCTGAAGAAGAATGGACCAGTGTTGAAGATGAAGCTGCACTTGGAAATTCAAAGGCTCTAAATGCTATTTTTAATGGAGTTGACAAGAATATGTTTAGGCTGATCAATACATGTACTGTGGCAAAGGATGCTTGGGAAATTCTGAAAACTGCACATGAAGGAACTACTCGAGTAAGGATGTCAAGACTTCAGATGCTTACTACTCAATTTGAAAATCTGATGATGACTGAAGAAGAGACTATTTCAGAATTCCACATGCGTGTCCGTGACTTGTCTAATGCTTCATTTGCTTTGGGAGAACCTATGTCAGATGAGAAGCTTGTAAGGAAAATTCTGAGATCTCTTCCTCAGAAGTTTGCTATGAAAGTCACTGCAATTGAGGAGGCTCAAGACATTGAGAACATGAAGGTTGATGAACTTATTGGCTCCTTGCAGACATTTGAGTTGAAACTGAGTGGAAAATCTGAGAAGAAGAATAAGAGTATTGCTTTTGTGTCTAACACTGATGAAGGTGATGATGAAGACTGTGAGGGTGAAAATTTTTCTGAGGCTCTGGCCATGCTAGCAAAAAAATTCAACAGGGCTTTGAGGAAGATTGACAAAAGAACCAGACCTAATGCCCAGGACATGAAGTTCGATAACAAACCCAAGTTTTCAAACTCTCAGAGGAAGACCAAGGAAGAAGAAAGACCTGTTCAGAACAAAGGAGTTCAATGTCATGAATGTGAAGGATATGGTCACATCAGGTCTGAATGTGCCACTTATCTGAAGAAGCAAAAGAAAGGTATGATGGTAACTTGGTCAGATGAAGACACTGAAGATGAGGAGGAGATATCTGCAAACAAAGTCAATGCTTTCTCTGGAACTATCTGTGAGTCTGAGACAAGTGATGAAGACATCTCTGATGAGGAATTGGCTGAAACTTATAAGCTGCTACACAACAAGTGGGAAGAAGCATGTAAACTTGTGAGAGAAAAGCAAAGTGAGATAGAGCAACTTGTGTCTCAGAATGAAAGGTTGAAAGAGCTCAGCACAAAACTGAAGGAGGATCTGGAGGAATGGCAAAGTAAGTTTAATAATGCTGATGTTATGGAAAAAGCTAACCTAATATTGATTAATGCAGGACTTCAAGAGGAAGTAACAATTCTGACAAGAAAACTTGAAGCCACTCATAAATCTGTTAGAATGCTAAACAGTGGTTCTGACATGCTTGATGAGATTCTGAAAGAAACTAGCAAGCAAGGAGGGAGTCTGAAGGGAATTGGTTTTGACTACAGAACAACGAACAAAGAAGGTCAAAAAGGATCAAGAAGTTTGTGTCTGCTGCAAAACAAACTGAATTCAAGAAGCCCAGAAATTATCAGTTGTCAGATCCATTGCCTCGACATGTACCTCAACATGGGAAATCCCAGCTCAAGCTTGAGAAAATTGTACTTTGGAAGTGTCACTACTGTGGTAAGAATGGTCACATAAAGCCTTACTGTTACAGGTTATATGGCTATCCTCAGATGCACGATAAAAGGCTTGTTAAGATGAAGAAGGAATGGAAGCCCAAGGGTGAAGTCAGATGTCAGGTAGCCTACACGTCCTTCAGAGCATCATCAGAAGAAGATTGGTATTTTGATAGTGGCTGCTCAAAGCACATGACAGGAAACAAGAGCTTCTTGCAAGATATCAGAAGTCACTCCACTAACTATGTTACTTTTGGAGATGGAGCTAAAGGAAAGATCAAGGGGGTAGGAAAGCTTGTTAGCACAGAATCTCCTAACTTGAACAATGTGTTGCTTGTAAATGGCTTAACTGCCAACCTAATCAGCATAAGTCAACTGTGCGATCAAGGGTATGATGTGAAGTTCAATAAGATAGAATGTGTTGTGACCACTGATGATGAAAAAGTTGTGATGAGAGGAGTCAGATCAAAAGACAACTGTTACATGTGGACATCAGAAGAAAAAGCTCATGTTTCCAGATGTATGTTAACTAAAGAAGGTGAGGTGAATGTATGGCATCAAAGACTAGGACATCTCAACTACAGGAGCATGCAAAAAGTTATAGCTGATGAAGCAATAAGGGGATTGCCCAATCTGAGCATGGGAGAAGGGAAGCTATGTGGAGAATGTCAGATTGGTAAGCAAACCAAGGTGTCTCACAAGATGATCCAGCATCAGACCACAACGAAGGTTCTGGAATTGCTTCACATGGATCTCATGGGTCCCATGCAAGTTGAAAGCTTGGGAGGAAAGAGGTATGTGTTTGTCTGTGTAGATGACTTTTCAAGGTATACATGGGTTGAATTTATGAGAGAAAAATCAGAGACATTTGAAATATTCAAGAACCTATGTTTGAGACTTCAGAATGAGAAGGACTGTGTGATTGTAAGAATCAGAAGTGATCATGGAAGGGAGTTTGAGAATTCAAAATTCTTGGAGTTCTGTGGAACAGAAGGTATTAGCCATGAATTTTCTGCCCCCATCACTCCACAGCAGAATGGAATTGTTGAACGGAAAAATAGAACTCTCCAGGAATCAGCCAGAGTAATGTTACATGCTAAGAAGATTCCACACCAGTTCTGGGCTGAAGCTATGAGTACTGCTTGTTACACATAATAGAGTCACCATCAGGGCAGGGACATCCTCTACACAATATGAGCTATGGAAAGGTAGAAAGCCATCTGTAAAATACTTTCACATCTTTGGAAGTAAATGTTATATTCTTGCAGATCGTGATCCTAAGAGGAAGCTTGATCCTAGAAGTGATGAAGGAATTTTCATGGGGTATTCTATGAACAGCAAAGCTTATAGAGTTTTTAACTCTCGCACGAGGACCATGATGGAATCTGTGAATGTGACTGTGGATGATGAACCAAGCAAGAAGGAAGAAGCAGTTCTGAATGAAGATGATGATGGTACTGATGTTCCAGCCAATGCTCCAGCAACCGCCCTAGACAATGAGTCAGAAACAAGTGCTGATGAAAAGGAAGACAAAGATATCACATCAAACAAAGCTCCATCAATCAGGGTTCAGAAGAATCATCCTCAAGAAAACATTATTGGTAATCTTCAAGAAGGGGTGACTACCAGATCCAGAAGTATTATTGCTCACAGTTGTTTCATCTCTAAAATAGAACCCAAGAATGTTAATGAAGCTCTCACTGATGAATACTGGATAAATGCTATGCAAGAAGAGCTAGAGCAGTTCAGAAGAAATGAAGTGTGGGAGTTAGTGCCCAGACCTGAAGAAGTAAACATCATTGGCACCAAGTGGATCTTCAAGAACAAATCAGATGAAGCTGGAACAGTCACAAGGAATAAAGCAAGGCTTGTTGCTCAAGGATATACTCAGATAGAAGGAGTTGATTTTGATGAGACCTTTGCTCCAGTAGCTAGACTGGAATCTATAAGACTCTTGTTAGGTGTTGCTTGTCTCTTGAAGTTCAGACTTTATCAGATGGATGTGAAGAGTGCTTTTCTGAATGGCTATTTGAATGAAGAAGTTTATGTTGAACAGCCTAAAGGATTTACAGATCCACATCATCCAGATCATGTGTACAAGTTGAGGAAGGCCTTGTATGGTTTGAAGCAAGCACCTAGGGCTTGGTATGAAAGATTAACTGAGTTTCTCGTAAGCAATGGTTACTGCAAGGGAGGAATTGATAAAACTCTGTTTGTAAAGAATGACAAAGGAAAGCTCATGATAGCACAGATTTATGTGGATGACATTGTTTTTGGAGGAATGTCTAACTCAATGGTGGCACATTTCGTTCAACAAATGAAATCTGAATTTGAGATGAGCTTAGTTGGTGAACTGAATTATTTTCTAGGACTACAAGTCAAGCAAATGGAGGATTTCATGTTCATATCTCAGAGTAAGTATGCTAAAGGCCTAGTCAAGAAATTTGGTCTTGAAAAGGCTGGTCACAAGAGAACCCCTGCTGCTACACACATCAAGATGTCCAAAGATGAGCAAGGAGAAGATGTTGATCAAAGTCTCTATAGAAGCATGATTGGAAGCTTGTTGTATCTCACTGCCAGCAGACCAGATATCACCTTTGCAGTAGGTGTATGTGCAAGATATCAAGCAGCTCCTAAGGCTAGTCATCTGCTACAAGTCAAGAGAATTATCAAGTACATCAATGGCACGAGTGAATATGGTATTCTCTATACTCATGATACAAATTCTTCGTTAGTTGGTTTCTGTGATGCCGATTGGGCAGGCAGTGCAGATGATAGAAAAAGCACATCTGGTGGATGTTTCTTTCTAGGGAATAATCTGATTTCATGGTTTAGCAAGAAGCAGAATTGTGTCTCATTGTCTACAGCTGAAGCAGAATATATTGCAGCCGGAAGTAGTTGTACTCAACTCATGTGGATGAAGCAAATGTTGAAAGAGTATGATGTTGAGCAGGATGTCATGACATTGTACTGCGACAATCTCAGTGCAATCAATATTTCCAAGAATCCCATACAGCATAGCAGGACCAAGCATATTGACATTAGACATCATTTCATTAGAGACTTGGTGGAGGATAAAATTGTCAACTTGGAACATGTTACAACTGACAAGCAATTGGCTGATATTTTCACAAAACCCCTTGATGCACTTACATTTGAAAAATTAAGAGGAAATCTAGGGATTTGCCTTTTTGATGCATAGCAATTAGCGTGTCCATATGTGTCAACGGCTAGTTTATTTTTGTTCATCATTAACTGCCGTTGTGACATCAGCAGAGAGAAGGTTACTTCATGGTTCGCTTATCCTATAACTACCTTCAACGGTCAAATTGTGTTCTCTCAACCGCTTGTGCATCTATCTTTTTCAAGACTTATCATCGTTCATCTGAAAGTTGTGCTCATTGTTCTGTACTCTGTTTGTATTTACTCTCGATTCATCATGTCTCAAAGCTCAGGAAGGAAGGAATCTGTCAAGGCTAAGATTGAGAGAACTGCAAAAGGAGTCAAGTGTATGGGTTTGAAGAGTGATACTTCTCAACCATCTTCTGTGTCCAAGAAAGTCTTCAAGAAGATGCGATCAAAAAACCCAACGTGTAAGGTCTACGAATCACAGGTCAAGAACAGCAAAGCCCCAATTGTTCCTAACGAAGAGGAGATCAATGATGAAGATTCTACTGTGCCTGATGTTGTACCTAATGTTGAGACATCCAGGTCTAAGGAAAGTTCTGCTCAAGAAAATTCTGGAAAGGATTCCACTTCTCATGAAGATTCAGGCAATGCTGCCCAGCCAGACATCTCTGTGTCATCCTCTTCAAAGGATGCTGATCCAAAGAATGGTAACTCTGAGGGTACCAATTTTGAAGTGCCAAACCAGGCTCCAGCCTCTGTTCAGAACATCTCTGATGATGCTTCTGATGATGTTCCTCTGACTGAGTCCTTTGCTGATAGTGTTGCTGCGAGGATGAAGAAGAAAAGAAGGGTTTCTTTTCCTGAAGTCACTCCTACTCCATCAAAGAAATCCAAGTCTTCACCTATAACCTACAAGTCCCGACAAGCTAGTGTGAAGAGTAAGGGAAAGAAAAAGGAAGACAAGACTCCCACTGAGAAGAAGAAGAGGAAGACTCCAGTTGACGTTGAAGACTCTGAATCAGATGTTGAAGTCGGTGTTCAGAACATTCGATCTTCTGAGAAAAAGAAGTTTTCTGGTAAGCGTATTCCTCAGAATGTTCCTGCCGTTCCTATTGATAGAGTGTCTTTTCACTTAGAAGAGAATGTTCAGAAGTGGAAGTTTGTTTGCAAGAGGAGAATGGCCAAGGAAAGGGAAGTTGGCTCTGATGTTCTTGAATGTAGAGATGTTATTGCACTTATTGAGAAAGCAGGTCTGATGAAGACTATTCAGAATGTTGGTAGGTGCTATGAGAGGCTTGTGAGAGAGTTCTTGGTAAATCTCTCTGTTGATGTGGGACGTCCTGATAGTGCAGAATTCAGGAAAGTCTATGTGAGAGCTGAATGTGTTGTGTTCTCACCTGCTGTGATCAATCAAGCACTTGGCAGAAGTGCTATTGCCTTTGTTGATGAAGAAGTGTCCATGGATGTTGTGGCCAAGGAACTTAGCGCTGGTTATGTGAAGAAGTGGCCTAGCAAGAAGCTGCTCTCTACTGGAAATCTGAGTGTGAAGTATGCTATTCTTAACAGGATTGGTGCTGTGAATTGGGTTCCTACTCAGCATACTTCTGGAGTTTCTGCAACGCTTGCCAAATTAATCTATCGGATAGGCAAGTCTATTGATTTTGATTTTGGAACTTTTGTGTTTGAGCAGACATTGAAGCATGCTGATACTTGTGCTGTGAAGCTGCCTGTTTCGTTTCCATCACTTCTTACTGAGATCATTCTGAAGCAACATCCTCAGATTCTCAGAGCTGATGATGTGGCTATGTCTTGTGGTGTTCCAATCACTTTGGATCAACGTTTGTTTATGGACCCACATGTTCTCGACATTGCCTTACCAACTAGCAAAACATCTGCGCCTACTGTGACTGCATCTGACACTAAGGCCATAATTGCTGAATTACTGGAAGTCTCCAAGGCTTTACAAGAAACAATCCGGGTGAGTACTGCCAGGAAGCTCAAAGTTGATGCGTTGCTACTCAAGTTACAAGAAGAAGAACGTCAAGATGTTGAACAAAGCGACGAGGAGGAAGGATCTGAAGCAAGTACAGAGAGAAGTGCCGAAGGTTCCAAGGAAAAGTCCGGTTCTGAAGCATAGTTTGCTTTGATTTTGATCTTGTCTTTTGTTTTGGATGCACCCTTTGCAAATTTGTGCTAAAAAGGGGGAGTAGTTTTAAGTTTCAGATCAGAAGAAATTTGTTTTTGAGCAGTTTTGTGGTTCAGAAGTTGTTTATGTTCAGATGTTTTTGTTCAGAAGTTTGTTCTGTTCAGATGTTCGCAGATCAGAAGATGTTTTAGTTCAGAAGATGTTTTAGTTCAGAAGATGTTTTAGATCAGAAGATGTTTTAGATCAGAAGTTTGTTTTTGTTCAGAAGTTTGTTTTGTTCAGATGTTCGCAGATCAGAAGTTGTTTTTGTTCAGATGTTCGCAGATCAGAAGTTTGTTTTGGTTCAGATATTCATGTTCTCAGAAGTTGTGAGAAGTTGCTTCTGTTTCTACTGTGCTATGTGTGTTCTGATAGTGTTAGCTCTGGTCTGAAGACAAGTTCAAGACGATGGCTATGTTTGTTTCTGAAATGTTGCCTCTGATGAGCAGTACTTCTGATGGTAGTATTTCTGATACGATGATGTTCAAACTGATTCATTTTGATGTTATCATGTGCTAAGGCTGATTGTACCTCTGGTTGTGTGTTTGTGCTGCTAAAGTGTTTTGTTCCGACTATGCCTTCTGAAGTATGATAGTGGGTTGTGTAGATGCGTTTGTTTGAGGGGGAGTTCTGACTAAGGGGGAGAGTTTTTTCTCTAGGTTTTATCCTCTCTGATTGTGAGTTGTTTTAGACAAAATTTGACAAAGGGGGAGATTGTTGGAACATGTTGCCTTGCATTTTGTCAAAACAACTGATTGTCGAAGCAGATGCCGTGGCATCTGACCTCGTGAAGCTAGGACATCAGTCCTCAGCTTGTGTTTCTGTTATGGGCCTTCTGAAGATTTGCTGAAGATATGTTTTTGAGTTACTTGAGGAGCAAGTAACTATTCCAAAAGGGTTTTAGTTGTTGGGTTGTTATTTGTTGAACCAATCTTTGTTAAAAGATTGATTTCTATCTTTACTTGTGCAATAAGAAACCGAATCTATCAAGATTGCGTTTTCAAATTGCTGTTATTGGAATCTGTTTCTTCAGCCCGTGCTAACCCTAAAGCCCATGCTACCGCTGCTGAAGTCTATAAAAGGATGAAGACCTAAAACGTGAAGATCACCGAAGCTGAAAGAGAGATTAAGAGTTTTAGGATTTGTTATTGTGCTTCGTCCTGTGTTAGTTGTGAATCTATCTTTGCTCACTGATTCTATAAAGCAAAGAGAGGTTCTGTGTTGTTTGATTGCATTCAAACTTTACTTGTTCATTGTGTTCACCAATCACTGTGGCAGTGATTGAGAGAAAGTGAGAGGGGCTCTCATACTTAGGTTGGGATTCTAAGTAGAAATACACTGGGTAGATTAGGAAGTGAACTATGAACTGAGTCGTTCATGAGTGTCTGTAATTCCTGAATCTTGAGATAGTGGATTTCCTTTCTTTGGGTGCAAACCCTCCAGACGTAGGTGAAAGTTTTCACTGAACTGGGTGAACAACTTCTGAGTGTTATTGTTTTGTTGTTAAGTTCTGTTTTATTGTTAAGCGATTGTCGAACCTCTTGTCTTAGCATCGTGCAGGACAATCGTATCAGAGGGAACCTGAATTACAATATACTCTAGGGGTCCCTGAAATTGTACCCCGTATCAAAATAAGTCCCTGAAAAAAATTTTTCCGATTCCGGATCCCTGTAATTGTTTTTTTAATCAGAATAAGTCCCTACGCCGGAGAAGACGGTGGTTGACGACGGCGGTCATGGCGGCGCTACGACCAGGGTGTTGGGCCGGCTTCGTCTCGTCCTCAGGAACTCAGTGGTGGTGGTCTCGTGGGCTGGGTCGTCACAGTTGAAGAGAAAAGGCCAGTCGCAAGTTGATTTCTTCTCGCCGGAATTTATGGAGCTTCTCGGTTTCTTCGTTTTAGCTTTGTTTCTTGCGATTTCTTCGCCCAGATCAGATATATGAAGGTCTAGGAGTGTTTTAAACATGTTATTTCATGGTTTGTGGAAACAATGAGGAGGCAACCACTGTCTTCTCCGGCGTAGGGACTTATTTTGATAAAACAAATTTTTCTAGGGACCCAGAATCGGAAAAAAAAATTTCAGGGACTTATTTTGATACGGGGTACAATTTCAGGGACCTACAGAGTATTTAAGCCTTAAATCAATTATCTAAAATAATCTGAACAGTATAAATACCAGTCCCTGCCAAAATTTGAGATATTATAATAATAAGGAAGTCTACAATACTCCTGTATGAGTCCCTGCTTAGATATGCAATTATGCATTAACCTTTCAAAAGTATACAGACACCCAGTATCAAATCAAGCACTGACAATTTTAGAAGTTATTGCATCTACAGCTTCTCCAACAGTAAGGAAAACCCATTCTTTTCCAAGTTTGTCCACAAAATGTGCAACCTTAAGCTTGTGAATCACTTGCCACCTGGGGTTGACCATAGCTAACTGTAAAAAACAACACATTGCACCAATTGTTAAAACATGTATAGATTCGAACAATCACATTAATTGAACATCACTAGTTTCCAAGAATATAGATTGGTGTTGGCCTCACTTCTACGCCACGTGAAATCAACCTCTTGTGAAGTTCCTCAAGAACTAGAATTCCAGAAGTGTCAACATTCATCAGGTCTATAAAAAGAGAATTGAAGAGAATATTATTTGCTTAAGATTATAGTTATGAAAATTTTTAGGCATTAGAATTCAGATAAATATAACAATTAAAACTCACTTGTCATGTCCAGAATTACTCCTCTGGTCTTTCCCTTTGTGGTTCCTTGAAGGTCATGATCTCCTTCTTCCTTGACAGACTTCAAGATTCTGGAACAAGTGGAAAAAGTTCATACAAGGTTCTATATTTGGGCTAAAGGTACACCCCTCTGTAAATCATTTGTAAAGTACATGCCTTTCTTTGACAAAATTGGCATTTGCAAAGCAGAGTGAGCCAGAGCTTATGCGAATCACTATGATGCCTGGAGTGCTTATGGCCATAGGATATTGCATAACATCACAAAAGGCTTCTGTTCTTGGAACTCTACCAAGAACTTCTACTCCAGGTCGAATTGATTGAATTAGTATCTTTGCAAATGAGATAAACACCTGCACATCCAGAAAAACTTTGAAATTCTTGAATAATAAATCATAACACTTATTGTATAGTATACCTATTATTTACTTATTTACGTGTGTATATTTTTTTTTCTAACACATGTTATCCTCAACTTTCTTCGAGGTTGGAACATCCATATTTTGGTAGGAAAAATTCTTCCAGTTAAAGTTTTATACAAAGTTGAAGCCCCTAATTTAAACTAACCCACCACTCATTGGTATTGTCTTAGGCTATATTTGGATTTAAGTTCATTTGTTTATAACTTACTTTGCGCACATTATAAAGTACAAAAAGTGAAAGTGAGAATTTCTTTCATTGAGTTAAAAGTATTTTCAACTTGAAAGTAGCACAAATGCAAACACATACTTAGAGTCGGTTTAAAATGGTTAAAAACTGGTTAAATAGTGAGTTTCTTATTTTTCAATTATATGTTTTCCAATATTTTTAAGAAATAATTTCAAAGAAAATGAAAGGTCAATAAATATGCAAAATGCTATTATGATATGTACATAAATTTTAATATTTGTCCTATTACTATTATTTTTTCATGCAAAATAGTTTTTAACTAAAATGGTTAAACGGATAAAAAAACCACATTTAGACTGCTGCAAGTGTTAATTGGGTTGAGCTCGTACCCGAAGGTTAGCTCAAGTGGTAAGAGTTAGGGACGTAAGGGTTGGAAAGGTGAAGGGTCCAGGGTTCGAACCTTGAGCATGACTAATTTACTAACATTACTAACAACTAACATTTGCCTATAAAAAATTTGGGTTGAGCTCTCAAGTCTCAACTTATATAAACTTGAGAGATAAACTTGGAACTTATGGCTATTTTGGGCAATTTTGTCAATGAAGTTGTATTATATATATATATATATATATATATATATATATATATATATATATATATATATGGACTGGGCGGGACATAAAGAAGATTATGTCCCGCCCAAAATGAACAAATAACCATTGAAGATAGCCATGGCAGGAAAGGCGACACGACGAGCTTCATTGCCCTCCCTTAGATGATGGACCCACAAGCCAGCTGGAAGATTCCTTTGGATTTGTCTTATATGTACAGGGATTTGGGCCCTGATTGTCAGGCCCAAATATAGGAAAGATCCATATCATGACCACCCCCTCTATAAAAGGGGAGGTCATCCACTTGTACGAAACCAACTTTTTCAGCATTAATGAGAATATTCCTTTTATGGTAGTTTTGCTATTTTAGTGCTCTGCTAGGGTTTACTTTTTGTCTTTCTCTTACGTAAGCTTGCCCTAGTACAGAACATTGGCGCCGTCTGTGGCTCTGACTTAGCTCTTCCGGTGACAGAAGGAGGAATTGCGAGCCATGGAGACTCGTTCATGCGGCGTGGGTCGACGCGATCATCGCCGGCGCGGTGGTGGTCGACACGGCGGTCGCGGCGGCGGACGAAACAACAACCGTCCCGTACTGGACGAGCAAGAGCAGGAAGCTTCCTCGGAGGGGGTCCACTCAGTGGCGCCGTCGCCAGCGTCATTGGTGAATGCAGCTCCGGGAAGACCTTCAGATCTGATCGCTAAATCAGATCCAGGTGTTCGGCGGCGTTCAACGCCGCCTGAATATGTAAACTTGGAAGATCTTAAAACCACTGTTCCACGGAGAGCGCAAGAGGCAGTGACAGGTATCACGCCTGCGGCTTTACAACAAATGTTAGATACCTTGCAGAAGGTGCAGTCCCAAAACGAGCAGTTGCAAGCCCAAGTTGAGTATCTTACTCAGCGGCAGGATTTTAAGCAAGAACAACGTCTGGAGGCGGAGGATGTAGTTGAATTTCAACCTTTTGTTCCAGCCATAACTAGGGTGGACATTCCAAAGCACCTGCAAACCATGGCATTAGACGCCTTCTCGGGCGAATCTGATCCTATGGAGCACCTTAGATATTTCAATACCAAAATGGTGATCGGCGGGGCGACGGATGCGGTAAAATGTCGATTATTGCCCTCCACGTTCAAAGGCATGGCGATGCAGTGGTTCATTCGACAACCGCCCTTCTCCATTGATAATTTCACTGATCTGTCCACGAAATTTCTGACTCAATTCTCCGCCAATAAAACCACAAAGGCAACAATGTTTGATCTTATCAGCATACATCAGCAACCAGGTGAGAAATTAAAAACCTACATGGCACGCTTCAGCAAGATGGCGGTGCAGTTGGAGGATGAAAATCCAGATGTCTGTTTGGCATCATTCAAAAATGGCCTTCGGGCGGGAGATTTGAATAGAGACTTAACAAGGCGACCGGCGAAGGATATGATGGATCTTCGCGCTCGTGTTCAAGAGTTCATATTGATCGAGCAAGATGATCAGAAGAAACAAGAAAGAGAGGAAGGACGCAAGCAGTCTCAATCTGGCGGTGTTTCACAGGACAAATCCAAGGCGGGGAAGGAAACCAGGGTAGCGCAAACCCCCCGTGTACCAAGACCGGGACCATACCAAAACTCTAAACCTGGCTTTCAAAATACATGGCACAGAAATTCACAAGGTCCCACTGCTGCCACAGCTGGTCAGCCTGGTGCTTCGCCAACGCCAGTCCCACTTACTAAGTTGAATGCACCCTTAAGTACTATTTTAAGGGCGGTTGGGCAGACCAACGCTGTGCAGTACCCACCACCCCCACGGCGGCCGCCAGCTAACGTGGACACCAATAGGTGGTGCGAGTACCACAAGGCGTTGGGGCATACGACAGATAATTGTTGGAATTTAAGGCGGGAAATTGATCGTTTGATTAAAGCTGGCCATTTGGCAAACTTTGTTAAAGACACAGCAACGCCGGAGGTAGCTAAGATCACTCAGGGGGACAAAGGCAAAGGTAAAGAGATAGTTGAAGAGTTGGGCGATCCTGTTGGGGAATGCTCATCTATTGCAGGAGGATTTGGCGGGGGTGCAATTTCAAGTAAGGCTAGAAAACGCTACGTGGCGGCAGTACACTCAGTACAGGAGTCGAACGAAGGCGAGTGTTGGGTGAATCATTCCCCTATTATATTTACCCCTCAGGATTTCGCGCATGTAATTCCTCATGACAACGATCCAATTGTGGTGACAATCAGGGTTAACAATTACGTGACAAAGAAAGTATTCTTAGACCAGGGATCTTCGACGGATATCATCTATGGAGACGCCTTTGATCGCCTGGGACTAAAGGAATCAGATTTGAAACCATACAAGGGAACTTTGGTGGGATTCACAGGGGACCGTGTCAGTGTGCGGGGATACGTCGAAATTCCGACTGCCTTTGGAGAAGGAGAGTTTGTCAAGAAATTTCAAGTAAAGTACTTAGTATTGGCGTGTAAAGCCAATTACAATGTACTCTTGGGGCGAGACACCCTCAACAAGGTCTGCGCGGTCATCTCAACTGCTCATTTAACTGTTAAATATCCCGCCTGCAACGGGAAGGTCGGGATATTGCGTGTAGACCAGAATGCAGCAAGGGAATGTTATTTGAGAAGCGTGGCGCTCTATGGGCGAAAGGCCGCCAAGGAGAGCCATCGAATTACAGAAATCTTCCCACAAGAAGGATTTAGCTTGGACCCAAGAGATGATGCTGATGATTTTCGCCCACAACCTCTGGAAGAAACCAAGCAGGTGCAAGTCAAGGACAAGTTTCTAAAGATTGGCAGTGGTTTGACAACAGAACAAGAGGACAGACTAATCACCCTTCTGGGTGATAATCTAGATCTCTTCGCATGGACCATCAATGATGTACCAGGGATTGATCCCAAGGTGATCACTCACAAACTAGCCATACGACCAGGGGCGACCCCAGTCATCCAACCAAGGCGAAGAATGAGTGAAGAAAAGAACAAGGCTGTACAATTAGAGACTGAAAAGTTAATCAAGGCTCGCTTCATCCGTGAGGTACAATACCCAACGTGGCTCGCCAATGTTGTGATGGTCAAGAAGGCCAATGGGAAATGGCGAATGTGTACGGACTACACAAGCTTGAACAAAGTGTGTCCCAAAGATTCGTACCCACTTCCCAATGTTGATAAGCTTGTGGATGGAGCTTCAGGGAATGAACTTTTAAGTCTCATGGACGCTTATTCGGGCTATAATCAGATTATGATGCATCCCTCGGATGAGGAAAGTACAGCATTTATGACCAATCAGGCGAACTATTGTTACAAGACAATGCCTTTTGGTTTGAAGAATGCAGGAGCTACGTACCAACGGCTCATGGACAAATTTTTTTCAAAACAAGTAGGCAGGAATATGGAGGTGTATGTGGACGACATGATCGTAAAGTCCGCCAGGGCTAGTGATCATGAGGGCGATCTCAAAGAAGCGTTTACTCAGTTAAGAACATATCGAATGAAGTTGAATCCTGAGAAGTGTTCTTTTGGGATCCAGGGAGGAAAGTTCTTGGGATTTATGTTAACATCAAGGGGAATAGAAGTGAACCCTGATAAGGGAAGGGCGATCTTGGAGATGAAAAGCCCAACAAGTGTAAAGGAGGTTCAGCGTTTGACAGGGCGAATGGCCGCCTTGTCACGTTTCTTGCCAATGGCGGGTGACAAAGCGGCCCCGTTCTTCACATGTTTAAAAAAGAATTCAAAGTTTCAGTGGACAGAGGAATGCGAACAAGCTTTTACCAAATTGAAAGAAACATTGGCCACATTACCAGTACTCTCCAAGCCAACACCAGGCGTTCCATTAGTGCTCTATTTAGCGGTTACTGACAAGGCGGTAAGTACGGTGTTGCTCCAGGAAGAAGGAAAAAAGCAGAAAGTTATATATTTCGTGAGCCATACTTTACAGGGGGCAGAATTGCGGTACCAAAAAATTGAAAAGGCGGCTTTGGCGATTCTGAAAACTGCAAGGCGCCTCAGACCTTACTTCCAAAGTTTCCAAGTCAAAGTTAAAACTGATGTTCCCTTAAGGCAAGTACTTCAGAAGCCTGATTTATCAGGGCGATTGGTTAGCTGGTCAGTTGAGCTATCGGAATATGACATACAATATGAGCCAAGGGGCCAAGTCACAGTCCAGAGTTTAATTGACTTCGTGGCGGAATTAACACCCACTGAAGGAGAGAAGACTCAAGGAGAATGGGTCCTGTCTGTGGATGGATCCTCTAATAACACTGGAAGTGGGGCGGGAATAACAATCGAAAGTCCAGATAAAATGATCATTGAACAGTCTCTCAAGTTCGAGTTCAAGGCGAGCAATAATCAATCTGAGTACGAGGCTCTGATTGCCGGCTTAAGGTTGGCCATTGAGTTGGGAGTCCAGAAGTTATTTATCAAAGGAGATTCGCAGTTAGTGGTTAAGCAAGTGAAAGGCGAGTACCAGGTGAAGGATCCGCAACTGTCCAAATATTTGGAAGTGGTGCGCAGATTGATGATGGAGGTCAAAGAAATCAAAATAGAACATGTCCCGAGGGGACAAAATGAGAGGGCTGATGTGTTGGCGAAGTTGGCAAGCACAGGGAGATTGGGCAACTACCAAACAGTCATTCAAGAAACCCTGCCTCGCCCGAGCATTGATTTGGTAGAAATAAAGTTGAAAGCTGTAAAGTCAGTCAGTGAGGGCGAGCTACCTTGGATGGAATCGATTAAGACCTTCTTAGAGAATCCACCAAAGGAGGATGATTTGAACACGAGAACAAAACGCAGGGAAGCCAGTTTCTACACACTGGTGGATGGTGAGTTGTATCGGCGGGGAATCATGTCTCCTATGCTCAAATGTGTCGATACCAAGGACGCCCTCGGAATAATGGCGGAAGTCCACGAAGGTGTGTGTTCTAGTCATATCGGCGGGCGATCCTTGGCAATAAAAGTGATAAGAGCAGGATTCTATTGGCCAACCATGAAGAAGGATTGTTTGGAGTATGTGAAGAAATGTGAAAAATGTCAAGTCTTTTCTGATTTGCACAAGGCTCCACCAGAAGAATTAACAACCATGATGGCGCCCTGGCCGTTCGCTATGTGGGGGACTGATATCTTAGGACCATTCCCTATAGCGAAGGCACAAATGAAGTACATCATCGTGGCGGTTGATTACTTCACTAAGTGGATAGAAGCCGAGGCGGTGGCAACTATCACAGCCGCCAAGGTCAGGAACTTCCTGTGGCGAAGGATTGTTTGTAGATTTGGGGTCCCCATGGCGTTAGTAATGGATAATGGAACCCAATTCACAAGTAGTGTTACCCAGGAATTTTGTGCAGAAATGGGAATCGAGATGCGATTTGCCTCTGTAGAACATCCACAAACCAACGGGCAGGCTGAGTCGGCTAACAAGGTTATCCTGAAAGGTTTAAAAAAGAAACTGGATGAAGCAAAAGGGCTTTGGGCGGAGGAACTACCAGGCGTTCTTTGGGCATACAACACCACGGAACAGTCAAGCACAAAGGAAACCCCGTATCGTCTAACTTATGGAACTGACGCCATGCTCCCAGTGGAAATTGAAAACCAAAGTTGGCGAGTGGCTCGGTTTAATGAAAATGACAACGGAGAAAACTTAATAGCAAATCTAATCATGCTGCCCGAGGAACAACGAGAGGCTCACATAAGAAATGAGGCGGGAAAAGTGAAGGTGGCAAGAAAGTTCTCAACGAAAGTAGTGCCAAGAAAAATGAGGGTAGGAGACTTAGTGCTCCGAAAAAATACAATACCCGACAAACACAACAAACTTTCACCCAACTGGGGCGGGCCTTACAGGATTATAGGCGACGTTGGAGGAGGAGCTTATAAGTTGGAACAACTAAGCGGTCAAAAGGTTCCACGAACATGGAACGCCTCTCATCTAAAGCAGTATTTTAGTTAATAGAAACAACAAATGTAAATGAAGTCGCACTCTTTTTCCCTTTCTTTGGAAAAGTTTTTAATGAGGCGACATTTGTAATGAAGGGACAATTGTTCCCATACGAAAGAAAATTAATGAAAAGATCATTTCAACAGAATCGCATATATTTTTTAACTTATATTACGAGTTCATGCAATGCAAATCGTATCAAGGTATGCAATACCGCGAGTAAACCTTTCGGAATAAGAGAGTATCGCCTTCAAAAGTTAAAAGCCTTGGCAATTCTGGTGGCCACTAGAAACCAAGCCTCGTCGAAAAATCGGCTAAGGTATGTAAACCAAAATAACAACGAAAGTTGGAAACAACTAAAACAACGAATGAACTTAAAATGATATCCATTTAAAGTAGGGAAAAGGGGGCGACGCCCATACATGATTTAGAATGAAAATAAAAGAGGGCAATGCCCAAAGAAAAATTTCAACATAAAATAAAAAATTCAAGCCAGGTTCTCGTTGTTGGCGTTGTTGCCCTGGCTTGTCCCAGCTTTGGGATCTTCCTTCTCTTGATCCTCATTCCTGTGCTGCTCGTTCCCATCCTCGCCATCTTCTTCAGGCTCACTCTCATCATCGAATTGGGGAAGGAGGTCGAGGCTAATGTCATCATCACCAACTACTTGACCATCCTTGATCTCCTTCAGCCACCCAATGCGGGAAAGATCAAAGCCCGGCTCAACTACACTGATCTGCTCTTTGGCCGCCAGAAAGCCTTGAGCATATTGGAGAGAAGCACGCCCTATGATGGAAGCATTCAGGCGATCATATTTCTTTTCCAACTTCTGATATTTGGCTTGAGCGGTAGTGTGCTTGTCATTTATGGCTTCTTTAAGAGACTTGGTCTTTTGAAGAAGCAGGTCCGAAGCAGCCAAGTCTTCAGTTAACTTAGCACACTTCTCCTCAGCAGATTTCAGCTTTTTGTTGGCAGTCTCAGCATCAGTTTTAGCCCGCTCATAGGCTGTCTTGTAATCAGCTGCCTTCTTCTCAAAACGGTTCTTGGCTGAGATCAACTCCTTCACGCACTGAGCCATTCCCGCCACAGTACTGGCGGCAGAAAGCGCGTGATGGATCGCCATGGAAGCAATGTTGGGGGGGCCTTGACCGGAAATGTCCTTGTGAATCCGGTTGTCAAAAGTACGGGTCATGAATTCCAGCCCATTGAAGTGAGGATCCGACAAGTTCAGCAAGGGGGGAGGAGCCTCGCCACCAATGGCTGAGCTAGGGCCAGCTTGGTTAAATGGAGTTGGTGGGCGGTTGATCAGCGCGCTTGAGTCTTGTTGAGGGGGCGGGACATTGTCATGTCCCTTCTTTTTCTCAGCCGGATGACTTCTTGGATCGAGAGTCGATTGATGGAGAGGCTTACCACCAGCAGCACCTGAAGTTTTTTGACGTTTAGGGTCCCTGACGTTGTCAGAACCCGAAGTACCTTCATTCTTCTTCTTCTGCTCAGTTTCGGCGGCCCTCTTCTTCGCCGCCGCAGCAGACTGGGCGAGGTATTCCTTCATCTTGATTGGGTTCGCGTCAACCTTGCCTTTTCCCATCGTAGCTGTATGGAAAACACCAATTAGACGAGATACATGAACAAAAAGAAAAAGAAGTTACGTACAAAGATTATAAACTTACTAAAAAATTGATTTAAAGTGTCGGATTTCGACGCCTCAATCAAGTCGTGACCAGAAATTACTGGTAGTGTGCGGAGGTAATCGGCGACGCCTTGTTCAGATTCATCCAAGGCGTCGTATGAAACGGATATTTTTCGGCGAGGGTTCTTTGTCCAGTAAAAAGGGAAGAGAGGGTTATTGTCGGAATCTCGGAACAAGTTCTTTATTTCGGGCGACTCCATAACTTTAAAGTATTTCTTCTGCCATACTTTGTAATGGCTTTTAAGGGCGGTGAACCGACTCATGTTCTTACGGGCTAATAGTGGAACCCATTTTACAGAAGTAGGTTTAGTGGTGACTGATTTATAGAAAAGGAAGAACAAAGGATAGGTTGGAGTGAAACTCAAGTGTTCACAAAGAATTTCAAAGCAGCGGAGAAAACCCCAGGCGTTGGGCTGGAGTTGGCAAGGCGCCACATTCAGAAAAGAAAGAACGTGACATATAAACGGCGAGAAAGGAAGTTTGATGTTCAAGTCTAAGAAGAAATAGCCATAAACAAAGAAAAAATCGGGCGATTCATCGGCTGGTTCTTTACGCAACAGAACACAGTCATCTTCGCCACATGGGAGGACATTCAACAGATGATCTTCATTATTCGAGGTATCGGGATTTATCTTCGTGAACCCTTGAGCAGATATTCGAAGCGAACTAATGCTCCCAACGCTGCTCCAGATAGAATGCAACAGACATTTATCTTCAACTAAATGCACGTCAGAGCGCCATTCAGGTGAAGACAAATCTCCATTAGAGGAGAGAATTGAGTCTACAGAGCCGGCGGGACCGGAATCATCATGGGTAGAAGGCGAGGAGTGAATTTCAATTATAGAGGGGGCGACAACTTCCTCCTCCGTGGAGGGTGAAGAAAGTTCTAGGGAAGAAAGGCTAGCGTTTGGTAAAGACATGCGAGGCAGTTTCATAAAAAGAAGAAAGATGAACAAACTAAAAGTAAAAAGAAGATGAACAGAGTCAAAAGAAGAAAGAAGATGAACAGAGTCAGAGAAAAAAGAAGTAAACGAAGAATCTCAAGAAAGAGAAAAACTAATCAGGGGAAGAACTGTGGATTTGAGAAAGGAGAACGTCGGCGATAGGGGAGCACCGCGCAATGACGACGGCCGGAGGAAAAAAAGGTTCACCGGAGTTCAAAGAAGAGAATGAAAGCTGCGGTGAAAAGGGTTTTCAGAACAAAAGTTTTAAGAAAGTGAAAAATGAATGAGAAAAGGGGTTTTTATAGAAGGAGGAGAGAGAATGAATGGGGGAAGATCGTGGGTGAGAGAGAATGAATGGGGGAAGATCGTGGGATTTTGGGATTTGAAATTCGAAAAGGTAGGAAGCGAAAAGACGTTACTCCTCGAGACGCACAACTGAAAATTGCATTTATAACAAATGATGACGAAATCCCGGAAAATAAGGATACGTGCGTCAGTTGAAAAGACGTGATTGACGGTTATAACTAATGGCGACATATCTTTGAAACGGCAACAAAGGTGGCGAAGCGTGAAAATGGCGATGTAACAACGAAAGTAAAATGGCGATGAACGAATAAACAATAGAGGCGAACTACTGGGTAACATGATGAAGACATTTCGACTCAATTACTCGAGTCTCATGTCTTGGGGGCATGTGGACTGGGCGGGACATAAAGAAGATTATGTCCCGCCCAAAATGAACAAATAACCATTGAAGATAGCCATGGCGGGAAAGGCGACACGACGAGCTTCATTGCCCTCCCTTAGATGATGGACCCACAAGCCAGCTGGAAGATTCCTTTGGATTTGTCTTATATGTACATGGATTTGGGCCCTGATTGTCAGGCCCAAATATAGGAAAGATCTATATCATGACCACCCCCTCTATAAAAGGGGAGGTCATCCACTTGTACGAAACCAACTTTTTCAGCATTAATGAGAATATTCCTTTTATGGTAGTTTTGCTATTTTAGTGCTCTGCTAGGGTTTACTTTTTGTCTTTCTCTTACGTAAGCTTGCCCTAGTACAGAACAATATATAATCATCTTACAATTAAATATATGCTATAGAATATTAAAAAAAAAATTAAACATGAGTTATTCGATTCTGGCTCATACATTGATTCAAGCATTGAATGAAACAGACAAACAGTTACAGTGACTGATTTTTCAAACATTGATTACAGGTTATGAATGTGAGGCTGACGATACCAGATTTATTACTTGAAAACTCGTTTTGTCAAACAGTTAAAAACCCAATAGTCCAACAAAATTAAATATACAAGTAATGAATTTTACGTTACTTCCTGCATCGCATACAGAGGCAGTTTGGATATCCCTTATAAAAAGTATGAAAATTAGAAAATATCCAAGTGTTTTAAAATGTGTTTTTTTTTTATGTTTGCTTATAATAGATACTCAACAGAGTGAGAACCGAAGTGACATATGGGTTAGAAAAGGAAAAGTCCAATAATCAATTTTTGAACTGTGTATGTAATTTATTTTTTTATGTATAAAAAAAAGTGAGAACCAAAGATGAAAGATGAGAAATTGAGTTTGAAAGTGGTGAATGACTTACAGCAACAAGAAGACCAACTTCCACAGATGCAAACAAGATGCCAAGGAAAGCACCAATGCAGGCAAGAAAGTCTAATTTGTCAACCTTCCAGATATAACAAGCCTCATGTATGTTAATTAATCCAGGAAGTGCAGAGAGGATCACAGAAGCAAGGATAGCCACAGGGGTGTAGTATAATAGCCTTGAAAACAGTTTTAAGAATAGAACCACTGTTATGGCCATCACAATATTTGACACTCCTGTTTGACACCCTGCACTGAAATTCACAGCTGTCCTTGAAAATGAACCTGAAAGTTTTCACCATCAAAATATTAAAAAAGTCTGATAACCCCCCTCTTGCAATTTTCTGCAGCCACAGAAGAGAAGTATTATTGGGGCTGTGAAAACTGTAAATTACCCATAAGTTAGAGTGCATCAATATTTGGGAGGCGTTTAACATGGACCAGTTTTTTCTGGTCCATGGTTGCACCACTTGCTTTTTGACCTGCTATTGCAGGTTTCCCGATTTTTAAATAAAAATAAAAATACATATTTATTAATTACAATAATTAATTTGTGATAATTTTAATTAAGTTAATTAAAACCTAATTCTCCCTAATCTCTCCTCTCTTCTCTCTCCTCTTCATTTTCTACCTCCCAATTTCTGAAATCAAAACCTCTCCCCATTCTCATTTTCGTTGTTCTTCCTCATCATCATCACTCTGTTCTTCTTCTCCTTCTTCTTCCCTTATATTGTTGCTTCCTCTGTCTAAGACCAGCCTCCAAACCAAGCACATCTCCTATCCATGACCCATCAATCCTCCAAACCAATAACTGAAACCTCCATCTTCTTCTCATCTTCTTCATGTTCACCCATCGTCCTCCTCCTCCATCTTCTTCTTCCCTCCACATTTCCCCTTCATCTCAACAAATTAATAACTGAAACCTAGAAACCCAACACCAGAAAGCCCAGAAACAAAGCCACAATATTTTCATCTTACCCAGTTGGTGCTGTATGAGTTTTTAGCAAGTCATTCAAAGTCTGTGATGTAAAATTAATTTGCTTCCCGCAAACATGAGTTTTTCCGTGGCTCACCTTTTCTTTATGTTTGGGGCTTTGGGCATATTTGCATAAAGTTCATGGGTAACTTACTCATCATAAGGTTTCGGTTAATCACTGCACAAACACTTCCATCCCCTTCTAACAATCTCATTATAACTTCTGGAAATTCTTATTCTGTAATTATTAGTTTCTACTCATGGAGCACTGTCCTCTCTTCAATTTTGCTATAGTGACATACCTGTTAGAGCATCAAACCCCCACAACCAAATAACAAACCCAAAATTTTGCTCCTCACAAAACAACCTGTTAGAGCATCAAACCCCCACAACCACTAAACAAAATCAAGAACACCAAAATGAAAATAAAAATAACAAACTCACTCCCAACCCAGAATCCCCACCACCACCCAGATTTCACTCCCAACCCAGAACCACCACCACCACCAACCCAGAACTCCTCACAAACCCCAGATCCAAACCACCACCCAGAACCCACTCCCAATCCATGCCACCACCAGCCCAAAACCCCCCTCAAACCCAGATCCAAACCTCAAACCCATAACTCATACAAAATCGATGGAAAAGAAGAGAAGAAGAAGGTGGGTCGTGATTGAAGTCTCAACCCAGGAGATGCAATCGGATCTGGAAAAAATTTCGAAGGCACCAAATCTTGTGGTTTCCCTTCTCAACTTTTTTTGAAATTTTCCGATTTCACCTTCACCCAACCACCTTAGAGAAGATCCACGACCCAAAGCTTTTCTCTTTCGATTTTGTGGTGGTGGTGGTGGCGGCGTGGTTGTAGTGCGGCGGTCGGATTTAGGGTTGTGGGTGGTAGTGGTTGTTGGGTGGGAGGAAGAAAAGAAGAAGATGAAAATATTTAATTTGACCTAATTCAATTAACCTAATAATTAATTAAAGATTAATAAAATATGTTTTTTGATTTTTTTAAAAAAAACTTGTTATTGTGGGTCAAAAGGGGGTGGTGCAACTTTGCACCACATAAAAGTGGTCCATAATAAATTTTTCCCAATATTTGACCCAAAAAAAAAGTGCATCAATATATTCAATAGTATTTATAATACGTGATTTCTTTATTTAAAAAAAAAGTGATTTCTCAAAGAATTAACATGTGTAATCTCTAAATGATGTCTCAATTTACCGTTTAATCAATAAAATTTTATCATATCAATTAAAAAATGTGAGTGAGACACTATAAATTTACAGTCTCAATTTGTATACTACAAAACAGTAGTAACGCTTATATACACTTTCACACTAATTCTTACTTTCGATCGCATCACATCACATATTACATTTATTATTTTTCTCTATTTTCTTTATATATTTTGGTTTCTAAACAAAAAAGAGTGGTTCACTAATCTTTATTAATAAATTTATGTGGTTTCTTTAAATTTTAATTTACATATTGCTTCCTGAATCATAGATAAATATATAAAAATAATTATTTTTAAATGGACAGTTAAAATAAAAATGGGAGTATAATTTTATTAATCCACGTAGGTCCCATAATCAATGAGGTTTTATCCCAAGAGCAGGTTACATACACAACGTCACAACCCCATTAACTGCATATTTATTGACAAAGATTTCACCAGTCAATTTCAAAAAAAGAAAAGAAAAAAACTTACCAGTCGCCACATAGCATGAAGTTAATGATCCTGCAATGTTCGTGACTCCCATTGATAACATTTCTTTGTTCCCATCAAGATGGTACCCTTTGATGGAAGCAAAAGATCGACCAACAGCAATTGCTTCCTGAATCACAAGTTCAAGTTGCCATCAATCAGGGTCACACAATAACCAACAAAACTTAGAATAAGAAATAAATAATTTAGAGAAAATTAATCAAGAAATTAAGAAATTCACATACAGTGAGTCCAATAATTGCACAAATCAATCCAATTTTAGCTGCTTGTCCAACATTTTGATCATGAAATTGCAATTGGTGAACTGAACTTGGATTTAATCCTCCTTTGACATGCTTTAGTATATTAACCCCAATCTTATCAGCTTTAGACAAGTACACAATTAAAGTTGATAGGATCACTGATACAAGAGGAGAAAGAGCAGGCAACCAGAAAAGCTTTTTATTTCTTCTACCCTGATATCATATACATCACAAAAATAAATAGATGTATTGAAGTAGTGGAATTTTAATAAATAAATAAAAATTCATTACTTACAATAAAACGAGTTGCTAGAAGGAAAATCAGGAATGAACACCCCAGGACAAAATTCAGAGGGCTCCACTGTCAGAGGAATAGACAAAGAAAAATATGAAACATTAACAAAATATGACTTATATAAATTCCATGGTTCAAATTTATGAAAAAAAGATGAAAATGACTAAAAACTCACTTTTTCTCCAGAAGTAATTTGATGATGCAGTGATTTATAAACAGATACTAAAACTAAAACTACATCTGTTTTGGTGGTGAAGTGAGTAATCCCCAGAAGCCCCTTCAGCTGCTGAAGGCCAATAATGATGGCTGCACCAGCCATGAATCCAACAAGTGCAGCATGTGAAAGAAAATCCACAAGAAAACCCAACCTGAAATAAACTACTTGTTGGTTAATAATGGAAACTTGTAAAAAGAATTAAAAAACTTGCACAAGTGAAAAAGGAAAATTATGAAATTAACCACCTGAAAATGCCAAATGCAGCTTGAAAAATTCCAGAGAAGAAGGTCACAGTGAAGATTAGATTTCTATAGGCTTCAGGATTTGCAATAGGATCTTCCACTTTCTGGACCAGAGAAGATAACAGCATGGAGACTACAGCTGCAGGTCCAATTGCAATTTCTCTTGAACTCCCCATCAGAGGATATATAAGAGGAGGAACAATACTTGTATCTGAATGGGAACCAAAACAGATCAATTGTGAAATTCCAAAAAAGTGGAGCTTCATAAAAACAAAAATTGGAAATTTGCTTACACAGGCCATATTCAGGATCAACTTGTGCTAAATGAGCATATCCTATGCTCTGCAACATTCAAATGAAAATAAAAAGAGTGAAGGGAAAAATTAATAATCTTGGTTAATAAAAGTAATGTTTTGAGAATACCTGAGGAATGCAAAGGCTTGCAAGAGTTAAACCAGCAAGCAGATCATCTTTAAACTTTGAGAATGTGTAATCTCTTATCCAGGTAAGGATTGGGAACAAACTCTGCAAGAGTGAGAGTGCATGTCCCCAGAAAGTTCTGTTCTTGGATGAAAAACAGAACCTGTTGTTACCATGAGGCAGAATGGTTTTCTTGACTGAATTGAATAGCTTCTTCCATAGAGGGGGTGGATTGGGAGAATCAAGAACCCACTGGGACCTCCCTGGTTGAGAAGCATTCTCAAGGTGAAGAACCCCTTGCTCTCTCATGATGGAAGCTTCAGTGCATTGTTTTCTGAAGTGTTCTTGGTGATCTATAGTCAGCTGTATTTAATGTGCAACTCTCTGTAGTTTTCCCTTAATAATTGCACATTAAATACTCTTTAATAATTCTATTAGATTAAGAAAAATAGTTACTAGAAATAAATTTACTAAAAATAGTTATTTAGGAAAAATAAAAAAAAAATATAATGAGGAACGGAGGGAGTATCTCGTAAGCAATAAATATTTTTTTCCAAATTTACCCTCGTATTATATGAAATAAATGGTAAGATTTTGGAATATTAACATCTGACATAGAAATTTACACTCCTTTTCATATACAACTTTGAAATAAAACGGAGTAGAAAATATAATAGAGGTAAATTAGATAAAAGTAACTTATATATAAGTAACTTATATATAGGAAAGGGAAGATGTAAATATCACTCTTAAAAATAATATGGGTTGACACACTTGAAATTTAGGACCCCGGTTTGAGCCTCACCCCCAATGATATGGTTTGAATCCTCCTGTAGACATAAATCTCATTTCAGTGGGCATTCCAACTTAGGAAGATCTCATGACACTCCAACATGTCACTGAAGCAAGTCTTCGCTGGCTTCCAATGGGGTAAGAGAAGACAATTCTTCCCATAAAAAATCATCAATATGTTATTAACACCCTACCCAAAATACTAAAGGTGTCTCAATAAACTCTACCATTTTCCCAAAATAAAATCATGTAAGTATGTTTAACTATGCCCAAAAGCTATTTCAGATACAAGACTTACTCTATTTATTATAAGAACTTATTTGGCAAGACAAGAGATCTCTCAACGACGGCCAACACCACTCAATAGAATAAATTTATCTCTAATTTTGATTTTTACTTGCATTGATTGTTTTCTTAGGCCACCAAGAATTACTTGCTGGAAAGGGGCACTAGAGAGAGCTCTAATAGATAACACTCCACTGGTTGAGGAGTAGCTGTTGGAAGCCCTTTAAGATGTCTCCACAGGAAAGCATATATTCCTTGAGAACGTTGCTTTTGGTATATATTAGTCAAATTTTACTCATTTTTACCTTTTTTATTTTATTTTTATCAAATCACTAATTATATCCGGTAGTTTTGTAGGTGTGAATGAAGTTTTAATGTAATCAATTATAGTTCTTATTTTTAAGAACTAAGAACTTCACGTTAGCCCCCTCTAATGGTTAAAAGCTCATATTTTAGTTCTTAGCTCATAAATAAGAACTAAGAACCTTGCATTGGAGATGTTTTAGCAACAATGATATACTCACACCTCATTTTTTCTCCATTTCATTTCCACCTATTTTTATTTCTATCTCTCTCCTTTTATCATCTATCACATCTTATACTTTAGTGAATGGAAAAAATTTCATTAAAAAAATGTAAAATCTAGTTCAATAATCTTTACTTAGTCTAAATTCAAAATACTCATAAGGGGTTATGCCGTAGAAGATCTCATGGGTAAAAAATCTCATAATCACTTATTGAAAGAAGTTATAAGAGATAGCTTTTTTTTTGGTAAAAAAAGATAGCTTCTTAAGTTATTGTTCTTTAGCTGGTGTGATCTCCCAATCCAGACCACCATAAATGAAACATTACTGGGTAAATAGCCAACTTGGTCCCTGAAAGTGTCAGCCGTCTTCAACTTCGTCCCTAAACTTTTAAAATGGCGTTCGTGGTCCCTGAAAGTTGTATTTCTCCTTCATCAGAGGTCCTTGAGTTAAAAAAATCTTATGCTGTTAACGGAGAAGTGACGTGGCATTTTTTTTTTGAAAAGCAACAGCTGACTTGGCATGTGAACGTAAGGAATGTTTGAGAATGGTTCAATTTACTTCCCAAACATTTTTATGGACTGAATTGAAGTTTTTAAAATTTTCTCAACTTTCAAGGACTAAATTGAACTATTCCCAAACATTCCTTACGTTCACATGCCACGTCAGCTGTTGCTTTTCAAAAAAAAATGTCACGTCACTTTTCCGTTAACAGCGTAAGGTTTTTTTAACTCAAGGACCTCTGATGAAGGAGAAATACAACTTTCAGGGACCACGAACGCCATTTTAAAAGTTTAGGACGAAGTTGAAGGCGGCTGACACTTTCAGGGACCAAGTTGGCTATTTACCCAAAAATTACTACTACTACAAGATGCTTTGAATGTATTAGAGTTGAACAATTAATGTGGGCCGAAATGGAGCAACAGTTCAAAGACTTTGAATACCAAAAGAAGTTGGCTTAAATGCACTTTTGGACCCTCATGTTTTAACTTTTTGCGATTGTCAACCCTTATCTTTTTTTTCTACGAATGAGAACCCTATTCTTTCAAAACGCTTCACCGTTTACCCTTCCGTCCAAATCCGTCAAAAACTTGACGGAACACGCTGATATGGCCTTCCACATGGATAAAAGGGGGATTTAAAAAAATGGCTTAAATGCACTTTTGGACCCTCAAGTTTACATTTTTTGCGATTGTTGACCCTGATCTTATTTTTAGTTTGAATGGAGACCCTAATCTTTCAAAAAGTTGCACCGTTTACCCTTCCGCCCGTCAAGTTTTTGACGGATTTGGACGGAAGGGTAAACGGTGCAACGTTTTGAAAGATTAGGGTCTCCATTCGTAGAAAAATAAGATCAGGGTCAACAATCGCAAAAAATATAAACTTGGGGTCCAAAAGTGCATTTAAGCCAAAGAAGTAAGAGAGGTTTATCTATGCACCCTATATTCAGGGTCAAATTAAAAATAAGTACACATTAAATAAGTGGGTGCTAGTAAGTAAAGCACGATTCAGCTAGATGACAATTTTTTTTGTTACATACGGAAAGTTATTTAAATGACAATTTTTTTTTATAAATTGGAAAGATGTAGATGACAAATTGGATCAATTGTCTAATTAAACATATTTTTATAAATAAAAATTCAGTAAATTAAAAATAACAATTTTGTAAAACACACAATTTTTACATGTCATGTGATTGTGAAATGTGAAGTATCCTATGGTCTCTTAATTAAGCTGGCGGTTGAGCTTGGAATTAGGAAGGTAATTGCAGAAACGGATTGTCTGCAAGTCTTTGACATTTGGAAGAAGCATGGTGCTGGTCGTTCATACCTGGTTTCGATTATCAATGAAGCCCGGGCTATGTCGTGCTATTTTGATTTTCTTGATTTTAGTTTTATTCGTCGTAGAGCTAATGGTATAACTGACTTTTTAGCTCATAATCTTTTGATTTTGGCCACTGTGTTTGGGTGGAGGATGTTCCACCGGCCGTTAAGGATTATGTTGTTCGAGACTTTGTGCCTTTGGTTCCTTTGGCTAAGTTTTTAATAATACAAACAGTTTTAGAAAAAAAAAAAGTGTAGTATGTGACTATGTGTCGTGTAAATTAGCATTTTTCTCTTTTATCAACGTTTTAATCCCATGTAGTCTTTTACTTTTATATTTTAGTCCTTTCTTACGAGAAACTTCTGCACATATTAATTCTTACATGGGCAGTGTATTTATAATTAGGCTTAAAAGCATTTGTTGCCCCTGATGTTTCATGTTTGTGCAAAAGACACCTCTCATCTATTTTCGTCTATGTTTGTACCCTCAATGAAACAGAAAAGTGTAGCGAGTACCCCTCCGTTAGAAAACTAACGGAAGGGGCTGACGTGTTTTTTTTTTAATTCTCCTATTTTCCACATGGCTTTTCTATATAGAAAAAAATAAAAAAAAATAAAAAAATAAATGGTGATTATGGGTTTGCGATTAGGGTGGGGGATTGGGTGCTAGGGTTGGGTTGTGTGGGGTGGGTGGATTGCAATGGGTTCAGTAATTGCAGGCACTAATGGTGTCAACAACCCCATTGCTTCAATTTCAAACCCATCAACAACTTATAGCTTCGTCATGCAACAGAGCTTGAACATCGACTCTTTCCCTTTGGACCCATCAACTCACAAAGTTTCTTCAATAGCAACAATTTTGACAGTGGATTTGAAAGTGGGTTCTTCATGGGTGGGAGAAGCAACGCTTCAAATCCCCCTACTTTGATGGGGTTCGGCGGGTAAGTTGTGGTTCTGGATCTTGGGTTATGTTCTGGGGTTGGGTCTTGGGTTTAAAGTGGGTTGCAGTGGTGGTTCTAGGCGGTGGTTCTGGGTGGGTTGGGTCTTTCGTGGGTTGGATCTGGGTGGTGGGTGGTGGTTCTGAGGTGGTTCTGGGTGGGTTGGGTCTTGGATTTATGAGAGAGGTGCATGACTTGTAGCGGAGTGGGGTGTAAGGGACGGCAACACTGGTGTTCTCCGCCTCTCAATTGCAATTTTTCTTCCTTCCATCCACCATCTCCATGTGAAATTGTTAAAATTCTGAAGCAGGTTAGATTTTTGGAAGAAGAGGAACAGTGGCGAAAGGAGAAGGAAGAAGAAGAGAATTTGGGATTTCTGGATATTTTGAACCTTATCTTAATTTCATGAACTGGTAGATTGCTCCTTAAATGTATTTTTTGGTTTTGTTATTGTTTTTGGGTTTGGAAGTTTAATTTTATTCGGTTTTTGTTCTTGATAAAGGTTTTGAGATTTTGATTTTTGCTGTTTTGTTCTTGAAGAGGAACAGTGTTGTGCTTGTTTTGGGTTTTCTGGGGTTTGATTTCCTGAAGATGGTAAAGATAGGTGATTGAAGAAAGATTGAAAGAAGAAGAGGATATCAAGTTTATGATGGAGAATGAAGAAGATAAATGCTATAAATAAAATTGTGTTGCTTATTTTAACAATCCTACATGTAGCTCAGCTGGTTGATAAAATCCACGTGGCATTAGAGAAAATAAAGGAAAATGTAAAAATAATATCCACGTCAGCTCCTCCGTTAGGATTTTAACGTCAACCTGACGGAGGGGCATTCGGTGTACTTTCTCAAAACAAGGGGGGTACAAACGTTTACAAAAAAAGAGTAGGGTTATCATTTGCACTTTTGAAATACATCAGGGGCACCAAATGCATTTAAGCCTTATAATTATATAATTAGGGTGAAAGGTCACTTTCGTCCCTAAAGTTACAGGCGTCGGGCAATTTAGTCCATATTCTTTTGAAATGCCACTCGTAGTCCCTAATGTTTAAAAACGTCGATCACGTTCGTCCCTGAGTTGGATCCCATCAGTGAATGGTAACGACCAAGGTGATTTGGCAAGTTAGGTGTCAATGTGGACTTTCCACGTGGATTTGAATATTTTTTTTTTTTTTTTAGAAACTTAGAAACTTCAATTTAGTCTCAGGCCAAAATCCTAAATCAGAAAAACTCAAATCTTTAATTTCATTATATATCATCTTCATCCCCAATCATTTTCATTTTCACCAAAAAGAATCCAGAATCCAGAAAGACTGTTCTTCACAACGGATAAAGGCAAACAATGAAACAACAGGGCAAAAACCAGATTGAAGAACATTGCTCTGAATTCAATTCCCACTTTTGGTCCCTATTATACTATATTCAGTCCAATGCATTCAAACACAAGCCAGGTGATACTATTTGCGATCTCCCAGATTTAACCAATGCACTTCCCCAATTTACATTCCATGATTTCACAAAACCATACATCACAAAACTGAAAAATACACACTTTTCAGTACTAAGCAATACCCTTAGTAATGAATTTCATAATCAAGTGTCTTCATCTCTCAAAGTTAGATCTAAATGGAAATTTGAAAAATAAATGGTAATATTTACGACTAAAAAACTCTATGCCCTCTAGAAAAATTGTCCGTCGTTTTAGATTGAGGACAACCACCACTCGTCCCCCCCACCCCTAGTCAATTGCTGGAGAACAACCACCACCATCCGCCATCCCATCGCCCAAGCCACAACCCCCTCTGGCGAATAAGCACCACTGCCCCACACCGCCCAAACGCAACCCAACCCCCATGGGTTGCAAGAGGTTAGGGACAGATCTGAATGGATGTAGACAAATCTGCAAAACCCTTCATCAGTTCAGGAAGAAGAAGAAGAAAAAGAAGAAGAAGAGGAGGGAGGTGATGTCATAATGAGAGAAACAGAGGAATCAGGGGAGAAGAATCTTCGAGGATTGTATTGAGGATTTGGACGGATTTGGTCGATGTCCTGCCAAATTTTCTTAGTCCTTCACAAAAATGAAAAATCCCACTTTTCTAATTTGTAATTTTTCTGAAGTTTGGCTTGAATTTTTTGATGGCAATGGGAAGGGTGTGTTTGAATGGTGAATGGAGATGAGGGGAGGAAGGTAGCAAGAGAAGCCAATGCACAAATTGAAGTATTCTAGGGTTCTTACTTCCAGGGACTAAATTGAAGCTTTTAAGTTTCCCCCAATATTTAAATCCACGTGGAAAATCCACATTGACACATAACGTGCCAAATCACCTTGGTCGTTACCGTTCACTGACGGGATCCAACCTAGGGACGAACGTGATCGACGTTTTTAAACATTAGGGACCACGTGTGACATTTCAAAAGAGTAAGGACTAAATTATCCGACGCTTTTAACTTTAGGGACGAAAGTGACCATTTACCCTATATAATTCTCATAAATAGATTAAATAATATACTGTATTAATTTAAGAGCTTAATTTGTAACACAAAATTACACTGACTTCTAATTGTTTCACACCCCATCATCTTAAATAGTTACATGTTTAATTTCTTCAATTACATCTAAAGTTTACATACTCGCATAACAAATATTTGAATGGAGAGATTGAGCTCTTCTATCTCGCAAGCGGTGTCAGAGGGTCGGTGGACTCCGATGAAGGTGGCAGATGCTGGGGTTGGTTTGTCTCACCTCCTTTTTGCAGACGACCTTCTTCTTTTCACTAAGGACTCAGTTGCTCAAGTTACTCAGATGGGGTATTCTTGTTAACTTCTGTAAAGTACCTGGACTCCAAGTGAATGAGGCTAAGTCTCGTGTTATGGGTATGAAGAATCTAGAAATTGGCGTGAAGCAAAGGGTTTCGGAGATTACGTCTATCTAGTTTACACAGAAGATTGGGAGATATCTCGGTTTTCCCATCTTCCAGAAGTGGATTACTAACCGTGATTTCCAATCCATCCTTGACCGGGTTCACTCTAAGATTTCTTCTTGGAAGCATAAGCTCATGAATAGAGCGGGAAGGAATACCCTGGCTCAGTCGGTTCTAGCGACAATTCCCTCTTATTGCATGCAGCACGTGTGGATCCCTCAAGGGGTTAGTGACCAAATTGATGGTTCGATTCTAAAATTCATTTGGCGTGGGACAGTTGAGAGGGGTATTCATTTGATAAATTGGTCAAAAGTGTCACAGCCAAAGAACATGGGGGGGGCTTGGCTTTCGTAGTGCAAGAGATCACAATACAACGCTTCTTGGCAAGAACGTTTGGCAAATTTTGCATGAGACTCACAAGCCCTGGGTTCGCCATGAATGTTAAGTATGTTGGGCCCCGAAGCAACGTTTTGCGTACTGAGTAGAGGACGGGCTCGTATGTTTGGTGTTCGATTTTGAGGGCTCGTGATGTGTTGCGGGATGGCTTTGCTTTCAAGATTGGCAATGGCCAATCCTCCTTGTGGTATTATGTTTGGCTAGGGTACACAAAGCTTTGTGATAGGGTGGACTTCGTTGCAATTCACGATACCCAGAAGCGAATTTGTGATGTGGTCGATGGAGAACAATGGAGATTGGAAAAATTTGTATCCATGCTACCCTAGGAGTTAATGGAATTTATTCGAAAAGTCCCAGTGAGTATTAATGCCAGCATTCCTTATTGTTGTGCTTGGAAGGGGGACTTGTCTGGAGTTTATACTGCGAAATCAGGTTACCAGTGGGCCACCAGAGATGCTCACAGTTTGGGTGGCAATGCAGATCGTTCGTGGTCCTGGAATTGGAACGCCCGAGTTCCTCAAAAGTTCTCGTTCCTTTCTTGGCTAGTGTGCCATGATGTTATCCCTTCCAATATGCTCTGATTTCATCGTGGAATGGTTGCGCCCCCTGTTTGTGTTCGGTGCAATGCTTTCCCTGAAGCAACTCTCCATTGTCTGCGTGATTGTGAATTTGCTTGTAAAGTTTGGCTCCGAGCTAGTCTTAGCGCTGTTAGTGATGGGTTTTTGGAGACTAATCCTTTCACGTGGCTCCATAATTTTGTCCAGCAAGCTCCGGTAATAGCCTTAACGGTGTTGTGGTGCATTTGGTGTGACCAGAACAAATGGTGCATGGAGTAGAAGTCTACACCTCTGGAGGTTGTCGTCGCTCACGTGTTCGCAGCTAAGGAGGAGATCTTGCGTTTTTTCGCCCATGCGCCTCTTTCTCGTGCTCCGCGTGTTGTTTCTTGGACCCCTCTGCCTGCCTCCTTCGTTGCGCTTAATGTCGACGACAACGTGTGTTGCCAGCCCTTGCATGCTGGGTTTGGTGGTTGCCGTCGAAGGCCGGATGGTGCTTGGTTGCTGGGATTCATTGGCTATGGAGGGGACTCTAATATCCTACATATGGAATTGCTTGGAATTTGGCATGGTTTGTGCCTTGCCTGGAACATAGGTTTTCGCAAGGTTGTCTGTTATTCGGATTCTACTTCTGTAGTAGACATTTTGCAGCGTGCTCCCCTCCCCAGCACTAGTATGCTTCTTTGATTGCGAACTTTCGCGACCTCTAGGATTGTGGGTCGGAAGTTCATCTTCGCCATACCTTGCGAGAAGGGAATGCTTGTGCAGATCGATTTGCTTGCGAAAGCTGGTACGCGTCAGGATCTTGACATCCAGATCATCCAGGAGCCTCCTCCGGAGTTGGAGCCTTTGCTATTCGCTCATGCAAACGGTTCCACCTATGTGAGGGAGTAGTTTGCTTTGTGTCTTTTCTTTTTTTCTTTTTTTTTACCGGGGCCTAGCTCTGCCCATGAAAAAAAATATATATTGAATTTTAATGTAAAGAGGTTATATACTCACACTGTACATACACATTTATAAATCCTAAATTTAATTTCAACTTGATAATCATATTTATTTATTATTATTACTATTTTAATATATAAGGATTTTTTAATTAATTAATGAGTATATCATTATGCAAAGATTGCTCTATCATCTTAAGTGCTCGTTCGATATGTTGTATAATATAAGATCTGATAGTATAAGGCCTGCTAATATTAGGTATGATTGTATTAGGCCTAATAAAATTTTAATACTATACGATGTTTGATATTACACTATATAACTTGTCATTTTATTTAAATTAATATGAACCTATGTTTTGTGAAATATTGAATAATGATATACATTATAAAAATAAAAATAGTGTTAGTGGGTGGTAAAGATGGCGGTGGCGGCAGACATGGTTGTGATAGTGACGATGGTGGTGATGAAGGGTGGTGGTTGTGGCGGTGGCTGTAGAGGTGGCAGTGGTGTTGGAAGTGATGGGATGATGGTAGTGGCGGCGGTGGAGCGAGGTGGTGGTGGCGACGATGGTGGAGGGTTGAGGTGGTGGTAGTGGCAGTGGTGGTTTAGGCGGCGGCGGCGGCGATGGTGATGGTGGAAGTGGTGGTGATGATGGTTGTGGCAGTGATAATGGTGGTGGTGTCAACGGTAGAGGGAGGTGGTTGTAGCGGTAATGGTTGTAAGACCCAAGATTTTAAGCTTAGAATAAGTGGAAGAGATTTCCATTTACGATTAGGGTTGATGTAATGTGAAGGGAAACCTGAACAAGAGTTTACCAAATGAAATAAATTTATGAAGGAGAAAGTTCAGGAAAAGTCAAAGGATCGTATCGAAGTCGATAAAAGTTATAGCACGATCGTTATACGCTTAAACCTAGGTCAGAAACCCTAGTATATAGCTAATTTTCACTTTTAGGCACGACGGAAGTTAATTCCAAAAATCTTCAGAGAAATGTTAGAACTTCTCTTTTTCCATATATCACAATCGTTTCGAGGCGAAACTCTAGGATCTACGAACGTCCGATTCCAATCATCGGAAGTTTGCCGAAACCGAATCCCTGGTATTTCAAAACCCTAGAATTTCTCGACGATGAAGACTTTTTCTACTCAGAGCTTCAAATGAATATTCTACACGCGTACACCCATTTCTCTTGATGATTTCAATCTTTCTTCCGAAGGAATTTTCTATTCCGACATTCGATGCAAAAAGCAACTTATCGGGTAAAATAGTTTTACACCGACTATGCATCTGTTGCCAAAAATATAAGGAGACCTCATTTTAGTTTTGGAATTCTTTCGCCAAAACATATCTTAGAATTCATGAAGAATGACGCCGGAAAAATCAGATTCGCGAAACTTTCATTTCGCCGCGAATTTCCATCTTCTACATATAGCAAGAAAGGTGAGAAAATTTACAAGAACTCCTCCATTTCTCTCCCAAACCCGCGAGCTCCTTTGAAGAAGAAGGAAGAAGAGTTTTTCTTCATCTCTTGCTTGATCGTCGATTAATCAGTTGCTGCTTCAAGGTTTCGAGGTATAGTCGCTAATCCTTACTTCTGATCGCTTTTTCCATAGCTTTTCTGTAGAGTTTTCTGAGTGGATAGTTTATGGGTTTTTGCAAAACTATCCTGAATCTTTCATTTCTGATTCTAAACCTCTTCTATATGTGCCCAAGATCACTTCTGCCGGATTAGATTTTCCGTTATGTCGCCGGAATTCCGCCGGAATCAATTTGAACCTAAAATACCCATTTTTGGAGTTTTTGGTGTAAAGCTTCAACCTTTAGGCTGAAAACTATCGCCTTAGCTTAGTGCTAGTAGGATTAGTTGTCATAAACGTCGTTGGTGACGTCTCTGCAAAATTTGGTTTTTGGGATTTCAGTTTTGAAATTTCTAAGTTAAAAATCATGACCAAAATACCCCTGCGACAGTTTTTGATCCGATAATTTTTCCGAGTTCAGAATACCCTTAGTTACGGCTTATGAAAGCATAGGAACCAAGTTTGATCGAAGAAAAATCGAACCCCACAATTAACCAAAGTGGCCGAGCCCTATAGGGGGGAGGAGGAAAATTTCCTTTTCCGAAAACTTGTCCTTTCGCGCTAGATTATCGTACCTCGGAGTATGAACTACTTCGTGTAACCTTAGTGAGCATTGATAGCTTAGTTTCCGATAGATTTTGATAGAATTCTGTGGTTTTACTTTAAAGGTTCTTTTGAAGAATTTCCTGAAGATCAAGGAGCTCATTGTGAAGGAACGTTTGAGGAGAACGCTGGAATAACTAGAGGTAAGGGCAACTTACCTTACTAGCTAATGCTTTAGGTGTCGACGCATTCGACTTGATTTACTGTTTATGCACTTGTTTGTGTATGATTGGGAAAATGTTTTCTGAGGCTTCGGCTGACAATGTAGATGATTCATCTACTGACTGTTTTGAGATTGAATTATATGCTATGTGCTATGTGGGTAATCTAGGATGTGTGGTGCATGCCTTATATGTTAAGTGCTATGTGGTTATTGCTTATTATGTTGATATATGACATGTTGATTGATGGTGCTGAGTTATTTATGCTTTAGCAATGAAATCTGAGTTTCTGAATAGTGAGAATAGCGGGCAGGTCATGCCGATTTTATTTTGAGAGTTTTGGGGAAAGTTTGATAGGACGAATGAGATTCGGGCCTTGTTATGGTGTTTTATGGATCGAGACATTCTCTGGAGTCATTTGGGGATTTGGAGATCCCGAGAACTTATAAGAATTGCGATAAGGCTAAAAGGATATTATTTTGTGAAGAAAACTCATAAGACCTTAAACAACCTCTAAATCTTTAAGTAATGATAATAATCTCGAAGGAAGCTTAGGAGTCGAATCTTAGTTTTGGAAAACGAGAAGTGTCGTCGGATCCAAGTGTTGAGATATTGAGAGGTTTTGAGTATGTTGATACTCTTGTGCTCTGGGAGCAGTTGTGTTGTTGGGCTATCTGAGAGATAAGCCGGGAAACGGGTAGTTTCCGAGCATGTTGATGCTCTTTGCTCGTTGAGCAGTGTTGACCATCGGATAGAGATGAGTCGGATGATTCGAGGAATCATCATGAGTTAAGTTTATGCCTTCGGGTACAGTTTATGCCTTCGGGTACCGTTTATGCCTTCGGGTACAGTTTATGCCTTCGGGTACAGTTTATACCTTCGGGTACCGTTTATGCCTTCGGGTACAGTTTATGCCTTCGGGTACAGTTTATACCTTCGGGTACAGTTTATACCTTCGGGTAATTCGGACATCGACGGGGGATATGATCGACCGTGAGGTTAGGATCGACCTGTTGATTGTCGGGCATAGCGGAGGGAAAAGTCGACCCGCAGGGTTAGGACTGATCCGGCTATGTCAAGGTTGTAAGTGACACTCCGGGGTTATGGTCGACACAATGCCAGTGTTAGGACCAACTCAAACGTGCCCAGCCTATTCTTTCTGGAACCGTCGAGAGTGACGTTGCATTGACATATCATGCACTCTAATTGTATCGTTATGTGTTTTTGATGAGTTGATGTTGATAAACATCGTTATGTGTTTTGATGAGTTGATGTTGATAAACATCGTTATGTGTTTTGATGAGTAGATGTTGATAGATATCGTTATGTGCTTTGATGATGGAATTGTACTAGAGATTTGATAACATGCTATGTTTAAACCTTAGGGTAGACAAAGCAGAACTTATATGTATGTAGACAACATATATATATATACCCCTTATACTTTATCTGGTGTCTTGTATTCTCTATCCTATATTCCGTAAGTTGACCCTTGCACGTGCTACCTGTGTTTGGGGGGCTATGTATGCCCTTTTCGTCAGATGTCGTTGGTGGATTCTTCCGTGATTCCTCGTCGTTCGGGGAAGACCCGGAGCGAAATGACTACTATTGAGCCTTCGACGTGGACCCGGACTTCATGCATGACCAGATGGGAGTCGATGATGGAAGTATGGGGGATGGGTGATTAGAGTCTATTAAGGTTGGGTGTTAGTGTCCTAGCTCTGACTTATTCTTATTTTTGAGGGCTTGTGTTGCTGACACTTGACCTAACATTTTGGGATTGTACATTTTGCCTACGGGCGTTACACTTTTCTACTTTCCGTCACTGGAGGTTACTCGTGACGAGGTCGCTACTTACAGCGGGGAATGTTATATGTATTGTGTATTAGTTCTGTTACCTTTCGCATTTGGGTTTTATTTAATTCAGTCTTGTCTTAGTTATTATCAAAAAAAAAATATTTCACGTTTTCCGCATTAAGTTTACTTTTGGTTACTAAAGTGACGCCACCGAAAACGGGGTGTTACATTGTGGTATCAGAGCACGGTCGAGTCTTTCGGGAGTTGTTGGGGAATAGGTCTTCTGTGCTAGGTTGTGTGACTCTGCAAAGAGTAAAAATTGATTGTCTGCAAGCGATTTTTCGCTTAAAAATTGATTGAAGTTATTGCTTAATCATATTGTATAGTTATGGAAATGCTATCTTATGATGAGTACTAACTGTTTGCTTAACTTAACAGAACATGGTGAACTCTAACCAACTTGCTGAGATGGTGGCCACTTTGGTCCAAGCAATGACTGTACAGACGAATGACAATGCTCATAGGCGTGCTACTGAGGATACACGCGAGCTACACCGGCTTCAGAGAGAAGTAGCCCTGGACCAGAACAGAGGACTGAATGATTTCAGAAGGCAGGATCCACCCAAGTTCACGGGTGGGACTGACCCGAACAATGCGGATTTGTGGATCCAAGGAATTGAGAAGATTTTCGAAGTACTGCAGACTGCTGAAGGGGCTAAGGTGGGCCTGGCAACTTATCTGCTGCTGGGCGACGCTGAGTACTGGTGGAAGGGTACCAGAGGAATTATGAGAGCTAACCACGAAGAGGTGAATTGGAACTCCTTTCGTACTGCATTTCTGGAGAAGTACTTTCCAACTAGCGCTCGAGACGAGCGAGAGGCACAATTTCTGACCCTTTGTCAAGGGAGCATGACCGTACCTGAGTATGCTTCCAAGCTGGAATCATTGGCTAAGCACTTCCAGTTTTTCAACAACCATGTTGATGAACGCTACATGTGTAAGCGGTTTCTGAATGGGCTGAGAGCAGACATCGAAGATTCAGTGAGGCCTTTGGGGATTATACGATTTCAAGCTTTGGTGGAGAAGGCCACAGAGGTGGAGCTGATGAAAAATAGAAGGATGAATGGAGCTGGAACTGGGGGACCGATGTGGTCGAGTTCCCAAGACAATCTTGGAAAAGGAAGGTTTCAGATGAAGAAGCCTTATCAGCGCCCTACGGGCGAAGGTTATACCCTAGGACAGTACAAACCGATGACCCTTGCTACTGGAGGTGCAGGGAATCAAGTCGGCAACACGGACGTGACATGTTTCAGGTGTGGGAAGACTGGACATTTTGCTGACAAGTGCCCAGTGACTGGACCAAGATGCTTTAATTGCAACCGAGTGGGACATCGAGCTGTGGATTGTAAGGCGCCGAAGAAGGAGCCATCTGTTAACACTGCAAGGGGAAAGCGCCTCACTACTAGGGGAAGAGTTTATATCATGGACGGAGGAGGATCGAAGAAGTTAGCCAGAGGAGAGCGCAAGAACGACGGTAACCTTCTAACCATTCTTTCTCATTTCAGTATAATATATTCCATTACTCTCGTAGCGTGTGCAAACACACCTAACTTACTTATACTGTCTAAGCTTTGACCTTATAGTTATTATGCCTATTAATACCTTATTTGACCGTAGCTCGTATTTTAGCTATAGAAGTTATACGAGGTTTAGAATGACCCGCTAAGCTTAGAAAGTAGTCTTCTACCGATGCGTTTAAAAGGAAGCTAGAAGCTGAAGAATGAATCTCATAGAGATTTCTTATGGATAGTATACGTATGATGTCGAGGGCGTGTAGTTCCGTAGCGGAATCGTTGAGGATGTGAGGTCAGGATAATTGTGACTATTGGATGATAGGAACTCATTGACTGTTCCAGTGGGTTTTCTAAATTTCACCTTCGATGTATTAGGCTTGATCAACTTAATATTGAGGGGGTGATATTCGGAATCAGAGCTGGCTATGGACTTTGATAGAAGGATTGGTAAGATTAACTTGATTGGATCGAGGATTAGTCGAGCTGGGAGGAAAAAGTTCGCATTAGGTATAAGTTCCCTTGCGAAGGAGATATAGTTTGAAGAAATGGATATTCATTTAGGAAGCATTGAAGAATTAACGGACATTAGAGGTCCAAACTTGGTGAAGGTTCAGGTTTTAAGTCTATGAACTGTTGTCTTAAGTTTCTAGGACTCGAAGTTGGTTAGAATTTGATAGAGGGATTAAGAAGTTGATTGACGAGATGGTGATCAAGTTACAGAAAAGGGAGGTGTTAGTATTAAGATGAACACTTGAGGTTGTCATATTTGGACAAGTTGCTTAAAGTCTAAGAGTGAATGAAACTTGTTATGGATTTTGGTGATACGAGCTAGAGATTAGCGAGTGAATTTTGCTAAGTGGAATGAGAATCTTAGGGTAAAGATTGACTTCAGAAGCTGGAGATCATATTCGAGTAAGAGTTTTAGGGGTGTTATCATTGATGATTGTAGTTAACCTCGGCAAGTTGAAAGATGATATGTCTGTTGAGACGCCGTTGGTCAACATTGGGACTAGAAGAGTGAAACAATCGAAGAGAAAGCAGAGTGTTTTAGTGAAAATTATTTGGAATAAAGACACGGACGGTGTTATGTGAGAGTTAGAGGAAAAGATCAAGGAATAATATCCAGAACTATTACTGACCCTTAAGTTTCGAGGACGAAACTTTCTTTTTGGAGGGTAGTAATGTAAGACCCAAGATTTTAAGCTTAGAATAAGTGGAAGAGATTTCCATTTACGATTAGGGTTGATGTAATGTGAAGGGAAACCTGAACAAGAGTTTACCAAATGAAATAAATTTATGAAGGAGAAAGTTCAGGAAAAGTCAAAGGATCGTATCGAAGTCGATAAAAGTTATAGCACGATCGTTATACGCTTAAACCTAGGTCAGAAACCCTAGTATATAGCTAATTTTCACTTTTAGGCACGACGGAAGTTAATTCCAAAAATCTTCAGAGAAATGTTAGAACTTCTCTTTTTCCATATATCGCAATCGTTTCGAGGCGAAACTCTAGGATCTACGAACGTCCGATTCCAATCATCGGAAGTTTGCCGAAACCAAATCCCTGGTATTTCAAAACCCTAGAATTTCTCGACGATGAAGACTTTTTCTACTCAGAGCTTCAAATGAATATTCTACACGCGTACACCCATTTCTCTTGATGATTTCAATCTTTCTTCCGAAGGAAGTTTTCTATTCCGACATTCGATGCAAAAAGCAACTTATCGGGTAAAATAGTTTTACACCGACTATGCATCTGTTGCCAAAAATATAAGGAGACCTCATTTTAGTTTTGGAATTCTTTCGCCAAAACATATCTTAGAATTCATAAAGAATGACGCCGGAAAAATCAGATTCGCGAAACTTTCATTTCGCCGCGAATTTCCATCTTCTACATATAGCAAGAAAGGTGAGAAAATTTACAAGAACTCCTCCATTTCTCTCCCAAACCCGCGAGCTCCATTGAAGAGGAAGGAAGAAGAGTTTTTCTTCATCTCTTGCTTGATCGTCGATTAATCAGTTGCTGCTTCAAGGTTTCGAGGTATAGTCGCTAATCCTTACCTCTGATCCCTTTTTCCATAGCTTTTCTGTAGAGTTTTCTGAGTGGATAGTTTATGGGTTTTTGCAAAACTATCCTGAATCTTTCATTTCTGATTCTAAACCTCTTCTATATGTGTCCAAGATCACTTCTGCCGGATTAGATTTTCCGTTATGTCGCCGGAATTCCGCCGGAATCAATTTGAACCTAAAATACCCATTTTTGGAGTTTTTGGTGTAAAGCTTCAACCTTTAGGCTGAAAACTATCGCCTTAGCTTAGTGCTAGTAGGATTAGTTGTCATAAACGTCGTTGGTGACGTCTCTGCAAAATTTGGTTTTTGGGATTTCAGTTTTGAAATTTCTAAGTTAAAAATCATGACCAAAATACCCCTGCGACAGTTTTTGATCCGATAATTTTTCCGAGTTCAGAATACCCTTAGTTACGGCTTATGAAAGCATAGGAACCAAGTTTGATCGAAGAAAAATCGAACCCCACAATTAACCAAAGTGGCCGAGCCCTATAGGGGGGAGGAGGAAAATTTCCTTTTCCGAAAACTTGTCCTTTCGCGCTAGATTATCGTACCTCGGAGTATGAACTACTTCGTGTAACCTTAGTGAGCATTGATAGCTTAGTTTTCGATAGATTTTGATAGAATTCTGTGGTTTTACTTTAAAGGTTCTTTCGAAGAATTTCCTGAAGATCAAGGAGCTCATTGTGAAGGAACGTTTGAGGAGAACGCTGGAATAACTAGAGGTAAGGGCAACTTACCTTACTAGCTAATGCTTTAGGTGTCGACGCATTCGACTTGATTTACTGTTTATGCACTTGTTTGTGTATGATTGGGAAAATGTTTTATGAGGCTTCGGCTGACAATGTAGATGATTCATCTACTGAATGTTTTGAGATTGAATTATATGCTATGTGCTATGTGGGTAATCTAGGATGTGTGGTGCATGCCTTATATGTTAAGTGCTATGTGGTTATTGCTTATTATGTTGATATATGACATGTTGATTGATGGTGCTGAGTTATTTATGCTTTAGCAATGAAATCTGAGTTTCTGAATAGTGAGAATAGCGGGCAGGTCATGCCGATTTTATTTTGAGAGTTTTGGGGAAAGTTTGATAGGACGAATGAGATTCGGGCCTTGTTATGGTGTTTTATGGATCGAGACATTCTCTGGAGTCATTTGGGGATTTGGAGATCCCGAGAACTTATAAGAATTGCGATAAGGCTAAAAGGATATTATTTTGTGAAGAAAACTCATAAGACCTTAAACAACCTCTAAATCTTTAAGTAATGATAATAATCTCGAAGGAAGCTTAGGAGTCGAATCTTAGTTTTGGAAAACGAGAAGTGTCGTCGGATCCAAGTGTTGAGATATTGAGAGGTTTTGAGTATGTTGATACTCTTGTGCTCTGGGAGCAGTTGTGTTGTTGGGCTATCTGAGAGATAAGCCGGGAAACGGGTAGTTTCCGAGCATGTTGATGCTCTTTGCTCGTTGAGCAGTGTTGACCATCGGATAGAGATGAGTCGGATGATTCGAGGAATCATCATGAGTTAAGTTTATGCCTTCGGGTACAGTTTATACCTTCGGGTACAGTTTATACCTTCGGGTACCGTTTATGCCTTCGGGTACAGTTTATACCTTCGGGTACCGTTTATGCCTTCGGGTACAGTTTATACCTTCGGGTACAGTTTATACCTTCGGGTACCGTTTATACCTTCGGGTACAGTTTATACCTTCGGGTACAGTTTATACCTTCGGGTACCGTTTATGCCTTCGGGTACAGTTTATACCTTCGGGTACCGTTTATGCCTTCGGGTACAGTTTATGCCTTCGGGTACAGTTTATTCCTTCGGGTACCGTTTATACCTTCGGGTACAGTTTATACCTTCGGGTACCGTTTATGCCTTCGGGTACAGTTTATGCCTTCGGGTACCGTTTATGCCTTCGGGTACAGTTTATGCCTTCGGGTACCGTTTATGCCTTCGGGTACAGTTTATGCCTTCGGGTACAGTTTATACCTTCGGGTACAGTTTATACCTTCGGGTAATTCGGACATCGACGGGGGATATGATCGACCGTGAGGTTAGGATCGACCTGTTGATTGTCGGGCATAGCGGAGGGAAAAGTCGACCCGCAGGGTTAGGACTGATCCGGCTATGTCAAGGTTGTAAGTGACACTCCGGGGTTATGGTCGACACAATGCCAGTGTTAGGACCAACTCAAACGTGCCCAGCCTATTCTTTCTGGAACCTTCGAGAGTGACGTTGCATTGACATATCATGCACTCTAATTGTATCGTTATGTGTTTTTGATGAGTTGATGTTGATTAACATCGTTATGTGTTTTGATGAGTTGATGTTGATAAACATCGTTATGTGTTTTGATGAGTAGATGTTGATAGATATCGTTATGTGCTTTGATGATGGAATTGTACTAGAGATTTGATAACATGCTATGTTTAAACCTTAGGGTAGACAATGCAGAACTTATATGTATGTAGACAACATATATATATATACCCCTTATACTTTATCTGGTGTCTTGTATTCTCTATCCTATATTCCGTAAGTTGACCCTTGCACGTGCTACCTGTGTTTGGGGGGCTATGTATGCCCTTTTCGTCAGATGTCGTTGGTGGATTCTTCCGTGATTCCTCGTCGTTCGGGGAAGACCCGGAGCAAAATGACTACTATTGAGCCTTCGACGTGGACCTGGACTTCATGCATGACCAGATGGGAGTCGATGATGGAAGTATGGGGGATGGGTGATTAGAGTCTATTAAGGTTGGGTGTTAGTGTCCTAGCTCTGACTTATTCTTATTTTTGAGGGCTTGTGTTGCTGACACTTGACCTAACATTTTGGGATTGTACATTTTGCCTACGGGCGTTACACTTTTCTACTTTCTGTCACTGGAGGTTACTCGTGACGAGGTCGCTACTTACAGCGGGGAATGTTATATGTATTGTGTATTAGTTCTGTTACCTTTCGCATTTGGGTTTTATTTAATTCAGTCTTGTCTTAGTTATTATCAAAAAAAAAATATTTCACGTTTTCCGCATTAAGTTTACTTTTGGTTACTAAAGTGACGCCACCGAAAACGGGGTGTTACAATGGTAGTGGTGGGTCATGACAGGATCTAGTGGTGGCGGCGATGACAATGACGATTGAGGTGGTGGAGGCGGCGTCGGTGGTGGTGGTGGGTGGTGGTGGCTTATACATCACATTCTTATCGTGCCTTATCCATTATCTATAAGGTGAATTAAATAATTCATCCTTTTAATGTATAAGAGGGGATTGATGTATAAGTTTATACAATACAATATTAGCACCAAACAATAGATAAGTCCATGATATATTTAATAAACTTATACTATCATGCATAATACAACGTATCAAACAAGCCCTGAATGTAGAATACTAAAATGGTTGGTCATTTGGATGAGAAGGCAGATCTAATTAAGTTCTGTTTGGGTCAATTATATTTAATTTGGTTATTATGGCTCATGAAGATCTTGCTGGCGTAATTTTATTTTTGATTTACGGAAGAATATATATGTCAGCACCTTTTAATTTTTCAATAAGAAAAATAATTGCAGGGGAAAAATCTAGCTTTTAGTAAACACATTACTTATAGTTATTTTTATAGAATCAGAAAATGTGTCAATACTCAATAGCTTACTTTATCTCTATATTATATTCATTTGTACTATCAGAAACATGTGTTAATAATATATTTAATTAAAAGGTACCTATAAAAAAGTGTTCACAATATAGTTTCTATATCAAGTTTGGTGGATTTTCTTTTAATAGTTGTTTTCTTCTCTTTACTCACTATTTGTAGGAAAAAGAATAAATTTGTAGTTAAATATTTAAGTAACGGAATAGAATCAAAATAACTTTTATTAATTGGAAAATAACCATATTTGAAAATTAATGCATTTTACAAGCAGATACCTGAAACTTTTCATCTCTAGTGGTGGTGTTGGACCTTGAATGATTTTTGTGGCACGACGGAGCAGTGTTGCACAAGGTGGGAGTGTACCTGCAAAAGACACTGCGACATTCAAGTCAGTGAAAAAGTGAAAAGAGGATGTCAGAGTCTAAGAAAGAAGTATAAGTTTAGCATAATGAATAATGTGTACATAAATGAACGACTACACATGTATTTATAGTTTGGTGTCCTTCTTAACAGTCTCTTAAAATCTTTAGAAGCCTCTAATTAAGGAGGTTTTCAGAGATTGTAGCTGTCCTTGGGCAGCTTCGCTTGGTTGTTAACGAGCAGGTGTGAGTCCTTGCACTTCAGTCGTGTCACGAGATGTTCCTTAACTAAGTCATTTTGTCAGCCTCTACGGTGCCCGCTTAGTCACAAGACATTTGAACTGACTAAGATGCTTGAGCCTTTTGGACTAACTGGAACAAGAGCCCCCAGCTTGACATGTAACTTGTGCAATGTCAAGTTATTCAAACATAGCCCAAAATTATTTGCTCGATGTTTTCCTTGGCTGTGATGATATCTTAGCACGCTTTCCGGTTGTCTGTTGTTCACTTTTTATATGAACTTTCAATTTCAAAAATCTTTTTTCTTCGTTCAGCCAATTTGAATCCGGAAGTTGAAATTACTAAAGAGACGTGTTTCCAATAGTTGTGTCTTTAGTAATGATTGTGTTGTTATAAAGTTTGAACTCTCCACGTGGGTGGCTCATTTTAACTTTCGTGCTTCACTCTACATTTCACAATTGTTCGAATTCTCCCATTTTTTGAATTACTTAACCAAAAACTTAGATGGTTTTTCCCATTATCTCATTTTACCAATTGCCTAGATCTTTGAACTTGTGAGACAATCATCATTCTTTTCTTTGTTCAATTCTTCCAGGATCTTTAGATATTTTCTTTTTTCTTTCCCTTTTTTGATTTCCCTTCGTTACTTCTCTGTCTTTCATCAAAATGCAACGAGAGAATCATAGTGAGAAAACGATGTTCCTTTTTATGGGTTGAACCAAAGATTTTCTTTCAAACCTAGTTAAATAAGTCTTGTAAAATTCTCATTTGAACGTCTTCCTCAATCCTTACTTTTCCTTTTCATGGTCTCTGTATTATTGATCGAGACTTCACTTATTTATGTTTAGAGGGGTTCGTCCTCATTAATATCAATATTATTTGTCTTAGACACATCTAGCGAGCTCTTGATACTCCCACTTCTTCTTCTAGGGTTGACTAGACCCATTACAAGGTTCGAGAGTGTAGCTCTTCTTTCCTTCCCGACTCTAAGGGCCGAATAAATGTATAGTATAGATAACTCTGATGGACGAGTTATCCTACAACTATCGTTTCATCATTCCAGACTCTAATCCTCGCGTTTTCTTCTCGTGATATGAGGGGGTCTCAAGTATATATACCTATGTCTGGACTGAGCTAAGACTTAGGGTTCCTTTTAATCATTTTGAAACTTTCTTTCTTAGGAACCTACAAATAGCTTCAACTTAGCTACATCCAAGTATGTGGGCTCTTGTTAGAGCATATCGAATTAAATTCGACTACTTTTTCATTCCAGACCCTTCATCATTATTATTTTTTATATTTATGATGTAGCTGCTCTCGGAAGTGTTTTCGTTTCTCTTCATCGTAATGTTGGAAGAAAAATCATAGAAGGAAATTCAATCCGACAAAGATTGGCTCAAAGAATATTTTATATTTATCTCTGCTTCTCCGGATCAAACTCCTCTTTTGATTAGGGAAAACAATTCAAAGAAGTTTCTTCAAAGTTGGAAAAGGAATAAATTTTTCAAAGAAGTAAAAGAATACTCCACTCCTCGGCTTCTTTGGGATTAAATGAATGATGATACTTTAACATCTTAATTTCATATGTTTGTAAGAAACGAAATATTTTACCTACTCGAGAGATAATCAATTGTATCTATCCTGCACTTAAAAAATATATAGGTACCCGAAAAGTCAAGCTTATTCTGGCTTTTAATGCACCCATTTACTATCTTATTCACGCATTTCTCTTGACTTCTTCTTTTCAGAAAAAACTTGAAACGTCTTCCTTAGATTCGATGGGCAAGATGCTAGACATCAACTTTGAGAAAAACCTTTCAGACAACTCTAAGGACATTGACTCAAACATTGCTTCAAAAGGGGCCAAAAATACCAGTGCACCCACACCTCTTCGCGGGATGTGTTCCCTTACCGGAGGAACGAATCCTCTTCCTCAACGTGAAACTTTCTAAGGTGAGAGCGACCTTGGGCTGATCGCTATGGAAACATTTGAGGCCACCCCATTCGATGCATCCCTTATTACCTCAAGTAGAAAGAGAGAACGAACGACCCTTTTACAATCATGAAGGATAAAACGCCCGAGGATGAAAATGAGAATATGATAATATGAGATTATGACTTCTTGAAAGAATCTTTGGATTTCGAAGTCGCAGACTAACTTCTCGATGGTCACTTCTCCCTTGAGTCTTTTGAAGATATTGGTCCTTTAGAGACTCTAGATTGGATTGTGAGACGTGCCTTAAGGGTTTCTTCTACCTCTCTCATTCTCAGAATGGTGGTCCTTACTCAATTTGAACAAGATCTTTATGAAAACGCCTCTTGGTATCTTAAAAAAGTAGTTGAAATCAAAGGGCTTGATGAAGGTATGAAAAACGGTAGAAAGGGGGGTTTGAATAACGTTTTCAGAATAAAACTTCCACCTTAAAGATTTTAACAAATCTTTCGAGAACGAAGTGCTTAAGATAAGAGATAGAAAAGCACACAAGGATTTTATCCTGGTTCACTTGATAAATCCCTCAAGCTAATCCAGTCCACCCGTTAAGGTGATTTCTTCCTTCTTAGAATGAAGGCAATCCACTAATCAGGTAAATGTTACAACTGCACTTGAAACCTACAAGTGACTAACAATTACACTGACTTAGCTCACACTAAGATTCACTCTCTTAGTCTTCTCTAGGATCCGATCAACCTTGATCTCCTAAAGGTAACTAAACAACTGTTTAAGAAAGAATGTTTACAAGGGATTTGCTTCTGAAAAGCTAATAGTAAACACAATGAATTTCAGATGAAAGAATGCTTAGAAGGTTTTGAATATAGCTTGCGCGTGAGTAATTCTTCCAACCGCATCTTTCAATCTTCAGCCTCTATTTATACTCCAAGGATTAGGGTTTGAACGCTGCATGGAAATGCTACCGTTGGAGGGCAGTTCTGGAAATTCCAGCTTCTGCTGTGGCTGAGAATGTTAGGTAGGTCGTCAGGATAGTACATTTGCTTTTGTACTTGGATAGTGACTTGACCTTTAAACCTAGTAGACTTCTGATCAGGGGAATGCTTCATGTTGGAACTTGTGAAGCCAGTTGATCAGAGTCAGAGGGAAGCACAGATCCTCTGACCGTTGTATCTTCTGATTCTGAACTCAGAGGGAAGTACATGGTCTTCAGAGTCATCTTGCTTCTGGACATCAGAGTTTCCACTTTTCAGCTTCTGGATCTTCAGAGTCTTCTACACCGTCATAACATCTGAGCCTTCAGAGTTTCTTGGTTGTCAGAACGTCTGGATCTTCAGAACTTCAAGTGACTGAGTCCATATCAGAGCTTGTGTGACTTCAGATCTTCTGAAGCGTTTCTACTGTTCAGAGCGAACATATATGTTGCGAAAGCGTTGCTTGGGTCACTCTTTATGCACAGTGCTTCTGATTTGTGTGAGATTGAATTGAGGTCAGAGCCTGTAAATAGCACACTCAGAAAAACACGTTAGAGTACCATAATTGTTCATACTAAAATGTTAACTTGTAATAATCAAAACATAGAGTTGTACTACTCGATCAGAACTTGATCTTACACTTGAGTCTCACGCTTGAAGATCGAGAACGAGACAAAAAGGATGATTTCAAAGATTAAAGAACTATGTTATGAGGTTGTCCCCCACAACTCCTTGCTAAAGATCTCAAGTTTAAATTCTCTAATGCTTAAATTGAAGCTTTCACCTTAGTTGGTTCTTTGAAAGAGAAGGAAACCCAATTGACTCATCTACAACAATATCAAGGCTCCAATTTGGAAAAAGCTTCCTCTGCTTTTAAGAAAGAATGATCCTTTTCTCTTGCTCACGCTGAGAAGCAAAAGAATAAAAAAAACTTTATATATCATAGAACAACGTGAGTTCAAGAATCATAACTCTTTACATCGTTTTATCTGAAGATTTTGAAGTGGCCTTCAAATATATTGTCGAGCAACTTGTCATTTTGAACCCTGACCTAAAAATAGGATGCATTTTTTGTGATAGGGTTGTGCGAGACAAAATAAATTTTCAAATGAAGCGGAGTTTCTCGTTCATAGTCGATACATTTTTGACAACCATTAGGAACTTAAGGGGTTTTATCTCTTCAAATTATCAATTTTCAAGATCATGTGGAAGCACCATCCTTTGCATTCATTCTAATGAGACAAGAATTTCAAATAGATTTTCATACTTTCACCTTTTATTAACACTTGCTTTTCTTTCTTCTTTAAGAAGGATGACTATTTAAACATTTTATCTAGACTTTTTAGGCCCTAAAATTGGTTGAATGATATAATTCACAATAATTATGAATACATCTCATAGTTTTAATTTTTTTTGTCTTGCATCACTCACATTTTATAATTGCTGAGCAAATAGACTGTGTTCCTTAAATGAATCGTTTACCTCTGCATTCGCCAAGACGAAAAGACAATGTTCCTTAAATGGATCTCTTGTTTTTTCATTGAGATAAAAAGTTTGCATTGCTTACATGGATTGCATACGTTCATCTTTATCAAGACACAAAACTATGTTGCTTAAATAGATCAGTTGTTTTTCTTCGATATAGATAGATTGTGTTCCTTACACGGATTGCTTACGCCCTCCTTTATAGTGATGAAAAGATTGTGTTCTTTAAATGGATTGCTTCATTTTTACCAAGTTAAATGGACGCTCCCTAAGGAATGAATCCCCTTCCTTTTTCCAATGCACCCATACTAGTTTTCGATTAGTTTGTCCCCCCAACCACACTGTGCTGGGAGATGTTGGCTATGATACCATTTGTAACATGCCGATCTAACGACTGACCTCTCGGTAACAACACGAGTCTTCATAGTGCGCTTTGTCTTCACTTGCGCGCTTCCTGAAATAACTTCCTAAAAAGTCACCCATCACAATATTGCTCCAAGGCAATCCTCCTTAACCTTTGAGTTTTTATGAGTTGGGCTCCGAAAAGAAGATGTATATTGTTATCATGAATAGTACCAATCAAATATTTTATGGCCTCCTTATTTGAATTGTCTCATACCTATATAATCTCAAAATACCTCTAATTCGGGTGCGAGATCAGTCCAATCATGTGTCTTTTTTCCTAGAAGTCTTACAAGGAGTCGCACCTTGTATGTGCCTTCTCATTGCATCGTTGATCACTCCCTGCACTCGTCAACCGCCCGGGTGTCACAAGCAGCCACCTCTTGTACCAAAAAACAACGCCAAAAGAGCCTAAAACTAAACAAATGTACCATAACAAAAACGAAAAAACAAAAGAAAGAGCACCTTAACGCTCAAGAAGCTACAACTCCTTCTATTCCATTTCAGAACCGCAAATAGCCTCTTTGTCCCTTCTATCAACTCCAACCCCTCAAATTGACCAACATGGCAAGTATTCTTCGCCCGCGTAAAGTAACCACCACTCAGAGCAAGAGAAATCGTGGACGTGGCCACATCAGAAATAGAACCTCCTACAACAACTACAACCAAATCCTCACAAGTGGCCAGATCAGATAGGACTTACAACTTCTCTTAGCTTTTTAGGACGTTGTCGCCCACGAGGTTTAGAAATAGTAGCTCGAAGATTCATGATAGTTATGAGGTCAAATTTACTAAAGTATTTTCTTACCTCTGTTCCTTATTAACTGTCAATTTTGAAGAAAAAAATTTGTTCCTATGTATGTGTCCACTGAACATTTTAAGAGAGCATTAACATTATTGCGCTTTTTAATATGTGTTTCTTCTCTCTCTAGACAGTTAAATAGGAACAGATGTAGTATATTATTGATCCCCCGCATCATGCATGGATGAAATAAGAATACTTTATCGACATACATCATACATTTTCATATTTCCTCTCTCGTTTTTCTTTTTTAAATACGTATATCACCGATTTACGTTTTTTTTCTTCTAATAATAGTTATATTTTAATTCCATTTTTTTTTCTAATTTGTTATGCTTTGAATCAATATACAAAAACAATTTTAATCTTTCAGTGTATATACAAAAACATAAAATACAAAAAAATTGAGTTAGTTTTCAAATCAATCCTTTAAAACTATTTAATATGAATTTTTTGATATCATTTTGAATGTAGGTTATTACATTCTTTTTTTTATCTTGTAATATAAAAAATAACCAAATCATTAAAAAAAAAACTTGGACAACATATATCAAAATGGTAAAAAAATCACAATTAAATTTTATTAATTATTTTAATGTTATTAAAAATCATTAAATGTTATATTAATACAGTAGTTATCTTTGAAAAAAATCACAATTGAATTTTGTTAATTATTATAATGTCATTAATAACTATTAAATTAAATATCAATAAATTAATTATTTTCAAGAATATGAAATTATTCAATATTTAAATTACTAAAAAATCAAAAAATATAAATATGACATCATCTGCCTACTAATTATAGTATGAGAGAAAACTTATGAAAAAAGACCTAGAATAAGGGGGTGACAGTTGTCGAAGTTGCCACTTTTTGGTTTCGAAAATAGCATGTAGTAAGTGTTAGAGCATCTTCAACAATGAGATCTTATTTTGTAACTTAACTCACTTTTTGTAGGCCAATATTGCCACATAGGATTTAAGGCACCCATAAAGTCCTGATACACATTTCGCTCTAAGGGTTTGAATCTTACTTTACTTTTAGTTGGACCCACAATACTCAATATATTTATATTATTTATTTTACATTTCTTGTATTAAATAAAAAAGAAATAATGATTATTTTATTTAAGATGATAAGATCTCACTTTAGAGGGTAACCAACTTAGGCACGAACTCTAACTTTTTCTAAAATCTCACGCCATGTAGAATAGTTGAAATGGTGAAGTAAGATTAAAATAGAAATCTTCATTGAAGATGCTCCTTGCTTTTTGTGACCAAGGTGCATTTTACCTACCTTGCTCTAAATAGAACAATTAAAAAAATACAAAAGCAAGTCTATTTGGACTATAAAGTGTAGGCTATAGATAGAAAATTCTGTGATGAAAAATAGATGCTGAAAACAGAAGGAATGTAGCCAAGATAGTGGCTTCATTCAACCATTTCTGATTTCATGGCAAGTGTGGGGCTTCCCGTTTCCCATCGTATGACAGAACCGAAGCCTTCACTTCACCAAAACGTACGCCACACAAACGGACTAGGTTGTTCGTGCTTTTGACTTTTTAGTATTTTTATTACCCATGCATCAGTGTCCTCGTCATTGTATACACGTGCCTTGTGTCATGTTCCATCACCGTCAACATTTACATAACTACATTAATTTTATTTTTTTTGAAATTCATAACTACATTTTTTTTGTCCTTAAATTCATAACTACGTTAATTCGACATTAAATAATTGTATTGATGAATCATTTTAATTTAAGAAATATACTCCTCTCTCCAACGGTACAACCCATTTATAAGTTTTTTAATTTATTCTTTATATATGTTCATCAATAAATTTGTAAGAGATTTTTGTTTGGTTACAAAATTTGTAAGAGATTGTATTATTAACTTTGTTAAATTACCAGTAATTCTCTTTAACTTAAAAACTTTTTAAAGAAAAATGATGCTGCACTAATGGTGGTGTAAATTTTTCTTACACAATCAATCAATTAGATTGTAAGATGTGTCATGTCAATTAATGAAATTAAATAAAAAAACAGATTTTCTCACATTCTTGGTTGACTGTGTAAAATAACTTTACACCGTCAATACATAGAAATTAAACTCATTTTCAAAAGCACACAATCTCTTTCATATTAGAATTTAATGAATATGCACTTTCAATGTAAACGAATTTTACACTTACAACAAAGTTTACACCGACATTGCACAATCAATAATAGTATGCCACATAGGAGGATAATTAATTTTGTTTCTTATTTTGACGGAATTTTATTTCTTATTAGTTCTTCATTGATATTTTATATAGGAAAAAAAATCTTCAAAAGTAGCGTATAAATGAGGATAGAATGAGTAGTTAATTACAATAATACATTTTTAAAAATATATTGACTTTTTAAATTATCCTTATTTAAAGATTTGAAAATTCAACTAATTTTTCTCTCTACAAGTGAATTTATCTCTTCAGGTTAACAACATTTAAAATCCCAATATGTGTACTCCAAAAAAGTTAAATGTTTAGTGCATATTATTAAGTGCCTCACATTTAATGAATTATACATGGATTTTGAATAATTAAAGAGAAAGTATTAAAAAACAGTGTCCAAAACAAGTGTTCCTACTATTTCTCAATCTTCTTTCTTTTAAAAAAAAAAAATACTATTTCTCAATCTCCACATAAAGGCCTTTTATGTTTCTTTTCTTTTACTAATTTAATTTCTTTTTATCAAAAGGCAACCAAACATGGCTTGGGCCAGGTAGTACTAGTAAGATTTTGGCACAAACAGAATGGATTCATCGAATCTGGACGATGATCTGATTGATTTGTTCAAGTGCCACTTATCTTTTCTATTAATGGGGTTCAGAATTTTCAAAATAAAAACTCAGTCTTTTTTTCACCAAAGACTCACGAGAACCATCGATTGTGGAGAAGCATTGAAAGCCAAAGCCAAAAGAAACTGTTTCTAAGTACTCTCATCTTCACGTACACAGAACTTTTTATTATTCTTCCACCTTTTTTTGATGAGTGGTTTATCATTCTTAATATATTTGCGCTTTGTTGAATCACAGACAGGAACAGGACCAGATTGTGATCCTCCACTATCAATGGTTTGCATGAGAAGAGAAGAAGCATAGGTGAGTTTCGATTCTAGTTATGTACTTAGACTTTATTCGTCAAACTCCAATGATTTTTTCATTGAAATTGACACTTTGTGGCTAATATTATATTCAAGAATTGGAAAAAGTTTGGTGTTTTGGTTCTCTGTCTTTTTCTGAGAAATGTCCAATTCTGTTGTATATAAAGTGAAAACTGAAAGGTAAAATGCAATGTGGCAACATAGGTCATCGATAACGCATGTTACTAGTGCGTTTTTGGTTGGGATCTCACCTTACTAGGCTCAAAGCTTCAAACAAGCCATCAAGCCCTATTTGCTATCAAGGGCATTCTGTTAGAAGTCCCGCATTGATCAGAGATATGGTCAAGATAACTGTTATATATAAAGGGTAGAGAAACACAAACTTTTAAGCTAGTTTTTGAGGTAGTGTTAGACCTAATCCAAATTCTAAGATGTTCAAGTTGCAAAAACACCCAAAATTGCCATAAAAGTCAAGCTAATTTTTTTTATTGTGAATTAAAAATCTGAACATTCATAGATACAATTAAAAAAAAAAAAGCTTTATGGAGCATACTATGATTCTGTTGAACTGAGTAACATGATTCTAGTTTTATTTATTTGACTGTGAGAATAACTGAATAACAAATGGAGTTCAAATATGACTTTAGAACTAGTGTTGTCAATCGCTAGTTATGATGGACCAAGTTTCAACATCCTTCTTTATTTTACCTTTGGGACTCCTTGTGTTTTTAATGAGCTAAGCAATTACAGGATTGTCACATAACTAGAATTAAATAATAGTTTACAATATGCATTAAAAATTTGGTCCCTAGTCAATACTCAATACCCTTCTCACACTATATATTCCCTCCCCACCATTCTTCTTAAGAAGTAAATGTACACCAGAATTTCTCTGCATTTGATGAGTTGGGTTCACATCTTATTTAGCTTGTGTTTCCTCTTTCAGCTTGGCACCATCTTTTGACCTGAAGTTACATAATCCTAAGTAGCTTCACAGCAATCTTTTTCTCAAGAAGACAAGTGTTTTATTGCTTTAACAAAGTGAACTTCACCTTTCTGTCAGTGTTCCCTACTTTTCATTCAGGTTAGTTTAAATGTTTCTGAATTATTGCTCTTTTAGTAAAATATCTCATGTTATTATTAGTCTACATCTCAAATCCCATAGACGTGAATTGGTACCTGATTTTCTTAACATTTTTGGTTGTACACAAGAGCTGTAAGCAGCATTATATGCTTGATTGTTAAACTCTTTAAGCATAGAACTGCATTGGAGCGGGATTTAGGTTCTCTGCAGTAAAGATAATAATAACTTAATGCATTCAAGTAATTTGAGTTGTTTGATTAAGATTGGACGGCTCATATATTTCATCAAGATCAGACGGCTCAGATAAGCTCAGAATTTGAGTCATCCAATTTTAATCAAACAGTTCACATTCCTTGACTGTGAATTTATGATTTCCTTAACTGCAGGAATCCATATTTGTAGGGTTGCTTTCAGTGCAATGTAAATATACCATATTGTTCTTGTGAAATAGTACTGCAGTTAAACTATTTCCACCACTTGTTCATGGACATAACATTTTTCAATGTATTACAGTAAAAGTCATTGTTGATGTCCTCAATGGGACATCCAGGTGATGAGAATCTTGAAACAAAAGAGATGGACGCGAGAAGTTTGTCATCTTCACATGGCCAGGAACCGTACGTGCACAAGGTTGGAATTCCTCCAAGACAAAACCTCTTCAAGGAATTCCAATCCACTGTGAAAGAAACATTCTTCTCAGACGATCCTCTACGGTCCTTCAAGGATCAGTCGAAGTCGCGGAAGTGTATCCTCGGCATTGAAGCCATATTCCCTATACTTAGTTGGGGGAGAACTTACACCCTCAAAAAATTTAGAGGGGATCTCATTGCTGGTCTAACTATTGCAAGTCTCTGCATTCCTCAGGTAAATTTGCTTTGAAATGTTGATTTTGAGATCTTGAAGATTACTGTGAGTAAAGAACTATACTTCTTATTACATAGATTTTAATATCTGGCTTGTAAAAACAGGATATTGGATATGCAAAGCTTGCGAATTTGGCTCCACAGTACGGATTGTGTAAGACTCTTGTCTCTGAAGAACAGGTTAAGTTGCTCATATGCTTTCTTTAGATGTTGGACTGAGATTTTGTTGCATTTTCTTCTTCCTTTTACAGATTCCAGCCTTGTTCCACCACTGATTTACTCTCTCATGGGTAGTTCTCGTGACATTGCAATAGGACCGGTGGCAGTGGTTTCTCTCTTGTTGGGGACTTTACTTCAGAATGAGATTGATCCCGTTGCGAATCCAGAAGACTATAGACGACTCGCTTTTACTGCCACATTTTTTGCTGGAATCACTCAAGCAATACTTGGGGTTTGTAGGTATGAATGACACTTTGATTCTAGGGGAGTTTGCATTTGAATCTTCATAGCTGATAGTAGTGTTTATGCATTGCCCTGCACTCGTGCTACCAAATTCCAATGTAATGCTTCATTGTTTATACAATATGATGACATTCTGGTTGGGTGGATCTTTTTATCAGGTTAGGATTTTTGATTGATTTCCTATCTCATGCTGCAATTGTCGGTTTTATGGGGGGAGCTGCCATCACCATTGCACTTCAACAGCTTAAAGGTTTCCTTGGGATTCAAAAGTTCACAAAGAAAACTGATATCATCTCTGTGATGAATTCAGTATTCTCAACAGCCCATCATGGAGTATGCTTTCTCATTTCTATATCTACTGTACCTGCCGTTAGGAAATTCCTAAATTTATGCAGTTAAGGAATCTAAGCCATCGGACGACTCAAATTTTAAGCTTATATCTGTCATATGATCTTGATGAAATATATGAGCCGACTCATCTTTGATCGAAGGATTCGGATTCCTTAACTGCGCGAATGTAGGACTGCCCTGACTACAGAGAACTTAAATCCGGGGACTTTATTTTGAAGATATGTGTTTGTCCGCACACTAAAGCTGATAAATATCTAACATTTTTCAGTGGAACTGGCAAACTATAGTAATTGGAGCCACCTTTCTGGCTTTTCTTCTGTTGGCCAAGTATATTGTAAGCACTCTAATTCATTTTATCATATATTCCTTAGACAGAATATTGGGATTGTGAATTGTTTTCTCATTATATTATGATATGTGGATCAGGGAAAGAAGAAGCAGAAATTCTTCTGGGTGCCAGCTATTGCCCCATTGATATCTGTCGTACTCTCCACATTTTTTGTATACATAACTCATGCGGACAAGCACGGTGTTGCGATTGTAAGTATAAATATTGGCATTTTCATCCTGAACATTGTAGACGATTGTGTTTGGATTTCTGTTCCATTCACCTAAAAACACTTTCATCCCAATCCATTAGGAGACATGGATTTCTGTTGAAAGTCTATTTAAGATTTGCTAAATATTACTAATTGTAGCAATATAGTAAAGCTTTGTCTATTGATACGTGAAGGTAAAACACATAGAGAAAGGGCTCAACCCTTCATCAGTGAAGGAAATTTTTTGGAGCGGTGTTTACCTCGGGAAAGGTGTTAGAATTGGCATCGTGGCTGGCATGATCGCATTGACTGTAAGCAAACTTTGACAAAATTATCTTCATATGGAGAAGTTTACCATTTGTGTTTTTTAATTGTTATAAACTGTTACATTTTGTTTATCAGGAAGCCACAGCAATTGGAAGAACGTTTGCTTCTATGAAGGACTATCAACTGGATGGAAACAAAGAAATGGTTGCGTTAGGAGCTATGAATGTTGTTGGTTCAATGACTTCTTGTTATGTAGCGACCGGTAAGCTCGAAGAGATGTTATATGAACCTTGCTTTCTTTTGTCATCAGCTGCAACTGTTAGAAAGATGTAATAGATGGTTATATCTGTGATGAAATATAAGTTAAAGCATTTTCTTTAGGTTGTAGAAACAATACTAAAAAGAGGGGAAACTCTGAGCAGTTAATAGATCTGAATGAACAAGAAGGGAAGTTACTTTTATATCTATTTAGCTGAATTTATTAAATTTCAACCTTTCTCAAACAACCTCCTCAACTTGTTTTCTCTTCAATCACTTAACCCCCTTCAACTTTGGTTTAAGTTGAAATATTTTACCTTTGATTTAACTTTAACATCAGTTTAACATTTTCTCTGCTTACCCGCAAAATTTTCTTTAGGAGGGTAACATGTAAAAGACTAAACAACAACTTTAAGGGGTAGGTTGAGCAAGTATTAAGAGTGAACCCTCAAATTCGTCTCTGAAAGATATAGCGCAGGGTCCCTGATTGTGTCAAATGTCGGTCAAGTTGTCCCTTCATCACGCTTGATCCACTACCGTTCAGGGACTTTTAAAGTGATGGAGGGACCAACTTGACCGACAATTGACACATTCAAGGACTTTTGAAGTTATTTCCTTTTTCAGAGACTAACTTGTCCGATGCTGTATATCTTTCAGGGACGAATTTGAGAGTCCACTTAATTATTAAACCATGACAAGGAATGTGCATTATAAGTAATACTTGATGTTAAAGTAAATTCAAAGGCTAATATTTAGTTTAAACCAAAGTTGAAGGGGGTGAAAATGGAGGTGTGAAATTTAGTTCACCTTAATCATATTACAGTAGCTTGCTTCATATTTAATCAAGGGAATGCATGTAAACTGGGTTATGAACTAATATTTTACAGCCTCTGATCTTCCTTTTGCTATACTCAGGTTCTTTCTCTCGATCAGCTGTGAATTACATGTCCGGCTGCCAAACTGCAGTGTCTAATATTGTCATGTCCTTTGTTGTGTTCTTAACCCTGCTATTCATCACACCTCTTTTCAAATACACTCCAAATGCCATTCTTGCTTCAATTATCATTTCTGCTGTCATAAACCTTGTGGACTACAAGGCAGCAATTTTGATATGGAAGGTCGATAAATTTGACTTCGTCGCTTGCGTGGGAGCATTTTTCGGGGTTGTTTTCGCCTCGGTTGAGATAGGGCTTCTGATTGCTGTAAGTATTAAAAGTTTAAAACTAGTTATCTTTATATAATTGGTGGTTTTTAGGTTTTTTTTTTCGGAAATTTGTGTTTTGAGTTATGAAGTCTCACATTGGTTAGAAGTGGGTTAAGCGAGGACAACTTAACTAACAAGTTATTGTTACACTTTGTGGTAGGTCTCTATATCCTTCGCAAAGATCCTATTACAGGTAACAAGGCCGCGAACTGCTATTCTGGGGAAGATTCCTAGGACAACTGTATATAGAAACATCCAACAATACCCAGAGGCCACGAGCGTTCCTGGTGTACTAATTATAAGGGTTGATTCTGCAATATATTTTTCCAACTCAAATTATGTTAGAGAAAGGTAAAAAATTATTCCTCCTTTTGTTTTACACATAAAAATTGGAACTATTATCTGAAATTCTAGATTGAACTGAAAGGAAACAACCAAATCTGTTTATAGGTGAGATTCTAAAGCAGCATAAGCATACCATTAAGAATTATATCTGATTGTAAAAAGGGAAGTTTAGTTTTGCATTGTAAACAAGAAAGACACATGATCAAAGACAAAATGATGTAGGGTGAACCAAATGGATGGTTAAAACAAGTTTTGGAATTGTATTCCAACTTATTCTGCAGGAAAAAACTAGTTTTTCACCCTTTTCATGTACATAAGTATTCTCAAATGATAAATTCGGAACCTTTTCATTTCTGGTAATTTTAAAACCAATTACTGATGTCTAATTGCCTGAGAACTATTATTCTCTTGCAGGATATTAAGATGGCTGATGGATGAGGAAGAGCATGTGAAAGGAGATTACCAAACAAGAATCCAATTTTTAATTGTTGAGATGTCACGTGAGTATCTACTTTTTCCAATCCTGACTTTTAAACCCTAAACCCCCGATTTTGGTTTCCTACTGTTAGCTTAATCCTAAATTCACGCATTCAAGTAATGTAAGCTTCAAGATCAGATGACTCATATGTTTCACTAAGATCATATAGATTAGCTCAAACAAAATTTCAGTCATCTGGTCTCGATCGAAAAAAACTCAACTTCCTTGACTGCGTGAATTTAGGATTTTCCTTACGTGAATCCAAATCCCACAATTGGGTTGTCTACAAATATTTTTCCTTTGTCGTCAGTTAAGCACATAATTCTGAGCTGTTCTTAACCTCAAATATGTGTTTATTAATGCAGCCGTTACGGATATAGACACCAGTGGCATTCATGCCCTGGAAGAGTTATTCAGAAGTCTTCAGAAGAGAGAGGTTCAGGTAACAATCAAACTAATCTCTATTCTAAAACAATTCCAAAACATGATCATGTGACAATTAATCTTACCAAAATGTTTATATTCCTCTCTGATCAGCTCGTTCTGGCAAATCCTGGACCACTAGTGATAGGCAAGCTCCACACATCAAACTTTGCAAACTTGCTTGGTGAGGACAAGATCTTCCTCACTGTTGCAGAGGCTGTTGCATACTGTTCTCCAAAGCTTGCTGAGGACCCTTGAAAAGATATTAATGTGATTTTTGCCTTAGGAAATTAAGGGAAATGAGATAAAGAAATATTAAAGCTAAGGGTAGAGAGCACTTGTTTGTACTTGTAGCTTTCAGCTGAGTTAGCTAGTGAAGAATTATGAGGTGGTCAGTGGTCACTCACTACAGAAAGTTGGTAGAAATATCGGCCCTTTCTCCTAGTTATAATGTAATGGGGTCTTTGATTTCCTTATCTTATACCACAGGAGAAATAAAAAGAAGCATATAAAGGTGCGCTTATGTGCACTCCAATAAGCACACTCCTTTGTCCAATATCCACATAGTCTAACTCATCTGTCTTGATGTGAGATGTTATTATTATTACTAACTTCACATTTGGTTAAGCATATGAAAGTCCAAAATCAAGTATGAAAAGAGAGAAATTATCATCCCAAGCTTCTAAATTACACAATTATTGAATATGCAATTCTCAAACCAACCATGCACTAATAACTGGGCATAAATCTGTTGCAAAGAATATGAATATTTTAATTTTTGTATCATGGTACAATATTTGTAAAATAGTTTACTTTTATCATCTATACCATGCTGTCTTTATCATGTTTTATCTGAAAAACACTTTTCTCATTCTGGTCCCATACGCCCATTTATTCCATGTTGTGATTGCAATGGGGTTTTGTTAATTTTCACTCTGAACAGAGTCGCAAACCACGCCACATTCATTCAACCAGACTTCATAGATCACAAGCAAAGATTCATAGCTGAAAAGTATAACAACAGCAAATTCAAAAAGCATATGATTCATGGTGCAGGTTCTCCACATAACCGTACCAGCACACGCACACACTTAGAATTTGGCTTAAAGTGCCTTTTAGATTTTATTATTTATTATTTTCATTATTATACTCTCCTTTTCTCCACTAGATATTCTCTTGCTTTTTGGAAAATTGTGATGGCATCTTTATCTTTATATATAACGAAAAATGAAAATTAGCCCCCCCTAACGTTTAAGTCATGTGGTTGATTTTAAAAAATTTGTATTTAACTCCTTAAATTTTATAAAGTGTGCAAGATAACCCTTGCATTAATATTTTTGTTAATTATTTATGTGCAGGAGGCATGACAAGCTACGCCTTCACATTTCATTGCTTGTTGGGACACAAAATAAGATAACAAAATCTTATCATTTCTCATATCATATTCATCATTAGTAAAGTTCAAGTTGGAGACACGATATGCTACATAGTCACATTCCATTGCTTGTTGCGCACACAAAATAAGATACTAACATCTTATCATTTCTTATATCATATTCTTCATTAATGATGTTTGGATGAGTTCGAGTTCACTCACCACCACAGATCAGAATATGCTTACAAAAAAACCATAAAGTAAGGTTTGCCTTTGGGACCAATGATTCTTACAATCTTAGTCTTGGGACAACTTGGTGTGTTTAATACAGATTCTCCTAGTTTAGACTTCTTTTGTCTACCCAACTGAAGGCGAAGCTTAACATAAATGATTGGAGGGGACAAAATTAACAAAAAAAAAAGTTAGCTTTATGAGTCATATCTAATATATTGTCTTCGCATATCATTCATTCTTAACCAATAATAAAAATTCAAGCGTGATGAGTATTCATATATGAGAGGGAGAATGTCGTTGAGAATTGAAGTGTGAGATATTGAGATAGAGTCTTATAAGTTATAATGGTTAAGAATGATATGATTACAATGTAAGATATGTGACACATAAACTTAATGTTTTAAAATTTTGAGGCTTAATCCAGTTTTTGGTCCCTAACCTTTGTCATAAATATGGCTTTAGTCCCTCGCCGGAGTAAAGGTGAGGATTGGTCCCCAGTTTTTGGCAAAATGATTGGGTTTGGTCCCTCCGGCCATTTGGGTCAACGTCGGAGCTCCGGGAAGCTCATGTGGCATTGCCACGTCATTTAATGAGAGCTTATGTGGCTTTTCTTTTTCATTTAAATTCTAAAAAAATATAATTAAAACCCTTAAATCCCCTTCTTCCTAATTAATCCTTCACCTAATTAAATCATTCATTTAATTAAAATAAAACAAAAATCAATTAACACTAAACAAAAAACAAGCACTACATGATTTTATGCAATTACCCTCTGATTTTCTGCAATTACCAAGATTAACTGATACAGGTCCTATCAAAACTACATGATTCTTAACTAGGTTTGGTTCTTTCTCTACTTTGATTTTTAAAACCACCCTGTCAATTTCAGATTTAGGCTTTCGACTCCATGCCTTACTACCATTAACTGTAGCTGCTGCCTTTTGATCATGATGGGTTCCATATTGTTTATTGACATCATTTTTTGAAATTGGAGTGGGCAGGTTTTTATGCAAACCATTGGCCACATAAAAAAGGGAAATGAAGGTGAATAGAAACCCAGAAAATCATCATAGAAAAACCCAGAAAAAAACCTTTCCTCCTTCTTCCTCCTCCATTACCAAGAACAAAAATCCACAATATCCAAACCCAAAACCACAACCAGAAGAAGAGAAAAACACAGAACAATGAAAAAAAAAAACTCAATCTTTAACCCCATTACCCATCTGAAACCACAACTCCAACCCAACCCGCATAGTTTCGCTGCTTGGGGAAGAAGAGATAGGGAATTCGCGATTACTTCAATGATGGCTTGGTGGAGGTAGGTCGCGGTGGCTATTAACAGTGCGGAAGCAGATCTACAACGTGAAACCCAGATCTATACCGTGAAGGAGAGGGAAACAACCAAACAAGAACCAAACCCATCTCCGACCCAGAACCACCGCCCATCGCCGCGAGTCGCCGCTCCATGAACCCAGAATTGCGAGCTCGCCGCTCTCTTCCTCTCGATCCCATACACTCTGTTCTACCATCTCTTTTTCTGCCCTATCCCTTTGTCTGCTTGACTGGTGGTGGTGCGGTGGAGAGAGGACAAGAAGAAGACGAAGAAGAAGGGAGTGGTAGGGTGGGTTGATGATGATGAAAGATGATGATGAAAGATGTGTGGATGAAGGATGTTATGTGGATGAAGATCCAGAAAATGAAGAATGGTTTTTTTTTTAATTAAATGAAGGATTTAATTATAAATTTTTAGAATTTTAATGGAAAAAAAAATTCCACTGAAGCTCACTAATTGACGTGGCAACGCCAGATCAGCAGTCGGAGCTCCGGCGTTGACCCAAACGGCCGGAGGGACCAAACCCAATCATTTTGCCAAAAACTGGGGACCAATCCCCACCTTTAGCGAGGGACTAAAGCCATATTTATGACAAAGGTTAGGGACCAAAAACTGGATTAAGCCAAATTTTGATTAAAAATGTAGTGTCGAGTTATCTTAATTGTATTAAAAATGTAGTGTCCCCGAATACAATTAAGATAACTCGACACTACATTTTTAATCAAAACTTTAAAACATTAAGTTTATGTGTCTGCTCTACGAAAGTGTTACTTTTGCCCTGTCGAGTTTTCCCCCTACACTTTCTACACATCAAAGTGTTTAGGACTCCTTGTTGCACAATTACAAAGTGACCATCGCATTTCATATACAGAACAATGAATGTGCCACCCTGCAGGCCAATGGACGGCTATGCATAAAGGAGACAATAGAAAATCCAAATTGAACGTAGAGTAGCTACTAGCAAAAGAGGCAACTACAATCGGCAACACAAAATATTGTATTTAGTACTCACACAAATACATCATTCGCATATATATAGTTACAAACGCACGGCTCATTTTGAGAAACCATTAGTGTGATAGATATTGATGCGCCAATATGTGCTTCAGAGTCAGCAGGGAACTTACCAGAGAAGAGTTAAAAGAGAAGGAGAGAAAGAAGAAAGCGAAACTCAAGGAGAAGGAGAGAAAAGAAGAGGAGAGGAAGGCCAAAGAGAAAGAAAGGAAAAAGAGAGAGGAGAAGCAAATGAAGAAACAAGCAGAGGAGGAGATGATGAGAAAACAAGAAAAGGAAAGGAAACGGAGGGAAGAGTTGAAAAGAAAAGAAAAGGAAAAGAAGCAGAAATTGAAGCACAAGAAAATATAGATCATGAATCGGGTCTAATTTTGCTGTTTCCAAGCCAAACCATATTGATTTTTTTTTTTGTTACAACCATATTGGTATTTGCATAAGAGGAGTGGCATTCTTTTCAACCCTCCACTTTTTTTTTTTGAAAAGTAACCCTCCACTTTAAATGTATTGGCATGAGAGAGTGTTAAAAAAATATTAGTAGTATGTATGAATGATATATGTATAAATAAAATTATATATGTTTGTAAATGTTTGGTTTGGATTAGATTGAATTGGTATTGAAAATCAAATTTGAGATTTTAATCCAATCCAATAAAAAAATTTCAGTTTTTTTGGTTTTCAGTTAGATTGTTTTTTGGTTTTTAGTTAGATTGTATTTTTTTTTATTAATTTTTGGATTTTATTGAATTTCATCGGTTACGAAGAGTTTAATAGATGATATGAATAAAAAAACACGCCAAAAGTAACACTTTTGTAGAGCAGATATATCAATAGGGTTAAGTCCTTTTTAAAATAACAAACTTATCAAATATGTAACCCAAAAATATAAAAATAAAAAAATTCACAATAGAAGAAGGTCAACTCACTTAAACGAGAATAAAAAATAAACAAAACCTAACTAAGCACGCCATAATTAAACAACTAAAATAAACCATTAACTGATCTAAAATCAAAAAAAGAAATAGCCAATAATGGGTAGAAATAGAATGGCTAAAATTGAATGGAGGTAGGCAGCTGCTGGGGATGCTGAAGATGGGGTTGGTTTTGGACTTGGTGGTGGTCCTGTCTTTGGGCTTGGCACTGAAGGGGATTGTTTAGGACTTGGGCTTCCTGGAGCTGGACTTGGTGCTGGTCCTGACTTTGGGCTGGGCCTTGAAGAAGAAGGCATAGGACTTGGGCTTTCTGGAGCTGGACTTGGGCTTTCTGAATCTGGACTTGGCGCTGGTACTGGGCTTGGGCTCGGCCCTGATTGCTTAGGACTTGGGGTTTCTGGAGTTCGACTTGGCGCGGGTCCTGACTTTGGGCTGAGCAGTAATTGGTTTGGGCTTGGGCTTTCTGGAGCTGGACTTGGACTCTCTGAAGCTGGACTTGGTGATGGTCCTGAATTTGGGCTGGACACTGATGGTGGTTGTTTAGGACTTGGGCTTAATGGAGCTGGACTTGGAACTGAAATTTCTGAACTATCTGGCCCAGGAGCATCAGCTGCAATGTCACACAAACAAAAATCCATAAATCACCAAAAACTAAACAACTTATTTTTTTGGTACTGATTCTAAACAACTTATTGAATGCAATTAGAAATCATTTTAGATTTTGACCCTAATCGCACCATAATTAGTGATCAAGAAAGTGAGAATTCTTAGAGGCTTACACTTATTATATTTAATAAATAAAAAAAGAACATAAAACATAATTTCAAAATTATAAGCACAAGAACTAGCCATTCCAATAGCGAGAAAAGAAACAGTTCATCATGTGCATGTTGGCAAAAAAAAAATAGTAGATTTTCTAATCTCAATGAAAAGTTAAATAAAATAAAAGCATGATTTACATACCAGGGGTTGGTGCATTGTAAACATGTAAAACGTTGTTAGTATTAATCAATGTACACAAGATTGTAGGTACCATATAAAACTAGACATTCCGACAACAAGAAATTATAAGAAACAATTGATGATGTTCATGTTGAGAAAGATAGTGGATTTCTGATTTCAATGAAAAATTAAACAAAACAAAACATTGATTTACACACCTGGGGCTAATTCAACCTGTTCCGGTATGGAACCACAGACTAAAGGCTAACCAGTTTAGAGAGCAAACGAAAGTAACAAAGTGAATAAAAATGCGTGAAATGATAGGTCCCCACCGCTTGGGCGGTCCTCTTTTATTTATAGCTTGGGTTTTGGTCCGGCTGGACCATGGGTTGCCCGGCCCATTAGTTACATGATATTGATTAGCCCATTCGGTCCGCCCATATCAGTCCACAGGCCCACAAGACACTGATGTTTTAGAACTAAAACGAAAGTGTCTTATTGAGGCTTACAACTTTTGGTACGCCCGTGTACAATGTGAACCAATTTGTGAGCACGCAGGCTTCAATGAAATAAGGCTAATCAACGAAGTAAAAATATACTAGGCTAATCATTATAAAATAATTCTTTCTGCGTGACACGTGATGTCTAAGTGACGCTTTGCCCATCACCTCAATCACTATGCACCATATCAATCCCCTTCCGGATTTTTGTACCTGCAATAATCATCACAAATATACTACAGATATCTTGGAACTTGTAATGTAAAAAACCTACCTAAGCTATGCTATTCGCATTAATTGAAATGTGCATTTAAAATCCACTCATGGGATAACTTTTCTCTGAAACGACTCTTCTTCTTCGAAATGACGTTTACCTGCCAACTGACACCCCTCTCTGCTCAAGCGTTACTTTTTCCAAACGTCACCTCTTAATGACGCGCCGGTTCACCGCCTCAACAAATTCAAATGTGTGGCCTGAATGAACGCGTGGATTCACACAAACCACAAGCATGCTCACAGTTTGCCTCAAGTATTTTTAACCACACCTTTTTGACACACCTTTTCATCTTCTACCTTCTCTCTATATATAGCAATCCTTTTTACCCCCAAACCACTTCACTCTTGCATTTCAAAATTTTCACCATTCCTCCGCAATTACCAAATTTCTTGCATTTAACTACAAGTGTTCTTGCACATTACCAGAAGTCCTCCAGATTTAACCGAGTTCATCACAGTCTTTTTCACTGGTAAGCATTCTTCACTCTGTTTATTCATGAAATCTTACTTCCTTTTACACTAAAAGGTTTCATCTAAATTCTTCTTCTTCCTCATTCGCTTGTTTATCCAAACCAAACTCTACTTAAAATCTATTCTTCCCCACAATTCCAACTTACATTTTACCCTTTTATATTTCATAACCCTGGATCCTTTATAATTTCAGGAATTCTTTTGAAAATGGATGCAAAACACACCCGTAGGACCTCTAAAGCTCCTAAAACTTCTTCCATTGCAGTCGATACATGGGTCACTGGCAAAGTTAAAACTAGGTTCACTAAATTCTGCAATGTTAAAACTGTAATGGATTTAATCACTGAAAACACTTTTCGCTCTGATGGCCAAGATGTGTACCTTGACATAGTCCCATGTTTACCTACTGAACCTTGTTGTTTTGGGGCTCCTGACCCTACCGGGAAAAACCACACCTATTTCTTTGAAAACATTTTCACCGATCTAAAATGTAAACTCCCTCTCTCAGATTTCACTTGCTCCGTTTTAACCTTACTAAATGTTGCACCAACACAACTCCATTGTAATAGCTGGGCATACCTGAGGGCGTTCGAACTTCTGTGTCAAGTGTTAGGTATCGAACCCACTAGCAATAAGTTTTTTTACTTCTTTGAAACTAGTGGTAGAAGCATAAAAGGCGAATATCTTTCTTTAGCCGCCGCTAGGGGAAAAGGCCTATTTACCTTATTTAGAAGCCATTACAAACAGTTTAAAGGGAAATTCTTTAGGCTAAACGAAACAGAGAAATGCAAGGATGTATTTTATTTCAATGATGGAAGCCCAAAGTTCCCTTTCTACTGGACCGCCCGTTATGAGGCTATCATCAAACTTCCTGATGACTCCCTCACCCCTGAGGAAATGGTGGATTGCACCTTTCTATCTAGCATTGACTTGAATCTCACCGAATTTCTAGATGCCCATTATGAAAACAGATTGGGTGAATATGTGGGTAAGATTCTTAAATTTCCACATCTTTGTATCTCGAGTATTTATTTTATTTCTAACCCTACCATTTTGTTTCAGCAAAAATGACTCGCCTCTCTGATGATGATATCCTCCGTTTCCGTCGAGAACAACAGGCTGCAAGGGAAAAAAGAAACCCAGCGAAGACTCTGTTAGATGCCGATGCTAGTCATTCAGGCACCGAATCGAATCGCCCTCAAAAGAAGAAGAGAAAGAATGAAACACCTGAATCGGCGAAAGGAAAAGACTCTTCTCAGCCCTCAATGGAAAAATTTATGGTGAAGGGTAATCCTCAACATATGACACTCAAAGCTGGGTCTTCAAGTGCTCCGCCCCCTTCATGGAAAAGCCTGCTGAAAGAATTTGAAGAACTCACTTCTGAAGAAGTGACCTCGCTATGGGACTCCAAAATTGACTTTAATTCGCTGGTGGAAACAAATTTGGTGTTTGAGGCGGATCGGGAAAAGGTTAAGAAGATCGGATTAAAGGAAGCTTGTCAAGCCATCATGACGAAAGGACTTGAAATTGCGGCGATTTCCAAGATGATTGACCTGGAGAGCGCTGACTTTGATGGGATTAATTCCGCCAAGCAGTTAGAAGAGAAAGAAAGAGAGATCCTGAAGATGAAAGCTACTATGAAATTGTTGGATTCTGCCAACAAAGTGAATGAGAAGAAAGCCGCAGATTTAGCCCTAGAAAATGAACGCTTAAAGAAGCATGCTGAAGACTTAAACATCACTCAGAAAGCTAAAGAGGAAGAACTTGTGAAATCCAAAGCGGAAATCACTCATCTCAATTCCTCCAATGCTGAATTGAAAAATGAAAATTCTAAATTGCATTCAGAAGTTTCTGAACTGAAGAATTCTGTCCTTGATCAATTTGAAGCCGGATTTGCAAAAGCCAAAGAACAAATTCTTTTCCTAAATCCTCAAGTTTCCATCAACCTTGCCGGTTCCGATCCTTATGCTAGGATTGTCGATGGCAAGTTGATCAGCCCTGACACTGGTGATGAGGAAGACGAAGGAGAAGAAGATAAAAATGAAGAAGATGAAAATGTCAACGACAACGAAGGCGAAGGGGAAAACCATTAGTTCTGTCTCTGTTTAAGAATGACTACCGTTCTAATCCATCCTTTAGCTCTCTTTTATTTCCTAAGTTAGTTTAAACTCGTTTATAGTTTGTCTTTTGTATTTGTAAGTGTTGAGCGAGTAGCTCCACAGTTTGTCTTAAAATATTATGTAATGTTTTATTAAGTACTATTAAGGTAATATGTTTTCTATATATCATTGGCTGCAAATTGGTTAATCCTGATGGCTCTGCATCATACTTAGATAACTGTAATACTTAAATTTATACTTTCTACCCTTAAATTATTGTTGTCACTATCCATTCTCAATGAAAACATCAGATCTTAACTTAATACAAAAATTACTATGTTATTCCTTCTAACTTAAGAACATGATCCATTTAATAACAACTATATCAATTAGACAATCAAAATAATTAATAATACTGCGCTTTACCAATCTTTTAATCAAAAATTTCAGAGTATAACTTAGCATGAATAACATTTACTAACCTTTAACCAAATTTGATCCGCCTTCGTCGTTTAGTCGAGTATGTTACGCCCACATTTTACTGTACATAGTAAAATACCCTTGAATGAATCTCTTTAAATGTCGTAAAGTTTAAACTTAACCAACTACTTTGGAATCATAAGGCCTTTGTGAACATAACTTAGTCAAATTTTTCATTTTTGACATAGTTACTCATGGAAATCAAAGTCAACATATTTGATTTCATTAGTATGCTAGCGTGGAGACTTGTGCTTAGTTTGGACAAGCTTAAATCCAATTTAAGACTGTGCTTATGAATTCGTGGCCGAATGCTCTTGTTTTAAGAGACTTACTTTTTTCTCAATTGTCTGACGTCGCCCAATTGATAGACCTTAGTTGATAAGTTTCCGCTATGGGTAAAAGAAATAAATAAAATGATAAGCCCTTGATCATTTTAAAAAGGTTATGCCTCGTTAAAAACTCTCCCGCCTGGGGTAGAGAAAAGAGTGCATACCTATTATTCATTAATAATTGATGCCTCGTTAAAAACTCTCCCGCCTGGGGTAGAGAAAAGAGTGCATCGAATTTAGTCTTACACAACAAACATAGTCTTAAACAATACAACCAACAAACGTAGACTTCAACACACACAAACTGAAACAACGAAACATCGTCTTGGACAAACATACACTGAAACAAACTGTACAAAACCAAACAAACCGAACGAACCACTTTGCACTTCAACTGTAATAATAACGGAGATGCTGTGCATTCCAAGCCCTTGGGACCCTTCGCCCCGATAACTCCTCCAAATGATACGCCCCTTGACCAAGCTCACGCAGAATCCTGTAAGGTCCTTCCCAATTAGGTGATAACTTCGAATCATCAGGCCCCTTTGCCTTCCTACGCAGAACCAAATCACCAACTCTCATTTGCCTCGGAACCACTCTAGAATTGTATCGCCTTTCCGACCTCTGTTTTACCATTGCCTGCCTCAAACGAACCTCTGCTTGCGTTTCCTCTGCTAAATTGAGATCAACCACTCTATTCATGTCATTCTGCTCTTCATTACAAGTTGCCACCCTGAAAGTTACATCTTGTAATTCTGCTGGTATCATCGCATCTACCCCGTAAGTCAACTTAAAAGGTGATTCGCCAGTAGTTGATTGAGGAGTAGTATTGTACGCCCAAATGACCGTGATTAACTCTTCAGCCCATAATCCCTTAGCTTCGCCTAGACGCTTTCTAATTCCATTGAGAATGACTTTATTCGCTGACTCCACTTGTCCATTTTTCTGAGGGTGCTCAACTGAGGCGAAACGCATCTCAATTCCCATTGCTGCACAAAAATCCTTCACACTCCTGCTTGTAAACTGTGTTCCATTATCTGAGACGATAGTTGCTGGAACGCCAAATCTGCAAACCAATTTTCTCCAATAAAATTTTTTGACTTTTTCTGCTGTTATTTTCGCCATTGATTCCGCCTCAATCCACTTAGTAAAATAGTCCACCGCCACCAAAATAAATCTGATTTGAGAACCTGCTGGAGTGAACGGTCCCAGAATATCTACTCCCCACATTGCAAATGGCCACGATGAACTCATTGAGCTAAGAGTCTCAGGCGGCGCCTTATGTAAATCTGCATAAATTTGACATTTACCACACTTCTTCACATATTCCATACAATCCCCTCGTAAAGTTGGCCAATAGAACCCTGCCCTGAGCACTTTCGCCGCCAAAGATCTTCCCCCTACATGACTTGCACACACACCTTCGTGAACTTCAAACATAATTCTTTCCGCTTCATCCTTAGAAACACATCTCAATAAAGGAACTCCAATCCCCCTTCTGTACAATTGATCGCCCAACAATGTGTAACGACTCGCCTCGCGAATTTGATCCTTAGAGAATGTCAACACATTAGAGCCTTCTGCCTCCAAACACTGTTTGATACGCCCCATCCAATCTGAATTCGCTAAATTTAACACCATCATTGTCTCATCTTCTTCGATACTTGGGCTACTTAAGACTTCCTGGATAACTGACTTATTGTTTCCCGGCTTCTTGGTGCTTGCTAACTTTGATAGAATATCCGCCCTTGTATTCTCCTCCCGCGGAACATAATTGACCTGCACTGTGCCTATCTGCTTTATCAATCCCTGAGCTTTCAATAAATACTTAGCCAGCTGTGCGTCCCTCGCCTGATATTCACCCTGAATTTGCCTGGAAACTATCTGAGAATCTGTTTTAATCATTATGTTCTTGACCCCCATCTCGATCCCCAACTTCAAACCTGCAATTATAGCTTCATACTCTGCCTGATTATTGCTTGCTTTAAAGTCAAACTTGAGTGACTGCTCAACTGTCACGCCACCTGGTCCTTCTAAGATTATGCCAGCTCCACTTCCCTTGACATTAGACGAACCATCTACAGACAAACTCCATTCGCCAACTTCCATATTTTTCTCACTGGAAGACATTTCATTAACAAAATCCACCAATACTTGTGCTTTAACTAGACCTTTCCTGTCAAAAGTGATTTCAAATTCTGACAATTCAACAGCCCAAGAAACCATTCGTCCAGCCAGATCAGGCTTTTGCAAAACTTGGCGAAGTGGCAAATCTGTTTTTACCACAATTGGAAAGCCTTGGAAATAAGGTCTTAATTTCCTGGCGGATATGATTAGAGCTAATGCAGCCTTTTCAATTTTTTGGTATCTAATTTCAGCTCCTTGAAGAGCATGACTCACAAAATATATGATCCTCATATCATCCTTATTTTCTTGCAACAAAACTGAACTAACTGCATTATCAGAGATGGAAATAAACAGTGATAATGAAATACCTGGAACTGGTTTGGCTAAAATTGGTGGCTTGGACAAATGATCCTTCAAACTTTGGAACGCCCTCTCACATTCTTCAGTCCACTGAAAAGTTTTGTTCTTCCTTAAGCATTGAAAAAATGGTGCTGATTTTTCCCCAGAACACGGAAGAAACCTGGATAAAGCTGCTATTCTTCCTGTTAACTTCTGCACATCTTTAACTGAGGTTGGACTCTGCATATCGAGTATCGCCTTACATTTATCAGGGTTCGCCTCAATTCCTCTCCTCGTGATCATGAAACCCAAAAACTTTCCGCTTTGAATTCCAAACGAACACTTTTCCGGATTAAGTCTCATGTTATGCTTTCTTAGTTCGCCAAAAGCTTCTTCGAGATCAGAACAATGCGCCATCATTTCCTCTGACTTGACCACCATGTCGTCTACATAAATCTCCATGTTACGCCCCACCTGCTTGTCAAACACCTTATCCATCAACCTTTGGTATGTTGCTCCCGCATTCTTCAGCCCAAACGGCATAGTCTGATAGCAATAGTTCGCCTGATTTGTCATGAAAGCTGTTTTCTCCTCGTCAGGCTGATACATTCTTATTTGATGATATCCTGAGTATGCATCCATGAGGCTAAGCATTCCGAATCCAGATGCCCTATCCACAAGCTTATCAATATTCGGTAAAGGATAAGAATCCTTAGGACAGTGCTTGTTCAAATCTGTATAATCTGTGCACATTCGCCACTTGCCATTAGCCTTCTTCACCATAACAACATTCGCCAACCAAGTTGGATACTTTACTTCCCTAATGAATCCAGCCTCCAGTAACTTATTTGTTTCCACCTTTACAGCCTCTGCCTTTTCTTCGCCCATCTTTCTTTTAAACTAAACAATAGGTTTCACCCCGGGATTTAAAGCCAATTTGTGACATATAAATTCCGGATCGATTCCTGGTAAATCTCTTGCACTCCATGCAAACAAATCCATATTCTCAGATAATAATTTTACCAACCTGTTTTCCTGACTTGTAGTTAAATTGACACCAACTTTCAAGTTTCGCTCACCAATTTGGATCGCCTTAGTTTCCTCTTCTGATTTCATCTTGTACTCACTGAATCCTTCTCGAGGATCCAAAATAATTTCTGACTGTTCTAAATCCACCTCATAGACTCGATGCCCCTCTTTCACTGCTTTCTTACCCATGTGCCCATACTGCTTAAAACTTTCTGAATAACACTTTCGAGCAACCATTTGATCAGCCTTTAAAATTCCAACTCCTCCTTTGCTCAATGGATACTTCGCCGTTAAATGTCTTGTAGAAATGATCGCCCCCAATCTGTTTAGTGATGGCCTCCCAATAAGTACATTGTACGGTGAAGTACATTTTACTACTAAAAACTTAATAGCAAATGCCTCCGCATTCTTCCCTTCTCCAAAGACAGTTTTCAATTCCACATATCCTCGAACAAATACTTTTTCTCCAGAAAAACCCACTTTTACGAGCTGAATTAGTCATTCCTCCGCCACGAAATCCACCAAAAATAGAATGAATTCGCCCCTTTGCTTTTCCATCTGACTGTCTATCTTGACCATCGCCCTCAATCTCTTTTCCATCTTCAGTTCGTCTTATTGAAGTTCCTGCTTCATCAGAATTGCTTCGCCCTTCAAGCTGCTTCATATACCCAGCCTTTATCAATTTGTCAATCTCCTTCTTCAAAGTAAAACAGTCATCAGTATTATGCCCTGAAATCCTATGATACTCGCACCACTTCTTCTTGTCCACGTAACCCGTTGACGGCTTTGGCTGCCGTGGAAAACGAATAACATTCGCCTCCAAACACGTGTGCAAAGCTTCAGTCAAATTAACCGCCAAAGGTACTGCACGGTCGTTTTGGTTCCGAGTCCACGTCATCGAATGTCCTGGCCCACGCACTCCATACGGTTGAGCACGATTTTTGAAATTAGAACGGTTATCAAATCGGCCGTCATAACGGTTACGATTATTATACCCTGCGTTGCCACGTTCGGTCCATCCCTTCGAATATTGATCTGTAACCGCTCCCTTCTTCGTCTCAAACTGCTGTTTCTGCCCTGGAACCGCTGCATTCGGGCGGTTGTTCTTGATTCGATCACTCTGCTCCTCCCTGATGTATCCTTGTACCCTTTCGCGCAAATGCACCATTGTCTCCACAGGTTTTCTACTCAAATTACTGTTCAAACCACCCGGCTTCAAGCCCAATTCAAAAGCTGCAATGCAAATTTCTGGCATTTTATCCTCCAAATGAACAGATAATTGATTGAAACGCCCCATGTAAGACTGCAAAGTCTCATTTGGTCCTTGACGAACATTAAATAATGTCGCCGGAGTTACTTTTTGTGCACGACTGGTAGAAAACTGAGACAAGAACTTTGTAGATAATTCAGTAAAATTGACGATTGACCTTGACGGTAGAGTGGTAAACCAAATCATCGCTGATTTCTTAAAAGTTGATGGCAACATTTTGCACTTCAACGCGTCTGATGCGCCTACAATGACCATTTTCGTGTTAAAATACACTAAATGGTCCTTTGGGTCTGAATCGCCATAGTACGAGTCAAGTTTCAATGTCTTTAAATTGTCTGGGACGGCAGTGTTCGCTATTTCCTCTGTAAAAGGTTGAAAGTCCACCACCGTCTCAGCCATTCTTCGATCGCCCTCTTGTAAACCCTGAGTCTGATTGATGTCAGTAAGTTGATTCTGTAACTGTTGATTATGTTGACGAAGTTCATTGAGATCGTCCATGATCCGCTGAAGAACATCAGGAGGAACATCATTTTGTTGAACATGATTCCTCTCTCCGTTCGCCCCGGATCGAGTCACCATTGCGGTGAAAATTGAAGCCTAGGAAAGTATCCAGGGCCCCACGGTGGGCGCCAATGTTCCGGTATGGAACCACAGACTAAAGGCTAACCAGTTTAGAGAGCAAACGAAAGTAACAAAGTGAATAAAAATGCGTGAAATGATAGGTCCCCACCGCTTGGGCGGTCCTCTTTTATTTATAGCTTGGGTTTTGGTCCGGCTGGACCATGGGTTGCCCGGCCCATTAGTTACATGATATTGATTAGCCCATTCGGTCCGCCCATATCAGTCCACAACCCTTACTAATTCTCGAGGAAGGCTATATGGATACGCATGGAAATTTGATACCCTTAAGGCATGTGAATTGGAGAGCAATGCAAGTGTAGAAACCAAAAGAATGAAAAGTTTGGACGTCATCTTGCTTCACTCAAGTAATTTGAAGTTTCACGCTAGAGGGGGAGAGAATAATAACTATGGTGGTGGTTTGTCATATGATTTGTTTATATAAGGTGAATTAGGAGTTATTGATTTGAGTTGAAACTCAATCTTTATCTTTTTTTGAATTCAATGATAAATATCGATCATATCAATGAATAGATAGATTTTCAGATAACATTACAATCATCACTCTTGAATTACAATTCCGGTGCAGCGCACAATCCTTAATAACAAACCCGATTTGAATTTTATCTTACAATCATGTAACTTTCAAAACATTGCACTTCAATAATCAGACTATCATTAATTTTTTTTTTAAAGATTAATCAGACTTTCATAATTAATTATCACTAACAGTACGTACAAATTTTTAAATTTGATTCATATTTAAATATCAATCAAATTAATGTTAGTTGCTTTTTTAAATAGATAGATATTCTATATTTTTAAATAGATATTAAAGAATATCAATAAGTTTGGTGTTAAAATAATCCATATTTTCAAAAATAATTACTTTATTAATATTTCATTTAATATTTATTAATGAATTAGTGTTGTGAATAAAGAGTAAACAAGCAAATAAAGAAATGAGAAGAAAGGAATAAGAGATAGAGAAATAGTGTGATGGAAATGCTCAGATAGTTGCAGCCTCCCTTGTATTTCTAATACTAGGTTAAGAGTATTGAACAAGTATACATGTGGGCCTGATCCATGACCTCATAACTCCTAACCCAGATGATCATCCAAATATTTATAACACTCCCCCTTGGAGACCATCTCTAAGAATGTTCCTCGTTAAAACCTTACTAGGAAAAACCCAGTGGGATAAAAACCTAGTGGAAAGTACATCATTCTATAGTTCGTCTTTGTACATTGCCTCATTAAAAACCCTAATAGGAAAAACCTAATGGAAAAAAAAGACATGGTTAAGGAAAAAAGAGTACATGCATTTTAATTGAGATATTTGAGCTGACGAACTCCGATATTGCGCACAAGCTTTCAAATGTTGTAGTTGGAAGAGCCTTCGTAAATAAGTCTGTCAAATTATCACTTGAACGAATTTGTTGGATGTTTATGTCATTGTTCTTTTCTAGATCATGAGTGAAAAAAGAGCTTTGGTGATATGTGCTTTGTTCTATCTCCCTTGATGTATCCTTCTTTTGATTGACAATGCATGTAGTATTATCTTCATATATATATATATATAGTCGTTGGGGGCATCATTCCAGAGGACAAACCACAAGTATCAAGTACACATTGAATCACAAATCTGAGCCAAACGCATTCTCGACTTGCAACATGTAATGCTAATATTTCTGCATGGTTAGTTGAGGTTGATTTTATAGTTTGTTTCATAGATCTCCAAGAAATGGTTGTACCACCACATGTATAAAAGTAACCTGTTTAAGATCACCCATTATGTGGGTCTGACAAATATCCTACATCTGCATAATCAATGAGATCGAGCTTGGATATATTGAGAAAATAAACTCTCATATTCATCGTGCCTTTAAGATAATGAAAGAATATTTCATGTATGACTAGAAATGTACATTAATGCTCTGATTGAGAATTCATGACCAAGTAAAAATTCATCATCTTCTCGAGGTACATGATTTGTCCATATAGAATCCTTTTAGTACCTGTTTTGCATACGTATCTTGGAACATAAATACTTCATCATTTGGATACTAAATTGGTAAGGCTAGATAAAAGGTTCATTCCCAACTCTTTTATCTCAAATTCTTTCTTTAGAAAATCTACAACTTTTGGAAGCTCTTTTGGAGTCCCAATAAATCATTGTCATAAACATTAATGATGACTTAAACAATCTCATATCTCATCATAAATATGCATGATTTTGTTGGGTCATTTTGTGACTGTCCTTAAGCAAATAGTAATCTAGATTGCTTCATTCTAGTAATTTGTTCATTGTTGAGAACATCAATTGTGTGCTTTAGGCATCTTACAACCTTCAAGGAGTTCTACAAGTCATGTGTGTCTTAAATATGACAACATTATTTCACTTTACTACAAAGACTCTTCATGTCTTATTGTCTTTATACCTTCAAGATATAGACATGAGGTACAAAGACCCTTAAATTCAACAAATGAATTGTTTCTTTCTATTTATGGTCAATCACACCCATTCATTTCCGGGTTCAAGTTTCTCGCACATATTTATAATATTGAGCGCTACTGCATCGTGTCTATAATTCTTCATTTTCTTGGTTCCTTATTTTAACTTGTAGAGACACAATCAATTGAGATCTCTTTAATCAATAATTACAAGTACCTGAACCTCTCTAGGAGATATAAACATTTTTGTAGTCTCTACACTTTTCAAGATAGTCTGCCTCCTCAACAAGACCATCTTCCTTCTCTAGGATATATCTTTTGAACAAAGTTTTAGACATGCCTTAGGCTAAAAACATTACCAATTTTTCCAACTGGGATATTAAGTTAGAGAATGATATTTGCAGCATATAAGAAATTTAATAATTCTTTTTGGGTTAGAAAATGCATCTTTTGAACTTCTGGTTCATAGTGCGAGTATATATATGCATTCTTTACGAATTTTCAGAGCTGCTTAATTTCCTCTCCCCATAATGTTGAGAAACAAAAAGTAAGATATGAAATATCTATCGGTAATGGCTCAAATTGATTACATAATCTCAGCTTTCCTTGTGGTCCCACCTTAGTGCGTTGTGGTGGAGCAATTGAAAACATATAACACCGCACATTGAAAGTTCTTAGTTGAAAGATATTAGGTTCCTGACTGGACTGAGCGAGCCCCTAGAGGAGCTACGCCCTGAGGGACTCCCGCCAAGGGACGAGCGCTCAGTCAATAGTTGGCCCATCAAGGGCAGTTACGCAGGAAGCCCACTTTTCACTCTATAAATAGGGGACAGTTACCAATTGTAAAGGACTTTTGCTCATTTGATCAATTCATACACACAAAATTCAGTTGTTTTCTCTATTTCTAGTGTAATCTCTCTACTCTCTAGGGGTTACCCTTTCTTTGAGTGTTCGAACCAAGAACATTTTGGCGCCGTCTGTGGGGATCGGTGAATTCTTGATTCCTAGATCACCTGGATTGGTTGCACGTTTGTGAGTAGTTTAGATTTCAGGAGATACATGGAAACTCGTCGTTGACGACGGTGCGAGCCGCCAGAACAAGGGCTCATCTCGCCTCTGATTCGTTTCAGGCAGTCGGAGAAGGAGGAGAGAGCATGAGATGAGGATGCGTAGCGAGAGCAGGATTTTCACGACCTGGAGCTCGGGAATGGAAACCACCCTCCACCACCTCCTTCGCCATCTCCGCCATCATCGCCCTCGCTGCCGCGAACTCCTGTCCGTTCACCCACACCGTAGCCTTCGCCTAAGATGAAAGTTACTCAAGGGGAATGGCGGCAGCTTATGCGCAACATAAGCGATATACAACAGCGGAACGAGCATTTGCAGGCACAGCGCGACTTTTTCCGCCAAGAACAGCAGGACGATGGCGTTCATGAAGACTGTGATTCTGGAGTCTTATAGTGGAGAAACTGATCCGAAGGATCATCTCCTCTACTTCAACACGAAAATGGTGATAAGGAAAGCTTCAGATGTAGTGAAGTGCAGAATGTTTTCGTCGACGACAAGAGCTGGGTACGCGGGTGGCCAGCCCCGCGCAGGCCCGCCCCGCACAAGCCCGCCCCGCGTTGGCTCGCCCCGCGTAGGCCCGCATTTTAGCGGTCCTCTATTTTCCGGGCTATAGCCCGCACTAGTCCGCGGTTTCGCGGGCCGATCCGCGGGCTTTGGCCTCTCTCACCCCCGTTTTTGCCCTCGTAGGCCCGCCCCGCATTGACCCGCCCCGCGCTGGCCCGCTCTGCGTAGGCCCGCATTTTAGCGGTCCTCTATTTTCCGGGCTATAGCCCGCACTAGTCCGCGGTCTCGCGGGCCGGCCCGCGGACTTCGACCTGCTTACCCAGCTCTATCGACGACGATGGCGTGGTTCACGACCTTGCCTCGTGGTTTGATAACGAACTTTCGAGATTTCTCGTCAAAATTCTTGGTTCAGTTTTCGGCAAACAAGATCCCGTAGGTGACGATCAACTTCTTGTTCAACATTGAACAGCAGGAAGGTGAGTCGCTGAAAAAGTACATGGCGCGCAATCGTGCAACGTCGGTGAAGGTGGAAGACTCTGAACCGCGTGCCTGTGCGCAGGTGTTAAAGAATGGTTTGCGACCTGGATTGTTGAACAACAAGTTGAGCAGGAAGCCCGCAGAGTCCATGGTGGAGATACGAGCACGAGCGCATACATACATCTTAGACGAAGAGGATGACACTTTCAAGCGCAAGCGTGCGAGGACAGTAAAGGAAGGAGTTTTGTTGAAACAATTTGGGAGGGATAAGTTTGGTGGCGAGATAGGAGAGGGAAGAAAGCGTAAGGAGAAGAGAGCTCCCGTTATGATCTAAGCAGGCGAAACTCCCTGCGCGGGATAAATTTGAACGTTGTCGCCCTTAGCAGCAACAATAATACCCCCTCCGGCGAGAAGATCCGGGTGTGGCACTAAACACGAATCTGACAGACATCTTTCGAGAAATAAAGGCCATGCATATGGTTGATGAGCCTGAATTTCCAAAGCATCCACCAAGAAATGTTGACACGAACAAGTGGTGCGAATACCATCGCACAGTAGGGCACGACACTGATGATTGTTTTACTCTCAAGAAGGAAATCGAGAAGCTAATCAAGGCGGAACATCTCAGGCAGTATGTTCAGAGAAATGATGTCAACACCATTCTACTTCTAAAACATGAGGAACGTAGTGTATACCGAGGAAGAGAATGGACCGCGAATCTTGAAAAAAGGAATAGGTGCAATGAATGAGTCACAACCTTACAACGTTGCAAACGGTGCAGTTAATGCTTCTAATCAGGTTTTGATTAGTAACTCTAAGGATGATTACATATTAATTGAAACTCCCACAATTTTATATCACATTTAAGGTAAATTCTAATGGAGGATTTGTAGAAGGTGAGACGTTGATTAGTGAGAATGAAGAAATTTGGAAGGAGCATTGTTTTTCAGTTAATGAGCTTTATAGACAAATTATAAGGAGTATGTAAATTAGAAGCCTGTACATTTTTGTTGATAAGAAGAAAGTAACAATGAAAAAGTAAATGCTTAGCATGAAAAAGGAAAATAATGGCTTTCAATAGAACATTGTCCCTTTGTCAACATCATTCTACTTTTAATACATGGGCAACATAGTGTATACTAGGGAAGAGAATGGACCGTGAATCCTGAAAAAAAGAATCGGTGCATTGAATGAGTCGTACGTTACAAAATGGCAAGATGTTCAAGTAATGCTTTTAATCAGATTCCGATTCTTAATTCTAAAGATAATTACAACTTAAGCGAAACTCGCATAATTTTTTCTAACAATTAAGGTAAATACCAAAGAAGGGTTTGTTGAAGGCTAGACATTGATTGGTGAGAATGAAGAAGTTTGGAAGGAGGAAAGTTTTTTAGCTAATGAGATTTACAAGGGAAAAAAATAGAAGGAGTAGGAAAATTAGAAGCATCTACATGTTTTTTTTATATGAAGAAAGCAACTAAGAAAAAGTACAGTCTTAGTATGAGAAAAGCAAAGAAATGGTGTTCAACATAATATTGTCCTTATATAAACACCATTCTACTTTTAATACATAAGGGATGTAGGGATGAGAATGGACCGCGAATCCTGGAAGAAGGAATCGGTGCAATGAATGAGTCACAATCTTATAAGATTGCAAGTGGTTCAGTTAATTCTTCTAATCAGGTTTTCCTAATTCTAATGATCATTACAACTTAATCGAAACTCACACATATATTTTCTTCACAAAATTAAGGAAAATTCCGATGGAGGATTTGTAGATGGTAAGTCATTGATTGGTGAGAATGAAGAAATTCGGAAGGAGCAAAGTTTTTCAGTTAAGTAGCTTTACAAAAATAAAGTTAGAAGGTGTAGGATAACGAGAAGCGTCTACATATTTTTTGATATGAAGAATGGAACTTAGAAAAAGTAGAGGCTTAGTATGAGAAAAGCAAAGAAATGGCTTTCAACAAAACATTGTCCTTATGTCAAAATCATTATACACTTAATTCATAAAGGACGTAGTGTATATTGGGAAAGAGAATGGACCGCGAATCCTGGAAGAGGAATCGGTGCAATGAATGAGTCACAACTTTATGAGATTGCAAGCGGTTTGATTAATTCTTCTAATCAGGTTTTCCAATTCTAATGATCATTACAACTTAATCGAAACTAGCACTTATTTTTTCTTCACAAAATTAAGGAAAATTCCGATGGAGGAATTGTAGAGGGTGAGCCATTGATTGGTGAGAAAGAAGGAATTTGGAAGGAGAAAATGTTAATGAGCTTTACAAAAATAAAATTAGAAGGAGTAGGATAATCAAAAGCGTCTACATGTTTTTTGATATGAAGAATGTAACTTAGAAAAAGTAGAGGCCAATTAGTATGAGAAAAGCAAAGAAATGGTTTTCAACAAAACATTGTCCTTATGTCAACATCATTATACTTTTAATTCATGAAGGACGTAGTGTATATTGGAAAAGAGAATGGACTGCAAATCCTGAAAAAGGAATCGATGCAATGAATGAGTCGCAACCTTACAAGATTACAGGTAGTTTGAGTAGTGCTTCTAAATAGTTTTTCATTCATAATTCCAAAGATGATTCGAGCTTAACTGAGAATCGCACAATTTTTTCTCCACAATTAAAGCTAAACTCCGGTGGAGGACATGTAGAGGGTGAGCCATTGATTGGTGAGAAAGAAGGAATTTGGAAGGAGAAAAGCTTTCCCGTTAATGAGCTTTAAAAAAAATTTAGAAGGAGTAGGAAAATTAGAAGCTACTACGTGTTTTTTATATATATGAAGAAATAAGAATAAAACTAAGATAAAATAGAGGTTTAGTATGAGAAAAACAAAGAAATGACTTTCAAGTTTTAACAGAACAAAGAAATGACTTTCATTTGTATATATTTCTTTTGAGATTTTTAGTAGGTAGATTTGGTTGATAATGTTAGGATTGTTCTATTTTCAAGGTAATTATTCTTCTAATAAATTTTTCTTTTCGTCAATTTCTCTAACGTGGTGCGGTATATATTTTTTTTTTGTTACAACGGAAGATTAAAAGGGACTAAAAGAGAGCATCCTGACACAGCAGGGGAACTACATTAGTGGGAGGAACCCTCCAAATACGCCACGAGCATCGTACTCGAGTTGCATACTTAGCCAAGAAGTCCGCCACAACATTACGTTCACGAGGAATATCACCCAATGTAACTTGCCAATCTCGCTGAAGAAAGGCCCGTACTTGTTGAATCTCCTCGTGCTGCCAATATTGAGACACATCCTGGTTACTGTTAAGTAAACCCACCATCTCCACACAATCTGAGAAGCAAATCACCTTCCTATGGCCTCCTTCCCAAGCTAGTTTCAAGCCTTCATGAATGGCTCGAAGCTCGGCTGTTAAGACATCGCCAGATCCCCAAAATGCTGCATACCCCAAAAACCAGCATCCCGTCGTATCGCGCAAGACACCACCGCCACCAATATCATTCAAACCAGGTACCATGCTCCCGTCTGCACACAACTCCACTGTTTCTGCATCTCGGGCTCCATCATCCTGAACTGCAGAACCAGACACATATCGCAGCCTCCCCCACCTCTGAAACTCCACCACAACCACTTGAACCTTTCGCAGCACAACTTCAAGGGGCCACGGGTGCGGCTCAAAAATCCTATTGTTTCTCCATGTCCATAGCAGCCACAACACAGCACATGATAAAGAGTGATCTGCATGCTGAAGGTGACTAACCAGCCAGGCTCGAAAGCTTAAGAAGCTTGGCAAACGTGGCAGCAATGATCGGAATTGGCCCCAGACCTGAACCGCCACCGAACACGTCCGTAAGATATGCTCTCCATCCTCCACAATGGTGACACGATTCATCCGTCGTGAGATTACAGTGGCTCCGTCGCTGGTTAGTGGGTAAAGCTCCCCGCGCGGCCAGCCAAAGGAAGAAGCGGACTTTCTCCGGTGCTTGACATCTCCAAATCAGTTTCCACATTCTTGATACTGGATGATTAGTTTCCGTAAGCATCCCATACGCTGAGACCGCGGAATTACACCCATCGTTCTCCCACTGCCACAAAATTTGATCGCTCCCCTCCTGCTGCTGCGGTATTGCTATGCTTCTAATCTCTTGTTGTATCTCCTCTGGTAGTTGTGTGTAAAGTTGGCGGAAGTTCCAGCTTCCATCTCGCCATAAATCTGCCACTGTCAATGCGGTATCAGTGATGTGAACAAAAGGAATGCGCTGGGATAATGAACCTGTACCCAACCAGTTGCTATACCATAAAGAAGAATGGCCAGCACCTAGGCAGGGTTTGAATCCATGTGCCACAGCTTCCTTCGCCCTTACGATGCCCCTCCAAAGATATGATTCTCCGTGCTGATGACTTGCCTGCAGAATTGATTCACCCTTCAAGTATTTCTCTGCCAACACTCTTACCTACAACGTGTCCCGCTCATTCAACAAGCTATAGACCATCTTCCCCAAGAGTGCCTGAATATTCTGTCTTGCGTAACGAATACCTAAGCCACCTTTATCCCGGGGTTGCGTAATGTCATTCCATGCCACCAAATTCCAGCTCCGTGTACTATCTCCCTTGGCCCAGATGCATTGACGCACCATCCTATCAACATGGTTACACACTGACTCCGGAAGCCAGAGAGCTTGCATGGTATACACAGGTAAAGCAGTAAGAACTGACTTGGCCAGACACAAGCGGCCCGCTTTATTAAGCAGCTTCCCCTTCCATGATGCCAGTCGCGAATTAACCTTATCAATGATGGGAGAAAACTGATCCCCGGTAACCCTCCCTTTGAGAAGTGGAATTCCCAAATATTTTCCAAGATTACTTGCTCTCCTCATACCAGAAATACTTGAAAGAATCCGCTGCTGTCCTTGGTCCACATTGGTTGAACAAAACATGCGTGATTTCTCCAAGTTGACTTTCATCCCTGAGGCCTCACAGAAGTCATTCAGAGTCTGAGATACAAGCTGAACCTGATCACGAGAAGCTTGACAGAACAACAACACATCATCAACAAAAAATAAGTGGGAGATACAAATGCCCTCCTTGGTGATTCTCACTGGAGGCCAAGTCTTCTCCTCAACCAGGCGTTGGATCTGGATTGCAAGACGTTCCATACATAGAACAAAAAGATATGGTGAGAGGGGGTCCCCTTGTCTGAGCCCCTGTTGAGGTTGGAAGGACTCAAGTTTGGACCCATTCCACAACACAGAGATGTTTGACGCTTGTACACCCCACATAATAAGAGCTACCAACTGAGGAGGGAACCTAAAATCATATAGTGTGGCTCTCAGGAAATCCCAGTTGATCCGATCATATGCCTTCTCTAAGTCAATCTTGAAAGCGACCAGACCTCCCCCTTTCTTATGCCTATGAATGGTATGCATAACCTCCTGGGCTAGGATGATGTTGTCCCTCGTACCTCTCCCTGGAATGAAGCTCCCTTGCAAGGGCTCCACAAGTTCTGCTAGCAAGAGTCGAACTCGATTAACCAATACCTTGGTGATCACCTTGTACGCGACATTGCACAAGCTGATAGGGCGCAACTCCTTTAACCTGCTTGGGTTCTCCACCTTGGGTATCAAACATAGCAACGTGTCTAGAGGTGTCGGGTCGGAACGCCCCTCCTAGAAAGCCTTGGCCACCATCTGATGGAGATCCGCACCAACTGTGCTCGAGTACTGCTTATAGAAAAATGCTTGAAACCCATCAGCCCCTGGTGCTTTGAAAGAGTGCATTGCCATAACAGTAAGGCGTACCTCTTCTAAGCTAACAGGCTCAATCAGCTTCACCCGATCCACCTCAGAGATGATTGGTGTCCTGTTCTCCATTATATGGTTCCTGGTGACCTACACATCAACAGAAAACAAATTAAGAAAAAACCTCCTTGCTTCCTCCTGAAGCATAGTGGGATCTGTACACCAGCTGCCATCCGGGAGGAACAAGCCATGGATTTTATTCCGCTTGCGTCGTATAACTGTTTGAAGGTGAAAGAACTTGGTGTTACGATCACCAAACATAACCCATTGTTCTCTTGACTTATGGTACCAGAGAAGTTCCTCTTGAAGGAGGATATCATCATATTCCTTCTGAAGTTCCCTCTCAAAATGGATCAAGGACTCAGAAGCATTTCCATCTAGTTCTCGCTGGACACCCTATAATCGACGTTCCACACGCTATTTCCGTTTATGAATGCTGCCAAACACCTCCTTATTAAATTTTGAAGCGGCTTCCTGTAAATTAGTGAGTTTTCCTGTAAGTGAAAGCCCACGAACATCCCAAGATTGGCCCACCACGGCTTCAAACATGGGGTGTGTTGCCCAGGCCGCTTGAAAGCGAAACGACTGTGGCCTCCGCTCTCCCTGACGTGCATCCAACCTCACGAGCATTGGAGCATGATCTGAAGATGCCCTAGTTAGATGTTCCACGTACCCCTCCGGGTAAAGAAGCCGCCATGCAACATCCCCTAGAGCCCTGTCCAACCGCTTAGCCATTACTCTCCTACCATTCACATGACGCTCCCATATGTATTTGGAGCCAATAAAGCCCAGGTCTATCAGCGAGCATGCGTCCATCATCGTCAACATATTCATGGCTCGGCTATCATTAAAATCCCCACCCCACACCTCCGAGGGGGAGCAAATCTCATTGAAATCGACCAACGCCAACCATGGGTCCTGGCAGCGTTGTCGGAAAGCTGATAGATAAGTCCACAGCTTCTGTCTTCGTGTCGGGTTCGGGCTTCCATAGACCATTGAGCAAACCCATCTCCTGGCATTATACTGAATCTCAACAGAAAGCACTTGCTCCCATGCCTCCAGTAGGACAACGTGAAAGGTCCTAGCTACCGGTGCAAGTAACCAAATCCATCCACTGTGGCCCACCGCCTCAATCTCATGAATGAGTTCATATCCCAGCTGACGCCAGAAATGCTGAACCCGATCAAATTTACAATGTGTTTCACATAATGCAAATATTGATGGTCTAAAGGACCTAACTAGATCCTTAGTCCTACGTAAGCCTAGCGCACCAGCGCCTCCACGTATATTCCATACAATGATTTGGAATGGTGTACTATCCATAACAACATTGTCAAGGAATCGTGGACCAACACCATTATTGACGTGGTGCCATAAACAAACGGTTGTCGGGTCCTGGGTCCTGTGGGTTTGAAACATTAGCCTGACCCATATATGGCTGGATATGCTCCTCACCGTTATCAAGCAACAGGTATCGGCAGCCTCCAGCTGGTTGAAGGTTCATCGTGGACAAACCTCCCCCCCAATGTCATAAACAATCTTATCACCAATCCTCTTGGTCCGCGTCTGGGACTTAGAGTTTGAATTACCCTGGCCAGACCCTGCACTTGACGCACGCGAGCCCTCCTTTTTCTCCGTTGTTGTTGCTGGTTGTTGCACCATTGCCAGTGATTGCTTCCCATCATCACGTCTAGACCGTTTTTTCGCATTAACTCCCCCGTTTGAATTCAAATTTCCTTGCCCAGTAGAAACGGTATTAGCCGCGACAGTCACGTGGTTCATTTCAACCTCAGGAGGATCCGATAAAGGCTGGAATCTATTACCTTTATTGTTCTCCTTAGATTTCGCAAACCCTGGCTGTCGGTTTTGATTTTGTTTCCTTTTTTGCTTCTCGACAATTAACCACTTACCATGTGCCGCTGATGGGACCGTAACTGCCCGCTTTGGCGCGGGAATCTCGGTTTGCATGGAATCTGCATTGATTACCTGGTCAACAGTGCTGTCTAGGGTTTTCTCACTCGTTGCATGGGGGGTTGTCTCCGGCGTCGTTTGTTGTTGTGTTTCAGTCAACGCCGGCGGCGTTGCCACCACCTTGCACTTCCGCAAGAGATGGTCGTAGCAGCCACACTTTGAGCAGAGTAGGTGTAGACCCTCGTACACAATGTTGTACCATGTTCCTCGCAGCCTAAGTGTACCCCACACTGGCTTGTCTAGGTCAATTTCCACACATATACGAGCAAACTTTCCCAGCCGCATTCCTGCTGTGTTCATATCTACTTTTATCGGAGTGCCTAAACCTGAGGCCAGAGTTAGCAAGACATCCTCATCATAGAATTGCATACCTAAGCTTGGGATACGGATCCACACCATCGTAGTGTTGATTTTCTCGTCCGCCGCCACGAAATCCTTATTCCATGGCTTCACCGACAAGTAGTGATCGTAGATTAACCACGGTGCACCAATGATAGCCTTCTCTCTGTCACCCTCGAGATCAAACTTCACCATGAAATAGCCATGATGAATATCAGTGACTTCCATACCCCCAAGTGGGTGCCATGTCAGTCGTAGCTTCTCACATAGAGCAGTGTATCCAATGTGCTTACCCAAAAGCTTCACCACTAGACACCCCTCCAATGGCTGGCACATCTTATCATACACTTCTTCATCCACAAAATCAAAGCTTGGAAACAGTCTGTCCCCGTTGACTTGCTCCTTCACCATCACCCCTTTGTTCACAAGATTCTGGAACGGCCTTTGCGCACGTCGTTGGGATGACCATGTGCCCAACACCTTATCTTTAAACGTGGGCTTCTGCTGATCCGGCGGTATAGAAGGTGGCGGCGGCGGTAGCTCTGCTGAGAACATGAACGTATCTTCTCCTGCGGCGGCGCTCTCCATGGTATATAGATCTTCATCTATGCAAGGATAAATTGATCAATATTGTTTACATGTTTTCCTAGATCCCTCTTGTAACAAAGAAAATTGCTTATTTGCTGAACACTTATGATACTTCCGCATACTGACAATGTGTCACACAGGAACTTTATGTAAATGTCTACAAATAATTTCTTTTATATATATAATGCATCCCTAGTTCACCATTGAAAAACAATAATGTGAAAGAGGAAGTTTTGGGAAGCATTTTATATCCGGTTAATTACTAGCCAGAAAAAAAAAGAAACAAATCATGATTTTCAGAATTTCCACTTTCCAATTTATCTACGGGTCCAAAACCCCAATGAGATTACTACAAGGTAATTCCAAAATTACCTGCCCATGTAAGCAAAGAAGCCCACCCACTCCCCACTATCCTAAAAGGTACCAAGGTAAAAAGTAAAAACTACAAAGGAAATAAAAAGGGTGAAAAGATGATAAAAAAGAAGCAAAAAGATTTTAGACCAAGGGAAATTAAGAGGGGAGGTATATGAGCATATTTGGATCCTTGGGTTGGGGATTTAATTTACAAAACAGCCACGCCACGGTGGTTTCTTCTTTGTTGGTGGTGGTGTTGGTGACTTGAGAACCTGATGAAGCTGGAGCCGCCACAACTTGTTTCTTTGATGATGCCACTAAAAGCTTCTCTTTTCTCTCATCTTGCTTCATCTGTTGCAAACGATACTCCAAGCTGCAGAAAGCACTATCACCCCTGCAAATATTTATTAATTTGATTATTTAAAATTTCCATCAAAACAAAACCTTTCAAACATAACCCCAAAAAATGTCCACACTCCACAAATTGTGAAATTATATAAAGGTATTGTTACCAACGCTAAGATCCCAAAAAAGGGGCAGAAGAATTTAATGCTTCAAATTCAAACCTCAAAATGTTCACCAAAATGGGCAATGGAATAGCTGGCGGTTAGGACCGTCTAAAAATCCGTCGGAACCTGTCGATGAAACAATCTTTTCCGCCACTCTTTTTTTTATAAATATGGACCTGCATTACCAACAGTTTAACCGCCTTTAATCACCGAAAGAATCGACGGATATCGAGCAGTCGGTAATTTCATGTTTTGTTGTAGTTAATGGTGCTCTGTTTTCAGTTCTAGTCGGAATGAGAGGACTGAGAAAAGTGAAGTGAAGCACATAAGAAGACAAATTAATTGTCCATGACATCACTTAGATTTCCTCCAAATAGTGCCTAATCATCAATTTCTATTAATTATTGGGTAAAATGTTAATGATGTTAAGTTCAAACGCCAATTGTATCGTCTATCATGTTTTGAATGATAATTTTCAAGAGTGTAAATGAACTAATTGAATATATCATGTGCATTTCAGGAAATCACTCTCATATCCCTCAGACCATATCGTCTAGGGAAGCAAAGCAAGAAGTTGACACGAAGACAAATAAGAGACGCTCAAGCTAAGAAGAGAGAGAAGACAAAGATCATCAAAGGAAAACAACTCAGGCTAAAGGAGTCAACGAAAGGACAAAGGTACAAAGGCAGATGACAGAGTGAAAAAGAAAGTCATACATGCTTCATCATATATGCAAGAAGATCAAAGCATCAAGGAAGACTACACAAGCAAAGGAATGATTAAAGCCTCAACGCATATCTTGGATTAGCTAAGGATGATTAGAACCGCAATACAACAACACTAGCAAGGAAATGTCAAATCAGCTAGTCTACTCAAACTGAAGAAGATCAAGATACAAGAAAAGTTAAATCAACAACATCATCTTCAAAAAAATAAGCCAAAGCATCAAGCTCATCTACACAGCTGAATCTTAAGCTTCAAGACTACACATATGAAAGATCAAGTCAAGCTATCAGATCGTCTGTGAAGACTGTACTCAATGTCTACTACATCATCTATCTCAAGGTTGATCAAAGAAAGAAATGTTCAAAGAAAAGAACATCATATTTCAAGTGGAAATATCTCTGACATTCTTGAGGAGAAAGTCAAGTGCTGAGAAATCACATGATACTCTTCAAAGCACGCTGACCAAGGAAATAAGTACAACCATGTCAACATCAAGAGTTTCCTCTTTCTTTCTCATGCCAAGGAATGAAGAAATGGAACAAAGCTTATTGTCGAAACCTACAAGCAACAATATGATTTAGGTAACACAAGACAATCCATTTCTGAAGAAGAAGAAGAAGAATTGGTCAAAAGCTATCACTTACTATCTGAATGACCAAACTGAAGAAAGGAATGAAACACGCGTTGAATTGATAAATCTTCTATTATAAGAATGGGCAACGCAAGAAGCATCGTCTGAAGTCTACCAAACGATGGAAGCAGAACTTTAGAAACAACATCTTTGATCATGATATAAAGTATGCAGCTTAAGAAAGAAAAAAAGAACAAGCTTCTGAGAGAAAACAGATTAGCTGAAGCAAGTCTCATCGTCTAAAGAATTAAATAACGATGAAGAAAGATCATCTGAAGTAGAATGAAGACTACAGAAGTAGAAGTTCATCTGAAGAAATATCAAGCTCTCCCTCAACGCAAGCTACAAAGTCAAATCAAACAAACTTCCTGTTGAAGATAAAGCCAAGAAAGCTTTGTGCAGAAGTTTCAAGTTGAAAATCAAATATCTGACACAATGCTGTGATGAAAAGAAAAGAATTATGGTGTCACTATCAGACTTTCATATCTCTACACCAACGGATAGAAACTCATACCTATGCTACCTGCTACATGATAGATTACATATTTACGACATAAGGTCAATCAAACTGTACCACACTCTGAGTATAAAACTCCAACGACTATAATGTCATTCACAGAAGATTCAGAGTATAAAGGGAAAAAGTGAAGACTTAAAGAGGTAGCGCTTATGCTCATACAGATTGAGCTTTATGCTCAAATCACTTAAGCGTGAAAAGAAGCCTCATAGCTCAACCTCAAGAGATGCTCATCAATATTATCTGCTTCAACATAGAGAGTAGTTTGTATTTACATTCAAATCCTTTGTGACCCCTTCATGTAGTCGAACATAAAGTATATGCTTAAGAGTCAAATTTGACGAACAATACTTTTATAGTTCCTATGCTTCATTGATCTATTATCCCTTTTAGAAGAAGAGATTTAGAGTAGAAGAAAGCAATCTTGAGAAAAATTGTTTTAGGATAAGTCCTGTATAATACTTATAAGGAGGAGTCCTTCTAATACTTAGTGGGAGGAGTCTTGTCTAATACTCAATGCATGGAGAGGAAATTGCTAAAGAATACTTGTCTGCCTGGAGAGGCAAGGACAAAGAATACTTGTTCAGCCTGGAGAGGTAGGGACAAAGAATACTTGTTCATCCTGGAGAGGCAGGGACAAAGAATACTTGGTCTGCCTGGAGAGGAAGAGACAAATCAATACTCAATGCCTGGAGAGGAAGTGCTGAAACAATACTTAGCCTGGAGAGGCTTTCACTTATACTCAATGCCTGGAGAGGCAGTGCTGAAACAATACTCGATATGCCTGAAGAGGCAGAGGTAAAAGAATACTCATTATGCCTAGAGAGGCTTGTACAATAATACTTCTTGGGAGAAGTCTTGCCTAATACTTTTTGGGAGAAGTCTTATCTAATACTTGTTGGGAGAAGTCCTGTCTATACTTGTTTGGAGAAATCAAGTCCTTGATAGTGAAATCTTGGTGCTGCCTAGGACTGAATGTAGCCCTATCGTTTTGGGGGTGAAACAGGATAAAAATGTCTGTGTACATCGTCTACTCTTTTTCTCTTCCACTTCCGCTACACCAAACGATACCAACGAAGACGACAAATCTTTACATCGTTTAGAAAACCAAGATTTTGGTGGGCCAAATTCAAACCCCGCTTTCTTGTGCCACTCTGATCAACTTCATGAGAGGACCAAGGTTGTTAGAGGTCGATGCCCTACTAAGAAGACTCCTCGTCCGCGTAAGCGTCCTAAGAAAGGCAAGAGCCTAGAGAGTGTATGTACTTCTGCCTCTTTTTCAGTGGAGAGCGTTGTGGCTTCTTTGGAGAACCAATTGGTGCTTTTTGAGCCACAATGTTTGATCAAGCCACATTTGATGCATTGTATTTATGATATTCTGAGCTTCATAGAGTAATCTTATGCATTATTATGATATTTTAGCCTAGTTCTCCATGATCACACTTATTTTGGTTTATATTGCAAAAGGGTCTAATGTTTTCATTTTATCTATTTTGAACTCTTTGCCCTAGAACAGGCATATCTGGAGCTACAGAGATCCAAATGGAGTTTATGATATGGCGTTGGAAAGCTGACTCGAAGCCCTACAACTTTCATGTTCAGCCAAAGACCCAGATCCTACTCCAAAGTAGTCAGAAGTTCCAATCAAAGATGCTGTCGCTGAAACTGTGAGTCTGGAGCTGTCTGGACTTTTTTTTTGGTCAATGGTAGAAATTCCATTCAATACTGAATACCCAAAGGGTTGCTTGACGACACTTACAACATGTGAGACTAGAACTCAAGCGAGCAAAATCGCAATGCAAAGAGTAAACAATTAGAGACAAGCATGCACACTTGATGACTCGGGTTTAGTAGTGTTTTTAGGGTCATTTCTTTGTAGGTTTTGACTCTTTTTTCTTTGTCTCATGTAGTGTTTCATGCATTCTCATGCATTTTTATCTTTATTTGAGTTTTTGTTTGGTTTTAGTAATTATATAGTTTTATAAGGGTATTTCTTGTATTCTTATAGATTTTAGGACTTGCATTTGTTTTCCATGGAATTGTGAGGACTATTGTGCTTAAAAGCCCTTTGAATTTCTTGATATTTTTCCTTGTTTTGGTCCTTAAGTGCTTCAGCAGGTAACTCATGAAGAGGGAAGGCCAAAAAGCTTGAGGAATTGATGGAAACATTCAAATGGGGGTTACAAGAAGCCAAAAAGACCATCAGAACGTGTGTCTGGCGCTCAAGCGCCAGCCTTCCAGTAGCAAGGAAGTTGGCTTCTGCCTTATGGGCGCCCAAGCTCCCCAGGGCAGCGCTTGAGCACCCCATCTCGACTATTTTGCCTATAAATAGGATTCTAGTCGTAATCCTTGATACCCATTCCATTTTTACATAAGTTTAGAGGTAGAGGAACATCTAGGAGTGTGAGAGAAGGCTTCCAAGCTTGTAATTCAGGTTCTTAGCCAAGCATGGCTAATCTCTCTTCTTATGCTTTGGTTTTCATGTAAGACTTTTCATATTTGAGTTATAATCTTAAGTTCTTTCCCACATGATCTTCTTCTTTCCTTGAATCCCATTCTCTGAATTTCAATCTAAGCTTGTATGCATGCTTGCTTTATGTTTTTCTATAATTAGAACGGAAGTTTGTTATAGATTAGGGAACCGATTTGGGATTACCCCTTCTTTGCTTGCTACTAGGAATAGAGGAAGGGTTGGGGTTTGTTGGCCTGAAATTGCATGATATAAAACCTCATATAAATGACTAAGTACACAAGGAATTGGGCTTAGCTTTTAGTATGGGAGAATTGCTTATGTGAGGAATCAATAAGTGAGTAATTAGGCTATAGCATCAAGGAGAGATCCATGAGAACATGTGCTTAGAATGATGTTCTTAAATTGACTAGTTGAGCAAGAACCCAAAGTATGTTCTTTTCTGAGTTTTTGTTTATTTCATCTTTACTACATCAACATATCTTTATTTCAATAAAACAAACCTTCATACTCAAGAATTAAACTGAATTTAGTCACTCAGAATCCCTGTGGTTCGATAATAAAAACCGGGTGGATTCGTACACTTGCGGATTTACCAACAACACTCATACAACTAAGCTGAAAAATCCAGCTGAAATCATGAAGTAAAAACCCTAAGGGTAGCACAAAAGCCCCTAAAGACTCCAAATCAAAGAAACCGAGATGCCAGTTGACTTCTAAGCGGTAAAGCTTTTTTATCTTCGATATTAATCAGCGCTCCCATTTACAACTCTTCGACTCTGCCGAAGTTGCATTGTGCGGCTATCAGGGAAGTTTAGTGACTTCAGCTGCAACAAGGTGGACAAGCCAGCATATCAATAGATAAGGAGAGGAAAAGGACTTCTGTAGAACCAGGAGCAATGTTGAAGGGTTGTGGAAGGTGCCATGACAGTGCGAAAAACAACCAGATCAACGGAGGAGGGCGCCATGAGCAGGGGACAGAGGAAGTGGATGTACCCAGCCGTCAAGGAAAGTGAAAAGGAAAGAGTAAAGGGCGATGGGGAGCACTCACAGTGTCACAACGACCCAAACTCAACTACAAATCAAACCAGACCAGTAAAGGTCTCACATTTCAGTCCAGATCTTTGCCTGAAAGTGGAAATAAGGGATAGAGACCTCAGATCTGTGAAGCGACCGTGGCGAAGGTGGCGAAGGTGCTCACGACATCTATGATGGCGAGATGGTGGCTACATCTTCATTGTTTCCCTATTGGATTACAGCAACGTTCTGGTGGTAGTGGAGGCGACCAAGGCGGAGGAGGGGGCGGCGGTGATCGGAGGAAGATGGCGGCCAAAGGAAGGGAAGAAAACCCACTTATTTGGGTATAAAATCCACCTAATGTGGAAGAAAATCCACCTTATGTGGAAGAAAACCCACCTATTGTGGGAGAAAAACCTATCAAGCAGGAAATAAAACCTCCCTAGAGGAGGAGAAACTCCCCATGGGGGAGGAGCCCCCAAGGGGAGAAGAGATGGCTCACAGCAGTTGAAACCCTAGCAGACAAGAAGAAACGGCGAAGGTGAGCAGTCTCGACTAAAGTTAGCATAACTTGGGCTACAGAACTCCGAATTGAGAAAATTCAGAGAGCCCACATAGCTGACTCAACGGGCTACAACTCACATGTTGGTGTTTATCCAGAATTCGGCCAGCTTATGGGCCAAACAGATGCCTGAAGTTCCGGAAGAATCACTCGCTATTGGGCCAGAAGTTGTGAAGACCTAGGAATTAGTTTTGACCTAGGAAACTCGGTTTTCACTTGTATAAGTGGGAGATCTGAACACTTGTTTCGGCATTCTCATATCCTCTCGACATGTCTTCCTTATTTCCCTATGTTTTTCTAAACTTCATAGTTGATCTTAAGGTGTAACCTTCATGTATGCAGACGTGAGATCCTTTTCTTAATAAGTATTGTTTCTTGCTTTTGAATTTGGTTTAGTTATCTTCTCTCAATGATCTGAATATTTTCTACAAGTATTGGCCGATTGGTTGAACCTTGTGCGTTGATGTTCTGTTTCAAACGCTTATTCAATAGAGAGAAACTTTGTGTGAGAGGCGATTGTAATTACACTTTGTTTAAGAAATCTAACCTCTAATATCGATTGGTGTTAGTTTTGGGGATTCTGTGACCGAAGATTGTTCTTGTACTTTAAAGGGGCGATCGCCACTTTTAAACTTGAATCAATCGAATTCTAGACGATTGTCTAGTAGAGAATCTGGATTATTAACTCACGATTGTGAGTTGAAATTCAACCCAAGAAATCATTAAGCAATGGATTAATATCTAAAATATATTATGATCAATGATTGTCTGCTGCAGTTTGAATGGTTATTTCCTTAGGATTGACGCTTTCTTCTTCTTCCTTTCCTATTACTATTTTGCGAACAAACAACCAAAACCCCTTTTAATTGCTTTTACCTCTAAATTCTATTGATACTCATTTGAGTCCTGGTGAGAACGATCCTGGTGATTTTACCTTGAACTACATTAATTTATTTTATTGCAGGATTACTTTGACACGCACCCGCGACAGTGCGTTCTTCAATGTTCTAGAGGTCCTCCGGGTGTCATGAAAAGAGAGAGAGAGAGCGGCGCTGGCCATCGAGAAACGAATGGGTTTGTCTTATGATTTCACTGATGTTGTTTCCCTCCATGGTATAGCTGAGAATATTTGGTCTCGCGGGCTTAGGCAAAGCTAGTTGGTTCTTTTGGTTTGTACTGAGGTTTTCTAGTACTCTTTTGTTGGGGGCTGTTCTTATAGCTACGAATATTAGGTCTCGTAGGCTAAGGAAGAGTTAGCTGTACTTTTGGTTTTACTGGGGTTTGCTGGTTCTTTTTTGTTGGGGGTTGTTTTTAGGTTTTTGGTGATTAGCTTTTCGATGCACTAATCATTCTTTCCTCCTTATTTTGGTTTTGAGATTGTTCTCAAACCCTTTGACATTTAAGTATATATAATTTTGTTTTCAAAATAAAATAAAATTAGAGTACTTAAACTATAGAAAAATTAGGGGGCTTAATCACACATACACTATACTAAAGGGACTAAAAATGCAATTAAGTCTGTCATAGTTTGAGTTGGTTGAAGATAACAATCATAATAAAATATTTTTAATTCATGAGGGACGTAGTGTAAACTAGGGAAAAGAAATGGACCGCAAATCATGGAAAGGAATCGGTGCAATGAATGAGTCGCAACCATACAAGATTGCAAGCGGTTCAGTTAATGCTTCAAATTAGGTGTTGATTCCTAATTCAAATGATGACTCTAGTAAATGCTTAGTGTGTGAATAGCAAGGAAATAACTTTCAACAGAGCATTGTCCTTATGTCAACATCATTCTACTTTTAATACCCGAGGAACATAGTGTATAGTGGGGAAAAGAATGGACCGTGAATTCTGAAAAAAAGAATCGGTGCATTGAAAGAGTTGTAACCTGACAAGATTGCAAGCGGTTCAGTTAATGCTTCTAATCAGGTTTTGATTCCTAATTCTAAGGATGATTACTGTTTAACTAAAACTCGCACAATTTTTAATCCACAATTACGGAAAATTCTAAAGGAGCATTTGTAGAAGGTGAGATATTGATTGGTGAAAATGACGAAATTTGGAAGGAGCAAAGTTTTTCACTTAATAAGCTTTATAGATTAATTGGAAGGAGTATGAAAACTCGAAGCAACTACAAGTTATTTTATATGAAGAAAGCAACTAAGAAAAAGTAGAGGCTTAGTATGAGAAAAGGAAAGAAATGACTTTCTGCATAACATTGTCCATATGTCAACATCGTTCTACTTTTAATACTTGAGAGAAATAGCGTATATTGGGGAAGAGAATTGACCGGGAACCCTAGAAAAGGAATCGGTGCAATGAATGAGTTGCAACCTTACAAGATTGCTATTAAACAGTTCAGTAATGCTTCTAATCATGTTTTGATTTCTAGTTCTAAGGATGATTACAACTTAACCAAAACTCACACAATATTTTCTCCACAAATGATGCAAATTCTGATGGGGGATTTGTAGGAGGTGAACTTTGATTGGTGAGAATGAAGAAATTTGGAAGGAGAAGTTTTTCAGTTAATGACCTTTACTACAAATTTAGAAGGAGTATGAAAATTAGAAGCATCTACTTGTTTTTCGATATGAAGAAAACAACTAAGAAAAAGTGGAGGCTTAGTATGAGAAAAGCAAAGAAATGGCTTTCATCATAACATTGTCCTTATGTCAACAACGTTCTACTTTTAATACATGAGAGACGTAGTGTATACTGGGGAAAAGAATGGCCCGCGAACCCCGGTAAAGGAATCGGTGCAATGAATGAGTCACAACCTTACAAGATTTCAATTAAGCAGTTCAGTAATGCTTCTATTTAGGTTTTCATTCCTAATTCTAAGGATGATTACAACTTACCCTAAACCCGCGCAATTTTTTTCTCCACAAATTAGGCAAAATCTTATGGGGGATTTGTAGATGGGAAGCATTGATTGGTGATAATGAAGAATTTGGAAAGTGCAAAGTTTTCAGTTAACGAGCTTTACAGAAAAATTAGAAGGAGTATGAAAATTAGAAGCATCTACATGTATTTTGATATGAAGAAAGCAACTAAGATAAAGTAAAGAGGAAAGCAAAGAAATGACTTTTGTTGGATTTCAGTCTCAGAAATCACCTTGAAGCAATTGATTATCACAATCAATGCTATGTTAGGAACAATCAATTTGTAAGAGAAGAAAGAAAGTCAAGAAATCACATTCAGATCAGAGGAAGAATGATCAGAGGGAAAAAAAAAACTTTTATTAGCATTTTTTTATCACACAATCACAGTGCGTATTACAACATTTATAGCTAACCATCAGCTGAGGACTAAAACCAGCTCAGCTCACAAACTAAAGGACTAAACTCTAAACCTTATAAAACCATAAGGACTAAATTCTGAATTATACAATATTACAACATTCCCTCCTAATTCAGAATTTCAGTTGCAGACATAATGTTCAATCCTCTACACAGTGTATTGAACCTCTCAACCCTCAAAGGTTTAGTAAACAAATCTGCAAGTTGTTTTTCAGTTGGGCAATGAACCAACTCCAAATCTCCTTTAGTAACCTGATCCCTTAGGAAATGAAACCTAGTTTCAATATGCTTGCTTCTTCCATGTGCCACAGGATGCTTAGCCAAGTCTATAGCTGACTTATTATCTATCATTTGCTTCATCACATTAGAGCTTCTCAGACCTATCTCTTCCATTAACATGCTTAACCATAGAGCCTGACAAGCACTAAATGAAGCTGCTACATATTCAGCTTCACAAGAGGAAAGAGCCACAATCGGCTGCTTCTTAGAACACCAAGACACTGGTGCATCACCACATAAGAACACATATCCAGTAGTGCTCTTCCTATCATCCTTGTCTCCACTCCAATCTGAATCTACATAGCCAGTCACTTCACATTTCACATTGTAAGCCTTCTTAGGAAATAAAACTCCATGGTCAAGGGTTCCCTTGATATACCTAAGTATCCTTTTTGCTGCCAGGAAATGAGTCTCTTTGGGATCTTCCATAAACTTGCTTATTAAACCAACCCCATAACTGATTTCAGGTCTGCTACAACAAAGATATCTCAATGAACCCACTATCTGCTTAAACAATGTTCCATCTACAGGCTTTCCTTGATCAGTCTTTGTCAATATCACATTGCAATCCACTGGAGTAGTCACTGAATTACACTCAGCTAAATTGAATCTTTTCAATACATCCACTGCATACTTTCTCTGACACATGAAAATCCCTCTCTCAGTTCTGAGAAACTCAATTCCCAGAAAATATGAAAGTTCACCCATGTCACTCATCTCAAACTCAGCTTGCATATTACTCTTGAATTTTGCTATCTCATTCTCATCACTTCCTGTGACCAAAAGATCGTCTACATATAAACACACAATTAGCAGTCCAACCTTCTTAGACTTCTGAACGTACACTCCATGCTCAGATGTACATTTCAGAAATCCCAGTTTGCTAAGGAATGAGTCAATCCTCTTGTTCCAAGCCCGAGGGGCTTGCTTGAGACCATAAAGTGCTTTATGTAGCCTAAACACTTTATCTTCATTCTCTGAACTTTCAAACCCTGGTGGTTGTTTAACATAGACCTCCTCATCCAGAGGACCATTGAGAAATGCTGATTTCACATCAAGTTGATGTAACTTCCAATCTTTCAAGCTAGCAGTAGCTACAACCAACCTCACAGTCTCCATTCTAGCCACTGGTGCAAAAACATCTGTATAGTCAAGACCTTCCTTCTGTTGAAATCCCCTAGCTACAAGCCTAGCCTTGTATCTTGACACTGAACCATCTGGTTTCAACTTTGTCTTGAAGATCCATTTAACTGAGATTGGACTCTTCCCCTCTGGTAGATCAACTAAGGTCCAGGTCTTGTTCCTTTCAATAGAACTAAGTTCTTCCTTCATTGCATTAACCCAGTTCTCATGTTTGAAAGCTTGTTCCAAACTCACTGGCTCAGCTTCCACAAACAGTGATAGATGTACCAACTCACCTTCATTTGTGACTTCACTATCAGGAAAAAGAACATAATCACTGAGTCTTGTGGAAGATTGTCTAACCCTCTGACTTCTCTGGTTCACAGTAGCTTCTGGAGGTACCAACACTTGTGGTACTGCTTCAGTATGACCCTCATTCCCTATGTCAACATTCAGCTCAGGAAAGTCATAGCTGATTCTGGAACTAGAAGCTTCTGATTTATCTTCATTCCATTCCCAAGTAGCTGATTCATCAACTACTACATCCCTGCTGACTACTATTTTATTAGTCATAGGATCCAACAACCTATAAGCTCCAGTAGAATGATATCCTACCAACAAAAGCTTCTCACTCTTGTCATCAAGCTTTTTTCTCCTTTGATCAGGTAAATGTCTATAACATACTGAGCCAAATACCCTTAAGTGCCTCACTCTAGGCTTGATTCCAGTCCAAGCTTCTAAAGGTGTTAAAGACTTTAACTTCCTGGTGGGACACCTATTCAGTATATAGGTGGCAGTGGAAACTGCTTCTCCCCATAGCTTGACTGGTAAACCCTTGCTCTTCAACATACTCCTGACCATATTAGCAATGGTTATATTTCTCCTCTCAGCCACACCATTGTGCTGAGGAGTGTATGGTGATGTGATCTCATGATAGATGCCAGCTTCCGCACAAAACTGCTTCATATCCTTGGACACATATTCACCACCACCATCAGTTCTCAATACCTTGATCTTCTTCTCACTTTGTCTTTCAACCAGGGCCTTGAATTTCCTGAACACAGCAAACACTTCTGACTTTTTCTCCAGCAAATAAGTCCACATCATCCTTGTGTGATCATCAATGAAGGAAACAAAGTATTTGTTCCCTCCTGATGATGTAACCTCAAAAGGCCCACACACATCAGAGAAAACCACATCCAAAGCTACCTTGGACTCCACCGGCTTGCTGTTTGCAAAGGAATTTCTTGGTTGCTTGCTCAACAGGCAATCTTCACAAACTTGCCCTGAACCCTTAATCAGAGGTAGACCTTTCACCATATCTTCATGATGAAGTTGATGAAGCTCTTTAAAGTGCAAGTGGCCATATCTAAGATGCCACAATTTATCAACCTCTTCAATCTTTGCAGACAAACATTGTACTCCACTAGTATCTAGATCAACTCTGAAAGTTTTATTTCTAGACAATACTGATTGCAAAATCAGATTATGCTTAGGATCATACACTAGTAGCTTCTTCCCCTTAGTCTTCCAAGAATACCCTTTTTCTAATAGCTGCCCTAGACTTATCAAATTGTGCTTCACACTAGGGACATACAAGACTTCTGGAATGTAGGCTTTTCTACCATTCTTTTTCTTCACCAGTATTTTACCAACACCATCAGCAGTGATGATGCTATTATCTGCAAACCTCACACTGCTCTTCCTCTCCTCATCAAGATCCACAAACCACTCTTTGTGGCCAGACATGTGAGAGGAGCACCCTGAGTCTAAGTACCAGGTATTCTCACTAAGTTTATGAGAACTCACAGCAGAATGACTAACTTCACAACTAGGATTTCTAAGCAATTTACCAGAACAAGAATTAACAGGGTCATCAGGGACTACAAACAGTATCTGTTCCTCATCAGAATCATCATCATCATGAGCAGAATATGCATGATCTTCACCATCCTGCTTGTTGCCCTTCTTCTTGTTCTTGCACTCAAAGGCATAGTGGCCATACTTCTTACAAGCATAGCACTGAACACTTTGTTTCTTTCCTTTGTCTTTCTTCCATTTGTCTTTATCATACCCTTTCTCCTTAGAATCCACCTTCTTCTTGAAGTCACCATCATCCTCATTGTTAGAGGGTTTTCCAGGACCCTTGTTCTTCCAATTCTTCTCCTTGGAAGTCTTAGAGTTACTACCCCATTTCTTCTTGCTCGTACTGCCTCTAACATACAGTGTCTGCTCAGTTTCTCTCTCAGAATCTCGCAGGTTTAACCTCATTTCATGAGCCTCCAATGAACCTTGAAGCTCTTCCACCTTCATAGTCTCAAGATCCTTAGACTCCTCTATAGTTGTGACTATATGATCAAATCTTGTAGTCAAAGATCGAAGAACCTTTTCTACAAGCATTTGATCATTCATAGTCTCTCCATTCGTCTTCATTTGGTTTGTCAAGGTCTGAAGCCGAGTAAAGAACTTAGAAATCGTCTCTGATTTCTCCATCTTCAGAGCTTCATACTGTCTTCTGAGGGTCTGCAACTTGACCTTCTTCAATTTTGCCACACCAGCATAACTCTTGTTCAGAATATCCCACGCCTCCTTCGACGTTTTCGCCGCTGCAATTTTCTCAAAATTGGCAGGGTTAACACACTGATGGATAATGAACAGAGCCCGCATATCCTTCTTCTTCAACTCCTTATGAGCAGCGCTTTGCTCCGCCGTGTGTTCCGCCGGTAGAGCATCATACCCAGAAGTTACCAACTCCAGAACATCTTGGAACCCGAAGATTACAAGCATCTGGGTATTCCAACGTTCCCAATCAGTCTTGCCGTCAAGAACCGGCAACGAAGCTGGGAAATTGCCGCTCGTTCCAGCCATCACCTTCAAAGAAGCGTCCACTTCCACCGGAGCTACCAACGGAGCAAGCACCTCCGTTGTGACTGATTCACACTCCGCCGTAGATCGTCGTGCACTGGTGGTGGCTCACGTCGCCGGTCGCCGGATCGTCAAGCTCTGGATACCACTGTTGGATTTCAGTCTCAGAAATCACCTTGAAGCAATTGATTATCACAATCAATGCTATGTTAGGAACAATCAATTTGTAAGAGAAGAAAGAAAGTCAAGAAATCACATTCAGATCAGAGGAAGAATGATCAGAGGGAAAAAAAAACTTTTATTAGCATTTTTTTATCACACAATCACAGTGCGTATTACAACATTTATAGCTAACCATCAGCTGAGGACTAAAACCAGCTCAGCTCACAAACTAAAGAACTAAACTCTAAACCTTATAAAACCATAAGGACTAAATTCTGAATTATACAATATTACAACAACTTTCAACATAACGTTGTTTGTCTATCAACACTATTCTACTTTTAATACATGCAGAATGTAGGGTATAATGAACTGCGAATTATGGAAATGAATCGGTGCAATGAACGAGTCACAATCTTACAAAATTGCAAGTTGTTCAGTTAATGCTTCTAATCAGGTATTGATTCCTAATTCGAAGTATGGTTCCAGCATAACTTATACTCGCGCAATTTTTTCTCCACAATTAAGGCAAATTTCGATGGAGTATTCGTGGAGGTGAGAAATAGATTGACCAGAATGAAGAAATCTAGAAGGAAATAAGTTTTTCAGTTAATTGGCTTTACAATGAAATTAGAAGGAGTAGGAAAATTAGAAGCATTGACATATGTCTTTTTTTTTTTTTTTTGAAAAGGACATATGTTTTTTGATACGAAGAAAGTAACTTAGAAAAAGTAGAAGCTTAGTATGAGAAAAGCAGAGAAATGACTTTCAACCGAACATCGTCCTTATTTCAACACCATTCCTTTTGAAGCTTTTGAAGAGGCTCTAGATGATTGTTTATCGTCTGGAGTTGGATTGATCACGCAATTAAGGGTTGGGAGTTTGGCTGACCATTTATATTGATTTCTTTTGGGATTTTTATTAGGTAGATTTGGCTTATTACAATAGGGGTACGGTGTTATTCTTCTAATAAATTTTGCTTTAGAAAAAAAATGATTATAGATGAATCAGTTTCTAACATAAATACACTACAGAATTATCTTCTTTTTTTTTACCATGCATCTGCCCTCGGATAGAAAAGGACTTTGGGGAGTATCGGGTTATTGCATATTTGACTCATATCGTGACACTATAAAGACTTTCCAATTCCCATCAATATTCTGAAATTTTTCAACTAATAAAATATACATGATTTCAAAAATTAAATTGGAATGTATTTCAAAATGGTTTATGCAAGGATAAATTGATGATATAGTTTTTTTTTCGTCGGAAAAATAAATTACACCCGCTAGGTATTGATCCGTGGACCTCCCTACCCCAACTCATATATTCCTTAGCTCTTACCACTAGAGTTATCATTTGATGGATATAGTTTATGTGATATACTTATGATTTTGTTTTAGTTTATTTTCAAATAAGCTTTTTTTAATTTTTTCAAATGTTTTTTTACTAAACCAACTTATGAATAAACACATAATTGCTTGTTTCCGAACAGTCATGCTACTTGCACATACAGACAATGTGTCACTCAAGGAGTTTGTTGAATGTCTCTGTTTTGCAAATGTCAATAATTTCATATAATTTATCTAATGAATCCCTAGTTCACCATTGAAAGTTTGAAACACAATTATGCGAAAGAGGAGGAAGCATTGGGAAGCATTTTATCCGGTAAATTAATATAATAGCCACAAAAGAAAAAATCCAGTTGGGAACAAATCATGATTTTCAGAATTTTTGCTTTCCAATTCATCTATGGATCCAAAATCCCAATGAGATTACTACAAGGTAATTCAAAAATTACCTGCCCATGTAAGCAAAGAAGCGCACCCACTCCCACTATCCTAAAAGGTACCAAGGTAAAAAGTAAAAACTACAAAGGAAAAAAAAAAGGGTGAAAAGATGAAGAAAAAAAAAAGAAGCAAAAAGATGTGAGGCCAAGGGAAACTAAGGGGATAGATAGGTATATGAACATATTTGGATCCTTGGGTTGGGAATTTTAATTTACAAAGCAGCCACTGTTGTTTCGCCTTTGCTGGCGGTGTTGGTGACTTGAGAACCAGATGAAGCTGGAGCCGCCACAACTTGTTTCTTGGCTGATGCCACCAAAAGCTTCTCTTTTCTCTCATCTTGCTTCATCTGCTGCTGACGACACTCGAGGCTGCAGAAAGCACTATCACCCCTGCAAATAATTATTAATTTAATTAATTAAAATTTCCATAAAAAAAAAACTTTTGAAACATCACAAAAAATACACAGCAAGAAAAAAGAGATTCGTCGGAATCTTCTGTTGCAAATGATGTCTCATTTTCTGTGTTTACCAATGAAATTGTTGCAAGTCAATCAAAAAATGCATGAAAATTAAGATTTTAATTGACGCGACGCAATATCATTGGTGAGACAAAAAAGATGAGAAATGAGAGAAAAGATTTTGATGATGGAGTTGTGATTTGTGAATTAAAAAAGAAAAAAGACATGGTACCTGTACATGTAGATGTCACGACCTGGTACGAGACGGCGTCTGCAGAGACAGCAAGAGCGCAAGAAATCAGGAGTCCCTGTGAAATCAGAGGAATGCCTTCTATGGTTTCTGGGTGGAACTGGAGCCAAAACCTTGGTCTGATCTAACCCATTATTGAACCCACCACTGCCGCCGCCACCGGATCTAACATCGGTGGTGACAACCGTGGTGGTGTTCAGATCCAAGGTTATCTCAGACATGCTTGTGGTTCTCTTCATTGGAGGACGAGGTCTCTTCCCTAGCAACATCTTGTTCTTCTGGAGTTTTTTTTCTCCTTCTCCCTCTTTTGATTTCTACCAGCAAACACAAACTCTATGCTAGTTTGCAAGTGCTGCTGGTTTTGCTGTGAGAGAGAGAGAGAGAGTGAGAAGGGAAGAAGGGGGGAGAGTGAGGTGAAGGGAGGGTGAATAAATAATACAACCAAAGCCTGAAACCGAGGGTGAGTGAAGACCAGAATTGAATTCTGGCGTCAGCACTTTTTTCTTTCTAAAGTTAGCAAGTGGTAATTTATTGTCCTTTAAATCTTTTACAAATTTACTTATAAGAAAAATAATATATATAATAAATGAAAAACTAAGTTCAATTGGTATTTTGATAATATTAAATAACATTTAATACTTTCTTGATTTATTATGTAGAAGAACTGGTAAGATGATAAAGTAGGAGGGGTAGGAGGACTCTTCTTTGTTAAGGCTATATTTTTGTTGAATTTGTATAAAGGTAAATATTAATTAATATAAGCTCATTTATTAAACACTTTAAAAAAAAATAAAGTTAGTCAAACAAACTTTAAGCTAGCTAAAATGTTATGTCAAATATAATTTAAGTTGTCACATGAGAATATAGATGTACAACTTGTGTTCTAAAAGTATTTACTAGATTTTTTTTTTTGAAACCAAGGTATTACTAGTTAATATGAAGAATCTCTTTTAAATAAATAAAATTTAATTTCACTAAATTTAAATATTTTATTTTAGGTGATGTTTGGTAAGGCATTGCTGCTAATTTAAAACTTATTTGACTAATTTAAAACTTATATGACTAACTTTTGTATAGTTTGCCTTTAGGAGATCAAGGTTGATCGGATCCTAGAGAAGACTAAGAGAGTGAATCTTAGTGTGAGCTAAGTCAGTGTAATTGTTAGTCACTTGTAGGTTTCAAGTGCAGTTGTAACTCTTACCTGATTAGTGGATTGCCTTCATTCTAAGAAGGAAGAAATCACCTTAACGGGTGGACTGGAGTAGCTTGAGTGATTTATCAAGTGAACCAGGATAAAATCCTTGTGTGCTTTTCTATCTCTTATCTTTAGCACTTAAGTTCTCAAAAGATTTGTCAAAATCTTTAAGGTGGAAGTTTTGTTCTGAAAACGTTATTCAAACCCCCCCCTTTCTACCGTTTTTCATACCTTCATGGAGTTCCAAATGGCTATCTTTGAGTGGTAGATTGGTCATGCTCAAATCGGTGATGAGTGCAGTACCTATTTACCATATGGCGGTGTTTTTGTCCCCGGTGGGTGTGATTGCGGAAATGGAAAAATTGATGAGGGCCTTTCTTTGGGGGCGTAGGGAAGGTGGCCGCCGCATCGCTTGGATTGCATGGTCTCAAATTTGCAAGAGACAAAAACTTGGAGGCTTGGGTCTTGGGTTTCTTGGCTGGAAAAATAAAGCCATGCTTATCAAATGGTTTTGGAGGTTTGGTAGGGAAAGAAATGCTCTTTGGCGAAAAGTATTGTGTGCTAAATACAAGTGCAACCCAAGGTTAATTCTCCTTCACGAGATGCAAATACCTCCCTCTCACCTTTCAATTTTTACCCAAGACATTTTTAAAGTGGTGAAGGAAGATACCTTAATTGCAAAAGTGTTCAAAGAAGAGTGTTTGTGTTGTGTTGGGACGGGGAATAACATCCGCTTTTAGCTGGACCCTTGGCTGGAATTGGCTCCTATTTATCGTCGCTTTCCTCGTCTCTTTGCTCTTGCCCAAGACAAGAATGCATTTCTGATTTCTATGGGCTCTTTTAATAATGGTAGCTGGACCTGGAATCTCAATTTAAGGCGCAGGTTATTCGACTGGGAGCTTGATCAACATAGGCAGCTAATGAGTATGCTAAACTTGATAGTGCCCTGCTCTGGACCTGATTCTATCTTATGGACTGGCGACCATAGTGGCATCTTCTCCATCAAATCTTTTTGTGCTGCGGTGGAGTTAAGGATCTTCGGGGACAACTCTTGGTTGGTCCCTAAAAGAATCCGCAAGGTGGTTCCTCCCAAAGTCGTGCTCTTCACTTGGCAGCTCATGGAAAATAAAATTGCGGTTAAGGAGAGTTTGCTTCGTAGGGGTATAATCATAGAGAATGGGGGTCTTTGTGATATTTGTGGGCTGGAATGTGAAACTGTTTCTCACCTTATGCTTCGGTGTAACAAAGTTTGGAGCTTGTGGAATGCAATTATGGCCAGAGAAAATGTATTTTTCTGCATCCCCTCCTCTTTTCAAGAACTGATGTTGGAATGGCCCTCCCTTCGTGTTGTAACAGATCCTGTCCTGTGGGAAATTATCCCCTATGCCTTATGCTGGTCCATTTGGAAAGCAAGAAATGATTATGTTTTCAACCAAAAGGAGTTTAATTTCATAGGTGTGTGGGATATCCATATTTTGCGTGTTATGTGGTGGATTAAAGCGTGGTGGAAGGAATGCCCCTTTACTCTCTATGACTTCTCTCAACATTTTGAAAAGGTGATAATCAAAACAATGGCTTCAAAAGTTCGAACCGTGGATTGGTGCCCTCCTCCGCCTGGTTTTTTGAAGTTTAATGTTGACGGTTCTTCACGGGGAAGCCCTGGGGTTAGTGGGGCTGGAGGTATCTTGCGCGATTCAAATGGCACTATTCTGGGCCGTTTTTCTTTGGCTGTTGGCTCTACGTGGGCGTATGTGGTAGAGGTAAAAGCTATTCTACATGCCCTCCTATTCTGCAAAAACAATGGGTTCAAGAAGGTAATTGTTGAGAGTGACTCAACCCTTGCCGTGGGTTGGGTGATGCTCAAGTCCAACCGCCCTTGGAAGCTTCTAAATGATCTCAATAGCATTGACCTCCTTATGACTGAAGTGGAGTGCTCGGGTATATTCCACATTTTCAGAGAAGCAAATACGCATGCAGACAACCTCGCAAAACAGGGCTGTGACAGGTCTACTCCGGTTTCTGAATTACTCCTCCCTGCTGTTGCTGTGAACCTTGGCTGATTGCTTCTGATCTGGCCTGTTGTTCGTTCCCCCTGGGTGCGGCGTCCTTGTGTTGCTGATGCTGGCTTCTGCCTTACCCCGCTGGATCGCTGCTGCCCTGTTTTAGTTTTAGTTCTCTTTGCTTGTTGTCTTTTGTTTTTTTTTCTTTTCTGTTTTTTGCTGTTGTCTTTTCTTTTTCCTGTTCTGTTGTTGTTTTTCTCCCTGCTTTTGTCCCTTTGAACTGTTTGGGCCTTTTGCTTTGCTTGTACCTTTCCCTTTTGATGATATATATTCAGCTTTCTAAAATATATATATATATATATATATATATATATATACTTCAGTTTCACATTCATGTGGTACATTTATTTCTCTTTTTAGAAGTTATATCAGTTCATTTGTTATTTTTCATTACATAAACTCCTTATCCTAAGACAAACAATCTTCTTACTTTACAAATGATTCCAATGCTTTCAATAATCACATACAAACAATCAGATTTAAAGTTGTTTCATTTCATCAAATAAGTAATGTGGGGAACCCAATAAAACCAACAAACAACATAGATTAATGATGAACTTGGTCAGGATTGATCATCAAAGGTTGAGCAGGAACGATATGGTGGGGCTCCTAGACTAAATAAGTTTGAAGATCAAAGGTTGAAAAGGAACTGTGGAAGCTCTCTAGGTGCAGCACGACATGAGTAGCGACAAAGGAAATGGTAGTTGAGGTGATGACATTGGCAAAGTCGATGGTAGCGACAATGACAGAGTAGTATAAGGGCGTCGCACGAAGGATCGGTGGTGCAATAGTCAGATTAAGTGGAAGAGGGAGGAAAGAGCCTGGTCTGGTGAAGATGAAAAAGAGATAGGGAGGTCACGTGGGGTAAAGGTTGCAGAGGAATAGGGAGGGGAACAAGGGAGAGGGTGTGGGTGGCGGAGGTATAGGGTAGGGAGGAGGGTGGTAAAGAAGAGGGAGACGCTGAGGGAGAGATTGAGGGTGAGGGTGGCGAATGAGGAGAAAGTGAGTTTGAGGGTACGGTAGAGAGAAGTGGCTTATAAGGAAAAAGAAGCGAAGAAATTAATAAATATTAGTGTCAGCTAGACTGACGATCTTCAAAATTGTGAAATGGGTATCAATAAAACATCTAGTGACTAAAAGAAAGATTTTGTAGGTGATTAATATCGATACCTATAGTTGAATATCTGTCACTAAAAGAATTAGTGACGATAATAAGGACCCGTTGGTATATAATACCTATACCCAGAGTTTAAGATATGTGTTTTAGTATAGGTTACTTATACCTACACTTTTTACCATTGTCACTAAAAATGTTCGTGGATATATGGTAAATTTGTTGTAGTGGTGGTACACCAATATTAGTGTCAACTATAACGTAACCATCGCTCATTTGGCCAGTAAATGTATCATCGTCTCATCGACCATAAATTGCCGCTAATTATTGTTAGTGGGTAGACACAACGTTAGCCGATTACTTTAGCGTCCGTGGTAAACTATACTAATTGACAATAATTAATCATGAGGGACCCAATTGTATAATAACGATAAATAAGAGACCAGAAGCCTAATTCTTATATATACCGGAAGGATAACAACGCTGAAACATTTAAATTCCTTATGATAGAAAGACGACGAAGTTGTGGATACAGAACCAGTGAATCACAATGTTTGGGGAAAGGCTAGCTTGTTTTACATGTTTTTAACTAACACTAAACCGATATGAGTGCGAGTTTATTGTGTGCGCAAATTTACCACCATGTTTTTAACGCGATTAAGATTCCATAAGAGAATTGGACGTACCATGGTGGTATCCCTGGAAGTGACCCTAGAACCTTTATGGAGACATAAGTTTTGTCCATGACCATGCTGGTGGGAAACATCATTATTATCAGATTCTCACTCTTTCTAGGCCTTCTTAACACAAGGTCCCCACTAGAATCACAGTAATATATTATCATGTATGATATAATATTATCATTATCATTTGTTATATAAAATTTAATCTTACTTAATTTATTAATATTTAATATTAATATTAATATTTTAAAATATGTTATTAATAGTTGGAACTAAATATTTTGGTAAAAAAAAATACTTATCAAAATGTGAGGTAGTTTTAGCTATGTAGGAGAGAGAAATTAGTTGTTTCTGATGGAAAACTAATCCGTCATAAAATCTTCGGCAAACGATGTTGGTTGAATAAAAGGAGATGAATTTAGCGACTAAATTTCATTTCGTCAAAGATTTTCAAAATGATAACTTCACCACAAAATCCGCCAAAACTATTCCTAAATTTGTCTCAATCTAAACGGTAACAACTATGCGATAGAAAAGTATGATTTAGCGAAGGTAATTAAAGAAGAAAAAAGTGCGTCGCAAAAAGAGACAGATTTAGCAGCGGTTCAACATTTTACTGTAAAGTTGTCATATTTTAAATCTGAGATGGAATTTGCGATGAAAAAAGTTCTTGCTTTAAACCTTTGTCGCTAATTCTATCTTTATCATATGGCAAACAATATTAGTTTCGATTGTAGGCATTTACATGTGGGTTTTGTATCTTGGCTTCTTTGGAGGTCTTGTATAGGCTTAGAATTAATATTTGTACTCTTTTCCTTTTTTAAGTTTTCTTAACAGGGTTTTTCTTGGTAAGGTTTTAATGATACATTTTTCTATTGTCGATTCTACAAGGAAGGGGGCCTATTTGGCTATTTGTATTTTTTCTTATCTATAGCTTTACTCTGGTCATTTCCTCTCATGTATTGGGTTGAAGTACCCTTTGTACTTCATTTCAAAATATATATTATGTGGCTTATAAAAAAATAGCAAATGATATTCATATATATATATATATATATATATATAAGAGTGCGGAAGCTAAAAAACATGATGAGTTTGTCTTCCATAATGAAATTTGACTTTTGAGCAAAGTACTTGAATAATGGTTTTACTTCTTCGGGAAAGATAGACTCATCGAGTCCTACCTTGCAAAACCAAACTTTAAACCATTGAGGGAACTTTAAAGAGATTCCCTTTTTGAACCAAATGAACCAGGAGTGTTGATAAGGATAAGGATACAAGGCGTAATACCAGGCATCTGTATAATCAAAGTAGTTATAACTAGGAGGGTCGAACTGTCTAGAAAACTGCTTAAAATAATGAAGAGGAGCATTCCAATCCTGGGGTGTAAGGACTTTAAGGATTTTGATTTTGGAGAACGCTATTTCTCCTTGTTTATCTTGGTTATGTGTGACTTCTATGGAGTCAGAGTCTACTAGAATGAATTCATAAAATAATCTGGTCTTCTTGGGGTGTCCAGGGACATAATGAAAGTTGGTAGGGAATAATTGAGTGGCTATTTCTCTAGGACTTAAAGAGAAATGTTCTCTTTCTATAATGAGAGATGGCTCACCTTCTGGTTTTTCCAGATATTCGGTTGGCTCGGGTTTAGCAGGGGATTTTGAAGGGCTTTGAGCTAATACTGTATATTTATTGGTTAATGGGACTAATGAGGTTTTCTGGTGAGGTGTTTTGACAATTTGAGCTGTTGTGAGTTTTTGAGAAGGCTTTGAAGGGGTGGTTGGTATTAAAGATTCAGCAACCTTGATAGGGGTTACTACTATTGCTTTTGATCCTGATGGTGATGATGATGCTGACGAACCCAGTGGGGGTCCATATTGATCCTTTGATTTGGGTTTTGTATCACTCATGTTTTCCCTGTAAAAATTCTCTGGTTAGAAAATCTGGAAGGGAGTTACTATCTCCTTTAATATGAGTTATTTCAAAATCAAAGCAAGAAAGTAAAGATTGCCATCTGGCAAAAATGTGTTTTGAAACTAGGTTTTGAACATCCTTTTGTAAAACTGAAGGTGCTGCTTTGCAATCAGTTTTTATCAAAAATTTTTTATTAAAAACATCATCTTGAAATTTTTGAACACATAGAACTATTGAAAGAACTTCTTTTTTGACTGTGGAATATTTCTGTTGAGCTGGGTGCCAAATACCTGAATGGTACCTAACTATTTGTTCTTTTGAAGACTGAGGTTTTACCTGCTTAAGTATCCCACCATATCCTAATTCTGATGCATCGGTTTCTATAATTAATGAAGCATCCGGATCTGGTATTCCTAAACAAGGTAGGCTTTGAACTAATCTTTTGACTTCTCTAACACTATGGCTCATTTCTTCAGACCATGGCGGAGAGTTTTTTCTAAGTCTTTTGAACAAAGGGGCACAAATTATCCTTATGTTGGGGATAAAATCTGCTACATAATTAACACAACCTAGAAATCTTTGTAATTGAGTTTTCTCTTTTAATTCATTTGGAAAGTTTTTGGCGAATTCTAACGATCTTTGTATTGGGGTAATTTGTCCCTGATGAATTTCATATCCTAAAAATCTGGTTTTGGTTTCAAAGATTTTCATCTTTTTTGCTGAAACTACTAATCCATTTTTCTTAATGATTTCTATAAATTTTTCTAAATGTTGAACATGCTGATCTATGCCTTTTGAGAATACTAAGACATCATCTAGATATACAATGGTAAAGTCCATGTATGGATAGAATATATCATTCATGATGTTTTGATATTCACTAGGTGCATTTTTCAAACCTTGTGGCATTACATTCCATTCATAATGACCAAAAGGGACAACGAAGGCGGTTTTATATCGATCCTCCTCCTTGACCGAAATTTGATAATATCCTGACTTCATATCAAATTTTGAGAATATTGTTGCCTTATGTAATCTTTTAATGAGATCTGTTTTATTAGGCAATGGATATCTTATCCATTTTAATACTTTGTTTAAGGGTTTGTAGTTAATGACTAATCTAGGGGCTCCTCTTTCTAACTCAGAAGCATTCATGACATAAAACCCTGTGCAACTCCAAGGAGATTTGGAGTGGCGAATCAGGCCCTTGTTGAGATATTCTCCTATTTCTTCTCTACAATATTTTAAATATTGTTCATTCATTTGAATGGGCCGGGCTTTGGTAGGGATGTCTTTCTCATTAAACCCGTCTATGTATGGTAATGTTATGGTATGTATTTTTCTATGATGAAAGGCCATGGGATTTAGATCACATAGATCCTTTTCTATCCGATCTTGAAAATCCTTAATAATCTTTTGAATATTGGATCTCTTGAGTTGTTCTTCTAATTTATAATATTTTATTTCTTTTTGTAAAGAATTGATATGATTCTTTTTTCTAGAGATTATATTTATTTTGGAGGTGGAGATTTCCTTTAATAAATTTAATTCTTTTACCTGAGGAGGTTTTATAAATGGAAAAGTAATAGTCTTTCCTAAGACTGTTGTGACTATTCCTTTTTCATCTATTTTATCAATAGGGTATAGAAGACAAATGAATGGAGTTCCTAAAATGATTTTTTCTGTCATGTTTTTGACTAGGACAAATGAAGATCTAAAACAAACTTGGCTTTTGCAAATCTTTGCATTTGATAGTTTGTATTGAATATTCATTTTGGATCCATTTGCACTATTGACTCCTTCTTTGGTTTTCTCATAAAATTGAGTGGGGACTAAGCCTTCCTGAATACAATTGATATCTGCGCCACTATCAATGAGGGCTATTATATTGATTCGAAAATCATTATTAATGACTAAAGTTATTTCAGAGTGCCATTTGTGGGTTATAACCAAGTTGAGGAGATTAAGATAACTTTCACTGGGTTCTTCTTCTTCTTCATTATGTATTTTCTTTAATCCTGAGGTACTGGCTAGGGTTTCTTGAGATTCTATAATTTTTATCCCAGCTATTTCCATTAATCTGAACTCTAAGCTAAGATCATTTTGCTTTAATTGGTTAACTTCTTCCTTTAATATTTTCACTTCTTCTTGAAGATCTGATAAGGTTATGGTTGGTTTAGGACGAAATCTATTAAAAATTTCATTCATGCTATTTATTGGAGGACTAATTTCCTTTTTCAAGGTTTCTTCCTTCTTGACCAAAAGATTTAGTTGTTGTAGAAATTCGTCCCTTAAGGGAGATTCCTCCATTTTGTCTATTATAGAGATTAAACTCATAGTTTGATCTTGGGTTAGCATATTGACGTTTTGTCCTAAGCATCCTGCACAATCACAGAATCCTGAACTATCTTTAACACATTCTCTTTCTTCTTCTGAAGAGGAATGAGAATCAGATGAGTATTCGACCAGATTTACATCTTGGTCTTCATCTCCTTCATATTCATTTTCTGAAGAGTAGTGAGGATCTTCACTATTAATGAGAACACTGATTAGACTATCTTTGAGTTTTTGGTCTAAATCTAATTCATTAATTTTTTGTTGAGTTTTGCATTTGTTTGCATAATGTCCTGGCTTTCCACATTTCCAGCAGACATTTTTCTTTTTATTAGGATTTACGGCCTTTTTGTTTATAGGTTTTTGAGTAGTAGGACTTTGTTCATAAGGTTTCTTTTGAAATGGTTTTCTCTTTTTATATCCCTGAGAAGGCTTTGTTTTGGATCTATTAATCCTTCTAGCTTTTGAACTAGGAGCTTGTAAAGGTTCTACTCCATATTGTTCACAAAAGCTACCTACTTCTTTTCTTGAGATTTGCATATCTTTTTGCATTTTGTTTTGAAGTTTGAAGTCAGTACAAACTTGTATTCCTGTGTGTACTACAGTGTTATGCAATTGTCCAAATGATAGTGAACCAAAATTTACTGGATTTCCTTGATTAAAAAGTGATAAATTATCTAATACCTTTGATTGCATTAATCTAGGTAATCCTGCAATAAAGCGTTCTTTCCAGAAGGCGCTGTTGCCATCTTCTCTTAAGGTTACCTTCGAGAAGAAGGTGTCCTTATACCATCTGTAATCGGACATGGTGGGACAGTAGAGATTAGCGAGCTGGCTTGAAGCTCTTTCTCTAAATATGCTAGGATCTCCTATGAAATGAAGTATAATAGTATATATTAATGTTGCTACAGCATCTTCTTCTCCATTTTCTTTTTTCTTTTCTAGTATAGTTGACTTATCTTCAGGGGTCATGATGTTGTCCCACCAGCCTCGTAACTGACTAGTGAAGCCATGAGTAATCATTAATGCTGCATTTCTATCGGTGTTATTATGGACTTTATAGGCTGTGGCAGCCATAATCATTTGATGCGTAATGTCTAATATATTTTGTTCACTAAAGCCATCGATATTCCATTCATCAAGGCTAGTTCCACTAAAGGTATTTTGAATAAATTCTTTTCTTTCTTCAAACCTCATATCAGAATAGGAAGGTCTTGGATAGTAGGCTCTTGTGTTGTTATCTGGCCCAAACTTTCTAATTTTATTGATATTTAAATCTTTATCCAAATGATTTATTGAAAGCTTGTTTAATTTTTCTTTTAATTTTTCTACACTTCCCGAGAGATTAAAGGAATTAAATTCTTCTTTAGTGTATTGAGGAATTTTGAAAATAGGAGTTTGCAAAGGGTTTCCTAAGGTAAATGATGAAGAAGCTTCTTTGGTTGTAATAGAGGGTTTTTGAACCTCTATTCTTTCTAGCTGCTTTGACATGACTGTTAGCATAGTATTTGCAAAATTTAATTGTTGATGAACTTTGTTAGCTTCTGCCTTATAAGGAGATGCTTCGATTTCATGACCATCTTTTATGACTATTTTCACTCCAGTTTGTGGAGGGTATTCTGAAGTAATAGTGTTATTATCAGGAGTTTTCCAAGTGGTATTTATTTTTGTGATTGGATTGACGTTTTTCCAGAAAGGATAATTAAGATTATTTTTAATACAATGGTTTTCGAACCAATCAAAAAAATAGATGTTTGTTTCAGAAACTTCCATTTCTTCATAATAAAAGGCCCTAAGAGTTTCAGTTTCTTGTTTACTGTAATTCTTGAAGTACCATAATCTTTTATCTTTATTGTATTCAGCCATAAAATCTTTTTTAATGAAATCTTTGTCTATATTAAAACTAGGTTTTACCCTACTTAGCATGTTGATTTGCGAAGGGGTTGGAGAATAATTACTAGATTCTTCATCTTGATATATAGGTGTTGCTATACTAGGACTAGACGTTGTATCTAATCCTTTAAGTTTTGATGATACAGAAGATCTTGGGAGATCTACTCTGTATAACTGTTGAGGAGATCTAATACTAAATGAGTTTGATCTATTCATTCTTAAAGTGAGATTTGCTCCTTCTTGAAACAATTCTCTTACTTGAGTAGTATGAATTTTTGGTTGAGGCAGGGAATTCTTGAATACCCATTCCTCAGGGACTTTACTCATAACTTCTTCATGAGTAAGTTTCTTTGGAACTTGTACTGAAGATCTTTTAAGGTTTGCTTCTAGCATAATGGTTTCTTGTTTGGGTGAAGATCTTAAAGCTTTAAAATTATAATTTATTTTTGAAACTTTATAATATACTCTATATATTATTGAGAAAGGATCACTTTCTTCTTCAAAAATATCATTGTTTGCTAATAGATCTAATTGTATGGCATTTTTGGTCCAACTATTCTGAAGATTCATAGCATAGTTTGGATAGCAGTTAAAGAAAACAGGACCATCGTGAAGGTTTGATTCTAAGACTGCAATTAACGAATCTTGTGGCTTTAATAGCCTCATATCTCTTAACATTACTATTATAGGAGAATTGATTCCTAAACGAAAGTTAGGTTTTGCAGCTACTTGTATTAAACCTACATGGATGAAGTTAAAACCATCTTTAATGTGTTGATCTAGAACATCTTCATTTAATAATTTTATAGTACTTGTGTGATCAGAACTATGTTGACAACATTCTATTGTAAAAATAGAATCATCTGCTCTATTGAATAAAGTGTGTTGTTTATATATTTCTTTCTTTTTAACTATAGGGATTGACCAATTTTGAAGTGCTCTTTCTATTGAAGCTATTTCTAACTCTTGTTGGGCTACCCTAGAGAGTTCTTGATCTTGGTTACTAGAACCAGAGTTGGATGTTGATGGAATCATGATCTGTTTGTTCTTTCCTAAACTCATTTCACTTAGGGTTTTGATTAATCTAGCCATGTTATTTGCTTAAGTAACTTAAGAAGGATAACGCTTCTTCCCAATCTAGCTAAACCAACGGTCTCACAACCTCTCAGGCTTTACTGCCGGGACCACTAGACTCCAGGGATACCTCACACTAAGTCTTAAGGACTTGAAGATAATAACAAGGTGATTAATGAAAACAGTAAGAAGAAATAAAGTTGCAGAAAAAACAAAAGATTGAATCCAACAAAAACTAACTACTGATTCCAGAACCCTTCCCTCACGGGAATAGGCTCTGATACCAGAGAGTGCGGAAGCTAAAAAACATGATGGAAAAGTACTTACAGAAAAGCTTTTATTCAAAGAACTGCAGGGATTACACACATAGAGAGAGAGAGGTAGGTAAGAGAGAGAGAGAGGTAGGTCAAAAAACCCGATGCCTCTTACTCTTACTAAGCTACCTATTTATACAAGTTTTGACCATGGTTACTTTTCGAAAGTAACTCTGGTTTACATAAAAGTAACTACAGAAACTTTAATAATGAAAGTGGATTCTTTGTCGGCCAATATTAGAAAGCAGATTCTTTCTTGATCATGATGAGAAGGGCTGATAATGACCTTTTGTCCTTAAGTGTATGGATGATAGTTGATGCCTAAACAGTCATCTTCATTTTCATGAAGGTAGTTCTGGCTGTTGACTGATGAAGTATCTGAGCCAGACTTCTGACTCATCATATCTATCTTCTTTTGAAATTCTTGGGGAGAGCTTGCTGCGGCTAATTCGGCTATGAGCCTTGATCTTTCTTGAAGAAATGAACTTTCTTGATTGAGACGAGAAACAGGGGTAGTTGACAGCTGTTTCTTGCTTTGTTGAGTAAGCTGATAAGTCTTTATCCAAGCTTCAAGTTTTGTCTGTTGAATTAGAGAGATATTGAATTTTGCCCACCATTTTATTTTAAAAATGCGATAGAGCTGATAGAGTTCTGTATCCTCATAAATTTCTACAGTTCTCCAATCCCAGGTTAAAATCCAAGATATGGCTTGCGAAGCTGTGAACAAAATATATTAGACATTACGCATCAAATGATTATGGCTGCCACAGCCTATAAAGTCCATAATAACACCGATAGAAATGCAGCATTAATGATTACTCATGGCTTCACTGGTCAGTTACGAGGCTGGTGGGACAACATCATGACCCCTGAAGATAAGTCAACTATACTAGAAAAGAAAAAAGAAAATGGAGAAGAAGATGCTGTAGCAACATTAAGGATGGTCCTGTTTTCTTTAACTGCTATCCAAACTATGCTATGAATCTTCAGAATAGTTGGACCAAAAATGCCATACAATTAGATCTATTAGCAAACAATGATATTTTTGAAGAAGAAAGTGATCCTTTCTCAATAATATATAGAGTATATTATAAAGTTTCAAAAATAAATTATAATTTTAAAGCTTTAAGATCTTCACCCAAACAAGAAACCATTATGCTAGAAGCAAACCTTAAAAGATCTTCAGTACAAGTTCCAAAGAAACTTACTCATGAAGAAGTTATGAGTAAAGTCCCTGAGGAATGGGTATTCAAGAATTCCCTGCCTCAACCAAAAAATTCATACTACTCAAGTAAGAGAATTGTTTCAAGAAGGAGCAAATCTCACTTTAAGAATGAATAGATCAAACTCACACCTTCTTCTCGAAGGTAACCTTAAGAGAAGATGGCAACAGCGCCTTCTGGAAAGAACGCTTTATTGCAGGATTACCTAGATTAATGCAATCAAAGGTATTAGATAATTTATCACTTTTTAATCAAGGAAATCCAGTAAATTTTGGTTCACTATCATTTGGACAATTGCATAACACTGTAGTACACACAGGAATACAAGTTTGTACTGACTTCAAACTTCAAAACAAAATGCAAAAAGATATGCAAATCTCAAGAAAAGAAGTAGGTAGCTTTTGTGAACAATATGGAGTAGAACCTTTACAAGCTCCTAGTTCAAAAGCTAGAAGGATTAATAGATCCAAAACAAAGCCTTCTCAGGGATATAAAAAGAGAAAACCATTTCAAAAGAAACCTTATGAACAAAGTCCTACTACTCAAAAACCTATAAACAAAAAGGCCGTAAATCCTAATAAAAAGAAAAATGTCTGCTGGAAATGTGGAAAGCCAGGACATTATGCAAACAAATGCAAAACTCAACAAAAAATTAATGAATTAGATTTAGACCAAAAACTCAAAGATAGTCTAATCAGTGTTCTCATTAATAGTGAAGATCCTCACTACTCTTCAGAAAATGAATATGAAGGAGATGAAGACCAAGATGTAAATCTGGTCGAATACTCATCTGATTCTCATTCCTCTTCAGAAGAAGAAAGAGAATGTGTTAAAGATAGTTCAGGATTCTGTGATTGTGCAGGATGCTTAGGACAAAACGTCAATATGCTAACCCAAGATCAAACTATGAGTTTAATCTCTATAATAGACAAAATGGAGGAATCTCCCTTAAGGGACGAATTTCTACAACAACTAAATCTTTTGGTCAAGAAGGAAGAAACCTTGAAAAAGGAAATTAGTCCTCCAATAAATAGCATGAATGAAATTTTTAATAGATTTCGTCCTAAACCAACCATAACCTTATCAGATCTTCAAGAAGAAGTGAAAATATTAAAGGAAGAAGTTAACCAATTAAAGCAAAATGATCTTAGCTTAGAGTTCAGATTAATGGAAATAGCTGGGATAAAAATTATAGAATCTCAAGAAACCCTAGCCAGTACCTCAGGATTAAAGAAAATACATAATGAAGAAGAAGAAGAACCCAGTGAAAGTTATCTTAATCTCCTCAACTTGGTTATAACCCACAAATGGCACTCTGAAATAACTTTAGTCATTAATAATGATTTTCGAATCAATATAATAGCCCTCATTGATAGTGGCGCAGATATCAATTGTATTCAGGAAGGCTTAGTCCCCACTCAATTTTATGAGAAAACCAAAGAAGGAGTCAATAGTGCAAATGGATCCAAAATGAATATTCAATACAAACTATCAAATGCAAAGATTTGCAAAAGCCAAGTTTGTTTTAGATCTTCATTTGTCCTAGTCAAAAACATGACAGAAAAAATCATTTTAGGAACTCCATTCATTTGTCTTCTATACCCTATTGATAAAATAGATGAAAAAGGAATAGTCACAACAGTCTTAGGAAAGACTATTACTTTTCCATTTATAAAACCTCCTCAGGTAAAAGAATTAAATTTATTAAAGGAAATCTCCACCTCCAAAATAAATATAATCTCTAGAAAAAAGAATCATATCAATTCTTTACAAAAAGAAATAAAATATTATAAATTAGAAGAACAACTCAAGAGATCCAATATTCAAAAGATTATTAAGGATTTTCAAGATCGGATAGAAAAGGATCTATGTGATCTAAATCCCATGGCCTTTCATCATAGAAAAATACATACCATAACATTACCATACATAGACGGGTTTAATGAGAAAGACATCCCTACCAAAGCCCGGCCCATTCAAATGAATGAACAATATTTAAAATATTGTAGAGAAGAAATAGGAGAATATCTCAACAAGGGCCTGATTCGCCACTCCAAATCTCCTTGGAGTTGCACAGGGTTTTATGTCATGAATGCTTCTGAGTTAGAAAGAGGAGCCCCTAGATTAGTCATTAACTACAAACCCTTAAACAAAGTATTAAAATGGATAAGATATCCATTGCCTAATAAAACAGATCTCATTAAAAGATTACATAAGGCAACAATATTCTCAAAATTTGATATGAAGTCAGGATATTATCAAATTTCGGTCAAGGAGGAGGATCGATATAAAACCGCCTTCGTTGTCCCTTTTGGTCATTATGAATGGAATGTAATGCCACAAGGTTTGAAAAATGCACCTAGTGAATATCAAAACATCATGAATGATATATTCTATCCATACATGGACTTTACCATTGTATATCTAGATGATGTCTTAGTATTCTCAAAAGGCATAGATCAGCATGTTCAACATTTAGAAAAATTTATAGAAATCATTAAGAAAAATGGATTAGTAGTTTCAGCAAAAAAGATGAAAATCTTTGAAACCAAAACCAGATTTTTAGGATATGAAATTCATCAGGGACAAATTACCCCAATACAAAGATCGTTAGAATTCGCCAAAAACTTTCCAAATGAATTAAAAGAGAAAACTCAATTACAAAGATTTCTAGGTTGTGTTAATTATGTAGCAGATTTTATCCCCAACATAAGGATAATTTGTGCCCCTTTGTTCAAAAGACTTAGAAAAAACTCTCCGCCATGGTCTGAAGAAATGAGCCATAGTGTTAGAGAAGTCAAAAGATTAGTTCAAAGCCTACCTTGTTTAGGAATACCAGATCCGGATGCTTCATTAATTATAGAAACCGATGCATCAGAATTAGGATATGGTGGGATACTTAAGCAGGTAAAACCTCAGTCTTCAAAAGAACAAATAGTTAGGTACCATTCAGGTATTTGGCACCCAGCTCAACAGAAATATTCCACAGTCAAAAAAGAAGTTCTTTCAATAGTTCTATGTGTTCAAAAATTTCAAGATGATGTTTTTAATAAAAATTTTTTGATAAAAACTGATTGCAAAGCAGCACCTTCAGTTTTACAAAAGGATGTTCAAAACCTAGTTTCAAAACACATTTTTGCCAGATGGCAATCTTTACTTTCTTGCTTTGATTTTGAAATAACTCATATTAAAGGAGATAGTAACTCCCTTCCAGATTTTCTAACCAGAGAATTTTTACAGGGAAAACATGAGTGATACAAAACCCAAATCAAAGGATCAATATGGACCCCCACTGGGTTCGTCAGCATCATCATCACCATCAGGATCAAAAGCAATAGTAGTAACCCCTATCAAGGTTGCTGAATCTTTAATACCAACCACCCCTTCAAAGCCTTCTCAAAAACTCACAACAGCTCAAATTGTCAAAACACCTCACCAGAAAACCTCATTAGTCCCATTAACCAATAAATATACAGTATTAGCTCAAAGCCCTTCAAAATCCCCTGCCAAACCCGAGCCAACCGAATATCTGGAAAAACCAGAAGGTGAGCCATCTCTCATTATAGAAAGAGAACATTTCTCTTTAAGTCCTAGAGAAATAGCCACTCAATTATTCCCTACCAACTTTCATTATGTCCCTGGACACCCCAAGAAGACCAGATTATTTTATGAATTCATTCTAGTAGACTCTGACTCCATAGAAGTCACACATAACCAAGATAAACAAGGAGAAATAGCGTTCTCCAAAATCAAAATCCTTAAAGTCCTTACACACCAGGATTGGAATGCTCCTCTTCATTATTTTAAGCAGTTTTCTAGACAGTTCGACCCTCCTAGTTATAACTACTTTGATTATACAGATGCCTGGTATTACGCCTTGTATCTTTATCCTTATCAACACTCCTGGTTCATTTGGTTCAAAAAGGGAATCTCTTTAAAGTTCCCTCAATGGTTTAAAGTTTGGTTTTGCAAGGTAGGACTCGATGAGTCTATCTTTCCCGAAGAAGTAAAACCATTATTCAAGTACTTTGCTCAAAAGTCAAATTTCATTATGGAAGACAAACTCCTCATGTTCACAGCTTCGCAAGCCATATCTTGGATTTTAACCTGGGATTGGAGAACTGTAGAAATTTATGAGGATACAGAACTCTATCAGCTCTATCGCATTTTTAAAATAAAATGGTGGGCAAAATTCAATATCTCTCTAATTCAACAGACAAAACTTGAAGCTTGGATAAAGACTTATCAGCTTACTCAACAAAGCAAGAAACAGCTGTCAACTACCCCTGTTTCTCGTCTCAATCAAGAAAGTTCATTTCTTCAAGAAAGATCAAGGCTCATAGCCGAATTAGCCGCAGCAAGCTCTCCCCAAGAATTTCAAAAGAAGATAGATATGATGAGTCAGAAGTCTGGCTCAGATACTTCATCAGTCAACAGCCAGAACTACCTTCAAGAAAATGAAGATGACTGTTTAGGCATCAACTATCATCCATACACTTAAGGACAAAAGGTCATTATCAGCCCTTCTCATCATGATCAAGAAAGAATCTGCTTTCTAATATTGGCCGACAAAGAATCCACTTTCATTATTAAAGTTACTATCCACTTTCGTTATTAAAGTTTCTGTAGTTACTTTTATGTAAACCAGAGTTACTTTCGAAAAGTAACCATGGTCAAAACTTGTATAAATAGGTAGCTTAGTAAGAGTAAGAGGCATCGGGTTTTTTGACCTACCTCTCTCTCTCTCTTACCTACCTCTCTCTCTCTATGTGTGTAATCCCTGCAGTTCTTTGAATAAAAGCTTTTCTGTAAGTACTTTTCCATCATGTTTTTTAGCTTCCGCACTCTCTGGTATCAGAGCCTATTCCCGTGAGGGAAGGGTTCTGGAATCAGTAGTTAGTTTTTGTTGGATTCAATCTTTTGTTTTTTCTGCAACTTTATTTCTTCTTACTGTTTTCATTAATCACCTTGTTATTATCTTCAAGTCCTTAAGACTTAGTGTGAGGTATCCCTGGAGTCTAGTGGTCCCGGCAGTAAAGCCTGAGAGGTTGTGAGACCGTTGGTTTAGCTAGATTGGGAAGAAGCGTTATCCTTCTTAAGTTACTTAAGCAAATAACATGGCTAGATTAATCAAAACCCTAAGTGAAATGAGTTTAGGAAAGAACAAACAGATCATGATTCCATCAACATCCAACTGCCGGGAACAAACAGTCATTTTCTCTCTCATTCATGCTCAGATGACTGACGCCCTGCTCGGTAGTTTGAAGATGTTTTCTCTTTACTCTACCATTTTAAAAACAAAAAAAATTTACCTCATGGCAGGGTCGGCCCAACACTAAATGAGGCCTAAAGCAAACATTAAAGTGACGCCTAAATTATCATAATCAATTTGATTTAACATGTTTTTTTTTTCAATTGATAATAAAACTAATCCATTTAATCTTTGTTGAGACATGATTGATCTAAGATAAGATTTTATTAATTTTAATTTTGGGGCCCTTTTTACTTAGTAAAAAAAAAATTTGGGGGCCTTTTTTAATAAAAAAAATTGGGGCCTAAAACTCTTAATTGGGTGGCTTTATCCTTGGGCCGACCCTGCATGTAACTAGATCGTTTTTAAACTATTTTATCTTGATGAATAATTTTATTTTATATTTTATTAAAAAAAACTACCTAATATTTTCAACTTCTTTTCGATTTTCAGAACATTGTTTTTTTTTTTTTAAAAGTGAACATTGTTTTCTTTTCCTAACGTATTGAATGATGTCTTACCTCTTAGTTCTCAATAATCATTTGTCCATGACTGTGACTGCATTTATTTCCTCTCTCAGTTAAAGCCCACTTGTGAATCTCCTTGATTTTTAAGTAATACATATCACTTGACTATGCTCATTATTGTAAAGAAAGTGACTGGTTTGGTGGTGTATGGAGCCTTCGCCTTCAAATGAGCTGGTTGTGAGTGTGGATTCTAATGCTTTCAAACAACATGACCACCAATTAAAAGGAGAGTGCCAAAGGGGAAAAGGATGGGTTCCCTAAATTCTCTATAGTAGTTGCCGTTTGCTTTACTTTCCAATCATTGTCACCACCCTACACATGTTAATAAGGGTTGTTAATTGCAGTGTACATAGTTAAACTTATATATGATCATCCAAAGCGATATATCATATTCACATCATAATATGCATAAAATTTAATATTACAGGTCAATGACTTGGAACAAATAATTCTTGTTAAAATCCATTTTTAGACAAAAAGTGACAAGAACTATTCTTATGGTTATAGATGCATATATAAAAGTCCATTCATGTTGCACTCGTATGATATTCAAATACGACTCAATTTCAATTTTGAAGAAGAGAATAGAAGTTATACATGGAGTGCAGAGAAGTAAGTTCCAGTCAAGTTGATCTGTTGTATCCACTTTTGGCACATTTTCTTTCCACTTATGGATTTACCAAACTTCAGATTTGAGTTTCATAGATATGCTGGAAAGTTATATAGCAACTTGATCCTGCTCCCTCTTGCCATGTTTTCTCTCGATGGATTGAATAATTCAAACAGAGAAGGAGATATTTAGCTATCATGCTAATGTACTTTGAATTAGGAAGAATTTGGGTCCTTATCAAATAAACAGGAAGAAGTTTGGGTCGAAAATAATTGTTGAACATGTGCATCCAATTAATACACGCAGATTTTGACAGTTTGTGAAGTTAGAAAATAAAAAACATGATTCTCATGGTGTGCTGTGAAACCCACAAATTGCCAATCTCAGACAATTTCATTTTCTTTAACTTCGTAGATTCACTACCAAAAATCTGTAAATTAGTGGCGGTTTTTTTTTTTTTTTTTGCATTTAGTGGGGGTTTTCAACCCCGCGAGTTACTTAACGGAGGTTTTGAAAAATCCCGAAGTTACACTCGCCACAAATCATTAACGACATTTTTCAGCAAACCCAAGTACATGCATATACATTTAGCGGGGGTTTTAAACCTCCCTTATCCGCAAGTTTTTTTTAACGGGAGTTTTCAACCCCCTTAAATGCAAGAGACTATTTACAGCCTTAAACCTCCCTTGACTAATAGAGTTTATTCTAGGGACATTTCTAACCCCATTTAATTGTTGAGTTTACTTATTAACCATTTAAAAAAGTTTTCTAAACATCCTAACTAGTCTTCTTTTTTCCTTTTTATGGTTTATTTAACCATCATCAACTTGAGCTTGTCATAAAAATTATCAACATATACAATATTATTCACATCTTTAATACACAGTTATTGAATATTTAAATGCACATAATATGAATTAATAAAGCTCTATTGCAAATAACTAATGTAATGCGACATAATCTAAAGATTCAAATCCAAACATCCATAGTGAGAAACTTAAAATTGCAATATGCAAAATACAAAACACTAAATAAAATAGCACTATATGTTGCTAGTATTGTATGATCCGCTTTCATCCGAATGTATGTCGGATGTATTTCCAATATCATTTACCTGAAATAATAAATTTAAATATTTAGTAGATGATAAAAATAGTTAAAAACATAAAAGAATATAAAAAATTCTAATTTGTGGTCATGCTCAAATATGCATGTCAGAGGGGAATGATGCTATAAAAATATGCATATTGGATTTGAGTGATGCTTCAAGACTGATGTTAGTTTGGCTAAAATAGTGAAACCACAACAGAGGAAAAATAGTGCATGTTAATTTTGAGAAAAGAGAAGCATTCAAATGCCAAAAGTCACTCACTATCGTGAACAACCGCAAATTAGTGGTTGTTTGGAAATTTAGAATTGGCTCTGGACTGGACCCACCCTGTCGTGTCAAAACAGAAGTAGAGAAAAATGATAAGGCATCACGAGAGAGAGAGAGAGAGAGAGAGAGAGAGAGAGAGAGAGAGAGGACATTAGATGAATAGAAGCTAGTGAACTAAGGAAGCTAGTTGCATTCACAAAAGAGAATTTTGACAGATTTCTGATATGTATTACTGTTGTAATTTTGACAGACTTCTCAGTTCAGTTCCATTCAAACAAGCATGCCAAACTAAAATCATAAGTAGAGCTTAAGAATTTAAAATCACATACATGTGATTTAGGAGCAAATAATTGAGCCATTTCTTCAGGGATCTTTCCTTCCTTCATTATCATGTAGGCCTTAAATGCATTCTCTAAATTGGTACACTTCTCTTGCCGCTCCCTAGAAGAAGATGAAGTAGCACCAGATGAAGAAAAGCTCAAACTTGATAGTCGAAGTCCATTGTTCTTGAATGTATTAGTAGGAACTGCTTCCAAATCCATACATCGCACTCTCCCATGACGCTATACCCCTAGCACTCTCCCAACAAGATCAAAGGCATAAACTTGAGACTCATCAACAGTGCTTTGTGTCAATCCCACTTCAATTTGTTCCTATAACATGGAAAATATAAATATTTAAAATACGGCTTAATTGCACTTTTGCTCCCTCATCTTTCACCGTTGTGCGAAAGCCCTCCCCCATGTTTAAAAGGAGCAGATTCCCTCCCTTATGTTTAAAAATGTGAAAAAGTTTCCGTTCCGTTAGTTTGCCGTCTGAAAGCCAACGGTGGTTGCTTATGTGGCTTTCTATTCGCACCCCATCTCAAACACCACCCCTATTTTTAAATGATTAACTCAGATAAAAAAATAAAAGAAAATATGAAAGCCATCGATCTCACAACAAAGTTCATTCACCCAAATTAGAACCCCGATAACCTTGTGCGATTTTCCCCCTCCAACTTCATCTTCAATCTCTGAAAGGCATCGATCTCAATCGCACGGTTCTCTCTGAAGATTCCCTTCAATGGCGGGTGGTCCCAGGCGTCGAGGTAGAGAAGGACAACCACGACGCGACAAGACTCAAAGCAAGGGAAAGGAGCATGTCGTTGTTGAACCAAGCACATGCGAGGAACAGGAAGCTGTCGTTGAACAAAGCACATGCCAGGGAAAGGAAGCTGTCGTTCAACCCGAAGTTGATTTTGCCACGATTCGAAGCCCTAATTTCCAATTTAGGTACGAATCGAAGCCCTAAAATTTCTTATTAGGAACCTGTAAATTTCTGCCCCAAAATTCCCAATTATGTGTCCATCTTCATCTCTATGTGTTTAGGATTTCTTCCTCTCAATTTTTCGTACTGTGTCAATTTCTGACATTGTTAATTCATGTGTTGTTTGTAGGCCTACTGCAGTGAACTTATTGAAAGTGATTATTTGGCATAAAGGACATTTTGTGTTTGAACCTACATGTGAGTATGTTGAAGGAGTGTGTGTGATTCTGCCAAGGTTTGATCCTGATGAGTTAAGTTCAATGGAACTACAGAAGTTAGTTCAAGAACTTGGGTATCCATCATACAAGTGTTTGTGGTATAGGGCTCCTGCTTTAGGATTGTTTGATGGTCGCAGACCATTTAGCGATGATAAAGATGTTCACACCTTTCTGAAAGATTTGCAAGGGTTCTCTGAAGTTGAATTTTATGTTGAGCACTGTGAAGAAGCTATTAAGTTGCAGGAAGGGAATCAGGAAGGGGTGAGTCAGATTTCTGTGGAGGACATTGATATTGACACAGAGTCTGCCTTTGTGAGTATTGCAAGGGAGGCAGAGACTGCCTTTGAGAGTCAATCAAGGCGGACTGAGGTACTGAGTAGTGAAGCAAGAGAGGCTGAGGTTATAATTGAGGAGGGTGTGCTGCCACCAGTTGTTACTGTGGAGGGGGGAGTTTCTGGGATTGTTAGTGAGGAGGGTGTGCTGCCTGGGTTTGGGAGGGGTGTGCGGCTTACTGATGTAGAGATTGATGTTGTAATTGATGGTGTATTTGAGGCTGAGAATAGAGTCTGGGAGGAACATATTGTTGTGCATGAGGATAGAGAGGGTTAATGACACATCAGATGCTGACAGCTTGGATGAGGATTATGAAGCATTGACTGATGATGAAGATTCTGATGATGTGAGCCTTGATGACTCTGATTATGATGAGAGATGGGAGTGGACTACTGTGCTGCCAACTGGAGATTATGAAACAGTAACTGCTTTACTTGCTTCAAAAAACCAAAATTTATTTGACAATTTTGAAGATGAAGAGGGGGATTCTTCAGACTTAGATACTCCACCTGGGAGTGATTCAGATTCTGAGGAGGTGAGGCCCAAGTTTCCTAAGTACAAGCAAAGTGAAGATGGTGGTGAAGTCAAATTTGAGGTAGGTCAGATCTTTACCTCTGCCGCTCTTCTGAAAAATCAGTGAAGGACTATGCCTTGCAGAATAGGAAGGATGTTTATTTGGCAAAAAATGATCCAAAAAGGGTTGTAGTCAAATGTACTAGGGAGTGTATATTTTATCTTAGGGCTTCCAAATACAAGCAGAACACATACTTTCAGATTGTGACATTATATGATGATCATACTTGTGTGAGGACAAGCAAGAACAGGCAGGCTAAGACCAAGTGGATAGCTAAGAAGTTTGTGTCTATGCTAAGACACACACCTTCCTTAAAGGTGGGTGCTTTAGTTGAGGAGGCAAAGATCAGGTGGGGGGGTTTTCTTGTCCAGATTTCAATTCGTCTAGATTTCAATCCGACCATCTAATGGGCCCAGGTTGTGGCCTGTTAGTCTTGCACCACCACTTGATCCACCTTACATGAGAAGGGCACCTGGGAGGCCTAAAAAGCAAAGGAGAAAGACAAATGATGAGCCCAGAGACCCAAACAGGCTGAGGAGGTACCAAAACACAATTCAGTGTAAGAGATGTGGTCAACCAGGGCATAACAAAATGACTTGTACTGGGAAGCAAGCAGCTGACAGGGAGATATCAGTGGGAGGGAACAAGGTGAAAGAATGAACAATAATATATGCTTGGCCTATGAATACTGTAATTTGTAGAAATCTTCAATGATTGTTTTCTTTTTTCAGGATAATACACAGATGCTTCACCCTGAACAGAGAGCAAGTGGGAGTGGAGTTGCACAAGATGGGATTGGAGCTGCACAGGAACCAAGGGTTGCTACTAGAAGGAGAGGCAGAAGAGCTAATGCTACTGGAGCTGCACAAGAGGGGAATGGTGGTTCTGGAGCTGCACAAGGGGAGAATGGTGGTACTGGAATTGCACAAGATGGGACTGGAGTTGCACAGGAACCAAGGGTTGCTACTAGAAGGAGAGGTAGAAGAGAAATGCTACTGGAGCTGCATAAGAGGTAGAAGATGGGACTGGATGGAGACTTCCAAGAACAAGGAGACAAGGAAAGCAACCTCAAGTTACACAGGAATCTCAAGCTACACAACCAGTTCAATCTCATCACACAGTTCAAGGTCCACCAATTCTAACACAATGCTCACAGACAACAAGCTCAATCACACGTAATGCTCCACGGGTTGCAAGTGGATCTCAGCAATCTGGAAGGCCTGATAAGAAGCAGAAGCTTGTTCTAGGATAATGTTATTTTGTGTTTGTCTTATGTTGACAATGTTAATGCTTTCAAGTTGGGTGTAACTTGACTATGTCATTTTGTGTTTGTGTAATGTTGACAATGTTAATGGTTCCAAGTTGGGTGTAACTTGACTATGTCATTTTGTGTTTGTGTTATGTTGACAATGTTAATGCTTCCAAGGTGTCTGTAACTTGACTATGTCATTTTGATGTTTATGGAACCAATAACAATGGTTTGTTATGCTATATGTTATTTTGTGTCAAATAATTTGTCATTTACATATCATGATACTGGTATGTTATGCTATATGTTTACAAATAGGCATTGAAAGATACTGATGTTTAGAAATAGACATTGGAAGATACTAAAATGAGCAACCAAGATCATACAAATTGTAACAAGTATGGAAAAGCTTATAAAGTTGGGGTTCTACCTTCCATTAATCAGTAAAGTGACCCTTTTGGAAAGCAAATACTCGTGGAATTGTCTGTAATCTGAAGTGGTGATCATGCCATTTGAAGCTTTGATAATGGCAGTACTCACAGTTCCCCATTACATGTTAGTTTCTAGGCTAGTTTCTAATTCTGTTAGTTTGTTAGGTTTGTTGTTAGTGCAGTTAGAATAGTCTCTCTTAGATTATGTTAGATTAGCATTAGATTAGCACTTGTATAAATAGCTTATTCAATCAATGGAATATTTACTGATTTAGAAATCAACAAATTCACATTCTATAAACTAAACAACAATATAGCGAAATCAATCTTTTTTCATTGCATTCAATCACTAGTTCCCAAGTTACAAATGGCTGCCAAGCTAGCCTTAACATACAAGACAATCCAAACTCCTAAAACTACCAGCATAAGTCTTACTCACAGTTCCCCCAATCAAGCTTTGATAACCATGATAGCAATCACAATGATCAACAGTACAATGACTACAACACACAACCCAAAACACCTAACTAAGAAGATCTTTTTCTTCTTGAAGACTTCAATCTGCTTCAGCAACCCAGAAATCATCACATTCTGGCGTGTATTCATAGGAGGATCATGCCATTTGAAGAATCCACATTTCCTTTCCCTACCCTGAAATTTTGCCCAAATACATAGATACAAAGGTTAGATTTTAGATCATGCAATTTAAAGTACCCATATTTCATTTCAATGGAAGGTTTGTTTCAACAATTACCTGGTATTGGCCACAGCCGTAGAATCTTCGACCCATGTTATCTGGTGTCCACGAAGTCCTCAAAGGAGACAAAACCCCACAATTACAGTAGTAGGTTCTTCGAACAGTGCCATCACTACAAGTGCTTGTCGAAGATTCATGAGAATCGCTCACTCTTGTCATGGCCTTCGTTCTCCTTCGATCTTCTTCGTGTTCCTTCGTTCTCGTTCGACCAATTTCTCTGTTCTCTCTTCTGCAATGGAGTTAGGTCAAATTTGGGGGAAAAGATGAAGATGGAGACTCAATTAAGGGGAAAGGATGCACGTGTTGATCATGTGATTCCTTTTTTTTTTCTTCAATGAAAACAGACTAAGTGGCATCTTACTTGGCCTGTGTCAGAGACACGTCAATTAATGAAAGCCACATAAGCAACCACTGTTAGCTTTTTAAACGACAAACTAACGGAAGGGGCACTTTTTCACATTTTTAAACATAAGGGAGGGAATCTGCTCCTTTTAAACATGGGGGAGGGCTTTCGCACAACGCTGAAAGACGAGGGAGCAAAAGTGCAATTAAGCCTTAAAATACTATCATGATAAATCTTCAATAGCATGATAATTGAAAACAACATAGTCAAACTTACCACTACACCCATTACTTCATCATTGATAAAGGATCCATCCTTTCTTTTATGGGTTTCGATGTATAATTGTGCATGACTTGGTTGCTTCCCAATTTTCAGGAACTAGCATAGAAAAACTAAATTTAAATACAAATTTCAAAGTTTGATAAAGAGTAGAAATTTATATGTTAATGTCATCTATCTATCTATATATATATATATAGATATATATACATATATATATTTAAAACACTAACATTCTAAGAACCCTTTCCCCCTTATCTCATTCACAGGAATAAACTTGATTATTTTATTCCCTCCATTGCACTACAAAGTGACACGTGTCCCTCTCCTATTATTTTATTTTATTCATTCCTTCATCTCATTTCTCTCTCTCACTATCTCATTCCTTCTTTTCCTCTCTCCCTTTTTCAGCCTCATCCATTATGTTTCTCTCTCTCTCATACACCGACTCATGAAATTTCACCTTTTTGCTTTCCTTCTCTTCTTTTTTTTTGTTATTATTATTCGAACCCTAATTCATTATTCCATGGAACTCTTTCGAATTCTCCATGCTCCATTGATGACACAGCCGCCCCTTCTTGGTTCCCAACATTCATTCTACGCCCCATTAATGGATTTCGGTAGTTTGAATTTTTTTTCTCTATATATTTGTGCCCAATGATGGTTGTTCATTCCCACTTATTTGTTGTTTCAACTTCTTGTTTTCGAATTCTTGAGGAAATCCAAAAGTTTCAACCCTTGAAACTATTCTATATAAGTCCCTGTGTTGTGATGCCCTGAAACCCAATCCTTTTTGCTTTGCCTGTTTTGCTTTCTCCAAATTTCTTATCAATCCCTTCTGATATGGCTCTTTGAGTTGATGATGTCTCTAAATTTGATGCTTCAAAAGAAACCTGGACCATCGTTGTGAAGGTTATTCGGTTGTGGTTAACGCCTAGCTACTCCGAATCCAAGCTTCCTTCATCCTTGGATATAGTTTTGATGGATTCGAAGGTTTTTTTTTGCCCTAATATTTCCTTATTATCTTCATGGCTTATGTGTTGAAAATTCTAATTTTCTTTGTTCTTTTTTTTTTTGTTTTTTTAAGGGTTGCAAAATTCATGCTTCCATTAGGCGAACCTTGGTTTACCGGTTCCAAAATCAGATATCTGAGGGTCGTGTGTACCAGATCTCCTCTTTTGGTGTTTGTGAGAATGGAGGTGATTTTAGGACGACCTCTCATCCCTATAAGATGAATTTCTAAATGCATTCCATTGTTAGGGTCATGGGTAACACCTCCATCACCGGAAACCCCTTCTCTTTCTTGGCTTTGTCTAGTGTTGTGTTCAAAGAACCAGACACCTCCTTCCTATTTATTTCCTTTTTCCCTTTTGTTAATCATATCAATGTTGGTTATCAATGTGAGTTATTCTATTCTTCCAGATGTCATCGGTATCCTAACTGGGGAGCAAGAGGTTGAAAAACATGGTAAAGTGCAAAAGAAGATTACCCTAGAAGTTGATCAAGAAGGGTATGTGTAACTCTATTCCTTATTCCTTCATATGTGTTATGTTGTCTTATCTGTCTTTGCTTTTCCTTTGTTGGTCATAGTTCATGTTCAGGCTGCTTTTTTTGGGAAATATGTCGATGAAATCGTTGGGCAATTGGCGTCTGGGGACATGACTAAAGTTGTTGTTGTCCAATTTGCAAAGATAAAACCTTCCAAAGGTATACTTTTTTTTTACTTTCCATATTTTAGTTGTTGTGTAAATCATTTCGGGTTCCTGGTTTTCTAATCTTTTTCAATTATTTTTCATTCACAGGAAAGCCTAGCATTCAAAATTTTTATGGGGTAACTAAGATTCTCTTTAATCCTGCTATCGATGGCCCTTCTGCTCAAGTCCTGACTCAGCTTCATGATTCCAACAGAAGATTTTCTAAGGCAAAGTGTAGGGAAAACAATTGAGCAGATCAAATACTTGGTTGAGGTCTGCTTTTTTTTTTTTTCTATTATCCTATGGTTCATGTTGATGATGTTATCTTTAGATATTTTCCTAACTCTTTTTTATTTGTTGTTGTTAGAAATCTGTTTGCGTTGTTCTTTCCACTGTTAACTTCATTCCTGACGACAACAGTTGGTACTATCCTGCTTGCAAGTGTAACAAAAAGGTGTACCCAGCCGAAGACATGTACTTTTGTGAAGCATGTGTTCTCCATGTTGTTACTGCAATTCTTAAGTACAAAATTCATCTCAGGGTTATGGATGCAAATGATTCTACTCCATTTGTTGTTTTTTATCAAGAAGCCAATAATCTTCTGAATAAACCATGTGCTGATTTGGTTGAGAAATGCCATAAGGTTTGGTATTTCATTTTTTCCTATATCTAATCATTTTCAATTTAATTTCAACGACTATGAATGTCATGCTATTCTCTATACAATTCAAGGACCCAAACGATTACCAGGTGTCGTCTGAGATTTTGAATTCGATTGAGAAGACCTTCTTATTCAAAGTTGATGTTGATAACAGTTCCAATACATGGTTTGAGCCATCCTATAAGGTGAAGAGAATCTGTTCAGATCGTGAGGTGATTTCCCAATTTAAGATTGCAAATCCCCAGTTAGAAGGTTCCCCTCCTTACATGCTTTTGACAACTCCTAGCTCTGGTGGAATGGTTGAAGGATCGTCATCAAGTTTTGCTAAGGTTTTTCTATATGTTCCAATACTTGGTTCTGATGGTTTTTTTATTAGCTTTCTCATATCGTTTTTCCTCAATTTAGGACCTTAATGACGAATTTAATGTTGCTGGTGACCCGCATGGGCTTACTTCCCCCAATTCATCTGTTGTTGATCTAAGTAAAGATAGCCAGGAAGGCTTTATTGTTTTAGCTCCAGATCATGAGTTGAAGATGCAGTTCTCATCCATTTCAAAGACCACTCAGGGAAAGCCATAAATTATATACAAAGGGAAGGTTAGTATCATTTTGATTAATGTTAATTTGTTTTTAATCTTTATGTAATTGATTAATTTAATTTTGTCACGTGTTCTTATATTTCAGAATATCATTTGTGCTAAGTCTTCTACTGGAGTTCTTTCTGGTCCTCATCCATTTCTGTTTTTTTTTTTTACGTTTTAAAATTTACAACATTTTTGGTAAAGCCTAGGAAAGATTTTTAATTTTTGGTAATATTGATTTCAGTCCTTGGATAAGGATGTTGGATTTGATGGTGATATCAAAGCTGCACTCACTATCAATGGGAACTCTCAGGACCCCCGTCATGTTGAGAATAATGACTCTCCTCCTTTTAAACGTCATACCCTATTGATGCGGAAGTCATTGCAAATGCTATTGACAGCAAGAAGCCACTGAAGATGGTCAAGAAGGAGAAAGTTTTAAAGAAAGTTTTCTTATTCCCGTTTGTTGTGAAATTTTTTAATCCCTTTCTTATAGTTCAAGTAGTTATGTTTGATTAAATAATTATATTAAATTCCTCCATGAAGAAATTTCTATTGTATTAATTAATGGGTTGTGTGTTATTTTTAAAAAATGTGTTTTTGAATAAAGTGTTATTTATTTCAAAATATCTAAATCCCTGTAAAGAAAGATATAAATCGTTTCAATTACCTATTATACGGGATTCTATACAAAATTTTAATATTTTTGGGTTACTCCCTTTTTAAGATCTAAATTATATTCCTAATAACTCTCCTTTCAGATTTAAATTCTATTCCTACCAAGATATTTTTGTTTTTGGAAAAATCCTTTTTTTTTGTTCAAATTAAAAAGTGTTCATTTGTTAGTTGAGTTTTCAATAAACTTAATATTTTGAATTCAAATATTTGTGGATAACTCAAACTTGATATCTCTTTAATTTGTAAACTAGTTCTACAATAACAAATTAAAATCAAATCTTATTCCTATGAAAGTGGGGTTTCATTCTTTATAATATCCGGGGTTTCAATTTTTTTAATTTCTAATAACCCTTCGTTGAAATAATCATTAGAATCATTGCTCCCACTTCTTTTTTATGTTGTTAGCACCTTTAAATAATGATTAGAAGTGGGATTGGTTTTTTCGTATGCCGTAAATGATGTTTCTTCTCCCTTAATTATTTATAGTTTTTGTTTATTAATAACAATTCTTATCCTTATGAAAGTGGAGTTATTATTTATTAATCTTCCTTCCCAATTCCAAGATATCTTCATAAATGAATCAACTGTTTATTCTCATGAATAGTCTACAACATGTTTAAAATTCTACTAAACCTTATTTTAAATCAGAATATTTATTCAAGGTAATTAGTTTTCTTTGATGCAGCCGAAAAATGAAGGGGTTTATCCATTTTTTATTCTATTGTATTCTATTTTATTATGATTTTTTTAATTCCCAACAACCATAACTCTTCATTTGTGCAAAAAAACTGTTTCTTATCCCCATAAATGATTCAATTTCCCCCATTTATTCCTCTCCATAAAGTTTATTGTATCATAAAGTGTATGCTTTTTGTCCCCGTAGGATAGCTCAAGTGGTAGGAGTTTGAGGACATATGGGTTGGGTAGGGGAGGTCCAGGGATCGATTCCTTGCGGGTGCAATTTATCTTTCCGATGTACCAAAAAAAAAAGTGTATGCTTTTTATCATAAATTTGAATCACTTTTTTTATTGTTAGGATTTTATTAATTAAATTGTCATTCAAAAAAAAAAGAAGTTTCTATTTCAAATGTGATTTTGTTGTGTAAATCTAATATTGCAGTATGATTTCTTTCGAAATACAGGATAGTAATTTTTATTTTGTTATGTAAATAGATTTTTTTTAGTACAGAATAAATATATACATACAGTTTCATATCTCTATAACATGTGGTTTTATGCAAACTTTAAAACTGAGAAATTTTCTCCTTTTTTATTTATATTATCTATTATTTGTTTAATTCCCACCCCCAATACCTTTTGGTTTTTGCAGAATGAATATTTCTTATCCCTATGAAAACTGTGTTGATATTTTAAGCCTTTTCAATTCCTAATAACGCTTTCTTCCTTGATTCTTCCAATTTCATTCAATTATACCACTAATTATTGCTGCAACTGAAACTGGCTTTACAATGAATAGGAAGTGGGTTCCTTTCTTCAAAATGTTGAAAATTAATGATTCAATTTCATCCTTTTGTCTTCATTCTACTTCCCAATGTGAACTATTTGGAACTAATGTTCATCTGGACACGTGCTTTCATGTCATCTTGCATGCCACCCCCACAATCAATCCCTTTTCATACAATCTTTTCCTTGCTCTTGCCAAAATATTTCAAGTTTCCATTGTTGTGAAATCCTACAATGGCAAATCAGTGAGCTTTCCTTCTCTCTTGTACAAGAGTTTCCTCCCTGTTCAGAGTTGAAATTTGGAGGTAAAGATCTGTTTAGTTTCTCAACCAATTGTTCATGCATGTTGCTTTTAACTTTCCCTGACCGTTTCGATCATTTTTTCCAGTATGAAGGGGAGCTAAGCCGATGGTATGTGAAGGAAATTAAGAAGAAGCTAAAACATGAATGGGTGTTCATTAACGATGGAAGAAACAAACATGTTGTGGGCTTCAACATGATTGAGGACCGCCATAGGCTTACTAAGGGTTGGTATCAATTGAGGGTATTTTAGAGCTTAGAAAAAAACTGTACTTTTTGGCTGCATGAAGTTGGAGATTATATTTTCCACATCTCAATTCTTAATCAGGACAAGAAAGAGATCCAAGTTCCTGGAGGTCCTCCTCCACGTAATCTAGACATGTAAGCTGAAGATGATGAACTGATTGTTTATGACTTTTATCGCAATTTTACGTTTATAGGAAAACCTTCTCAACCCCCTTCTCTAAACCCTGAAATTTCATCCTCTGTCCTCCCTCCTCCTTCTAACTCTGTTGAGGTGGATGGTGAAGTTCAAATTTCGACTCATGATGGTCCTTCTCAAGTTGTAATTACTGAACAAAATCTAGGCTAGGAAGTGAGAGTTGAGTGTGTTTTCAATTGCCAGCTCAGTGTTGAGCATTTCTCCATAAATCGAATAGTAATTATAAATCTGAATTTTTTTCCTTTTCTCTGAATTTCTTATATTTTTTTAATTTTTTAGTTCTATTAATATTTCAAATTGTTTTGGATGTCTTACTAATCTTTTTTATTCTGAACAGAGCCTCTTCCAACATCTGCTGCTACATATATTAAAGATGTTGGGGTCGATAGCTGGATTTTCATTGGTCCCTCCCAATTTCAAGGGGAATATCGTATGCATATCCTTCTTAATTCTGTAGTTGCAAAGATGGGCAGCAGCTGGAGACAGTTCTGCAATGTTAATAACATTTTCCCTACGGACCAGCTCAGATTCGATTTTTCAATGACATGTATCAAATTGCTCATGTTGATAGAATGGAGCCTATTTGATGAAGGATGGATTTAGGAGGGTCTTTGTGATGAAGTGTTTGATTTCTGGAATGTTATCAGGCTTTCTATTGTTGTTTGTATTCCCGGGTTGTTTAATTGTTGGTTGTTAATTAGCTCCAGTGATGAATGTGTGTAATTTATCTTTGAATTATCAAACAATTAAGTGTTTGCATTATGGTATGAAGTCCCCCCTATTTCCTAAATTTCTCATATTCACGTGCTATTATGTTAGTGGCTTTTTTTAATTATTATTTTAAATTTAATTCACACAAAATTAAAATACAATTAAAATCACAATGCGATTAAACGCAATATATTTTAAAAAATTAGTAAATTCAAGTTAAATAAATTAATGGTTGCGTAATTATTATAGATTTTCTCCATTTGATTTTATACACATATTAGTTTCATATTAATGCTTCATTTTATGACCAAATATTCCATCTTTTTTCCCAACGTGAGTTTAATTGTTTCAGTCATCATCTGGACGAGTAAATAAATAGAATTTTCAAAAATTGGCCCATATGTAAAATAAAATTCCCTTCTTTTTGTCTTCTATTTCAATCCTTACACTACAAAAAAAGTAATTTTTAGTGGCATACGTTTCTGGCGGTCTTACATAAACCGCCACTAATTGCAAATTGTTTAACATTTTTAATTTAATTTTATTAGTTTTTTCAAAGAGTAATGTCTTCACGCAATTCTCGCCTTCACCATCGACGCGCGATTCTTCTCCTTCTCTGAATCTCCATCGATCTCTTCATCTATCGACGCCTTTCACCATTCGCGGTTCTTCTCCTTCTCTGAAATGGAATCGTTCTAGAATCTCCCATCTGCGATTTGCGATTTGTGACTTGCGATTCGTTTCTTCTATTTGCGAGTTGCGATTTGCGATCCTCGACACTCATCTGCAGTTCTCATCAACTATCTTCAACTATTGTTAATTTTTTGGCTAGGTTTCTCTTTGTTTGATCTTTGATTCTGATTTTGAGTTTTGTTTCTCTTTGGAATCACAGATTAAGCATAGATTCTCAGGAGTTGAAACCTTGGCATTGTTAGCAACTGGAAGGTAAGCTAATTTCCTAATTTTTCATTAGGAATTGCATTTGCTTTGACCAAAATTGCTGTAACCTTGACGATTGCAAAGGAAGTTGAGTGTTTGGTACTTAGGAAACTTACACAAGTGTGTGACTATATTAATCTTGATGCATATATATTATATATAGTTGATTAATTGTTTATCTGGTTAAGATTTCCTTCAATTTGGTCTCTTTTTTTCCTTTTCCTTTGTTATCTAGCTTTCTCAAAGGGAGATCAATTTGGAAAAGTTACAAAGAATTTCTAGCATTGGTATTTCTGATGAAGGTGGTTTGCATGCAATGGCTTGGAAGGTTTGTGTTAGAATATATGGATTTTCAACATTTTGGTGCTCACCTTGCATATTCATTTCAGGATCAGATACTTTCATGCTTTGAATTTTTATCTTAGTGAGGAATATAATATTATCTATAGTTTATGACTTTCATTCTATCATCTAGTGATAAAGACGATTAGAAGTGCAGATTTATGTTCCTATTAGTAGAAGTGTAAAATCCCCGTGATTGTGGTTATATCTGCACACAAGCAGCTCATTGTCCTGTTATGATTTCCACAACCAGCTACTTAGGTTACTTACCTTCATCACATAATCTGTGGGAGAAGCAATTAAGAGAGAATAGACAAAAATATACAACTTTGAAAGAGGAGCTTCTCCTGAATCCGGTAATGTATTGCTGATTTTTGCACTTTTCACATGTGCAGTATTAGTTGTATTAATCATTTACCCTGATATATCTTCTGTCATATGTGTTAAAATCATGTCTGCTCTTAAACCTCTGATGAATTTGATAAGTTGTATTAATCTGGTAATGTGATCTTTCCCCTAACGTTTTATATAATTAATTAGGATTCATGTCAAAACTTTCCTAGATTGAACTTTGGCCCTGCCATGTTAGAACTGTTAGTTATTGTGTAGGTGGACTTAAGAAAGAAAGGGAGATAAAAATGGGATTTACACCCCATGTGAGCAAAATAAGGCAGGTTACTCCATGAAATTAAGCTGTACTGTGAATTAATCTACTTGGAAAGAGATAATAATCATAATATTAAATTTCAAACAATGTCTTGTTGATCTTGTAGTCTTAAGTTTTAAATTTTTTCCATCCAGTCTAAATATTGCTTCAGAGAAAAACACCCTTTGGATCTTCTTCAACAGGCTTTTTTATTATATGACTCTTGAATTCTGAATATGATTTCTTCTGATAGGAACATTATGTGATTGAGATGTATGGGAAGTTCTCAAAGGCTTTTCAATGGAAAACAAGAAGAATTGTTTTAAGTAAGATAACATAGTTATAGGATTTAATGTCTCTTCATATGACATATCTTAGTATGAATAGAAAATTTATCATCTTTACGGGTTTGTGACAGGTTGCTCTCACAGACCATTGCTTGGGTCTTGATATCTTGAACCTTTGTTTTGCATACAGAGGTTAATGCTTTTATTCTATTAATCCTTGCGCTACTCCTTGTATATTTTATAGACAAAAGTATCATACAGCTCTGGACCGGTTACCGACGTCAGCTACTTGTCCTAGTGCTTCCACCTTATAGAAGGTTTGTCCTAGTGCTTGCTTGTTTTCACAGTATGCAGTGCGAACATAGATTTTCTTGTCTACTGCTTTAAAACTCAAAAGTGGTCAGAATTGAAGAGTTTAGAACTGATTACACTGACATGAGTAATGAGAAAAATCTGTTTTATCAGTTAAGAGTACTTATTTATCAAATTATCTGCAGTGATTGGCTTGGCTACATCGAAATCTAAAAGTGATATTACTATTTCCAACCAGGGCGTGACCTTCCATCTTCATAAGGTACACACCCTTCTTTCGCAATTGTTCTCTTCTCACCAACACAAGTGAGGTCAAAAAATCTACTTGTGCAGCTCAATTCAACATGTACTAAAGTGAATAGAAGAAAGAAAAACAACAACCAAGTTTAAGTATTTCGCAGCTCGTACAGATTTTTATGTTTTGTCCTAGCTCATGTTTCACATTTTTCCTGAGTTATGACATTATGCAGAAAGTAATGTTTTTACACTAAAAAAAACTTAAGAGGCACTACTCTTGCTCACATTTCGGTTGCCTCTTTCTGTTTCTCTTTCTCTTAATCAATTTGCATGTTCAAAGAGTTATGACTTATGTTTCTAGTTTAAGAGGTCAGGAAGGCCTTGAAAGAAAAGAAACTTGCAAAGACCAGGAAGCCACAGGCTGAGATAATTGAGAAACCACACACAAATACATCCCAGGTATTATCATATTCTCATCTCAACATCCCATATCTTCTTATTTCCTTTAAATTAACTACTATTCCACAAATAATATTCTAGTAGGAACGGTTTTTATTTATTTAATCAATCCCAATAGTGAATCTTTTAAATACTTGATCTAGCACATCACATGGCACAAGACCCATAAGTGCCGATAGTATGTATGTTGAGACAAGAAAGAACAAATGAGTGATTATGTATAGCAAAATTGTTTTAAAAAAATTCAAAATAGCAGAATTATAATTTCCACCTCAGCACAGGTTGTGGCGGTCTATAGCAAAGTTTGTGGCGGTCAGAAACCGCCAGAAATTTTTGTGGCATGAAAAACCAGCGGTCGAGTAAAAACCGCCACAAATACGGTTGTGGCATCCGGGAAGGTGGCGGGCATGATGACCGCCACGTAACCATTTAGTGGCGGTTATAAACCGCCACAATTTGCAAATTAGACCGCCACTAAAAATTCCTTTTTTTGTAGTGTTAATATATTATATGCAAATGAATTATAAAATTAGGAAATCTGTAGTTCGAAGATTTTAAGCTTTTCAAATTCGTTTTTATTGGCCCATAATATAAATATTTTATTATTTATTTTCAGTTTATTGAAATAATATCAATCTCCTATATTCCTTTTTTAATTAAAAAATAAACTCAATCCAATATATTATGTTAAAAAACAATAAAAAATTAGAAATAATTATGACTTCCTAACCCCCCTTTCTTATTGCAATCTATCCCAGCTTTCAAAATATTTTCAAATGTTTCCCGTTTAAATTCGGGTTATCTTTCATTGAAACCCTATTTTTCACAGCTGTTTTATTTGTTGATTTTCTTAAAAAATGATACTTTTAAATAACCTTTAATGTATTATCAAAAGCAATATTTCCCCTTATTATGCTGTTGGTTTCCCAATTCACCCTGTTAATTTTCCTAAGCCTATTGATTATTAACGTGTAGCTTCTCTCCCTTTTATATTCCCTTTTTGAGTTGCCCAAAAATATTTATTAAACATCATGTTTTCATTGGTAAATTATGGTTTTGCCTAATGTTTCTTATCTATTTTAAATAAAAAACCGTTTCTTAAGGGACGAATAAACCATTCATCTTCCCTACACCAAATGATTCTAGGTCTTTGTATCCATTACGATTAATTTGAAAAGCCATTTTACCTTCTTCTCACTTATTTCAAGTTGTTTCATAGTATTTGAAAGGTTATAGTCTGTAATTCATGTCTTAAGTGTATCTATAAATTCCCCTTCATGTACCTCTTACTCTATGTATCTCCCAATTTTTTAAAAGGCTTCTTGATTTCTTTACTTTGTGTCCTAATTTTATCCTCTGATTCTGTTCAGTCTTATTCCTTCACTGCACCCCAGAATTCCTAACACCAAAGATCATCCTTCCAATTTCTATAAATTCTTCCTACATGTGGTGAGTCGTGAGGAAGAGGTAGGAATAATTTCAACTTGTTTTATTCCACGATTTTTCAATCCCTTTGTAATATGTTTATTCTTGTGCAGTGTGAAGGTGAAGTGATGATGTGTTTTGTCAGGCAGTTCATGAATGAATTACAAGAGAATTGGATATTGATTGATGATGGTGGAAACAACAATGTGGTTAAGTTTAACATGAGTAATGTTCGTCCTAGACTAACCCTGAGTTGGTACCAGTTGAGGGATTTCTATGATTTGAAAGGAACTTGCCCAATATGGATGCATTTTATGGAAGATTCTGTATTCAACATTTCAATTTACAATAGTTATTGCAAGGAGATTTATGTACCTGGGGACCCTCTTCAGTATATTTACAAATCAGATGATGATGCTGATGATTTTTATAACGAACTTCCAAAAATCATTGATTCTTTATGTTTAAATGTTGATTCAATGAACCTCCCTCAACTTCAATCATTCCCACCTTCTGTTATATTGAATAGTACAATAGAGAATGATGGTTCAACTGTTTCAGAAACTAATGGTGTTGTTGCAACTGCCGAATTTAAAACATGTCAAGAAATTTATGGTGCAAGTGGACAAGAAGTTGATGCTGCCAATGATGAAGTTATTAATGATGTGTTTTGCTGCTGTTCAGTTCCAAAATGTTGGAGAAATTGATGGTGAACTCGTTCAATTTGATGGTGGCGTTCATGCTGAAGACGGTCCAGTTCATGTGGCGCCAATTCCTCATCCTTTGCCAGTTTATGAGTGCATTTTTACTTGCACCCTTACTAATGCTCAAGCCACTCGCAGTCAGTTGGTGAGTTTTCATTACTGAAGTTTTTTCCTTTGTGTTTACTTATTCATTTTTCCTTTAGTGATTTATATTCTAATGTTTTTTTCTATTGCTTTATATTCAGCATGTTCGAAAAAATGCTGCTTTGTATCTCAAATAAGCTGGTCTACATAGCTGGATCTTCATAGGTCCTACTAAAATTCCGCTTGAGTGTCAGATCCTGCTCCATCCATGATATGGATATGCAAAGATTGGATGTGGTTGAAAAATTTTCTGTGAAGTGAACCGCTTCTCCCCAAATGATAATTTGATCTTCGAATTCACCAACCCAGAAGAAGGAATTGCTTATGTTAACTATGTAAACTAGATTGCTATTTAATTAGGATTGGAGTTTCCTTTGGCATTCAATGTAAGGGTTATGCTTCTAGGGTTGTTTGTAGGTGTGGTTTGTTCATTAAATATCTTCTAAGTAGCAGTTTGGTTATCTCTCAATATTTAGCTCTTGAAGTCATGTGTAAAAGGTTTTAAATTTTGATTTAATGAATTGGAATTAAGTTGAATTTTGTAATTTTTTCCAATGTATCTAATTATATTTTGTAATGATCAAATTAATTTGTTTCTAAGAATTTATTTCGTTATATATATATAAGATTTCGACAATAAGAGATTCAGGACAATTGTTGGAGGTTTCATAAGCAGTGGCAACCATGGTCATATTTTGGAGGATTTTGGTGATGCCATACTCATTTTCACCATCAATATTCCATTCATAGACATTGTTGGCGCTAAAGCTTTTGAAATTTGAAGAATCCTTTTCTTCTAATAGGAGATCAGGAGCAGTGGCTCTTGGATAATAGAGTTTGGTTTCCCTCCTCCACTGATTCTTAGAATTGTGAATGACTGGGTTGACAGAAGGAATACTCTTGACAGATTGAACATCAGACTCTCCTTCTTCAATGTTGTTCAACAAAGAAGTAGAGGTATTACGCGTAGAACTCCGACGGATTACCGGTTCAGAAACTGCTGTTGGAGCAGCAGGAGCAGAGACTGCTTCTAGGGTAGTAGCAGGAGTTTCAGGAACCACCTGATTGAGAAGCTTGAGTTGCTCAACAACTATTTGGAGAAGCTCATTATCAGATTCATTTTTGGCACGAAGAGATTGAGCCGCGTGCCTATATATATATATATATATATATATATATATATATAAACAAATCATAAATATATGAACTTGCATAACCTTTATATAAGAAAATCAAATAATGATTTAAATCACAAGAATATCCATATCAGCCAAGGCTAGAATTAATGGCTTCATCCTATCCCATTGATATTCCCCAATTCATGAAGAGCAGAAGATCAATGGTGGCTAATATAAAAATAGAAATCTCACCTTAAGAATCCACCTTAATTTCATGTGTTTTTGCCACAGAAATCATGAACCTACCCCCTTTATAACCCCCCAAACCTAACAATAATAGAGAAAAACCTACCAAGTCCAGTGTAAGTGATTGATACTAGCTTGATTTTTTTTAACTTAGAGCTCCATGAATCAACGGTTTTTTTAAATGCATTTTGATTTTTTGGGTGTATATATATGTTTAGATGCTTTTTTATCTCTCTTTAAAAAGCGTCATGAACCGGATATATAGTTTTACAAGCTTGTAAATCCTTTGCATCATATCCCCAATATAACATACAATCATATGGACAGGCATCTATCTTGGTATAGTTCATACCAAGTTTGTTGATTACTTTCTTGGTCTCGTAAAAAGATGAAGGTGACTTAGCTTCTTCAAATGCATCTCTCAACAAATCTAGGATCATAGTCATTGCCTTGTTACTCATCCCACACAAAAATTTTATATGATACAATTTGAGTATAAACTCTAATTTTGTGTACTTGCTCCCTTCATATAATCTCTGACTCCCATCATTGAGAAACTTGTAAAATTTATTGTGATCCCCATTTAACCCTTCATTTAAGGTTTCATCCACGCCCCTTGGTTGGGATGAACCTACATTGTCACCATGTTGCCCATAGTTTCCAAATGCATCATTAATCATGTCCATCATATTTTCATCCATCATATTTTCATCATGCATGAAATGCCTCCTGCTCAACATCTTCGCTTCTAGAAGACTCTAACACTTGCTTCTCACCATGAAAATCCCATGTAACTTAATTTCATGGAAATGGTTTCAGTATCAAGTGATCATGAACAACTTCTCTAGTATGCCACTTCATAAACCCACATATGGGACATGGGCATCTTATTGTATCTCCAATAGCCTCATTCTCAAAAGCAAAATCTAGAAATTTACTCAATCCAATTGAGTATTCAATTGTATTTCGTGGCTTTTCAATCCACGTTCTATCCATTAATGAAGATACCTATACAAGTTAAAATCCACAAAAATTTCTAAGAGAAAGATTAAACAAATGAAGAAGGTCAAAACCAATGAAATAAGACTCAGAACAACTCAATATAACTACAGTATAATTTCAGTTTCGAATGAACTGCTTCCAATAGCAAGTCTTGAGGATTTTTTGAAGCTTCACCAATCTCAGCCTTCACTTTTAGAAGCTACATATAATTGCAGTATTAACAATAGCAGAAACCTCAGAAGGCTACGATGAGATATGTAAGCACTAAGCAGGTCCAAAGAAGTTACATTAATCTGTTAATCCAGTTTAGAAATATGCCAAACACAACAGCATAGTGGATAGAAATATAAGAACGCAATGGATGTCATAAACAGGTTCTTTGACTAGCTTTTCCAGTGTTTTTTTTCTTCCCATTTAGCATCAAATGCACAAAGAAACAATACTAGCAGCAAGCACAATTATTAGTTATCTTTACCTTGATTAGTCAAACTATTTGAATTGTATCAGCATGTGGATCTACATTATTTGTGAAAAAATGGCAGTAGCTAGGTTTTCATAAGATTTAGTGAATATATGGTTGGAATCTTCTTACAAATAGTTTGGAGAATTCAGGGAGCATGTTGTTAACGTTTACTAGTGGGTTGGTTATTTTGATTAAAAACCAGACAAGATAAAGCCTGGTTGTATGGTGCTAATGAATATACCACCATAGGAAGGGGAGAGTTACATATTTCATTCAATCCACAAGCAGGTAATGTGATAGTGGGTATATCTATTTTCTCCCCTGAAATTACAAGGGACTAGTTAACAGTTCAAAGCCCCTAATGCACACCAAGTTGCAGAATTCAGAGTGGAAAATGTAGTTCAAATCCCACAATTTACTTATAAATTTCAAGTGGTTTTTTTTACAGGATTTTCTTGATTGATTTAATTCAATTTCATGTCTATCCCTAAACCACACTAAAGCTCATCATTCAAAACAGTTCAAGAATTTTAGAAACTACGTCTAACCAAAGGAACCTATACAATTAACTTAACCAGAACACTGATTTTATATTTATTTGTTAAATTATGAGCTTAGTTCAAAACTATAGTCAATATGGTACATATACAACTTTAATTCACTCGTATAACCTGTATTGTGCTTATTAACTGCATAATTCACAAAATCAATTACTACTAGCATTGATAAGAACATACAACAATACTCATTAACTTCAATTCCAGATCTAATTGACAAAGCACATTAACCTCATATTCACACAATTATATAACATCATCAACTAAGCAATAATCACATCCAGCAACTAGTTTTCCCTCATATATAACATCTCAAGCCATGCATGCATCATTACTTAGTTTCATAATAAACGTCGACACACGCTACGCCTACACATGAGAAACCAGCAGCCTAGAAACACCATTTTAGATTCAAAAGCTTATACAAGATCTATTTCTTCCCTATAACAGAGGTTCTATGAAATTCAAAATTATCATCATCAACAACAACAATTATACAACATACCGTTGAATTGAGTCCTAGGCGATGAAGATAAAGAAACTTACTTGAACTGCCGCAACGTTTGCGTAGAGCTTGAATTGAGAGTCGAAACAGAAGAAATCGGTGGAAATCAGGAGGTTGAAATCAGGTTGAAATCGGTGTAAATTAGGTTGCAATCGGTGGAAATCGAGTGAGAATCTGGTTGCAATAGTGAGCTTCCATGTTTGAACGAGAATGAGAACGAGTTCTGTGTGAGAGTGAGAATGAGAACGAGAACGAGTGAGAGTGACAGTGAGAGTTAATTAATGAAACCCTTGCGGGGTTATTAATACTCTCCTTAACTATTAAAAATTAACGACATTTGCGGGGGTTATCAAAACCCCCGCTAAAAAACCCCCACTAAATAACGTTTTTATGTAGTGATTGTGGCATGTGTCGATTGGATATCATAGTGCATATATGTTTAGCGCGATCCTTTCAATATTCAATATGAAGTGCATGTCATCGCAAGGACTTACTTTGAAAAGTGAAAACCATAAATAATATGGAATTTATTTTCAAGAAATTATTTGAACATTTATATACAGGAGATAAAGTAGGGTTAAATATGTATTTGGTCCTTATAAAATAGAGCGGAATCTATATTGGTCCATGCAAATTCTTTTATAGAAATCAGTCCCTTTAAAAAATTTGAAGTACCCTTATGATGTCATTAACATGCCATTGACCATTTTTCCCCAATCACCGCCCCTACGTGGTGGTTGTATTAATCCTAGTCAGATGAAGATTAGGTGCCATGTGGACTTTTTCACTTATTTTGATTCATTAAAAAAATTTCATCTATTTTGGTTTCTTATCTTCTTCTTCTTATGTACCTAACATTAAACCACCTTCTGAGGCGGAGGCCATGGCTCCACCACCGACGACTACAACAACAACCACTACTTCAGGTCCTCCTTATCTTCAGCCATATCCACCAACAAATTAAAACCCTTATAAATGTTGATGATAACAAAATTAAAGTCATAAACATTAGATGATACCACTACAACAAAACGGACACTTAGCGGCGGGCATTCTGCGGCGGTTTCGCAAAAACCGCCGCAAAATGAGTAATTGAGGCGCTTGTTCAGGCGGTTAAGCCAGCCGCCGCAGTTTTTGTGCGATTTGCGGCGGTTATTTTCAATTATTAGCGGTTTTTTACGCGTTTGCGGCGGTTAAACCTGAGGCGGTTCAACCAGGCGCCGCAGAATGATTAAACCAGAAAACCTAAAATAAACCCCACCTCACTTCACGATTCCAAATCGCGATTTTCATCTCACCTCACTTCACGATTCCTTCACTGTTCTCAGCCTCTCTCAGATCGCATTCCTTCACTTCACGATTCCCACTCCATGGCGAACTCTGATTGAACCTCTCAGCGATGGCGAACTCCATGGCTTGAACCTTTCAGATCGCGACTCCCACCTCACCTCATGGATTGAAGGTAAGCACTTCGTTCTGGGTTTGGTTTCTTCGATTTCTTCCACTGCGATTTGATGGTTTGGTTTCTTCGATTTCTCACGATTAAATCATCGATTTCAGGTTTGTGGTTTGCTTAGGAATTAGGGCTCAAATTTCTCTTGTTTTGGCAAAATCGAGTGGTTTCCTGGGTTTGATTTCTTCCACTGCGCACGCTCTGCTTCGGATCCAAACAAGGTGAGCCCTCTCTGCTTCGATTTCTTCCATTCGTTCAAATTGAAGATGATTAGTGGTTTAAGTTTGATTTTGATTTTGAAATATGCACGTTTCTAGGTTTGATTACATCGCAGCTCTGAAGCTTCTGTATCCTTCTACCTGAACTGACTCATTGGCACATATAGTTCCACTTTCTTTTTCAGCCAATGCTATACCTATGTAGTGATATCAGTTGACTTGTGATAAATGGTTCAAATTATGTGTTTCTGGTTGTGGAATGATTTGTTCATGTACTGATCTAATTGCTCAAATAGGTCAATGCTAGAAAAATTTGTTTATCACACCCAATTAGTTTTGCACCTGAGATTTTGGTATAGTTCAATGCAGGAAAAATTGGTCACAGTGCCTTTCAAAAGTTTTCGTTTTATGAAATGTGTGATGTAACCCTGTTGTTGATTCTTTGAATAATTGGAGGAGCTCTTGCTGCTAAAATTGACGAAGCTGGTGTGTTGTCTTACTGATTTTCATTTTATAGCTTGAGACTTTTTGAAACTGTTTGATCCTTTGATTGGCAATTTTTCCTAATCCAGTCTTATTCCAAGTTGTCATTTGATATGCAATGCATCCAAATTTCAATAGGATTTTTTAGCTTTATCCTGTCAAATTACTTGTTGGTACTATATTGAACTTCTTTTGAGACTGAGTTTAGAACTAACAAAATTAATCTGCTTAACAACTGCAGGTGGCATTTAGGACCAAGGTATTTCACCCAAAGATCAACAGTAATGGCAGTATATGCCTTGACATTCTTAAAGAACAGTGGAGTCCAGCACTAACCATTTCCAAGGTTTGACTTCACATTGCTTGTTTATCTTTGATATAATGATATTTAATTATTTCACATGAGGTTTGAATTTTTTTTTTTATCCATGCTGATATTACTGAATGTAATTTCTGTATTACATATCCTGCCTGTTATGATTTATGAGCCCAATCACTGTATGTGGGAGTGTACTGGAGTAGTATATTCTCTGTCGGGTAATTGCTTGTGATTACTGAAATTAAGAAGTATAAGGGTGGTTGTGCCTTTGGTGCCTAAATGTTGGGAAATTGGAGCTTATATTACTGGAGTAGTATATTCTCTATTTCTAGATTCATGGTATAGAATGTTTTGATGGAATTTGTGATTAGACTTTTCAATTGTCTATAAGCCTGTTTTGCAACTGCAGATTTTACTGTCATGTACATAGAAGAAACGTTGGTATTGTTATACATAGTACTGTATAAGCCACAAGTAAAAGCACACACAACATTGGTACCTAGTTTAACTTGCAAGACATGTACTAGTGCCATGTTTGGGTTGTTCTTATCATGGAGCACGCATCAAAATAAATCTAAATTAGAAATTATGTATGCTTGACTTCAAAATTAGTTTGGTTTGAAAGCTAATAGAAGCTCATTATTCATCTAAACTTCTTAGCTGAAAATTGTATAATTTGTATGTGGCATATTTTATAGCTCAGACACTATTTATCAAAGGAATTGAGATATTCATACAAGTTTCTCATTGTAATTCAGATATGTAACCTATGAAGTAGAAATTCAACCTCCATTTGAGACTTTTGAGTAATTGGATGAAGACACATGCTATGACCAAATATTTCATTGTGTGGTTATTTTGCCTTTGCTCAATGAAATCACTTATTTTACAGCAAAAATGACCTCTAATAATTTTATAATTTAGTGGATACTATGTAATGTTTTTTTTGTTAGGAAATCGAAACTGGCCGATCCTATAGTAGAGCGGAAATGTACTCCATTTCACACAAGAAAAGTGATGGCTCTTTTGTAAATGAAGAAGCAAAACAAAAGAGTGTGAGTATAGTTACAAGTTTCTATTTCCTTTGAAAATTTTATAACGATCGAATATGCTTTGTGTGTTTGATGGCATGAACATGTTTAATTTTTTGTGTAGGATTTATTGGAGAAGGAACTTGAAAAGAATTGTTCTGAAGAGGCTGCCTATGTTAAAGTTTTTGGGAAAGATCGCCCAAGATACGTGAGAGGCATGGGCTTTGGTGTTTGTCCATCTCAAGTGTTGGAATCTGGTAGCAGCTCTAGTAGCTCGCAATTTGCTGGCATCACATTGGCTGAATGGAATGCCATGCAATCAAAATTTCAAGCTTTAGAGGAACGAATGAATTCTTTCATTCAACAGTTTGGAGGTCAAGGGCCACCTAACCAGGTATTGAAGCTTTAGATTTCAAGTGTGTTCATCTTGTTTCAATGTTTCCTCTGCTCTTCTCTGTTTTCTATTTATCTTTCACTCTTATCTTTGTATCCCTGCACTTTTGTATCAACATGTGATGATTTGAAGCTTCTTAGCAAATGAAAGAAACTGAAAGAAAATGTCGGAAAGTAGAGGAGTGCAGAGAAAGAGACTAAAATATGTTCTCTGAAAGTCTGAATATGGATTCTTGACTTTGATTAACTGTGAGCTGGTTTTATGCACATATAGTCTGGCCTCAATTCAGTTATCTTCAACTGCCCCCTAACTACCTTCTAATAGATAACTAATCCTGCTAGAACAAAACCATAATAGCTGAGCTGTCACCTGACTTGGGGAAGCTCTAGAAAAGAGATAGGTTTAAATTGCACCGATTTGAGCAATAAAGAATATATATGATGATGGATAATAATTAAGATCTTATCTCATGGATGTTGAGCAAAAGATTTTTCTATAATAGGTTTGAACCAGATATTGCTTGACTCCATACATTTTCAGTTTGCACATCCCAAAGTAGTCCCTCAACCTATGGTTTTCTTGGATGATGCAATCCTTACTTCTATTCTGTAAGTTTCTTTTTATGAATCATTTGAATACATTTGGGTGGATGAAAGTGCTAGTACATTTGACATATTTCCAAGGTGTTTGTAAGCTAAATATGATGTTAGCAAGTGTGCATGCTGTTTTATTTAAATAGATCATTTTATAAAGATTATAAGCTTCATTTTATTTAAAGAGGTCATTTTATAAAGATTATAAGCTTCATTTTATTTAAAGAGGTCATTTTATAAAGATTATAAGCTTCATTTTATTTAATGAGATCATATTATAAAGATTATATATTGATTGAATATATAATTTGACTTTTTAAAAAAATTGAAAAACAATTTCCGCAATTCAATGTAATAAAAAAATATTTTAAAAATCACTGTAGAAATTTGCGGCGATTAGAAACCGCCGCAAAATAGAGGCGGAAGAAATTACAGATTCTGCGGCGCTTTTAACCGCCGCTATATTCTGCGGCGGTTATTCCCACGGTTGGTCAAAAGCGCCGCAGAATGCCCCGCGACGCTCGTAACTGCGGCGCTTAAGGAAACGCCTCATTATACATTCTGCGGCGGTAAAACCGCCGCAAAATGCTTCCAAAAGCGCCGCAAAAAGCCTTTTTTTTGTAGTGTACGTCATACTTTGCATTTGGTGTGCACTACAAAATATATGATTATCAATATACAATGTCTTCCTGTGTCTCTTAAGTAAGATGATACGTCATACTTCCTAAAACTGATAGATGAGGAGGACCTGAAGTTGGATATTGCAGGAGAGTCACACTTAGCATACTCCTCACAAAGGTGTTAGCATTTGGTTTCTCTATAATTCCAAATAGTTTGGGATACCTTGAAAATTTACTAAACAACTTCTTTGCGCGTCATGCCTATTCAATTATAGAACGTCTATGAATGTTTACCAGATAATGGGTTTTGGTACAACTGTGATCAACTGGATAAATATCTTACCTCCAATGGGAAATCTGTAAAGGATAATTGGCAATCATAGTATCATTAGCTACAATATAAAACTGGGGGATCTGAATCAATTACCATCATATCTATTCTCTAGTATTTTCTCCTTTTAATTGTTTTCTTTATTCATGATTTCTCAGAACAATCCAACTCAAATATTGATTTTTTTCTAAACAATGAATCTTTAACCTGAAATTAAATATTCATGTCCTAGTTCCTTAGGTTCGGTACCAGTGACATAACCATTTTATTACTTTTGCAATAGGTTGTACTCGCTCTTTGTGTGTGTATTTGAAACATAACAAGTTTTTGTTGTCGTTGTTGGTTTTATTTTTCTTTTGTTATTTTTCCTACTTGGTGCGGTGCAAGTTCATGTTAATCAATCTCGTTAAGCTTGTTTTGTAGTTTGACAATAAAATTTAAAAGACAAGTCGCAAGCTAGAAATGGAACGTAGAGAATGGTTAGATATGGAGCGAGAGCCGCCACCACCACCATAAGAAAAGATAGTACAATAACATTTAACTCCCACCATTGGAGTATAAATGATAACATACACCACCTCGCAGTAGCTGATAAAATTTTTCAATCCAAGTCAGCTCTTATCTCGATGGTCAGAGCTTTGTGACCTATCTGGCCAAGATTCGCTGACACACCAGAAGAATTTTCCTAGGATCACATTTATAGTGAAGTGCCATACAGTTTCTACGATACAATTGTTTGGGGGTATTTTCGTTCTGCCATACGAATAGAGCGTCAAATTGGTTGACCTTATTGCCTAAAGAACGCATTGCGACATGGAGGAGTGCACCAAGAATTTTTTGGTAAGACACTTCCCACCTTCCAAGTCCAACAAACTGCAAAGAGATATCATGAACTTTACGCAACTGAAGTTTTTTTTTTGAAATGCTAAAGAAGAACAATTTGAGACTTGTGAGAAATTTCATGACATACTCGAGAAATTCCCACTAACGCTAAAGATCCTATTCTTGACAAAGTTTCACCTATTGGTTGTTTTGAGACTAACTATACAATGTTCGAATGCTTTCTGTAAAGAGAAGAGAGATCACCCATTGGACTGGGCGAGAGCTCAGGGTCCCTCGCCCAGGACCGCCAGCTTAGGGCGACGAGCAGACCAGGGACTTGGGCCTCCTCCCAGAGGCCCAACCGGCCCATTAGGAAGGGTTAAAGGCGTCAAGCCCAACTCCACATCTATAAATAGGGGATGAATACCAATTGTAAGGGACTTTTAGCTCATTTAAGAAATAACAAGATTGAAATTCAGTTACTTTCTCTCTCTAAAGCGATTACGCTGTCATTCTCTCTAGGAATCTCACATAGGTACTATACCTCATCTCAATGTTCATGGATAGAACATTTGGCGCCGCCTGTGGGGATCGGTAGATTTCGATTTCCGGACTACGTGCATTATGATTTGGCTGAGAGAAGTTCGATTTTCCGTGCAATTCCTTTTTGGTTTCTTGATTTTCGGTTAAATTCTTGATTCTATAGCGACACTTGATGGAAGCGCAACGTCGACGAAGTAAAAGAAGGATGAAACACATGCGTGATTCGCGCCGCGCGTTTGGAAGGCGGCACAGTGAAGAAACAGAGTCCTCAGTCTCCTTGATGGAACCTTCAGGAGAAGGACTGCCATCATCTCAGCTGGTGGACGCTCGCAAGGATTGGAGGTGGCTGATTCGTGACGTCAATAGTCGCCTGAAGCGGCAGGACACGGAGGTCCGAAGTGCGAATGCAGCAGCGGAGCCTTGGACACTGCAAAGGAAAAGCTATTGGAACTCCTCGAGGGAGTGGAGGAATTCGTCTCCAAAAGGAAAGCTGGCGTGCTTAGACAAATCGTGTGAAGCAGAGAATCTCCGGGAACCGCGAGCGACGCGAATGAGCGGCAAACCGGGAGGTGAATGGTGCGCTTATCACCAGGCCATGGGCCACGTCACAGAGGAATGCCGCACGTTGCAGCGCGAGGTGAGAAAGCTGATAGCGGCAGGAAAACCTATTAGAACACAGGGCGGTAATGCTTTGATACCTAAAGGAGTAAACACGATCGCTGGAGGGTTTGGAGGAGGAGGAGTCACTAGTGCAGCTAGAAAGCGCCACGCCAGGGAAGTGAACGCAGTCATGGAGGTTCCTTTCGGCTTTTCACACCCAGACATTACCTTTTCATCCGATGACTTCTTTGGAGTAAAGCCACATCTGGACGATCCGATTGTAATCCTCCTTCGCGTCAACCTACTCAATGTACAACGAGTACTTTTGGATCAGGGGAGTTTAGCATACATCATTTACGGCGGAGCGTTTGATAGGCTCGGTTTGGATGAGGGAGACCTCACTCCTTATGTAGGGACTCTGGTGGGATTTGCGGGCGAGCAAGTATGGGTGAGAGGCATCCTTGACCTTGACACCACATTTGGCGAGCGAGAGAACGCTAGGACGCTGTAGGTGAGATACTTAATCCTAGGAGCGGATGGATCTTACAACATGATAATTGGCAGAAACACCTTAAACCGATTGTGCGCCGTGATCTCGACGACACATTTGGCAGTTAAATATCCTTTGCCAAATGGACGAATTGAGAGAGTTGTTGTGGACCAAAAGACTGCAAGGGAGTGCTACTGCAACGCGGTAGATCGGTATGGAAAAATGAGTGCCTCGGTAGGATACCGATGCAACGAGGTCGAGGCGCCGGAAGAAAACCTAGATCCAAGGGGCGAAGGGCGAGTCAACAGGCCCACGCCAATCGAGGAAACCAAGGAATTGAAATTTGGCGAGAAAGTGCTCAAAATAGGGACCAGACTGACTGAGGTCCAGGAACAGAGATTATCAAAGCTGCTGGGCGAGAATTTGGATCTTTTTGCTTGGAGTCACAAGGACATGCCAGGAATAGACCCGGACTTTATTTGTCACAGGCTGGCGTTGAATCCCGGAATTAAACCAGTGACCCAGACACGCCGACGAATGGGCGATGAAAAGGAGAAAGCAATCCAACAAGAGGTAAACAAATTACTGGCGGCAGACTTTATCCGGGAAATTAATTATCCTACCTGGTTGGCGAATGTGGTGATGGTAAAGAAGGCGAATGGGAAATGACGAATGTCTGTGGACTACACAGACCTGAACAAGGCATGTCCAAAAGATTCTTACCCATTACCAAGCATAGACAAGTTAGTGGATGAGGCGTCCGGAAATGAGCTGCTGAGTCTGATGGATGCCTATTCGGGATATCACCAAATCAAGATGCACCCGTCGGATGAGGATAAAACGACCTTTATGACCACCAGGGTAAACTACTGTTATCAGACTATGCCTTTCGGACTGAAGAATGCGGGGGCGACATATCAGCGGTTGATGGATAAGGTATTTGAGGGCCAAGTAGGACAGAACATGGAGGTCTACGTTGATGATATGATCGTAAAGTCAGTTTTGGGATCAAGTCATCACGAGGATTTAACAGAAGCTTTCGGCAGGCTCCGAAAGCATAACATGAGGCTCAATCCGGAGAAGTGTTCTTTTGGCATACAGGGCGGGAAGTTCCTAGGCTTCATGATTACGTCGAGAGGAATTGAGATCAATCCAGATAAGTGTAAGGCGATCCAGGAAATGAAAGCCCAAGTAGCGTGAAGGAGGTGCAACGCCTGACGGGGCGGATTGCGGCCCTAGCCAGGTTTCTCCCTAATTCGGGCAACAAATCGGCTCCGTTCTTCAAATGCCTCAAGAAGAATGCGGTGTTTGAACGGAGTTCAGAGTGCGAAGAAGCCTTTAACCGCCTTAAAGAGATGTTGTCTGAATCGCCCGTTCTATCGAAGCCTGTCCAGGGTCTTCCTTTGCACTTGTATTTTTCCGTCAGCGATCGTGTGATCAGCTCAGTAATCCTCCAAGAGGTAGACGGAGAACAAAAGATAGTTTACTTTGTAAGCCATACACTCCAAGGGGCGGAAATCAGGTATCAAAAGATAGAGAAGGCAGCGATCGCCGTCCTCGTTACCGCCAGGCGCTTAAGACCTTACTTTCAAAGCTTTTAGGTAAAAATAAGGACTGTTCTTCCTCTGAGACAGGTGTTGCAGAAGCCAGATTTGGCGGGAAGACTCGTCGCGTGGTCGGTTGATTTATCGGAATACGGTTTGCAATATGAAAAGGGGGAAGGTCGGTGCGCAGACTTTAGCTGATTTTGTGGTGGAGTTAACGCCCGAAGACGATGAGAAGGTAAGCACGCAGTGGACATTGTTTGTTGATGGGTCATCGAACGACAACGGAAGTGGAGCAGGAGTCACGCTACAAGGGCCTGGGGAGTTAGTATTAGAGCAGTCCCTCATATTCCAGTTTAAAGCCAGCAATAATCAGGCAGAGTAGGAGGCTCTGATCGCAGGTCTGAAGCTAGCAATTGAGGTGCAAATCGACAGTTTGCTTGTTAGAACGGACTCGCTGTTAGTAGCAAACCAAGTAAGTGGGGAATTCCAGGTGAAGGAACCGGCCTTGATAAAATATCTGGAGCGCGTACGGCTATTGATGGGTCGATTGCAAGAGGTCTTAGTTGAGTTCGTGCCAAGGGCGCAGAATCAAAGGGCGGACGCCCTAGCAAAATTGGCAAGCACTCGGAAGCCTGGAAATAATCAAAGTGTGATCCAAGAGACGCTCACCAATCCTAGCATAGAAGGAGAGTTGGTAGCCTCAGTTGACCGCAAAGAAACTTGGATGGACCCCATCGTAGACATCTTGGTGGGAGAACCAAGTGAGGTAGTGAAGTACTCAAAGGAACAAAGGAGAGAGGCGGGACACTACACATTACTCGATGGGATACTCTTTCGACGAGGATTTAGTTCACCCCTCCTGAGGTGTCTTCCACCTGGGAAATATGAGGCTGTTATGGCAGAGGTTCATGGGGGGGGTTTGCGCTAGTCACATTGGAGGAAGGTCTCTGGCAAGCAAATTCCTCAGGGCAGGTTTTAATTGGCCCACGATAAGAAAAGACTGTGCAGAATTCGTGAAGAAATGCAAAAAGTGTCAAGTATTTGTGGACTTGCCCAGGGCCCCGCCGGAACAATTGGCCACGATTAGCTCCCCATGGCCCTTCGCCATGTGGGGAGTTGACCTCGTTGAGCCTTTTCCCACCGCCAGATCACAAATGAAGTTCATCCTCGTAGCGGTGGATTACTTCACCAAATGGGTGGAAGCCGAGCCCCTCGCAAGCATTACTGCAGCCAAGATCGTAAGTTTTTATTGGAAAAGAATCGTATGCCGATTCGGGGTACCAAGGGCGATCGTTTCAGATAATGGGACGCAGTTTGTAAGTAACCAAACAAGAGAATTCTACCAAGAGATAGGTATTCAGAGAAGGTTCTCTTCAGTGGAACATCCTCAAACTGACGGGCAAGCAGAGTCGGCGAATAAGGTAATCCTGCGGGGTTTGAAGCGCCGGCTCTCGGAGGCGAAGGGAGCCTGGTTGGACGAACTACCGGTTGTAATCTGGTCCTACAACACAACGCAACACTCAACCACTGGGGAAACTCCATTCAGGATGGCCTATGGGGCGGACGCTATGTTGCCTGTAGAAATAGACCACAGTTCTTGGCGAACAGCGCCGCGGTTTGAGGGCGAGAATTCATCCAACATGGCGGTGGAGTTAGATTTGTTATCGGAAACACACGATGAGGCTCGCATCAAAGAGGCTGCGATGAATCAGCGAGCTGCGGCGAAGTATGACTCGAAAGTGCAACCGAGGGCGATGCAGGAGGGGGACCTGGTGCTTAAGAAACGAACTGAGAACACTGGGAATAAGTTGAGTCCAATCTGGGAAGGCCCTTAAAAATTTTTGAAGGCCTTAGGGAAGGGGACTTATCACCTGGAGAGCTTAGACGGAAGGCGAGTGCCACGTTCCTGGAACGCGGCGAGCCTGAAATACTATTACAGCTAAAGGATTAACAGGGAGCTAGTTTCGGCGCGAGGATGATCAGCTAGGCGCGTCTCGCGAAGATTGAAGGTTTAAAAACGAAGAAGCATATTCTTGTTCTCCATTTCGAGAGTTTGTTGGCCAAAGCGCCTAAATGGTAAAAACAAAGACACGTTCTTGTTCTCCATCTCGGGAGTTTGTTGACTATCATGTCTGATTGAAAATACAAAAATTGTATCCAGCAATTTCAATCACACTGAATTGCGGCGAGAGCTAGGGGGGAAAAATTCCCTGAAGGTGGCGATCCCAACACCACCTTGATGTCTGGGGATCGCTCCGAAAAAGCCGACGCAGCTCGCCGTCACTCGTTGGCGATGTATGCGGATAAACTTCTTATCCTAAAAACCTCCCCGAAATATGGGCGAGCGAACCTAACTAGGCATAAGTCTGGGTAAACCTATATGACCATTAGGCCCCTAGCAGCAATAAGTCCTCGACAGGACAAAACTGGCGAGGTCGCACCTGCTCTTATGGGAAATATGGTGTGGACAAAGCCTCGGTTCAAAAATTGAGCAAAAGTCCTAGTTAAACAAGGCACATTATCAATGTCGTCAGACATAATTCAGGAACAAGGGAACTATGGGGGTGCAAGAGAGAAAAACTCTAAAAAGCGCTAAAACAAGCATAAAACATAAAGAAGTAAAGCTGAATCGAATAACTTGAAAGTAAAATACAAGTTTAAACGAAGAAAAGAAGTAATAAGCGTTACAATAACTCGTAATAGGTTAACATTATATCTTTTTCTCTTATTCCACAGCGTCTCTAAGGTCAACACAAGCAACTTCCGGCGGATCTTCTGGACCCACCAGTCTGGTGGGGGTAACCTTCTTGAAAGCCCCCAGGAGGTCAAGGTTAATAGTAGGATGGAGGTACTTGACTTGAGCCTTGGCAATTAGGAAGCCGCGGATACGCTCATTAGTCGCCGCGTGAGTAGCCTCCTTCCTTATCTGCTTCTCCAAGGTGATGGCTTGGGCATCCTTCTCAGCCAAGAGTTTGCACTTCGATTCCAAATCCGACTGGGTCTCAGCAAGTATCTTACCTTTGTCCGCCAGTTTTTCGTGCAAATCAGCAATCTACTTGTCCTTAGAAGCAAGGGTTTCCTCCTAAGAAGCAATGATGGCCTCCTTGGTGCCAAGGTCCTTACGGAGCTCCTCGACCTGGACTTCAAGCTTCCTCTCTTTCTCGTCCGTCGTTATTTGAGAAAGCTTCGCTTCCGCGAGTTTCTTCTGCATCTTCTTTGTCTTATCCACCTCAGACGCCAACTGGTTGGACAAATTGGAACAGGTCTTGTTGGCCTGAAGGTTGCTAGCATGCAGTTTTTCAACCTCCCAACGAAGCTCTGCAATTCCGGTAAGGGGCCGAGCTTGCCAAGCCACTTGGGTGAACAGACAGCCGTCGCGGAGAAGATTTGACACGGCTTCTTGGGCAACGTCCTGCGGGTTTTGGCTGGGCACTTCCCTCAATTTTTCAAGATAAGGGTGAGAAAGCAAGAAGGAAAAAGGGTCGGTAGAAGAGCTGCTGGAAGGGTCCTTTGGGCGGTCCGAGGAAAGATTTTCCTCCCCGCCACCAACCCTAGGAGAGCTAGGGGCTGATGAACCATGAGTTGTCTGGATGGGCGGAGGATGTAAGATCAAGTTTTGATCTAGTAGTACAACTCTATGTTTTGATGATTACAAGTTAACTATTAAGTATGAACAATTATGGTACTCTAACGTTGTTTTCTGAGTGTTCAAATGACAGGCCAAGACTCTGAACCTATCTCACAAAAATCAGAAGCATAATATTCAAAGAGTAACCTCTGCAATGCTTTCGCACGTACTTTGTTCAATCTGAACAGTAGTTCAAGCTTCAGAAGATCTGAAGATTACAAAGCTCTGATATGGATTCAGCTCACTAGAAGCTCTGAAGGATCAGACGCTCTGAAGGATCAGACACTCTGAAGCATCAGAAGCTGAGTAGTGAAGACTCTGAAGTCCAAGAGTAAGCTGGCTCTGAAGACCAAGTACTTCTCCTCTGAGTCCAGAAGCAGAAGGTACAAAGGTCAGAGGATCCAAGCTTCCCTCTGACTCTGATCATCAAGCTTCATAAGTTCCAAGATGAAGCATCACTCTGATCAGAAGTCAACAAGGTTGAAGGTCATGTCGCTACCCAAAGTACAAAAGCAATTGTACCATTCCTGACGACCTTACCTAACTGATTCAGCCATAGCAGAACTTGGAAATTCCAGATCTGCCCTCCAACGGTAGCATCTCCATGCAACGTTCAAACCCTAATCCTTGGAGTATATAAAGAGGCTGAAGATTGAAAGATGCCGCATAAGAAACTTACTCACGTGCAAGAAATATTTTCAAATCTTCTTAGCAATCTATCTTCAAATAGAACTAAGTGTGTTTACTATCAGCTTTTGAAGAAGCACTTATTTGTAAACCCAATACTTTCAAACAGTTGTTTGTTTTACCTTTAGGAGATCAAGGTTGATCGGATCCTAGAGAAGACTAAGAGAGTGAATCTTAGTGTTAGCTAAGTCAGTGTATTGTTTGTCACTTTGCAGGTAGCAAGTGCAGTTGTAACAAAACTCTGATTAGTGGATTGCCTTCATTCTTAGAAGGAAGAAATCACCTTAATGGGTGGACTGGATTAGCTTGAGGGATTTATCAAGTGAACCAGGATAAAATCATTTGTGTGCTTTCCTTATCTCTTATCTCTGCACTCTTATCTTTGGTGTTCAAAGAGATTTATTTAAATCTCAAGTGGGCTATGTTTTTAGTTGTAAAACGCTACTCAAACACCCCTTTCTATCGTTTTTCATACCTTCAATTGGTATTAGAGTGCAAGTTCTGATTACCACACCTAACAGTGTTCAGTGATCTAGGCCGGTGTGAAAAACTAAAATGGCTGCCACCATTGAAACGCAAAAAGATGTCTACAGTGCAAAGCCTCCTATGTTTGATGGGCAAGGATTTGAATACTGGAAAGACAGGATTGAAAGCTTCTTTCTGGGATTTGATGCAGATCTCTAGGATATTATAGTGGATGGCTACGAGCGTCCAGTTGATGTTGATGGCAAGAAGATCTCAAGATCAGAGATGTCTGTAGAACAAAAGAAGCTTTACTCACTGCATCATAAAGCTAGAACTATTCTTCTAAGTGCTATCTCTTACGAAGAATATCAAAAGATAATAGATCGTGAGTATGCTAAGGGTATCTTTGATTCATTAAAGATGACCCATGAAGGAAACAAAAAGGTGAAGGAATCAAAGGTGTTGGCCTTAATCAGAAAGTATGAATCCTTCCAAATGGAGTCCATTGAGGACATGTTCTCCAGATTTCAGCTACTCATTGCTGGAATTAGACCTCTCAACAAGAGCTACACAACAGTTGATCATGTCATGAGAATTCTGAGAGGCCTTCCTGAAAGCTGGATGCCTCTGATAATTTCTTTGGAGCTCACAAGAGATGTTGATCAGATGAGTATGGAAGAACTCATAAGCATACTGAAGTGTCATGAACTGAAGCGTTCTGAACATCAGGATCAAAAGAAGAAGTCTATAGCCTTGAAATCCAAGTCTGAAAAGGCTAAAGCTCTCCAAGCAGAAGAAGAAGAATCTGAAGAAGCCTCTGAAGATTCTGATGAGGATGAGCTGACTCTGATCTCCAGAAGGCTTAACCGCATCTGGAAGCACAGGCAGAGCAGGTACAAAGGCTCTGGAAAGTATAAAGGAAAGAATGAATCTTCCTCTGGTCAGAAGAAGTCTTCATCAAAGGAAGTCACATGCTTTGAATGCAAAGAATCAGGGCACTACAAGAGTGATTGTCCTAAGCTGAAAAAGGACAAGAAGCCAAAGAAGCATTTCAAAGCTAAGAAAGGCCTCATTGTGACTTTTGATGAATTAGAATCAGAGGATGTTGACTCTGATGGAGAAGTTGTTGAAGGAATCATGGCTATTGTCAAGAACAAATAAGCAGAGTCAAAAGAAGCAACTAATTTCGAACCAACATCAGAGGAAGATCCAGACTCTGACGATGAAAATGAGGTATTCGCTTCCTTCTCAACCTCTGAACTTAAATGTGCTTTGTCTGATATCATGGATAAATATAACTCTCTCTTGACTAAGCATAAAAGGTTGAAAAAGGAATTAACTGCTGTTTCTAAAACTTCTACTGAACATGAGAAAATTATTTCTGATCTGAAAGAAAATAATCATGCTTTAGTTAACTCTAACTCTGTGCTTAAAAATCAAGTTGTCAAGTTAGAAGAAGTTGTTGCATGTGATGCCTCTGATATAAAGAATGAATCTAAATATGAAAAATTCTTTCAAAGATTCCTAGCTAAAAGCGTAGATAGAAGCTTGATGGCTTCAATGATCTATGGCGTTAGCAGAAATGGAATGAGTGGCATTGGCTATTCTGGACCAAGTAGAAATGAGCCTACTATGCCTAAGGCCAAACCTCTGCATGAACTGTTTGTACCCTCTGGTACCATTTTGCCTGAATCATTGCCTGCTAAAATTGATAAACCCTCTCGTAAAAAGGGAACTCCTTCTGTGCTTAAATATCATGCTCAAATTCTTTTACATTATCATGTTGAGAAAACCAAGGTCATTAGAACCTCTGGGGTAACTAACAAGAAAGGACCCAAAAAATGGGTACCTAAGGACAAGATTATCTATGTTGCAGATATCCTTGATCGCTCCACTGAAACACCAATCATGGTATCTGGACAGTGGATGCTCGCGTCACATGACGGGAGAAAGGCGTATGTTCCAAGAGTTAAAACTTAAGCCTGGAGGCGAAGTTGGCTTTGGAGGAAATGAGAAGGGTAAAATTGTTGGTTCTGGTACTATTGGTATTGATAATAGTCCATGCATTGATAATGTTCTGCTAGTAGATGGATTAAATCACAACTTATTGTCTATAAGCCAATTAGCTGACAAGGGTTATGATATTATCTTTAATCAAAAGTCCTGCAGGGCTGTAAGTCAGATCGATGACTCTGTTATGTTTAATAGCAAGAGGAGGAACAACACTTATAAGATCAGATTATCTGAGTTGGAAACTCACTGAGTTGGAAACTCAGAAAGTAAAGTGTCATGTTTCTGTTAATGAGGAGCAATGGGTATGGCATAGACGGTTAGGGCATGCCAGTATGAGAAAGATTTCTCAGCTGTGTAAGCTTGACCTTGTCAGGGGCTTACCCTCTCTGAAGTTCTCTTCAGATGCTCTTTGTGAAGCATGTCAGAAAGGCAAATTTACAAAAGTCCATTTCAAGGCTAAGAATGTTGTTTCCACCTCAAGGTCGTTGGAACTTCTGCATATCGACCTTTTTGGACCAGTGAAAACTGAGTCTATAGGTGGCAAGAGATATGGGATGGTCATTGTTGACGACTATAGCCGCTGGACATGGGTAAAATTTCTATCCCGCAAGGATGAGTCTCATTCTGTGTTCTCTACCTTTATTGCCCAAGTGCAAAACGAGAAGGCTTGCAGGATTATGCGTGTCAGAAGTGATCATGGTGGAGAGTTTGAGAATGACAAGTTTGAGAGTCTGTTTGATTCCTATGGAATTGCACATGATTTCTCTTGTCCTAGAACTCCTCAACAAAATGGGGTTGTTGAGAGGAAGAATAGAACTCTTCAAGAGATGGCAAGAACCATGCTTCAAGAAACTGACATGGCAAAGCACTTCTGGGCTGAGGCAGTAAACACAGCATATTACTGAAGGTGTGAAAAACGGTAGAAAGGGGGGGTTTGAATAACGTTTTCAAGATAAAGCTTCCACCTTAAAGATTTCAACAAATCTTTCGAGAACTTAAGTGCTAAAGATAAGAGATAGAAAAGCACACAAGTATTTTATCCTGGTTCACTTGATAAATCCCTCAAGCTAATCCAGTCCACCCGTTAAGGTGATTTCTTCCTTCTTAGAATGAAGGCAATCCACTAATCAGATAATTGTTACAACTGCACTTGAAACCTACAAGTGACTAACAATACACTGACTTAGCTCACACTAAGATTCACTCTCTTAGTCTTCTCTAGGATCCGATCAACCTTGATCTCCTAAAGGAATCACCACTAAGATTCACTCTCTTAGTCTTCTTAAGGATACTGACCTACCCGGTCCCTTAAGGAAAATCAAACAACTGTTTGAGGTTGGTGTTTACAAAGGTTTGCTTCTAAATAAGCTGAGTGTAAACTAAATAAGAACAGATGAAGAAAGTAGAGGCTTGAATCTTTTCTTGTATTGCAGCTCTTGGTTTCTCTCTCTTGGCTTTCTTCTTTTCTTCAGCCTTTTATAGTCCAAGGTGCAAAGGATATTTCTGTTGAGAGAATATGACCGTTGGAGGGCATTTCTGGAACTTCCAGAACCTGCTGTGGCTGAACCTTGGTAGGTAGGCTTGTCAGAATAGTACACTGCTCTTGTACTTCTTGATAGAGACATTTGCCTTTAACCAATGACTTCTGATCAGAGGAATGCTTCGTGTTGGAACTTGTGAAGCTTGGTGATCAGAGTCAGAGGGATGCTTGGATCCTCTGACCTTCGTAACTTCTGCTTCTGGACCTTCAGAGCCTCTGGTCCCTCAGAGCTTCTGGTCTTCAGATCTTCTGATCCTCAGATCTTCTGATCTTCTGATCTTCAGATCCTCTGATCCTCAGATCCTCTGATCCTCAGATCTTCTGATCCTCAGATCCTCTGATCTTCTGATCTCCAGATCCTCTGATCTTCAGATCCTCTGATCCTCAGATCTTCTGATGAATATATCTTCTGGTTTCAGAATCAGAACCTGTTTGTCAAAACACTCAAGACAAACATTAGAGTATCATAGTTGTTCATCCACAAATAAATACTTGTTATCATCAAAACATAGAGTTGTACCACATGACCAAATCTTGATCTTACAGTTACATTCAGAACAGGATCTCTATCAGACCAATTCTGAATAAGACTCCTTATGAATTGTGGAAGAAAGTAAAACCCAACATTTCTTATTTTCATCATTTTGGTTGTGTTTGCTATGCTCTGGATACTAAGGATAGATTACATAAGTTTGACTCTAAATCTTCTAAATGCCTATTACTTGGTTACTCTGAACGTTCTAAAGGTTTTAGAATTTATAATACTGATGCTAAAACTATTAAAGAATCTATTCATGTTAGATTTGATGATAAGTTTGTCTCTGATCAGTCAAAGCAAGTTGAAAAGTTTGCAGATATGAGTATCAATGTTTCTGACAAAGGCAAAGCTCCAGAGGAAGCTGAACCAGAGGAAGACACTCCAGAGGAAGTTGGTCCCTCTGATCCACAGCCTCAGAAGAAGAGCAGAATTGTTGCCTCTCACCCTAAGGAGCTGATTCTGGGAAACAAAGATGAACCAGTCAGAACCAGATCAGCTTTCAGACCCTCTGAAGAGACTCTACTTAGTCTGAAGGGATTGGTTTCCTTAATTGAACCAAGATCAATTGATGAAGCTCTTCAAGACAAAGACTGAATTTTGGCAATGGAAGAAGAACTGAATCAATTCTCCAAGAATGATGTTTTGAACCTTGTCAAGAAACCTCAAGGCGCTCACATCATTGGAACCAAATGGGTATTCAGAAACAAGCTGAATGAAAAAGGAGATGTAGTAAAAAACAAAGCAAGACTAGTTTCTCAAGGCTACAGTCAGCAAGAAGGAATAGATTATACTGAAACGTTTGCTCCAGTAGCAAGAGTGGAAGCAATCAGACTGCTGATCTCTTTCTCAGTGAATCACAACATAATCCTTCATCAGATGGATGTCAAGAGTGCCTTCCTGAATGGATACATCTCAGAGGAAGTATAGGTGCACCAACCTCCTGGTTTTGAAGATGAGAAGAACCCTGACCATGTTTTCAAATTGAAGAAATCTCTCTATGGTCTGAAGCAAGTTTAATATGACACAATCAATAATTGCTAAGACTCCTATGCATCCTACTTGCATTCTGGAGAAAGAAGATGCCAGTGGGAAAGTAAGTGAGAAGCTATATCGTGGAATGATAGGTTCACTTCTATACTTAACTGCATCTAGGCCAGATATTCTGTTTAGTGTCCATTTATGTGCTTGTTTCCAATCAGATCCTAGAAAAACTCACTTAACTGCTGTTAAGAGAATTCTCAAATATCTGAAAGGTACCACTAACCTCGGCTTGATGTGTAAGAAAACATCAGAGTATAAGCTTTCAGGTTATTGTGATGCTGATTATGCTGGAGATCGAACTGAAAGAAAGAGTACTACTGGAAATTGTCAATTTCTAGGAAGTAACCTAGTCTCATGGGCAAGCAAGAGGCACTCTACTATTACACTATCCACTGCAGAGGCAGAATATATCTCAGCAACTATTTGTAGCACTCAGATGCTCTGGATGAAACATCAGCTAGAGGATTATCAAATCCTTGAGAGCAACATTCCAATCCATTGTGATAACACTGTTGCAATTTCACTCAGTAAGAATTCAATCTTACACTCAAGGGCTAAACACATTGAGGTAAAGTATCATTTTATTAGAGATTATGTTCAGAAGGGCGTACTTCTTCTGAAGTTTATTGATACTGACCATTAATGGGAAGATATCTTCACAAAGCCCTTAGCAGAAGATATATTTAAATTTATACTGAAAAATCTGAATATGGACTTTTGTCCAGTTTGAAGATGGATCAGAACCTCTGACTATGATACTTCCTCATCAGAAGATGTCTAGTTTAGAAGGTAACTTAGTCAGAAGTTAAGTACCCATTGGTGCTTACTCTGAAATGAGACAACAAGCATGTGTCAGTTACTTTGATACATCGTTCCTTGTGCCCGTGCTGACAATTTGTTGTAATGAGTGTTGATGTGCTTTATCTCCACCATGTGATGTGTGTAATAACTGTTCATATTGATGTCCTTAATTTTCAACCGTTGATCTTACTTTTGCTTTTACAATCAACAACGGTTATCTTCTAAAACCACTACGCACACACGTTCTCCTTCATTCACGCGTTTTTGCTTCTCTCTCCTGTTTGCAAAACCCTCGTTTTCCTCGATTCTCTCTCGCGTTCTCTCATCTCTATTCGACCCAAACCTTCTACCTTCAACAATGGCAAATTCTGAAAGAGCTGACTCCGGTGAGCGATTTGATTCCGCCGATGGAAGAGTTTTTCCCATAATGGTTGTGGGTCTTCCAACAGGGCAAGTGGGTCATGCTCTGCGTCCCAGATCGACTGAGAATGCTCAAGCACAAGTCCAAGACGCAGAAGATGTTATTCCCCTTTCTCAGAGAAGATGTGCAGTTACCTGCATCTTCCCTCCAGAAGATCTCCAAGTTCTTGTTGAATGGAGATTCGACCTCGACAATATTGCTGACAATGGAGTTGATCTTCGTCCTGAAGCTCAAGCTCAAGGCTGGGAAGGGTACTTCCAAAGACTCCATGGTCCCGTCTATGACAAACTCGTGAAGGAATTTTGGAAGCACGCTCATTGCAATGAGCATCAAGTGGTGTCGTTTGTTCTGGGGAAGTGGATCATTATTACTGAGAAGTCGTTTGCAAAACTTCTGGGTGCAGAAACAAGCAAAGGCTACAGATTTCAATTGCAGGAATCAAAAGTGAAACTAAAGACCAAAGTGGCAGTCAACATGGCTCTCTACTCTACATGGAAGCCAGGGAAAAATGACTGCAAGACCAAGGATCTTCAACCTGACTTCAGAATCTGGCATAAGATTCTGCTAAACTGCATAAATCAAAGGCCAAAGGGAAGCTCTCCAAATTACATCAACTTTACCCAGAAGGTGCTACTCTTCTTCATCAAGGAGCACCACAATATCTGTCTGCCCTACTTTCTTTTTTTCTATCTGAAGAAGTGCATCAAGAAGTCAAGAACCATTGCTTCACCCAAGTCTGCAATCAAATACATACCATTTGGCAGATTGCTTTCTGACTTCTTCATTGAGAGCAAACTGATAAAGGATTTGCGACAATTAGGATGCAGTGAAGACTTGACAACAATTACTGGGGATGTCTTCACTCCTTCTACTATGAAGAGAATGGGTCTGATAGAGACAAAGGCTGAGGTCAAAGTTGCTGATGCAAGACCAAGAAGAAGAACTCGTTTGAAGGACTACCCCCTCTGGTCCAAGGCTGATGACCCAGAGGCAATCAGAATCTACCTTGATGATTTGAGACGGCAAGGCTTTGAAATTGGTGTGGATGAATTCTTCAGGACTCTCCCAGATCCTCCTGATTTTGAATCTCCCAGGAAGAGCAAGAGCAAGAAAAAGCAAGTTGAAGCCTCTGAGGAGAATGATCCCTCTGATGGTGATGACCATGATGATGATGAACCACTGCCTCAGAAGAAGGCCAAGAAGGTCAGGATTGTGACTCAAGTCACTCATCTGCATCCAACTCAGGAGCCTGCTAGACCTGCACCCTCTACCAGAGTCACAGGATCTGCAGCTAGAGCTTCAAGTAAGTTTGTTGTTCTTTCAGATGATGATTTCAATCTGCTTGATGCAATTCATGATCAAACCAATTCTGAACCCACACCAATCAATCAATCAACCTCCCCTCCTTCACCCCCTAGGGCCTTATTCTTCCAACCTTCCATTGAGGAAGAACCCCTCTGGAAAATGCTCCAAGCAAACAAACCCTCTGCTTCCACCTCACCTATTATCCTTCCATACAATCCAGAAGCCTCTGAACCACAAGTCATTGAAACACAAGCCTCCGATAAAACCACCTCTGAACCTTATACACACTCACTCTGAACGTGAAATTCTCTCTCATGGTCCTTCTGTTTCCTTTCCTACCAATGTTCCTTTCTCTTCTCCCTCAAATGAATCTGAAGCCAATCGTAAATTGTTTCAGATTGCAAGAACAATGATTTCTGAAATTCCTGCACATTTCATAACTGTTCCTAGTCCAAACCGCTACCCTGGACCAAGGCCAGAACCTCTGGTTGCTCCGGATTTCCCAATCCAAGCAGTACCTCTGGCCTCAATGCCTCCTCCACCTCCTCCTCCTCACAACTCTCTTCCAGAAAATGCTGACTCAGTCTCAAACCATTCCTCAGACAAATCACCAAATCCTGAGACTGTAACCTCTCATCAAAACCCTGAGACCAACATATCTGCACATCAGACTCTGTAGGTTGGTTCTTCCTCTAAGGTAGCAAGTAGCAACCACTATTCATCACCTGAACCAAACCTCTCCCTTGTTCCCTACACCTACTCTGGACCAACCACCCTCCTTGATTGCATCAACTCATTTCATCATGAAGCATCTTGAAAGGTTCGCAATGTGCATGGTCGCACTGACCTGAGTGAGCTTCCAGACATGGTTGTTGAGGATTGGGATCGTTTGTGTTCTTGGATGGTTGACCAAGTTCCGGTGATGGTTGGTTTCCTAAATGCTGAAAAGGATAAGTGTTTGAATCTGCCACTCAACGCCTCAGAAGAAGAGAAGCTCTGAATGAACAGCTGATGAGAGAACAACTCTATTCTGTTATTGAAGAAACCAGAAGGAAGAAATAACAAGAAGAAGCAGCTGCACAGATTGAGGCAGAACAACGTGAAGCTGCAAGGTTGCAAGCTCTGGAACAAGCAGCATTATTACAAGCTGAAGCTGAGGCACTCAGAAATGAAGCACTTAGAATTGTTCCAATTACTGTTGCTGCTTCCACATCTGCTCGAGTTCCTCACTCTGATGACGCTGCAACGTCTGCTCAACCTCAGTCAGACTCAAGGATTGATATCATTGAATAAAGGCTCAACTCTCATGAAGTTCTCCTTCAGAGTTTGAAAGATATGTGCACAGAACTGCTTCGGAGGACACCTAAACCCTAGTTTTAGGAACTCTCTTCTCTCCTATTTTATCTTTGTTGATTTCTTTTCCTGTATTATGCTTTTCTTTTTCACGTTTATTTGTTTTGAACCTTGTTTCTTTATCTATTCTCGTGTTATTCTATTAACATCTTCATTATGTGTTGCATAATACTTGTTCATCATAAAATTTATTTCAAGCATTCTCATTAACCACCAACCAAATTTTTTTTATTAATAAGAAATTGCATACACGCATTGCTACATTAAAAGGGAGGATTTTTCCTCATTTCTCTACACTGCCTACGCATCGTCGCTTTCTCAAGCTCCAGACGATGCTGCCTATACTCTAAGAGGACTAAGCTCTGGCGCAGCTCCTGCCTCTGAGGACCCGCCGCCACCGTCTCCAGAGCCACCTCTATTGCTCTGATCTTCTCATACAGCTCCAGCTCCTTCTGAAAGCAGACCTGCATTTCCTCCACGAATCTGAGGAAGCTCCTAAGGATGTTGTCCATTTCCGGACTTAGGCTCATGCCTAATAGCTGGTTTGTAAGGGTATAAACGCTCGGTTCCTCTGGATGGCGTACATTGATGAAGAGATCTTCATCAAAGGCTTTCTCTCTCAACTGCTTGATGCTTGCACTGAAGGATGCCATTGAATTTTTTTTACGATCAAGAGAAAATGCAATGTGAAGACTGATATGGTTTAACTGCTATTTATAAGCTCAGTTCAAGCTACCGAAGTTAATGCTGAAGCAGTTTCTCAAGGTTTATTAATTGGTAACAGTAGTTTACCTTAATTCCTTGGCCGGTGGTAAACGTTCAACCTCTTCATTTACTCTTCTACATCTGCATTAATTAAATACGTTTTCCTCAATATTTTTTTTCTTTCTTTTCTCCGTCTTTTTAAACTTAGACCTTCTCTAAGGGGGAGTACCTTGTACTTCAAGCTAAGTTTTTCACACTCCATGCTTTTTGCTTATGACAAAAAGGGGGAGTATAACCCAGTTTTTTATGTGTAAGCTGTGTTAGTGTGATTTTTTTTCTTTTGGAGAATTTAAGAGTTCCACCTTTATGACCATAGATGTGTCACTAGGCAAATACAAGGAATACATTTTCACTTCCTCTGAAGTGATATGATGACCCTATGTTAGTAGTGGTTTTAGGGTCATTTCTTTGAGTGTTTTGAGTCTTTTTCTTTGTCTCATGTAGTGTTTCATGCATTCTCATGCATTTTTGTGTTTATTTGAGTTTGAGTCAAGTTTTAGTAATTTTATGGTTTTATGAGGGTTTTTTTGCATTTTTATAGAGTTTAGGACTTGCATGAGTTTTGCCATGATTTTGTGGGGACTAAGGTGGTTAAAAGCCCTTTGAATTTCTTGATTTTACTCCTTGTCTTGGTCCTTTAGTGCTGCAGCAGGTAACTTATGGAAAAGGAAGGCCAAGATGCAAAGGAATTGAAGAAAGCATTCAAAGGGGGGTTACAAAAAGCTGAAAAGTCCCCAAATCCGAGTGTTTAGCGCTCAAGCGCCCTAGCCTGGCGCCTGAGCACCAGCTTGCCAGAAGGGAAAGTGAAGCTTCTGCTTCATGGGTGCTCAAGCGCTGCGGCGCTTGAGCGCCCTAGCTCGTCCAGAATGCCTATAAATAAGGCTTTAGGCCATTTTGTTCAGGACTTCTGATTTTTTCTTAGATTTTTACCAAGTATTGAAGCTTAGGAAGTGCTTTTGGGGCTTGTGTGAGGCTTCCACCTTGTATTTTCCAGGTTTTCTTTACATTTCTTGTATGGATTCACTAGCCATGAGTGGCTAGACTCTTCTATTGCTTTGGGTTCAATGTGATTTCATGAATTTCTAGACTTAATTCCTATCTCTATGCCCTTGTTCTTGAATCTACCTTATATTTCAATTCTTTTATGCATGATAAGCTTGGGTGCACCTTTGCTTAAGGCTAAATTGCAATCATATTGGAAGATTGTTGTAATTTGGGGACTTGGGTTGGAATTGACCTCTTTTTGCTTGCTTCTAGGAATAGAGTGAGGGATTGGTTTTGTTGGCCTGAAAATTGCATGCTTATAAACCTCATATGAATGACTAAGTACACAAGGAATTGGGCTTAGCTTTTGAAGGTATGAAAAACGGTAGAAAGGGGGGTTTGAATAACGTTTTCAGTACAAAACTACCACCTTAAAGATTTTAACAAATCTTTTCGAGAACTAAGTGCAAAAGATAGAGATAGAAAAGCACACAAGGATTTTATCCTGGTTCACTTGATAAATCACTCAAGCTACTCCAGTCCACCCGTTAAGGTGATTTCTTCCTTCTTAGAATGAAGGCAATCCACTAATCAGGTAAGAGTTACAACTGCACTTGAAACCTACAAGTGACTAACAATTACACTGACTTAGCTCACACTAAGATTCACTCTCTTAGTCTTCTCTAGGATCCGATCAACCTTGATCTCCTAAAGGAAAATCAAACAACTGTTTGAGGTTGGTGTTTACAAGGGTTTGCTTCTGAATAAGCTGAGTGTAAACTAAATAAATTACAGGATGAAAGAAAGCTTAGAATATTTTGAATATCTTGCGCGTGTGTTGCTTCTCGTATATTTTTCTTCACCGCTTCTTTCAATCTTCAGCCTCTATATATACTCCAAGGATTAGGGTTGAGCGTTGCATGGGAAATGCTACCGTTGGAGGGCAGTTCTGGAAAATCCAGCTTCTGCTGTGGCTGAGAACGTTAGGTAGGTCGTCAGGAAGGTACACTTGCTTTTGTACTTGGATAGCGACTTGACCTTTTAACCTAGGAGACTTCTGATCAGAGGAATACTTCATATTGGAACTTGTGAAGCCGGTTGATCAGAGTCAGAGGGAAAGCACAGATCCTCTGACCATTGTATCTTCTGATTCTGAACTCAGAGGGAAGAACATGGCCTTCAGAGTTTCTTGCTTCTGGACTTCAGAGTTTCCACTATTCAGCTTCTGGATCTTCAGAGTCTTCTACACCATCAGAACATCTGAACCTTCAGTGTTTCTTGGTTGTCAGAACTTCTGGATCATCAGAGCTTCTAGCGACTGAGTCCTCATCAGAGTTTGTATAGCTTCAGATCTTCTGAAGCTTTTCCACTGTTCATACTGAACATGGTGAATGCGAAAGCGTTGCTTGGGTTACCCTTTATACACAGTGCTTCTGATTTGTGTGAGATTGAGTCAAGGTCAGAGCCTGTAAATAGCACACTCAGAAAAACACGTTAGAGTACCACAATTGTTCATATCAAAAGGTTAACTTGTAATCATCAAAACATAGAGTTGTACTACTAGATCAAAACTTGATCTTACAGCTTTTAGTATGGGAGAATTGCTCATGTGAGGAATCAATGAGTGAATATCTAGGCTATAACAATAAGGGAATTATTCAAGGTTTCAATTGCATAGGGTAGGTTGTCTAGGAAGGATTGGATGAACATTAACCCAGAGCATTTTCATCAATTGATATTTTCATTTTCTTTACTATTGCTTATTTTGCAAACTCTTGTTACAAACAAACAAATCCAAAATCTGAATTTTACTTGCTTTCAAATTCACAAGCTTCAAGCTTAAACCATAATTCTCACTCACGGTCCGTGTGGATTCGATATTAAAACCCGGAGATATCTGTGCACTTGCAGATTGAACCTACATGATACTAGTTGACTCTGATACCTTTACTCTACTCTTGATACTTATGCGCTCTGATTATCTCACTTTGTCTATGTCATAAATTATCAATCTGAACTCTTATGATTTAGCTCAGAATCTAGATATTACTAACATTTTCATTAAGTCCTAGATTTAGGGGGAGCTAAGCTCAGAATCAAGCTGTGACTTGGATTCAGAATGAGCAACATAAACCATTCACCTCAAGATAAGTTTTTCTCTATTCTCTAAACTCTGAGTGAATTCAGTTTATTGATTAAGAATTGTTCATGAAAATACTTGGTTTTGTCATCATCAAAAAGGGGGAGATTGTAAGATCAAGTTTTGATCTAGTAGTAAAACTCTATGTTTTGATGATTACAAGTTAACTATTAAGTATGAACAATTATGGTACTCTAACGTTGTTTTCTGAGTGTTCAAATGACAGACCAAGACTCTGGACCTATCTCACAAAAATCAGAAGCACAATACTCAAAGAGTAACCTCTGCAACGTTTTCGCAAGTACTATGTTCAATCTGAACAGTAGTTCAAGCTTCAGAAGATCTGAAGATTACAAAGCTCTGACATGGATTCAGCTCACTAGAAGCTCTGAAGGATCAGACGCTCTGAAGCTTCAGAAGCAGAGTAGTGAAGACTCTGAAGTCCAAGAGTAAGCTGGCTCTGAAGACCAAGTACTTCTCCTCTGAGTCCAGAAGCAGAAGGCACAAAGGTCAGAGGATCCAAGCTTCCCTCTGACTCTGATCATCAAGCTTCACAAGTTCCAAGATGAAGCATCACTCTGATCAGAAGTCAACAAGGTTGAAGGTCATGTCGCTATCCAAAGTACAAAAGCAATTGTACCATTCCTGACGACCTTACCTAACTGATTCTGCCATAGCAGAACTTGGAAATTCCAGATCTTCCCTCCAACGATAGCATCTCCATGCAACGTTCAAACCTTAATCCTTGGAGTATATAAAGAGGCTGAAGATTGAAAGATGCCGCCTAAGAAACTTACTCACGCACAAGAAATATTTTCAAATCTTCTTAGCAATCTTTCTTCAAATAGAACTAAGTGTGTTTACTATCAGCTTTTGAAGAAGCACTTATTTGTAAACCCAATACTTTCAAACAGTTGTTTGTTTTACCTTTAGGAGATCAAGGTTGATCGGATCCTAGAGAAGACTAAGAGAGTGAATCTTAGTGTTAGCTAAGTCAGTGTATTGTTAGTCACTTTGCAGGTAGCAAGTGCAGTTGTAACAAAACTCTGATTAGTGGATTGCCTTCATTCTAAGAAGGAAGAAATCACCTTAACGGGTGGACTGGATTAGCTTGAGGGATTTATCAAGTGAACCAGGATAAAATCATTTGTGTGTTTTCCTTATCTCTTATCTCTGCACTCTTATCTTTGGTGTTCAAAGAGATTTATTTAAATCTCAAGTGGGCTGAGTTTTTAGTTGTAAAACGCTATTCAAACCCCCATTTCTATCGTTTTTCATACCTTCAGAGGAGACGGAGGGCGGGCAGAGGACGGTAGCGGCTTGCCCACCGTTGAGGTCAGGGGGCGAGAGGTACCCACGGCTGGGGAAGCGTTCACCTCGCCGTGCTGATCGGGCGCCAAGGAATCGGGTGCAATATATGGAACAATGGAGTCAGGCACGATGGACCCATCGCCTGAGACGGTCAAAGGTGCAACTGGGAGCTTGGATCGCCTAGCTTCCTCTTCTTGGGAGAACCATTGCCCACCGATGAGCTTTGCCTTTTCTCTCCAACCTGGACCGGAGAGGGCGCCTTAACGTTCCCGGAGAGGAAGGCTTCCAGCAGATCGGCAGTAGAGAATTTCAGGGAAAATCATCAGAAACGAAGAAATTCGGAGGAAGGTGTGAAGAAGACGGTAAAAGGGAAAACCTAATAGGGGGGACAGCTTGGAGCCCGGAGGAGCGCCAAGTAGTTCAGTGCAACTAAAAAGGGAAAGCCGGGATAAGACCCCAATGGCGAAACTTTCTCTAGAGGAGGAAGACGTTTTGGGAGAATCGGATATGGGTTTGGGACACTGTGTCCAATAAAACGGAAAAAGGGCTCTCCCTTCCCTCTGTGTGAATGACGAGGGGTAAGTAGGGTGAACGACGACCCGGAAGTACCGGCGGGCCAAGTAAGATTCGGAACCAACTCTATAAGGAGCAAACAGTTCTCGACCCGGCCGAGGCACCAGAACGACCCAACCGTGGGTCCTCAAGGATCGAGAATCTGTTTCAAAGAAAAAGTAAAAAAGGGGAGGGGAAGGCGCCACATCAACACTATGGCAGAGAATCTCAAAGCACCTCAGATAGGTCCAGGAGCGGGTGAAGTTGGCAAGGAGAAACGTTGATATCGCACAGCACTTGGGTAAGAAAGGGTGAGAAGTGGAGTTTAACGCCTAGATCAAGAAACAAGTATTCATATACGAAGAAGAAGTGGGAGTACTTCGGGTCATTAAACACGCGGTGTTGCCAAGGGCGGTCTTGCGCCCGGCATCCGGTGGTACGAAGAAGGTCCTCTAACGACGGGGAACAGCAAAGCCCACCAACCCTGCGAGCAAGGTCAGAAATAGAGCCGCTGGTAGAAAGCTTTGATGGTTGATCAAGGATCCTCTGTTCAGGAGCTTCTGAGATGGGGAAAGGGAGAGTGGCAAAGGTTGCCAAACGATGAGCTTTGATTTCCTCTGTAGAGGAAAGGGCCCCAGCAGTGGGCATCGTAAAAATGGAAGAAGAAAGAAGGGATGAAAAAACTAACCAGGAAGTGACTGTGAGAAGAGGAGCAAGAAGGGTCGGAGCTTGGAGTTTGCAAGATCGGCGAAAGGAACCAGTATGAGAGCCAGGGACGAATATGAGAACAATTGACAGCAAGTGATGAATGATGGAAAGAGGAAGAATTTAAAGGCTAGGGAGAATAGCGGTTGGGAAATCAAGCCTCGACGTGGCAAGATAAAATGATTACTCGAGGGAGTGTGACACGGATTTCGGGAAGTGGGAACAAAGCATTAAGCTGAGGGTTACAACGGTTGAAGGTCATTGGTTCGAAATCAAATCGACAAGTTCAATTGAGATTTGAAGGGGCATTTCGAGAATGGCAGTTGAGGTTCTGCAGATTCATTGACCTTTGCATTGTTTCAGCACATTACATGTGGTGTACACGCGTCAAGGCATTGTGGACTCTGGCGGCCACAACTAAGATCAAGGCAAGGGAACCAAGCGTCATCGCCGCAAGCCCGCTTGTGGAATTGGGCCGCCAAGGGAACGTGGCAAGACGTTCAAAATGTTAATTTTAAAGCTTTAATTATCAAGCCATGTTGGCCATTATTCTTTATTGTTACACCTCAAGTTTTAGCGTTAATTAGCTTCTCATGGTCGTCGCCCTAGTTTTTCTACTTAAAAACACACTTAACTCTCATGCTTCGAGCTCGGTGTCTTGTGGACTTGTGGACTGGGCAAGACCCCAGGGTCCCTCGCCCAGGACCACCAGCTTAGAGCGACAAGCGGACTAGGAACTTGGGCCTCCTCCCAGAGGCCCAACCGGCCCATTAGGAAGGGTTAAAGGCACCAAGCCCAACCCCACATCTATAAATAGGGGATGAATACCAATTGTAAGGGACTTTTAGCCCATTTAAGAAATAACAAGATTGAAATTCAGTTACTTTCTCTCTCGAAACGATTACGCTCTCATTCTCTCTAGAAATCTCACATCACGTTCCTTCACTACCGGCGGTTTTAACCGTGACGATAGAATGCGTGACAATTGCTCAATTGTCACGGTTTTAGGCGGAACCGTGACAATTGACTCCCCTGTTATCGCGGTTAGTAAATCGTAACCGTGACAATAGGTTCCTTCTATTGTCACGGTTACGTCCTTAACCGTGGCAATAGAGACGTTACGTACTTAACCGTGACAATAGATTCCACCTATTGTCACGGTTAAGTACGTAACCGTGGCAATAGGTGGCCTCTATTGCCACGGTTTTAACCGTGACAATAGGTCATATTCTGCGAAATAGCTACAGATTTTTTGATTTTTTTCATGGTCTGTGCATAAATTTTAGTACTTTATATTGAAAAATAAATTGCATAAAATCACCAACATTCAGATATTCTAGCCAAATTACTCAAATATTTCAACCTTGAAATGAATTTGTATTTCTAGCAAGCAATTAAAAGTAGAAACGACAGAATGGGTGGTACAGAACACTAAATTGATTTTTTAGATTGTGGGTGCTCAAGAATCATGTTGGTCAAAAATAGAAAAGTTTATTAGACTCCCTATTAACCTTTCACAAGTTGTAATTATTCAGATCAGATCTCCAGTATGCATTTTATTGGCAATAAGAAGATTCTACTCGACAACTTGAATTAATATCATGTTAAATAACAACTCATTCAATCATTTCAAATAACAATGTCTAAGAGGTTCAGGATTATAACTAATAAGGCCTACCAACCCTGAAAAGTGACTTCGCAACCACATATTAAATAGCACATATTTCAAATTCATACAGCGTTGAGACTCATTCAAAAAAAAAAATAGAGAAAGAGAACAAAAGTCCTACGCAGAACAAGATGCCCGTAAACATGAGTTGTTATCTCTTTTGCTCACCGGAGCTTAGCTTTTATGGGTACATATGTTGTCATGAGCTCATATAAATGAGATAACCAAACACAAGGTGACACAAATTAAACAATAGACATAGAAGTAAACTACACATGATAAGCCTCCGTTGACCTGGCCTCAATTAGTTCTCTATTTCTATTTGTCAACATGTACTGTACACAGTTATCTCTTTTGCTCACAGGAACTTAGCTTTTATGTATACATATGCAGCTTAAATTCTGAACCATATGTCAAAACTCACTTAATTGATACAAAGCAAGGAAAAACAAATCAAGCTGAAATGAAGGTAAGGCAAGGAAAAACAAAGCAAAGATGTAAAACAAAATACCTTTTTGACAAATTGATACAACAAATCAACCAAGTAACTTTGCCTATGACTATGAGCTCCAGCCGTGGCACTTGCTCCTCTGCAATTTTCCGATTCCCAAGCAGGATACACTGATTGCAATTCTAATCCTTCAAAATAAACAAGAGTAATTAAAATTAGGCAAATACACAAGCAAAAAAGAAAAGAACAAGTGGGAATTTACAATGAAAATAGCAATACAGTTACACAAAAAAAATCAGCACTCAAAGAAGGTGCAGGACATCAATTCATAATAAATCATCAAGACCAGGCCAAGCAATTTAGGTCAGATAACATCATAAACTTTTCAAACATGTTCTTTTTTTATGGGTAAGCAAAATTGGACTAATATGGAGTACTAGGGGTACTCCATCCCAAAGATTACAAACCAAAAGACATCCGCTAATCATGTGAAGTGAATCAATTAGGCTAATCATCTGATTATTAAACTAACTAGAACTGGCTGTATGTTACTGATTGAGTTGGTGATGCACTGGTGCGGCATCCGCTAACTAAACTAGTTGTAATGATATGTGGAAGGAATGCAGATATTATTGAACTGAAATGCTGATGAATTATAATTTATAAGCCAATGTTCTATTCATCAACAATGCTACAGCCTACCCTAACCCATTTCCAAATGTGTCTGGAGTCTCAGCAAGACTTCCGAACGCTTGATTTTTGTAGGTTAAATAGTTCCTATAGTTTACTTGATTTGGATTTGGTCCTCCAAGCTGTTTTCCCCCCTAATATTGGTCTCTTAGGGTGTGTTTGGGAGTCTTTAGGGGAAGGGAGGGTGGCTGAGGGGAAGGAGGGGTGGCTGAGTCTTTTGGGAGTCTTTATGCAACAGAACATGTTGCATAACGGAAACCTGGATGATTTAACAATTCTTATAACCCATCACCAAACCAGATGCTACATTTATAGAGAGAACAGACACCAACTTATGACCATCTCTCTCTCTCTCTCACACACACACACAAACACAAAATTCCTTTGTTCCAAGATGAATCACTTACATCATCATCATTGAGTTTACATGTCTCACTGAAGTACTTGCCCATGCAAACACCACAATTGATGCAGCTATGCTCAACCTGGTAGTAGCAAAAATGAGCACAAGAAAGAATCAGGTTCAAAAGATTCTAAATGATGCAATGATACCACAATACACACCAAGCCACAAATTGGACAAATACTTACCACAAAATCTATTTTTCCTTCTCCTTTTTAACTTCAAGCCAACAATTTCTCTAATCTTTATGACCTGCAAAAAGAAAAGGGTTCAGATATTGTTAAGACATACATTGTAAACCATGTTAAACTTCAATTTCTCTAAAGATCCATGTGGTGCTTGGCAAGAGATCAAGAATTGATAAAGCATATGCTAACAACAAACTATAACTATGAAAGAACATAAACTACATTAGACTGGCAGATTCATGCCAAGTTGCTAATGAATCATTGTCAACCCAAAACCAATGCTGACCTGTAAATATTTCAATGTCTGCTCCAAGCTCTAACTCTGATTTTCCCTTCAGTTGCAGGTAGATGAGTCAAAAAGTTAGAACTGACAAAATAATGTTGACAAAATAACCAAACATGCAATGAATTTGACAAAAATCAAAAGTGCATTTACCATTAGGAAGCAGCTTTTGCATTATGAAACCCTTTCTTCAATTCTGCAACTCTTTTCACACAAGCAGCCTTAGATTTCCAGAATTCCTTTCAGAATCGTCGCTTCTCTTCTCCCAGATCATGTTGTCCACCCTGTGTTGCACAATGAAGGCTGCATCGCTTCCCACTGTCCAGGTTTCCACACGGGATGCTTCGTCATCTGCTTCTTCAAACCTCAACGTCCTCTTCGCTCCACTCCTTCTTCTCCTTCTCCGCCACCGCCGCCATGTCGTTCCCCTCACCTTTGTGGTGCTCGGATTTCGCGAACCTGACGGCAGTGCGGAGCAACGACGAGTTCCTCGATCTGCGGGTTCTGGATCGCCGCTGCAGGGGAGGCTTCAGGTCGTCGTCGACGGCAGGGGCATGTTCATCGGGGAAGGGGATGATGAGGACGCGGACGTCGCCGCCGGCGAGGGAGAGGTAGAGCTAGCCAAAGGGTTAGGGATTTGAAGTGTTACGATCGGAGGAAGAAGAGAGCAGCGGCGGTGGTAGATAGGGAACGGGTCGATGGAGAGTGGGAGATCGAGTGGGAGAGAGGGTTTAGGAAAAATTCTGAAAAAAATTGAAGAGTAAAGTTCTCTATTGTCACGGTCCATAAAAAAATTAATAAAATATTGTTACCTATTACCACGGTTCCTTTTATAACCGTGGTAATTGCTCTATTATCACGGTTCCGCCTATAACCGTGACAATAAAAGCGTGACAAAATGTCATTTCTGTAGTAGTGCTTACACTATAGGTACTATACCTCATCTCAATGTTCATGGATAGAACACCCATAAAAAATACTATTGTGAAAGGATCCGAGTCCATTTGGGTATACCCAATATGATATTTTTGGTGGTAACCAAAATTGTACAATTATAGGTACAGGTATGAATGGTAATCCTCCTCTATCAATTATTACTAATGTTTATTTAGTTAAAGGACGACTTACACACAATTTATGTAAAGTCGGTTATGAGGGAAGTCATCTCAAAAGTGTAGTGCTCTCGCCACATGTGCTACCTCATTTCTTTCCTTGGGAGCCCAAGTAAGTCCACAAAACGATCTTAGGTTATATATGCATTTTTTTTTTTGGGCAAAATGTTATATATGCATATATGTCATGGGAGAACCTAATATGCACCATTTTTAGGTGGTGTAATTTTACACCACCTATTTTGACCGGGTATAGCAAGTCAACACATTATTTTTTTTAAGAAAAAATATCATTAAAAATTTGTCATATATTAAATTTATTTAAAAAAAAATGTGTTGACCTGTTATAGTAGGTTAAAAAAAGTGGTCTAAAATTAGACCACTTTAAAAATGGTCCACATTAGGTTCACCGTATGTCATTATGTTCCCGTACTTGCTTATCAAAAAAATTCGTTCCAGTACTCACCTAATTTTGTGGACCTAATGCGCCTGAGAGGAGATAGGCTTGGTGATCATGGGCTACACATTGACTATGGAATTGAAAGGGGATTTCTCGGCCCATATAACATTAGAGTTTAACATTAACATGGCCCAATGTATTTTCTTTTTCTCTCTTCTAATAACTAACTACTACTTCGACTTAAAAAAAAAAACTAACTACTACTTCGACCAAAAAAAAACTAACTACTACTACTTCTATGTTATCTTAGATTTCATTCTATAAAAGTGTTCTAGCTCCTCAAATTTTATGCTTTATTGTTATTTTATTATTAAGATATTCCTATAATCAGCAGCTATAAACTTAATTTCCTCAAGGTTTGAAAATTATATTACGTGGATAGACATCTACCAATATAATTTTCTTCATGCACTTCTCTCTACAATTGAACCATCTACTAAATGTTTTAGAAATCTAGTGATTTTTCACTTTTTTGTAACCTCTAAATTTTAACTTTATGTCCATTAAATACTCTTTAAAAGATTTTAATATATATTATTTCATAAAAAAACGTTTTCCAAGGTTATTATTGTCTAAAATTTTTCTCATCAGTAATATTATGCAATTATTTAATTAAAAACAGTGGATACCCAACTTTCATTATTATTTGTTTTGTCCAAAACATTTCCTATGGTTTTCTTTTTTGCAACAAGCATTTTTTTTCCGTCTAAAGGTTGACGTAGCCATTCTTGATCATCCATTCCAAACTCCAACGCAAGTTGGCATTCTTGAAAGCCCAATAAGCCCAACCAAATGTAGATCGTCCAAAAACATCTATCTGGGCCTTTGCGAATCTTTGAAAGTCTTCTTTTGTAGCATTTTTTACTCGCCAATCAGCAACCCATTCACCTTGAATTAGAATTAATATCAAGTTAATTTAGAAATTAGATTATAAAATGTGAAGTCTAAGCTCTAAAATAAACTTTGACAAAAATTATCTAGAATAAAATCAAGTTAATAGTTTTGAATGATATAGTGATAATGAAAATCAAGAATATAACCTAATACAAGTTACTCAACTTTGTTATAGTTAGTCAAATCCTAATAGTTTAAACCATATTGGAGAAAAATATCTACTTCTTCTTCAGTTTTTCATTTCATGTGTTATCAATCATATTGGGTCATGTTATTTAAAAATCACTTAATTAAGGTTAAAATTACTATACTCACGCGTATATGACATGATTTTATTAGTGATACAAGGAATACGACGCTAAATTAGGGTAAAGGATCTTCATCTAAATCAGACCATATTCGTAGATGTCATAAATAAAGATGATGGGTCATTTGAAGACTTACCAACAAAAGTTAGAGGGCCATTTGAGGTTGTGATATAATTCAACTCTGATGAGCGATTTGTGTAAATGAAATCAATGTTCTGTTGTGCAGACATGTTTTCAAATGCATCATCGAAAATGTTGTAGTAGTGGACATCAATCACAGATCGTATAAAGCCATTTGCAACGGGGAAGAGTTCCTTTGGGTCTGACGATGCTAACCTATTTGATAACACCACATAAGCTGTGGATGAGTGTTTGCGCACAGCTTCATAACCAGCCTTGTAGTACTTGTTCAAACTCTCTAGTGTCACACCAGGTGAGAGAGGCTCATTTATGAGCTCAATTGCATGAAGACTTGGACTTCTTGCATACCTAAAATACATAGAAATATGCATATATGTATGGTTAATAGTTACCTATCTTGGATGAATTTAGCATGTTGCAAATGTAAATGATGTATAGAGTAGTGCAGTGGTGTACTGTATTATATAAACCTTGCAGATAGGAAGTCTATAATGTTAACTGTTTGTTGGATGCTTTCATCTGATTTCCCCCACTCTTGAGAACCATCTCTTGAAGAACTATGTTGAAAGCCATTTTGAGAACCAGGTGCAGCATGAAGATCAACGATGATTTTCAATCCATATTTCCTACAGATAAATTATCAATTCATCATTTAGATATTTCATTTTAGAAATTGTAGCTACTTAAGCCAAATATATATGTAAATATTAGTCATTTTGATCTCTACAAGATTCTTTGGGATCAATCCAATTTTTTCAATGAAAACACAACTATTTAGATATTTCATTTTAGAAATTATAGCTACTTAAACCAAATATATATACGTAAATATTAGTCATTTGGATCTCTACAAGATTCTTTGGGATCAATCCAATTTTTTCAATGAAAACACAACTATTCACACATATGTATAATGGACATACTGTGCCCACAAGAAGGCATTGTCTAGTGCGTGCAAGGAGCCTCCAACGTAGGGCCACGGTGGAGTTGGGTCACTTGCTATCCACCAGCCCACTGGAATTCTAACAGCATTTAGTCCATTAGTGGCTATGAAATTGAAATCATCTTCCACAATGAAAGTGCTCCAATGCTCCTGAAATAATGCACGCCATCAATCATTCACAATCACAATACAACCTGCTAGATATCTTGGATTTGTTTTCTTGATCATGATCTAGTAAAATACCGGTGAACATGAATATAGGTTTTTAATAATACCTATTAAAAAATTAAAAGAACTACAAACATATGCAATGAATAAACATTATCTAAAAACATGAAAATTATAAAAATACGCGCTTATATTTTCAATTAGTGCTTAAAATAAGTCATTTGATACATTAAAAAGATTTTGGAAATATATTGTTTTTAATACTTATTTGAAAGGAGTGTTACCAACACTAATTTTGACTAAAATCTTTAATTGGTTAAAAATTAATGTAAGTCTCATCTGATTGTGAATGAACATCAACAAATAATTAATTTTGTAGCTAATTTTAACACTATGTTTAGATTTTATTGGTTTCCCAAAGTATCCTACAATTAACAACCATGAGATTAATTCTCAAAAACTCTGAGATCACATTTAGTGCGTAAGTCTCTTTAGATAAATCTTGATATATAATAAGGTAAGTGCAGTGCAATGAAATGTAGTTCTATTATGCTGGATTGTTAGAATTATCTAAAATAAAATAAAATATGATAAAATGCATTTAATCTCATTGAATTTGATCAAACCTCACTTTTGCCTTCACCCTCAAATTATCCTAACTTTTAGAGCGGAAGCCGGGTAGGACCGTAGGAGAGTGTTTGTGCTTTATTTGTGAGTGTCTGTCTGATTCAAAAATCTTAAGACAATTAAACTTCTAACATTTCCACGTTTTCTTCGTCATCACACTCATTTGAGACTTACTTTTTAGTTTCAACACTCCTCTTAAATCTAATTGGCTTAGTCGAATTAGACTTACTTGTTGCCCAGGCTTATACAAGTAGAACCTGATAAATCGTCAATCTTATGCTCCCTCTGCCTAAACTAGATTTTTAGGTGTCTCTGACTTTTTTTTTTTGAAACTTCTTAAAAAGATAATGGTTCAAGAGGCTAGGCGCACTAAGCATTATGGGCTGGAAGTGCAGCGGCCTGTGATCCCTCCACTATCAGGAGCCGGAGGTGTTCACTGCTCTATGAAGCCAACCTCACGCGGTGCCTTCCAGTCTTGGAGCTTGGGAGCATAGGCCTTCGTCTAAGCCCCATGACCCAACTCTCAACTTGGTGCGGGCAAGCCAGCATATTGCAGCTACCAACCCAGTCCAACGAAGCCAGAACCATGTTCCATCAACCTGGTGCCCCCACTTTGATTTGGTTGATTGTTGTTTTTTGTTAGTTTTTATTTTCGAATTTAGCCCATTGGGTACACTAGCTGTGATATCACGTATTTATACCAAAATGCCGTTGAAGGTCCAAAAATGTTTGAAACAATTGGAGTTCCAACATTGTAAACCTCTTCATCCATCAATGTGGGGGAACTTTTTTTTCAACATTAACACCTAACAGCTAGTGGTCAAATCGTGCATTTTTTAATGAAAGACTAATTTACTAACATCTAACATTTGCATATAAAAAAAAAACGTACCTTCATAACTTGTGGAGCTTTTATTGGACCATAACCATTTGTTACTTGGAATTCACCTTGCAACCTTGAAGAGATCGTCATTTCAAAAACGGTTGGGTCATCATCTTCCCATCCATTAACCTCTGAAACATCAGCCGTCACCAGCTCCTCCGTCTTTGCCTGCAACCCCACATTTCGCATTGTTAATCGCCATAAGGTGCGTTTGGCTAAACAACTGCTTATTACATAAGCGCTTATATATGCAAAGGATCACCTGTATGAATTGTCCGTTGAATGCTTTGATTCGAACACGGGTTGAATTGTCATTTTCCTTAATAATATGAAACGTCTTAGAAGTGTTGGAAGAAGTAGCAACCACTTTAATCCCATCTAACCCCACAAACTGTTTGTTGAACACCCTTAATCTGAAAGTAGCCTCGTTTATTCTCCACAACTGAAAAATAAAAATTAACGATAACATGAAATTAATTAGTTGTTAATACAAAGTAATAAATAATTAATGAATAGCAGTACTAAAATAAGTCATTTTCTCACTTTAAATGTTTCCCAACCAGAAGCAGTTGTGCGGTTTGCAACTAGGATGGTTCCTCCACCAGACTCAGCACACAGATATTTTCCAGTTGTCACAGATTTGAACTGAAGACCTGTTCCATCCTACAAAAATTGAAAAGGAAGAATTTCTCATGGCCGTGAATTAAGACTGCACAATACAAGATTAATGTGCAATATATTACCTCATTTTCATAACTTAATGCACAATACAAGAAATCTTTAATTGTTTCATAATATTATATCACTATTTGTATCTGACTCATTTTATTTAGAGTTATGATATATACACACCTCTCCACTCATTTTTCACCTTCATTTTTTATTATTTTTCTTTTCTCTATCAATCAAATCATCTATTAGATCTTTACTTTTTCTCTCCTTTCTTCCTACCTCTCTCTTTCTCCACTCCACACCTCATTTCAAAAATGAGGTGTGAAGATATAATTATTCTTTTATTTATTCTTCATCACTAATTTAGTTAAACTAGGGTATAGCTAGATACAAAAGATTAAACAAATCTTGGAATTTTAAAACAATAAAAAATCTGAAAGAACTAAAATAGAAGAAAAAATAACAAAAGATATAGAAAATGATGAGATAGTTTGATTTGTTACTGACCAAGAAGTCCTTATTTGGAATTCCATCAAAGAGAGAAGGTTTCATCCAACCTTCAGTGACCAACCAACCACCCAGGTTAACTGCTCTCACTTTAAACTCAGGATTTTGATTTAATCTCCCACCATAGGTGATAGCAAATATGGTGAAGATAATCAAGTTGAGAAGCCATATTTTGAGGTTGATACATCTCGTCATGTTTAGATTTCTTTATGATATGTTGTTTCAAACTTTGGAAGATTGTTAGAGCATTATATAGTGAATAGAGATCAAGTGGAGTCTAAATCTAGAAACTCTGACCCATTAGAGTTCGCAGTAGGCTGCGTTAACATTGCAAATTATATATTAAAAAAAGTTGAGTATTCACATAGAAGTTGAAATTCCTCCACCGCACCAAGGTCCATCACCGTCCTTTCCCTCTTGTGATTGACTTCTTTGTTGTTTTCAATTGACTCTTGGGTAGCCTTTGGAACTTTATTTTGTTAGTTTAAAAGTTTAAGTTAAAATTTATATGGTATCTATTTTTTAAAACTTTATATAATATCTAATTTAAAAATGAAAATTAAAAGATGATTTACAAATCATCGTAAAAATAAGAATATCTTCGTACCCTTATTAGCTCATGGAGTTCCCAAGTTCTCATTCATCAGTTCCATGATAAAGTTTTCCACTAACGTAACTATCATCTAGAAGGATAAATTGGATAGCAAATGAATTACTTCTCCTGTGCATTCCTCAGGATATCAACAAAGGCTGTCTCCCATCTCCCAACTTGTCCACTACTCTATGAGTTGAATCTGTGAATCACCTCCGGCTCTAGCCTCTGCAATAATAATTACTTGTGTAAGTTAATTAAATATTAAATTATTTTAACATTTTTTTTAGCCAATAAAAATCAATGTTTTAGATTTTGCAAGACAGTGGTGTTAATCCTAAAGTTTTACTAGGTATTCAAATGAAGTTAAACCTTAGAAGTTAGATGTTTTCTTTCCGATGTACTAACAAAAAAAAACCTTAGAAGTCATTCCTTCGATGATTTTTATTAAAAACGATTATTTGTTGCCAATAGTAATTTTAGAGAAGTAGGACCAATGAAATTCCTTGAAAATAATAGCATCATATCATGTGTCATGTGATTTATGCAATATTGACTATATATGAGTATGATTTCATTGCTATATTTTGCTAAATAGCAAGAAGCAACAAACAAATGATCCTTAGTGTTTTCATGTAGCTCAACTTGTACTTGCGCGCTGATATTGTTAGTTTGTTATATTTCCGCAAACTTGCTCCACATGACCAAAGCTGGTTTCAGGCTCTACACTTCACTCTCGATCTAAACCAACATAAGTTTTCAGTATGATTGGTGGTCTTTTCAATGAGAGTATGCTCAATATTTTCCTTTCCAACCTCCTCCTATGTTATTTTCTACAAAGGCACTTTTAGATGCAACCTTCTCTTACATCCACATATATCTTCTTTGTTCAGTAACTTGCAATTTGCAAAGCATTCACAAGCGTTGAAATTTTAGAAAAATCTTTATTTTTTTCAAAAGAGGATATTTTATACTCAAACCTCTCAGGAAGACACTAGAATTTTCTCCAACACTCTTTGATGATTAAGCTCTTAACCCAACAATCTTATTTAATTTGTATGACCAATTTTGAAAGTCTATTAGAAAACTCCTTCATGTTTTTCTATTCTTTCATTTTTATGGTTTCAAACTCTCTTCTATGGTTTAATATCTCCATCTTCCTTGTTCTTTACGCCCTTTGAACTTCTCTTTAAGTTTGTCCCAAAATTCTTTTGCTGGATTCAGAATCTTGATAAACTCATCATCATGTGAAGCTATTTTTTTAGGGCAGGTGATATGCTTTCCTTAGTCACTTCTTCATTATATTGTGTAACCTTATCTGAGTTACTGCTAGATTGCTAGGTAGAGGGGATGGATTGTTGTCATTTTCTACCCCATCTCATGAACGCTGAGCTTTAAGACAAGTACTCGTTTATACAACCCATAAATCATAGTTTTCCTCTTAAAATTACAAGAGGTTGAAGCAAGGAGGAGCTGCCGGAAGCCATTTTTTCTAGTTAAGGGTTTCTCACTTGTTTTGATTCCTTACTTATTTTATTTCACTCACAGTCCCCTTGAGGTCAAGGAGCTCTTAAATAATTTGTTGGTTTTGAATGGCAAACAAATAACAACAGTTTAATATTCATTCATCAAAAGACTTATACAAACTATATAGAGCGAAAATAACATTTCCGATACAACTTGGCAACATATTGTTCTTGGAAACGAGAAAAGTAAAACAATTTAAACAAGCAACTTATCTAATGATGTTTTGCTTATCATCAGTACACTACACCAAAAGCTTCCTTAATTGTAGACATAACTTACATTAACTAAGGAAAAGACTCAACGCTAACACAAAGAGCTGCATGCTCCAAAGGGTCATCTTTGCTTGCTTCCTAACGTTATGTGCGCTACGACTTGACTACCATTATTTCAACGCCAATGTCCTCTTCTCCTTCGCTAAACCCAAACCACGTTCAGAAACCCTTCGATCTGACCCAGAAATCTTGTGATTTGACCCAAAAACCTTCTATATGACCTAGAAAAACCCATAAACCTTTTGATCTGATGTTAGTCCCCTTCGATCTTGGTTTGGTGGGTGTTAGCTAGCTTTTTCATAACGTGATGATGGGTGGGGTTTGGTTTTGAGAAAAAAGAAGAAATGCTTCATAGTACGAATGATTCGGTACAAAATACACAAGAATCGTCTTGTTCTGTTGTTTCCGCTTAAAACTATCTCAATATAGTTTTATGTTTTAATTAGGTATTAATCTTTTAAAAAGATCATAATGTTGCCTTTATTATATTGGTCGTGACTTTCGTCTCGTACCAAATAGAACTACTCAAGAAAGTTTAGATCTACAAAAAAAATCAGTTGATAATTTATTAAAAATATTTTATCTTGTATGATTAATATTGAAATATTTTGATTAAAATTAAATATTATCAAATTTTACATCCTTAGTAAGGGTAGATTTAACTTCACTAGTGATCTTGGTTTCTATGTTCAGAAGATTAAGTCGTGTAACATACTTGGAAAAAAACATTCATTGTATATAGTGGTCATATATATCTGACCTAATTAGTGATATCTCATAGTGTATTTTTTTCTGAACGAATTAATGTTTACTCAATTACATACATGCCCAATGGTAACATAAATTGGGAGCTTCTTGCACCGTGGCAAGATGGTTGTGTCAGTAATCACGACCTTTGTAACACCCTGATTTCGGTGGCGTCACTTTAGTAACCAAAAAGAAAACTAATGCGGAAAAAACGTGTATATTTTTTTTTCCGATAATAATTAAGACAAAACTGAATTAAATAAAACCCAAAAGCGAAAATCAATAAAGCTAATATACAATATATATTACAGTCCCCTCTGTAAGTAGCTAGCCTCGTCACGAGTAAACCTCCAGTGACGGGTAATGAGAAAAGTAGCGCCCGTAGGCAAAAGGTACAGACCAAAGTAGAGGTGAAGTGTCCGCAACACAAACCTCAAAAACGAGAATAAGTTAGCCCAATCGGCCTGAAACAAGACCTCCTAAGTCCAACCAACTCTCTGTGATTCCCGTAAAGAAACCACACAAAAAGCTATAGGTGGGAAACTACCCTGTCCCCAAAGAAACAAATGATGTTCAAAGCTAAGACTCTACTCCTATACTAATCCCATCTCTAGGAGCTCACACCAGCACTAAGACCTACATGCTAGCATGATCGTCGTCCGAATTCGAAATCCAGAACGACCTAGTCTATGTACATCCTCCGTCCTCCTCTCGCTACCGCGATGCGCTCCGGTTCCAGCTTCTCCCCTAGTTCCTCCCAAAGGGTGAACCATCATGAACTAGCCCGCCAAAGACATCTGACAATGGGCGTTTGTCCGCCAAAGCACACACAGAAGACGCGAGGGTCAACTCCAAAGAATTACGTAAATAATAGCACCAATAGATATAGATAAGAGAATAGCCACTTAGGCTTATAGCTAGGGATAACATCCTAGGGTTGCATATTCCACAATAACATAAACGACAATAATAACACTTAACATGTTCCAAATAGAATTAACAAGTAGCAATCACACTCAGCAACTAAGTCAGTATGCATGTTGCATGAAATGATATGCAAGTTAACCCAGTCAACCAACATGCAATCCGGAACGGAGGGGCATCAAACGGATCAATCCTAGCACCAGCAACGGTGGGACCATTTCTGCCCGCGTGCCTCTTACACCACACAAAGGTAGCCAGATCAGCCGTAACCCGTAGGTCTGCCATTTCGGTCTGCTACAAGAGTCGTCTACAAACGCTCTTACACGGCATTCCGGGTCTTATGACCATTTTGGAAACCGACGACATTTGGAATTCTCCGAGGTCCGGTATCACGCCGTGTATTAACCTCCTATGTATGCATGAATGCAATGTGATTAACCAAACAACGTCTCCGACCTCACTCGACACGTCGCCACGTGTTCTAGGTAAATTAATGTCTCTAAAAGCTTACCCTAAGGTAAAAGTCGATTCTGCGACAAAATACAATAATCATAAAATGAGTGCAACCACTCACAACAACTCTTCGAGTCATCAATGCTCTCACGAAGTCTCACGCTTCAGTGGAGTCTCACACATTCACAAAGTCTCACGCTTCAGTGAAGTTTCATGCTCTCACAAGGTCTCACGCCTCAGTGGAGTTCCATGCTTTTCACAAGGTCTCACGCCTCAGTGAAGATTCACGCTTTCACAAGGTCTCACGCCTCAGTGAAGCTCCATGCTGTTCACGAGGTCTCACGCCTCAGTGAAGATCCATGCTTTCCACAAGGTCTCACGCCTCAGTGGAGTATCCCGCATTCACAAGGTCTCACGCCTCAGTGAAGCTTCATGCTATTCACGAGGTCTCACGCCTCAGTGAAGATCCATGCTTTCCACAAGGTCTCACGCCTTAGTGGAGTATCACGCATTCACAAGGTCTCACGCCTCAGTGAAGCTTCTCGGCTCATCCCTTGGATGGCTAAACAAACTGCTCAACGAGCGAAGGAGTATCAACATACTCAGAACTTACCAATCTCCTCAACACTTGGATCCGACGACACTTCTCGTTTTCCAAAACTAAGATTTGCATCCGAAGCTTCCTTTTGAGTTTATTATCATTAATTGAAGATTTAGAGGTTGTTTAATGTCTTATGAGTTTTCTTTTCAAAATAATATCCTTTTAGTCTTATCGCAAAATCTTATAAGTTCTCGGGATCTCCAAATCCCCAAATGACTCCAGAGAATGTCTCGATCCATAAACATCATAACAAGGCCCGAATCTCATTCGTCCCATCAAACTTTCTCAAAACTCTCAAATTAAAATCGACATGACCTGCCCGCTATTCTCACCATTCAGAAACTCAGATTTCATTGCAAAAGCATAAATACTCAGCACAATCAATCAACATGTCATATATCAACATATTAAGCAATAACCACATAGCACTTAGCATATAAGGCATGCACCACACATCCTAAATTACCCACATAGCACGTAGCATGTAAGTCAATCATCAAAAACATTCAGTAGATGCATCATCTACATTGTCAGCCGAAGCCTCAGAAAACATTTTACCATTCAAACACAACAAGTGCATAAACAGTAAATCAAGTCGAAAGTATCGACCCTAGGCATTAACTAGAGATTCAGTGAGTAGCCCTCACCTGTAGATTCTCCAGGACGATCTCCTAACACTTGTTCACAATCAAAGGCTTGCTCCTCTGGGAATTCCTTAAAATCACCTTTAGAGCAAAACCACAGAAATACTATCAGAATCTATCGGAAACTCAGCAAACAATAGACACTAGGGTTACTCGAAGTAGTACATACTCCGAGGTACGATAATCTAGCGCGAAAGGACAAGTTTTCGGAAAAGGAAATTTTCCTCCTCCTCCCCCTATAGGCTCGGCCACTTTAGGTAATTAGGGGACTCGATTTTTCTTCGATCAAACTTGGTTCCTATGCTATCATTAGCCGTAACTAAGGGTATTCTGAACTCGGAAAAATTATCGGATCAAAAACTGTCGCAGGGGTATTTTGGTCATGATTTTTAACTTAGAATTTCAAAACTGAAATCCCAAAAACCAAATTTGACAGGGACGTCACCAACGACGTTTATGACAACTAATCCTACTAGCACTAAGCTAAGGCGATAGTTTTCAGCCTAAAGGTTGAAGCTTTACTCCAAAAATGGGTATTTAAGGCTAAAATTGATTCCGGCGGAAATCCGGCGACATAACGGAAAATCTAATCCGGCAGAAGTGATCTTGGGCATGTAGAGAAGATGTTTAGAATCAAAATGAAATATTCAGGATAGTTTTGCAAAAACCTCAAAACTATCAGCTCAGAAAAGTCTATAGAAAAGCTATGGAAAAAGCGATCAGAGGTAAGGATTAGCGACTATACCTCGAAACCTTGAAGTAGCAACTGATTGATCGACGATCAAGCAAGAATTGAACAAAAGCTCTTCTTCCTCCTCTCCTCTCAAACTCGCGGCCTCTTGGAAGAAAATGGGCAAGATTTTGTGATTTTTCTCTTCTTTCTTGCTATATATAGAGGTTGGCAAAACGCGGTAAAATGAAAGTTTCGCGAATCTGATTTTTCCGGCTTCATTCTCCATGAATTCTAAGATATGTTTTGGCGAAAGAATTCCAAAACTAAAAGGCTTAAATGCATTTGGTGCCCCTGATGTATTTCAAAAGTGCAAATGATAACCCTACTCTTTTTTTGTAAACGTTTGTACCCCCTTGTTTTGAGAAAGTACACCGAATGCCCCTCCGTCAGGTTGACGTTAAAATCCTAACGGAGGAGCTGACGTGGATATTACCCTCATTCACGCTCTCTCTCTTCTCACTCACTCGACATCTCTCTTTCTCTCTTCTTCTCCAAACCCATTTTCCTCTTCTTCTGATACAGCACCATGAATCATCACCCTCACCATGTTTCCCTCCTTCCTCTCACGCCAGCAACCACCGCGTGCCAGCCGCCACCACCGCGCCCTCCTCACGCGAGCCAGAGCACCACCACCTTCTCCCTCACGAACCAGCACCATCAAGCCATCATTTTCCTCTTCTTCTGATACAGCAGCAAGAATCATCACCCTCACCATGTTTCCCTCCTTCCTCTCACGCCAGCAACCACCGCGTGCCAGCCGCCACCACCGCTCCCTCCTCACGCGAGCCAGAGCACCACCACCTTCTCCCTCACGAACCAGCACCATCAAGCCATCATCTTCCTCTTTTCCTTACCTCTGGTTCAGATACGAGCACACCACCAACGTCCAGCACCACCGCGAGCACCATCATCACCAACATGATAAGAAACAACAGAGAAATAGAGGAGAAACCAAACCCTAGCCGCCACCTTCAACCTCCGATCTCCGGGGAACCACTCACCTTTTGGAGAAACCAACACCATGGCTAAACTCCCCTCATCATCCGCTTCAAAACCCCTCAATCAATTTGACGATCGGCCACCGTCACTCCGGCGACCGCCACCACCGCCACTGGCGTTTCTCCGGCGAGCTTTGTTCTGAGAAAGAAGACCAATTTCTTGAAGCCTTTGTCATTTTTCCTTTTTTTTTGTTTTTAGTTGATAAAATCCACGTGGCATTAGAGAAAATAAAGGAAAAAGTAAAAATAATATCCACGTCAGCTCCTCCGTTAGGATTTTAACGTCAACCTGACGGAGGGGCATTCGGTGTACTTTCTCAAAACAAAGGGGGTACAAACGTTTACAAAAAAAGAGTAGGGTTATCATTTGCACTTTTGAAATACATCAGGGGCACCAAATGCATTTAAGCCAAACTAAAATGAGGTCTCCTTGTATTTTTGGCAACTAATGCATAGTCGGTATAAAACTATTTTACCCGATAAGTTGCTTTTTGCATCGGATGTCGGAATGGAAAACTTCCTTCTGAAGAAAGATTGAAATCATCAAGAGAAATGGGTGTACGCGTGTGGAATATTCATTTGAAGCTCTGAAAGAAAAAGTCTTCATTGTCGGGTGATTCTAGGGTTTTGAAATACCAGGGTTTCGGTTTCGGCAAACTTCCGATGATTGGAATCGGACGTTCGTAGATTCTAGAGTTTCGCCTCGAAACGATTGTGATATATGGAAAAAGAGAAGTTCTAACCTTTCTCTGAAGATTTTTGGAATTAACTTCCGTCGTGCCTAAAAGTGAAAACTAGCTATATACTAGGGTTTCCGACCTAGGTTTAAGCGTGTAACGATCGTGCTATAACTTTTATCGACTTTGGTACAATCCTTAGACTTTTCCTGAACTTTCTCCTTCATAAATTTATTTCATTTGGTAACTCTAGTTCAGGTTTCCCTTCACGATCCATCAACCCTAATCATGAATAGGATTTTATTCCCTTAGCATAAGCTTAAAAACTTGGGTCTTACAACCTTGCCCTTATTAGCTGGGTCCCTGCTCACCTCTGATCTGTCTGTTGGCTCCAGACCATAATCAATCTCCGCAACTGGAGGAGAGTTCCACATCCTCATCCAGTTACTCGGGGTTATTCTCCGTTGGAGGAAGACTCCAAAACTTGAGGACCGCCTTCTTTGATAGATCATCATCCCCATCATCTTCCTTCTTGTCAAAGCACGGTTTTCCTTCTGAATTAAAAGTACCGGAGTATTTCATATCTACATCCTGGGTCTCTCCTTTCTCTGGCTCATTTTCCCTTCTTAGCGTCGGTCTTTTGCGACTTTCCAATCAACCATGTTGACTCAGAGTACTCAACCTTCATTCTACGAGCCATTTCCTCATTTGCCATCTTCGCTTCTGACTCCGTGTCATTTGACTCGAGGAACTTCTTGCAGAAAGACCATTTCTTGGTCTGTGCTCAAAGCAGTGACCCACTGGAGTCTTTGGTGGCTTGAAACTTTTGGGGTTACCTCTAGACTGAGCTTGACTCATCAACTGGCGGAGCTGGCTGCTCCACGGAACTAGTGGAAGCCGACCTATTTTGGATAGGAGCGGAGGGTCCCGGGCGGGAAGGCTGATGCAGCTCTTGGTTTACGCTTGCTTCTGAGCCAGCATCAGCCCCAGATGGATACATCAACGGTCAATTTTCGGTATAAGAGAAGGTTCCATCGGAACAATTTTCTATTTCTATTTCAGGATACCAGGTCCCTTTTTTTCATTTTTTTTTTTGAAAAAAAAAAAAGTGCGAGGGAACCCTAGTTTCCATCAAGCAGAAGCAAGACGAACCATCTTGAGGGAAGAGGGCAGTTTCCCTGATGGCTAGGAATGGCGCCGCGATGACTATCCGGAAGATTTTGAAAAGCTGCCAAGCAATCAAGCAATAAAAGAAGGCGAGCATCACAAATATGAGGAAATACCCAGTTAGTAGAGACAGATACTATAGTGGTAATCGATTGCCCTTTTACTACTCAAAATTTTCCCTGAATACTAGACGAAAAGATTTACAACATTTTTGAAAAAAAAAATCACGAATCTAAAATTTAGAATAAAACAAGTTTCGAGAGTCCCTTTCCTGTGCTCGCTTCCACTGTAAAAAGCAGTTTCCGGTTTTCTCCTATCAAGAAAACGGAATATAGTATTTCAATTAAAATATTTTTAAGTTACCAATAATTTTCTATAGACTGAATAATTGCTACACACAAGTATTGGGTACACATCGTAGTTCAACACTACTGTATAGTATGTTGATGGTCGGGCAAAGAATTAGTCTCATAGATATTGGCTTCGCTCAGAAAGAAAAAATAATATATAGCTAAAGGTTTAAGAATATACCAAATAAATTTTAGGCTTAATACATCAGAAGGCCCCTGGAATTGTAAAGGAAATCAAATCCAGGGCCTGCAAATTTTTTGCATCAAATTGGGTCCCTAGGAATTTTTTTTAATTCAATTAAGGACAAAGTGTGTCTGATGCTGAAGTGACTTCAATTTTAGCCTACTCATTTTTTCCACGTGACATTTTAAATTTTTTTAATTGAAAAAACTCTAAAACTTAATTTTTTAAATCCAACTCATATATTAAAGCATAAATAAAAAATAAAAACTTAATAAAAACCTAAATCTAATTAAAAAAACCTAATCTAATAAAATACCCTCTCCTCCTCATATAAAAAAACCTAACCTAACAAAATCTAATATAAAAAAACCTAATCATCTTCTGGAACCTTCCTCCTCCACTTTCTCCTAATCAAAATTCAATTGAACCCAAAATCCCTCATGTCCCTTTCCCCTACCTTGTAATGCTACTGAGGAAAAAAACTTAGATTGAAGCTCTGAGAGAGGAAGAAGATTCTGGGATGGAGGCTTTGAAACAAGAAATGCAGCAGCGCTGTGGTGGTGGTGTGATTTGTTGGGCTTGGCGGCGCTGGCGAGGACTTCAGAGGAGGCTTGCTTGACGGTCTCGGTGGATCCGGTGAGCATCTAGACGACTTGCTTGAAGGGAGGTGTCAGCTTGCACGAAGGTAGTCGGGTATGGGGTGGCGGATTCATATCTGGTGATGGGTTTCTGATGAAGGTACATAGTCGGGTATGGGGTGTCAGCTTGCATTGTTGCTGGTGCTGCTGCTGCTACTTGAGCTGCAAGGTGATGGGAGAAGGTGGTGGTGATGGTTGTTGTTTCTTGGGGATTTGGAATCCATGGTTGACTGGTTGTTGTTCTTGGTGATGGAGGAGGAAGGAGAGCTTGGTTTCTTGTCTGGGTTCAATTTGGGGATGGGAAAGATTTGTAATTGGGTTTAATTTGGGGATGAAAGGGTTTAATTAGGGATTGGTTATAATTAGATTATTAGGTTAGTTTATTATTTATATTATTAGATTGTTTAGTTAAGGATTATTAAATTAGGGTTTTTTTTAAGTTTTTAAATTTTTTTTCTGATTAAATAATTGAGTTGGAATTAAAAATTATTTTTTTAATTTTTTAATTAAAAAAAATTATAAAAGCCACGTGTAATTGTTGACTAGGACAAAATTGAGATCTGACAGCATTTGACCTTAATTGAATTAAAAAAAAAATTCCTAGGGACCCAATTTGATGCAAAAATAATTCAGGCCCTGAATTTAATTTCCTTTATAATTATAGGGATCTTCTGATGTATTAAACCTAAATTTTAACATAATTGTTGTGTATAAAGCGTAGCAAGTAAGAGAGAAAGGAGAAGAGAGATATGAGAAATAGTATGATGGGGATCCTCTGCTAAGTGCAGACTCCCTTGTATTTATATTATTAGGTTTAGAGTGATGAACAAGTATACATGTGGGCCTGACCCATGGACTCTTAACTATGATGGGCATCCAAATATTCATAACACTCCCCCTTGGATGACCATCCCTTAAGAATGTGCCTCATTAAAACCTTACTAGGAAAAACCCAGTGTGGGATAAAAACCTAGTGAAGGAAAAAGAGTACATCATTCTATAGTTCGTCTTTGTACATTGCCTCATTAAAAACCCTACCATGTAAAACCCAATGGGAAAAAAACATGGTTAAGGAAAAAAGAGTGCAATGCATTTTAATTGAGATCTTTGAGCCGACGAACTCTCATATTCCGCACAAGCTTTTCAAATGTTGTAGTTGGAAGAGTCTTCGTAAATAAGTTTTCCAAATTATCTCTTGAACGAACTTGTTGGATGTCTATGTCACCATTCTTTTGTAGATCATGAGTGAAGAAGAGCCTCGGTGATCTTTGCTTTGTCCATCTCCCATGATGTATCCTTCTTTTGATTGAGTAGTGCATGTAGTATTATCTTCATATACAGTTGTTGGCGGCATCTTTCAAGAGGACAAATCACCAATATCAAGTACGCATTGAATCACGAATCTCAGCCAAACGTATTCTCGTCTTGCATCATGTAATGCTAATATTCCTGCAAGGTTAGCTGAGGTGGCTATCATAGTTTCTTTCACAGGTCTCTATGAAATGGTTGTTCCTCCACATGTAAACAAGTAACCTGTTTGAGATATTTAGACAAATATTCAGCTTCTGCATAACCAATTAGATTAAGCTTGGACATAAAGGAAAAAAATAAACTCATATCTAATGTGCCTTTAAGATAACGAAACACTTGTTTTCCATTCCAATGTCTTTGTGTAGGTGAAGAACTATATCTTGCTAATAAGTTAATAGCAAATGATATATCAAGTCGAGTATGACTAGCAAGATACAATAATGCTTTGATAGCACTAAGATATGGTACTTCAGGATCAAGTAATTCTTCATTCTTTTCTCAAGGTCTAAAATGATCTTTATTTACATTTAATGACCTTAAAATCAATAGAGTACAAAGTGGACATGATTTTTCCATATAGAATCCTTTTAGTACCTTTGCAATATAAGTCCTTTGGTACATAAATACCTCATCCTTTAGATACTCAATTGATAAGGCTAGACAAAAGTTTCATTCTCAACTCTTTTATCTCAAATTTTTTCTTTAGCAAATCTACAGCTTTTGTGAGCTCTTCTAGAGTCTCAATAAATCATTGTCATAAACATTAATTATGACATAAACAATCTCATATCTCATCATAAATATGCATGATTTTGTTGGGTCATTTTGTGACTGTCCTTAAGAAAATAATCATCTAGATTGCCTCAATCTAGTAATTTGTTCATTGTTGAGAACATGAATTGTGTGCTTTAGGCATCTTACAATCTTCAAGGAGTTTTATAGAGATATCAATCTCAAGTGAGCCATACCAATAAGTTGTAACTCCAAGTATCCACCACGATTGTCACTTGTTTGTCTTAAATATGACAACATTATTTCACTTTACTACAAAGACTCTTTAAGCCTTATCGTCTTTATACCTTTAGGGTATAGATATGAGGTCCAAAGACCCTTAAATTCAGCAAATGAATTGCTTCTTTCTATTTATGGCCAATCACACCCATTCATTTTCGGGTTCAAGATTCTCGCACATATTTCTAATATTGAGCGCTACTTCATCATGTCGACAATTCTTCATGTTCTTGGTTCCTTGTGTTAACTTGTAGAGACATAATCATATGAGATCTCTTAAATAAATAATTACAAGTACCTCAACCTCTTCAGGAGGAATAAACATTTTTGTAGTCTCTACACTTTTCAAGATAGTTTGCCTCCTCAACAAGACCATCATCCTTGTCTAGGATATATATTTTTGAACCAAGTTTTAGGCATGCCTTAACCTAATAATAATGACAAATTTTCCAACTGGCATATCAAGTTAGAGAAGGGTATTTGCAGCATATAAGGAATTTAATAATTCCTTTTAGGTCAGAGAATGCATCTTTTAAACTTCTGGTTCATAGTGCGAATATACATATGCATTCTTTACAAATTTTCAGAGCTGCTTAATTTCCTCTCCCCCCAATGATGAGAAACAACAAGTAAGATATAGAATATATATCGGTACTGGCTCAAATTGATTACATAATCTCAGCTTTCCTTGTGGTCCCACCTTAGTGCGTTGTGGTGGAGCGATTCAAAATATATAACGCACATTGAAAATTCTTAGATGAGAGATATTAGGTTCCTGACCATGAACCGATTGCAATGGGGAGAATTCTAATGAATTGTTGGCTTGATGCGTGTCAATGCTGCTAATTGCAATATCACATGTCCATAAATAAGGATATTTGTTCTCATATGTAATTGTCTAGCTATAAATATGAGGCATTTAATTAAACAAATCAGCTAGATAATTTGAATACGAACATGTGCAACTAGATATTCAAAATCATGTCATTTACCAACTTGATCAAGGTTGGAATTTTCACTCTATCAATATTGAGAGTTGATGACATATATTTGGTCATTTAGTCGATGCATCGATAAATTTATGAAATACTTAAATGACCCATAAAAAGAGTGAATACGTCCACGTGTATCGCATCTAATATACTCAAGAGTATGCGGGATTCAAACCCATATATTTTACCAATTATTAATTGGTAATGAGAACAAGATATAAGAATTCATTATATGGAAGAATCTTTAGGTTCTTCGATGGGTACTCATATGAATTCATATACTTTCGCATCATAAGACTTGGGATGGTCTAACCGGTCATGCATGCCAATCACATTCAATTTGTTCCATATATAGAACTTTAGCATTCAAAATAATACTTCAATGTTTGAAGTAAAATTTTCTGACATTTTAAATCCTTCAAGGATTTTCATATTTTCAACCCATAGTTTATCGTTACATCAATTAGATGTAAATAAAGTCCTTCAAGACTTTCAAATTAATAAGGAATATGTGTACATGTCAATTGTGTCACAAGATGAGTATTACATCTCATAATTTCCTTTAACTCATATCCATCGCATGGAAAACGCAATAGATTTGACATATTTACATGTCTGGATTACTACCGATCCAAAGCAATATCTAACAACAGTTTTTATATTGCTCCTTATCTTTGTATACTTTGATACCAATTTAGGGGAAGATAAAGGGAGCAGAAAGCATGAGATCATGCGCCAATGTGAGACTCTAACTCACACTTCAATTCTCAACATTTCTCCCCCTAAGTGTGAGTCACAACCATATTATTATGCTCCCCCTCAACAAACTATTAGCAATTGCACTGCAATTCGCTTCATCACCGTGTCAATAGGACATGTTGTCTGACCATCACATTGTGTCAAGAAGACTTTCGAAATGAGGAGTCATTATCATGGTCACATCAACCATTAATTCAAATACCATTTTTAGGATTGCAACCGCATCTGAGGTTGTTTCTTCAAAAGAAAATATAAGATTATTGATCAATAGATCTTTTCAAGAGTGTCAATGATCAATTTTAAGATATTGCTTTGAAATTTCATAGGCTTCTTCTAGAGAGCCACCACAAAAGTTTCATTTCATGAAACAATATCATATATGCCATTGGATGTCCTTCAGGGACATTTGACCATGCGTTGATCTAAATGATCACAACTTTTGCGATGTTTGTTGAAATATTCACTTCAGGAAATATCACAATCCTTCCTTAATATAGCTACTTCTGTAGCTTACATGATAGACACGTGTCTTTCAATCAACTTGATCATTTATAATGATAACGATATATTTCTTCAGAAACTATAATGTATTGACGAAAGACTATAAGGTCTTCTTCTTTTGTTTATTTCAAACAACTAAGTTTGTTTAAATATTTTTTTAACATACAAAAAGGAAGTTCAAATACATGTAAATAAATTTGTTTGTCATAAATAATGAAAATAATTTTATAACAAACTCATATAATTATTCCAAAATATACTCTCTTCATGATCTCATAAATATTTACACATTAAAAAAAACTTATAAGATTTAAAATCAATAAGTACCTTCCATTTTTTTCTAATTACCTTCCAATTCTAATTCTATCAAGAGTCGCAATTAAATTAATGTTACATTTGCTCTTTTTCATAATATCAATAACCCCAAAATCAAAAAACTAATTATAAAAGTAAATTGATATTACATCTACTATCGTGAAGTGCACAAAGAATCAATTTTTTTTCCTCATATATATAAATATCTTTTAAAAAAAAATAGATTAGGGTCAAATCAGATTTTTTTTTCTCTATTGTTAAATCAATTAGGAGATATTTCGTATCTTTAATTTTATAATTGCATTTTTAAAAGGAACTAACAAAAAGATACAGACTTAGTGTTTCCATTTTTTTATATATAAAAATACGGAATATACTATATTTATTAATTTTAAAGTGATCTATTGAATTTAATAAAAAAGATATTACAAATTAACTAAATGAATTATCATAAAAGGATTTATGTAACAAAATCATATAAAAAAATAGTCAATTCAATAAAGAGATCTTTTACCAAAATAAAGAGATCAATTCAATTTAAATAACTAAAATATAGTATATTTTATGACTCTTTTCTTGATCTCTTCCCGTTATTTTAATATGATGTATCTTATGAACTTTCTTTACCTCTTCCACTTCTGGTGGAAAGATTCAATAATATTCCCTTCACATCAAGAAAGGAATGAAGAATGATCAATACAATTCGAATATGATTCAATAATATTCATGTTATGGTACTTCTGAACTCATAACTCAAAGAGAATATATCTCAATGCAATTCGGATATGATCTTTATGAATCTTCAGGATTCATATTTTAGATAATCAACTACGGTACTTCCAGACTCTCGTAGGTTATGAATCTTCAAGATTCATATATTTTTCCAATGAGGTTATGAATCTCCCGGATTCATATTTTAAATAGGTTATGAATCTTATGGATTCATATATTTTTCTCAAAATAATTCAATTACAGTACTTCTGGACTGTATGACTATGAATCTTCAGGATTCATGCAAAAATAATTCAATACAGTGCTTCTGGACTGTAAGGCTATGAATCTTCAGGATTCATGCAAAAATAATTAAATTACAGTGCTTCTGGACTGTAAGGCTATGAATCTTCAGGATTCATGCAAAAATAATTCAATTATTGGACTGTAATGCTATGAATCTTCGAGATTCATATTTATTTCTATGGTACTTCTAAACTCATAGATAAATGATTCAAAGAAGAAGGGGAAGAAAGAAGAAGGAAAAAAAAATTTTAAAATTATAACCTTCCACATGGATGTGGTACTTACTCTGGAAGTGGTACTTACTCTTTCACTTAGAAATTAGAAATTTTATGGAGAGACTATCGTGCTGATAACGTGTTGTATATAAAGCGTAGCAAGTAAGAGAGAAAGGAGAAGAGAGATATGAGAAGTAGTCTGATGGGGATCCGCTGCTAGGTGCAGACTCCCTTATTAGGTTTAGAGTGATGAACAAGTATACATGTGGGTCTGACCCATGGACTCTTAACTATGATGAGCATCCAAATATCCATAACAATAATGAACTTTTAAACTAACAAAATAAAAGTTCCAAGAGTGAATTGAAAACAACAACAGGGAAAGGACGGAGATGGACTTTGGTGCGGTGGAGGAATTTCAACTTCCATGTGAATACTCAAACTTTTATTTAATATATTTTGCAATGTTAACGCAGCCTACTGCGAACTCTAATGGGTCAGAGTTTCTAGATTTAGACTCCACTTGATCTCTATTCACTATATAATTAATGCTCTAACAATCTTCTAAACTTGAGACAAAGATATCGAAGACATCTAAACATGACGAGATGTATCAACCTCAAAACATGTCTTTTCAACTTGATTATCTTCACCATATTTGTTATCACCTATGGTGGGAGATTAAATCAAAATCCTGAGTTTAAAGTGAAAGCAGTTAATCTGGGTGGTTGGCTGGTTACTGAAGGTTGGATGAAACCTTCTCTCTTCGATGGAATTCCAAATAAAGACTTCTTGGTCAGTGAAATATCTATAGGCTATAGCCAACAATATTTGCATTTCAATTAATTTATGGGTTCTTATTTTCATGGCCCTCTTCATACATGATCATTTTTTGTATAGGATGGAACTGGTCTTCAATTCAAGTCTGTTACAACAGGGAAGTATCTCTGTGCAGAGTCTGGAGGAGGAACTATCCTTGTTGCAAATCGCTCAAGTGCTTCGGGTTGGGAAACATTTTCAGTGAGTGACTTTTTATTCATCAATTGAAACTGATTTAGTTTGTGTTAAAAAATTGATGTTGCATGTTTCATTTTGTGTAGTTGTGGAGGATAAATGAGAATACTTTCAGATTCAGGGTATTCAACAAACAGTTTGTGGGGTTAGATGGGATTAACGTGGTTGCTGTGACAAACACTTCCACTGATTCTGCAACTTTTCATGTCATTAAGGAAAGTGGCAACTCAAGCCTTGTTCGCATCAAAGCATCAAATGGATACTTCTTGCAGGTAAATCCTCTGCATTTTGCCTTTTTCTTTAGTGTTTATTTTTTTTGATAATGTTCTTTAGTGTTTATTGTAAGTTGACGCACAAACCAGTGATATTTTAATGTTTATTATAAGTTGAAAATGATCCCTTCAAAATTTTCAGCAAATGTGACCAATAAGGATTAAATTATATACCACTTGGTTGTATAGAAAATGCTCCCCCAGTACACAATCAGCAAATGAAAATAGCTTATAAGAAAATGCTCCCCGTAAATAATGGATCTATTAATTATCCCACATGTGCATAATATCGATAAACATGCATATTTTCATAGGATGTCATTTTTAACCATTAATAAGAGAGCTCTTTGCAACCAACTTAGATGGACACAACTAGTCACGAATAGATTCTGGTTTAACTTTCACATTTTCATGGATCCAAAATTTAAACTTCTGCGTCGAGTTGAATGTCAATTGGACGAATAATCATCTCTTCACACCTTACTTTTGAGGTGTGTAGAGGTGGAGGAAGAGAGCGATAAAAAGAAAGAAGAGAGAAAATAAAGATGTGATAGATAATTTGATTGATAAATAAAAGAAAAATAAATGAAAATAAAGGTGGAAAAAAAAGTGGAAAAATATGTATATATCATAACTCAATGACATTTCTCTAGCTAGAAGATCCTTTTACACCACTACCTAAAAGTAAACCTAAGCTAGACAAACAACATGTCACTCACACCCTACCTAATTGTCTAAAGATGTTTTATCTCTATTCTACCATTTTTTTTTAATAAAAAATATGAGGACAAATCCGTCTAACCTTAATTTGGAAGAATGTGTCTAACAAGGATTGATTACATTATATACCACTACTCCTTGTTGTATCAATAATGTTACTTACACACCTCTCATTTGAGGTGGAAGAGGTGGAATGAAGAGAGAGATAGGAAGAAAAGAAAAAGTAAGAGAGAAAAAGTATGAGATGTGATAGATGATAAGATGAGAGATAGAAACAAAAAGAGGTGGAAATGAAGTGTTTAAAAAATGAGATGTGTGTATACATCATTACTCCTTGTTGTATAGATTCTTAAATCTTTGTCATTAATCATTTGTTCTGAACCTTAAATTGTGAAGCACGTGAGTATTATTTTTTTTACCTAAGTATTGATTGGGTGGAATTAATTTATAGGCAAAAACAGAGGTTCTAGTAACTGCTGATGTATCAGAGGTCAGGGGATGGGGAGAAGACGACCCAACTGTTTTTGATATGAATATCGCTGAAAAGTTGCAAGGAGAATTCCAAGTCACAAATGGTTATGGACCCATAAAAGCAAAACAAGTTATGAAGGTAACATTAAATAAATGAATTGACTTATTGACATGACCCAAAAATTGATAGACCACTTGAAATTGAAAACTAGCTGCAAGCTTAATTATTGATTTATCACCTCATTTCAACCTTCGGGTTCACATATGAGATTAAGACTTGTATATGATACAAGTGGGAACCTATTTTTGGATGGAGTTATCTAAATGACTAATATGATAATTTTATTTAATACTAATGAATTAATATAATTATTTGTAAATAATAAATATTTTAAATTAACTTATCTTAAATATTATTGGTCTACTAGTCATGAGTAAAATTATCCACATTGGATCATATTTTTTGATACTAATGGATCGAGTGAAACCTGTACAACTTTTATTTGAAATTTTAATAAGAGTTTGATTTTGCTTGTATCTCAAAATAAATGTTAATGTCTTGGAATAGTGTCAACATGAATTCAAATATAACCGAAATCCTCTATCTAGCATGTTGTTATGTGAATGCTTGATGGTGTGACTTTTCTCAGGAACATTGGAGCACTTTTATTGTGGAAAAAGATTTCAAATTCATAGCAAGTAATGGATTAAATGCTGTCAGAATTCCGGTTGGTTGGTGGATAGCAAGTGATCCAACTCCACCTTCTCCTTATGTTGGGGGTTCCTTGAACGCACTAGACAATGCCTTTATGTGGGCAAAGTGAGTTCAGAACCTTAATAAATTCCTTTGTCTAGTATTTATATGGCTTTAACTAGATTCTAAACCGAAGATGGTGTGGTTCATAATGATTACTTAAATGATAACAATGGGATTATTGGTCAACTTGCAGAAAATATGGATTGAAAATCATCATTGATCTTCATGCTGCACTTGGTTCTCAAAATGGCTATGAGCACAGTTCTTCAAGAGATGGTTCTCAGGAATGGGGAGTAACAGATGAAACCATCCAACAGACAGTTCGAATTATAGGCTTCTTAACTTCCAGGTTTTTATTGCATATGGAGAACTTCTTTCATGTTTTAAATATAAATGGTAGCCTGATGTTTTTAAATTGTGGTTGGGAGGATAACAGTTGTTGTTGCGTCAAAATTCTTAAAATTGGGGTAAAATGCGACAAGTGCATTCATAGTTATAGTTGAAAGGACTTGAAAAACTTTGATATCAAGATTGCAGTTGCAAACCACAATTTATATTCATTGGTATTTGGATTATATAATCAATTTTATATTGTTATGCATTGTATATAGGTATGCAAAAAGCCCTTGTCTTTATGCAGTTGAACTCTTAAATGAGCCTCGCTCACCTGGTGCAACACTAGAAAGTTTAAATAAGTACTACAAGGCTGGTTATCAAGCAGTGCGCAAGCACTCCTCCTCAGCTTATGTGGTGTTATCAAATAGGCTAAGTTCGCCAAACCCTAAAGAATTCTTCCCTGTTGCCAATGGCCTCAGGCGATCAGTGATTGATGTCCACTACTACAGTGTTTTCGACGATTTATTTACCGACATGACTGTTCAACAAAACATTGATTACATATACACCAACCGTTCATCTGATTTGAATTTTGTTACAACTGCAAATGGTCCTCTGGTATTTGTCGGTGAGTCTTCAAAAACCCTTCTTTATCCCTTATGAATATAGATTGATTTTTGCAGTCATTTTACAATAATGCTTATCATTTCAGTGATAATCTAAATCTAATCAATCAAGCGAGATAATTTTATGAATCATCTGATTAAAAAGATGCAAATACGTAATTTATCAACCGTGAACATTGATTTAGTATACTTTTCCAACAATAGAATACATAATAGCTTAAATGTATTAAAGATGTTTTACTTCATGAAATTAAATTATAAAAGCTTATGCTCTTATATGTAATTGATTTTTTTGTCACCACAACAAATCAAATGATAACTGTGGATTTTATTTTAGAATTTTTTGTTATTCATTTATGTATTTTAGAATTTATGTTATTGATTATTTTAATTAACATTAATTTCAATTCAAGGTGAATGGGTTGCTGAGTGGAAAATTAAGAATGCTACAAAAGAAGATTTCCAAAGATTCTCCAAGGCCCAGTTAGATGTTTTTGGGCGAGCAACGTTTGGATGGGCCTACTGGGCTTTTAAAAATTCTGACAACTACAAGCATTGGAGTCTGGAGTGGATGATCAATAATGGTTACATCAAGCTTTAAATAGTTGTTAATCAAACAAAAACGAACTTTAGAAAGTTTCCTCTTGCTTTTTTGGATATTTTGTGTAATTTTTTGGAACCCTCATCTTTTTTCAATTTAGTGCTACTCTTTTTTATCTAACTAAGGCTTAAATCTGTGATTATTTAAAAAGAAATTTTTAGAACTTAATCTTTATGAAATCACTATTTGATCAAATGAATACCAAAAGATGGGTTGATTCAATTTTCTCTACAAATTCTTTCAAAAAAAAAAGAACTTAAGCTTGGATCACATATGTCCCAACAATATAATTTAAAGTACTCAAATTAATGATTGTATAATGTGTCTTCTGGTTCTTCCATAGTGAGTTGTGGTTTTAGTGAAGGTTGTCCTTAAGAAGTTAGCTAAAACATGTTGAAGGATACTGCTCTGGTTGGTCCGAAGGACCACACGATCCATCATCGTCCTGGTTGGTCAAAATGACTACACTACCAAGTGACCGTCAAGCTGATCAGCTACGACGACCAAACACTGAATTTCCACTTTTTGACTAAATGACTACACTATTAAGTGATTGTCAAACAAATAGAATAGAAGATCAAGTTCACCTAAGTTAGGTCGATATCTCAAATACTGGCTACTAAATGGTTTGGCAAATGTAAACACTTCTATCATTGTTTACTCCAACCACTAAATACACATGTTTAATCACATTGTTAGCTAAGCATGACTAATATTGCTCTTATAGACTTAGAAAATTCTCTTTCTAATCCAAAGCTGACTTTGGCATTAGAGTGTCTTTGGCAAGCACATGCTCTCTCAGTCGTGCACACCATATACACCCTAGGCTTGACCTGAGAATTATATTGCTGAGATTTTGAAAGAATCGTATATGTAAAATCATGTAAATCAATTCTTATTACCATGGTTTCAACACGTCGCAAGCAGCACTCTCATGGAGATTCAACTCCAATTCAGCAAGAGGATCTCGAATGCCACACAATCAAAACTAAAAGAAGATCAGACTCTTCTCACCAAGAGGAGATTTGGAATCATATCATGCTTCACATACACATAGAGAAGAAGATCCTCAAGTTTCTTGTTTCTATGTTGAGAAATATGTTCTTTATGAACGAAAAAGAATCACAGGAAATCAAAAGTTGTTGAGTATAGTCATGCAAGAACAATGACTCATCACCCCTAGTAAAAACATATATTATCATGGTTGAGTATAGTCATGCATGCAACCAGTACAAGAAACACGTATCGATGACTTTTCTGGTCGTAGGTATTGGGCTCCTTGCTAATTTTTTACATACGGATTTAAAAATCTTCAGTAAATTACCGCGTGGCTTAGGCCGTCGGTGATTTAGTGAGACTGTCGGTGACTACCGTAAGAATGAAACAAAAAAAAAATCTTAATAAAAATTTAATGATCATGCATAAACGTCATCATCATAGTCTAGTCCATAAATTTCATAAGTGGAATCCAAATCATCATCAAAACTAAAGTGAAGGAGAAACTAAAGTACAATATAGAAGTAGCACCTGAAGTGTTTGGAAGCGTGATTGCCTTAGATAAGCACTAAAACAAAGAAAATACCAAATGAATTAATATTTCACTACTCAATCAAAGGTGAGTTGGAAGTATACAAGAATCCTAACACCTGTGCCATGAGCGCACCAAAACTAACTTTTTAGTATCTATACACAATCCTCTTTACTTTATCATATATTAATTTCCCAGCGAGGAGTAAACTAGCATATTATTGCTACGGTTAAATACTCCACATTAGAATGAAGCATATGAAGAGAAAGCACAATTATAAATTTGTATTATGAACTACATAAATAAAAATAACGGGTTCAAATCCTAACCTGCATCACAACCTCAAGAGAGAAGAATTAGCTACTCATATTACAATAGTAAAGTAAATAAATCCTGATAGTTTCTAAACCAGGGACCTAGCTTCACTGCTTTAGCCTCTCTTCTTTTCCTCTAGAGAAAGTCACCTTCTTTGTGTTTTGCTCTAACTCACACAACGTATCACTCTTCCTTTTATCCTTCACACCCGGTCACTATGCGCAACACCTATGTTAAAGACGAGACTTCTTGTTGCGTGAAATGGCAGCACTATTGTGATTCAAGAAGCACGACCATGGCTTCTTTACATGTCTTCAACCACAGGCAAGCAAGGGGATGCACAGTCGTGGAGCTTCTCAGGGTAATGTCAGTAAATTAGTCCCTTCTCAGGGTTCGAACCCTAGATCCTTCACATTTTATTCCTCCTGACCCTTGTGTCCCCTAGCTCAAACCACTTGAGCTAACCCTCAGTGACCTGCAACTTTGAAATTATAGCTTCTGGTTTTGGAAATTACTCCCTACATTCCACAACGATTGTTATTTTAGGCTTTGTTTGATTGCAGTTTTAGTTTTGAAAACAGTTTTCAGAAGTAATTTTTATAAACAGTTTTCATAAGAAGAACACAGTTTGAATGACATGTTTTACAACATTTAGAAAACTGTTATTTGAAAACTAAAAACAGAAACTGAAAACATCTTTTAGATGTTTTTGTTTTTTAGTTTTAAAAACTGAAAATGAGAACGGTTTTCAAAAACAGTTTTTGAAAACAGGTGGTATCAAACATGTTTTTCATATTTTTAAAATTGTAATATGTTTTGAAAACTACAAGCAAACATACCCTTAGTCTTCATATTTTTCAAAATGTTTGTTACTTTATAAAATCAAGATATTTTTTTTCACCTATATCTTCATTTAATAAATTTCTCTCATTATCACCTTTTATAACCAATCACATGCGAGTTCTTCTTCCTCATCATTCTTCGTCTGCAATCTCGTTGCTAGGCACTGCTTCAATTTCGTTCTACTTCTCCGTCGTGGGGCACTGCTTTTCTTTCCTCTTCCATGACAACGACACTTCTTTCCACTTCTATTTGTGTTTCATGAGGTGTTTGGGGGTTTTACTTTGGGGATCTAATTTGGGTTAGGTTAATTGAATTAGTGTTAGGTTTGTGTTAATTGAGGATAAGTTGGGTGGAAAATATAATTTTAAATAAAAGAGAAAAAAATCCAACTAAACTTCATTAAATACGTTGCACAACCACATAGGACCGGTGAAGACATTTGGCAAGATCACCGGACCGCCACTTCCAACAAGGACCAAAACAAAGTAATTTCTAAAACAATAGGAACTATCATCAAACTTTGCTTTAACCTAGGGACGGATGCATGTTGTTTAATAGGGTCAAATGCCCCCCATGTTTTTCATAAAAGTTAATAAAAATATAGTAAAATTTTTAGGTATTAAGTATTATACTGTCTAGTAACTAATAATGCCCCCACTAAATAAATGGAAGTATAATACTTAGTGATCTTTTGCCCACACAGCCATACATTTCGAAATTTGCGTCCCACCCACCCACGTTCATTTAGCTTCTTATGTTTTTAGTTTAACAAGTTAATTACTCAATTTTTTGAAAACCTTAAAATCTGACACCCTCTTATACAATGCTTCATCTTCTTAAACGATGCTTATGTTGTTTTCTTCTTTCCCCTCCTCTCTTTCTTCTCACCTTTCTAAATTCTAAAAAATATATAATGTTTTAAAGAGAGGTGTTGAAGTACAAATGTGAAGAAAAAAATGTGGATGAAATAAGTCTCACATTAGAAAGATATATAAACAAGAGTTGAGTAATTTATAAGTGGAATGACTCATTACTTTAAGGTTTTGTGGTGAGTATATTTATAAGTTGATATCCATATCACTTATTCCATTAGAATAATGTGTTTGGTAAAATCCCAGACTCTCTCTTTAGCCATTAGACTATGAAAAGTCTCATGTTTCGCTGCGCCACTCTAACTGTAATATCAATGCTTATGACATAGAAATCCATTATAAGTGTGAGAAGAGTTTTGCAACCACAACAGAAAATTTCTGGAGCCGTCACTACTTTAACCTGAAGATTTTATTACTATTACTGCTAACTATATACTTCCAAAAAATTTGTGGGTTCCGCCTCAATTGATCATTTAGGAGTGATAAGTTTTCTTCATCAGCCCCTCAAAAAGAAAAAGAAAAAATTTCACATATATAAAACTATAAATGGGTCGTCTGAGGAGCCCTGGATCAACATCCAAGACATCTAAAGATGACGTTGAGCTGTATCAACCTCAAAATATAGTTGCTTAACTTGGTCACCATTTGTAGTTTGGTTTCCTTGTCTATTGGAAGAGCAAATCCTGAGTTTCGAGTGAGAGCAGTTAATCTTGGTGGTTGGTTGGTTACTGAAGGTTGGATGAAACCTTCTCTGTTTGATGGAATTCCAAATAAGGATTTCTTGGTCAGTTCATATCTATGCAAAATCAAATTACATTTCAATTAAATTTATTTATGGTTTCTTAATTTTTTGTAGGATGGAACAGGTCTTCAATTCAAGTCTGTGAAAACAGGGAAATATCTCTGTGCAGAGTCTGGTGGAGGAACAAACCTTGTTGCAAACAGCACCGTTGCTTCTGGTTAGGAAACATTTACAATGAGTGTAGTTTTAGTAGTAATCAATTGAAACTAATTTGTGTTCTAAGTGATGTTGGATGTTTCATTTTGATGATGTTCTCTGTAATTTTGTAGCTGTGGAGGATAAATGAGGTAACATTCAGATTCACGGTGTTCAACAAACAGTTTGTGGGGTTAGATGGGATCAATGCGGTTGCTGTGGCTGATAGAATAGAATATTCTTGTATTAATTCTCATGTAATTATGTCTATAATTAGGGTTTAGTTTTTATTAGGGGTGTACAAGACCCAGCCCTACCCGCCAACCCGTCCTGGCCCAAGCCTTTAGGGCCGGGTTGAACCCGGCCCGATCATTAAAAGAGACCGGGTTCGGGTTGATCTTTGAGTTACCCGACTTCGGGTAGGGTCGGGTTCGGGTTGACACTCGGGTCACCCGGCCCGTCCCACATATATATTTTATAAAATTTTAATTTGTTATAATGATTAAAATGTGATACATGGTGCTCAAATTTATCTTACCATGTAGATGAGATTAAAATGTCTAACATCTACCTTATGAATTAAATAAACGTTTGTCAAACTATGCACACTTTCCTGTTCTAACAAGAGAAAATCATGTGTGTGTATTATGCATATGTGAGACAGGTGAAGAAATGATCAAACAAAATGTAAACCTCAAGTGCAATAGATTATGAAAGAATTGGATCTTTTCAAGTTATTTCATCCAAAAAATAGTTCCAACTTATAACTCTTTTAATATGTTATTATCTTTAAATTTTACAATTAGTATCAAATAGTCTTAAACTTATTGTCCCTCGGGCCAACCCGGTCCCGTCCTACATAGACCCGTCCTAAATTGGACCCGCATAATGTCGGGTTGCTTCGGGTCTAGGGACGGGTTATGGTCTATGAATTGGTCCGATCAATATTTAGGGCCGGGTTAGGGTTAACCAAAACCCGTCCCAACCCGTCCCTTGCACACCCCTAGTTTTTATTAATAGTCAACAATGTACTTGTATAAATAGGGTGTTTACCCATCAATAATATTCATGGAAAACATTTACTTCATGGTATCATTGAGCAGGTTCAGATCCTTTCCTATCTGACCTAATTCTTTACTGTTATTTTATTTCCTTTTTCTCCTTCCTTACTCAAAAGTCGTCGCCGCCTATCTCTCATAGTGCAGCCGCCGCCGCTAGTCCACCCGCGCCACCTCCGTCGCGCCGCCGGTCCTAGCCAGCCACCGCGCTCCTCCCAGCAGCACTGTCGCTCATCTCCGTTCGTCCCCAACGAACAACTGCAGCACCACGGGTTTCGTTCCCAAACGAACCTGTACAACCGCCTCTCCTCGCGATCCGCACACCTCAGGCAGCCCCCAACCGCGCCTGCCCCGTCGCCGACCGCCACCGGCTCGCGCGCGCGCCACCCGTCGGTCAGAACGGCCAGCGCCGCCGCCGCCCCTAGGGTTTGCAACATCCATTTCAACCCGCGGCCCAGGACCCGACCCGCGTCCTCCAATTGCCCTATTTCTTTTATTATAATTATTTTTAATTCCTTTTCGGTTCGCCAACAACCGGTTTGACCAGACCAGACCGGCTCAACCCAACCCGGTACAACCGCTCCATCCAGAAACTTAAAAAAAAAAATTATTATTTTTATTTTATTGTTATGTTTTGCAGTTTCTATGGCTACCTCCGACTCGACCACTAGCTCTCCAACCGACGATACCACTATGAAACATATCTCTGATCTGTTGCGCAATGTTGGTGCCCCCGTTAGTGACCATCGTCTTGTTCTCCAGTTGGTCTCTGGTCTCACTGAGCCTTTCCGTGGTGTTGCCACTCTGATCCGTCAGAGTGAGCCTTTGTCTCCTTTCCTCAAGGTCCGTTCCATGCTGATTCTAGAGGAATCTGGTCTCGCCAAGATGTCAGGCCCTGCCTCTCAGACTGCTTTGCACACTGCTGCTTCTCATCCACGGGACTCTGATGACTCTTCTCAGCAGCGCACCACCAACCGCTGCAATCAGGGACACTCTTCCTACCGTTCTGGGTCAGGGCAAAATCGTAACTATCAGGGTAGTTCTGGTAAACCTAAAAAGAAAGGTGGCTCCCGCTATACTTGATCATCTGGCTCCTCTGGTTCCCCTGCTACAACGCCTCCTCCCCCTGGTTTGGCCCCTTCCCCTTGGGGCATGCCTCCTTGTCCTTACCCCACATCTCAATGGTCGCGTCCCATGGCTCCTCCGCAGCAACCCGGCGTTCTGGGTCAGCGTCCTCAAGCCTACACCGCTACTGCTTCTCCAGCACCCACTGATATCGCTGCTGCCATGCACACTATGTCCTTGACTCCTCCAGACACCACGTACGTGGTACATGGACACCGGCGCCTCGTCCCATACTGCGGCATCTCAAGGTACTCTCACGTTGTTTTCTAATTTAAGTCATTTAAATCAGATATTGATAGTTGGTAGTGGCCAGGGCATTCCAATTCAGGGTTTGGGACACACTTCTATTCCCACTCCTCACAAACCTTTAGCACTCAACCATGTCTTGCACACTCCGCGAATAATTAAAAACTTAATTTCTGTGCGACAACTCACTACTGACAATAATGTTTCTGTTTCTTTTGATCCTTTTGGATTCTCGGTGTCTGACTTCCAAACGGGGATGCCTCTCCTGAGATGTAACAGCCTCGGCGACCTCTACCCAGTCACCCGTTCCTCTCATTTTGCTGGTCTTGCTTCTGGTGTCTGGCACAATCGTCTTGGTCATCCGGCTTCCTCAGCTTTAAATCACCTTAGAAATAATAAACTTATTTATTGTGAACCTTCGCGTTCTAGTACTGTTTGTGATTCTTGTGTTTTAGGCAAACATGTTCGGTTGCCTTTCAGTTCCTCTGAAACTATTACTTTGAGGCCATTTGATATTTTGCATAGTGATTTATGGACGTCTCCTGTTTTAAGCACTGCTGGTCATCGTTATTACGTTTTATTTTTGGATGATCACACTGATTTTTTATGGACGTTTCCGATTAGCAAGAAATCTCAGGTTTATGATATATTTACTACTCTTGCTACACTTATTAAAACTCAATTTTCTGCAAATATTAAATGTCTTGAATGTGATAATGGGCGTGAATATGACAATGATTCCTTTCGTCGGTATTGTGATGCTAATGGCCTTATTTTTCGCTTCTCTTTCCCTCACACTTCTTCTCAAAACGGCAAAGCAGAACGAAAAATCCGCACCATTAACAACATGATCCGCACCCTCTTGGCTCATTCGTCTGTTCCTCCTTCCTTTTGGCATCATGCCCTTCAAATGGAAACGTAGCTTCTGAACATTCTGCCCCGGAAGACTCTTAGAAATGATTCTCCCACTCAGTTGTTGTATCATCGTGACCCTTCATACTCACACTTACACGTGTTTGGTTGTCTATGTTTTCCTCTTTTTTTTCCGCTACAATAAACAAACTACAACCACGATCGTCTCCGTGTGTTTTCCTGGGGTATCCGATGCATCACAGAGGTTATAAATGTTATGATTTGTTAAACAGAAAACTAATAATTTCGCGGCATGTTATCTTTGACGAAACTAGATTTCCTTTTACTGATTTGCCCTTGGACTCTACGTCCTCTTATGATTGTTTCACCGAGGACCTACCTCCTTCTCTGATCTATCATTGGCAAAGTACATCCACACACCCTCCTGACCTTTCGATCCCACTGTCGAGTCCCACTGACTCTACGCCGCCCTCACTGGCCCCCACCTCCTCGCCTACTTCTTCCGCACCTTTACCCTTGCCTCCGGTCCCACCTGCACCTCCAATTCGGACCATGACCACCCGTAGCATGCACGGTATTTCCAAACCTGAAAAGTCTTTTAGTATTTCGGTCTCTATTGTTGACCCGTCCATCTCACCCTTGCCTCGTAACCCAAAATAAGCCTTATCCGATCCTAATTGGAAGTACGCTATGCAATCTGAATTTAATGCTCTTATTAGCAATAATACGTGGGAGTTGGTTCCCCGTCCTTGTGATGTTAATGTTATTCGATGTATGTGGGTCTTTCGCCATAAAAAGTAGTCTAATGGTTTGTTTGAGCGTTATAAGGCTCGTCTTGTAGGTGATAGAAGGTCTCAGATTGCAGGTGTGGATTGTGATGAGACTTTCAGCCCCGTGGTAAAACCGGCTACCATACAGACAGTTCTCAGCATTGCTCTCTCTAGATCCTGGCCCATTCATCAGTTAGATGTCCAGAATGCTTTTTTGCATGGTGATCTCCATGAGACTGTCTACATGCATCAGCCTTTGGGTTTCCGCGTCTCTCAGCGCCCGGACTATGTCTGCCGCCTGAAGAAGTCTCTTTATGGTCTGAAACAAGCGCCTCGTGCTTGGTATCAGCGGTTTGTTGACTATGTTTCCTCTATTGGCTTTCGACACAACACATCAGGTCATTCTCTTTTCATCTTTCGGCGGGGGACTGATCTTGCATACATACTTCTCTATGTTGATGACATCATTCTGGTTGCTTCGTCGCATGATCTCCGCAACTCCTTTATGGCACTTCTAGAATTTGCTATGAAGGATTTTGGTCCTCTCAATTACTTTCTGGGCATCGCTGTCCATCGACATGCAGGTGCCCTCTTTCTCAGTCAAAGCACTTATGCTAGTGAGATTCTTGCTCGAGCCGACATGGCTTCGTGCAACCCTTATGCTACTCCGGTTGACACCAAGCAGAAGCTCAGTTCTTCCTCTAGGACTCCTTGTGAGGATGTCACCTTGTATCGGAGTCTTGCTGGTGCTCTCCAGTACCTTACATTTACTCGTCCTGATATTTCTTATGCAGTTCAGCAGGTTTGCCTACATATGCATGCTCCCCGCACCGAGCACATGCTTGCCCTTAAGCGTGTCTTACGCTATGTTCGTGGCACCTTGACTTATGGTATACATTTGTATCCCTCCCCCATCGAGAAACTTGTTTCGTACACTGATGCTGACTGGGGGGGATGTCCTGACAGCAGACGCTCTACTTCTGGTTACTGTGTTTTCCTTGGCGACAACCTCATTTCTTGGTCCTCCAAGCGGCAACCCACCCTCTCTCGCTCTAGTGCTGAAGCTGAATACATGGGTGTTGCTAATGTTGTCTCTGAGTCCTATTGGCTCCGCAACTTACTTCTCGAACTTCACTTTCCTCTCTCTCAGGCAACATTGGTCCACTGTGACAATGTTAGTGCCATCTACCTATCTGGCAATCCAGTGCACCATTAGCGTACCAAACATATAGAAATGGATATCCACTTTGTTCGGGAAAAGGTCGCGCGTGGCCAGGCTCGCGTCCTTCATGTTCCTTCCTGCCATCAGATTGCGGACATATTTACGAAGGGCTTTCCTTGGGTTCTTTTTGATGATTTTCGTTCCAGTCTCAGCGTTGGTGAACCTCCCGCTTCGACTGCGGGGGTGTGATAGAATAGAATATTCTTGTATTAATTCTCATGTAATTATGCCTATAATTAGGGTTTAATTTTTATTAATAGTCAACAATGTACTTGTATAAATAGGATGTTTACCCATCAATAATATTCACGGAAAACATTTCTTTCAGTGACCAACACTCCTACTGATTCTGCAACGTTTCATGTTATCAAGGAAAGTGACAATTCAACCCGTGTTCGAATCAAAGCATCAAATGGATACTTCCTACAGGTAATTAATTAATCCTCATCATTTTATATTTTCTCTTTGAGTAAATACTTAATTAATTTTATTCAAATTCATCAAAGAAAGCGTCAAATATTGAATCCCTGTAAGATGAAAATACTTTCCTATTGGATAAAATGTCGGTGAAGTTAGAGACTAACTTAAGATGCGTTTTATTTAATCATGGGGATTAACTAGATTAATATTTAACACAATCAATGACGATATATATTTTTTTCTTCTAGGGACTAACTTAACTCAAACTTTCATCGAACAAGTGAGCATTCACTTTCTTTCTTAGTAATTGTTAATGTCACCATTCTTATCTAGTTTCACCTCCCTTTTTTATACACACTTGAAAGTGTGATGTTAACGCATTTAAAAGGAGGGAGGTGGAACTAGATGAAAGAGGTAACATTAACTACCTTCTTTCTTTTAGTTAATGCATAAAATAAAACAAATTAGCTAATTAACTAAAAATCTTCTTCGGTCAATTAGGAGTCTCTTTAAATGTTTATTATAAGTTGACGAGCAAGTCAACAAAATACTAAGGGAAATAACAACATACCATGATTTGGTATGTGGGGTATTCGCCCATAGAATTATTTTTTTAATTGGAAAATATTTAAAGGGTTAAACATGTCTTTACTCTTTGATGTATAGGAATGAATCTAAACTGGTCTATACAATTTTTTTTTTATAGTTTTTTATCATGAAAAAAAAATTATTTGAATAAGGACCTAAAACGTCATAGTACATACGTAACATATTATTTTCTCAATCACTGTTCCACGTGTCAGTCTTAATTAAATGTAGGTTGTTTACATGACTTTTCACATCACTTATTATATTGGTGATCTGATTTCTTCCACTGCATAATCCAATTAGTCTTTGTTAAGTTTTTGCCACTTTTTTTCTTATAAGCAATAAGAATTATATTAAAGAAAAGTACAAGAGGTACTTCAACCCAATACAAGTAGAAATATGTGGAGGAAGAGATAAAAGCTAGAAAATAAAAACATGTAAAGAACAAAGACCCAACCCTTGCCTTGGTAAGTTTTTACCACCTTACCAATTTTTTTCTCATTCTGCGGAATCATTACTCCGACATTAAGAATATGCTCCCAGCAAATGTGACCAATAAGATTAAATTATGGCTTAGATACTCAATTGTCGTCGGTCGCAGTGATAAAAAGTGATTGTTTTCATGTGGGTAAAAAAAAATTATGTCTTAAATATGTTTTTGGTTCCTACAATGTACCATATTTCCAATTTTAGTCCTTGTAAAAAAAATCATTTTCCATTCCTTCAAAATTATGATTTCTATTTGTAGTTCTTGACGTTATTTTTGTCATCTAAACCAAACAGTAATCCTAGTCAGCGTGGCACGTGTATTATATTAAATTATTTTATGTCACCTAAACATAAATCATCACACTTCCCCATCTCCCCCCACCACCTTTTCCCTCATCCCTCATCGCCCACCATCTCCTCTTCCCTCCCCATCTCCAAAGCTCCAATCGCAACCATCTCCTTTTTCATTCTAAATCTTTTATGTTGCTTCATTCAATTTAGCAAGAAAAAAAAAACAAGATCTGATATTTGTAACGCCTTCAATTCAAATTTCTTATTCTATTTCTTCTAAGATTTGTAGGTCTTTCTCTTCTCTATTCTATCTCACAACTTTCTCTCTTCTTCTATTATGCAAAGTAAGTTTCTTTTTTTTATGAATTTCAAACATTGTTGAGGGATGATTTCACAACCGAAGTTTCTCTTCCCTCATCGATGTCATCATAGAGATGGAGAAGGAAAGAGATCAAGAAAAATCAAAATTGAGCCCTTGTTTGTGGAGGTCGTGGTCGTCCGGGTTGAGGCATGGCTTGGTCTACTGGTTTTGTTAAGAGAGGGTGGTGAATCGGTGGAGGAAAGATGAAGGCTTTGGGGGCATAGATCTATTGGAGGTTGTATGCATTGTCGGGGCTAGGGCTTGGGAGGCAGCGGAAGGTGGTGATTGTGGCAACATTCATGATGGAGGTGCGGGGCAAGGAGATGGTGTCATTGTGGTTGAAGGGAGACCGATTTTTTTTTAGGGTTTTATGCTGAGGTTGCCAAGGTGCGGTGGTGGTTTGGTTGCACGATTTTCTGGCGAGGGTGGCCGAAGGTAGGATTTCTAGGTTTGGCAGGGGTTGGGGTCGCTAGGTTTGGCTGGTTTCTAGGTTTGTAGGCAAGGAAATGACCTCGAAATTGTTTGTGGTTGTGTGTTGTCCTCTTCATCTTTAGCATCGTCGTCTTGTCTTCTTCATTTGGACTCGTTGTAGCAATATCAACAATCGTGCATGTTGGAGATCAGGTTTCTGGGTTTGAAGGTTTGAATATTTTGACTTTAAGAAGATTGATAGATGTTGTTATTGTTCTATGTCTGTGTTTGCATTAATGTTGTTTTTGTTATAGAAGATTTCTGCATTTCTAGCTTACTTTGGGTGATTGTGGCGGAGATGGTGAAGGAGGAAGGTGGTTGCGGTTGAGAGAGCGAGAAGATCTTGAGTGAGAGGGTTGTGGGAGATAAATCTGGACAATGCCATGTGTGCTTCATAGACAGTAAAAATAATTTAAAATAATCCTCGTGTTAAGCTAACTAGTATTTCTATTGTCTTCGTAGGATAGCTTAAGCGGTAGGCGCTAGGGGACATATGGGTTGGGTAGGAGGAGGTCTTGAGATCGATTTCTGGCGGGAGCAGTTTATCTTTCCGATGTACCAAAAAAAACTAGTATTTCTATTTAGTTTGCATGGAAAAGTTAATGTTAATGACTAAAAACATAAATTACAATTTTGAAGGATAAAAAACCAATTTTTTTTTTGTTGCAAAGATCTAAAAAAACACAATATATTCTAACGACCAACTAGGACTGGCAATCGGTCGGTTGCGAGCGGTTTTGGGCCGCCGATGTCAGGTTTTGTCGGTTGATAACACCCGTAGGCTAGAACCACCACCGTCCATTTACATCATAGGTTTGGTCGGGTCATGGATTTTGCGGGTTGCGGTTTTGACGGGTCGGTTAGATGGTAACCGACAGTGAGAGAAAAATAATACAATCAGATATGAACCAAAAAAGGTACTTAACAAAGATAACTCAATTGCATGGGGGAACCCAGAACCATTGATGAACCTAGAACGAACCTAATTGGGGGATTGGATTTGACACCCCATTCATTAGAAATGTCACCCCACTTAAAACACTTTTCGGAAACTTGATTTCCGAAATATTTCGGAACTTAAAAATGCGAAGTATTTTTCCACTCAAAAGTGGAGTGTTACATTGTATTTTGCACTGCCGGGGTATGTAAATCACGAATTAATTTTGGAAACTTAATTTCCGAAATAATTCGGAACTTAAAAATCCAAAAATGGGAGGTATGAAATCTAGAAGTCGGGGTGGGAAATCTCACCCCCACCTAATTGCATTGTGAGGGAGAGGGAAGCGATCTCGTACTGGCACCGGCGGAAGAGGGTGAGTGGCAGAGAGGGAGGAGGATCTAGTGTAGTTCAGAAGCCCCTTTGCCTCTCTTGATCTGGGCCTTGATCGGAATCTAGAAAATGTCTCTCTCGATCTGGATCTATTTTTTCTCCAAAGCCTCGTCCTCTCGATCTCCCTTTCGCCCCACCATCGCGTTGTTGCCACGACCAACCACCTTCACCATCTCTGTTTTCTAGGTGTCAAAGAGTGAGGAGGGTGGGTGATTAGGGTTTTGGGTTGCGGTAGGAGGAAGAGAAGGAGGAGGTTAGGTGATTAGGGCTGTTGGGTTGTGGTGGGGAGGAAGGGGAAGGAGAAGGGTGGTCGGGTTGTGGTGGGTGGGAGGAGAAGAGGAACGTGGGTGAGAAATTTCAGAGAAGGAGGAGCGTGAGTGTGACGGCTGGTTAGAGTGAGAAGTTGGTGAGAATGAGAGGTTAGGGATCTGATAAGGATTGGGGGATTGGGTTTTTTTAATATAAAAAGTTACTTCGGTCGGTTCGGTCGGGCTGAAGCCCAGATCAAAACCGACCGGTCAAACCACCCAAACCCTAAAAAAACATATTTAAAAAAACCGCCGGTTTGCTCAGGTTCGGTTCGGTCCGGTCCTCAAGTGTATCTTAATGTGACTAAGAAGATTATATTATATACCCCATTTGAGGTAAAGACGACAATTCCATCTAACCTTAACTTGGAAGAATGTGACCAACAGGGATTATATTATATACCACTTGTTATATAGATTCTCTGTCATTAATCAATTGTTTTAAACCTTAAATTGTGAAGCACGTGCGTTTTTTATATCTGTATTGATTGGGTGGAATTTTTAATTTACAGGTAAAAATAGATGTGCTGGTGACTGCTGATGTTTCAGAGGTCAGGGGATGGGGAGAAGACGACCCAACTGTTTTTAAAATGACAATCGGTGGGAAGTTGCAAGGAGAATTCCAAGTCACAAATGGTTATGGACCCATAAAAGCAAAACAAATTATGAAGGTAACATTAACATTAATAGTAATATATAATACAAGGTTTTGGTCTAAATGACTCATGATAAAACTTGAGTTCAATCAATCTAGTCCTATGTGGTAGACAAATGATATTTAACGAAGTTTTAACATGAGGAAATTTCTTATGAGTATTCTTATTTGTATTTATAGCATGGTGATAAGTGAATGGTTGATTGTGTGACTTTTCTCAGGAACATTGGAGCACTTTTATTGTGGAAGAGGAATTCAAGTTCATAGCAAATAATGGATTAAATGATGTTAGAATTCCTGTTGGTTGGTGGATAGCAAGTGATCCAACTCCACCGTGACCTTATGTTGGGGGTTCTTTGAACGCACAAGACAATGCCTTCTTGTGGGCAGAGTGAGTCCCTAATTAAATAAGCTTATTTTTATAGTATTTATGGATTTAGCAAAATTCTAAAATTAAAATAGCTACTTAATAATGGTGACTTGATATAGCTCAATATTACTAATCTACTTGTAGGAAATAGGGGTTGAAAGTTATTATTGATCTTCATGCTGCACCTGGTTCTCAAAGTGGTTATGAGCATAGCTCTTCAAGAGATGGTTCTCAAGAATGGGGAAAAACAGATGAAAACATACAACAAACAGTTGATGTTATTGATTTCCTCGCTGCAAGGTTTATATAATTATAATATAGTTCTTATATATATATATATATATATATATATATATATATATGGGGAATGCTAACTTACTCCCACTTAAATTTGTGAAGGAGTAAGTTAGCAACCAACACCTTTTCTTTTAGACAAAAATATCCCAATTTTTAATCTTCAAAAACATTCAAACTTTAGGGGAGTTGGGTTTGGGGCCCTCCCTATGGGGCTCCGCGCCCCACCTCTTTTTTTTAACTCATAAATGCCCTACGGAACTTAAACTTCCGTATTCAATAAAATAGAATACGGAAGTTAAAATTCCGTATTCTAACTCTGACAGTCATCACCTTTTCCACCATTACTCCTCCCTCCACCAACCCCTCCACCATTACTCCTCCGTCACCAACCCCTCACCAGCCCCCTTAACCCCCGTAATGCCTCCAGACCACCCTCTCTCTCACCCTCTCCTACCTCACTTTCATCCTCACTTCCATTCTTCCTACCACCACCACCAACTCCTTCATTGGCAAGCTCTCCACCATTGGATGCAAAAAGATAGCATTTGAGGTAAGTGTTGTTAGTTGTTTGTTGTATGTTGTTAGTTTAAGTAGTTGAAGTTGTTAGATTAAGTAGTTAGATTAAGTAGTTTAAGTAGTTAGAATGATGATTTTCTGAATTCTGAGACGTGATCAAATACAGAATTTAAATTTCCGTAGTCAATACGAAAATTTATATACCGTATTCAATACGAATTATAAAGTTCCGTATTCAATATGGATAATAAAGTTCCGTATTCTCTTCCAGGGATGACAGAATCATTTTTATTTCATGAATCCCAATTGATTGAAGTTGGATTGAACAATGCTCAACCTGAAGAGGCCACTACAGAGGTGTCACCACTAGCATTTGTACCCCCGTGTATAAGTATAGATGTCTCGCATTTATTTACAACTGATCAGGTATTCTTTGAACAGATTTTTGCATTGTTTTGAAAGTGTAATATATCAATTCTTATTATGTCTTGATCACCCTTGTTTATGCCTTGTTTGTGTGTTGGGTATGCATCATTGAACAGATTTTCCCTACCCGTGATGATCTTATCAATTGGGTTCATGGAATTGCGATTGAAAATGGATATGTTGTGTTGATCACAAAGTCAGATAGCGGTGGGAATGGAAGCAGAAAAGCTTATGTCATGTGGGGGTGCGAGAAGCATGGTAAGTATGTTCCCTACAGAGACCCTGATCTTGTTGAAGGAACGAGAACACAAAAGACAGAATGTCCTTTTAGACTAAAAGGACGACCTATGAAAAATGGCATAGATAGAGATTGGCGGCTAAAGGTGATGGAAGGTACACACAACCATGAACCAGCTAGGTCACTACTTGGCCACAATTTTGTTGGTCGTCTAAATTCCGAAGAGAAGGAGCAAGTGGAAAAAATGTCAAAGAGTTGGGTTCCACCGAGAAAGATGTTGTTGACTTTGAAGGAAAACAATCCTTTAAACTTGACTACCATATCTCAGATTTATGGTGCTTGTAAGAGGTTAAGAAAATCCCTCCGCGGGTCATTGACAGAAATGCAACACTTGTTGAAGAAGTTGGACGGTGACAAGTACGTTCACTTTGAAAGACATGAGCCTGGATCGGAAGTCATTAGGGATGTATTTTGGGCTCATCCAAATGCTATCAAACTGTTCAACACATTTCCATATGTAGTGATTATGGATTGCACATACAAGACAAACAAATATAAAATTCTCTTGCTTGAGATTGTTGGACTGACTTCCACAGATAAGACATACTCCATAGCCTTTTGCTACATTGTTAATGAGGGCACAGATGACTACGTTTGGGCACTGGAGTGTATGAAGTCTCTATTAGCTGATCAAGCCATGTTGCCTAAGGTGATTGTTACTGACAGGGATCTTGCCTTATTGAGTGCTGCTAAGCAAAGCCTTCCCAACACCAGCCATTTATTATGCTTGTGGCACATCAACAAGTGTGTTTTGGCAAAGTGCAAACTCTATGTTGGTACAGATGATTTTGCTGAATTGGTTATGGGGAAGTGGGGAGAGGTGGTGGATGCTGCAACAGTTGAAGAATTTGAAGTTCAATGGATGCAGTTGTTTAATATGTGCAAGGACAAATACAACAACTTTACCTCCTATTGTTCTACTACATGGTTGGTCCACAAGGAAAAATTTGCCAAGGCATGGACAAATCATGTGATGCACTTTGGAACAACAACAAGTAACAGGTACAAAAATTATATGAGCTTAATTTATGCCTTGTTATATGTTTTTCATTTGATAGATTGTTTACATTGGAGAGTTAATAAGATATCTGTTTATTGTTTGCAGGGCTGAGGGTGCACATGCCAGTTTGAAGAAGATGCTGCGGGATTGCAAGGGTGACCTGGCCACTTCTTGGGATGCGTCGCATAGTTTGAACATATAAGAATGAAGTCCTACGGCCGATGCGATTGCTTGTTGAGAGAGACTCATGGACTGCCTTGCGGTTGTGAACTTGCAGGTCACCGGTCAACCACTCTCTTGTCAATTAATTCTATTTGTTATTAAAAGTGACACTTTTGTGAACTTGCAGGTTATGAAAGAATTTCATATGAGGCAATTCATCCATTCTGGAAGAGACTGAGTTGGGAGCATGTACCTGAACCTGTTGCAGATACTATCAGCAACCATATTTGCGGCATGAACCATGGAGATATGCAACCAGAAGTTGAGGCATTGACACATTATTTCAGTTCTTTGGATACTGGAGGGCAGAGTATGGTAAGGAGGAAGCTTCAAGCTATCTATTGTCCTGAAAGCAGTTCACTTTGTACTCCTGAGGTTCAGATAAGGTCCAAGCGCACTCTTAAGGCGAACGAAAGAAAACCACCCAAGGTTAAAGCAATAGGATCCTTGACTCGTGATCCTTCAGGTTTTGAACATGTTGATAGGGAGATCAAAGAGGCAAAGAAGGCTTCGCAACCACCAAAGAAGAAGAAGCGTGTGAAGAAGTCTGATATAAGCTATTTCATGGGTCATTTTCCATCCTTTTTCCACCCATATATACACACAATTCAGAATGTTGAGGATGATGGTAACTGTGGCTATAGAGCCATTGCTGCATTACTGGGACTACCATCAGGTGAGGAAGGTTGGTCATGGGTTAGGGAAGCATTGATAGACGAACTTGAACGACACAGAGGGTTGTATGATGAAATGTGGTCCAGACATGTGGTTAATGCCTTACATTCCCGACTCACTCTTCCTCCTGGTCATCCGGCTACCGAGGATAAATGGATGCAACTGCCAGAGATGGGATACCTTGTAGCAACCAGGTTCCAAGTGGTTTTCATATCCATCTCTTCTAAGGGTTGTTGGTCATACCTTCCACTAAGAGGAGAAGGTCCACCTCCTGTACATCGTGTTATAGCTGTTGGTCATGTGATAAATCACTTTGTACAGATATTTTTTTATTGCGTACACTAATATCCAGTTTGTGAATTAATTTGTTGTATTTGCAAGTTATCTAATTTTATTGTTATTCTCTATAATGTAGCTCCATCTAACTCCTTGACATTCTATGCCGCCAATTGCTCTCCAGTGGGAACGGTATGTTGATCCTATATCAGTAAGCTGGTGCGTCCCATATGATACACGTTTACGCAGGTTCACATCAGAATTCGAAGCTTGGCTTGTTACTTTTGGTGTTCCTCTTAGTCACCATAGCTATGTAGACATCACCACAGACTGACACCACACTTTGTGTAATATTCATTTTTAAATGCTCTGTAATATTAATCTGATGGGTCTTGCCCTTATGTTGTTCATTGCTGCTTTTAATAATAGTAATTTGATGGTCATTGGTATATTGATGGGCCTTATTATTTTCATCAGAGTCCTGTCATTTCCAAGCACTCCATCATCAGAGTCATGTCACTTCCAACCACTCCGTCATCAGAGTCTAGTCATTTTCATCCACTAAATGACGAACTTGAAAACTGACATTACTCTCTACCACCAAACAACCCCAACCACACTTGTACTATCCACCAAACACCATAAATCTTTTAACAATTCTGCTATAAATCTATCTGGTTTCCCTATTCGTCTTCTTCATCCCTTTCTTCCTGTCTTGCAACGAAGTTAAAAAAAACATACCATGGAGCAGGACCTGAATGCATTCGCCCGCCGTTGCAAACGTCAAGGCAACACTTCTAGCAGCTCTCGTCCTCTCATTCCTGGCCCAGCTGGCGCCGTCCAGGCTGCCATGTATGCCCGTAGATCCAACACTAACACACTACTCATTCCGACCCAAGAAATTGTGAGGCGTGCGCTCGAAGACAGATCAACAGAAACTGATCCTGATTTCAATTCAAATGCTTGGATTTCAGCCCTGCAATTGGTGGAATCTGCCACTCCGCTGGGCACAATCACAACGAATGTTGAGAGAGTAGAGAGTGTTGTTGCTGTTATTAAATCATGCACTCCCAATGGTTTCGGAGATGCCAAAGTTACCCTCAAGGTATTTCCTCGCTTTTGTCCAGCTTCTTTAACCGTACATTTTTTGCCTCCCTTTCTTTCACGATTGCATCGATTTAGGACCCTACGGGCACCGTTGACGCGAGCATCCATCGCAAGGCGTTCACTGACAGCGAATTTGGAAATGCCATAACTGTTGGATCTGTTCTCGTTCTCCAAAAGGTCTATCATCTATTACCTAAACATTAATCTTGCTTCCTTTGAACAAGTACGCATGGTGGGTTTTAAATCTGCAATTTACTTGCAGGTTGCTGTGTTTGCACCGAGTAAATCTGTTCGTTATCTGAATATAACGTTGCCCAACGTAGTTGAAGTATTTCCACAGGATAACGGACCCCACGACTTCATCGATATCACTAAGGATTAATTTAGTTTTCGTGTTGCTTCTGAATAATTTCGTGTACCCTTTGAACTGCTTGCCATGGATTATTTATGTTACTTATCCTGCCTTTCATTATTTACGGTGTAGTTATACAGGTTTTTTTTCATTATAAGAGTCTAAACATAATAGGTGGAAATAGAAAGCGTGGTTAATATATAAAGAGTCCATACAAAGTCGTCACATGTCATAATATAAAAGTACACAAAAAATATACAAATATACAGTCACTCGCCCCGACCCCTACCGCCACCCCTCCGACCTCTAGGTCCACGAGCTCTGCCTCCACGAGCGCCCTCTGCAGGTGGACCCTCTCCACGGGCTCTGCCTCCACGCGCTCTACCTCCACGACCTCTGCCTCCTGCAGCTCCAGCTCCTCGGACAGCAGCAAAGGCTACTCCCTGGGTACCGATGAATGCGCTGGATCTAATAAGATCCAGCGCCCTCTCAGTGAGGGATCGGGCATGCGTGCCAACTGCAAGAGCATCTGGCACCTCCAGTGACTGCTCCAACAAGTCCACGACCCGACGCACAACCGTCTGCAAAAATAATGTACATAAATGTGAGTGTACAAATAAAATATCATGAACAAAAAATCACAATTGCATGAAAAATAAAATTCAAACTTACCACAGCACTGAACTCCTCCCTCCTATCATCAGGGATGATGAACCGATGGGACACCGCCATACCACCTCATGTAATCCTCCACAGCCTCTCCCGAATAAGTAGCAGGGATCCCCTGAGGGCGCAGGTGCGGCACAAAATCAGCATAGGCAGCATCTGCGGTCTCAGCAAGGGACCCAGTCGTCTGGATCTCGGAGGGGTGTCGAGGGACATCCTGGATGTAGCCAAACTGGAGCAGAACCCTCTCTGGTAGATGTCGTCGAACAACACGGCCAAATGGCGTCCGGATGTAGCCAGAATACATGGCCCTCTGATCCCGTGGTCGATGAGCCCGATGGTCCTCAAATGGGGTCCATATAATGTCATCCACCGTCAGCTCATCGAGCATGACTCGCCTCTCATCGAGGCCTGCATGCCCGACCCGGGACGTAACCCACTGCCGCGCCCTAGGTTGGGCCTGCGAGTAGTCTGGATCCGCCCTCCGGATAATGACGCGGTCAGAAAGGTACTCGTAGGCCCATCCTAGCAAGAGTGAGCTGAAACCTCCCATCTGGGCCGTCCCCCTCCTGGACGCTCGATCAAGCTGGTCGTACAACGTAGCGAGCGCAATCGCGCCCCACGCGTACTCGGACACTCGACCAAGATCCTGCAACATCCCTATCCAGTACACGGTCGTGTGGTAGCCTCCGCTCTTGCTAGCAAAGAGCGTCGCGCCTAGCTGGTTCACCAGCCAAATCCGCGCTGCATCCTCGTATCGGTGAGCTACAATGAAATAAATTGAGTTAACAGTTTATAACAATACAATAATAATAGATACAATTTAATCAAGTAATAATTAAGACATACCATCCAACGCAGCATCATACAGGGTCTTCAAGACCCCAAAGCGAATAGTCTGGCTCCTGTTCGTATCAAACTCAGCATGATAACGAGCAGCAGATCCTCCCATCAACTCAGCACATAGCGCTGCACACTCGTCCCTCTCCCCCCTCCCAGGCGTATAGAACCTCGACCCCATGGGGAGATGGAGAAAAGCCGACACGTCGTCCAGGGTGATAGTCATCTCCCCGAACGGCATGTGGAAGCTACTAGTCTCCTCATGCCATCGCTCCACAAGGGCCAAAATGAGGCCTGCATCTGTCTCCGGGAAGTTGCACCAGGGTAGCTGATGAAGACCTGTCTGCTCAATCAACTCTCGAACCCTCCTGTGACTGTCTGAATCACCATCACAAGCAAGGTTCCAAACCTTCCCCCCAGCTGTGGCCACCCTCAAGTGTCGACGGTCCACATACTGCTCGTCTGTGCGTAGGAGTGCATGCCATGTCCAGGGAGCCTTGTGATCAGCATAATGCGTGAGAAGCGACAGATCAACAGGCCCCCCGGAAACGGCGGCAACCTCTGGATCAGGTCCTCCTCGCCACCCTGTGCCTCTGGCACGACATCAGCATCAACATCAGGAGGAGGAATACTATCCTCGTCAGATGACCCCTCCACGTCGGATGACTCCTCGTCGGATGACTCATCACGGATGACGACTCTCCTGATGACTCCTTGGCTGGTGACTCATGGCGAGGTAACTCAACCATGGGAGACGGCGGAGTAGGAACTGGATCAGTAGGCTCAACTGGAGCTGGAGCTGAAGCCTCTACCATGGGCGACTGCATAGAATCAACTGGAGCTGGAGCTGAAGCCTCAACCGCCTGAGAGGTCGCAGAATGATCGCCGCGCCGGCTAGAAGCATGTAAGCGCCGGTGTCTATCCTCTGTAGGCCCCGCATCCTCACTAGCTCGAGACCTCTTTCTGTTATTCATTCTCACTATATATTCAGAGCAAACATTTTCTAAATAAATTCACTGAATAAATTATACTCGCTCAATTACTAAATCTCTCAATTAAATCTCTAAATAAAATCACTAAATAATTCACGATGTTAATTATAAGTTTAAAAACATTTTATAAATTAACTAAGCTAATTATATTAAGTTTTATAAAAACATTTTATAAATTAACTAAGCTAATTAGATTAGGTTTTATAAAAACATTTTATAACTCTAAACAGACACCAAATACGGAACATTAAGTTTCATATCCAATACGGAACATTAAGTTTCATATTGAATACGGAACATTATGTTCCGTATCGAACCAGAACTCCATTAACGACATTGCATGATTGGAACTCGCCCCAAAGGCCAATTTATACACAATTTCAGCCAACATAACATCTACTTAAGCATAAATCGACTACCCTAGGGTTGAAAGATTCCATAATTCCAAGTTAAATGGTGAATTCAAGTTGAAATCCAAACTTACTTACCTCTAGGTTCAATGCAATGAATGGGGAGAATGGGTTTGATGATGGAGACGATGGTACACTTTCCAGATGATGATTGAGGCAAGGAGATCGTCGGTCTCGAAGATTGGAGAGCAAGGGTTTGAAATGGAAATATTTGGAGCGCTGAAATGGGTTTTGAAAAAACCCCTGTCTTTTACATAGTAATATAATACGGAACTTTATATTCCGTATTGAATACGAAACTTAATATTCCGTATTCTTTTAAAGGGGGGGTTTTTCAGTAATTTCCCCACTTTAAGTGGGGCGGGGAGCCCTATAGGGGGCCCCAAACCCAACTCCCAAACTTTAGGTGTTTTGGTAATTTTGTCTTCCCACCCATTTTCTCTCTCCAGCTACCCATCTCTCTTCTTAAATTTTCTGATTCTTTTCATGTTCAGCCACTTCCTTTCCTTCACAATTTTAAGTTTTTAACCTCCATCACTTAAATTTACCAAAGATTCAATATTTCTATTTCCTTCCTTGCCAAGATCTGTTACTGTGGTTTTCTTAGATTGAGAAACAAAGGGGCTCCTAAAACCCAAAATTTTCAAATCAGAGGGCAATGGCAGATGAAATCCCTCATGGCCTTCTATTAAATTTTCCTCATGGAACCAACGATGTCAAGTTCCAAAATCAACGAATTGTAGAAACAATAATCAGCAGAGGAAGGAGCCTTTACCTTTTGCCAATAAATAAAAATGGGTTTGGTTTTTGGAGGTAGAAATTTGAGAAGGGGCAATCAATTGCAGTTGCAAAGAAATGGGCACCGATTGAAGACAAAGAAAGATTGAAGAAGGTGATAAATGAGGAGAGAGAAAACTTGAGATTTAAAATTAAATAAGTTTGGTAAGCAAAATTACATTGGTAGCCCCACTTTATTGTCTTGAAGAAGAAAGAAAATTGGAGTTTTTAGTTCAAATGAAAAGGTGTTAAGTGCTAACTTACTCCTTCACAAAATCAAGTGGGAGTAAGTTAGCATTCCCCTATATATATATAGGGGAATCTTCAAACTTCAAAAGCTTCAGTGCCAACAATGTCTATGAATGGAATATTGATGGTGAAAACGAGTATGGTATCACCAAAATCCTCCAAAATATGACTATGGTAGCCACTGCCTATGTTACCGCCAATAGTTGTCCTGAATCTCTTATTGTCGAAGTCTTGGTTGCTGGTTTCTGTGGCCAGCTCAAAGGTTTCTTCATCAGTCTTGATAGCAGTCAAGATCTGATTCAAATGCTTCCCAAGAAACCTCAATCATCCTCATCAATCCAATCAATTATCCAAAGCAAGATCCTCCTCCCAAACAACAGTGGAGAAAGAGATCAAGCAGAAATGATCAAAGGAAACCTAGATCTAAACCTCATTCTGCTCAAACCTCCAAAAACCCTCCTGAGACTAAAACCTCTCAAGGAAAAGATGTCACCTGCTATACCTGCGGCAAGCCTGGCCATATTAGCAGATATTGCAGACTCAAAAGAAGAATCTCTGAGCTTCAGCTTGAACCTGAGATTGAGGATAAGATCAACAATCTTCTCATTCAAACCTCTGATGAAGAAGAATCCAATCCTTCGGACTCCGACTCCGAGGTCTCCGAAGACCTAAATCAAATCCAGAATGATGATTCTCAATCATCATCCTCTGTCAATACCTTGACCATTAACACTTTGACTAATGAGCAAGATCTTCTCTTTAGGGCCATCAATTCTATCCCTGATCCTGAAGAAAAGAAAATCTACTTGGAACGCCTCATATCTACTCTTGAAGACAGGCCTCCCAGAAGTCCTATTACTACCAATAAGTTCAATCTTAGGGATACCTTCAAGCGTCTTGAAAAATCTGCTGTCAAACCTGTCACTATTCAAGACCTCCAATCTGAAGTTAGTACCCTTAAAATCGAGGTTAAGGGTCTCAAACAAATCCAAAGAAGTCAGCAGCTTATCTTAGACAAACTGACTAGAAATTATGAAGAAGACAGATCTTCTTCTATACCTGATTCCAATCCTGCTCCTAACAACAATTGCGATGATTTTCTGGAAGTTATCAATCATGTCACCATCCAGAAATTCTACATCCACATCAAAATCCTTATAGGAGATTTTATCTTGGAAACTCCAGCTCTCTTTGATACTGGGGCTGATTCCAGTTGTATTTCTGAGGGACTCATTCCCACCAGATATTTTGAAAAAACAACTGAGAAACTCAGTGCTGCTGAAGGATCTAGGTTAATAATCAAATATAAGATCCCCTCGGCTATCATCAAAAATGGTAGTCTTGAAATTGAAACCCCTTTTCTGCTCGTCAGAAATCTTAGTCAAAAAGTCATAATAGGGACTCCTTTCATTAAGAAACTCTTCCCTTATGATACTGACGTTAATGGCATCACTGTCCAGCACCTTGGACAACCTATTCTGTTCAAATTCTCGGAACCTCCCTTTGACAAAACCCTGAATGTTATATCTTACAAGGAAAAGCAAATCAATTTCCTCAAGGAAGAGATCTCCTTCAAGAACATTGAAGTTCAATTACAACAACCTTCAGTCAAAATAAGGATTGAGAATATTTTGGGGAATATTCAATCTAGCATCTGTTCTGACCTACCCAATGCCTTTTGGGAAAGGAAGAGCCATATGGTGGAACTTCCTTATGATAAGGATTTTTCAGACAAACAGATCCCAACCAAGGCTAGACCTATTCAAATGAATGAAGAACTTCTTCATTTTTGCCGAAAGGAAATCGATGATCTTCTTAAGAAGAAACTAATCCGCAGGAGTAAAAGTCCTTGGTCCTGTGCAGCCTTCTATGTCAACAAACAAGCTGAGATAGAACGGGGAACCCCTAGATTGGTCATCAACTACAAACCTCTCAATCAAGCCCTTTGTTGGATTAGATATCCTATTCCCAACAAGAAAGATCTTCTTGCCAGACTGCATGATGCTAAGATCTTTTCGAAGTTCGACATGAAATCTGGATTTTGGCAAATCCAATTACAAGAAAAGGATAGGTATAAAACTGCTTTTACTGTCCCTTTTGGACAATATGAGTGGAATGTTATGCCTTTTGGGCTAAAGAACGCCCCATCCGAATTTCAAAGGATCATGAATGAAATCTTCAATCCCTATTCCAAATTCACTATTGTCTACATCGATGATGTGCTGGTCTTCTCCATCTCTGTAATCAAAAGGAATGGTATGGCAGTATCCAAAACAAAAGTCAGCTTGTTCCAAACCAAAATCAGATTCCTTGGCCATAATATTCACCAAGGAACTATCATTCCCATCAATAGAGCCATCGAGTTCACCGACAAATTCCCTGATCAAATCATAGACAAAACCCAATTGCAAAGATTCTTGGGATGTCTCAATTATGTTGCAGACTTCTGTCCTCAACTCAGCACAATAATTAAACCCCTTCATGATAGACTCAAGAAGGATCCTCCACCCTGGTCTGATATTCATACCAACGTGGTCAAACAAATCAAACTGCGTGTCAAAAATCTTCCTTGTCTTTATCTCCCTAATCCTCAAGCTTTCAAGATTATTGAAACTGATGCCTCTGATATTGGCTTTGGTGGTATTTTGAAACAAAAAATTCTTGATAAAGAACAAATTATTGCTTTTACTTCAAAACATTGGAATCCTGCTCAACATAATTATTCTACTGTTAAAAAAGAAGTTTTAGCAATCGTTTTATCTATTTCAAAATTTCAATCTGATTTGATTAATCAAAAATTCTTAGTCCGAGTAGACTGCAAATCTGCGAAAGAAATCTTACAAAAAGATGTAAAAAACTTAGCTTCAAAACATATCTTTGCCAGATGGCAAGCTATTTTAAGCGTTTTTGACTTCGATATTGAATATATAAAAGGTTCTAACAATTCTCTCCCTGATTTCCTCACTCGTGAATATTTGCAGGGAAGATCATAAGATGTCCTCCAGAGGAGGATCCTCCTCCTCCCGAGGAAGAGGAAGAAACAAAGAAAAGAGCAAAGGTATTATAATTTCTGACTTAATCCTCTCTGGGCCCACTGCCCATCAATCTGGACCCACTGTCCAAAACCAAAAATCTGAGCCCACTGCTCAAAATCAATCTCCCCAACCAAAACAAACCAAAGCAGATTATGCTTTATCAATTCCAACTCTCCTTGCCCTCAAACAAGCAGGCCTGGATAATGTTCCTCAGGGACTCATCAATTTACCCAAAAAATCCTGGGCTAGCATGACAGAAGAAGATGATGACCTTCAATCTCTCCAAACCATCATTGCTAAAACCAAAACCTTAGCAACTCATTGCGGGAAAAAACCCGTTGTTGCTCAACCCAGTCAACCCAACCAAAATACCGGTTATCTAGCCAAAATAAACTCCAAATTCCAAACTTTTATTGAACCAGAATGGTGGGATAGCTCTGGAGGAGTCAACCTTGCCAACAAAATTGGCATTAAACTCTTCCCAAATCACCTTGATCCCATTCACCCAAACAAATCCCAAATTTTCTATGAGTTTATCCTTATAGATACAAACAGTGTAGAAATCAAACACTTTAGGGATAAATCTGATAACTCCCTTATCACTCATTCTACACTCCAGATTCTCCGTGTCCTTCGTCCCACTGACTTTGGACCTAATCCAAATGGTTACAAAAAATTCTCTCAGAACTTTGACCCTGTAGGTTTCAACTATTGGGACTATATGAAAGCTTGGGAGAATACAATCCTTGGTCTACAAAATCAGAATTTCAAACACTCTTGGCTCATTTATTTTAAATGGTCCAACAAATATTCTTTTCCAAATTGGTTTCACTCTTGGTGGGATTTCTTTGGACCTACTACGGAAATCTTTCCCTCTGAAGTTCTTGAGGGTTACAATCATTTTTTAAAGCATTGGAATAAAGATTTAAACAATTATCCTGATTGTTTGAATTTTTACACAATCTTTTCCCTTTCTTGGGTATTTGCCTGGCGTTATGGTCTCAAGACAAAAGCCCAACCAATTCTCCACAAACAACCCTTAATCAAATGGTGGAAGGTCTTTGATGCTTCCAAAGCTCATAAGGAGAATGTCAATCAGTGGTTTAAGTCTAACCAAAAGTGCCTTAAGCATGCCAATCCGCAATCTAGTCTCTTGCTCAATCAAAAGGCCCACATCACAGCGGCCCTTGCAGGAGCTTCAACAGAAGAAGACTTGCTGAAGAATCTCCAAACAGCTCTGCAATTATTGAAAGAAAAAGAGCCAAAGGAGCAGGCCTCATCCTCAAAGGCCCCTCAGCAGAAAACTTCCTCACAATCTTCTTTCGGGTCAGATCTTATCCCGGAAACACTGGAATCAAGTGAAGATGACTTCTGCTAAAGCTTTGTCGTCTTTTATCATTATGTTTTGTAATAATTCAATCTCAATTATTGTATTCCACTGTAGCAACAATAGAACTTTTTACTGTAGCAAATAGTGCCCGTCAAATAGTACCGTCTACCGGAACTATTCAACCGGAACTATTCAAACAGTGACCAAATTTTTCTTTAAATAGGCATCTTCTGAGCTTTGTTAATCAGAGTTTGGCTTAGCCTAGATAGAGAGTTATAGAGAGAGAAAACACTAAGAGTCCTTCTGTAAGTTCTCTTTCAGTTTTCCTGTCTTCAATCTTTTCAGTTTTTCAGTTTTTGTAACCTATGTTTATGTAATATATTTCCTCCAGTTTTTATTATTCTGTTTATGGAAGGCTGAGCCTCCTGTTTTAATTCCTGTCTTTTAATTTCTGCAATTTAAATTTCTGCTAGAAGCCCCTCCGTGGTGGCGTCCTACTTCTCTTCTTAATCCTCATCTCATCCCCCTCCTTCTGCTTCCGACCCCCTCTTGGTATCAGAGCCTGATGGGGAAGTAGGAACATGCTAAATATGTTAGATATAAGTTATTTCTCTGTTCTGTTCTTATATAATTAAGCACTATGGTCGGGATCTGGACTGGTAGTACACTTTGAACTAAACTAAAATGAAAGCTCTTTTGAACATCTTCTAGGATTATTACTATTCAGACTTATGATCATCTCTGTAGCGGAGGCGTTGAAGGCAGTAAGTCCCTGTGTGGCAGTAAGTCTATATTGGCCATACTACAGACATGTTATTAAGTTCTGAATATTTTTAATGTCCTTGTTTAGTTTCTTTTTGTGGTGGCTTAAGTCTGATCCAGATCTATACTGCTCAACTATTAAGAACAACGCAGAACATAACTTATATTTCTAATTTATTTATCTGTTTCTATAGAACCAGGTGATGGCGATGATACTTACGGGTAAGGAAGATCTATCTTTCATAATGCTTCGCTCTTTCTCTTCTAAGCTTTCTTTCAGATCTTCCCAACCCTCTTCTTCTTCTATCAATCATCCTCATCAATCCAATCAATTATCCAAATCTGTCTTCAAAGAAGAAATTCATTTTGAAGATATCAATCAAGATCTCGACAACTGGGAAATCCCTAAAATCTCTCATGCTGAGATCTACAAACCAAATGGATCTTTTTTCAAACGCTCAGACTTCATCATCAAAACCGTTGAGCAAACCTACAAGCTCAGATCTGATAATGAAGAAATCCATCTGCTTTCTGAGAAAAGCGTCAAAGATCATATCAGCAAGAACTTCAACTATCTTCACATAGGTAGTGTTCAAGTTGGTCTCAAACCCCTAACTAGGAAGTCTCTGGACATCTCTGTTCTTCTTTGTCTTAGGGATATTAGACATAATCAATTCCATGACTCCCTCTTAGGAACGGTTGAAACCAGCCTGAGTAATGGACCAATCTTTTTCAATTGCTTTCCAGATCTTACTGTCAGTCTGGAAGACAAAAACATCCTTGACGTTCTCTTCCTAAATATCAAGCTTCACGGCCTTGATATGAAAGAAGATTCCATTCCTATCTCTTTGATCTACAGGGTTCAATACAAGGTAATGAACTCAATCAAATCTTATTTCTTGCGAACCAATTGTGAGAAATCTGGAGAAACTACCCTCTTCCTCACAGATTATGATAAGGCCAATGTTATTGTGCCCAAAACCATCCAATGGAGTGATATCACCCTTCCAGAGAAATGGTCTCTGGAAAAGGCTACTCCAGCCCAACCTGTTGAAACTCCTGAGTTTCGTGAAATTGTCCAACACCAATCTGGCCAAGTAGATCTCATCTTTGATAGGAGAAATTCCTTCTCTATCCCTAGATCTATTAGGACGTCCTCAAATGATTTCCAATCCGCCATGTCTAGAAGATCTTTTTCTATGACCAGAAGGAACCAGCATGAGTCTAGTGCTCGACCTTCCCTCTCTCATGATGGATCTACTATCCATTTGGCTGGATATGTCAATACCACTCCTGTCAAGACTACCTATGACAAGGGTGATGAAGATCATCAATCCAACTTATCTCCAACGTATTCTTCTCTAGAAACCCCTGGAGAAACTTCTGATTTCATTGGAGCTATCACTACTGAATTTGTCATCGACAAAGAAAGTATCAAAGCAGATTTCTACTCTGACCGATGGACTAAGCAAAGAAAATGGTTCTTTGCAAAGTATCAGGGTGAAAAGAGAAAGAAGATCCAAGAAAAATTCTACGGGTTCCTTGAAAAAACCCGGCAGAACATCTTCTTTTTTGAATGGTTTCAAGATTATGCCAACAAGAATTGGAAATCTTACCCCTTCCAAATTGACATGGTTAAATGGCAGCATAAAGATGGAAAAGAAACCCTTTCTAAACTGCCACCTAAAACTCCTTTCCTTCTTAAAGGAGCTCAATCTACACCTGTTTTGGCTTCTCCCTTCAAAACTAGAGAAGAAGAAGGTGAGGTCACCAGTAAGGACATCAAAGACCTCATGGAACAGGCCAATTATACCAATAAGTATCTTCAAACTCTTGGAGAATCTCAGACTCATGATGAATCTGCTAGAAAAGGAAAAGGAAAGGTCAAGACTGAACCCTCTTCCCCAGATCTTGATATCCCTAAAGGGTGTCAACTGGAAAAACCTTTATTCAAACCTTTCCAAATCAGTAATCGATCTAGGCACTCAGCTCAATCCCTTCGTGCCAAGAATGAATCTGATAATGAGCTTCTTCAGAAAGTTGTGGAACAACTGAAGCTTCTCAATCAAGTGATCCCTGAAACCCCGACTCAGGAAACTCCTACTCCGGAGGCAGTTTCTAATCCTACTGTCTCTGCTCCTGCTCCTCCAAAAACTCGGACTTCTACTCGTAATGCCTCTACTTCTTTAAACAATATTGAAGATGGTAAGGCTGAGTCTGATTCTGATATCCAATCTGTCAAGAGTATTCCTATCAACGCTGTTAATCACAATTCTAGGAATCAGTGGAGAAAAGAAACCAAACTCTATTATCCTAGAGCTACTGCTCCTGATCTTCTTTTAGAAGAATCTTCAAACTTCAAAAGCTTCAGTGCCAACAATGTCTATGAATGGAATATTGATGGTGAAAACGAGTATGGCATCACCAAAATCCTCCAAAATATGACTATGGTAGCCACTGCCTATGTTACCGCCAATAGTTGTCCTGAATCTCTTATTGTCGAAGTCTTGGTTGCTGGTTTCTGTGGCCAGCTCAAAGGTTGGTGGGATAATTATCTCACTGAAGACGAGAAGAATCAGATCTTGACTGCTATCAAGACTGATGAAGAAGGTAATCCTATCATTGAAGATGGGAAATTCATTCCTGATGCTGTCAACTCCTTAATCTTCACTATAGCTCAACATTTTGTTGGAGATCCTTCCCTCATCAAGGATAGATCTGGTGATCTTTTGTCCAATCTTAAGTGTAAATCTTTGGGTGATTTTAGATGGTATAAGGATACCTTCTTGACCAGAGTCTACACCCGGGAAGACAGCCAACAAGCCTTCTGGAAAGAGAAATTCCTGGCAGGCCTCCCTAAATCTTTTGGCGACAAAGTTCGGGAAAAACTTAGAAGCCAAAATCCGGGGGGAGAAATCCCGTATCACACCCTTAGTTATGGACAGCTTATTGCTATCATTCAAAGAGTTGCTCTCAAAATCTGTCAGGATGACAAAATCCAACAGCAACTCACTAAGGAGAAGTCTCAAAATCGCAGGGATTTGGGTACTTTCTGCGAACAATTTGGAATTCAAGGTTGTCCCAAGAAACCTCAGCAGGGATTGAAGATTGGTCCAATATATATTACTTTCATGTTTTAATTTTAAATGTACCATGCATCATGGTTTTAAATTGTGGTTAGGATCACGGTTTGTAGCTGCATCGCGATTCTTGAAATTGCAAAGAAATGCGGCTACGCTTCCAAGGATACTTGAAAGATCTGATATCACGATCGCAATTATCGTTGTAAATCCCAATTTAAAACCATAGCATGTTATTTGCGTCAAGATCTATATAATAAATTTCATATTGCTATGTGTCCTAGGTATGCAAAAAGGCCAAACCTTTATGTTGTTGAGCTCTTAAATGAGCCTCGCTCACCCGGCGCGACACTAAAGAGGTTGAATAAATATTACAAGGCTTGTTATGAAGCAGTACGCAAGCACTCCTCCTCAACTTATGTGGTGTTTTCAAATAGGCTAGAATCTTCAAACCCTAGAGAATTCTTCTCTGTTGCCAATGGCCTTAAACGATCTATGATTGATATACACTACCATAGCTCTTATGGAGATTTATTTATCAACATGACTGCCCAACAGAACATTGATTATGTATACAACAACCGCTCTTCAGAGTTGAAATTTGTTACAACCTCAAATGGCCCTCTAATTTTTGTTGGTGAGTCTTCAAATGACCCTTCTTGAAATTAATATATAATAACTCAAGTTTATTAATATGTTTTACTTCATGAAATTATAAAATTTATGCTCTCATATATAATTGGTTTTCTTTTATCCACCACTGATAAATTTTATTTTAGAATTGATGTTGTTTCTTTTTCAAATGTGCTAAGTACTATTTTTTTTTGGTCAAATCTAAGTACTAATTAAAATTAGGCTTATTTGCACTTTTGGTCCCCCAACTATTGCCTTCATGCGAAAATCGTCCCCAAACTTCAAAATTAGCAAAAAAATGTCCTCTAACTATACATGTTGTTGCACTTTTGGTCTGTCGTTTGCCTTCCGTGAGAAAACTAACGTGAGAAGCTGATGTGGCTCCCTCACGCATGTCTCACGTGACTTTCTTCTGAGAGCTTGATGACTGGACAAGTCACATGCTTCTCACGTGACTCTATAAGGGTTCCATGGTGAAGAAGACGATGGAGGAGGGAGATGACCGTTGGAGCCTTTCAGAGTTGCGTGAGAAACATGTGACTTGTCCAATCATCAAGCTCTTTGAAGAAAGTCACGTGAGTCGCGCGTGAGGGAGCCACATCAGTTTCTCACGTTAGTTTTCTCACGGAAGGCAAACGGCAGACTAAAAGTGCAACAACAGGTATAGTTGGAGGACATTTTTTGCTAATTTAAAAGTTTAGGGACAATTTTCGCAAGAAGATAATAGTTGGGGGACTAAAAGTGCAATTAAACCTTAAAATTATCATTTTTCACTTATTTATGAACTCAAGGTTGGGTTGCTGAATGGCAAGTACGAGGGGCTTCAAAAGAATACTACAAAAGATTCGCCAAGGCCCAGTTAGATGTTTAAAAATGCCAACAAGCATTGGAGCCTTGAGTGGATGATCAATAATGGTTATATCAAGCTTTAGAAATGTTCCACTACAGTGCTACACTCCTCTTCACCGTCTTATTACAAATCTTCTCCTGTTTTTTTTTTTTTTTTGTCAGTTTCTTTCCTTCTTTCGGTTTTCATTACCTATTCCCCCCAATCTCTAATTGATCTCAGACCTATGTGTAGCTCTTTAATGTTTGGGTCTGGTGCAGGTGAGCTACGTTTTCTATTATTGGTCTCCCCCACAACAGCTCTAACCGAGCCTAGAAGTCCCTATTTATAGGGGTTTCGAAGAAAAAGCACAGGAAGAGATATAAGAAATATATCATCTAGGGGCTTAGTTTTGATGTCCAGTTTGATTGAAGAGGAATTATTTGTTTACTTGTGTTTTAATGTTTTATTATATAGTGAATTTGAAAACTAGAATGCTCTGTATTGCTCATTTGTACTTTTGATATGAGGCTTGTTCTCTATCAACTTGATGTAAGCTTTAGAAAGTTCATCGACAAAAAAACCTTTGGAAAATTTGCAATCAGACAAAAAAGAGCTTTAGAATGTTCCATATTGATTTATCCATTAAAATATCTTTGGCCGACGCTAAATTGTATATCATTTTCAAATACAACAGTGCCGAATTCTTGTTTGGATTAATATTTATCAGTCTTCAGCTCTTATTTCCTCTTCAATTTTTTATCAAACATTCAGTTTGATCATTCAAATATATACATATTTTCTATTGGTCACTAAGTACCATGCACGGTCAAGAAACGCTTTGAATCGGTGATATAGGGCCTGTTTGGTTGCAGTTTTGTTTTCAGTTTTTAAAACAACTTTCAGAAACAATTTATAAAAATAGTTTTCAGAAGAAGAAAACAGTTTGAATGACATATTTTCCAACATTTAGAAAACTAATATCTGAAAACTAAAACGGAAACATCTTTTAGTTGTTTTGGTTTTTTGTTTTAAAAACTGAAAATGAGAACTGTTTTCGAAAATAGTTTTTGAAAACAGGAAACAAACATGCCCATAGTTTTACCATTGATCAATGTGATTTCCCTAAAATAGAGAAATCTTAGTGGTAAAGTGGCAAATCTACATAACCGAAATCAAAGCATATAATGATGATGTTGATATCAATAAAAGTAACACAAGAAAGGGGGTTTGAATTGTGTTTCCCCAAAACTTAAGGTTTTCAAACAATTATAAGTTTTCAAAACGTTTTTGACAATTGTTTGTTGCAACGAATAATATGATAGAGAATCAAACGATAAGCACACATAGCGATATATCCTGGTTCACCCACAAATGATGGGACTACGTCTAGTCATTGGCTTAACCAAGATTTTCACTAACAAGTATCAAGGACTTCTCCTACAACAAGTATTAGCCAGGACTTCTCCCATAACAAGTATTCGACAAGACTTATCCCACAACAAGTATTTTACAGGACTTCTCCTATGATCTTTTGCAAGTTTGAAAATGCGCATTGGTGAAAAAGAAATTGAAATTGAGTGTTCATGTTTATCATGCTTGTTCCAAGAACCTTGTACATATATTTTCTGATAATTAGTTCTTTTGTTTTAGGACAAACAAAGTTCCAAGTAGGGGGGGAGTTGATAAGTGTTGAATTTACCTAGTTTTCTATATTAGTCTGTACACTTATCTATGATAAAAGTATGTAATTCATATCAATTTAACCCTCAATTGTGTAGTTTAGTAAATAATTAGATTTAGTATGGATTTTATATTGAACTAAGAGTCTAGTCCCTATTTTTGATGTAGGATGGATGATAAAGAGAATCGATGATGATTTCATTGAAGAAAAGCAATAAAATGGTGAAGAAATCCATTTTGGGGCAAAGAACTCACTCAAGCCAAAGAAAACCTCACTCAAGCCAAAGCTCCAAGGAAGAATCTCACTCAAGCGAGATGAAACTTCGCTCAAGCAAGCTATGCGGTGCTGGAAACCCACACATGAAGAAAGCTACTCGCTCGAGCGAATCTAAGACGACAAAATGGAGAAAAACATAGCAGAACCAAAGGGGTTCAAATTTTTCCATCTTTTCTTCATTTCTCTTCACTTCCAGACCTTAGAAACAGGGGAGAAATCTAGGAGCACTTGGAGAGGAGGCTTGGGTGTCGGATTCGACGGCGAGACATCGCGGAGTCTTCGGTTCTTCTCTTTTATTTTCCATGTTTGTAAAGTTATCCATGAAAATGGATAACTAATCTCTCTTGTTGGGGTTAGATTTAGTTGATAAATATCTATGTACTATTTGATTCAGTTTATATATTATCTTGTTTCTTTACTTATGGTTTAGTGGTTTTCTCTTGATTTTCATGTTATATCTTAGATTGATCACCTATGATATTTTTCTGGATTCGACTTGTGAGCGGAAGTTACAACATTTTGAGTCCGAACTAGAGTTAATCACCTAATAATCCTAATTGTTAGACATAGAGTTAGGTTTGTTAGTCCCTGAACACTTAAAAATTTTGATAACTTTCTTTCTTAATCATGTGAGACATCGATGTTTAAGATTAGAAAGTTATTGCTATCCATTCATGCGAGACATTGATGACGTAGGGTTGAACTAGTGTAAATGAATCATATGCATAGACATGATATGTATTTGAATCAGTAGGGTACATAAAGGGTAATCAATAGAATCTAATCCCAACCGTTTCTCTGCCGTGTTGTTTTCTATTTTATTTTTCTTTGATTATATTTTTTGTTTGTTACAAAAATCCTTTGAAAATATTGTGAAACCTCATTGTTTAACCTACTAAAACTATTGAACGGCTTAGTGTTGTCAATTCCTTGCGGATAAGACAAAACCTTATGCTATACTACAATTGAGTCTTGAAGATTTTAAGAGTAGTATTAGTGTAGAAAGAATCTCTCAACACGGCGGCGAGATTTGGACGACGACACAATCAGGGTTGGTTATGGTTGCCATGATTCTGGAAGAAGAAGATCCTAGAAAAGATCAAGAGATAATTTTAAATAAATATAAAACCTTACTAAATCTTGAAAACATCATGCAGTCTAGTGGTGAGGTAAGTGCGGTTTATGCTATATGTTTGGGGTTTGAATCCCCTTGATTGCGTTTGTTTTGGATTTAACGATTCATCTAACGGTAGAGACCTAAACCAAACTTTTTTTTTGTATTTAAGGGTGTATTTCCAAAACCAAATTATAGGAGTTTTAACCAAACTACCCCTATTTTAAAGGGACCTCAAACATATTTAAGGCGCAATGTAATTTTTGTCAGTAAATCTGTCGATCACTTCTCACGGTTTATCCTTTGAAAATTACTGTAAGCATGAAGAATTTTTTTTTCTTAATAAAAATCTAATTATCATGCATTAACGTCATCATCATAGTCCAGTCCATAAATTTCATAAGTGGAATCTAAATCATCATCAAAACTAGCACGAAAGAAGACCAAACAACACTAAGCGGAGTTGAATGAAGTGAACGAGAAACTAAAGTACAAAATAGAGAAGTAGCACCTCGAGTTGCGGGCAATGCGGTGTGAATAGTCTATTGTAATGACAAATATGTCTCATTGACAATTAAACACCCAACGCAAACATATACGTATAGTCCATGGCTACCAAATTAGTCATACGCTCCGTACGTGGTACGGATACGAGTGCACGGTACGTTACATCATATATTTTTAAATCATTAAAATTAATATCTACTAGGTACTATATACTTGTGTCAACTAGGTACTATTTATTTATTTTGGTCATGTCTTGTACTAATACATCAAAGAAAAAATGTCTACTAGGTGGTACTATGTAGAGAAAGATGTAACTATTGCATCCATGTTCCTATCTTCGGCCAATTTGAATCACGTGCCTTTTTTGTTTGTTTGTATCCCTCTGGCAATAGATCTTACGAAGCCTTTTTCGCTTTTTTGGTCAAACAAAGCCTTTTTCTATTTCCATAATAAAAGAATGGGCTTGATTCATACAGTTAACTTAATGGCCCAGCAATTTATTCATTTTTAGAAATCCTAATTGGTTAATACCCTTTGTGCGCCATACTGATGAGAACAGAAGAAGAATATCAGAATACACAGCAAGAACAACTAATGGTGATTTAGCAACCCAGACAACCTCTATAAAACCAAAGATCAAGATGAAGACTCTGTCGTGGATCCTCCGTCATTCTTAACGAAGCCAGGCCAGGGAGCCCGGGCAAGTTCCAAGGGTCGCGCGGCGGTGGCTCCGCCACTGCTATCCTGCATCATAACCTCAAGAGAGAGGAATTAGCTACTCATATTACAAGAGTAAAGAAAGTAAGTCCTAATAGTTATCATCTTACTAAACCAGATTATCTTCACTGCTTCAGCCTCTCTTCTTTTCATTTGGAGCAAGTCACATTCTTTGTGTTTTCCTCTAACTCACATAACGTATCACTCTTCTTTTCATCCTTCACACTGTAACACCCCATTTTCTGTTATTAGGCTATTTATTATTTTATTTTAATTAGTATTATGGTATATGGTAATTAAGTGATTTTGTTAGATAATTAAGTGATTATGTGATATAGATAAATAAGGTTTTAGGGTTTAGTGTGAGTAATTGAGAGTGGGGCCCATTGTATGGCTATTTAAGGGTTAGGAGTGAAATAGAAAGAAAGAAAATAAAAAAAATAAGGATTAGAAGAGAAGCAGAACAAGAAACACGTGAAAGTAGAGAAGGAGAGGAGAAAACTTAGAACTGATCTACAAGAGGTAAGGGTTTGAATTCATGTTTTATGGATTGGTATGATAGTGGATAATGATAGAAAGCATGATTTAGGAACCCTAGGTTGCAAAAATTCCCAAATTGAACTAGTTAGGGTTTGGTTTTTAGATGATTTTGGGGGTAGATGATAGGCTTGCATGATGCGCAGAAATTTACGTTCTCTTGTACCCTTTTTCGTGCTATGTTATTGGCCGAATTTGAAGAAGTAGTCTTCATAAAGGTTGTAGGTTTTTCTGTTACGAAACTTTTGCCACTGGTTTCACGTCATTCCGACGTCTGTAGCTCGAGTTATGTGTATTTTAGTGAGTATAGGTTAAGCTGTCCAGTTTCTTACGAACTGCGGTTAGTGTACGATTTTTCTTGATTTTTGTACTTTGAATTGTGACTTGAAAATTTATAGAGGTTTACAAAACGTGTATACGGAACCATGATAAAAATATTAGATTTTTCTGAGTATATTTGATAATTTACATCTGTTTAATAGTTCATTAGATGTGTGGTGCGCGCACATGGCGAGTTGCGCAGGAAGATGTCGCAAGATGTCGCGACATGGCGAGTTGCGTAGGGAGATGTCGTGAGATGTCGCGACATGGCGAGTTATTCAGCGACATGGCGAGTTGCGTAGGGAGATGTCGTGAGATGTCGCGACATGGCGAGTTGTGCAGTGAGATGTCGCGAGATGGCGAGCATGAGCATGTCGCGAGTTTTTGGGAAAATTTAGAGAGAAATCCAGTCTTTAGGAAATAGTTGCAGAACCTGTTAAATATGAATTATATTTAATTTACATCTATTTTTAATAATCATTATATGATGTTGTTTCTGAATTGATGTTATGTTTGAGATGCTAAGTTGTTGTGATTGCAAGTTGTATAATTGATAACATGTAATATGTGTTTTGTGCAACTGGTGATGAATATGCTAAAATAATTAGGACTTGGAGATGGTCTGAATATGCATATGTTAGTTGAGTTTTGCACAATACACTGCATAGTTGTCAAGAGGCAATGTTTGCTAGTTCTCGTGGAGGCTAGTGACTTGTCCCAAAACTGGAGTGGTTTTGAAGCCTAGAGCGAGGGCTTTATTGGTGGTTATCTGTCTGGAGTGGACGCGGTGATACCGCTAAGGATAACAACTTTGGTACCAAAGACATTTGCACGGGTCTCACTTGAGTCATATGTGTTATGATGATATTTTTGGAGAGATTTGATGTGGTGGTAATTAGAGACTATTATATATGTTCTAATTGAGCTATAATTTATGGAGTATTTGCCATAACTGTGAACTTGATTAATTATGTTAAAATTACATAATTTATTATTTTTTAGTGAATGTGAGTAATTTATGTGGAGTATAGATAAGCTTTTACATTATTTATTATTATGCTTATCCATATGATATGAGTTCTCACCCTTCTGTTGGAATGATGTTCTATGCGACATCGCTCAGGTACCGAAGATAGTGGAGCTTCTCGCGAGGGTTAGTTGGAGAAGCTAGTCTTTCATTTACGGTTTAGTTAGGGGAGTCATGCTCTGTTATGTAACACCGGGAAACGTTTAGTTTTGTACCTTGATGTTAAGAGTTACCTATGAACTCTCTTTATGTTAAATTTTGGAGTTGAAATAAATCCGCTGTGCTATGCATATGATGTTGCGACATTAAAGTTGGAAAATTTATATATTTATTATGAGCATGACAGGTGTTTTGATTTATGTTTCTGGAGAATAAGTGTGACACCCTCTGTGTTATGCATTTTACTCTGATTTATGATATATTATTATGCGGGGTTTAGAGGGTGTTACACACACCCTCTGTCACTATGTGCAACACCTTTGTTCTGCCTCGAGCCTCTCTTGAAATATAAACAATTAGGTTAAAGACGAGACTTCTTGCTACGTGAAATGGCATGGTTGGGCTTCAAGAAGCACGACCATGGTTTATTTACATGTCTTTAGCCACAGGCAAGCTAGGGGATGCACAGTCGTGGAGCTTTATTTGGTTGAACGACCATGGCCTCTAGAAAGCACGGTCATGTTTCTTCATTAGAAAGCAATTTCTATTTTTTTTGAACAGCTGAAAGAAAGCAATTTGTAGTGGGTGGGAAATGCGCATAATTTTTTGACATATTGCGCCTTTTAAAGCCACCCTTAGAATACCATTTTTCTTGCACTCAACCTTCAACAAACACGCGTTTAAAACCGCCACGAAAAAATCGTTGTTATATTAAATGGTCCGAGAAGAGGTTGTTAATAAGCCCAGAAAACCTTTGTCGCCAACATTGAAGGTGTGAAAAACGATAGAAAGGGGGGTTTGAATAGCGTTTTAAAACTAAAAGCTCAACCCACTTGAGATTTAAATAAATCACTTCAATCACCAATGATAAAAGTGTAGAGATAAGAGATAAGGAAAACACACAAATGATTTTATCCTGGTTCACTTGATAAATCCCTCAAGTTAATCCAGTCCACCCGTTAAGGTGATTTCTTCCTTCTTAGAATGAAGGCAATCCACTAATCAGAGTTTTGTTACAACTGCACTTGTTACCTGCAAAGTGACTAACAATACACTGACTTAGCTCACTAAGATTCACTCTCTTAGCCTTTTCTAGGATCCGATCAACCTTGATCTCCTAAAGGTAAATCAAACAACTGTTTGAAGGTTTTGGGTTTACAAATAAATGCTTCTTGGAAAGCTAATAGTAAACACACTTAGTTCTATTTGAAGAAAGATTGCTAAGAAGATATTTGAATTTTGCTTGCGCGTGAACAAGTTTCTTACACCGCATCTTTCATTCTTCAACCTCTTTATATACTCCAAGGATTAGGGTTTGAACGTTGCATGGAGATGCTACCGTTGGAGGGCAAATATGGGATTTCCAGGTTTTGCTGTGGCTGAATCAGTTAGGTAAGGTCGTCAGGAATGGTACAATTGCTTTTGTACTTTGGATAGCGACATGACATTTATCCTTGTTGACTTCTGATCAGAGTGATGCTTCATCTTGGAAATTGTGAAGCTTGATGATCAGAGTCAGAGGGAATCTTGGATCCTCTGACTTTTGTACCTTCTGCTTCTCGACTCAGAGGAGAAGTACTTTGTCTTCAGAGCCAGCTTACTCTTGGACTTCAGAATCTTCACTACTCAGCTCCTGATCCTTCAGAGCGTCTGATCCTTCAGAGCGTCTGATTCTTCAGATTTTCTAGTGAGCTGAATCCATATCAGAGCTTTATGATCTTCAGATTTTCTGAAGTTTGATCTACTGTTCAGATTGAACATAGTACGTGCGAAAGCATTGCAGAGGTTACTCTTTGAGCATTGTGCTTCTGAATCATGTGAAATAGGACCAGAGTCTTGGCCTGTCATTTGAACACTCAGAAAACAACGTTAGAGTACCATAATTGTTCATACTTAATAGTTAACATGTAATCATCAAAACATAGAGTTGTACTACTAGATCAAAACTTGATCTTACACATAACTTATTCTTTTGAGCTGCTGGAATTGTACCTGCGGATGTTGAAAACCACAGCTAAACAACAATTTTTTTATAGTGACTGATTTGATTGATGAATATTCTATTTTTCTTGAACTTTGAATTTGATTATAGCTTGTGGTTTTGGAAATTACTCTATCAATTCCATAAAGATTGTTATTTTTTAGTCTTTATATTTTTCAAAATATTTGTTGTTTTATGAAATTAAATTTTTTTTTCTAATTTTTCCACCTATACCCTAATTTAATTAATATTCTCTCACTTATTACCTTTCATATTATCCAACAATCACAACTCTTCTCTATCAAAGATAGAACTCTTCTACACATGATACTACCAAAACTAAATAAGGGTATTTTAGTAATATTGTACTACCAATATTTGTCATTATACTCTTTGCACCATAACCTTAAATAATAATCTATTTGGAATAGAGAGAATATTGATTGGGAGAAACTAGCAACACATTCTTTTAAGTACATTCTTTAATACATTCACAACTATTGGTTTAATTTTTTAAAAGTGAAAACATTATTTCAATAAGTGAGCGAAGTGTGTTAATATTTCAAAAAAAAATAAACCAATGCCAATCTGTAGTGTGTCAGAGTATATCCTTAAAAGTTTTTTTTTAAAGTATATCCTTAAAAGTTAGAAGAGTATATTACTATGCTTTATTCTTCTCTTATTATTTATTTATTGCCGCCTTTCAAACCTCTGGGTTCACATGGGTTGGTCCAAGTCCAAACACATATTTAAACACAATTTGCTACAAGTCTGAACTTTTATATGTTTCTTTGGTTTACTAATTCAGATTCAGACTAGTATATAATAATAGGATAAATTTGATATTTTCATAATTTTTAAAGTGCCCCTCTAAAGCCCAGCTTCTCCTTAAAGATATAACACCTAGAGGCTATATCTACAATATTATAAATTTGATATTTTCATAATTTTTAAAGTGCCCCTCTAAAGCCCAGCTTCTCCTTAAAGATATAACACCTAGAGGCTATATCTACAATATTATAAACACAGCTTTATCGACCCTTCAAAACTTTTTTACCCTTCGTTATAACATCAAAACTGTTTCGGTATAAACCACAGACTAAAGGCTAACCAGTTTGAGAGCAAGCGAAGTAAACAAAGTAAACGAAAATGCGTGAAAATGATAGGATCCCTGCCGCTTGGGCGATCCTCTTCTATTTATAACTTGGGTTTTGGTCCGGCTGGACCATGGGTTGCCCGACCCATTTGTTACATGATAGTGATAAGCCCAAAATAAATGACCCGGTTCGCCTATATCAGTCCACAGGCCCGCAAGACACTGATGTTTTAGAACTAAAACGATAGTGTCTTAATTAGGCCCCCAACGTCTGGTTCGCCCATATACAATGTGAATAAATTCATGAGCGCGCAGGCTTTCAACAAAATAAGGCTAACCATAATTTAAATAATGTTAAGCTAATCATTACAAAGTTAAATCGGTCTGTGTGGCGTATGAAGTCTAAATGACACTTCACCCATCACTTCAATCACTATGCACAAATCAAATCTCTTTCCGGATTTTGTACCTGCTGCAATCATCACAAATATAACACAGATATCTTGAAACTCGTAATGCATAAGGCCTACCTAAGCTATGCTACTCACATTAATTAAGAAATGCATTTAAAATCCACTCATGGAGTAGCCCTTCTCTGAAAAGACTCGACTCCCTCGAAACGACACATTCACCTGCCAACTGACGTCACTCTTCATTCAATCGCTACCTTTTTGCCAAACATCGTCTCTTAATGGCGCGATGATTCACCGCCTTAATGAATTTGAATGTGTGGCTTGAATGAACGCGTGGATTCACACAAACCACGCGTTTGCTCACCATTTACCTTAAGTGCCTTTAACCATACCTTTTAACTCATCTCTTCACCTTCCGTCGTTTCTCTATATATAGCAGTCATTTTTTACTACAAATTACTTCACTCTTCTCTTTCAAAAGTTTTTCAAACCTTGTGTACTCGTAGAGTTTCCTGCATTGACCTACGAGTGTTCTCCAACACTGCCAGAACTCCCCCAAATTAGCCAAGTTCATCAGATCCTTTCCCTGGTAAGCACTTCTCACTCAACCTGCTTGTACAATTTTTTCATCATTCTACACTAAACCTTTCATGTAAAATCTTTCCCCCTTCATCTTCTTGTTTTACTGAAATCATTCTTAAAAACTAATCTCCTTCACAACTGCAACTCCAATTTTACCCCACTACATGTCATAACTCCTGAATCCTTTACAATTTCAGGAATTCCTTTCAAAATGGAAGCAAAACGTACCCGTAAAGCCTCTAAAGCCTCTAAAACTTCTTCCATTGCAGTCGATACATGGGTCACTAGTAAAGTTAAATCTAGGTTCACTAAATTCTGCAATGTTAAAACTGTAATGGACTTAATTACTGAAAACACTTTTCGCTCTGATGGCCAAGATGTGTACCTGGACATAGTCCCCTGTTTACCTAACGAACCTTGTTGTTTTGGGGCTCCTGACCCTAACGGCAAAAATCACACCTATTTCTTTGAAAACATTTTTACTGACCTAAAATATAAACTCCCTCTGTCAAATTTCACTTGCTCTGTTTTAACCCTACTGAATGTTGCCCCAACACAACTCCATTGTAATAGCTGGGCATACCTGAGGGCGTTCGAACTTTTGTGTCAAGTGTTAGGTATCGAACCCACTAGCAGTAAGTTTTTTTACTTCTTTGAAACTAGTGGTAGAAGCATAAAAGGCGAATATCTTTCTCTAGCCGCCGCTAGGGGAAAAGGCCTATTTACCCTATTTAGAAGCCACTACAAACAGTTTAAAGGGAGATTCTTTAGGCTAAACGAAACAGAAAAGTGCAAGGATGTATTTTATTTCAATGATGGAAGCCCAAAGTTCCCTTTCTACTGGACCGCCCGTTATGAGGCTATCATCAAACTTCCTGATGACTCCCTCACCCCTGAAGAAATGGTGGATTGCACCTTTCTATCTAGCATTGACTTGAATCTCACCGAATTTCTAGATGCCCATTATGAAAACAGATTGGGTGAATATGTGGGTAAGATTCTTAAATTTCCACATCTTTGTACCTCAAGTATTTATTTGATTTCTAACCCTACCATTTTGTTTCAGCAAAAATGACTCGCCTCTCTGATGATGACATCCTCCGTTTCCGTCGAGAACAACAGGCTGCAAGGGAAAAAAGAAACCCAGCGAAGACTCTGTTAGATGCCGATGCTAGTCATTCAGGCACCGAATCGAATCGCCCTCAAAAGAAGAAGAGAAAGAATGAAACACCTGAATCGGCGAAAGGAAAAGACTCTTCTCAGCCCTCAATGGAAAAATTTATGGTGAAGGGTAATCCTCAACATATGACACACAAAGCTGGGTCTTCAAGTGCTGCGCCCCCTTCATGGAAAAGCCTGCTGAAAGAATTTGAAGAGCTCACTTCTGAAGAAGTGACCTCGCTATGGGACTCCAAAATTGACTTCAATTCGCTGGTGGAAACAAATTTGGTGTTTGAGGCGGATCGGGAAAAGGTTAAGAAGATTGGATTAAAGGAAGCTTGTCAAGCCATCATGACGAAAGGACTTGAAATTGCGGCGATTTCCAAGATGATTGACCTGGAGACCGCTGACTTTGATGGGATCAACTCCGCCAAACAGTTAGAAGAGAAAGAAAGAGAGATTCTGAAGATGAAAGCTACCATGAAATTGTTGGATTCTGCCAACAAAGTTCATGAGAAGAAAGCCGCAGATTTAACCCTAGAAAATGAACGCTTGAAGAAACATGCTGAAGACTTAAACCTCACTCAGAAAGCTAAAGAGGAAGAACTTGTGAAATCCAAAGCGGAAATCACTCATCTCAATTCCTCCAATGCTGAATTGAAGAATGAAAATTCAAAATTGCATTCAAAAGTTTCTGAACTGAAGAATTCTGTCCTTGATCAATTTGAAGCCGGATTTGCAAAAGCCAAAGAACAGATTCTTTTCCTAAATCCTCAAGTTTCCATCAACCTTGCCGGTTCCGATCCTTATGCTAGGATTGTCGATGGCAAGTTGATCAGCCCTGACACTGGTGATGAGGAAGACGAAGGAGAAGAAGATAAAAATGAAGAAGATGAAAATGTCAACGACAAAGAAGGCGAAGGGGAAAACCATTAGTTCTGTCTCTGTTTAAGAATGACTACCGTATTAATTCATCTTTAGCTCTCTTTTATTTCCTAAGTTAGTTTAAACTCGTTTAGAGTTTGTCTTTTGTATTTGTAAGTGTTGAGCAAATAGCTCCACAGTTTGTCTTAAAATATTATGTAATGTTTTATTAAGTACTATTAAGGTAATATGTTTTCTATATATCATTGTCTGCAAATTGGTTAATCCTGATGGCTCTGCATCACACTTAGATAACTGTAATACTTAAATTTATAATTTCTACCCTTAAATTATTATTGTCACTATCCATTCTCAATGAAGACATCAGATCTTAACTTAATACAAGAAATACTATGTTATTCCTTCTAACTTAAAAACATGATCCCTATAATAACAACTATATCAATTAGACAATCAAAATAATTAATAACACTGCGCTTTACTAACCTTTCAATCAGTAAGTTCAAAGTATAACTTAACATGAATAACTTTTACTAACCTTTCACCAAATTTGATCCGCCTTCGTCGTTTAGTTGAATACCTTATTCCCACATTTTGCAGTACAAAATGAAATTTGCTTAAATGAATCTCATCAAATGTTGTGAATTTTAAACTTAATCAACTACTTTGGAATCATAAGGCCTTTGTGTACATAACTTAGTCAAATTTTGCATTTTTGACATAGCTATTCATGGAAATCAAAGTCAAAATATTTGATTTCATTAATATGCTCGCGTGGAGACTTGTGCTTAGTTTGGACAAGCTTAAATCCAATTTAAGACTGTGCTTATGAATTCGTGGTCGAATGCTCTTGTTTTAAGAGACTTACTTTTTTCTCAATTGTCTGACGTCGCCCAATTGATAGACCTTAGTTGATAAGTTTCCGCTATGGGTAAAAGAAATAAGTAAAATGATACGCCTTGATCATTTTAAAAAGGTTATGACTCGTTAAAAACTCTCCCGCCTGGGGTAGAGAAAAGAGTGCATACCTGTTATTCATTAATAATTGATGCCTCGTTAAAAACTCTCCCGCCTGGGGTAGAGAAAAGAGTGCATCGAATTTAGTCTTACACAACAAACATAGTCTTACACCAACAAACGTAGACTTCAACACACACAAACTGAAACAACGAAACATAGTCTTGGACAAACATACACTGAAACAAACTGTACAAAACCAAACAAACCGAACGAACCACCCTGCACTTCAACTGTAATAATAACGGAGATGCTGTGCATTCCAAGCCCTTGGCACCCTTCGCCCCGATAACTCCTCCAAATGATACGCCCCTTGACCAAGCTCACGCAGAATCCTGTAAGGTCCTTCCCAATTAGGTGATAACTTCGAATCATCAGGTCCTTTTGCCTTCCTACGCAGAACCAAATCACCAACTTTCATTTGCCTCGGAACCACTCTAGAATTGTATCGCCTTTCCGACCTCTATTTTACCATTGCCTGCCTCAAACGAACTTCTGCTTGTGTTTCCTCTGCTAAATTGAGATCAACCAATCTATTCATGTCATTCTGCTCTTCATTATAAGTCGCCACCCTGAAAGTTACATCCTGCAATTCTGCTGGTATCATAGCATCTACCCCGTAAGTCAACTTAAAAGGTGATTCGCCAGTAGTTGACTGAGGAGTAGTATTGTACGCCCAAATGACCGTGATCAACTCTTCAGCCCATAATCCTTTAGCTTCGCCTAGACGCTTTCTAATTCCATTGAGAATGACTTTATTCGCTGACTCCACCTGTCCATTTGTCTGAGGGTGTTCAACTGAGGCGAAACGCATCTCAATTCCCATTCCTGCACAAAAATCCCTCACAATCCTGCTTGTAAACTGCGTTCCATTGTCTGAGACGATAGTTGCTGGAACACCAAATCTGCAAACCAATTTTCTCCAATAAAACTTTTTGACTTTTTCTGCTGTTATTTTCGCCATTGATTCCGCCTCAATCCACTTAGTAAAATAGTCTATCGCAACCAAAATAAATCTGATCTGAGAACCTGCTGGAGTGAACGGTCCCAGAATATCTACTCCCCACATTGCAAATGGCCACGATGAACTCATTGAGCTAAGAGTCTCAGGCGGCGCCTTATGTAAATCTGCATAAATTTGACACTTACCACACTTCTTCACATACTCCATACAATCCCCTCGTAAAGTTGGCCAATAGAACCCTGCTCTGAGCACTTTCGCCGCCAAAGATCTTCCCCCAACATGACTTGCGCACACACCTTCGTGAACCTCAAACATGATTCTTTCCGCCTCATCCTTGGGAAGACATCTCAATAAAGGTATTCCAATCCCTCTTCTGTACAATTGACCGCCTAACAATGTGTAATGACTTGCCTCGCGAATTTGATCCTTAGAAAATGTCAGCACATCAGAACCTTCTGCCTCCAAACACTTCTTGATACGCCCCGTCCAATCTGAATCCGCTAAAGTTAACACCATCATTGTCTCATCTTCTTCGATACTTGGGCTACTTAAGATTTCCTGGATAACTGACTTATTGTTTCCCGGCTTCTTGGTGCTTGCTAACTTTGATAGAATATCCGCCCTTGTATTCTCCTCCCTCGGAACATAATTGACCTGCACTGTGCCTATCTGCTTTATCAATCCCTGAGCTTTCAATAAATACTTAGCCAGCTGTGCGTCCCTCGCCTGATATTCACCCTGGATTTGCCTGGAAACTATCTGAGAATCTGTTTTAATCATTATACTCTTGACCCCCATCTCGGTCGCCAACTTCAAACCTGCAATTATAGCTTCATACTCTGCCTGATTATTGCTTGCTTTAAAGTCAAACTTGAGTGACTGCTCAACTGTCACGCCACCTGGCCCTTCTAAGATTATTCCAGCTCCACTTCCCTTGACATTAGACGAGCCATCTACAGACAAACTCCATTCGCCAACTTCCATATTTTTCTCACTGGAAGACATTTCATTAACAAAATCCACCAATACCTGTGCTTTAACCAGACCTTTCCTGTCAAAAGTGATTTCAAACTCTGACAATTCAACAGCCCAGGAAACCATTCGTCCAGCCAGATCAGGCTTTTGCAAAACTTGGCGAAGTGGCAAATCTGTTTTTACCACAATTGGAAAGCCTTGGAAATAAGGTCTTAATTTCCTGGCGGATATGATTAGAGCTAATGCAGCCTTTTCAATTTTTTGGTATCTAATTTCAGCTCCTTGAAGAGCATGACTCACAAAATATATGATCCTCATATCATCTTTACTTTCTTGCAACAAAACTGAACTAACTGCATTATGAGAAATGGAAATAAACATTGATAATGGAATACCTGGAACTGGTTTGGCTAAAATTGGTGGCCTGGATAAATGATCCTTCAAACTTTGGAACGCCTTCTCACATTCTTCATTCCAATGAAAAGTTTTGTTCTTCCTTAAGCATTGAAAAAATGGTGCTGACTTTTCCCCAGAACACGGAAGAAATCTGGACAAAGCCGCTATTCTTCCTGTTAATTTCTGCACATCTTTAACTGAAGCTGGACTCTGCATATCAAGTATCGCCTTGCACTTATCAGGATTCGCCTCAATTCCTCTCCTAGTGATCATGAAACCCAAAAACTTTCCACTTTGAATTCCAAACGAACACTTCTCTGGATTAAGTCTCATGTTATGCTTTCTTAATTCACCAAAAGCTTCTCCTAGATCAGAACAATGTGCCATTATTTCCTCTGACTTGACCACCATGTCGTCTACATAAATCTCCATGTTCCGCCCCACCTGCTTGTCAAACACCTTATCCATCAACCTTTGATATGTTGCTCCCGCATTCTTCAACCCAAACGGCATAGTCTGATAACAATAGTTCGCCTGATTTGTCATAAAAGCTGTCTTCTCCTCATCGGGCTGGTACATTCTTATCTGGTGATACCCTGAATATGCATCCATGAGGCTAAGCATTCCAAACCCTGATGCCCTATCAACAAGCTTATCAATATTTGGTAAAGGATAAGAATCCTTAGGACAATGTTTGTTCAAATCTGTATAATCCGTGCACATTCGCCACTTTCCATTAGCCTTCTTCACCATAACAACGTTCGCCAACCATGTTGGATACTTTACCTCCCTAATAAATCCAGCTTCGAGTAACTTATTTGTTTCCACCTTCACAGCCTCTGCCTTTTCTTCGCCCATCTTTCTTTTAAACTGAACAATAGGTTTCGCTCCGGGATTTAAAGCCAATTTGTGACATATAAATTCCGGATCGATCCCTGGTAAATCCTTTGCACTCCATGCGAACAAATCCATATTCTCAGACAATAACTTCACTAATCTGCTTTCCTGACTCATAGTCAAATTGACACCAACTTTCAAGTTTCGCTCCCCAATCTGGATCGCCTTAGTGTCCTCTTCTGATTTCATCTTGTGCTCACTAAATCCCTCTCGAGGATCCAAAATGATTTCTGACTGTTTTAAATCCACCTCATAGACCCGATGCCCCTCTTTCACCGCCTTCTTGCCCATGTGCCCATACTGCTTGAAGCTTTCTGAATAACACTTTCGAGCAACCATTTGATCAGCCTTTAAAATTCCAACTCCTCCTTTGCTCAATGGATACTTCGCCGTTAAATGTCTTGTGGAAATGATCGCCCCCAATCTGTTTAGTGATGGCCTCCCAATAAGTACATTGTACGGTGAAGTACATTTTACTACTAAAAACTTAATAGCAAATGCCTCCGCATTCTTCCCTTCTCCAAAGACAGTTTTCAATTCCACATATCCTCGAACAAATACTTTTTCTCCAGAAAAACCCACTAAAGAGCCATCATAAGGCAACAAATCAGATTCATTTAGCCCTAACTTTTCAAAAGCGTCACCATAAATCAAATCTGCCGAGCTTCCTTGATCCAGAAGTACCCTCTCAATTTCATAATCAGCAATCCTCAGCATTACAACAATTGGATCGTCTTCGTGAGGCTGTATTCCCTCAAAATCTCGCACAGTAAACGTTATATCGGGTTGATTGGTTGCCCAACTTCCCCAATCATTAGAGTAAACAGCATTAATGGAGTGAACGTACCTTTTACGAGCTGAATTAGTCATCCCTCCGCCACGAAATCCACCAAAAATAGAATGAATTCGCCCCTTTGCTTTTCCATCTGACTGTCTATCCTGACCATCGCCCTCAATCTCTTTTCCATCTTCAGTTCGTCTTATTGAAGTTCCTGCTTCATCTGAATTGCTTCGCCCTTCAAGCTGCTTCATATACCCAGCCTTTATCAATTTGTCAATCTCCTTCTTCAAAGTAAAACAATCATCAGTATTATGCCCTGAAATCCTATGATACTCGCACCACTTCTTCTTATCCACGTAACCCGTTGACGGCTTTGGCTGCCGTGGAAAACGAATAACATTCGCCTCCAAACACGTGTGCAAAGCTTCAGTCAAATTAACTGCCAAAGGTACTGCACGGTCATTTTGATTCCGAGTCCACGTCATCGAATGTCCTGGCCCACGCACTCCATACGGTTGAGCACGATTTTTGAAATTAGAACGGTTAGCAAATCAGCCGTCATAACGGTTACGATTATTATACCCTGCGCTGCTATTCTCGGTCCATCCCTTCGAATATTGATCTGCAACCGCTCCCTTCTTCGTCTCAAACTGTTGTTTCTGCCCTGGAACCGCTGCATTCGGGCGGTTGTTCTTGATCCGATCACTCTGCTCCTCCCTGATGTACCCTTGTACCCTTTCGCGCAAATGCACCATTGTCTCCACAGGCTTTCTACTCAAATTACTGTTCAAACCACCCGGCTTCAAGCCCAATTCAAAAGCTGCAATGCAAATTTCTGGCATTTTATCCTCCAAATGAACAGATAATTGATTGAAACGCCCCATGTAAGAATGCAAAGTCTCATTTGGTCCTTGACGAACATTAAATAATGTCGCCGGAGTTACTTTTTGTGCACGACTGGTAGAAAACTGAGACAAGAACTTTGTAGATAATTCAGTAAAATTGACAATTGACCTTGACGGTAAAGTGGTAAACCAAATCATCGCTGATTTTTTAAAAGTTGATGGCAACATTTTGCACTTCAACGCATCTGATGCGCCTACAATGACCATTTTCGTGTTGAAATACACTAAATGATCTTTTGGGTCTGAATCACCATAATAAGAATCAAGCTTTAACGTCTTCAAATTGTCCGGGACGGCGGTATTCGCTATTTCTTCTGTAAAAGGTTGAAAGTCCACCACCGTCTCAGCCATTCTTCGATCGCCCTCTCGTAAACCCTGAGTCTGATTGAGATCAGTGAGTTGATTTTGTAATTGTTGATTATGTTGACGAAGTTCATTGAGATCATCCATGATCCGTTGAAGAGCATCGGGAGGAACATCATTTTGTTGAACATGATTCCTCTCTCCGTTCGCCCCGGATCGAGTCACCATCGCGGTGAAAACTGAAGCCTAGGAAAGTATCCTTCGGCCCCACGGTGGGCGCCAATGTTCCGGTATAAACCACAGACTAAAGGCTAACCAGTTTGAGAGCAAGCGAAGTAAACAAAGTAAACGAAAATGCGTGAAAATGATAGGATCCCTGCCGCTTGGGCGATCCTCTTCTATTTATAACTTGGGTTTTGGTCCGGCTGGACCATGGGTTGCCCGACCCATTTGTTACATGATAGTGATAAGCCCAAAATAAATGACCCGGTTCGCCTATATCAGTCCAAAAACCATGCTCTGTTTCTCTAGATTAATAAATAAAAATTTATATATAGTATTAGTTTGTGTTGCCTACTTAAAAAAATGTATTAGTTTGTGTTTATCATGCACTTGTCTATTTTCTCTCCTTTTTTATAAGCCTAGTCCATCTAGTCCTTAATGATTTCACACTCCTTAAAAAATGTTAATTACATTAAAATTGTTCTCAAAATTTATCAACTTTCTAAAATTACTCATAAGCCACTTTATTAATTTCTATGCATCATTAGCCCTTGTAAAAGTAAGGGCCAACCTAACACTAAAAAATGTCTAAAGCAAATTTTAAAGTATTACCTTTTTAACTAAAAAAATTATAAACTTATAATTTTCATTTTTAGTAAGAGGAATCTATATTTTTAATATTACAAATTTATGCATATGCCACCCGCAACACCTTAAAATTTTTTAAGTTATTGCTGTGTGTTTTGCCCCCACAATATGAAATGTATGGATTTGCCACTGATTCAGAGGATGGGATGTAATCGATCAAGAGCTAGCTTTGGACAAAGTTCAAAGACATATTTTTCTCTCCACAAACATCAAACCCAAAATTATTCTTCTCTCCATAATCATGAAAATAATAATAAATATAATTATTTTAACTTATCAAGATATATTTATCCAATAATGTTATCTCTTCTTCAATTTTTAAAAGATTTTCTAAGATAAGTTCAAGATTATCTCTTTAAATTTGAAATAAGCCAACTAAATCACTCATTTTCTCTTAAGAGAATATTTAATTTATTTTCCACTTCTTTAAAATAAATTTTAATTTTAAAATTACTTTTAAGGCTATTCCCCTATTTTACATTATTTTCAGTTTTAATAATAAAACCTAAGGCTAAAAATTATTTCTATACACAATAAATATGAAACCAACTAATCCAGTGCTCTCAAATGAAAATATTAACACTTTATCATGCATTTTCTCATTCGTTTCAACCAAACAGTCATCAGTCTAACACACAACAACCCTACAGTCAACAATCAGACATCACAACAACATAACAGTCAACACATTAATAATCAAACAAGCTATAAATAGTTCAAAATTGAGGGTCTTACAACAAGCGTTTAAAACTGCCCCAAAATAAATCTCTATTGTATTACATGGTCCGATAGGTTGTTAAAAACCATCGCGGGATCTTTGTCACCAACATATGTTATTATTTAGAACCATTGGGATTGCACCTGCGGATGTTGAAAACAACCGCTATGTTAAGTTCAAATGCCTTCATCGTCTATCTTATTTTGAATGATAACAATTTTTAAGAGACTTCCAAGCGTCTATTATTGATATCTAAAAAATCCTTGTTGTTTACTTTTCAAGAGCTACTTAAATGTGACTTACTTGTTACGTCTTGGAACTTCAGGACAAACAAGCATAGTCAAAAGAACTAAGAACTTATGATCTACTTGTTTCATCTGGAATTTCATATGCATTGGAATTCATGACAAACAATGATAGTCTAAGTAAGTAGTCATCTACTCTAATAAGACGGTACATTTGCAAAGAGAAAAAGTTATATCCGCAAAGACCATCTACACAAGAAAAAGATGAAGCTCAACAAAGCATATTATATCGTATGACTCAATGATGACAAGGAATATCGTCTCAACATAAGAAGCTGCTACTACAAAGAGATATGATTCTTCAACTGAAAGATTTTGAGCAAAGAGAAAAAGAAGACAAGACAGCAGACATCAGAAAGTTAATTGAAAGAAGAACCGTCAGTAGAAAATCAGAAGACCTTCCAAAAGAAGAGCAGAATTGTCTCAAGGAACGATCGTCTCTAGAAGAAAGAAAAGACAACTTGCAAAGGAAAATCAATTGTCCAACTCAAGTTGGCCAATCAGAAGAAGCTGTGTTCAGAGAAAGGAAACATCATGTCAATATGCAAAATATCTCTGACAACACCTAAGAGAGAGAGGTCAAAGTTTAAAGTTTCAAGCAACCATCAAATATGCATAATGATCAAGGTAAATCATCATAATATTCAGATCTTGAGTTTTCCCTTATCTGTCTAGGAATGAGATGAAGTCCATCATCTGTGCCGACTGTTCCTCATCCTGACATCATCAGTTCATCCATCTCCTAAGGAAAAAACTTAAAGTCATTTTGCCTACAACCAAGTCAAAAAGGGGAGAAAGAAAGACATCCGTTGAAAGGTGAAGAGACGAAGTAACTCACTGGAATCAAGCTACCTCATTAGTGGATTATACACCATCGTATGAATGAAGAAAATCCACAAGGAAGCGTATCAGAGAAGTCTCAACATCTGCAGCAGCACGTGATCTAACACGGTGCCGTAACCAAGGCTGAAGGCACAACGCTCCATCTATCAAAGAGCATTTTGGTTATCTCAACGGATAGTAGCTCCGACCTATGCTAAACAAATTGCAATTTCCAAAGCAATAGGCCTGCATTGAGTTGTACCAATTCAACACGTTTATGGACTTCAGCACAATTCGATGTAATGGTCATAATTTATGTGAATACCATCCAACGGCCAAATCTCTACTCACAGAAGATCAGGAGCTATAAATACAAAGTCTTGAAGATTTCACAAATTGATTTTTTGCAAGTCCAAACACCAGACTTTTAGAAATCTAAATTGGGATTCAATCAAAGTATCCTAACCCAGTTCAGGATTTCCAAACGTGCTCTCAAGAACATATTCTTATCGTCTAAAGAAATGTCTAGAGGTCTGAGCTTAGAAGAAGATAGCATCATCAGCCTCAGCAACAAGGAGAATCACACTTAGGAGATTTATCTTTTTATTTCATTCTTGTTTTAAAAGAACATAAAGTAATTCTACAATACTTTATAGTTCTTAGTGCTTCATTTTACTACTATTCCTCTTATTCAAAAGAGATTGTAAAGTAGTAGAAATGGTCTTGAAAAAGATCATTTAGGAGAAGTCATTTATACTTGTAAGGAGAAGTTCTTTATACTTGTAAGGAAGAGTTCTTTATACTTGTAAGGAGAAGTCCTAATAAAACTTGTTAGGAGGAGTCCTGATAATACTTGGTAGGAGGAGTCTTTAGAATACTTGTGCTTGGAGAGGCATGGGCAAAATAATACTCAATGCCTGGAGAGGCAGTGGCAAAAGAATACTCGAGGCCTGGAGAGACGTTAAGACTACTCAATGCCTGGAGAGGCAGTGACAAAAGAATACTCATATGCTTGGAGAGGCAGGGACAAAAAATACTCAATGCCTTGAGAGAGAGTTCTGAAATAATACTTAACCTGGAGAGGCTTTAAGAGTACTCAATGCCTCAAGAGGCAGTTCTGAAATAATATTTAGCCTGGAGCGGCTTTAAGAGTATCAATGCTCGGAGAGGTAGTTCTGAAATAATACTTGCCTGGAGAGGCTATAATACTCAATGCCTGGATAGACAGTTGCTAAGAAATACTCTGACTTGAGGAGGCAAACTGAATAATACCTGTAAGGAGGAGTCCTTAGAACTCACCCTTAGTAAAATCGCGGTAAACGTCGAGGACAGGATGTAACCCTATCGTTCTGGGGGTGAACCAATATAAAAGCTTGTGTGTCATTGTCTTTTTCATTTACTCTTGCTTATCTGCTGCGCCAAACGATTCAGTTCATCGTCTATCATCAACTATCGTTTGGATCTTATTAATGAATATTCTATTTTTTCTTCAACTTTGAATTTGATTATAGCTTGTGGTTTTGGAAATCACTCCCTCCATCCCACAAAGATTGTTATTTTAGTCTTCATGTTTTTCAAAATGTTTGTTGTTTTACAAAATCAAGATATTTTTTCTAATTTTTTTCACCTATACTCCATTTAATTTTTTCTCTCTCACTTATCACCTTTCATATTAACCAATAACAACTAGTTCAAAAAAAAATCAATCACGACTATTATCTATCAACTACATTCTTCTCTATCTAACATAACATAGAGTTTATTAGTAACAAAAAAAAAATATAGAATTTATTAGTTTCAAAAAAAAAATAGAATTTAATAGATACACATGATATTAGTAAAACTAAATAAGGGTATTTTAGCAACTTTATTGTACTATCATTAATTGTTATCTTAATCTTTGCACCACAATCTTAAACAACAATTTTTATGGAATAAAGAGAATATTGATCGGTAAATATTAGCAACACACTCTTTTAGTGACATTAGTTGTTACACTCATAACGATTGGTTTAATTTTTGAAAAGTCAAAATATTTTTTTAACAAGTGAGAGATCTATGTTAATTTTTCAAAAAATAAATCAATTACTATAGATAGATGTATCGGAGTGTATCCTTAAAAGTAAAAAGAGTATTTTACCAGCCTTTCTTTTACGAGCTGCAATTGAGTGAAGTCTTTATTGCCAAGTGTGCTCTGTCTTCCGATGGCTTTTCTACGAGGGTGATAGATTGCAAGAATGAGGTTTGAGACCCCACTGTTACTTTGTGTGGGGGTGTCAAGCCTTTGGGTGGATCATGAGGTGTATTTGCTAGCTAGGTTTGCATATGGCTTTGGTGTCAGAGGGTGCTGCATGAAGTATATCAAAGGGTGTTGGATTTTTTCTGGTTTTTACTGCCATTTGTTTTGTTTCACCTTATGTTCTTGTTCTCTTGTTTTGTTTCATCATTTCCTTCTTGGGTTGGAGTACCCATTGTACTCCAAGTTTTAATACAAATTTGGCTTATAGAAAATACTAGTGGGTTCACATGCTTATACCAGCCTATTTCGTTTTTTTTTATAAGCACCAGCCTATTTCGTATTATTTATTTATTGCCGCTTTCAACCACTGGGTTCACATGGGTTGGTCCAAACACATATTTTAACACAATTTGCTACAAGTGGTCTGAACTTTTTTATGTTTCTTTGGTATACTAATTGACTAAACACATATTTAAGCTTCTATATAAATTGGTCGTCTGCATTCAGAGGATGAGATGTGATCGATCAAAGATCAAAGACAACTAAACATGACAAGTTCCCAAGTTCGAGTGAAAGCAGTTAATCTTGGTGGCTGGCTGGTTACTGAAGGATGGATGAAACCTTCTCTATTCGATGGAATTCCAAATAAAGAATTATTGGTCAGTAAATATCTATATATATAACAAATTAAATTGCATTTCAATTAATTTTATGCTTTCTTATTTTAAATTCATATATAGCCCTCTTCACAGACATAACATAATACATGGTCATTCTTTTTGTAGGATGGAACTGGCCTTCAATTCAAGTCTGTGACAACAAGGAAATATCTCTGTGCAGAGTCTGGTGGAGGAACAAACCTTGTTGCCAATCGCGACACCCCTTCGGGTTGGGAAACATTTTCTGTGAGTGATCGATTTTTATTCATCAATTGAAGCTAATTTAATTTGTGTGAAAAAGAGTGATGTTGGATGTTAATGTCCTTTTGTGTAGTTGTGGAGGATAAACGAATCTGCATTCAGATTCAAGGTGTTCAGCCAGCAGTTTGTGGGGTTAGATGGGATTAACGCTGTTGCTGTGACCAACACTCCCACTGATTCTGCAGTGTTTAATATCATTAAGGAAAGTGACAATTCAAACCGTGTTAGAATCAAAGCATTAAATGGATACTTCTTGCAGGTAAATTCTCTGCTTACAAACGAATGATTGGTTCAAGTAGTACATGTTTTATTTCATGTTTCATTTCGGGAAAATCTCAATTTCGACTTTGGTGAATAAAAAATACTTCTACGAATGTTATGAATGTTCGTCAAGTTATGAATGTTCTTAGCTCGAATACGTGTGATTAACCAACTCATACTGCACAATCCAATTAGTCATTGTTAACACTTAACAATGATTAATATGTAAATGTGATTTAATTATGTACCCACTTGGCTGTATAAAAAATGTTGATTGGGTGGTACTGATTTATAGGCAAAAACAGAGGTGCTGGTGACTGCTGATGTATCACATGTTAGCGGATGGCGAGAAGATGACCCAACTGTTTTTGAAATGAAAATTACTGGAGGGTTGCAAGGAGAATTCCAACTCACAAATGGTTATGGGCCAATAGAAGCACCGCAAATAATGAAGGTAACATTAAATAATAATACGATGCCAAAGAATTGACCAGCAAGTTGCAGGTCAAGTTGGTAGCATGAGTTTGAAGTCATATCAAATGTGCTTGCTCTTATCTAATCTAATAATTCTTCAAAAGAAGCTTACCTTTTATAGTCGAATCTTTGAAAAATAAAGTTTAAGAGTACTCGTTAACATTTCTTACGTATAATAATATTTGAGTTTAATGGATATGCACTGACAGTGTAAAATAGTTTTACACAGTCATTCAATCAAAGCATGCCACATAAGAGAGATAATTACATCTGACTTTAATTTTAATTAAAAGAATAACATATTTTCTGATTTGGCGGAATTCAATTGAATGTCTGTGTAAAACTATTTTACACTGTCAGTGCATATCCATTAAACTCATAATATTTTGAGTTCTTCTCATGTACATACATATACATTCGTTTTGCTTTGAGTCTTGTGTAAAAATATCTATTAAGAGAGTTAGTCGCATCTTAAATACTTTCTAATAGAGTATGATAACCTTTCATGAAATATATAAAAAATAGTTAATTGTTAAATTAATCTCTAATTTTGTAAGTGTATTTGATTTTAATTCTTGATAAAAAAAAGATTTTTCATTGCAGTAAAAAACGACAGATAATTATAAAAGTAATTGACACTAAATAGCGCACCAGACCCGATTCCAACTCTTACACGAACCTGTTGTATATCCTGGATGCCAAATAGTGTTTCGGTCCAAAGACTTGTATTGGCTAAACAAGGGACCTTAACTTCTAGATGTATTGTCTACACGTTGATATGTGAATGTTTGATGCTATGAGTTTATTTCAGGAACATTGGAGCACTTATATTGTGGAAGAGGATTTCATGTTCATAGCAAATAATGGATTAAATGCTGTTAGAATTCTCGTTGGTTGGTGGATAGCAAGTGATCCAACTCCACCATGGCCTTATGTTGGGGGTTCCTTGAACACACTTGACAATGCCTTCTCGTGGGCAGAGCGAGTTCATAAACTTTATTTTCTAGAATTTATGTGGCTTTAGCTAGATTCTGAAATTAAAGGGGCTTAGTTGGTATTGAAACTGAAACGATATTTATATATTATTAATCTGGTGGCAGGAAATATAGATTGAAAATCATTATAAATCTTCATGCTGCACCTGCTTCTCAAAATGGCTTTGAGCATAGCTCTTCAAGAGATGGTTCACAAGAATGGGGATCAGATGAAACCATCCAACAAACTGTTCAAATTATAGACTTCCTAACTGCCAGGTTTATATTACATATGGAACACTTTTATAATTAAATATCACTTTCATGTTTTAAATGTAAATGGAAACATTATTGTTTCAAATTGTAATTGAGATCACGCGTCACACCTTTTAAAATTGGGATGCATATTTCCTACCATGTATATGTAGGACATTTCATGCCCTTCAACGAGTACTTCACCTTCTCAGACTTCATCTAAGCCCTGAGCTACCCAAGGTACTTAACCCTCAGGTTTTGAGATTGACTAGGGAAATGTAAAGTATTTGTTGGAGGGGATATGAAATTTTCTACATGTACATCGCGGAGAAAACATAAAGATTGGGAGACCTAGATGTTGCAGAAGTCATGAAAAACTTTGATATCATGATGGCAGCGGTTACAAACGAAAATTTAAAACCATTGGTATTTGCATTATATAATCAATATTCTATATTGTTATTGTTGTATATAGGTATTAAAACAGACCAAGCCTTTACGCAGTTGAACTTTTAAATGAGCCTCGCTCACCTGGTGCCACTCTAGAGAGCCTAAACAAGTACTACAAGGCTGGATATGAAGCAGTGCGCAAACACTCCTCCACAGCTTATGTTGTGTTTTCAAATAGGCTAGGTACCTCAGACCCTAAAGAATTCTTCAATGTTGCCAATGACCTTACACGATCTGTGATAGATGTTCACTACTACAGCCTTTTTGAAGATTTTTTTAAAACCTTGAATGCCCAGCAGAACATTGATTTCATTTACAGCGGCCGTCAATCGGACTTGAATTCTGTTACAGCTTCAAATGGTCCTCTGGTATTTGTAGGTGAGGTTCCAAATGACCTTTCTTTATCCTTTTGAATACAAATATTTTAATTAGTTCATGAAATTTTACTCTGCACTTTATTTTAGAATTTATGTTATTCATTTAATTTAAATGTGTTCAGTACTGATTTAAATTCTTGTTTTCAACCACATTAATTTCAATTCAAGGTGAATGGGTTGCTGAGTGGAAACTCGATGGGGGAACCAAAGAAGAGTTACAAAGATTCGCCAAGGCCCAGTTAGATGTTTTTGGGCAAGCAACATTTGGATGGGCTTATTGGAGTTATAAAAATTCCATCAATCACTGGAGTATGGAGTGGATGATAAAAAAATGGTTATATCAAGCTTTAGAAAGTTGTTGACCATTGACCAAAAAAAAAAAGAAAGTTGTTGACCGAAAACAAAATAAAGCTTTAAAAAGTTTGTGATCATCAAATAAAGAGGAGCATTACAAAGTTTTATTCTTTTTATTGGATCTTTTGTGTAATCTTTTGATAAATCAGCCTAACAACAACGAAAGGTAAATGTAATCAGGCAGTCATTAGACCTTTTATTCAATTTTATCCTCACTTCAAACCTTGAGCATTACAAATGCAATCAAGATAGTTAATTAGTGAATTGGACATATGGGGTTGATTTGCAAATCATGAAACTTGAAAGGAGCTCACTCAGTAAAAGCTAAAAAAATTAGAGATCTGTGAAGAATATAAGCGGGGAAAATGTAGAGGAGAAAGTAAGAAATTTATCACGTGACTTCAAGAAACCAATGTATAATGATTTTTTAAACAAATAATTACTTGAGGAGAGGACTCTACTCCCTAGTTTAGGTTTTAAATACACTGCTAAAAGCAGGGCCATGTATAGAGATTTTAGAGGTCTAAGGTAAAAATGTTAAAGTGATTTTGTTTTGACAAAAATCTTAAAGAGATATGATATATCGTATAAATTATGAATTTTTATATTAATCTTTTAGTATTTTGAGATGAGAAATCATTTATAAGAGTTTTATACTGCAAAATAAATAAAAGAATATGAACAATAGAACCATAAACGCAATGAATGAAACAATGTGGGATTTTGCAACATTTTGATTAAAATATCTCATTTGATAATTCACTTCAACGTAGAAAATAAATTTTTTTTCTAGAGAATAAACAATGAGTGAAGTCTGTGAAGAACAAACTTATACAATACTACAGATACGTAAGTCATAAAAAAAAAAACTAGCCCTAATGAGTAACACAAATTAATTTTTGAATTTTGAGAATGTCAAATAACAGATATTTTATTTACTTATTTTTTGAAAAATATAAATTTGCTCATACAAATACTAGTACTACTACTAACTTCCAAAGTTTCACTTCTCATGTTGCGCTTCTAAGTTCTCTCGTTGCATTTCCTATGTTGTCATTAATATTACGTAATTTTTCATTGTTTTATTAACTCTCTTAAGTTTTAGTAGTATACATACTATTTTTTTAGGGCCTTAATATTTTTGGACGCCTTTGGAAATTTTCTAATTGGCCTTCCCATGTACTCAACCCTGACTAAAAGCTCATAGTTATTGTTCATGAGATATGAGAGTAAGGATAATTGAGAAATAAATTAAAGTAAAAAGAATGGCTGATAATGAAAATTTTGGGCTTTATGTTTCGAGTTTTTTAGTTTAAAAAAAGTTGTTGACAACCTTGAGTGGTAGCTGCGAAATTATAATGGATGAGTCAGGTACTAGGGATGAGCCTCAATGTTACCTAGTGGCAGTGACAATGACGGTCATGGTAGAGTAGGGTGGCGGTGGTGATAGAGGTAATGGTAGTGGAAATGGTGGGGGTGGTGACGCCATTGGAGGTGGTAGTGCTGGTGGTGGTTCCAACACCAGTGGCGTTGGTGGTGACAATGGAGGTGGTTGTGGTGGTTGAGGGAGGATTTTACCCGGTGGTCATGACAATGATGGTGGTGGCAGCGACGTGGTGGTAGTGGCTATTGTGGCGGTGGTGGAGGTGTAAGCGCTTGTGTTAGAGGGTGGTGGAGGTGGTGGTGGCGGCGCAGGTGACAATGGTGAAGAGTGGTGGAGGTGGTGGTGGTGTGCGAGGGTGGTAGTAGTAGTGCATGCTAATTGTTGCGACGGTGGAATTAGTGGATGATGCAAGTGGAGGTGGTAGCGATGGAGGTCGGTGGTGGTGTTGATGGTGGTGGCGTTGAAGGTGGTGGTGGCGGTGGTGGTGACTATGTTGGGTGGTGGCGGTGGATGGTGATGGTGATAAAGTTTCAAGTTATTGAACTAAAAACCATAATTACAAAATCATATTTTATGGTACTAGAAAACAGGCTAACACAGTGGACTGGGCGAGCCCCTAGAGGGGCGACGCCCAGGGTTCGGCCCGCCCAAGGGCGGGAGCCTGGCCTTAAGTTGAGCCTCAACTTCAGGGGCCCAATGGGCCCAATAGGTAGTACCCAAGTTCTATAAATAGGAGGTGAACATCAATTGTAAGGGACTTTTTTTGCTCATTTGATGAAATAACACATGAAATTCAGCATTCTCTCTCTCATTCTCATTCTCTCTTTAGCACATTCCTCCACTCTCTAGGTACTATCCCTTCCTTCAATGTTCGTTCCTAGAACATTTGGCGCCGTCTGTGGGGACCATAAACTTTCTATTCCCATTCACGTGGACTGATTGTGCAAAGAGGCGATTTCTGGTTACGATTCAGTGATTCTAAAGTTTTTCTTGGTTTGATTCTGTGATCGGTGCTTGTTTTACGATCAAATTTGTGTCATTCCTGGTCTAGATGGAGACTCGACGCAGGAAGCAACATCATTCGCCGGTGCGACGGCGAACCTCGCCGCCTCGGCGACCTCAGCGAGTTGTTTTAGATTCTCCGATGCGAACAGCGAGAGTACAGGCTACGCGTGCTTCTTTGCCGCCTTCTCCTCCTCCATCACCACCACCTCCTCCATCGCCTTCGCAGATCGGATCTCCGGAACGCTCACTAGAGAATTCACCTACTCTGGAGCGACAACCGGCTGTGACGCAGGAGGAATGGCGCCGTATGATGCGCAGCATTGGCGACATCCAGCAGCGGAATGAGCATTTACAAGCTCAGTTGGATTTCTACCGCCGCGAGCAACAAGATGATGGAGGCAGAGAAGCGGATTCCGTAGCTGAGTTCCGTCCGTTCTCGGAGGACGTTGAGAGTGTGGCGATTCCAGATAATATGAAAACGTTAGTTCTGGATTCTTACAGTGGAGATTCTGATCCGAAGGATCATCTTCTGTATTTCAACACGAAGATGGTGATAATTGTGGCATCAGATGCGGTGAAGTGCAGGATGTTTCCATCGACGTTCAAATCGACGGCGATGGCATGGTTCACAACTTTGCCGCGCGGATCGATTTCGAATTTCAGAGACTTCTCATCCAAGTTTCTAGTGCAATTCTCGGCGAATAAGAATCAGCCGGTGACGATCAATGACCTATACAACATTCGCCAACAAGAAGGAGAGTCACTGAAGGAGTACATGGCAAGGTACAGCGCTGCATCGGTCAAGGTAGAGGACGAGGAGCCTCGAGCCTGTGCTCTAGCATTCAAGAATGGTTTGTTACCGGGAGGGTTGAACAGCAAGTTGACATGCAAGCCGGCACGTTCGACGGAAGAGATGCGTGCTCGCGCTAGCACTTATATTCTTGACGAGGAGGACGATGCTTTCAAAAGAAAGCGCGCGAAACTGGAAAAAGGCGACACGTCACCCAAGCGCGCGAAAAAAGATAAGAATGGCGAAGATAAGGGGGATGGCAAGCAGCAAAGACAAGATAAGGGGAAGGCGGTATTGAAACCAACCAAGGAACAGTTGTATCCACGGCGCGATGATTATGAACAACGCCGAGCTTGGCAATCTAAGTCTCATCGCCAGCGGGAGGAGGCTGACATGGTGATGAACACAGATTTAACGGATATGCTCCGCGAGGCGAGGGACGCAAATCTAGTGGATGAGCCAGAGGCCCCAAAGTATCAACCCCGGGACGCCAATCCTAAGAAGTGGTGTGAGTACCATCGGTCCGTCGGGCACGACACGGACGACTGTTGGACTTTGCACCGGGAGATTGATAAGTTGATTCGGGCAGGATATCGAGGAAATCGCCAAGGCCAGTGGCGCAACAATGGCGATCACAACAAAACGGATAAGCGAGAGGAGGAGCGAACGGACAATAAGGGCAAGAAGAAGCAAGAATCAGCGGCTATCATCGCAAAAGGGGCTGATGACACGTTCGCTCAACACTCAGGACCGCCCGTAGGGACCTTAAACACCATCGCTGGAGGATTTGGCGGTGGTTGCAACACCCATGCGGCGCGGAAACGTCATGTTCGTGCAGTTAATTCAGTTCATGAAGTTGCTTTCGGATTCGTGCACCCTGACATAACAATCTCGATGGCAGACTTTGAGGGGATAAAACCTCACAAGGATGACCTAGTAGTAGTGCAATTAAGGTTGAATAGTTTCAACGTCAGAAGGGTACTACTGGATCAGGGTAGTTCAGCTGATATTATCTATGGTGACGCATTTGACAAGTTGGGACTGACTGACAATGATCTGACTCCATACGCGGGAACCTTGGTGGGTTTTGCAGGAGAGCAAGTAATGGTGCGAGGATTCATTGATCTGGACACAATATTTGGGGAAGATGAGTGTGCAAAAGTTTTGAAGGTAAGGTATCTGGTCCTCCAGGTGGTGGCATCTTATAATGTCATCATTGGGCGAAATACATTGAATCGCCTCTGTGCTGTAATTTCAACAGCCCACTTGGCGGTCAAGTATTTACTAAGCAACGGCGAGGTTGGGAAACTAAAGGTTGACCAGAAATTGGCGAGGGAATGTTATAATAATTGCCTCAACCTGTATGGCAAGAAGAGTGCGTTGGTTGGGCACAGATGTTATAAAATTGAAACTTCGGATGAAAATCTTGACCCACGTGGCGAGGGGCGAGTGAACAGGCCCACGCCAATTGAGGAAACAAAGGCGCTAAAGTTTGGCGATCGCACTTTAAAGATTGGGACCAGATTGACGGACGAGCAGGAGACGCGCCTGGCAAAGTTGCTAGGTGAGAACTTAGATTTGTTTGCTTGGAGCTGCAAGGACATGCCCGGAGTTGATCCAAACTTCATCTGTCATCGATTAGCATTGAATCCAAGTGTCAAGCCAGTTTCACAACTCAGGCGGCGCTTGGGCGGAGACAAGGGAAAAGCGGTTCAACAGGAAGTTGACAAGTTGCTGGCGGCAGAATTCATCAGGGAGGTGAAATATCCGACGTGGTTGGCAAACGTCGTGATGGTAAAGAAGGCGAATGGAAAATGGCGAATGTGCGTGGATTACACAGACTTAAACAAGGCATGCCCAAAGGATTCGTATCCCCTTCCCAGCATTGACGGTCTCGTTGATGGTGCCTCGGGCAACGAACTGCTTAGCTTGATGGATGCTTATTCTGGTTATCATCAAATCCGCATGCACCCGGCAGACGAGGACAAAACGGCTTTCATGACCGCCAGAGTCAACTATTGCTATCGCACCATGCCGTTTGGATTAAAGAATGCTGGGGCGACCTACCAAAGATTGATGGATAGGGTTTTCGCTGGACAGGTGGGAAGAAACATGGAAGTCTATGTTGATGATATGATCGTTAAATCAGTACGTGGTTTGGACCATCATCAAGATCTGGAAGAAGCATTCGGCGAGATAAGGAAGCACAATATGCGCCTCAACCCGGAGAAATGCTCTTTTGGTTTAGGGTTTAGGGTTTAGGGCGGCAAGTTTTTAGGATTCATGATCACATCCAGAGGAATAGAGATAAACCCAGACAAATGCAAGGCGATTCAGCAGATGAAAAGCCCCTCTAATGTGAAAGAAGTCCAGCGTTTAACAGGGCGAATAACAGCTTTATCTCGATTTCTTCCTAAGTCTGGTGATAGATCTTTCCCTTTTTTCAAGTTTCTTCGAAAAAATGTTGCATTTGAGTGGACGGCGGAGTGTGAAGAAGCTTTTGTTCGCCTCAAGGAACTCCTGTCATCACCGCCAATCTTGTCAAAACCAATACAGGGACACCCACTGCACTTGTATTTTGCTGTGAGTGATAGTGCTCTGAGTTCTGTGATACTGCAGGAAATAGATGGCGAGCATCGAATTGTCTATTTTGTTAGCCACATACTCCGGGGCGCAGAGGTCAGATACCAGAAAATTGAGAAGGCGGCACTGGCGGTCCTTGTCACCGCCCGGCGGTTGAGACCTTATTTTCAGAGTTTTTCAGTGAAGGTGCAGACGGATTTGCCTCTGAGACAAGTGTTACAAAAACCGGATTTGTCAGGTAGATTGGTCGCCTGGTCGGTTGAATTATCTGAATATGGGTTGCAATATGATAAGCGGGGCACAGTTGGCGCACAGTCACTGGCTGATTTTGTGGTGGAGTTGACCCCAGACCGGTTTGAAAGAGTGGACACTCAGTGGACTCTCTTTGTAGATGGATCCTCCAATAGCAGTGGCAGTGGCGCGGGAGTAACGTTGGAAGGACCAGGAGATCTAGTACTGGAGCAATCGCTGAAATTCGAGTTCAAGGCAACAAACAACCAGGCAGAATATGAAGCTCTCATCGCCGGATTGAAGTTGGCGCGTGAAGTAAAGATCGGAAGGTTGTTGATAAGAACGGACTCGCAGTTGGTAGAGAATCAAGTGAAGGGAACTTTCCAGGTCAAGGATCCCAATCTGATCAAATACCTTGAGCGAGTGCGATATTTGATGACACTTTTTCAAGAGGTTGTGGTAGAGTATGTTCCTCGGGCAGAAAACGAGCGGGCGGACGCGTTGGCCAAATTGGCGAGCACACGGAAGCCCGGCAACAACAAAAGTGTGATTCAGGAAACGCTAGCGTGCCCCAGCATTGAAGGCGAGCTCATGGCATGTGTGAACAGATGGGCGACGTGGATGGGACCTATATTATCTATCTTGGCGGGGGACCCGGCGGAAGTGGAGCAATGCACGAAGGAGCAACGGCGAGAGGCGAGCCACTATACTCTCATTGACAGACACTTGTATCGCCGTGGTTTTTCGACGCCATTGTTAAAATGCGTGCCGCCAGAGAAATATGAGGCGATAATGTCTGAGGTGCATGAAGGAGTGTGCGCAAGCCACATCGGGGGGAGGTCTTTGGCTTGCAAGGTGTTAAGGGCGAGCTTCTACTGGCCCACCCTCAGGAAGGATTGTATGGACTTTGTGAAGCGGTGTAAAAAATGTCAAGTGTTTGCGGATTTGTCCAAGGCACCGCCAAAAGAGCTGGTAACGATGAGCGCCCCATGGCCTTTCGCCATGTGGGGTGTGGACTTAGTAGGACTTTTTCCGACTGCTAGGTCGCAAATGAAGTTTATATTAGTAGCGGTGGACTACTTCACTAAATGGATTGAAGCTGAGCCCCTGGCCAAAATAACCTCTGCAAAAATAGTCAACTTTTACTGGAAGCGTATTGTTTGCAGGTTCGGGATCCCAAGGGCGATCGTGTCCGACAACGGGACCCAGTTTTCAAGCAACCAAACAAGGGAATTTTGCAAAGAAATGGGCATACAGATGAGGTTCGCCTCTATGGAGCATCCGCAAACGAACGGGCAAGTAGAATCTGCAAACAGGGTAATTCTGCGTGGATTAAGGCGACGGCTTGAAGAAGCTAAGGGAGTCTGGCTGGATGAACTCCCAGTGGTACTATGGTCGTACAACACCACTGTGCAATCTACTACAAGAGAAACCCCCTTTAGAATGACCTATGGGGTAGATGCCATGTTGCCGGTGGAGATTGACAATTTCACATGGCGGACTCAGCCAGATTTCGAAGGGGAGAATCAAGCCAATATGGCGATGGAGTTGGATCTTTTGTCTGAAACGCGTGACGAGGCGCACATTCGAGAAACTGCGATGAAGCAGCGCGTGGCCGCCAAGTACAATAGCAGGGTTCGCGTCCGAGATATGCAAGTTGGCGATCTGGTCCTCAAGTGGCGATCAGGAGCCCCGGGAAACAAGCTAACTCCGAATTGGGAAGGTCCCTATCGCATTGTCAAAGTTTTGGGTACAGGGGCCTACCACTTGGAAGAGCTTGATGGGAGGCGACTACCCAGGTCATTCAATGGTTTGAGCCTACGCTATTATTACAGTTGATCGTGGACGAGAAAGCTGGAAAGGTGGAAAACTCCAAGGAAGAGCTTCTGATGACCAAGATGAATTCTCCAAAGTTAGATGTCTTTAATTTCTCTAAAAAATATCTCCAAACTCTCCAATGTATCGCCATAATAAAAGCGTGCTCTTTTTCTCCGAAGGGAGTTTTTTAACGAGGCGCTCCATCAAATAAAACGAAAATTCATGAAATTCATGTCCAAAGATTCCAGGGATTCCCTAACGATCAGAATTGCCGATCGACGTAAAGAAATACGGCGATCACTAGGTGGGACAGGCTTGATCCCCAAAGGGGCTTGCTGGAACCCTGAAGGTGGCGGCGATTCCACAAATGGCCTTGGACGCCTGGGAATCTCCCCCCGGAAAATCTGATGTGATCGCCGGTCCCGTAAACGATGTGCTGGGTAAGCCTCACCAGAATATGACGAGCGCTGTTAACTAGACAAAAGTCTTGGGACCCCCAAATGGCCATTGGGACCCAAGCATTGTAAGCCCCGGGCGAAGCCCTCAAGAATGGAGGCCATTTATCCCTTTGTGGAAAATGTTTAAAGTCTTGACGGAGAAATGCCAAGCAACAAGCCCTAGTTAAAATTAACGCACGAAATCGTTAGGCGTAATTCAATCACATGACGCGTGAAAAGTAGCGCAAGTTATAAGGTCGACGAATGAATAAGGTGGAAAACGAGTGCTTAGTCACTCATAATGTTGAGTATTTTATTACTCCGGTGCGTCGGGACGATTAACTATGAAATTCATTCTTAAATTTTTTAACAATAAGAATGCGGCGATTCGCGAAGTAACAAACAAAAGGGTTTACGGCGAGAACAATCATTCAACAATCGCTTAAACCTAACAATCATTCAATATAAAGGCGATGTGAGAGCAATGGCGGTAAAGGTTAGGTAAAAATTAAAATTACACTATTCATCATTTCTTTCTTCTTCTCCTATTTCTTCTTCTTCTTCTTCAGTTGCGGTCCAGAGGTTTTGGTCAATCAAAGGAGGATCATCAGGACCAACCAATCCTTCAGCAGTGATTTCTTTCATTACTCCCATGGCGCTGAAATCAAGATTCGGGAACAAGTGTTGAGCCTGGTCCTTGGCGAGGTAGAAGCCCCGTTCGTGGCTGTCATAGGCAATGTCGGCGGCTTGTTCCCTCGCCTCAGTGGCTTTGGATTTCTCCACCGAAAGCTCGCCCTCTAGCTCTTTGATCCTCGCAAGAAGGGAAGTAATCTCAGCGTCTTTCGTGACGAGGGTTGCCCCATGAGCCTCGTTCACCTTCTTGATCTCTTCAAAAGTAGCCCGCATCGCCTCCAGATCTGCCTTCACCAAAGCCAAAGACTCAGCAGACTTTTTCTCCTGCTCCGCCCGCGCCTTCTTTGCTAGTTCCAGTTCAGCGCCCAATGTTTCAAGCTCTAACTCCTTGGCTTGGCGGCCAAGTCCTTCTCTACTTGATCTTTTTCTTTTTTACAAGCTTGGAGGCTTGCATCAAGGCCGTCCGCCTCCTCCTTCATCAGCTTCAGATGGTCTTCCAGCTCGCCGATCCTGTTTCCCGCCGCGCCAATCAACTTGTCGGCATGAACTTTCTCCTTTCCCGCCTGCGCCACCAGTTTGTCGAAGCGCTTTTCCCAAGCAGCAGCGGCTTCTTGGTGCTGAGCACTCTCAGCCTTCAACCGTTCAGCTTCAGCAGCTGCGGAGTTGAAGTTGTCAAACGCGTGGGCGAAGATGCACCCAGCGCGTAGAAGACAGGCAAGGGTCTCCTCCTTGGTCTCGTTAATGCCTCGGCTCAACACTTCTTTTTCTATGACGTCGCGGTTGAGGCCAGTGAGCAAGAACTCTGAGGGCTCAATAGCATTGGGTAGCATGTTGAAGTGGCTAGAAGAACCACCTCTGTTACCAGGGGCTTGCTCAATCTGGGCTGCCTCGGAAGTGGTGGCGGCATTGGGAGAGGGTCTTTCTTCTTGGCGAGGCGGGGGAGACAAAGAACGCTCATCGTTCGTGGGAGGCGGGCTAGGAGGTGTGACTTGGCGCGGGGGAGACTTTGGGTTTTCCTTTTCTGTTTCTCTTTCTTTCTCCCCGGCGGCAGCATTGGAGCATGTGGCGGCAGCTGCGGCGCTTATGCCAGCATTTGATGACTGGTCAGCGGTTGTTGTTGTGGCGCCTATAGTGGCAGACTTGGCGGCGGCACCGGTGGCTGTACCAGCGGCAGCAGAATCGAGGGCTGTGACAGTGACAGGCTCAGTGGCCGCGGCGGCGGAAGCTTCGGCGGCAGGGAGTTGGCTCGTCCCGTCAGTTGGAGACTTGGAGCTTGCAATGGCAGCGGTGGTGGCAGTTTTCTTGCCTTTGGCCACAGCGGCGGCGGTGGGTTGAGCGCCGGGATTGGAGGAGCTGGCGGAGGAGCCTTTGACTAATCTCCTCCTCTTGGGGGCCTGAGCTCCCTCGGCTTGGTTCTCAGCACCGCCCCGTTTTTTCCCGTCGCCTTCAGTGTTGAACTTCGGGGAAAAGCGGGCCATTTTCCTCTCACAGGCTTTCAAGAGCTCAGCGTTGGTGAAATTCATATCTTCTGCAACAATAAAAAAAAAGAGGGTCAGTAGCGACATGAGGGGTGAGAAGAGAAATGGCGATGGTAAAAATAAATTATGTGACCTAAGTATTTGGGTGTCCTTGAGAGGCGAGCACCCTCAAGGACTGTTGAGCAGTCAAGTATATGAAGCGGAGCAAGGAGATTCAAAAAGGCTTTGTCATTGAGAGACAAAGATTCTTCTGAAGGGTCGGTAATCCCATTGGGCTTCTCCGTCCAGTAAAGGGGAAAAAGGGCAGTCCCGTCCCTAAGGGTGAAAGCTTCAGGATAGGCGGGGTGAACTGCCACGCGGAAATATCGCCGGGCGAAGGAGGACTTCGCGTTACTCTTATGAGGGTTCAGGCACTTACGGACGGCTCGGGCCTTTAGGGAGATCCATCCTTTATTTTTGATGGACTTGGGGTCAACATCGTAGAGGTAGAAGAAGTAGGTGGGAGATGGGGCGGTGCCAACAGCGGCGCACAAGATCTCAAAGCACCGGATGAAGGCCCAGGCGTTGGCATGGAGTTGACAGGGAGCCGCATTGATATCGCGGAGGACGGTTTGAACGAAGGGCGAGAAAGGAAGCCTGACTCCAAGCTCGCCAAACATATACTCATAAACGAAGAAAAAATGGGATCTTTTCACATCGCCTTTGGCCCTATGAAGCCAGGGGCGGTCCTCAGCACTGCAGGGCCAAATCCTGAGTTTGTCGTTTATTTCATCATCGTCAAATAAACCACCAAGGCTGCTCACGAATTCCACGATAGGCTCCCTATCCTGGAAAACGGAGGGTTGGTCTATCGCTTCGTGGGAGGGTGCTATCTGGACTGGAAGGGGCAGGGTTGCAAAGGTTTTCGTTCGGTACTGGGGAATTTTCGGAACCTCTAGACGGAGGCCGCCGGCTGCGGTAGAGTCGGGGTCATTCTCAGAAGAAGAGGTGTGATTAGGGGAGTTAGGGTTTGAAGCCATTTTTGACAACTAAGTAAGGGATAAGGAAAGATAAGTAGAGATAAGATGCAGAGATAAGGGAACAAGGACTCACCGGGTAAGGACGTGAAGAGTGGGTAGCGGGAAGGGTGAAAGGCGGCGGCACCGGAGCGGAAGTTGGAAGAGGGAGCTTGGTAAGCGATAAGAGAGGTAAAGAGAGGTTTCGGAAAGGGATGATTGTAGGGGAAAAGGGTTTTTATAGGCAAGGGGGGAAGTTGGAGAGGTGACGCGTGGTGGACGCGTGTGGAAAGCTGGAGGTCATGATGGTTTTTGGGAAGTGGGTCGCGTGTGATGGGGAGTTACTGCGCATGATTGGACAGTTATGAGGAGTGAGGTGACGGTTGCGGAGAAAAGGGAAAACTGACGTAACTGACGTATCACATGGAGCAGTTAGAGATTTGAAAGGTTTTTGAAACAAGGGAAAGCGCGAAAGGCCTCGCCTCCATGAAGACTAAATGCCATCGCCTAACAAATGGTGTCGCCAGTAAAGTTTAGCCGCCCGCCAGGGGCATCGCCAGCCAACACTTGGATGATCAGTACATGATTAACACCTGTCACCTGGCTCGCCGAACAAAAGACGCTCGCCTACTCCAACCAATCGTCAGTACAAAGCTATCGTTCCCGCCGCCAGTGGACTTGTGGACTTTCCGGTTTGGGTCGCTCGCCAAGACCAGTGGACTGGGCGATTAAAGATGCTTGTTTCCTTTCGCTTACGCCATGTCGGCGGTGTAGTTTTCTTCTTTTTTCCTTAAGCCATGTTGGCAGCTTAGATTCCAGCACACCATAGGATGCATGTAAAATCGTTTAAAAGACACACTTAGCTCTCATACTTCGAACTCGGTGTCTTGTGGACTAGTGGACTGTGCGAGCCCCTAGAGGGGCGACGCCCAGGGTTCGGCCCGCCCAAGGGCGGGATCCTGGACTTAAGTTGGGCCTCAACTTCAGGGGCCCAATGGGCCCAATAGGTAGTACCCAAGTTCTATAAATAGGAGGTGAACATCAATTGTAAGGGACTTTTTTTGCTCATTTGATGAAATAACACATGAAATTCAGCATTCTCTCTCTCATTCTCATTCTCTCTTTAGCACATTCCTCCACTCTCTATGTACTATCCCTTCCTTCAATGTTCGTTCCTAGAACACACAGTTTTAAAGTTCAATAAAAACTCACTTCAGCTCAATTTTTGCCGAAGGTGTTTCATTTTCAAATTTGCATTTGAAAACTAACAACCACCCCAAACGACCCTAAGTAAATTAAGATAAAGACTTGATATAAATGTTGGAAATAAATAAAGGCACTAGAAAAATAATTCAAATACAAGAAATTTGTAATTTGGATCAATGATTATATTCTGTTTACAAATACGGTTACAAATAACATTATAGTGTGAGTGGTGGTGCCGACGCCGGTGGCGGTGGAGGTGTCAATTTAGGTGGTTGTGATGGCGATGAAGGTGTGGTGGTTGAGAGAGGATTTTACTTGGTGGTCTTGACGATGATGATGGTGGCAGCGACATGGTGGTTTGTGTAGTGGTGTGTAGTGGCCATTATGGTGGTGGTGGAGGTGTAAATGGTTATGTACGTTGGAGGGTGGTGGCGGCTGTGGCAGCGGTAGTAGTAGTGCGAGTGATGGCAGAGGTGGTGATGACACTGGTGAAGGGTGGTGGAGGCGGTGGTAGTGTGAGAGTGTGGTAGTGTAGGCAGTGCTTGCTGGTTGTGGCGGCGATGGTATTGGTGGAGGATGCAAGTGGAGGTGGTGGCGGTGGAGGTTGGTGGTGGTGGTAGTGGTTGTGGCAATGGCAATGGTGGTGGGGCCAGTGGAGATTCTTGGTGAGGATGGTGGGTGGTGGCGGTGGATGGTGTTGGTGATGAAGTTACAAAACCATATTTTGTGATTTTAGGAAAAAAGCTAAAACGGTTTTGAAATTAAGTAAAAACTCATATCAGCTCTATTTTTATTGAAAGTGTTTTGTTTTTAAATTTGCGTTTGGAAACTGACAAGCACCCGAACGACCCGTAAGTAAATTAATATAAAGACATGAAATAAATGCTGGTGTTCTATCCAAGAACATAGAGATGAGGTACGGTACCCATAGTGAGAGGATCGTGATGTGAGAATCTAGAGAGAATGAAAGCGTAACCGCTTAGAGAGAGAAAATAACTGAATTTCAAGTCTTTTATTTCTCAAATGAAGCAAGAGTCCCTTACAATTGGTGACCGCTCCCTATTTATAGATTCGGGAGTTGGACTTGGAGCCCCTAACTTCTCCTAATGGGCCAGTTGGGCCTCCTGGGAGAAAGCCCAACTACCTGGCTCACATGTCGCCACAGGCTGGCGCGCTTGGGCGAGGGACCCCAGGGTCTCGCCCAGTCCACAAGACACCGAGCTCGAAGCATGAGAGCTGAGTGTGTCTTTTAAGGAAAAACACAAGGCGACAATCATGAGTAAGTTACCTAAAGCCGGAGTCTAATGACTTAAAACAATTGCCAACATGGCTTGATAACTAGAGCCTTAGACTAATTCTTTGATTTTCCCAGCGAATTCCTTCGATCCCATGAGTCCACAAGTTGGCTCGTGGCGACAGCACTTGGATCCCTCGTCTCGTTCCAGTAATGACCGCCTTGGACCACGATGAAGTGACGCGTGTAAGCCACATGTAATGCATTAGGATAACACAAAGTCCAACGAATCCACAAAATCTTAACCGCTATCTCCGATGTGTCCCTTCAAATCACAATAAAGTCTATCAATTTGAATTTAAAGCAATGAACTTTAGCGGTTGCAACTTTTCACTTATTGTGTCGTTCCCATTTCCCCAAAAACTGCGTCACGTTCTCCCAGTGTAATCATTCCACCTTACCACGATGAGACACGATTCCCCAACCGCTACTCATTTTAACTCTTAAATCCCCATTGTTCCATCATTCACCACTTCTATAATCCTCACATCTTGCCAAAAACTTTTACCCTAGCACCTTATCGCGTCTTCACTCCACTCTTCTCCTTCAGCAAGAATGACTTCCCCACGCCGTACTAAAAAATCTTCTCGATCCCGAAGCATGGCTCATGTGCCTCCGCCTCCATTTGACCTTCCTCCCTCCGGAGGACTTCCCCTGGGCGAGGGGGAAATCATCGCTTTCTGGCGCTGGGTGTTTGCCACCCGTCCAGAGTCCGCGGATAAAACCCTCGTTCAAAAGGCCATTTGCCAAACCTCTGAATTGTTCTCTGATGAGTCTGTTACTGAGATGGCCCGCCAGAATGGTGGGTTTTGCTATGAGAAATCTCTCGAAGAGGTTCTTGTCACCGGGAGATGCCTATCGATTCGCCGGCCCTGGCAGCACCGTGCGGTCGACCATGGCGTGGAGAGATCCCACTTCTTTTATGTCTACGAATATCTATTCCTCGACCTAGGAATCAAACTGCCCTTCTCCCCTTTCCTTCGCCAAGTTATGAGGGAAATCAACGTGGCCCCCTATCAACTACATCAGAACGCCTGGGCCTTCGTTCGTTGTTTTGAGATTCTCTGCGATGTCGTTGGCCTTGAATTAAAAACCGCCCACTTCTTTTACTTCTAAGCCGTGGAGCCGAAGTCTTTAAAAACCAAAACCCTAGGGTGGGTTTCCCTGAAATCACGCATAGGCCGCCAGCGTCTCCACCCCTGCAAGAGCAATGACATGATGGGACCTGGGCGCCGGTACTTCCGTATAACCGTGCATCCTACTTATCCTGAAGCTTTCACCCTTCGGGACGGGACTGCCCTGTTTCCCTTCTACTGGACCAAGAGCCCTCGCGATGTTCCGCCGCCGTCAGATGCATCGCTGAGTGATGGAGATAAAATCGTCATTGGCTTTCTCGCTGGGCTTTCGGTCCTTGAGTGTTCCCAATTGCTCGAGGCCGCTCGCAAGAACACCCTTGGTTCATTCCTGGGAGAAATGAATTTTACTAAAACCGAACTGGAGCGTGCCCTGGCCGCCAAAAATTTCGAATTTCATCCCGTCTTCAACACCAACAGAAGTAAGAGGAAACGCACTGCTGCAGATGCCGGCACCGAGACCACCGCCCCCTCCCCAAGGAAACGGGTACGCGGGTCCGCATCGGTTGAGCCTAAGCCACCCTCTCCTGAGGCCGGCGGGGCAACGCCACACACTGCAGCTCCTGGGTCTAACGAACTCACGCCTGATGCTGTCATTCCTCCTGAGACTGACGAGCCGGAGCCGAGTTCTACCATCAACACCGCTCTTCCCCCCTTAGCGGAAGACTCCCACAAATCCAAAGAAACTGATCTTGGCACAGACGGAGGAACCATAGCCGCTATCCCTCTGCTAAAGAATAAAAAGAAGAAAGCCAAGGGGGTCAAAACCGACAAGTCATCTGTTCCTCCCTAGGGCGTGGCGGGCGAGGACGAACCGGACCCCAAGGGCGGCGAGGTAGAAACCTCACCCCTTCTTAAGGAGACTTCTATTGGTCAAGGCGTCTCCGAGAACGCTGTCCCTGATCTTACTCAAACAACATCCCCTTCTGACCATACATCCCAACAAGCTGAGGTAAGCTCCCCCAGGGCTTCCCAGGATCAAGCTCCTGTTGTCTCGCCTTCTCCTCACCCCTGTTCTCCTGCCGCCAGTCATCTGAACGCTGTCGAGGAAGAGAACTCTCCCCCATACCAGCAACCTACTCTTGTCGACTTTATGTTGTTTGATCCCTTCTTTGATAACATGAGAGGAGCTGAGAATTTCGGCCTTGACAGCGTGGCAGAAGAAGCCATATCGAGTCTCCTACGCGCGGGGTGCCCCACCTTCAGGGAATTTTTCCCACCGGGCGATCGCAACGTCTTAGTCGAGCTAGGAGTATTGATGGGAATATCCTTTTGTATTTGATTTTGTAAAAAGATTTTACATTTGAGGGATGCCTCATTAAAAAACTCATGTGACGGAGAAAAAGAGTGCTTCTTTATTTTTTGTCCTAATTCTGCAGTCTCCTTGTCGCGTCTTCGCTTCTATCATCAACCCATCAGATCAGAGCACCATGCCAAGCACCTCACCCTTCAAACCCGATGTGCTAGCTACCCACTCATTGTCATTGCGAGGTTGATCCTTTCGCCAGCCCGCCCCATAGTAATGAGGAACTTCACCTAACTCGCTTTTCTGCTTGCCGCGCTTAGCTACACCAGTTTTGAAAACTGCCGACCCCACCGGTTTCCAGTATCCTGCCTTTCCTTTTCCCTTGCCCACGCGGCGGCTCGCTGGGCTTCTTTTCCAAGCATTCGGCTTGCCTCCAGGTCGCATAAGCACCCTATTTCCATTTGGCTCGCCACTACCACGCTGAAAGATCCGCTTGTCCATTTCCTGGCTCATCACCCTTGTTTCCTTTCGCTCGTCTAGGCCCTTGTTCTAGAGAGTTGGCTTCCTGAACCTCGGCAGCTCCCAAAGTGTCGCATCCTTCGAACTCCAACTGAAGAGGTCGAAATTGTCCTCTACCAGTTTTTCTAGGCGTCGTTCTTGACTGATCGTGAGCCTGGGCTCGATCGCCAGCACCCCTCTGCTGAATTTATACCTCTCCAAACCCTCAATTATGCTTGCCCAGCGCTCCTCTGCATGTGCATCTATGAATTGCTCATCTCTTCCCGTCCTACCATCCAGCCTACCCTGTCCTTGGCTATTCCTCAATCTTTCTATCTTCCTATCTATCATCTGCTCCAACTGTTGCACCGATGTCACCGCTCTTACATGCCTTCGTCTCGTCGAGGTTGTGTCACCGCCTCCACCAAAGCCACCTGCAATTGTGTTTATTGTCCCAACTGGAGGTTCATGATCTTTGTTGAAGGTCTCCTCCGCCCCCTTCTTCCTCGATGCCAGCGTCTCCTTCTTGTCAGTGGTCGGCGTCTGACGGCGATCGTCCCGCCTGCGCTCGTCCTGCTAGAGGCCCCCTTTATACCGGTTTCCCTGCTGTCGTTCGCCGCTCGAGCGATAACCTTGGTCGTTCAACTGCGAGCGCCCCGCCCGGATTAGCCTTCCAATTTCGTTTTTCAATGTAAAACAATCCCTAGTGTCGTGGCCCACCGAACGGTGATACTCGCACCACTTTGTCTTATCTGCCGCCACTCGGGGTGGATTGGCCTCCCTCTCGCCTTCCTCAACCGCGTGTGTTGCCTTAACTTCCTGAAGCAACTCCGTCAAATGTGCACTTAAGCTTTTCCCTGATTCCTCCCGCCGGCGGGAGTCGGCCTGGTGCCACGGGCGACGGCGCTCGAAGCTCTCCTTCCTAGGATACAACAACTCTCTCGCTACTTTCACTCCTGAATTTACCTTCTTATCTCGCCGCTTACCGCCTTCTCCTTTTTCCTTACTTTGTTTGCCTTCTGATGACGCGTCCCTCTGATCGCCATCCTTTTCTATTTTCGCGCGCTTCCTCTTGAAGGCATCATCCTCCTCGTCCAAAATGTAGGTATTTGCTCGCGCCCAGATCCCTGCCATCGACCTAGCCGGCGTACGACTCAACTTGCTATTCAGCTTTCCTGACTGCAGCCCGTTCTTAAAAGCGCGCGCGCAAGGGTGTGGTTCCGACTCCTCAATTTTAACAGACGCCGCGCTGAATCGTTTCACGTACTGCTTCAGAGTTTCTCCGTCTGACTGGCGTACGTTGTATAAGTCCTCTATCGTAATCTGCTTGCTCTTGCTCGCGGAGAACTGAACAAGGAACTTTGACAAGAAATCGCGGAAGTTCGTGATAGATTCGCGAGGCAAAGTCGTGAACCAAGCCATCGCCGTGCCTTTAAAAGTTGACGGGAACATTCTGCACTTCACCGCATCAGAAGCTGCACTTATCACCATCTTCGTGTTGAAATACAGCAGATGCTCCTTGGGATCGGCCTTGCCACTATTTGCTGCCAAGAACGGTTCAAACTCCGCCACGGCCTCGGCTTCACGCTCTCCTTCATCTTGTTGCTCGACACGATAATACTCCAACTGCTCTTGTAAGTAATCGTTTTGCTGCCGAATGTCATCGACACTTCAGATCAGACGTTGCCAATCTCGACCGGTGATCGGAGCTTGTGGCGACAGTGTTCTTCCCCTCGAGGCTCTTGGTGAGTGTGTTGGTGACCTCTATTGCTCCGGTGAGGACGGCGGAGAAGGCAAAGGAGGTGTTGGAGAAGGAGGAGGTGGAGGCGGTGGAGGTGGAGGAGGAGTCAATTGCTCGGACTCGTCGCGGCGGACCTGTTCTCGTCGTGACCTGCCTCCTACACGATGCGGTGGAGAGCCGCGCCGCTGCTCCTGCTCTCCGTCGCGTCTTCGACGACGTGTCTCCATCAGACTTCACAAGCGAACCAAGAATTTAACCAAAATTCTAGAAAACTGAAGAGAATTGCACGGAAAATCGAACTTCTCTCAATCAAATCACAATCCACGTGATCCGGGAATTGAAATCTACCGATCCCCACAGACGACGCCAAATGTTCTATCCAAGAACACAGAGATGAGGTACGGTACCCATAGTGAGAGGATCGTGATGTGAGAATCTAGAGGGAATGAGAGCGTAACCGCTTAGAGAGAGAAAATAACTGAATTTCAAGTCTTTTATTTCTCAAATGAGCCAAGAGTTCCTTACAATTGGTAACCTCTCCCTATTTATAGATTCGGGAGTTGGGCTTTGCGCCCCTAACTTCTCCTAATGGGCTAGTTGGGCCTCCCGGGAGAAAGCTCAACTACCTGACTCGCATATTGCCCCAGGCTGGCGCGCCTGGGCGAGGGACCTCAGGGTCTCCCCAGTCCATGTGGAAATAATTAAAGAAACTAGAAAAATAATTCAAATACAACAAAATTTGTAATTTGAATTGACGATTATATTGTATTTACAAATAACATTATAGATAGAGTCTCGACTAACTACAACCGCAATGATTTAAGATGCTCGTCATGTTTAGATTTCTGTGATATCTTTATCTCAAGCTTTGGAAGATTGTTAAAGCAATATACAGAATAGAGATCAAGTGGAGTCCAAATCTAGAAACTCTGAAGTCTGACCCATTAGAGTTCGCATTAGGCTGCGTTAACATTACTAGATATATTACTAGTTGAGTATTCACATACAACGCATCAAGTCCAGCACCGCCACCGTCCTTTCCCTCTTGTAATTGACTTCTTGTTGTTTTCTATTGACTCTTGGATAGCGTTTGGAACTTTCATTTTTTTAGTTTAAAAGTTCATTTTGAGTTAAAATTTATTTGGTACATATTTTTTTAAAACTTTGTATAATATCTAATTTAAAAATGAAAAATTAAAAAGATGATTTATAAATCATTGTAAAAATAAGAATATCTTTGTATCTTTATCAGCTCATGGAGTTTGATCCCAAGTTCTCATTCATTAGTTCCACTTGAAATATAGTTTTCCACTAACTAACATCTAGAAGGATAAATTGCATAGCAAATGAAGTACTTCCCGAGTACTTTCCTCAAGATCAACATAGGTTGTCTCCCATCTCCCCACTTGTCCACTACCCTTTGCAGCAGTAATAGTTTTAATTTTTTTCTTAGTCATCAAATTTAGAAATCAATGGTTTAGGACATGTTTGATTAAGGTTTTGAAAACTGTTATCTATTTTAAAAACTGAAAATATTTAAAATTAGTAATGGTGTAGGTAAAATCTCTTTCGTCATTTAGTGCAAATGAGATCAGCTCAGCTCGGAACAATGAAGGAATATAGGTTAGGCTTCTCAGTACTCCCGACCGCATTCAAGTTGACATCATCAGAGAAGAGTTGATCTATAGCTAGTAGATAGAATCTCCTTGTTAATCAAATATGGAAGCCTCTGATGTATGTGAGAATCAGTTGTGAAGTTTGTTTTTGTTTCTTACGAGCCGTTGGAAGAAAATTTGCATAAACGATAACGAGAAATGAATAAGAGAAAACTTCAAAAAATTGTTCTTCTCGAGATCCTCTCAAAAAGATTTTGTGTGTAGACTTGAGATTAAACCCAAGCTGGGAGGGTTAGAATACAACCCTTCTCGGAGTTGGAGGGACGAATTTCATCAATATCACTTGAAAATTGTAGAAAAGATATGTAAGGAAGAGCAAAATAGGAACGATTTCCATCTTCGAGAGGTTGAAGGAAGACTCTAATTTAAAATTCAAATTTAAGGAGCAAAAATTAGGGTCTATAACTTGGTTAAAAAGGGATAAACCGCCAAAGTGGTTACAAAAATCGTGGGGAAAATCAGATCTGATTGCCAAAATTGAAACAACGAAAACGTGAGCACTTCTTGATTCAAGCTTCTAACGAAGATTTTAAAAGTGAAGAAGTGGGCATTATAGAACAAAGATATGAAGGATGGTAAGAAAATTGACTTGATAGAGAGGTCGAAATTGGAATTTCAACTAAGAAGAAGAAAAAAAGCGGGAAAAAAGTATACATAAAGTGACCTTTTGGGCTTTCTTTCTTACTTGAACAAGTAAACAGATCAAACAAAAAGAACTTTAAATTTGAAATACCAAGCTGAGGGGCTCCTGTTCCACCCGGCTACGATGTTGTCGGACCTAGAGGTGTCTCAGTCGACCAAAAGGCATGCACATAAGCACTCATCAAAAGGACAAACAGAATGACTCGGAATGGGACGTCGCTTCCTAGCTCATAACCGATCGACTGCAAGAAGGTTGAGGCACAACAAACTAAGATAGGACAACCCAATGTTTCCCACATGATCAAAAGTCTCATTTAAGGGACTTCCTACACTCTTGCAAAGCCTATAGGTATATGTTCTATCATTTATTTACAAGGAGTACTTCAAAAGTAATGACAGTTACATATTGATGTTGAGTCGATGGGTCAAGTTTCAAGTTAGAACGGGTGCAACCACGTGGAAAAGAGAAATTACACTGTTGGACGCGCATAAAGTTTTCAAGTAGTAGTTAGTTTAGTGTTGAAAGACACGTGCGATGTTATAGTTAACTAGCTAGTCATTAAGATGATAGTTTGGATTTACATTTTTAGCGAGGGATTTTTGGGGTTCCCAATCGGATACTCAAAAATTATCTCTTAAAATATTAGCCAAACTCAAGGTGACAAATTGGGAGTCAGAGAAACTAAAGTATGATTTCTTATCATGCAATATTTGTTCTGTTTGCAATTTCTTTTCTTCTTCTTGTTCATTTCTTTCTTTAATTTCGAAATCTAAGTGTTTAAATCCAATTTAAAGTTCAAGTACTTTTTTGTTAATCACAAATTTAAAATTGTCATTTAAACATTTTCAATAAAAAAAACCCAAAAGGACTCAAGTTCAGTTCTGAAATTGATCTAATTCTCATTTCTTTACCAAAAATTAGAGTAAACAACTACTCATAATAAAAAGTGCATTTTGTGAACTAATCAATTGGGTCAACTGGGTCAACTGTAATGGGTTAGAGTTTCTAGACCTGTACGGCTGTACTCCACTTTATCTCTATTCCCTATATAATACGTTAACAATTTCCTAAAAGTTGAGACAAAGATATCAAAGAAATCTAAACATGACGAGCTGTATCAACCTCAAAATATGGCTTCTCAACTTGACTATCTTTACCATGTTTGCTATCACCTATGGTGGGAGACATTTGTTAACTCAAAATCCTGAGTTTCAAGTGAAAGCAGTTAATCTAGGTGGTTGGCTGGTTACTGAAGGTTGGATGAAACCTTCTCTGTTCGATGGAATTCCAAATAAGGACTTATTGGTAAGTACATATCTATGCAGAAAGAAATTGCAATTCATATTATATTTATGGTTTCTTATTGTCATAGCCCTCTTCATATACATGGTAAATTTTTGTAGGATGGAACTGGTCTTCAGTTCAAGTCTGTTACGACAGGGAAGTATCTCTGTGCAGAGTCAGGTGGAGGAACAATCCTTGTTGCAAATCGCTCAACCGCTTCGGGTTGGGAAACATTTTCAGTGAGTGATTTTTGTTCATCAATTAATTAAAACTGGTTTTTGGAGTGAGATAGGTGTTAGATTTTGATGATGTTCCCTGTAATCTTGTAGTTGTGGAGGATAAATGAGAATGCTTTCAGATTCAGGGTGTTTAACAAACAGTTTGTGGGGTTAAATGGGATTAACGCAGTTGCTTTGACCAACACTCCCACTGATTCTGCAACTTTTGATGTCATTAAGGAAAGTGACAGTTCAAACCGTGTTCGAATCAAAGCATCAAATGGATACTACTTGCAGGTAATTAAATGTCCTTTCATTTTTTGTATAGAATGGAGTCTTTAAATGTTTGTTATAAGTTGCTGAGGTATGTTTGGATCGATGATAAGGATAGGAATGAGGTTGGATGAAGTAGATTTTTAATGTTCTATTAATTTTTGAGTATGTTAAATGAAGATGAGATGGAATTGTTCCATTACTTGCCATCAATTTTTGAGATTTGGAAAGAATGAGATGGAATTGAGACATTGATAACTACTGATACTAAAATATTTTTTGTGCTGCTGTTTATATTATATATTCAATATTAGTGTTTCAAAAGCTGGGGTAATATAAAAATTTATATTAAAAAGGTAATATACAAAAAAAAGAACTACAAGGTGTGGCGTAGCGGTTAGCTCATCTTATTCTTTAATTATAAAGCTGGGGTTTGATTTTCGCTCATGAGAATATATTGTATTTCGTGAACAGCCATTTACCGCTTAGTCAAGTACATGCAGTGATAAAATAAGTAGTTGTTATCAGTGATAAGCTCTTTTAAAAAATTAAGGATAAAAAATGAATAATTCATGACTTCGACCCGAACAATGAAGTGATAAATTTATTTCACCATCTCATAAAATATTCAAACTACGAAATAATATTTTCATTATGTTGGATCTCATTCCATTTCGTTCTATTATATTTTATTTTGATCTGTTTGATTATGTTCAATAAAACCGAATATAGCCTAAGGGAAATCACAACACGTCCTCACTTTGTACGTGGGCTAGTCGCCCATAAAATTATTTTACAATTGGGTAGATTTTAATGTACATTTCTTACTTTTTAAACAAGACATAATTTGAAAAGAGAAGACTAAGAAAGCCCTTTAGACTTGAGGTCATGCAATTCGGCAAATCCATCTAACCTCAACTTGGAAGAATGTGACCAACAAGGATTATATTATAAACCACTTGTTGTATGGATTCTTTGTCATTCATCAATTATTCTAAACCTTAAATTGTGAAGCACATGAATATTTTATTTTTTATCCAATTCTGATGGGGTGTAATAAATTTACAGGCAAAAACAGAGGTGCTGGTGACTGCTGATGTATCACATGTTAGCGGATGGCGTGAAGATGACCCAACAGTTTTTGAAATGAGAATCACTGGAGGGTTGAAAGGAGAATTCCAACTCACAAATGGTTATGGGCCCATAAAAGCACCACAAATAATGAAGGTAGTATTAAGATTAATTAATATATTTAAAGCCAAAGAATTGACCAGCAAGTTGCAGGTCAAGTACTCAAATTGGTAGTAAGCGTTGGAAGTCAAAAGAATTGTGTTTGCTTTTATCTAATAATTCTTCAAAAAAGCTTCTATAAAAAATAGAGTTTTATAACACTTGTTAACATTTCTTACATATAAATTTGTTCTGTTTGAGTCTTGGGTGTAAAAAAACTCACTAAAAGAGGTGTATATATATCCCCTTCAATTGTCTTTCGTGAAATATACATATGATATAAAGAAAAGAAGCAAAGTTTCATGAAACGTAGCTAACTTCTAGATGTTCAACTATTTACATGTTGATGTGTGAATGTTTGACGTTTTTTTCAGGAACATTGGAGCACTTTTATTGTAGAAGAGGATTTCAAGTTCATAGCAAATAACGGATTAAATGCTGTTAGAATTCCTGTTGGTTGGTGGATAGCAAGTGATCCAAGTCCACCACGGCCTTATGTTGAGGGTTCCTTGAACACACTAGACAATGCCTTCTTGTGGGCAGAGTGAGTCCATAAACTTTATTTTCTAGTATTTATGTGGCTTCAGCTAGATACAAAAAATGAAAATTAAAAGGCTCAGTTAATAACGAAATTCAAAACAATATTAATAGATTATTGATCTGGTGCAGGAAATATGGATTGAAAATCATCATAGATCTTCATGCTGCACCTGGTTCTCAAAATGGCGATGAGCACAGCTCTTCAAGAGATGGTTCACTAGAATGGGGACAATCAGATGAAACCATCCAACAAACAGTTCAAGTTATAGACTTCCTGACTGCCAGGTTTATATTACATATAGAACACTTTTATATAGACAAACCTTCATGTTTTAAACTTAAATGGTAACATCATGATTTTAAATTGTAGCTGATATCACATTGGCGGTTGCATCATAATATTTAAAATTAGGGGAGGGAGGAATGCAGCTAATGAAGTTGTAGCATACGGTTGTCCATACTAACTTCTGCGCTTTCCCTACGATCGATTTATATGTAGGATATTTCATCCCTCTTGCGAGTACTTTACCTTCCAATACTCGATCCAGGACTCGAGCTACCCCAGCTAGGCACTTAGCCCTTAGGTCCTACAATTGATTCTCAGGAGGTAAAATAATCGCTAGAGGGGCGATGATATTTTCTACGTATACATTACAGGGCAAACTCAGAGATTGGTAACAGCCAATTTTACATAATTCATGAAAAACTTGGATATCACGATGGTAGTTGCAAAGCACAATTTAAAACCATTGTTATTTGCATTATATAATCAATTCTATATTGTTATGTGTTGTATGTAGATATACAAAAAGCCCAAGCCTTTATGCAGTTGCTCTTTTAAATGAGCCTCGCTCACCCGGTGCCACTCTAGAGAGCCTAAACAAGTACTACAAGGCTGGATATGAAGCAGTACGCAAACACTCCTCCAAAGCTTATGTTGTGTTTTCAAATAGGTTAAGTTCCCCAGACCCTAGAGAATTCTTCAATGTTGCCAATGGCCTTACGCGAACTGTGATAGATGTTCACTACTACAACGCTTTTGGAGATTTTTTTAAAAGCATGACTGCCCAACAAAACATTGATTACATTTACAACGATCGTAAAGCAGAGTTAAATTATCTTACAACTTCAAACGGTCCTCTAGTTTTGGTTGGTGAGTTTTCAAATGACCTTTCTTTATCCTTATGAATACAAATATTTTTAATAGTTCATGAAATTTAACTGTGAATTTTATTTTAGAATTTACGTTATTCATTTATTTTAAATGTATTCTGTACTAATTTTAAACCACATTAATTTCAATTCAAGGTGAATGGGTTGCTGAATGGCAACTCCAGGGAGCTACCAAAGAAGACTACCAAAGATTCGCCAAGGCCCAGTTAGATGTTTATGGGCAAGCAACATTTGGATGGGCTTATTGGAGTTATAAAAATTCCGTCAATCACTGGAGTATGGAGTGGATGATCAAAAATGGTTATATCAAGTTTTAGAAAGTTGTTTACCAAAAACAAATTAGACAGTTTGTGATCCTCAAATAAAAAGGAAATTTACAAAGTTTTTTTTTATCTTTTGTGTAATCTTTTGACTAATAAATAAACCAGCCTAACAACAACAAAGGCAAATGTAATAAGTCAGTTATTAGATCTTTTATTCAGTTAGTATATGCTTAGTTTGATGTATTATACTTAGTTTTAATGCTTCGTCCTCACTTCAACGTTGAGCATTACAAACTCAATCAAGATAGTTGATTAGTGAATTGGGCATATGGGGGATTGATTCGCAAATCATAAAACTGGGAAGGAGCTCACTCAGTAAAAGCTACAAAAAAGAAAATCTAGAGCTAGTGAAGAATATATATTCTTACTTCATATAGGGGATGTATCATGTGAGAAAGAGATTCTTATATGAGAACATGAGAATAAATCGTGACCGTCAGATCTAATCATGATATATATATATATATATATATATAACCGGGAAAAATGGGTAGAAGAGAAAGTAAGAAAGTTATCATGTGACCTTAAGGTTCCTCGCCCGCCACCGAAGAAGAAATCCCCACTCCTTGTTGACCAGTCCACGACCGATGCTGAGCCTGTCTCATCATCTGCGCCCAGTGGGTTGAGGTCCCTGCTCAAACCTTTCGCCCTACACAAGGGAAAAATCATTCTTTCCCAAGGCAAGACGGGAGCCTTGCCAGTCTCCCCCCTTCGCCAAGTCGGTCTATCGCCCCAGAACGCATAAGGTTCTCGGCAAGCTTTCCGGCCTGAAGGTGAAAAAGAAGGCCCTCCTCGCGGCCGCCCTTTCACTTTCAAGGGACCTCAACCTTTCATCCTTTCACAAGTCAGCTTTGAAAAGTTGGAGGAAGAGGTATTGGATAAAGGTCTGGACCACATGGCTGAGGAGGCCATGTCGAGCCTCCTCCACGCCGGGAGCATTTTTGGACATGCATTTAAGCATTACGGTTCTGCCACCAAGGTTGCTGAGAGGTTGCGTTAAGAGGTGAGCCAACTTCGCACCGCCAACTTTGAGCACGCCGAAAGGTGCAAGGTGCTGGAATCCCAACTATCAACCCAGAAGGCCACCTACGAGGAAAAACTGACCAAGTTGGGAAAATAAGCCAACCGAGCCAAGATTTAGCTGGAGGAGCGAAAACATAAAATACTGCAAGAGGTAGCCGCCAAGGAGGAAATCATCTCAGCGAAAAGTTTAGAACTGGCGGCGAAGGACAAGGCGATCGCCAGCTTGAAGGCTCAAACAGAGATCGACCTGGCGGCGAAAGAAGACGTCATCACCGCGGTAAAGGCCCATGCCAAGGTTAACGCCGAGAATCTTGAAATCAGGTTGAGGAGTGAAGCCGCCGTTGCTGAACAACGCGAGTATGTGTTCTTCGTCGCCAAAGTCCAAGTCTGCCACCTCTTCAACGACCTTGACTTGCGTCGTTAAAAAACTCCCGAGATGGAGAAAAAGAGTTCGTCTTTATTTTTCGTCCTTACTCTTCAAAGCTTCCAGCTCGCCATATCCCAGCGTCGCCATCCCGTGCTTCCAGCTACAACAACTCCCCAAGCTTCACATCCTTCACCCCTGAAGTTCTCGTCCTCCATTCATCACTTTCAGAAAACGGTCCCCCTCGCCGGGTTCCCCTGTGGTTCCATGTGGTCTTTCCTAACTTCAGCTTGCCCTTCTATTGCCGCCCCGCCCTGGGCATCTTAAACCTTCCCTTTGTCTTGGAGGTCTTGACCGCCTCTTGTAGCACATCTTTCCCTTTTCCTTTGCCCTCGCGGCGGTGTACCTGCGGTACTGGCGGCTTAACCTTAGGTATTCCTCACTTTGTCGGTTCCGTTTCAATCCATTCGAAAAGGTCCAAATTTCCGCTCAACAGTCTTTCCAAACGCTTTTCCTGTTCAGCAATGAGCCTGGCTCCAATAGCCAAAACTCCCCTGCTAAACTTTTTTTCCTCGAAATCAGCAATCAGATTCGCCCAGCAACTCTCCGCCGCTGAATCAGTAAACTATCCATCCTTTCTAGTTCTTCTCTAGCTAGGGAGGTCCTGCAAAACCTCAACCTTGTAACATCTATGTCCGGCGGCAGCTGTAAGACCCCGTTTTAGGGCATATTATTTTAATAATAATATTAAATAATATTTTGTGAATTGCTTGTGCTATATGTGATATTATGCCTTTTAAAAAGGTGATTACTTGTTAGAAGAAATATCAAGTCCTAGAAACCTCTAGACATTGATGAGCCCGACGATACGATCATTTTGACTATAATATTGCTAGGGTTCGGCGACAGCAACTTTTAGGTCAAAATCAACCTGACGGCAGCGATGAGTTGGCGAATCGAGTCGACGAGGACGATTTCGTGGGCCACACCTTATGGGGAGGTGCTGGCCATGATTTTAAGAATATTCTAGGAGAGAATATTCCTTGGTTTTATTTTTGAAGGTTTTATTTAAATAAAAGGCTTAATATCACATTTGGTCCCCCACGAATGCGAATTGTGCAAAATGAGTCCCTAAACTATTTTTTTAGCATTCTCTGTCCCCTACGTTTTCTCCCGTTACCACAGTTAGTCCTTCTGTTAGATTTTAAACGGTTTTTTCCTACGTGGATTTTTTTAAATGACTTGGAGGAGAGAGAAGAAGGTTAATAAGTGAAAAGGCACGCATGTGCCTTGCACATGCCCCTCTTCTTCATCTTCTTCATCAAATTCATCTCCCAAACCCAGAATATAGAACCTTACATTTAATCTGCAACTAACAAGAAAAAATACTCAACCTCTCCGCTTCACAAGACCTTCCTCTCATCCTTATCTCATGCTCTTTCTCATTTTCTTTCCATCAAGAGACTAAATACCCAGCCCCATCTTCCTTTCTTCTTCCCTCACGGCAAAACAAATGCATCAACCCCTCTTTCTAGCCTTTTCCCCCACTAACTGAAAACATTATATCACTTCATTGTCCCTAATTTTAGTCTACCCAAAACAAGATCCCAACCCCTCAACAACACTTCCATTCTTTCCAATTTTGTTCGACCAATACTTCACTTTCCCGTAACATTTCTATGCAACCAACATGAAGATAACCACCAATCCTTGCATATCTAGATTTCGACCTTTTCCCTTTCTTCCAGATCCAGATTCAACCTTTTCCCTTCCTTCTAGATCCAGTATGAAGATCAATCAGGGAGAGGTGGAGAAGTTGGAGGGTTTTGATTTTTGGGTTTTTCTGGTTTATGATGAAGAAGATGACCGAGTTCATCATGTTTCTGGGTTTTTTTTCTTTTATTTTTTAATCAACTTTTTTAACAGATGCCGTTAGTTTATAGACGGAAAACTATAATTGCAAACGGAGGGTAACATCGGGGACTAAGAATGCTATTTTTAAAGTTTAGGGACTCATTTTGCACGATTCGCATTCGTGGGGGACCAAATGTGCTTTTAAGCCTAAATAAAATGCATTTAAATAATTTTAACCTATGGTTTAATATCAAAATTAATTCTGAAAATATTTTTGAGGCATCATGGAGCTGGTGCACGAATTTTTGGAGCCAAAAGTTATTGATGAGGATTTTTGATTTTAAAATTGAAGTTTTGGGTGCATTTAGGAGGGAAATTGTGCATTTAATGCATTAATTATTTTGGGGTTTTTATTTAAATTATTATTTTAAAAAATTTTGGTGAAAAATCTATGCATGAGGTGTGTGTGGTCGGCCAAACCTAGTAGAGGATGAAAAGGAAATAATTTTGCAAATAATTTCCTTTTTAGCTTGGTTTTATGAAGGAGAGATATTAAGGATTTGATTCTTTGACTTTCTAATTGATGGGGGATTAATTTCTAATTTTTTTTAAACTTTCAGGGATCTCTCCAAATCTGATTGAAAACCCTTGTGATTCAGATTTATTTATTTTAAATGATTAGGGATTTAAATGCTATTTTCTTAAGGGTTTAATTAGGAAATAAACCTAAATTTGAGGGCTGAATATGGGGAGCTTGGAAAGCTCTAGAAACCCTAATATGGGCTGAGTATTTCGTGGGTTTGGGCTGCTCCTTGGGGAGAAAGAAAAGCATTTAATGCTTGGCTCTCACCCCTCACTATAAATAGAGCATTTCCCCCTCTCATTTCTTCACACCAAGAGCTCTCCTCTCCTCTGCATTTGCGTGAGCTCTCTCTCCCTCTCTTGTCTTTCTTTTATTTTCTTGTTCATAGGTTAGTTAGTTAGTTTCTAAGCCTTGAGCAAGGTCATTCTCAATATGCTCTGTGGTTGCAACTTAAGCTGATCTGCCAAATCCAGAAGAGAATGATTTTAATCAAGTTGCTTAGAAATGTTTATCTATTTGAGGGTTTTCTTAAAGAAGTTCTTGATGTTCTTATTTTGTTCTTATGACCTTCAAAGAAAGGATTTTATAAAGGAGGTTTTGATCTTGGGAGGATTGAATCTATGCGAAAATTATGTTTTTCTTCGAAAGTTCTTCAAGTGTTCTTATGATCTTCAAGCAAAATGTTTTACAAAAGAGTGTTTGATCTTATGAAAGAAATGATTTTGGATTTTCAAGGTTTTTGGGGGGAATTTCGTGATCAACAAGGGAATAGGCTTATGATCGATTCGATTGTCCGATTAGTAACGTTACTCTGTCCGTTCGTTGGTAGGAAATTTCCAACTGTAGATCTAGCTTCAAGGAGCAACCCCGGACTTCTAGGAAAGCGTACCTTTGAGGTAAGCGCACTTCGGCCTCGGCCTAGATAAATTGTTTGTGATTGTGATTGTTAGCAAGCATGATGCTAGGACTATTGATGATGTATGTACTAGATATGCTATATGATGGTGATGCAATAAATGTTAGCTAGTATTATTACGAACATGCCTATGTGCCTAGGGTGTTAGCTACATTTATCGATATGCATGCAAGTTACTATGTTATGATAATTTGTTCATATGAGATGAACGTGACGGGCCTAGGGCCTAGTGAAGATGACTGACTTGCATGGCATGCATTTGTGGGCCAAGTGACCTGGAATGGGCTTGGTTGGCCACGGCTGGTGACCTGGATTGGGCTAGTCAGTGGTGACGTTCAGGGGATGGACCTGAACAAAGGACGAACGTGAAACAGTAGTGCGTTGGAGAGGTCCAACCCCGATCATCAAGCTGTTGGGCAGTGGTGCGTTGGAGGTGTCCAACCCCGATCGTGGAGTCGTGTTCGTCCTGCCTTTCCATGAGGGATTGGCTTATGGATATCCAAAGCGTCTGCATGCATGTGCACGAGCATTGACTAACAATAAACTATGAGACAGTTCCCTATACATGTGAAACTTAGAATTATGAGATAGTTCCCTATACTTGTGAACCTTAGAACTTAATATAGTTCCCATATTTGTGAATGTTAGCTTAGTGAAGAACTTGTGATTGATAGGGTAGTATACCCTACTTATGATGTGTGTGTGTTAGAAGTTGACCCTTGCTTGTTTGCTGTTTGTTGTTTGGGGCGCTTAACGCCTAGACAACAAGCATGCGTGTGATCAGTCGAGATGCGACCCTATATCTGCTTGATGTGGACAACGACAAGGCTCGAGACATCGACTGCGCGACTGATGGTTCAGCTATGGGATTGGCGAGAGCAGAGGATGCGAGGCGATATGATTCGAGCTCTGGAGGAGGCCTTGGAGGGCACGCGACCTATGAGTCGGGTATTGAGTGTGATAATTGAGTCTGTACTCTGGGGTGAGCTGAGTTTGTTTATAGGGTTCGAACCTAACCTAGAGACCTTCTTGTTGTGTTGGCTCGGGGGCGGTCGAACACTAGTTTAATCATTATGTTGTAATTTGAAAGAATCATTGTACGCTTCCAAAGATTTTATTAATAACATGATTTATTAAGTCTACTTCTCAAGTTACTACATTTTATTTGTAAGCAATGTTATTGAAAAGTTTTATTTCAACGAAAATTTACACACGTTTTTGGAAAAAGGTTACTAAAGTGACCCTCGAGAAATTGGGGCGTTACATTGTGGTATCAGAGCTTTGGTTGAGAAAACCAGAGCTTTGGGTTAGTAGTCCCTAAGAGTCGTGTTCGAGAGAGTTGGGTAGAAATTGTTTGCTAAGATGTTTGCTTGACTTGTGAGATTGTCTGGAGCATCATTGTCGTGATGTTGAACCCTTGGAGTGCTTAGCCTTATTGGGTGTTTTGTGGACTATAAACTTAGATGAGGAACTCGTGAAAGTTGAAAGATACCTCCACGACACAATCCATCTAACACACAGTTGACTTAGGCCATTAGCAAGCGACCCTTATGAAGTTCACTATGGCTCAAATGCTGAGCTACAACAAGCCAGGACGCCTGGCGAGGGATTGCAAGGCACTAAAGGCAGAAGCAACCTAGAATGATGTATCTCATGGCGGCCAAGGGAACCAAGCTCGATGGAAGGACGTAGCTTGCTTTAAGTGTGGAAAATTGGATCGACATGCCGACATCTGCAAGGAAGATTTAAAAGTATGCTTTAACTAAGGGTTGTCGCTTACCGAAGATCGAGGTTGGAATGAACGCTCCAAGTGGGACACGTCTGACCACATCGAGATTTTGTGTCCACTACCACTAGCTAAACAAGGTTGACGTGACCTTTGACACGACTGACCCGAAAGAACCAACTGTTCGCTTGGACAGAGATGTACAAGGCTAGTTTCATAGATCCGAACAAGTGCTTGACGACCGTGCCAGTGTTAGCGTTTCCAAGAGCAGATTAACCTTTTGAAATTTACTATGATGCTTCTCACTATGGACTTGGTTGTGTGATGATACAACAAAAGAAGGCAGTCTCCTATGCGTTGAGACAGTTGAGGAGTCAACACAAGAATAGAATGTCGGGTTTCGAGAAGTATCAGAGTACGCAACGGAAGCATGGTGTGCCTTTTCTCGGTAGTTCCAAGGAGGAAACTATTTTAAGGAGGGTGGTACTGTGTCAGACTCTGTCAAATAAATGAAATTTAGTATTATTTTATGTGAATTGTTTGTGCCTAATGTGTGTTATGTAACTTGGTGTGTTAACGGCTCATTATGGAGTCATAGAGCGAGAAAGCACATTGATCGAGTCAATGTCTTTCCTGAGTTTTTGTGATATCTTGTGTGTTTGTGATACACTCTCGATTATCCTCGCTTAGCGGAGATGGTGGAAGGAACCGTCAGCTAAGGAAGGATGGCGGATGGAGCCAATGATCGGAGTGCATCGATCGGGATGGTGGATGGAACTGTCAGATCGATGAGATGGTGGATGGAACCATCATTTGAGCAGGAATGGTGGATGGAACCATTGGTCAGACCAAGATGGTGGATGGAACCATCAGGAAAAACGGGATTGGTGGATGGAACCAATGATGATATATGGTGGATGGAACCATGAATCGGACAAACTAGATGGTGGATGGAACCGTCGAAGGGCTAGGTGGTGGATGGAACCACCGAACGAGGGAACTGGTGGATGGAACCTTTGACCTCGGTGTCCGGAAAGTTTGTTTTCCCGTGTCTGAGCTGTTGATGTTGCATCTGGATCACCTGGACGGGACGCCGACCAGCGTGTACCAGCGTGAGCATAACACCTGTTTGACTTAAACTTTTGTTGTTTTTGTGTGACTGTAATGAGGCAGTCTAGGTCGTGCTCTTACGGGAGAGTTTCGTAAGGTTCTACGACGAGTGTCTAGGTTATAGACAATGTAATGTGAGTAAATCGAACATCCTTACCAGTTATTTTTCTAATTGCCATCTTTTGGATATTGAGCCTGATCAACTTAATATTGGAAAATGGTGATCGGAATGATAGTTGGTGTTGGACTATGAAACGAACGTTAAGGAGAGACGGATTCCCTTTGTGGAAACGATGTGGAACCAGACAACTAGAGATGTCACATGAAGACGGGAAAGATGAGACTAAGGACAATAACCTATGTGTTGAGACGACTGAAAAATTCGTGGAAAGTATCAGAGTTCGCATTGGAGACGTGGTGTTTCTTTCTATAGTAGTTTCGATGACGAAACTATTTTAAGGAGGGTGTTATTGTAAGACCCCATTTTAGGGCATATTATTTTAATAATAATATTAAATAATATTTTGTGAATTGCTTGTGCTATATGTGATATTATGCCTTTTAAAAAGGTGATTAATTGTTAGAAGCAATATCAAGTCCTAGAAACCTCTAGACATTGATGAGCCCGACGATACGATCATTTTGACTATAATATTGCTAGGGTTCGGCGACAGCGACTTTTAGGTCAAAATCAACCTGACGGCAGCGATGAGTTGGCGAATCGAGTCGACGAGGATGATTTCGTGGGCCACACCTTATGGGGAGGTGCTGGGCATGATTTTAAGAATACTCTAGGAGAGAATATTCCTTGGTTTTATTTTTGAAGGTTTTATTTAAATAAAATGGGGTTTTATTTAAATAAAATGCATTTAAATAATTTTAACCTATGGTTTAATATCAAAATTAATTCTGAAAATATTTTTGAGGCATCATGGAGCTGGTGCACGAATTTTTGGAGCCAAAAATTATTGATGAGGATTTTTTATTTTAAAATTGAAGTTTTGGGTGCATTTAGGAGGGAAATTGTGCATTTAATGCATTAATTATTTTGGGGTTTTTATTTAAATTATTATTTTAAAAAATTTCGGTGAAAAATCTGAGCATGAGGTGTGTGTGGTCGGCCAAACCTAGTAGAGGATGAAAAGGAAATAATTTTGCAAATAATTTCCTTTTTAGCTTGGTTTTATGAAGGAATTGATGGGGGATTAATTTCTAATTTTTTTTAAACTTTCAGGGATCTCTCCAAATCTGATTGAAAACCCATGTGATTCAGATTTATTTATTTTAAATGATTAGGGATTTAAATGCTATTTTCTTAAGGGTTTAATTAGGAAATAAACCTAAATTTGAGGGTTGAATATGGGGAGCTTGGAAAGTTCTAGAAACCCTAATATGGGCTGAGTATTTCGTGGGTTTGGGCTGCTCCTTGGGGAGAAAGAAAAGCATTTAATGCTTGGCTCTCACCCCTCACTATAAATAGAGCATTTCCCCCTCTCATTTCTTCACACCAAGAGCTCTCCTCTCCTCTGCATTTGCGTGAGCTCTCTCTCCCTCTCTTGTCTTTCTTTTATTTTCTTGTTCATAGGTTAGTTAGTTAGTTTCTAAGCCTTGAGCAAGGTCATTCTCAATATGCTCTGTGGTTGCAGCTTAAGCTGATCTGCCAAATCCAGAAGAGAATGATTTTAATCAAGTTGCTTAGAAATGTTTATCTATTTGAGGGTTTTCTTAAAGAAGTTCTTGATGTTCTTATTTTGTTCTTATGACCTTCAAAGAAAGGATTTTATAAAGGAGGTTTTGATCTTGGGAGGATTGAATCTATGCGAAAATTATGTTTTTCTTCGAAAGTTCTTCAAGTGTTCTTATGATCTTCAAGCAAAATGTTTTAGAAAAGAATGTTTGATCTTATGAAAGAAATGATTTTGGATTTTCAAGGTTTTTGGGGGGAATTTCGTGATCAACAAGGGGATAGGCTTATGATCGATTCGATTGTCCGATTAGTAACGTTACTCTGTCCGTTCGTTGGTTGGAAATTTCCAACTGTAGATCTAGCTTCAAGGAGCAACCCCGGACTTCTAGGAAAGCGTACCTTTGAGGTAAGGGCACTTCGGCCTCGGCCTAGATAAATTGTTTGTGATTGTGATTGTTAGCAAGCATGATGCTAGGACTATTGATGATGTATGTACTAGATATGCTATATGATGGTGATGCAATAAATGTTAGCTAGTATTATTATGAACATGCCTATGTTCCTAGGGTGTTAGCTACATTTATCGATATGCATGCAAGTTACTAGGTTATGATAATTTGTTCATTTGAGATGAACGTGATGGGCCTAGGGCCTAGTGAAGATGACTGACTTGCATGGCATGCATTTGTGGGCCAAGTGACCTGGACTGGGCTTGGTTGGCCACGGCTGGTGACCTGGATTGGGCTAGTCAGTGGTGACGTTCAGGGGATGGACCTGAACAAAGGACGAACGTGAAACGGCAGTGCGTTGGAGAGGTCCAACCCCGATCATCAAGCTGTTGGGCAGTGGTGCGTTGGAGGTGTCCAACCCCGATCGTGGAGTCGTGTTCGTCCTGCCTTTCCATGAGGGATTGGCTTATGGATATCCAAAGCGTCTGCATGCATGTGCACGAGCATTGACTAACAATAAACTATGAGACAGTTCCCTATACTTGTGAAACTTAGAATTATGAGATAGTTCCCTATACTTGTGAACCTTAGAACTTAATATAGTTCCCATATTTGTGAATGTTAGCTTAGTGAAGAACTTGTGATTGATAGGGTAGTATACCCTACTTATGATGTGTGTGTGTGTTAGAAGTTGACCCTTGCTTGTTTGCTGTTTGTTGTTTGGGGCGCTTAACGCCTAGACAACAAGCATGCGTGTGATCAGTCGAGATGCGACCCTATATCTGCTTGATGTGGACAGCTCGAGACATCGACTGCGCGACTGATGGTTCAGCTATGGGATTGGCGAGAGCAGAGGATGCGAGGCGATATGATTCGAGCTCTGGAGGAGGCCTTGGAGGGCACGCGACCTATGAGTCGGGTATTGAGTATGATAATTGAGTCTGTACTTGGGGGTGAGCTGAGTTTGTTTATAGGGTTCGAACCTAACCTAGAGACCTTCTTGTTGTGTTGGCTCGGGGGCGGTCGGACACTAGTTTAATCATTATGTTGTAATTTGAAAGAATCATTGTACGCTTCCAAAGATTTTATTAATAACATGATTTATTAAGTCTACTTCTCAAGTTACTACATTTTATTTGTAAGCAATGTTATTGAAAAGTTTGATTTCAACGAAAATTTACACACGTTTTTGGAAAAAGGTTACTAAAGTGACCCTCGAGAAATTGGGGCGTTACAGCAGCCCCCTTTTTCCCATACAAGCTCAAACAGTTGTTATAGCACTCTCTGGCCCGCTTCTGGTCAACTGTGATCCTTCCGACCTTTCTGATGTTTAGTGAGTACTTAACCACCAAATGAGTTGTGGAAATCACAACACACATTCGATTCAATGTATTTCGGCCAATGATCACGTTGTAGGAAGCTACCACCTGCAAAACTAGGTATCTCACCCGCAGCACCTTTGCATTCTCGTCGACACCAAAGATCGTATCAAGGTCCAGATATCCCATCACCCAAACTTGCTCGCTTGGAAAGCCTACCAGGGTTCCCGTGTAAGAGGTCAAGTCCTTGTCTGTCATCCCCAGCTTGTCGAATGCGTCGCCATAAATGATGTCTGCCGAGCTACCTTGGTCCAAAATGACTCGCCTGACGTTGAAGTTGTTAATCCTTACCATGACCACGATAGGATCATTCTTATGGGTCTTGATACCTTCAAAGTCTGCTATTGATACCACTATGTCAGGGTGCTGGAAACCGAAAGGGATTTCCTGAATTTAACTTACCGCCCTTACGTGTCGCTTCATCGCCGCCTGAGTGTCGCCCCACCTCCGAACCCCTGGTTCCGATCGCCGGTTCCATTTCCTTGTTGAAGGTTTCTTCAGCCCCTTGCTTGTCGGTCGCCAAGTTTTCCTTTTGGTCCTTCTCCGTGGTTTGCTGGCGATTTCCCTTTTGGCGATCATCTTGTTGGCGATCACCCTGCTGGTGATCTCCCTGTTGGTGACCTCCCCTGTCATATTGCTTCAAACGCCCTGCCATGATCATCTTCTTAATCTCCCTCTTTAGGGTGTAGCAATCGTCGGTGTCGTGGCCCACCAAGCGGTGGTACTCGCACCACTTGGTCGTGTTAACTCCGGTACGCAGCGGACGTGCCGCTTGCTCGGACTCCCTGACCATGTGGGTAGCCTTCACCTCGCAGAGGATATCCATCAAATGCGCGCCGAGCGCCGCGTCCTCTTCTTCTCGCCGGTGAGAACCCGGCTGCTGCCACAGGCGGCGACGATCAAAATTCTCCCGCCGCGGGTAAAACTACTCTTTAGCCGGTTTTACCGCCGACTTACCTTTCTTGTCCTTGCGCCTATTTACTCACTCTTCTCTTCGCCATGCTTTTCTCTTTCCGCCTGTTTCTCACGAGCGCCATCATCCTCTTTCTCCGCGCGCTTGCATTTGAACGCATCGTCCTCACGTGTTTGCCTGTGCACGTATCTCTGCCATAGATCGGGCTAGTTTCCTACTTAGTTTGTTGTTCAGTGAGCCAGGCCGCAATCCGTTCTTAAATTCCAAAGCGCAGGCACGTGGCTCGGAGTCCTCAATCTTAACAGACGTGGCTCTATAACGCGCCATGTATTGCTTCAGAGTTTCCCCCTCAAACTGACGCAGGTTGTACAAACCGTCGATCATCACTTTCCTGACCTTTCTTGCAGAGAATTGAATCAAGAATTTCGATGAAAAGTCACGGAAATTGGCGATGGAGCTGCGAGGCAAAGTCGTAAACCACGCCATTGTTGCCATTTGAACGTTGAGGGAAACATCCTTCACTTGACTGCGTCCGATGCCGCACTGATCACCATTTTTTTATTGAAGTAGAGAAGATGATCATTCGGATCTGTTCTTCCGCTGTAAGACTCCAACACTAGATTCTTCATGTTGTGTGGAATGGCAATTCCTCGTGTAACATCCCGATCTTGACGACTGACCTCACGCTAACAACACGAGTCTTTTCAGCATGCTTTGTCCTCACTTACGCGCTTCCCTGGAAAACTTCCCAGGAGGTCACCCATCCCAATATTGCTCCAAGGAAAGCACACTTAACCATGAAGTTTTTACGAGTTGGGCTCCCGAAAAGAAGATTCATCTTGTTGTTATGAGTAGTACCAATCAAATTATTTATGCCCTCCTCAACAGTATAGTCTCATACCTATATAGTCTCGGAATACCTCTTGTTCGGGTGCGAGATCGGTTCATTCATGTGCCCCTCCGCATAGAAGCCTGCCAGGAGCCGCTCCTTGTCCGTGCCTCACTGCACCGGCGATCACTCCTATCCCTCGTCGGCCCCGGGTGTCATAGGCCCACCAACTTCCACTTGGTTCGTCCCCGAACCACACCGTACTGGGAGAGGCCGGCTTTGATACCATTTGTAACATCCCGATCTTGACGACTGACCTCACGCTAACAACACGAGTCTTTTCAGTGCGTTTTGTCCCCACTTACGCGCTTCCCGGGAAAACTTCGAAGGAGGTCACCCATCCCAATATTGCTCCAAGGCAAGCACACTTAACCATGGAGTTTTTATGAGTTGGGCTCCCGATTGTTGTTATGAGTAGTACCAATCAAATCATTTATGCCCTCCTCAACAGTATAGTCTCATACCTATACAGTCTCGGAATACCTCTTGTTCGAGTGCGAGATCGGTTCATTCATGTGCCCTTCCGCCTAGAAGCCTGCCAGGAGCCGCTTCTTGTCCGTGCCTCACTGCACCGGCGATCACTCCCCGCCCTCGTCGGCCCCGGGTGTCACACCTCGCACCTCCTCCGAGAAAGGCTCGAATTCGGCAACTGCTTCCGCCTCGCGAACGCCTTTATCCCGCTTCACATCATGCGTCGCCAGTCCCGCTGAGTGACCGTCAGTTGTGGCGACGAAGTCAAGTTTTTCGTTGGTGCAGGAGAGTTTCCCGGAGATCCTGTCTGCGAAGGCAGAGACGGTGGAGTCGGTCGCGACGGTGTCGGAGAGGGCGAGGGAGGAGATGGTGGAGGTGGAGATGGAGGAGGCGACGTAGCCGATTGCTCGTGCTGAGCCTCCTCGCGACGCGCTCGCACCACTCGCTCCTCCACCCTAACGCGACATGGAGGTGAGATTCCTCTCCGCTCCGGTGAATCACGACATCGTCGACGCCGAGTATCCATAAGTATTCTTCTCAGGAACACAAGGAATCAACGAATTTTCCAGAAACTGCGGTAATCAAGGCTTCTTTGAACTGTGCAACCAATCCACGTGATCCGGGAGTACAAAATTTATGGATCCCCATAGACGGCGCCAAATGTTCTTGCCATGAACATTGAGAGAGGGTATAACCCCTATAGTAGAGAGATTGCACTTAGAGATAGAAAGCTAGAGAGAGAATATAACTGAATTTCATGTGTTATTTAACAAATGAGCAAAGAGTCCTTTAGAAAAGGTAACCACTCCCTATTTATAGTGGGGGAGCTGTGCCTAGCATGCATAACTACCTTTGTTGGGTCGGTTGGGCCTTGCTGGAGGAGGCCCAATTCCCAGGTTGGGCGACCGCTGCTCGACAGGTAAGGCACCATGGGGGCTCGCCCGGTCCAGTAATGTTAGTAAATTAGTCCTCCTCAGGGTTCAAACTTTGAACCCTTCACTCTTCATCTCACCCAACCCTATATCCCTAACTCTTACCAGTTGAGCTATCATTCGGGGACCAAACAGACAATAAATTTCAGACAATGACATGTGAAATTATTTCTAAAATTAAATTGTATTTATTATTAAATTTAAGAAATTATACATGTGTTGAAAATTTTGATAAAATTAATATAAAAAACTTGATATAAGTTTTGCATCCATAAATTGAGCTTGTTTTATGTTTGTTTTTCCTTCCGGTACCTAGCCTCAGCCTAATTTCCTTCCTTTTTATCCGTTTTCATTGTTTTGAAAAGCTGTGATGGTGGAGGTTGGTTGTGCTGGTAGCGGTCGTGAAGACGGTGGTACGATGGTGGTGCTGGCAACATTGGTGGGGAAGGAGGCAATGATGGTGGTGGAAACACCAGAAGTGGTGGCGGCAGCGGTGACGAGGTGGTGAAGATGATGTTGGTGGTAGTGGTGGTGGCGATCGATGATAGAGACAGTTGGTGGTAGTGGTGGTGGTTGTGGTAGTGACGATGGCAGCGGTGCGACAATATCGACCATGACATTGAAAATGAAAATGAAAAGTCAAAAGAAACATGTTTTCTAAATCTTGAAAATCCACTCTGTTATATAATAAAGGAGAGACCTCATTTTGATCAATGAGACACTCCTCACACAAACTCACTCTCGCATTAAGCCACATCCACTTTATCCATCCATAGTATATACATTCAGGGGTTCTTCTAGGTCCAATCATCGCCTGCGTGGCACCTAATGAAAAGGTGTTGGAGGAATTCTATTTTTCTGTGTAGCCTACTTTTGAAAAGAATTCTATCGGGCAGAACAAATTTTCAGGCCGTTATGTAAGAACAGTCCAAAATGTATACTCTGCCTCATGTTAAAGGAAATTATAAAATTTGAATTACACGTTTATTGTATAATGTAATATTGTACATACAAGTCCATTCAAATTTAGTGAATATATCTAGTTTTTTTTTCTTGATTCATGTAATGGAATTTTATTTGTTTTTGTTTTCGTCAAACTCATCTCTTCATCTTCTTCTTCCCTCAATTACTTCATTATTTTTTTACGTTTGTCATTAAATTTATTTCTTTTCTCACTTTTTAATTACCTTTCCTGCTTTTATCTATTTCTTTCCTTTCTCACCTATTAATTCCTTTTTTGGGTCAATTTAAAAAATTCGTATCAATTATGAATTATTAAAAGATACTAAAGTGATCAATTAATTGTACTAAAGCTTGACTAATTTTGATTTTTTGTGGATTAAGTTCAAAAAATAGGATCTTGTCCGTTTATATTTTTATAAAAAAAGGAAATGATGACTAAATCAATTAATCAGTTTTAGTATCTTTTAAAAATAAGAATGAAGACATTATTGTTATTTAATTCATTTTAATTGTTTAAAATTATGAGTGCCGCTACAAGGCAACCCGAGCACCACGAAGAGAAAAAGGAACCAATCAGAATTGGAGAGAATAAAGTATAGGAGAGAGAAAATTGCGTAAGCAATCTACAAACAACTACATCGTGCCTTGTCGTGGAGAATCAGTCGTGCCATATATGATTTTCCTAAAATTTATTTCCTTATTTGTAGCAAAATAAATAATGACATTGGTAAATTATTCAAATTTTAAATTTTTGATTTTGTCAAATAATTTATCAAATGTTAATTGCTTTTTATTTTGAATTTATTTATGGAAAAACTAATTTTTTTAATTCTTTACTAATTTATATCAAAATCGAACATGATATTATTGCTATTTAATCTCATTTAATTTTATTCAATTCATTGTCATATATATTGCAAAATTAATGATGACATTGGTTAGTGATTCAAATTTTAAATTTTTGATTTAGTCAAAACATTTATTAAATAATAATTGCTTTAAATTCTGAATTTATTTACGGTAAATATAATTGATTTGAATTCTTGACTTATTTATAGCAAAATATAACACGACATAATTGCTTTATAATTCTTGACTAAATTTGTTCTATCCAAGAACATAGAAATTAGGTATGGTACCCATAGTGAAAGGATCATGATGTGAGAATCTAGAGAGAGTTTAGAGCTTAACCGCTTAGAGAGAGAAAGTAACTGAATTTCAAGCTTGTTATTTCTTCCCTTACAATTGGCAACCGTCCCCTATTTATAGATTTGGGGGTTGGGTTTGGCGCCCCTAACTTCTCTTAATGGGCCGGTTGGGCCTCCCGGGTGAAGGCCCAATTTCCTGGCTTGTATGTCGCCCTGGGCTCGCGCGCCTGGGCGAGGGACCCTAGGGTCTCGCCCAGTCCACAAGACACCGAGCTCGAAGCATGAGAGCTGAGTGTGTCCTTAAGAAGAAACCTGAGGCGACGATCATGAGAAAACTAACTAGTGCTATAGCTTAATGACTCAAAACAATCGCCAACATGGATTGATAACTAAAGCCTAAGACTGATTTTTTAATTTCCCCAGCAAGTTCCTTCGATCCCACGAGTCCACAAGTGGGCTTGTGGCGATAGTGCTTGGCTCCCTCGCTCCGCTTCAGTAGTGATCGCCATGGACCATGATGGATTGACGCGTGTAAGCCACATGTAATGTACTGAAATAATACAAAGGTCAACGAATCTGTAGAATCTCAACCGCTATCTCCGACGTGTCCCCTCAAATCATAACAAAGCCTGTCAATTTGAATTCAAACCAATGAGCTTCAACCGTTGTAACTTCTCATTTAATGTGTCGTTCCCGTCCCCCAAAATCCATGTCATGCTCCCCTGAGTAATCATTTCATCTTGCCACGATGGGACACGATTTCCCAACCGCTATTCACCCTAACTCTTAAATTCCCCCTTACCCTATCATTCACCACTTATTCCCAACTGCCCTCATACCTGCTCCTGTCTCTCGTACCTGCTTCTTTCAACGACTCTGCAAACTCCGGCCCTTCTTGATCCCCTTCACACAGCCCCCTTTCGGTTAGTTCTTCGTCCCTTCTCTCTTCATTTTTTTATGATGCCCTCAACAGGAGCCCTTTCCTCTATAGAGGAAATCAAAGCTCATCGCTTGGAAACCTTCGCCACTTTTCCTTCCCCTGTTCAGGATGCTCCTAACCAAGGAATCCTTGACCAGCCATCGGAGCTTTCCACTAGCGACTCTATTTCCGACCTTGCCCGCAGGGCTGACAGTCTCTGTAGCACCCCGTTGTTAGAGAACCTCCTTCGCACCACCGGATGCCGGGACCAAGACCGCCCTTGGCAACACCGTGTGTTCAATGACCCCAAGTACTCTCATTTCTTCTTCGTATACGAGTATTTTTTCTTGATCTTGGCATTAAACTCCCTTTCTCCCCATTTCTCACCCAAGTGCTGCGTGATGTCAACGTTTCTCCTTGCCAACTTCACCCTCACGCCTGGACCTATCTGAGGTGTTTTGAAATTCTCTGCAACAGTGTCGATGTAGCGCCTTCCCTTGCCATTTTTTCCTTTTTCTTTAAAGTGGATTCCCGATCCCTGGGGTCCTACGGCTGGGTTGTTATGGCGCCCCGACCGGGTCGAGAACGGTTTGTTCCATACCAAGTTGGCTCCGAACCCCACTTAGCCCGCCGGTACTTCCGGGTCGTTGTTCACCCCACTTACCCCTTGACATTCACGCAAAAAGAAGGGAAAGCCCTCTTCCCGTTTTACTGGACCCAATGTCCTAAGTCCATGGCCGACCCCCCTAAGGCATTTCCCTCTTCCGAAGAAAGTTTTGCCTTTGGGGTCCTATCCCGGCTTCCCCGCCTTAGTTGCACTGAATTACTCGGCGCTCCTCCAGGCTCCAAACTATTCCCTCAATTAGGTTTCCCTTTTAAGCGTCTCCTTCAAGCCTTCCTCTTAGTCTTTCTATTGCTGACGACATTTTTCTTTTTGCTTTTCAGGAAATATGAAGTTTTCTACCGCTGATCTGCTGAAGGCCTTCACCTTTGGGAACGTTAAGGCACCCTCCTCGGCCTAGGTTGGAGGAAAAAGACAAAGCTCGCCAGTGAGCGCCTGCTCACCCAAGAGGAGCAAACTAGGCGAGCCAAACCCTCAAGCTACTCCTTTGACTGGCGCAGGCGGAGGGCCCGTCGTGTATAATCCTGTTGTTGTGAATAGCGCTCGCGATCCCTTGGTGTCCGACCGTCATGGCGAGACTAGTGCTTCCCAGACTCCAGATGCCCCTCGCCACGTGACCTCAGTGGAAGGTCAACAATCACCCTTTTCCATCCGCCCGCCGTTTCCTTCGCTCGTCCAAACAACCCTCGGTCCATCAGCCCCTAGTTCTCCCGGGGTTGGTGGCGAGGGAGAGAATGTCTCTACAGCCCGCCCTAAGGGTCCTTCCAGCAGCTCTCCCCCAGATCCTTTTTCCTTCCTCCTTTCTCATCCTTATCTTGAGAAATTGAGGGGGTTCCCTGTCAGAATCCGCAAGACGCCGCCCAGGAAGCTGTGTCAAATCTTCTCCGCGCCGGCTGTCTGTTCGCCCAAGTGGCCTGGCAGGCGCAGCCTCTTACCGGAATTGCTGGGCTTCGCCAGGAGGTAGAGAAGCTGCGCTCTGATAACCTTCGGGCTAATGACACCTGCTCCAAGTTGTCCAACCAGTTGGCGGCGGAGGAGGGTAAGACAAAGAAGATGCGGCAGAAACTCAAGGAGGCGAAACTTGCGCTGATAAGGACGAACGAGAATGAGGAAAAACTTGAGGCCCAGGTCGAGGGGCTCCGACGGGACCTTGACGCCAAGGAGGTCACTGCTGCTTCTCAGGAGGAAATCCTTGCCGCTAAAGACAAGGAGATTGCTGTCTTGCGTGAGGAACTAGCGGGCAAGAATGAGACACTTGCCGAGGCCCAGTCGGATTTGGCATCCAAGTGTAAACCTTTGGTTAATAATAAGGCCCAAGCCGCCACCCTGGAAGAGAAAATAAGGGAGCAGGCAGCCCATGCGGCGTCCAAGGAGCGTGTTCGCGGCTTCCTTATCGCCAAAGCTCAAGTCAAGCACCTTCATCCTACTATCAACCTTGACTCCTTGGGAGCCTTTAAAAGGGTTACCCCCGCTGGGTTGGAGGGTCCGCAAGACCCACCAGAAGTTGTTCATGTTGATCTCGGGGATGCTGTGGAACAAGAGAAAAAGATATGATGTTAATTTACTTTGAATAATTGTAATGCTACTTCTCTTTCTTTGTTTGATCGTTGTATTTTCGACTTTTAGTTAATCAATTCAGTTTTATTTCCTATGTTTGTTTTATTGCTTCTCGAAGTTTTCTCTCGCTTTCTCTCGTGTCCCCCTTAGTTTCCTTGTCCCTGAATTACATTCAACGACATTGGTGGTGTGCTGGGTTTAACTAGGACTTTTGCTCAGTTTTTGAACTGAGGCTTTGTTCACACCATGTTTCCCGTAAGATCAGGTGTGGCTTGGCCAATTTTGCTTGGCGAGGACTTATAGTTGCTCGGGTCCCAATGGCCATATGGGTTGCCCGAGTCTTAGCCTAGTTAGGTTTGCTCGCTCATATTTCGGGGAGGTTCTTGGGATAAGAAGCTTATCCGCACACATCGCCGACGAGTGACGGCAAGTTGCGTCGGCTTTTTCGGAGCGATCCCTAGATATCAAGGTCGTATTGGGATCGCCACCTTCAAGGAATTTTTCCCACCTAGCTCTTGCCACAATTCAGTGTGATTGAAATGGCTTGATAAAAATTTTGTATTTTCAATCAGACGTTATAGTCAACAAACTCCAAAGATGGAGAACAAGAACGTGTCTTTGTTTTTACTATTTAGGCGTTTTTACCAACAAACTCCCGAGGTGGAGAACAAGAATGTGTTTCTTTGTTTTTTATCCGACAATCTTCATGAGTCGCGCTCAGCTTCTCGCCCTCGTGCCGAGCAGGGTTCTTCCTCAATCCTCAACTATAATAGTACCTCAAGCTTGCCGCATTCCAAGACCGCGGCACTCGCCTCTCGGATCTAGGTTTTCTTCTGGCACATCGACCTCGTTGCATCGGTGTCCTGTCGAGGCATTCTTTTTCCCATATCGTTCCACCGCGTTGCAATAGCATTCTCTTGCACTCTTCTGGTCCAAACAACTCTTCCAATACGCCCATCTGGTAACGGATACTTGACCGCCAGATGTGCTGTTGAGATCACGGCGCACAGTCGGTTCAAGGTATTCCGGCCGATTATCATGTTGTAAGACCCCACCGCTCCCAAGATTAAGTATCTTACCTTCAGCGTCTTAGCGTTTTCAAACTCGCCAAATGTAGTATCAAGGTCGAGGACGCCCCTTACCCACACTTGTTCGCCTGCAAACCCACAAGAGTCCCTGCGTAGGGAGTGAGGTCTCCCTAAACCGAACCGATCAAACGAATTACCGTAAATGATGTCCGCCGAACTCCCTTGATCCAGAAGCACTCGCTGTACATTGAGCTAGTTGAAACGGAGTAGGACTACAATCGGCTCGTCTAGGTGCGGCTTTATTCCGAAGAAGTCCGCGGACGAAAATGTACTGTCCGGGTGTGAAAAACCGAAAGGAACCTCCGTGACCGTGTTCACCGCCCTGGCGTATCGCTTTCTTGCTGCACTAGTGACTAGGGCTGAGCAAAAATATCTGAACCGACCCATACCCGATGAAACCGAATTATTTTTCATCATTGCGGGCGGGGCGGGTCAGATTTCGGTTTGTTTCGGTGTGTAGAAACAGCTAGAAACGGTTGCAACCGGTCGGTTTCGGGTGGGCAAGACTCAATCAATCGGAACTCGAACCGACCCAAGGTATTAAAATTAATTATTTTTTTTCACGTGATGAGCCAACTAGCACTGTCACACTAGGCTGTGACTACTCATCAGTGTGTGATGAGACTAAAGCCTACAACTTTTTCTGTAACAAAGCTTTTCTTTTCTGCCATACTAGCCTAAGTAGCCTTTCATCACGTGCTTGACAAAGAAATAAAGAGGTAATAAGACAAAAAATCAAATACTCCCTCACCGGTCACCATTCATCACTTTACCTTCTTCAAATAAATTTTTCCTTGTCTTTCTCTTGCTCTCCTTCTCCAGACTCCAACCGCGCTTCCACTCTGGTTCACTACCATTTTTCTCCTTCTTCCCCCTTCCTCTTCTTGGCCACACCCATTCTTCCATCTTCACAATTCTATTTTCACCCTTGCCTCTTCTAGGGAGTTCCATTGTTAGTCATCTTTGAACAAAAGACCTTGCAAGATGAGAGCTTTGCAACCTCTAGTGGCGGTGACTCTGCGAAGACCGCTGCCGCTACCTCGTCCTAGACAAGGAACACAAGCTCTCTATGAAGCTCAACAATACCCGTTCCAACCGACCCGCACAACCCGGTCATCGATTCAACCCGCACCCGAGATATCCGAAGCTTTCATCAGTCAGAAACGGTTTGATTTATGTTTGATATAAAACCGCCCAAACCCGTATGTTTCACCCGACGCCGACCGAAACCGACCCATGCTCAGCCCTACTAGTGACTCCACCTCTACCAAATCCTCCTGCGATCGTGCTCACGTCTTTAGTCGTAGAGGCCTTATCGCCCTGAGCTCTAATAGCTCAACCGCGCGCTGCAAAGCGTGACATTCCTCTGTAATGTGGCCCGTTGCCTGGTGGTAAGCGCACCATTCTTCCCTCGGCTCGCCAGCCATTCGTGTCGCCCGCATTTCCTGAAAATTTCTTGTCTGGCACGGTCTATTCGCGCACACCGGCTTTCCCTTTCGAGAGAAAAGTCGCGATTTTCGGTAATTTTTCCCCCGTGACGTTTTAAGCTCCGCCACTGCCTCCGTCCTTCGGATTTCCCTATCCTGCTACTCCAGGTGGCTATTAACGTCGCGAATTAACCATCTCCAATCTCTGTGAGCGTCCAGCGCCTGAGATGATAGCAGTTCACCTCCCGAGACTTCCACCGAGGAACTGAGGACTCCTGCCCTTCGTCGCGCTGCCTTCCACATGCGCGACGCGATGGCGGACCGCACACGTGTCCCAGCCTTCCTCCACTTCGTCAACGATGTGTCTCCATCAAGCTTCACCAGCGAACTAGGAATTCAACCAAAAATCCAAAAACCGAAGAAAATTACACAGAAAATCGAACTTCTCTCAACCAAATCACAATTCACGTAGTCTGGGAATCGAAATCTACCGATCCCCACAGACGGCGCCTGTAAGACCCAAGTTTTTAAGCTTATGTTAAGCGAATAAACTTCTTATTCACGATTAGGGTCGATGTAATGTGAAGAAAAACCTGAACGAAAGTTTATTAAATGAAATATATTTATGAAGGAGAAAGTTCAGGAAAAGTTCAAGGATTGCATTATGATCGATAAAAGTTATAGCACGAACGTTTTACGCTTAAACCTAGGTCAGAAACCCTAGTATATAGCTAATTTTCACTTTTAGGCACGCTGGCAGTTAATTCCAAAAATCTTCAGAGAAATGTTAGAATTTCTCTTCTTCCATATATAACAATCGGTTCGAGGCGAAACTCTAGGATCTACGAACGTCCGATTCCAATCATCGGAAGTTTGCCTAAACCGAATCCCTGGTATTTCAAAACCCTAGAATTTCCCGACTTTGAGGACTTTATCTATTCAGAGCTTCAAATGAATATTCCACACGCGTACACCCATTTCTCTTGATGATTTCAATCTTTCTTCAGAAGGAAGTTTTCCATTCCGACATTCGAGGCAAAAAGCAACTTATCGGGTAAAATAGTTTTACACCGACTTTGCACCGACTTTGCATTAGTTGCCAAAAATACAAGGAGACATCTTCTTAGCTTGGGAATTCCTTTGCCAAAACCTATCTTAGAATTCATGGTGAATGACGCCGGAAAAATCGGATTCGCGGAACTTTCATTTTCCCGCGAATTTCCACCTTCTATATATAGCAAACAAAGGAAGAAAAAACACAATTTTCCTCCATTTTCTCTCCTCAAATCCGCGAGCTCATCCAAGGAAGAAGGAAGAAGAGTTTTTGTTCAAACCTTGCTTGATCGTCGATCAATCAGTTGCTACTTCAAGGTTTCGAGGTATAGTCGCTAATCCTTACCTCCGATCGCTTTTTCCATAGCTTTTCTGTAGAGTTTTCTGAGCGGATAGTTTATGGGTTTTTGCAAAACTATCCTGAATCTTTCATTTCTGATTCTAAACCTCTTCTATGTATGCCCAAGATCACTTCTGTCGGATTAGATTTTCCGTTATGTCGCCGGAATTCCGCCGGAATCAATTTGAACCTAAAATACCCATTTTATGTAGTTTTTGAGTAAAGTTCCAACCTCTAGGCTGAAAACTATCGCCTTAGCTTAGTGCTAGTAGGATTAGTTGTCATAAACGTCGTTGGTGACGTCCCTGCAAAATTTTATTTTTGGGATTTCAGTTTTGAAAATCCTAAGTTAAAAATCATGACCAAAATACCCCTGCGACAGTTTTTGATCCGATAATTTTTCCGAGTTCAGAATACCCTTAGTTACGGCTTATGAAAGCATAGGAACCAAGTTTGATCGAAGAAAAATCGAACCCTACAATTACCTATAGTGGCCGAGAGCTATAAGGGGGGAGGAGGAAATTTCCTTTTCCGAAAACTTGTCTTTTCGCGCTAGTTTATCGTACCTTAGAGTATAGATTACTTCGAGTAACCTTAGTAAGTATCGATAGCTTAGTTTCCGATAGATTCTGATTGATTTTTGTGGTTTTGTTCTAAAGGTGATTTTGAGGAATTTCCTGAGGATCAACACCTTGCTTGTGAAGAAGAGTTTGAAGTTTTTGCTGGAGAACCTTCAGGTGAGGGCTTCTCACTGAATCTCTAGTTAATGCTTAGGGTCGATATTTCGACATTGTTTACTGTTTATGCACTGAGATTGTGTGTGATTGAAAATGTTTTCTGAGGCTTCGGCTGACAATGTAGATGATTCATCTACTGAATGTTTTTGAAGATTGACTTACATGCTATGTGCTATGTGGGTAATCTAGGATGTGTGGTGCATGCTTTATATGCTAAGTGCTAAGTGTTTATGATGCGATTTATTGATATATGACATGTTGTTGATTGTGATGATTTAAATATGCTTTACACTGAAAATCTGAGATTCTGAATGGTGAGAATAGCGGGCAGGTCATGCCGATTTTATTTTGAGAGTTTTGAGAAAGTTTGATAGGACGAACGAGGTTCGGGCCTTGTATAGGGTTTATGGATCGAGACATTCTCTGGAGTCATTTGGGGATTCGAAGATCCCGAGAACTTATAGGAATTGCGATAAGACTAAAAAGGATATTATTTTGAAAAGAAAATTCATAAGACATTAAAAAACCTCTAAATCTTTAAGTAAGGGTAATAATCTCGAAAGGAGGCTTTGGATGAAAATCATAGTTTGGAAAACGAGAAGTGTCGTCGGATCCAAGTGTTGAGTCTGTTGTTGTTGTGCTGTTGGAGCAGCGTTGGTTGTTGTGCTGTTGGAGCAGCGTTGGTTGTTGTGCTGTTGGAGCAGCGATGTTGTTGGGCTATCCTGGGGATAAGTCCGGGGAACCGTTAGTTCCCGAGTATGTGATACTCTTGTGCTGTTGGAGCAGCGATGTGTGTTGTGAAGTGTGTCTTTTGTCGCAGAATCGACTTTACCTTAGGGTAAGCTTTTAGAGACTTTAACTTCCCTAGAACACGTGGCGACGTGTCGAGTGAGGACGGAGACGTTGTTTGACTAATCATTTTGCATACATGCAACATTAATGAGGTATTAACACAGGACGTACTCTGGACCTCGTCGGTTTCCAAAATGGTCATAAGACCCGGAATGCCGTGAAAGAGCGTTTGTAGACGTCTCTTGTAGCAGACCGAAATGGCAGACCTACGGGTTACGGCTGATCTGGCTACCTTGGTTTGGTGTAAGAGACACGCGGGCGGAAATGGTCCCACCGTTGCTGGTGCTAGGATTGATCCGTTGATGTCCATCCCAGAGGCACGCGAGCGGAAATGGTCCCACCGTTGCTGGTGCTAGGATTGACTCGTTGTTGTCCATACCTTTGCTTGGTGTAAGAGGCACGCGGGCAGAAATGGGCTCACCGTTGCTGGTGCTAGGATTGATCCGTTTTGATGCCCATCCGTTTCCGGATTGCATATTGGTTGACTGGGTTAACCTGCATACATATCACGCAACATGCATACTGACTTAGTTGATGAGTGTGGTTGCTATTTGATAAACTTACTTGGAACATGCTAAATGTTATTATTGTCATTATGATTTGGTGGAACATGCAACCCTAGGAATGATATCTCTAGTTATAAGCCTAAGTGGCTATATATTATTTGTACCTATTGGGTTTATTATCTACATAGTTCTTTAGAGTTGACCCTCGCGTCTTCTGTGTGTGTTTTGGCGGACAACGCCTTTTGTCAGATGAGTATTGCGGACTGGTTCACCATGGTTTACCCTTCGGGGGAAATTAGGTTGGGATGCTGGAACAGGAGCGCGTCGCGGTAGCGAGAGGATGACGGATGGTGTACATAGACTAGGTCGTTCTGGATTTCGAATTCGGACGACGATCATGCTAGCATGTAGGTTTTGGTGCTGGTGTGAGCTCCTCAAGATGGGATTAGTGTAGGAGTAGAGTCTTAGCTCTGAACATCATTTGTTTCTTTTGGGACAGGGTAGCTTCCCACCTATAGCTTTTGTGTGGTTTCTTAACAGGAATCACAGAGAGTTGGTTGGACTTAGGAGGTCTTGCTTCAGGCCGATGGGCCAGCTGATTTTCAGTTTTGAGGGATGGTGTTGCGGACACTTCACCTTTATTTTCAGTCTGTACATATTGCCTTCGGGCGCTACACTTTTCTTTCCGTCACTGGAGGTTTACTCGTGACGAGGTTAGTACTACAGCGGGGGCTGTTTATGTATTATATATTAGTTCTGATTTTGTTATTGTTGGGTTTTATTTAATTCAGTCTCGTCTTAGTTATTATCAAAAAAAAATATTCACGTTTTTCCGCATTAAGTTTACTTTTGGTTACTAAAGTGACGCCACCGAAATCGGGGTGTTATAGCGCCAAATGTTCTATCCAAGAACATAGAGATGAGGTACGGTACCCATAGTGAAAGGATCGTGATGTGAAAATCTAGAAAGAGTTTAGAGCGTAACCGCTTAGAGAGAGAAAATAACTGAATTTCAAGCTTGTTATTTCTCAAATGAGCTAAGAGTCCCTTACAATTGGCAACCGTCCCCTATTTATCGATTTGGGGGTTGGGCTTGGCGCCCCTAACTTCTCTTAATGGGCCGGTTGGGCCTCCTGGGTGAAGGCTCAATTTCCTGGCTTGTACGTCGCCCTGGCTCGCGCGCCTGGCCGACGGACCATAGGGTCTCGCCCAGTCCAAATTTATAGATAAATAGAATAAGACATTATTTCTATTTAATTCATTTTAATTGTATTCAATTCATTTCCTCATTTGTAGCAAAATAAATGACGACATTGGTTAGTAATTCAAATTTTAAATTGCTCGGTGAATATTGATTATTAAATATTAATTTTTTTTGTTCTGAATTTATTTATGGAAAATTAATAGTTTTTAATTCTTAACTAATTTGTAGCAAAATAGAACATGAAATTGTTTCTCTTTAATCTCATTTAATTGTATTCAATTCGTTACCATATTTATAGCAAAATTAATGACGACATTGGTTGGTGATTCAAATTATAAATTTTTGATTTAGTCAACGCATTTATTAAATATTAATTGCTTTTAAATCTGAATTTATTTACGGTAAAATTAATTGATTTTAATTCTTGACTTATTTATAACAAAATAGAACACGACATTATTGCTATTTTATCAATTTTAATTGTATTTAATTCATTTCTTTTTTTATAATAAAACTAGCGTTTTACCCTGTGCGTTGCTCGGTGAATATTGATCTCATTATTTAGGCACGTAATAATGAATCGACAATCGCAAAAAATGAGTATTCAACCAAGCAAAATAACAATGAGTATCACACAACTTGTAAAATTTGAAAAAAACTTCATATATTTAATCATAAATATTTTGTGAAAAACATTTTTAAGATTGTAAAAAACAAACTTAAATTAGATGAAAAATTGTTACCAAGAGTTGCAAAAGTGGTAAGAGCTATGAGACATAAGGGTCGAAGGGTAATAAAGAGTTAGCAGAAATTATTAGTGTTTACATGAATTATTTTTTATGCAAAATGTTTTTCCCCGTGGAAGTTTTTATAGGATGTGTGTATACATATACATGTATTAATTAGTTCAAGTACATAGTTCGTACAGTATAGTACATACAACCGTATTTCTAAAAAACGTTTTATACAAACATATAATCAGCTTTATTTTTTAATTTTCCACACACGCAAATTATGTTTAATTATTTTGACTTTTTCGAAAATTAATGACTTTGTAACTAGGGAAATAAAACTTACTTGGATTAATTATTTTAGAATCATTAATCACCTTAATTATTGCTTTAAAATTAGAAATCATTAATTAGAAATAAAGTTAATAACGTAATTTTGGCTCATAATTAATTGCAAGACTATTTGAATTTTTGGCCTAGTATTGATGTGTAATAAAATAATTTTAATTCAATTAAATTAAATTTATGTTAAATAAGGAAAACAACATTTTCTGTTTTTTAAATAGTAATTAGTATTAAATGTTATATTATGATTTTTTTAAATATGTCAACGAATTAAATGTTTAAAATTTTCAATGATATATAATTAAATTAAGTGATGGTAATCAACGGTTATAATTAAACTGTTTAGAATTAATCAACGAAATTCGAAAAAGAATTTTCTTAAACAAATTGTCATTGCATTAAAATGTAAAAAATTCTTTCAAATGTGATTTTAAAAAAAAACGGATATACCATTTATTTTAAAAATTAATTGTATCATATATTTTATAAAAGAATCTGGCCATGATTCCATCATTTATTCGTTCAAAATTAAAAAGTCAAGCATATTGAATGGCCCGCATGGAATTGTGGAAATGTGATTGAAAAAACGTGGGATTTTCAAATATGATTGAAAAAACGTCAAGCAGCAAAACGTGGAATCACGGGTGAAAAAGTCAAGCATTTAACATTCAGATACCTGATTGTCAAAACAATAGTAACGTTGTGGTTGCATTTAATACTAATTTTCCAAGTCTGAATGTTTTTTGTGTTTCTTGTGAAAATATGGTCCTTTTAATTGTTTTATGGTTGTGGGCTTTTGGTGGGCTGTGCATGAATTGTATTTGTGAGAGTCCATTTAATAGGTGCTAATTTATTAGGTGACAAATTAGAGGAAAATTAATTTGTATAATTAAAAATAATTAAATAGGTGTATTAATGTGTGTATTTAATGTGCGAAAGTCTCTCTGGCTGTGACACTTGTCAGCCAGAGAGATGAGTGTGAGGAAAGTCATTCTTAGAGTGTCATGTGTTATAATGTTGTGCATAACGATTTTCTTTTATAAAGTATATAGATTAATGATGACATTGGTTAGTAATTCTAATTTTAATTTTTTTATTTTGTCAAAGCATTTATTAAATCTTAATTGTTTTTAATTTTGAATTTATTTATGGAAAAATTAATTCTAAATGTATATCTAGCAAAATTAATTACAACAATTTTTATTCTAAAATCAGTTTTAATTGCTTTTAACTCTCAACTTAATTATCGAAAAATTAGTGATAAAATTATTATTATTTATTAATTTAAATTTTTTAATTCTAAATTTATTTCTGGAAAAACTAATCAAAAAATAATACAAATCATTAATTATTAATCAAACATATTTCTTATGCGTTCTAAACTGAATAATATCTTTTAATTTATTAGTTAAAACATTTTCATAAGAGTTATGTATTTTTCATCAATTTATGCCCGAAATTATGCACTAATTTAATGCTTAATAGTTACCACATTACATAATTCAGGAAAAAAAAAAGCACGTATGTAATGTTTTTTTAATACATTAATTTTTAGTCAATCTACTCCTTATAAATCACGTATTTAAAAAAATGGGTCCCAATTTATTATTTAATAAAAATCTGATTTTAAAAAGACATTAAATTGAGATGAATTATGAGAAATTTATTACACATTAATACTCAGTCAAAATTTCACTTAATTATACCATTAATTATTATATTCTTTAAACAGTTTTAACTATTTTTAATTGCTTTTAAATCTTAGCTTTATAATAGAAAAATTAGTGGCAACATTACGTTAATTAATTTTTTAAAAATTAATGATTACATATTAGTTTTAATACCTTTAATATGTTCATTTATTACTGCAATCAATCGAAAAAGTCCATCAAATGGAAAATTAATTATTAATAATTAACCAAAAAAAAATTACCTTTTTTAATAATTTAATTAATTTTTAATTATTGATTACAAAAATTTCCCTTTTTAACAATTTAATCAATGTGTACTAATAAATTGTGCATGTTATTAAATCTGTAATAAAATAATAACTACACCCACCATTTTTTTTTTAGAAAATAGAAATCTGATATTAAAGGATAAAAGCAAGGGAACACAACTCTCCCTTGTGAGTTCAATAGTACAACACAGTAGGAACAAGACAAGAGACACTACAAAGAAAAGAAATACAAGCAAAATAGGAACAGAGCATAAAAAACACAGGTCCAGCACGAAGTAGCAGCACCAGCATGGGTAGCCAGACTCAAAGAAAAACCAAGGCGCGACGAGAGCCCCAGCAAGAGAGTAGAAGGGACAGAAATCTGGGATAGCAATGGGCAAAAACCAAAAGCGCTCACGAAGGGTAGCCAACCTGCAAGTACAGCACACACAGCAGCAAATACTGAAACATGATGGGGAAGGTCAGTGACATGGAAATAAAAACGCAGCTCAAAATTTACCCCAAAGAGGGATTAATCTATGGCATCCCGTTTTTGCTAAGTGATCCGCATGACCGTTCGCTTCTCTGTAGATGTGGGACACACTTAGACAATTCACTTCCTTGCATAAGAGATCAATCTGCAATAAATCTTGACATAGTTTCCATGGTCTATTTTCTTTTGATTCAATCCATTCCACCGCAAGAGAGGAATCAGATTCAATAAGAATGTCTTTAAACTTGAAATGTTTGCAGGATTCTAAAGCCTTGCGGATCGCTTTCACTTCTGCCTCGTAGGCCCACAGAATTCCAGCAGCCTCAGAGAACACACCCAGGATCTGCCTTGAAGAATTTCTCAACACCCCACCAATGCCACTTTTACCCGGATTTCCCAAAGAAGAGCCGTCTACATTGAATTTCACAGTGTTTTCCGGAGGGGGAAACCAAACAGCAGTACGCGGATTTGACCCGGCAGCCTTGAGAGAGATTGCTTCAAAGTTCAAGATGAAATCAGTCATAGCATAAGGGCAGTCTTTTCTCCATGCTTTAATCCACCAAGCTATTCTTGATAAATGCATATCCCAGACATTTACACTGTTGAAGGTAGTGCTTTGAAAAATAAGACTGTTCCTGTCCAGCCAAATGCTCCAACAGAGAGAAAACGGGATCAGCTCCCATAGGACCTGATCGGAGACGCGTCTGAGAGAGTTCCACTCCAGCAGCAGGTTTTCTAGATTGTTGGGGCAACACCATTTGAGTCCTTCACGGTTCATAATGTCACACCTGAGTTTCCAAATCGCATCACAAAATAGCATAAGATGGCTGGTGGATTCCACAGCTAAGCCACAGATGCTACAAAGACCTGCATTTTCCACGGCTACCCCACGATTCAATAGGTTTTCTTTAACAGCGATCTTGTTCAAAGCGGCTTGCCATAAAAAAATGACAACTTTTGGTGGGGCGATTTTTCGAATTTTCTTTGAAATGATAAAGGGATCAGTTTCAAGCACTTTTATTTCCACAAGATTATAGATCGCCTTCACAGAGAACATTCCCATTTGATCTCCAAGCCACAGAATCGTGTCTTCTCCTTGACAAGGCAAAACTGAGTTGATAAAAGAGTATAACCTTTTCTTCTCTTCTAATTCCCAACCAAAGCATTGCCTACGGAACTCTAGGGACCAGCACCATTTACTGCCAATGAAGCTGCCAAGTTCATGAATCATTGCAATTTTCTCTGTGGCAAGAGCAAAAAGTCTCGGGAACATTTGATTAAGTGGTAGCATCTCCACCCAGGGATCCAGCCAGAATCGTATTGAAGTACCTGATGCAAGCTTGCAGAAGAGTGCATCCCTAAGAGATTTAGCCATTACTGTGTCCTCAAGGAGGTTTTTCAAGATGTCTTGTGACAAGATAGAACAATTCGAGAACCTCTCCACCAGCAGATGTAAAACCAGGAACTTGGGGTCCCAATTGTACTTTGAAGACAAGATTCTCCGCCATAATACATTCTTCTCCTTCCCATATCTCCATGCCCATTTCAGAAGTAAAGCACGGTTCTTCCAGCCCAAGAACCCGAGGCCTAATCCTCCAAGCTGTGAGCTTTTACAAACTTGTTCCCACGCCACCCAAGAGATCTTTTTCCTACCTTGGGAACTGCCCCATAGAAAACCCCTCATCAGTTTTTCAAACTCACCTATCACACCATTTGGCGCCTTGAAAACAGACATGTAATACACCGGAATAGAGGCAATTGCGGCTTTCAAGAGGACTAGTCTTCCACTCACTGATAGGAAATTTGAGCTCCAAGAAGCTAGTTTCTTTCTCATCTTCTCAACGATGGGCTCCCAAAAAATTCTCCTTCTAGGATTATCCCCCAATGGAGCACCAAGGTATTGAATGGGTAAAGATCCACTACTCACTTGGATTATGTTTGCAACCTCAAGTACTCTCTCAGCAGCTATGTTACAGCCTATTAATTGAGATTTTTCAAAGTTAACCTTCAAACCCGAGGCCCACAAGAAGGCTTCCAAGGCCGCATAAATCTTCTCTAATTGAATCACATTATTCTCGCAGAATATGAGTGTATCATCAGCAAACTGAAGGTGGTTAATAACCAGGCCATTTCCCATGTTGAAGCCACAAGGCGCTTGATCCACTGCCAGTAAATTCAGCATACAAGACAGTGCATTTGCTACGATGTTAAAGAGTAAGGGTGAAAGCGGATCACCTTGTCTTAGTCCCTTTTCAATTTGAAAAAAATCTGTGGGAGAGCCGTTCACCAAGACAGCCAATGTAGCGGAGGAAATGCATCCCTCAACCCAAGTTCGCCATTTATCCCCAAAACCCATCTCTTTCATCATGTTGAGAAGGAAGTTCCAGTCCACATTATCATAGGCCTTGGCAAAGTCTAGTTTTAGCACAAAGCCACCCTCACTCGACTTATTCATAGAATCCACCACTTCATTCGCTATGAGTATGCAGTCTGCAATTTGACGACCGCTGGTAAAAGCAAATTGATTCTGGGTAATTAGTGATGGCATGATGCTTTGCATTCTCATGGCAAGGACCTTTGCTATCAATTTATAAACACTTCCTATGAGACTAATGGGTCTATAGTCTGTGAGAACTGCCGGGTTAGCATTCTTGGGGATTAATGTGATGAATGCCGCATTTAGCCCTCGGACTAATTTTCCATGCTCAAAGAATTCTTCAAACACTTTTACTATATCCCCTTTGATTAGACTCCAGAACTCCTTGAAGAAATTAAGGTTGAAACCATCGGGACCGGGGGCTTTGTTTCCATCACAAGTTTTAATAGCATCCCAAATCTCTTCCTCTGAAAATCTTCTCTCAAGGAAGGCTCTCTTATCATCACCTAGCTTAGCAAGATTTTGGCATTTGAAAGTTGCATTTACCCGCTGCCCTTTCTTGAAAAAACTGTTGAAGTGATTGAACACAGCTTTCTTAATCTCCCTAGGATCATGAATTTGTGCCCCATCAACCAGAATCTGACTCATCTCTTTCTTTGACTCCCGGACTTTGCAGATTCTATGGAAGTACTTCGAATTTTTGTCCCCTTCTTTGAGCCAACGGGTTCTAGACTTTTGGATCCACTTAATTTCCTCCAACCTGTACAACCTCCATAAGTTGTTTAAAATTTCAAGTCGGTTCTTCCGCAGCTCCTCACTGACCCCCTCACACTCCATACGGCTCATGATAGATTGAAGTTCCTCTTCTAATGCTCTTATGCTTTCCACACCCCAGACACCCTTGCTGCGCCTCCAATCACGAATTCTTGAGCGGAGTCCCTTTAATTTCTGCATTAAAGCAAAGCTGGACCAGCCCTCCACCACAGCAGAGCACCACCACTCTTCGACCACTTCTCTGAAGCCTTCCTCCAGGAGCCAATGGTTAAAGAAGCAAAAAGGTTTCGGACCAAAATCTTTAGAACCAACTGTAAGAGTCACAATCCGATGGTCCGAAACATTCCAATCTTCTGCTGCCTGTGATGCCCCATTTAGACTCAGAATCAGCATATCATTGACAATCCACCGGTCAATTTTGCTCCATATTCCCCCACTTCTCGAGCTATTCCATGTAAATTCCCCATTGCGCATGGGTAGGTCCAGCAACATATATTGCTCTATGAAGAGTTTAAAAAATTGATCACCAGCACTGATATTCCCTGGCCCTTTTCTCTCCGACTCGTGAAGTATGGCATTGAAGTCACCGCCAATCGCTATAGGTCCATGATGAGTATTCAGAAGTAGACCGAGGTCAGAGAAGAAATCACCCCTCTCAACCTCTGAATTTGGACCATAAACGTTTATCAGCAGGTATTGTTCTCAGCTGTTGGGGAACTTCACCGTTAGGCCAAGGAATCTTGGGTTTTTGGTAGTGCTTATCAAATCAAAATAGTCGTGTTTCCACATCGAAATCAACCCTCCAGCAGACCCATTTGCTGGAACAGTTTCAGCTTTAAAATCCATGCCTCTTGCCCACCCTTCCAGAATATTCACATTATTCTCATTAATCTTCGTCTCTTGGAGGAAAATCAGCACCGGTTTCAGTTTAATGAGGGCCATCTTTGTTGCGTGTCTCTTTGAGGCTTTCCCAAGACCCCTGACGTTCCAGCAAGCCCATAATTTTTCCATGAACAAAATCAGCCACAGTGATTAGAATTCGTACCTGATACTACACTTATGCTTGACTCCTGGCCCCAATCTGATCAATCAGGCCTTGTATTGCCACTTCATCAGAACAGTCATACACCATTCCAAGGTAGACCCCCATCCTCCATGCGCTGCGACCCCGAGTAGAGGCACCAAGAGGCTCCTCCTCAGTGTGTGGAATGATCATCAATTGATTGTTCTCATTTGGACATTCCCCCAGTGAAGCCTCCGGAGGGGAGCACGGCACTACCTTTCGCGGCCTTCCCCGGCGAGAAGAGGAGGCAAGAGTGGCAGACGCTGGAGGGGTCAAGTTTGAGGGAATATCCACGGTATTGGGTAGGGTGTGGGAATGTACCTGAGGCTCAGAGGGTAGACTCACATTAGAAGAACCCGACCTTAGTGATTGGGCCCGGGTCCTAGGGTGAGAAGATGAAATGCAAACCGACCCAGCATCATGCTTGAATATATGCCTTAATTAAGTTTACTCTAATTTAAATCTTAAATTTAAATTTTGAAAATGTTCTAATTATTATTATCAATAAACATTTGCATTGACTTTCGCAAAATGTTATGGAAGGAACCGAATTACAACATATGCAGACCAATTTTTCATAAAAAAAAAGGTTAATGACAACACCTTTCCTTCAGATTAACATTTATTTAATGATAGTTAATACAAATAACTATTTTTTCAAATAATTTAATCGATGTCTACTAATAATTTCAGCATGTTATTACACTCACCATTATGCTGAAAATTCATGCCTAAGAATGTCACAATTACGTTTATTGTAAATAATCATTTATATTGACTTCTACAAAATGTTATTGAATGAACCAAATTATAACCCAGAACAAGAATCAGTAATTGGTTTGTCAACAATATTCAAGTTCACTCTTAATCCTTTGGTAATCAACCTTTCATTTATAATTATTATTGGCATGCTTTCCTGTTTAGCATTTCAGCTGCTCTCTATCAAAGTCATGCTCTCTACCGCTCTCTGACCCATTATGATTTTTTTGACTTGCAATCATAGGCTTTGAAGGAAACAATCAGGATAAGTCAATCTCATAGCAGAAAACAGTGGTGTATCTCTCATTGTTTGAGATAAAGGGGAAGAGGGCAACCTCTTACCTCTCGACATAAGTGAATCTTAGACAATTGACATTATTTGTCATTTTTAAGCGCTTCTTGAAGCCCAATTCTTCTATATTGTTTCCTTATTTGGACTATGGTTTATTTTTGTTTATTGTGAACTAAGCATGTAACTCTTTGGCTTGGCCAGAACTATCCTTCATCTGAAGCTCAGGTCTGTCATGCCTAATAAAGTTTTGAATTTTATGATGTTTTCAAATTTTGTCTGAAAGGAAGAAAGAGGAGCTCAATTTTATGTGATCTTCATTGGACCAAATTTTGTTGGCTATCTTCCGTGGCTAACTTTATTTGGGTCTTTTCCTTGCCATGATGGTAACAGTGTAAAACGAATATTTTTATGGGTCGAATATTTATTTGTACAATTGTACATTTGATTTAGAACTCCAATTGGTTCAATAGGACAGGAAAATATAGAAAGGGCGGTAGCATGTATTGACCTGAAAAAGGAGTAGTATTGTTAATTGTTTAGAGAAGGTTTTTTAGAATGTTCTTGGATGCTTTGATATAAAGCCGACATCTTCATTATTATTTATCCTAATGACTTATAATGCATTCCTAGGGTTTTATTGTAATTGATTTAATATATTAGTTGATGGTCATACCTACGGAGATGTTGTAAGGGATGTGTTCCCATAGGTGTGTTTATCATTTGGAATGTTATACTTATTGAGTTATTGTACTTACACAAACTGCTCAACTTTATAACATGATTATTTTATTTAGTTTGTTCGTGGTGCGTTATTGGTCTCTGATATGATCTTCTTATAATTTATCATATGATCTTCCTTATCATTTATAATGATTTGAACTGATTAAATGAACACTTTATTATGTGCACCGATAAACATATGGTACTTCTTAAGCAACACCAATAGGTCTTTAGGCTTAAAATTTTAGAAGTGTCTATTCTAACTGGTGTATTTCTTCTAACCATAACATGATAACAACTATGTTTCATTGACTGAGTATTTTAGAAGTGTCCATTCTATCTGGTGCGTTTCAACTGGGCATAACACCTCTATTTGATGAGGTCGGTATCTTTTAAATGGAGTTCTTCTAATACATATGGAGAGATAAAAATGATTGAGTGATAGCAATTCTCAATAAAAATGTGAAGCTTGGTTTTTTCAAGGAACTTGAATGTATTTATGAATCATTGACATTTACCTAATTAATTCGTCTAAAATTATTTGATTTACATTTATTTTCTTTCTAAATAAAAAATGAAATTTTTTATAATTGAAAGGTAATATATTTCTAATATTTTCGTTCAAATTAATCATTTAATCAATATATTAATATAATTTCAGCCAAAGTAATTAGGAAGTGATCACCCCTTTTCATAGCTAAACTAGAATTATGCTAGTATATGCTTTCAAAAATAGTTACTTTGGCCATAATACAGCCCCATCAAAAATCGACCAACTGAACTCATACGAACCAATTTTTGTGGTTCGCCCATAACCGCAATTAATCCAATCCGACCCAGTAACAAAAATGAATGGTTAGTTCGATTTAAGGCGAATCAAGTCGTGTTGGACACCCCTATTGTTTTTCACTTTATTTACATCTCACTTTATATTTATCTTTTTTCTCTTTAGTAATATCACTCATAACATCTTTTATTTTCTCTCTCTAATTCCTATCTTTATCTTTTTTCCACTTCATTATCAATATTCATGTTTTCTATCAATCCAGCATATCATTCAAGTGTGTTATCTTCGAATGTACAAAAATAATACGCTTTGCGTGCTTATAAAAAATAAGAACCACACCTTTCGTATGCACATAAATATGAGAACGTGCATGCCATATTTACTAGCGGGTGACTTTTGTTATTTACAATTTAAATTTCGTGTAATATTATGCTTTGTATCTTTTTAGTAAATATATTTTAACAATCGTTTCAATTATATGTTTTTAATAGTGATAATTGTGTATTAATCTACCATAATTTATTACTTATAAATTTTTACTTATTTAATTATGAAAAAATTAAATAATTTAAATTATAAGACTTAAATTCACTCAAATTTTTGTATATACATTAAATCAATATTTTTAATTTTTTTTAATACATTTTTAGTTATTAATATTTGATTGATTATTTTTCATATCAATGTTTCTATTTATAATAACATTAAAAATAATAATAATAATATATAATTTGATTCAAAATGTTAATTTCAAAGAGAAATCAATATGTAACAACAAAATGAAATCCCACTTCTTATAAAACTCAAATAAAATCATAGGAAAAAATCACCAGATTAAAAAAACCAAAATAATAGATAATTTACGAAAATTATTTAGATCTAAAGACTTCTCTTATTTTTGAATAAAGTCTCACATGACTATTACTTTTAAGTTTGAACTCATTCCCCCTTTTTGTCTTTGGCTCTTCGATCATACCTTTGGTAACCACCGCCTACTAGGACGATGGAGGAAAAATCCATTTTATCAATCCAAGCAGATAAATTGAAGGATTTCTGTCTTTCCCCTCATGATTTAAAAAAGGGGTGAAACAATATATAATGGTGAATCGAAAATTGAAGAATGAGTAAAAAATAGGATCATGAAATAGGGGTGTTCATAACCGAACCAAACATATTAAAACCGTTCAGACCGATCCAAAAAATAAAAACCGAAAAAACTGAAAACCGCAAAAACCTATATTTTTTTAATGGATCGGTTTGGTTTTCAGTTCCCATGTCCAAGATCGAACAGATCCAAACCAAACCGAAAGTATATATTTATTTGAATTTTGACATACATAATTACCCATTTAACCATATTTATAATGTTTTATTCCATGTATACCCAAATCTTTAGAGTAATGTGTTTAACCATTTCCAAGTTAGGAGACATATCACATATGTCTTCTTTTCATTCAGAGAAAGTGAAACCCTCATTGTTCTGCTCCTTTGCCTCTTACTCAACACAATTTGTTTGTAATATTGGTTGATAATCAACTTAGATAGAGTTAATTAGATATTCTGCACTGGTAATGCAGTAGTGTTACAAATTACAGTCATCACTTAACAATCATAATATTAGTGCGTACTTAATTCATTTTTACAATATTGATGTTAGTGTTAAGCATGATATCTTGTCTCTGTAACTTTTACAATGCTTCTTGTTTTACGATTTTATTTGCTATTTAGTTATTTATTTCAAGATTTTTAGTTTCTTTGAAAAACTGAAATCCAATCCAATTCAAACTGATAAAATTGGATCGGATTTGAAAAAAAAAACAATTGGATGATTAAATTATAAAACCGAAATGATTGGATCAGATGAATTTTTCCTAAAAACTGAACCGCGAACACCTCTATCATGAAAAATGAAATAAATCATTTTACACAACAAATAAAAAGGAGTGAATAAGAAGATAATGTTACCAATAATAAACTTATAATATTACGATTATACAGTGGTGGTAGAGAATTATAAAAAAAATGGAAATAAAACTCTGAAAACAATAAATCAAAATAAGATAAACACAATGCCACAAAGAACGGGTGAAAGAGAATGTTATAGATTAAATAAATAATATGAGAAATGTTTCAAAAGAGCAAATGAATTCTAAACAGTGCGCAGGTATAGCAAAATTAATTATTTTTGCATTAAGATAAAAAGCATTACCTTGCACATGATTGATAAATTATGTGCAAGGCAATGCACATAATTGATAAGTTATGTGCAAGGTAATGCACATAATTTATCATGGAGTAGACGAACGGAGAAAAAAAAAAGTAGGATGAGTTTTTTTCATAAGAAATCCTAAAGATGGGATGAAGAAGTATATGATAAATAGAAAATGGCGTAAAATGAAAGTCCTTGCCTTGTTGTTGAGGATGTATGCACAAAATGATGCTGAAATTGTTACTAATGCTATAAATTTAACACGTAATTTTATTTCTTAAATTAATAAAAAAAAACTTAAAAAAGACTCATCTCTTCCTGCGAGTGATCCAGAACCACAAACTCATTCTTAAAAAAGGAAGAAAATTAGATCATCACCTTTTGGAATTACATATGTTTTATTCTTAAAATAAAAATTTAATTTTAATTGCCGAGAGAGAAACATGTTGTTTTTTTTGCATTGAAAAATAAATGTGTTGGTTTTATCATACATGGTAATATAAATATACCTGATTAATTGGAAAAATATACAAATATAGAATAATTATAAAAAAATTACACTATAGTTATATAATAGAGTTTTTTAATTTCCGATGTATAAAAAAAATATAATAGAGTTTTAAAATTTCCTAATTATGCCTGTCTTATTTTGGAAATGACTATGTGGTTATTATTGGTTTGAAGTTAAAATATCAGATATCTTCTTCTGTGAAATGCTCCATTTGGTTATTTACTTGAATTTTTTTAATTGAAATTTAAAGTTTCCTAACTAAGCATGGTTTATTAATAGTTAAATTTTTTGAAACTTTATTCATAGTTATTGGTTTGAACTGATTTGAAGAGTTATGCACCATTATTACACTTGACATTTTCCTACTTTTCCAAAATGATTTCGGTATGACTTGTTTGACTCATTAATTTTTTTATTGTCATCATTATTATTTTTTAAATTCAAAATTCATTTTCTTAAAAATCATAGTAATGATGAAAATTGAAAAAAAATATTTATTTGATATACTCATGTACAAATATTCATTTGCTCATTATACTCATTTCAAAACCAAAATAATATTACTTAGACATTAATTAAAAAGAAATCAAATGTATTTTTGAAAAATAAAAAAAAGCTGTAAAATAAAAAATTAAAAAATCTAATATTCACTTTTAATCTAAATAATTATGATCATTAATTATTAGTATTTAATATATTAATAATTAAAACTCATGATAATTTTTGAAATTTTAAAAATAATATTTTGAAATAGACAATTAAGTCAATTAAATAGGATATGAGATGTTCATGTTGAAACAAAAAATGTTGGATGAATTTTTTTGTTTTGGAGAGAAAATGAATAACTTAGGAGGGGACATGTGGCATAGGTCTTCTAAAAGAAAACCTTCTTTTCATATATATATATAGATTTTAGCGTCACTAATAATATCTTCAAAATAAACTACTTTTACACCAAACAATTTTATTTACTTTTTATTAGGGATTACATGCTTAAGTGATCTTTGATGGGTCCATCATAACGCCTCATGATCTCCGGTACCTCTTTGCTATATGGCGTTTATCAAGGTTCATTGCAGCTACACAAAGGAAAATGCTTTGCAGGAAAAATTTCAATAGCTGTTTACATATTTTATCTAATTATTTTTTTGGTTTACTAGCTACCTTTGAATTTTAAATAATTTAACATGGCATGACACTTTTTGAGCTTTATTATTTCAAATGAATATTTATTATAATTCATCTTACTTCATTTATTCAATCTACATAACACATATTCTATAGTTTGCAAAAGATCTTTAAATCACACAACCGACAAATTGTACTTAAAAAGTTGTACTTTGCAACATCAACTTCATCAAGAGTGACCTCTAATTTTTCGACATACTAGGACTATTCACCGCAATCAAGACTTAATAAACACAGCTTTAACAAAATACATAAAAAAATTACAAAATGATTTTTTTCGGCACATCGGAAAAGTTACAAAAGAATTAAAGAATAGACTTCACATTTTTTTTATAGAAACAATGAAAATTACATATAATTTTAAATTCTCCCGTGCAAAGCACGAGTCATATACTAGTTATATAATAAATGAGAGACCTTATTCTGATCAATGAGACACTCCTCACAAAAACTCACTCTCTCGTTAAGCCAAATCAGCAGTTTTTGAAGAAAATAAATAAATAAATAGCTATTTAATTAGAAACTTCCTCACCTAAAATCATTCTTTCTTCAAATTCCTCCCTTATTCAGTTAGCAACTATAAGACAAAGATTTGGTCAGGTGGTACAACTCTACGTTTTGAGGACAACAAGCTTATTATTGTGTATGAACAATTAGTGTACGTTAACGTTTGTCCTTTCTAAGTGTGTGCCAAACATGTTATGACTCTGATTCTAAGGCATATACATATCAGAATATGAAGGCCCAAGAGTAACCAATGTAACGCATATGCAATCACTACATTCTTCTGAACGGTAGTAAATGCTTCAGATACTCTGAAGTAGGGGTGAGCAAAAAAATCATTTCGACCCGAACCCACATTACCCGATGCTAAAAAAAGTGGAATGGGTAGATTCGGGCGGGTCATCGGGTCCACGGGTAGAGAAAGTGAGGTTGAAACGGTTAACCATGGTCGGGCTCGGTTTCAGATTATTCTCCCCTCGGTACTCGAAGCCACCCGTCAGTGTATTTTAAAAAATAATGATAGTATAATAGACATGCAGCTGTGGCTTCACTTTCTCTTCAACACGTTACCACCTATTGTCCTAAAGCTTACAAACCTAAAGTCTGGGCCTAGCATTTGTCATATCACATCTACTAAAAAGTATGCAGACTTTACCTTCTTAATGAAAGTGATATAATGAATATAATATTTTCAAAATGAATGAATATATTTATCAAAAGCATTTGCACCCCTGCTCAAGCACTTTGTAGCTTAAGTTTTTCATACCAAACAAAAAATTAAACTTTTTCCAACTATATTTTTAACTTTCTGTTCTTATCCAAGTCCAGTGTTATCTCTATACTTCAAGTCCAATTTTCAACCTCTCTCGTGTTATAACTCTTTCCCCCAACCAAACCCAAAAGCCATTCTTCATATTCATGAAGGTACCAAGAGGTGAGGATGTTGGCGATTGCAGCCCGGCCCACTGCGGCGGTGGGAGCAGATTTCGAACCCAGGAAACTTCTGATAGCAGACGACTATCAATGGTAACGTGGGTGTTCAATGTTTTAGCCTCCAAAAGTGTCTCCCTTCCTTCCTCTTCTTCTGTTCACTTGCTGCCATCACAAATCCTAGTAAAACAACAAATCTCTAACCAGATGTGTGATTTGGCCCAACACCCGTGAAAACCAACCCGTCCAATCCGTCCACCGACCCAACCCGCACCCGAGTAATCCGATCACTGCTTCAGTCGGAAATGGGTTGAGATATCCTTCATTTAAAACCGTGCGAAACCCGCCATGTCTGACCCGAACCAGCCCGAACACGTCCATGCTCAGCCCTACTCTGAAGACTAAAGCTCTGATAAGGACTCTGAAAGACTAAAGCACTGAAGTTCTGAAGACCAGAAGTTATGAGGAACGGTCCAGAAGCTGAAGACTTGAAGACTCTGAAGTCCAAGTGTAAGCTGACTCTCAAGACCAAAGGATTTCAAATTCTGAAGACCAGATGTTCAGAGTGAACGTTCCAGAAGCAGAAGTTCTGAATGTCAGAATATCCAAGCTTCCTTCTGAATCTGATCACATTGCTTCACAAGTTCCTACATGAAGCGTCGCCCAAGATCAGGAGTATACTAGGCTAAGGCAATGTCATTGTCATTCGTGCAAAAGCAAGTGTACCATTTTGACCGCCTTACCTACGACGTTCAGCCACAGCAGGTTCTCCAACGAATGGATTCTTTCAAACGGATACAAACCCTAAACCTTGGAGTATTTAAAAGCTGAAGATAGAAGAAATTGGCTAAGAAACTATTGTGCAATACAAGTGAAAAACATCAAGCGAATACCTTAGCAATATTTTCTTCATTGTTCTTATAGTGCTTACTTTTGCTTATTTCAGAAGCATTTCTTTGTAAACCAAACCTTGTTTGTATTTCCTTGAGAGACCAGTGAGGTCAGTATTCTTGAGAAGACTAAGACAAGGTTGTCTTAGTGTTGCTAGTTCATAGGTTGTTAGTCACTGAGCAAGGTGTGCTAGTGTAGTTGTAACAATCTTTGAATAGTGGATTGCCTTCATTCTAAGAAGGAAGAAATCACCTTAACGGGTGGACTTGATTAGCTTGAGTGATTCATCAAGTGAACCAGGATAAAATCATTGTGTGTTTTTCTCTATCCTCTTCTCTTGCACCTTATATTCTTTATACCGAAAAGATTGTTAAAATCTTTGAGAGAAAGCCTTAAAACTTCAAAACCCTATTCAAACTTCTCATTTCTAGTGTTTTTCATACCTTCAACAACTTCTCTGCGTAATTTGTATTTATTAAAAAAAACTAATAATAGTTAAATATATTAAAATTTTAAAAACACCCGTGCAAATGCAAACATGACAAGCTGTATCAACCTCAAAATTTGGCTTCTCAACTTGACTATGTTCACCATGTTTGCTATCACCTATGGTGGGAGACATTTGTTAACTCAAAATCCTGAGTTTCAAGTGAAAGCAGTTAATCTAGGTGCTTGGTTGGTTACTGAAGGTTGGATGAAACCTTCTCTGTTCGATTGAATTCCAAATAAAGACTTATTGATCAGTAAATATCTATATATATAACAAAATTGCATTTCAATTAATTTTATGCTTTCTTATTTTAATTTCATAGCCCTCTTCATAGACATATTACATGGTCATTTTTTGTAGGATGGAACTGGTCTTCAATTCAAGTCTGTGACAACAGGGAAATATCTATTTGCAGAGTCTGGTGGAGGAACAAACCTTGTTGCAAATCGCGCTACCGCTACGGGTTGGGAAACATTTTCTGTGAGTGATTTTTGTTCATCAATTGAAACTGGTTTTTGTGAAAGAAAAAAAAAAGAAAGAGTAAGATGGGTGTTAGATTTTGATGATGTTCCCTAATCCCTATAATCTTGTGTAGCTTTGGAGGATAGACGAGAATACTTTCAGATTGAGAGTGTTCCACAAGCAGTTTGTGGGGTTAGATGGGATTAATGCAGTTGCTTTGACCAACACTCCCACTGATTCTGCAACGTTTAATGTCATTAAGGAAAGTGAGAATTCAAACCGTATTCGAATCAAAGCATCAAATGGATGCTTCTTGCAGGTAATTAATCTTAGTCCTCCTTTCTTTTAGTGAAGGAATGTAGAAGAAAGAAATAAATTATAGTTAATTGACTAAATATATATCTTCTTCCTGTTAGGAGTCTTTAAATGTTCCTTATAAATTGATGAGTTACTTTTGGACTTAGGATTGACGACAATGATGGGGTGGTGGATGAAGTGAGATGTTTTTATGTTGAATAAAGTTTCCTTCACGTTGTAAACCACACTCACATCAAAAGAAATATGACAAAAAAAGAGATTTGATGGGTGATGTGATAGGAATAGAAATTAAAGTTGGAAAGTAAAAAAGTGAAAATGATGAGATGAAAAAAAAAGTGACATTTGAGTTTGTTAAATGAGGATGGGATGAAATTGATCAATTGCTTACCATCACTTTATGAACATTCAATTTGGATGGAATGATCCAGACACGAATAACTACTAATAGTCTAATACTATGAAATTATTTTTCTGCCCCATATATTCATTATAAGTGTTTTAAAAGTAATATAAGAATAAAAATCAATGAGGTGTGACATGTTGGTTAATTCACCCCATCCCTTGATTATGAAGTCGGAGATTCTATCATCGTTCATGGGAATGTAGCGTATTTTGTGACAAGTCGTTTACTGTTTAGTGTGAGCATCTTCGACGAGAGGATTGACCACCGTTAGATAAGACATAATCAGACTATAAGAAGAGAAGACTGAAAATGTCCTTTAGACTTGAGATCCATTCGACAAGTCCATCTAACCTCATTTTGGTAGAATGTGACCAACAAGGAATACCACTTGTTGTACGGATTCTTTGTCATTAATTAACCATTCTAAACCTTAAAATTTGAAGCACGTGAATGTTTTTATTTTTTATCCATGTGTGGAATTTATTGGGTGGAATTAATTTACAGGTAAAAACAGAGGTGCTGGTGACTGCTGATGTTTCAGAGGTAAGTGGATGGCGAGAAGATGACCTAACTGTTTTTGAAATGAGAATCACTGGAGGGTTGAAAGGAGAATTCCAACTCACAAATGGTTATGGGCCAATAAAAACACCGCAAATTATGAAGGTAACCTTAAGAATTTTAGATTAATCAAGTTATTTCAAAGCTAAAGAAATTGACCAGAAAGTTGCAGGTCAAGTTGGTAGACAAAAAGAAATGTGTTTGATGGTGTGAGTTTTTTACAGGAACATTGGAGCACTTATATTGTGGAAGAGGATTTCATGTTCATAGCAAATAATGGATTAAATGCTGTTAGAATTCCTGTTGGTTGGTACTTGGTGGATAGCAATTGATCCAACTCCACCGCCATATGTTGGAGGTTCCTTGAACAATGCCTTCTCGTGGGTAGAGTGAGTTCAAAAACTTTATTTTCTAGTATTTATGTGGCTTTAGCTAGCTAGATCCTAAAATGAAAATTAAAAGGCTCAGTTAATAACGAAATTGAAAACAATATTAATAGATTATTGATCTGAGGGCAGGAAATATGGATTGAAAATCATCATAGATCTTCATGCTGCACCTAGTTCTCAAAATGGCGAGGAGCACAGCTCTTCAAGAGATGGTTCTCAAGAGTGGGGGAAATCAGATGAAAACATCCAACAAACAGTTAACATTATAGACTTCCTAACTGCCAGGTTTATATTACATATAGAACACTTTTATATACAACCGTCATGTTTTAAACTTAAATGGTAACATCGTGATTTTAAATTGTAGCTGAGATCACATTGACGGTTGCATCATAATTTTTAAAATTGGGGTCTATACCAACCTCTAGGACTTCCTACTATGTACATGTAGGACATTTCATCCTCTCCAACGAGTACTTTACTTTCCAAGATTTATCCAGGACCAGAGCTACCCAAGGTACTTAGCCCTTAGGTCCAGGGATTGATTTTAGAGAGGTAAAGTACTTGTTGGAGGGGCGATGAAATTTCCTACGTGTAGATCGCGAAGAAAACTCAAAGATTCGTGACACCCAGATGTTACAGAAGTCATGAAAAACTTTGATATTGCGATGGCAGTTGCAAAACCACAATTTAAAACCATTGGTACTTGCATTATATAATCAATTCTATATTGTCATGTGTTGTATATAGGTATACAAAAATCCCAAGCCTTTATGCAGTTGAGCTTTTAAATGAGCCTCACTCACATGGTGCGACACTCGAGAGCCTAAACAAGTACTACAAGGCTGGTTATGAAGCAGTGCGCAAACACTCCTCCACAGCTTATGTTGTGTTTTCAAATAGGATTGGTTCATCAAACCCTAGAGAATTCTTCGATGTTGGCAATGGTCTTACGCGATCTGTGATAGATGTTCACTACTACAATGCTTTTGGAGATTTTTTTAAAAGGATGACGGTCCAACAAAACATTGATTACATTTACAACGATCGTAAAGCAGAGTTAAATTATCTTACAACTTCAAACGGTCCTCTGATTTTTGTAGGTGAGTTTTCAAATGACCTTTCTTTATCCTTATGAATACAAATATTTTTAATACTTCATGAAATTTAACTTTGGATTTTATTTTAGAATTGACGTTACTCATTTATTTTAAATATATTATGTACTAATTTAAATTCTTGTTTTTTTAGTCAATTTAAATTCTTGTTTTTTTAGTCAATTTAAATTCTTGTTTTAAACCACATTAATTTTAATTCAAGGTGAATGGGTTGCTGAATGGCAACTCCAAGGAGCTACCGAAGAAGAGTATCAAAGATTCGCCAAGGCCCAGTTAGATGTTTATGGGCAAGCAACATTTGGATGGGCTTATTGGAGTTACAAAAATCCCTTCAACCACTGGAGTATGGAGTGGATGATAAAAAATGGTTATATCAAGCTTTAGAAATTTGTTGACCAAAACAAAATAGAAAAAGTTTGTGATCATCAAATAAAAAGGATCGGAGCTTTACAAAGTTTTTTTTTGGGATCTTTTGTGCAATCTTTTGACTGATAAATAAACCAGCCTTACAACAACTAAAGGTAAATGTAGTAAGCCAGTCATTAGATCTTGTATTCAGTTATGTGGGATGAATTTGATGTATTATGCTACAGTTTTAATATTGGCTCAACTGCACTTTTGGTCCCCCAATTATGGCCTTCCTGTGAAAATCGTCCCTAAACTTCAAAATTAGCAAAACTCGTCCCCCAACTATACACGCAGTTGCACTTTTGGTCTTCTGTTAGCATTCCGTCAGAAATCTAACGTGAGAAGCTTACGTGGCTTACTCACGCGTTTCTCACGTGATCATTCAGGAGAGAGAGAGATGAGTGGACACACATGTGCTTCTCACGTGATCTAACGGTCATCTCCTCCCATCATCTTCTTCTTCACCCGACCCACGATCTGAAAGATGGGTTTTTGATTTCTTCTCTCTCCCTCTGAATCACGGCCTGAAGAACGAAGAAGAAGGCTATGCGAGCTCCTCCAAGCGAAGGGTGGAAGGAAATGGGAGGTGGGTCTCAAAGTTCTGGCTCGTATTCTTGTTCACAGAGGAGGAAGGGAGGTCCGATTTGCGATTGTGGCTTTCAGGCTCCACTCGTTACATCCTGGACTGGTGATAACCCTGGGCGAAAATTTTACGGATGTGGACTGTTCAAGGTTTGTGTTCTTACCCATTGTCTTCTCCTTGCTCTCATATATCTGTTATCTGTTCTCTCATAGCTCTGTTTTTCTGTATTTGCAGAAACATGGCAAGAGAGTCTGCAGATTCTTTGTTTGGTATGATGAATATCATGGACTAGTAAAATGTGATAGGTTTGATGAAGAAGTTGCAAGGGAGAAGAAAATTATTGGTACACTGTTGAGGAAGATTGATGATATGAAGAAGAAGGAAAGGCTGTTGGAGATTTCTTTGGTGACTTGTATCGTTTTGATGATTCTGTTGGTGTTTGCTTATGTAAACAAATAGGGGGATAGTTGGTGTTGGGCTATGTAATTTGTTGTAGTTGTTATTTATGTATGAAATTGAGATTTTGATTCAATGTAAACCTGTGGTATTTCATGAATGAATTAGAGACCTGTGATATTTTAGTTATCTCTTTATGATGCAAAGCAAACCTGTTGTATTTTGATGCAATGCCTTCATTTGTCGTGCAATACACAAAGTAACTTTGGCACATAGGCCTTCAATTGTCATGAAGCAAAACACAAAGTAACACACAAAATTCCTGCACTGATTCAACAAAATAACAGTGGCACTTAGGCCTTCATTTGTCATCAAACACCCACAGTAGAGTACACAATTGGCACTTAGGCCTTAACAACATTACAGAAACCATAAAAAGAGTCACATTTCTCAATTGGCACTTAGGCCTAAACCACATTACAGAAACATTAAAAAGAGTCACATTGCTCAATTGTCTTTTAAGCCTAAAACACATTACACATTTTGAAGCCTAAAACACATTACTACTTTGATCCACTAACTTCTCCAAGCTTCATCTTCTTTCCTCCTTTAGCATTTTGTCCCTGTTTCCCTTTGGCTGGCTGTTTCACTTTCCCTTTCCCTTCAGCTTGAGCCTGTGGAGCCTGAGATTGTGGAGCCTGTGGAGCTTGAGATTGGCTAAGAGGAGGATCACCTTGGGTCTGGCTCACAGGAGATGCATCCTGAGTTGCATTTTGAGTAGTTTGCACATCCCTCTGCTCAGGTTGCAGTATTGTAGGGTTATCCTGCAAAATTAGAGAACATCCATGAGAACAATAATATTACATATAGGAACAGGTATAAGAGTACATGCAATGGACAAGAATCTGACCTTATTCCCTCCAACAGGAATCTCTCTGTCAGCTAGGTCCTTGACTTTGCAAGTTCTTACATTGTGCCCTTGTCCTCCACATCTTCTACATTTTAGTGCAGAACCTCCTTTCTTCAACTTTGTAGGGTTCTTCTTCTCATCATTTGCCTTGTTTCTAGCCTTCTTTGGCCTCCCAGGAGCTCTTCTTACAAAAGGAGGGTTCAGGGGTGGTGCAGGATCTTCTGGCCATAACTTAGGCCCATTATTGGGCTGGATTAGATAAGAATATGTTTCCAGGAAAGTTGATTTCCTGTGATTCTTTCAAAACAACAATTAGAACTACAAATTGGAATTTATTAAGAACAATTATAACAACATGTAGAACTACAGATTGAAACTGACCTGTAGCTTGGATCCACATAATTCTCAGGTTTCCTGCGTGCAAACCACATACATGCAATGGAATGTGAGCAAGGAATGCCTGTTAACTGCCATCTCCTGCAGGCACATGTCTTTTCTTCCAGGTCTACAACATAAGAATCAGAATCTCTCTTCACTTGGAAGTGTCTGAAATTGTCAGAACCATTCCAAACTGCTACACATTTATCAGCTGCTTCCTTGGAGAATTCCAACCTTTGCTGAATCAGTGGGCATATGATTGAAGTCTTCCATCTCAGCATCAATTGTCTCTGCTTGAATTGGAAGATTAGGTTTTACCTGCAGCAATTGTGAGTAGCCTCATATGTGACAAGCAGGAAGTAGTACCTGCTATTTGTCTTACTGATTCTCAGATTAAATGGGCAGCCTTTGACACAATTAACAACCACCCTCTTCTTGTCATTCTTCACTATTTTCATATCTTTCTTATGTTGCAGAGCAAATTCCTTAACAGCATGAATAAAAATATCCTTACTGTCAAATATCTGACCAAGGACAAAGTTCACACTATCACCATCTTCTGCAGGTCTAAACCTGGGGTATCTCCTTGCCCTTCCCTCTCCTTCTCCTTCAGATGGACTCTCTAAATCAACAGAATCCCCATCTTCATCTTCAAAATCTGAGTATGTTGCTCTTGGATCATTAATGTCTACAGGTAATGAAAGTTCATACAGATCAGGTGGTGGAGCATCATGAGGTATATCAACAAGAGACTCATGAGGCAAGACTGTGGTCCAGTCCCAGTTTTCCTCATAGTCACTATCATCTAGTGACACCACTGAGGAATCATCACTGTCATCACTGTTAGGGTGATATGACTCATCATCTCCCTCTTCTCCCACCACTTGGTTATCCTTCTCAACCTGTTCTGCCACTACCTTCTCCTTCTCAACCTGTTCTGCCACTACATTCTCAGCCTCTTCTTCCACTAACTTTTCCTTCTCAGCCTCTTCTACCACTAACTTGTCCTTACCAACCTCTTCTTCCACCACCCTCTCCTTATCAGGTTCTTCTTCAACCACTTTATCCTTCTCACACTCTAGTACCACAGAAACAACCTCCTCTTGAATCACCTTATCCTTTTCCACATCCTTTTCTCCCTGAATCAACTTCCCACAAATCACATCCAACCTATCAACTATTGCAACATCATCATCTGAGTCAACAACATCTAATGATATCTCATTGTCATGTTCAACAAATAAATGGACTAGATTATACCCCTTAACATCAGAGCAGAACTGGTGCACATCCTTATCAGTGATTATACGCCTATTCCCACTTGGACCTATTGCCCCAGGGTGCCTGTACCATAAAGCTTTAAAAGCCTTATACCCTAATTTAAATACCTCCTTACCCATCTCAATAGAAGATATTACATCTGTGTCCCAGTCAACCAATTGTTCTACAGAACCACCATGATATTCAAATCTGGGTTCAAAGGTCAATTTCCCACCATGATGCAGCAGTATTCTTATACTATTAGACACTAAGGAGCTGGACAAAACAAAGGACAATATTAAATTCAAGCCTAAATTCAACAAACAACAAAAGGACAACAAACAACATTGATTTAATTCAATTACCCATTCAACATGACATAAAGATAAAGGGAAGAATAAAAAATCTTACCTTCGCACATGGGTAGAGGGCATAGGAACAGCATCCTGAGAAACTTCACGTTCTGGGACCACACCACTTGCTTCTTCCTTGTCACAATCCACGTTCTTCTCAATCACTTTCCTCGGGGTCCCTTTCTTGGGTCCATTGCTGTTGGTCGCAGATGGTTTCTTCCTCGGGGTCCCCTTCTTGGGTCCATTGTTGTTTGTCATTGCTGCTATCTTCTTCGGGGTGCTCTTCTTCATTGTTGCCTTCTTCGTCGGCGTCGTCTTCTTCACCTTCTTCGTCGGCGTCGCCTTCTTGGCCGTCATCGTCTTCACCCTCCTTCGTTCTCTTCTCCTAGGGTTTTCTGTGAGCTGCAATTTTGGTCCCTTAGGTTTTGAAATTCAAAACCCTAATTTTGACCTGTTGTAGCTTGGTTAGATCACGTGAGAAGCACATGTGTGTCCACTCATCACTCTCTCTCCTGAATGATCACGTGAGAAACGCGTGAGTAAGCCACGTAAGCTTCTCACGTTAGATTTCTGACGGAATGCTAACGGAAGACCAAAAGTGCAACTGTGTGTATAGTTGGCGGACGAGTTTTTCTAATTTTGAAGTTTAGGGACGACTTTTGCAGGAAGGCCATAGTTGGGGGACCAAAAGTGCAATTAAGCCTTTAATATTTTATCCTCACTTCAACCTTGAGCATTACAAAAGCAATCAAGATAATTAATTAGTGAATTGGACATATGGGGGCTGATTCGAGAATCAAGAAACCAGAAATGAGCTAAACAAATTCTAGAGTCCGGAGAATATAACTGGGGAAAATGTAGAAGAGAAAGTAAGAAATTTATCATGGACTTGAACAATTATAAAGTTGATTTTTCATCTGGTAAATGAGGAAGCTGAAGATGGAGATGATGAAGTTGAAGCTTTTGGGATGCTGGGGAATACTAGGGGAGGTTGACCTTTATCTGTTATAACAATGGTGAAGTGGATGAATCGGCTGGAAAAAGAGAGAGAATAGAGAAAGAAGAATGGAGATGAACCCAGAAACTAACTCATTTTTTTATTTTTCAGAAAAAAGAATTTATTTAAAAATAATACTAAAACGGGGAAACCCACTACAGGGGTCAGATCTCACTTGTGCACATTTGCAAGAGTTTTTTATTGTGTACCGTAGGAGGACCCACTTCTGAGTGACATACAAATCGGTAGAAAATTCCTAGCAAAATTCATTTTGTAAAATTTTCCTTGACAAATAATTTCATTGATGGCCATGTGAATCTGGTGTTGTTGTAGAAGACCTTCCCTGATCCCCTCTGATCCATACTGCCAGTCATGTAAACGGCTTCCATTGAGGTAGGTATGTAGCAGCTACTGTAGATATATACGACATCGCCTGCAGCATTGGACATTGGTCTCATAGTCATCAGTTGAGTAGTGGTAGTAGAGCTAGGCGTAGAGGTACCGCAGCTACTAACTTTGCGATTGTTAGTAGGATTTTTTTTTTTTGTCAAAATCAGGGTCGTGTATAGACATTTTGGGGCCTAAGGCGAAAATCTTAAAGCAGATTTTTTTTACGAGAATCTTAAAGAGACATAGAATATTATATAAAATATTTTTTTTATTAATCTCCTAGCTTTTTTAGCTGGAAAATCACTTATCAAAGCTTTATAATCAAGCAATTCTAACATTTCACTTTCAATAGATAAAAGAGCTAAATCATTCAATTTTTCTTGTAACATTGTTGATCTTAGATATGATTTAAACAATTTTAATTTTGCAAAACTTCTTTAAACAGTTGTAATTGTTACAGAGATTGTCAATAAAATTCTATATGCAATATAACATTTGGAAAATAATATAGAGTTTTAATATAACTCAATATTTCTGGCCATAGAACGTCTGCGTGGCGATTCCGGCCACCGCAGAGGAGGAATGTGGAGGAGCGTCAGAGTAACCGTTGGGGAGAGAGATTGAAAGAGAGGCAGCGTCGAGAAGGTGTAGTTGGGGGCTCCTTTTCAGTTTTCATTGATGGGTTCAGAGTTAGTGTTAGTAAGGAGATGGTGACAGCGATTTTTATGAAAGCAGGCCCGATGAGGGATGTGTACTTACAACCACGACGAAGGGAGGGAAGGATATTTAGGTTTGGCTTTGTTCGATACGAAGATGACATGGATGCTCGGCGGGCGATTAGAATGTTCAATGGATTGAAGTTTCAAGGGGTGTTTCTAACTGTAAAACGAGCGAAGTATCAGATGAACAGGGCTCTGGGTGCTTCTAATTTACGTGAGAACAATACAACATTGAAGTTTGAAGTGAAGGGAAAGGTATGGAAGCCAAAGGTGAAGCCAAGTGAGGATGCTAAAAGGAAGATGGTGGAGGATCCAAACACAAATGCAATGTACTCTATGGATGATGATGATGTTATGTGGATACAACAGTGCGCTTGTGCAACGACACATGGGTTACAATCAATTGAGGCTGTCCGGGAGAAACTTATATTGTTTGGAATTACTAACATCATCCTTAAGGTGTTGGGTGCATGTGATGTGTTGTTGGAATTTGAGTCCAAGGCTGACATGGAAGCTACTCTCTTGGAGGCAAAGAGTCCATTGGAGGAGATCTTTGAGTGGGTGAAACCATGCTCGAATTTCATGGTTGGTAAATCGCTTTTGATATGGGTTAGAGCTTGGAAGGTTCTGGTTGGAGCATGGAATATAAGGTTTTTTGTGGCTTTGGGTGATACATTGGGAAATTTTGTGTGCGTAGATGAGATCACAGCTAGAAAGGAGAGGCTCGACTATGGGAGATTGCTGGTGCAGACATCTAATCCGCTTATCGAACAACAGGTTATGGATGTGAACATAGATGGCACAATTTGTGAGGTGCTTGTTGAGAAAGAGATGTCGGTGTATCAAGATTGTTTGAGTCTTCGTCAGAAGGCAGTATCACAAGAGCAAGCTTTCGCTTCAGATTCAGAGGATCGGAGTCAGGGGATGGATGAGGAGGAGGTCATGGATACACCAAGTAAAGATGGTGATGAAGACGGCCTCACCGACGGCAAAACGGTGGCAACGGTGGACTACCCAGTTACGGTGCCGGAGGCGTTACAATTTTTGAAAGAGGCGGGATATGGGGTCCAGGAGTTAATGGGATTAAAGTGCTTTGAAAATTTGATAGAAACGGAAAAAGCATTGACGAAACAACAAGAAGAAACTAATGTCATGGGACGTGATTTCAATTTGAAAATTTGGAAACCAAATAATTGGGTCGTAGTAAATGCTTTAAATTCACGCTACTGGCAGGGAGATAGTGTTGCCGGAAATTGGGGGCGTAAGTTTTGGAATCTATATACTTATTAAAAGAAAATCCTTATCCAGAAAAAATTAACACATGGCACTCCCAGAATAATTTTCCTCTCACTCCTCTCTCTGGCTGACAAGTGTCACAGCTAGAGAGACTTAAATAAATTAATTACACAAACTGATTACCCCATAATTTTGATACTTTGTCCCATATTAAATGGTCTCTCCAAAGTAGAATTCATGCACAACCCAATATAAAGGAGCTATGAATCAACCAAAAGCCCACAACAATGAACTTTGCTATTCCTTGGCTAAATCAGCTTTAATTCAGGGGAAATACTTTGGGCATTAATGTTTGATTGATTCCAACCCATAATAAAATAATTTGGTAAATAAATGTGAGATTTTCTCTAATTAACCAATATTTCCTTAATTAAACACCAATTTCGAATTAGTTATATTTTATAAAAAAACTGGATTAAGGTTTGTTTTTTTAAAAAACTAATCTCTGCTTGATTTATTTCAAAAAAAAAAACGGAAGAATTGAAGGAATTAGAGCAAACTGAATTCATTCCTCCATATTTTCCCAAAATCTGAATATGAACCGCTAAATTGACGGAGATTTTAAATAAGGAATGATTTAAACCAAATTGCAAATCGTTATTTCCATCAAGTTTTCAAAAAAGGAATGATGGTAATATTTTCCAAAACATATTTTAATAAAAGTCAAATAATTAATAGTATCAAAAAAAATTTCAAGTAAAACTGAATAAAATCTTAAGTTTTGTCTCGAGTCTTAACGGATGATTATTAGTTATGGAAAAACATTATAATGAATTAGTTGTCAAATAAAATAAATTGACCAGATTAAAAATTGACACTTAAATTAGAGAGAATTAGTTTTTTTACGATGTGTTAATAATTGACAACCAGATTAGTTGACACTTAATAATTGAAAAAAATAAATTTGACAACCAGATTAAAAATTAACACTTAAATCTATAAAAAAATTATTTTATTTTATGTTCCACGTTTTTTTTATTATCTATAGATGAGAGAATTAGTTGTCAAATAAAATATAATCAATTATGGTAATATGATGTAATTAAGAAAATAATATGGAAGATAAAAAATTGTTTTCTTTCCATCATTACCTAATTTAAGTGCAAACTTTTTCCATTATATATGGTCTTGGTTGCTTTTCCCCTAACATATTTCTAACCTTCTCTGGTCTACTAAAAAATTCATCCACCACGAAAAATATTGAAGACTATCCATGGCTGCACTACAAGCATTGGGTTCCTATCCTAAGTTACAAGTGGCGGGTTTGTTTATAATCACAACTCCTATGAATTTCTCTTCCCTTATCGTATCTAAATATTTAACCATCTCTTTTATTTTACTTATGCAGCGTCATGGAGTTATTTCGAAATCTTTTGTGCGTGATTTCAAGGATGAGCTCGGCGACCAATGGATGTTGATTGACCCTGTTGGGAATACTCATGTTGTTGTATACAACATGAATCATTCGGATCCTAAATTGACAAACGGATTTTATGTGTTGCGTGACTTCTACCAGATTGAAGAAGAATGTCTTTTCGATCTCCGGTTTGTTGGTGACTCTGTCTTCCATTTCCAGGTTAAAGATTATCTGGATAAAGATATTCTCTATCCCGACACTGAACAACCGAAAAGCCCTTTGCATGTTGACAATCCTGGCATGGATGATGTTCGGGTTGTCGACGTTTCTCAAGAAGGGCCTATTGCAGACGAGGTGTTACCCCTTCATCAGAATGAAGGGCCAAATCCTGAGCCCGTCATCAGTCCAGAATTCAATGGTCAATATGAATTAATATGGACTCACACCCTTAGCACATGTCAAGCTAAGCGGTACATGCTGGTGTGTTTAAAGTTACATTCAAATACATTAACTTCCATTCTTTTTCCGTTACATGTAGCATGCTCCTAAAAGGGTTAAGCAATACCTTATTCAAGCGGGTGTTCAAAGTTGGATTTTCATTGGGAGTTCCGGTTCAGAGGTAAAGTGTAATGTCATCATTCCTCGAAGTAAGAAGTATGCGAAGATATGCAGTGGTTGGAGAAGCTTCTGCGATCTTAATAATGTCCAGCCGTTTCAGGAGATTACCTTCAAGTTTACAAATCCACAAGCCAGGATTGTTCATGTTAGTTAAGCTAGCATGTGGAAGTTGCACGTTCATGGTTCGCATATTTGTTATCCAATTACAACAAGAATAAAGATTGATGATGAAACATCTCTCTTTTGCAAAGAGGGTATGGAGAAAGTCCTGTCTTCCCGGCTATAAGAAGTTTGGAGAAAGTCCTGGTCTCTTTTATGTGATGGCATTTTATATGACAGAAAGAAAGCACTCAACATTCCAGATATTCAATCATTTATAAAAATGTTTTGAATGCAATTAATGCAGTTAGACTAAAAATGTTTTGAATGTAATTAATGTGTTATTAATGCAGAAAATTTGGTTTTTTTTTTAATAAATATGGTTTTTTTACGCTATAAAGGTTGAAAATACCTTTATTCTAATAATCATAAATTCGTTTGATTATTTATTGAGTAAAATTTAATTCAGAAAAAAATCATTAAATGCGTGATTAATACTATTTTTTGTAACCGTGACTTAAATTACATAATTAAATCATTGTAATCAAGTAAAATAAATAAATTTTGTCATGAATTTTTAAAGATAAGTCAACCGAATTAATGTAAAAATTTAACGGATTTATTCTAAAAATAATTGAACGTAATTAATGTAGTTTACCTATTTTGTTATTTTGAATTTCGTCTACAATAATTCGTTATTAATGCAATAAATTTTGGAATATTTATAATAAATGATGATTGTTAATATTTTTAACGCATTAAAACCTAATTAAATTATAATTTCCTGAAATTAAGTATTTATTTTTAGTAATAGGGGAGTATCACCAATTAAATAAAATTTATTTTATTTTCTAAATTTTAACAATCAATTTGTTAAAAGAAAGTCAAGCATTAAATCAAGATTTTTTCTACCCGTGTGTTGCAGGATGAAAACTTAAACGGTCATCCAATTAGAGGTTGTAATCAAGTTTATGTTTCTTTTATGTCTTTTAAAACAATCAACATTCATTTTAGCATGCTTGAATAAATTAATACTAAAACATGCATAGCTCATATTTCATAATTAAAAACTTAAATGATTTTCATATTTATTAATGAATGAAACCATTAATTTACCATCCACAAATGCATTTGTTTAAACATAATAAACCACTTAATAAACCTTACTATTTTGTCTTAATTGTGATGGATGACTTTTAAAATTAAATCAGTGTTATTGATTTTGTTATTCATTAATTCTAATTTAAAAGTATTTTGTCATTCATTCAGATCTGCATATAGATGATGAAGAATTAAAGAACCTATGTTTGATAGAGATTGAAAAAATACTTCAAGGAAATGGAATGTCATTGAAGGAATTTCCATGTTTGTCATATCCTAAATTTACTGAAGCATATAATTTTGAAAATAGATTCGTTGCAGATGAGTTGAATTACAATAAAGATGAAATGCTTAAGATTCATGAAGAATTGGTTTGTTGCCTTACTTCAGAGCAAGAAGGAGTTTATAAAAATGTTTTGAATGTTGTATTATCTGATAATGGGGGATTCTTTTTTCTATATGGTTTTGGAGGAACTGAAAAACATTTGTTTGGAACACCTTATCTGCTGCTTTGCGTTCAAGGGGCCTTATTGTGTTAAATGTCGCATCCAGCGGAATAGCATCCTGTTGTTACCCGGAGGTAGAACTGCTCATTCCAGATTCTCTATTCTTATTTCAATAAATGAGATATCAACCTGTAATCTTCGTCAAGGTTCCCCAAAAGCTGAATTGTTGAAAAAAGCAAGCCTAATTATTTGGGATGAGGCACCTATGTTGAACAAACATTGCTTTGAAGCTTTGGACAGATCTCTAAATGACATTATAAAGACTAGATCTAAATATGGTTATGACATTCCATTCGAAGGGAAAGTTGTTGTACTAGGAGGCGACTTTAGACAAATACTCCCAGTTATTTCCAAAGGAAGTCGTTCTGAGATTGTGGGATCTGTTATCAATTCTTCATATCTATGGAAGCATTGCAAGGTAATGAAGTTGACTTTTAATATGAGATTGCAAAATGCTAACTCATCTTCTTCAACAGCAGAAATAAAAGAGTTCGCTGATTGGTTGCTTCAAGTGGGAGACGGAACAGTTACAACTATTGATGAAGCCGAATCACTCATTGAGATTCCTCCGGATCTCCTTATTGAACACCGTGTAAGGTTCCCTTACTTGAAATAGTAAATTTTGCATATCTGAAACTTTTGTTTAATTTGGAAAAAAATTCATTCTTCCAAGAAAGAGAAATCCTTGCACCAACACTTGAAAGTGTAGAGGAAATCAACAACTTTATGTTAGGTATGATTCCTGGTGATGAAACAGAGTATTTGAGTTGTGATACTCCATGCAAGTCAGATGAAGATTCAGGTGTCAATGCGGAATGGTTTACATCTGAATTCTTAAATGATTACAAATGCTCCGGAATTCCAAACCATCAAATTAAACTGAAACCCGGTGTCCCTATCATGCTCATTCGAAACATTGACCAAGCTGCAGGGTTGTGTAATGGCACTCGAATGATAGTCAACGCTTTGACTAAATATATAATTGTTGCTACTGTTCTAAACGGAAACACAATGGGGGAAACAGCCTTTATTCCAAGGATGAGCTTAACTCCATCTAATTCTGACATTCCATTCAAATTCCAGCGCAGACAATTCCATGTTACCCTATGTTTTGCAATGACTGTAAATAAAAGTCAGGGACAATCTTTATCTCATGTTGGATTGTATTTGCCAAGGCCAGTCTTTACTCATGGGCAATTATATATTGCACTATCAAGAGTTAAATCTAGAAAAGGTTTGAAGATACTAATCCTAGATGACCAAGGAATAGTTTCTAACACTACCCGCAACGTTGTCTATCAAGAAGTCTTTGAAAATATTTGATATGTAAGTGGTGTTTTTTAATACAATTTTGTTGGGTTTATATTTTTTTAAATACCAAATATGATATGTCTTTGTTTTAATTGTTGACAGTATAAATAAATGTCAAGCAGCTTATTGGTCATTCTTGGACTTGAAGGATAATTCCGTTGCTATAAGGTTTGTTTTTTATTTTCAAATGATATATCAACTTCATCTTTGTTTTGCTTACTAATTATTACTCTGATATCTACTTTTTCAATTGTAGGTTATGAGGCTCAAATATTGAATTGCTAGCAAAATTCAACTTCAAGTCTGAAGTCATTATAATTGAACATGGACAGCGATCATGCTGTTGACATTTTTGTGATTTTTTTGTTTTTTTTTTGTTTTTTCAACGCATTCCGTAAAAATTTGGATTTATAATATTGTTCATGTGTTGACATCGGTAGGTCATACAACGAATTCTATTTAACAATTTTACGTTGGTCTATTCACATACATGTTTGAACCTATTCTCTGTTATTTGATATTCTACAGATATATCTACACAATAAACTTAATCGTCGTGCAACGCACGAGTGAAAATGACTAGTTGGAATGATAATATGCTGAAAAATTCCAATTCAAATTCTTTGGTGGTGAGGCAATTTTTGAAGAAAGGGACCCATGATGTAAATGAGGATACTGAGGTGGTTTTAAACAAAGCTTTAGTGACAAGGGCCCACGTTTTTAATTATGATGGTATGATTCAAAGAAGGTTGAATGAAAGGAGATTTTCATTACGTCAAATAAAAGCGGTGGCAAGATTAAAGGGGACAAATCGGATCACGGAAGCTGTGGACCCTGTAATTGAGGAGGGCTTGATTCAACAGACCGCCGGTGAGAGGGAAAGAAACAACAGTGATGTAAAAGACTTTGACAACGCAGAGGAGGATGGAGTAAATGTTGCTAATGATTTGCTGTTTGATGAGCTGATAACAGTGGATCAAAGAGAGAGAAAAAAAAAGGTCCAAAAAAATACAAAGAACCAAAGCTCGAGAACCAGAGGAAAGGAAGGTTAAGCGGAAGTGAGGAAGGCCAAAGGGAAGTAAAAACAAGCCTAAGGTTGCGGTAACTCCTGAGTTCGCTTGGGATGACGATGATGGTTTTGTCCTGGACCTTAAAACAAGAGCAAAGGAGACTTAGCAGTTAGGTAAGGAGTTGGGTTTGGTGTTTAGAGGGGACGAAGAGGTGGGAATACAGGGACTTCAAGATCAAATCGCAAAGAACCATCCCCATCTGGCAGAACACTGACTTAAGATGGGGGCACCATGTATTCACGAAATGGCATGGCAGATTGTTTGGCAAAAAGGGGGAGGGAGAGAAATATTGCTTTTATGGAGTAGGATTGAAGAGGTCGCGTATTTGATGTTTTCTGAAAATAGGGGCGTTGCAGCTATCTTTCCCTCTGGGTCTTTGACAGTTATTGAATTTTTGGTTTCGTTGAAATTACTTATGGTGCATGGGATTGATACTATGGGCTCTGCTAGGAGATGGGGGAGTATTTTGATTATTGGCATGCTGGTGCAGGGGAGTGTATACCTCTTTTGGGTGTTATAATTTTAGCTTCTGGTGCTTTTAATTCAAGCCATTGGTTTAGTTCTTTTACTTTCGTGATTGTAGGGGAGAGTTTTAATCCAAATTGGTTTGACAAGGTTTTGTTTTGGGAATTATAGGTTCAAGGTTGCGGGAGGATTGTTGTATTCGAATGCTGTTTTCTTGACTACATGGAGGAAGTCTGTTGGGATATGCCAATTTGGTGTAATAGTGTGCTCGAAGGAAGTGTATTGGGCATAGTACTGAGGTGTTACTAGTTTTGTGGTTTTTATGTTTTGATAAGATATTGATATTAGTAAGGTTCCCTTAGGCTTACTAGAGTTTTGTGTACTCTTTTTTCCTTCACTAGGGTTTTTCCATTGGGTTTTTCCTAGTAAGGTTTTAATGAGGCACATTCTCTATGTTTTAGCCTTAAGGATGGGTTTTGGAGATGATTTTGTATGGACTTAAAAGAGAGGGTTGTCCTCATGCTTTCTTTCCATTTAATAATATTCTTCTGTTTTCAAAAAAAAAAGTAACTCAAAATTTCTATTGGTGTGTTAACTTCTTTCGCTAACACTTCTCTTAGTGGTTTCAATTCTGAAAATAAACAAGACCATCAATATCATAATATTCAGAATATTGAATAGTTTTACAAGAGATGATAATATTGATGTAGCTTCCCTTTTTAATTGAATAATTTTTTTATGGAAGAGGCAGGATTCTTTTTTTTTTTTTTTATCCACTATGAGCCTTTATTTCCGGTAGTATTTCAATGATTCCACCCACCACAAGCCCCAATATCACATTGATTCACTACCAGTTTCAAAAAAAAAACATTGATTCACTACTAATATTAAATATATATCATCTCTTAAACAATTCCCAACGTCACATATTATGTTTTGCTATCTATTTGCAATTCCCAGCGCATGCATCTGTGGTGCTTCTTAACAAAAAAAAATTGGGCCTAAGTTTTTGTTGGGGGCCTTAGGCAGCCGCCTATTTTATCTAAGGGGCTGTACGACCCTGGTCAAAATATTAGTTGCATATACCAACGTGAGTCGTGATTTGGAGATGAAAACTTCTTAATAACAATATGGATCTCATTTGGCGTGCAATTTGTTAGTTTAAATTAATTAATTAAGGTTAAGAACAACCGTGTGCATTAGCTAAGAAACCAATGTATAATGACTTTTTAAACAAATAATTACTCAAAGAGGAGACTCTAGTCATCATTGTAGGTTCCTATGACACTTAAAAAAACTAATAGTTATTGCTTCTGAGATACGAAAGTAAGAATAGTTGAGAAATAAACTAAGGTAAAAAGAAAAACGGCTAATAATGTAAATGAAAACGGCTAAGGAAATTAAAAAAAAAAATACTTGAAATTAATAAAGATTGATAAAGAGTTTAATTTTGATGCACTGATATTGTAAAGTTATTTTATACCGTCAACTAATCGGACTTCAAAGATTTGTCATGTCAGTCTTTCACGAAATCTGATTAGTTAACAGTGTAAAACGGTGTATCAAACTTTTTCTCAATAAATAAAGGTACCGGAAAAATAACTCAAATACAAGAAATTTGTAATTTAAATTAATGATTGTGTTGTGTGTTCTCAAATAACTTGATTCCTATATATATGGGGAGTCTTGATTAACTACAGCCGTAACCGTCTAAGAGGGCTTGTTTTGTTTGTTTTTCCTTCGTGTAAATCTATATCCTTCTTAAAACAACCACAAAAATTTGACACTTAGCTAACCACATTCACAGTGGCAGCATCACAGTCACAGACAATTCATCCCACACCACACATCTAGCGAATACTACTCAATGGTTTATATTAGATCAACTAGCTCAATTAAACGAGTAAATTGCATGGTTGTAATATGAGTCAAAATAAACAGTTTAAGTTTTGAACACAAATCACGCATCTTCTCATATCCGATCTCAATTGTAGTGATACTCATTATTCTTCTTGATTATAGAACAACACAACTTCTGTAATTATCACTTTCATTGAGAGACAGTGAAGATGGTCATGAGAATATTAACATTTCTGGTAGTTTTGTGTGTTGTTCCGGCGATGGTTGCAGCCATTCGCCCGAACAAGAACCCTTTTTGCGTCAAGGGTCGTGTTTACTGTGACCCTTGTCGTGCCGGTTTTGAGACTCCGGCTACCGCCTACATTGCCGGTATGTAACCCCTTCTTGTCAATAATTTATCCACACTCTGATGATGATCTCATTTTATCTTCTCTCCCTGATTGTCACTATTTCTATTTACTTATTTGTTCTTAAATTGTACTCAAGAAAAATAAAATAAAAGTATTATCTTGCGCCAAATCTTAGATATGATATGTTTTTCAAATTATTGAATTTGGAATTTAAATTCTATTTCTAGATCTTTGCTTTTGCAGTTTTGATATTTAGTACGCAGATGAAGATGTACCCCACGCTCAATTGCGATTTATGTTGGAGGTTGCAAACAATAAAAAGGCTAGCAAGATTATTTTTAACACTCTCATGTTAACAATCTCTTATTTATTACTTAGTTGAAATTCATTTAAATCTCATTTAAAAAGATGGATAAATCTTCGTAAATTGCCACACAACACCTAATCCTAAATTGATCACGACAGCGTTTGGAAAAACAACTTAATTAAGCGTTTTTGAATAAGCGCTTATTGTATAAGAGCTTATATCATAAGCGCTTAAATTTAATAAGCTATTTGCGTTTGGAAACACAAATTGATAGCTTATACAAAATCAAAGCATTTGGATTCATTTTTACATAGCCAAGATCTGAAGCCTAATTGTCGTGGATTTAGGATGCGCTTGAGTAATAACTTAAAGTTAATATGAACCGTTTATGAAAATAAGCTCAAACAGTTTATAAGTAGGGTCTTAAGCTATTTACCTATGCTCTAATACGTGCATAAGTTTTATGCTAACTCAAATAAACTGTTTCAAAGAGGGGAAACATATATTGCAGCAAGTTCGGATCCATTTATTGACAAGTTTTTTTTCATAATCAACATTGGAATATGATTAGGCACAATTTGATATAAAAATTTCAAAATGCCTTATTTTAAGTGTTAGTTTGATGCTCCAATTCTCACTGATTTATGTAACTCTGACGATTTTCCCTCCCCTAGGTGCGGAGGTTCTTTTGCAATGCAAGGACAATCTCACCAGTGACATTGTGTACAGCAAGAAAGCAAGGACTGACTCATCAGGAGCATACAAGATCTTCGTTGATGAGAAACTGACAGATCATATTTGTGATGCCAGACTGTTGAGCAGTCCTTTACATGACTGCAAAGAAGCCACCCCTGGCCGCCACCAATTCCATGTCATTCTCAACCGCTTTAACGGCATCACCACCGGTGATAGGTTTGTTAACAATATGGGTTTCATGAAGGAGGAGGTTGCATCTGGTTGCCCTGAGAATATCAGCAAGTTCCAAGAGTTCAATAGAGAATCCATGTCAGTAAATCTTGCCAGATCAGTTTCTGATTTTTAATTGGAACATTTGGGTGCTCCTGATTTGTAGTTAATTTAATTTTTTTTTTTTCTTAATTGCACTTTTTTCACCGATAGTTTAGACTATCTTTTATTTTAGTCTGCTAATAATGTATCCAATAAATTAAATCTCTCTACTCTCTTATCATTAATTCATTATTGTTCTATTTAAAGTTTAAAACTCCAAATAACAGCAGCATCATTCAAGATATGAACCCTTTGTCCTTCAAACTCTCAACAACGTCCTTAATAATTTATCTTGTAAAAAAAGAAAACGGTTCTTAAAAAACTGTAGTGGATCTATTTGATTGCAGTTTTTAAGTTTTTGAAAACCATATTTAAAAACTGTGTTAAGAAAAAAATCTGTTTGAACTAAATGCTTCCCAACATTAAAAAAATTGTAACTTGAAAACTAAAAACTGAAACAGAAAACATTTTTTAGTTGTTTAAGTATTTTAGTTTTAAAAATTGAAAGTGAAAAGTTTTTTCAAATACAGTTTTTAAAAACTGAAAAACACTTTTTAAAGACCCTAATCAAACAGACCATATTTGCCATTTTCTTAGGTTTTTTTCAATCTAAAAGATATCAATTGTTTTTCAATCCTATTACTTAAGCACCTAAATTGTTGAACGGAATTAGTAATCACATACGACAATCCGATACTACTTTACAAATGACTCTTAAGGTTCAACTCTAAAATAAATACACTCAATTAAAAACCTTAATTCTCTAGTAACATATTTTAACATTTTTAGGTTTGGTACAAGTTTTAAATTTTTTATTTCCGAGTATGAGAGATTCTCAGGCATGTAAGTTACACAAGATTTTATAAATTTTATTCATATGAAAGAAGGAGAATCTTACATTCCAATGAAAATGTCAGTTATCTCCCTATTTCAAAAAAAAAATGTAAGTTATTTCCCACTAACCCTTCCTTCCACTAAATATGATTATTTGTATATTTTTTAAATAAAACTTAAAAAAAACATTTTGAAGAATAATATATACACACCAAACATATTTTTCATTTTACTCGGAAATGATTTTGTTGGTTTTGAGAGTTATGGGAAACAACATTCCTGACAATATTTTTGTAAAACTTGTAACATTTTTTTAAAGGACTCTTTGATTTTTATAACATAACATGTGTGTTGAAAATGAGTTTAAAATAACATGACACATAGTTAAAAATAACAAAAAAATTATCACATTCATAAATTAAGAAAGCAAATGGTTAGACTATACATTGGACAATAGCATATGCAATACTCAAAGTATTATATCTATGTTTTATCCTTAAGAAAATGTAATGTAGAAATAACATCACTTTTTGGATTAGTGGAAAGATAATGTACCTTGACAATTACAAAATTAAAGGGCATGTCTCTTGGATGTGTGAAAGAACACGTTAACTATTATTGAAGAGGCACATTGGTGAGGTTAACTACTTACATATCTATCAGAATAGAATATTGTTTAATTATCATCATTCTAGATTTCTTTACGAGATGTTGAAACATTTAAGAATTCTTAAATTTTTCATTTGCACTGTCGGCCCTTGGACATAGGGTCATTCTCTTGGGTATTTTATGATAGTTTAGTACTCCCTTATTCTAAAATAATTGTGCAATTGGTGGAGAGAACAAAAAATTGTTTTCATTGTTCATTTTAGAATTTTAAGAGTATTAATTGATATGTTTCCATATAGTGAGTGATAAAAATATTATTTTAAAGGATAAAATAGAAAAATAAATAATATATTTTAAAAAGTTTGCAAAATTAATTGCATTTTTTAATGTGTGTTTCTTTTCTTTTGAACAGTTATTTTAAAACCGAAGAAATATGTTATTTTAATAATTTCAATACATTTTAGTCTAACTTTATGTCCTTTTGCATTTTTTGTTTATTTTAGGATTTTTTTTTGTTATTTCCATATATTTTTATGTCTTTTTTCCTAGTTTTAGTGTGTAGGTATGCTAGCGCGACCGCAAGAGCATGTTGGCGCGACTTCGTTAAATTCGCATGGATTTGGTACAGTGGTTGGTCGGGATCTGGGTTCCTTGGAGCTCATGTTCCCTTTGTGCACGTCTCAGATTTTGTTCTCCAATTAAGGGACCTGATTCATGATGATCAGTGGCACCTGGAACAACTCTACATTACCTCTCGTTGGGTACAAGGGAGTGGTTTTCTCGGGTAACTCAGGTGGTTGAGGAGAATTCTGGGGATATGGACTTGACAAGGAAGTAGCAATGACATTTACTCGGTGAAATCGGGGTATACGTGGCTTCGAGTCTAGGTGGAAGATCAGGTAAGAGATGGAGCATGGAATTTGGTGTGGAAGCAGAAAATTCCAGAGAAAGTTAGAATGTTTCTCTGGATGTCACTCCATAACGCACTACTAGTTAATGCTAACAGAGTCTGTTGTCACCTGGTTACATTGGTTGTCTGCAGTGGTTGCTTGCATGAGCAAGAAGATGGGGTCCATTGCTTGCGAGATTGTTCCTTTTCGATGCAGGTCTGGCAGGGTTTGGGAGCACTGAGTTATAACGGGTTCACGCACAAGGATTTGTCTGGTTGGATAGAGAGGCAAGCGAGGAGTAAGCATGGTATTAGGTTCATCGCACCGTTGTGGGGCGTATGGCGGTGGCTGAACAACATAATTTTTTAGGAGCGTCCCTGGACCTTGCAAATGAAGATGCGTAGAATTAATCATGATCATGAGGAGTTCGTGAATTACAGTCAAGCCGAGGCTTTGGAGGATGGCAGGGCGGTAGAGTCTGGTTGGCGTGCTTCCCCTGGCCTCATGGTGCGGTCAAGCTAAACACAAACAGAAGCTAGCTAGAGGATGCGAACAACATGAGGGGTGGCGGCCTTCTTCGAGGCCATTGTGGCCACTGGATTGTGGGCTTTAGTAGTTATGCGGCAGGGGGGTGGGGGGTCTTCCTTCTTGGCGGAAGCGACAACATTAAGAGACGGGTTGGACTTGACCTGGAATTGAGGTTACCGTAATGTGTTATGTGATTGTGATTGCAAGAATCTCATCATAATTCTTGAGGATGAGGAGGGGATTGATATGCACGTTGAAGCCTAAATCTTGAGGCAAATTCGTGAGTTGCTCTCGCGCTGCTGGAAATGAGTGTGTGTTGGATCTCACAGGATGGGAAGGGTGTAGCTGATTGGCTTGCAAGGAAAGAGGCTTCATAGTTGCCTCCCAGACATCTGTGTTGAGAATAGGCTCAACAGGGAGCTAGGAACGTTGTTTTTCAAGTCCTCCTTGTCTGTGACCTAGTTTTTCGTTGGAGAAAAAAAAAGTAATCTAACAGAGATAAAATGTTATTCAAATAGGAGATAAAATTTCAAAGGATAAAAAATTGTCTTAACGTGAAATTCTATATTTTATAAATTTCATTTTATATTAAACTTTCTTCAAAAATAGAATTTTACGTACATCAAATATTCAAAATTTCTGTTACAAATTTATAACTGAAATTCGCTAAAAAGTTGATTTGATAACATTTTTTTGAAAGTGTTGATTTGATAACATAGAACTTTTAATATTATAAAAAAATAAATAATTATATTTTTTATTTTAACCATACTACTCAGTTGATTACAAATCTTTAAATGCTTTGTTTACACTGAGCACACAACGACATAACGAAAGAATATTCTTTCCCAGTTCAAGTGATTCTTCATCTCCTAAGCATTAAATACAAACATTGAGCAGAGAAAAACTGGTAGTGGTAGGTTGAAACTATATAGTTAACGAAGCTTGGATTATTGTGCTTGTGAATTGTGGCACCACTCTTAGTTTTTATCGAACTATATAAACTGTCATAAGCTGTTTAAAACGTGACTTTTGGGGCCACAAACCACATCAAACACCTACTTCTTCTGTGCCATTACATATTTACATTCATACTTCTGCTATTCCAGTTTCTGTTCCTTTTCCCTCTCAATAATTGACATCATATCACGTAGCTTCTGTATCACCTTCATCTTCTTCCACCAACATTGTTTTCATTGTCATCCTTACACAAAGCAGGTAAGAAGTTATCTGTGCCTTTTATCAACTCTCAAACTAGATATACTAGTTTGCTCTTTCCACTTTCAGTTTCGCATGTTTTTATTTGTTTTGCTGTTTTCCTCTGTTAATTGCTGCAGGGTACTCTGAATCAATTTTCTCTGTATTCTTCATTATATATGTCTTATTTGGTTATCTTCTGTTTTGCAATTATACACATAGATCTGCATCTTTATAGAAAAAGTATGTTTTTAGGAATAGTAACTTTTCAGTATTTACCAATGGTGGTTGGTTCATGTGGTACATCTCCTTAAGTAAGGGTTTGAGTCTTGTGAACCGGGGGGAAAAATAACCGCTCAAGAGCTAGTCTCACTGTGACGTGAATGTTTTTTGCTAGCCTCTTGTAGAGGAAACTTGTGCTAAGGCCAAAAAAGTAAATATAAAAAACTTGTCAGTATTTGGCTTTAGTTCCTGATTTTTAAAGTATCTCATTTTGGTCTTTTTATTTTTAAAATAATCTCATTTAGTTTTTGAAATGTGTTTCTGTTCCTTATGTTGGATAAATGTAATGAATGAACAATTCCTTGTTTTTTTTTCAATCTTCAGAGAATGGCTACTGAAGTATATCACCACGCTATTGGAACCTTCCAATCCCATTCCTGCTTCAACAATATTAGCCATCACCAAAAGCTTAGGAACAATGTATTAAAGCTGGAGGCAAAGGATTTTTTCAGCAGTAAATGCCTGTTAAGGACAGGAACTAAAATTAATAGCTCTAGGCAGAGGAATTGCAGTGCAATTCGATCTTCAACTTCTCAAACATCAATGGTTGATACAGTGTCATCATCCCCTTCAAGAAGAAATACAAGTGACACTCCCAAGAAATCAAGTAAGAAACTATATGCTGTCAATTAACACTCATTGCTGGACATTTCATCCTTCATGTTCATTAATAGAGTAGCATTCCAATGTTGTATTTCTTTTCTAAGAAAACTTGTATTGTGTCCTTTAGTTAGTCATCGTTGATTTTGCTTAATGTGTTGAATTTTCGCCCCTTACTTAGGTGAAGCTGCGCTGATCCTTATTAGACATGGCGAGTCCTTGTGGAACGAAAAAAACTTATTCACAGGTTGTGTTGATGTTCCACTAACCGAGAAGGGCATAGATGAGGCAATTGAAGCTGGCAAAAGAATTAGCAACATTCCAGTTGATGTCATATTCACATCTGCTTTAATTCGTGCACAAATGACAGCCATGCTTGCCATGACACAGCACCGTCGTCGGAAGGTAACTACCTAAAAGTGATTCTGGGACTAGAATCAATTCTCTAAGTTGATTGCTAAACATCTACAATAATAAATAATCACCTAAAAATGATTCTGTTAAATGAGAATTGATTATAAGACTCTCAAACATCTATTCAACTTTCCTGGATGTAGGTGCCTATTATAATGCACAATGAGAGTGAACAAGCAAGGGAATGGAGTCAAGTTTTTAGTGAAGATACAAAAAAGCAATCCATTCCAGTCATAACAGCTTGGCAACTAAATGAAAGAATGTAATAGACATTTTCCCTATTTTTTGTTTGGGATTCCTGCTTTTCAACCTTGTATGTTACAAATGACTCGTATGCTTTAATTGTCATAATTTTAGGTATGGGGAGCTACAGGGTCTCAATAAGCAAGAAACAGCAGACAAATATGGAACGGAACAAGTCCATGAATGGCGCCGAAGTTATGACATACCTCCACCAAATGGCGAAAGTTTGGAAATGTGTGCTCAAAGAGCAGTTGCCTATTTTAGAGACCAAGTACGTGACAAAATCTTGCTTCTTTGTTTGTGCTTCGGGATCTGTATTTCCCGTTTGTGCTGAGGCAAACGGGAAATCAAACACGCACTAGCAAATCAGTGTTATGTGTTATAATACTGATTCAAGTGACATCATGGTGCAGATTGAACCACAGCTTTTATCTGGAAAGAATGTTATGATTGCAGCCCATGGAAATTCACTGAGATCCATTATCATGTATCTTGACAAACTTACTTCCCAAGAGGTTACTGGAGAATTCTGAATCATCATGAATCTTATGCTTATGAGCCATGACAGATACACTAGTAATCATTCTTTCATCCTTTCATGTTTTGACAGGTTATTAGTTTAGAACTATCAACTGGAATTCCAATGCTATATATTTTCAAAGAAGGAAGATTCATAAGGAGGGGTAGTCCCATAGCCCCAACCGAAGCTGGTGTTTATGCCTATACTAGGGTATGCACCTATATTATATATTCCTTCTAAATTTCATCCCATTTTGCTGAGATGATATGCTTCTTTTGGTATCTGTTACTAGCTTGGTATTCAAATAAAGTTCCATTCTTCAAATCTTCCTTTTAAAAGTCTGCTAGGCACTGACGACGTTATTATTCGGTTCAATCATCACAGGGTTTGGCTCTTTACAGACAGAGGTTGGATGACATGTTTCAATGATATTTTTAAGGTTGGGTTTACATCAATTACTGAACTACTTCTGTTTATGCTTCTGTTCTGTGTCACCTATTTTTTCTTCTTTTCTTATCTTTTTTCCCATTTTGTTATCTTTGTTTCAGGGAACATATCAGTTATCAAGCATCAGCAACATTGAAGGAGAGTCACATAAGGGAGAAACCAGATTTATCAGTATTGAGTTAGATACAATGAAAGTTTGGGCTTCTCTTTGGGATGTCTAGCTTCACTCCAGTGTCCTAGACTGCTAGTTAAACCTTCCATGAGTCAATTCTTATATAAATGATTTCACGTCCATTATGTATATGAGTTCATTGAGTTGTAATATCAATTTTACTGGATACCCTTAATTCTTACAATAAAACTTGTTATCCCAGAATACTGCTTTTCATTAGCTCCTCCTTCCACTTGCAGTGGGAGTTTACATGAATGTCTTTCTTACAGTTTTCAATTCAAAATAGCCTGCACTGCAGTATTTTAATCTGTTCAAATTAAAAACAAATGTTTGAATTTTTATTTTTTAAGTATAAAAAAACCAGTGATGGTGTTTATCCATTCTTATATACTATTAAATTTGTGTTCTGTTACAAAATTTGACAAAATTATATCTTCTTTTTTATAAGCAAAATTATATCTTTGTATATTAAATCAAACTCTAATGAATATTAATTTAAAATATAAGTATTCAAAATCAAATAATTTCCTTCATCAAACATCACAAATAATGAGATAATTACAAACTAAAATTAAATTAATTTTTTAACAATTAAAATTATTTTAAAATTTAAAATTAAAGTTTTACTTTTTGTATTTTCACATTTAAATTTATTTTCTATTTCCCCAAAATATCTGTTCAGTGCATGGAATTATAAATACTTTGTAGTACATAAATTAAATTGAAAGAAAACGTATGAGAAGATAGGCGATTTAGAAAATCAAACACCATAAAACGTTAGGTTAGGTTAGAATAGGATAAATTTTCCATGAGACTCTCACCTTAGAGGAACCAGATCCAAGCCTAGATAACACATGAATTCCTAGACATGATGCAGTTGGGTGAAGGAGAAATAGACCTGCTTGCTATAATAATCAATCATCTGTCAATAAGAGTCTAAGAGAAGCCAATTATTGTTGGATGAGCAAGTAAGAATCCATACCAACTTTAAAGGTGAGAAGGTCCAATATATTACAAGTGTGTTTGGTTTAGCTGTTGCAAACCAATTTAGGTTCCAAAATCAACTCAAGCAAGTAGCCACAAAGTGTAGCTTTTGAAAAAAGTGCATTAACTTATGCGTCCACTACTCAAACCAACATGCGCATGGTAAAATCATAACATAGTAAAATCATCTGTCATCTTAAATACAACATCAAGTTAACAAAAAGTCTCTTGATACTAAATTTCAAACAAGAATGTCACAGCACCTTGCTACCTCACTGCCTCTATGTAAACTCAGAGGCTCTAAGGGATGTAGTTTCTCGTTCTAAATTTCAAACAAGAAAGTCATAGCACCTTGCTATCTTCATTTGCATTTCTTTTCCCTTGATTATTCTCATCATGGTCAATGATGTCATTTCTTTTCCCTAGATTATTCTCATCATGGTCAATGATGTCAGTTTCCGAATCGGGGTTAGGGGAACAATCAATTTTCTCACTGTCAGATGCACATACTTTTTTCTCATTATCTGAAGCATCAGAATCTGTGTCTAACTTAATTGAATCTAAAGAAGGAGCAATGTTTTGGACTGAGGATGTAGAGTTTTCACTTGCCCAAAAAGAGGGAATCTTCTTGTCATCCTCTTTCATTCGCTCAGCATATTTGTTTATCTCAAACTCTGCAGTATCTTTCCCACCAAATGCAGATTCAAGATGGTCAAAATCAAACAAATCCTCCATTAGCTTCTTGGTGTTCTGATCATCAGAGTAACCGAACTTGACTTTATTATAAGTCTTGGTCTCTAATAGGGGCTTTACCATCTGCAGCAGAATATATTTTGTCATCACAAAACGGAACAAGATTAATCAGAGTAATTATTAGCAGTTAAAACAAATGCACTTGTTTGGATAAGTAAACTACAAAATTTCCTACATAGCTTTGCAATTCTAGAAACCAGTGAATAGATTCCTATGCCAGAAGCAAAGTAATAGAAGTAAATGAGTTGGATACTTTTGACTTTTAGAGTCCTTAAGCCTCATTATTATAAAGAATGACAGGTTTGGAAAATTAAAAAAATGAAATCAAATGAAAGATGAAAAACTTGGATCTAGTTCATCACACAAATAATGAATGGAAGAAAAAGAAAGGAGCTTGCATCCAGTGCTTCAATTCTGAACCAAGTGCACTTCGATTTCAATCACAACCTCACCTCAAGTGCCTCGAATATCCATAGAGCATAAAAAGATCCTTAAGAACGAAATTCATTTTTGGACTCATATTTTGGCATAAGTCTAAAATATTCAGCATTAAAACATCAACTCGTGCTTCATTAAACATTTCATAGGCCATTACATTACAAGTTAAATTATATATGGCTTAACCAAAAGCAACATGTTTGCATAAACAATACCAAGAAGATTGAAGCATGAAGTGCGAGAATGAAAAGGCTTTACCGTGAAGAATGGTTCGAAGAATTTAGGCGCATTGTACAGTATTGCAAGACCAAGCCGTTCGGGATAATGTTCTTGTAATACATGGGCAGTTTCACGTGTCACTTTGATTGATATATGTGACATATTGAAACCCTGGAAGTCAATCAGCCAGACCATCTGTTCCTGTTCTTGTGAAAGATTTAAAATAGCATTCTCCATGCAGTATACCAAATACTTAATTTGTCCTTTTGTTGACTTTGAGTTCTGCACTCCAAATAAAGAAGAAAATTAGAAAAATAGATAACATCCACTACAAGATCAATTATGCATAAGATTTTATCAGTTATGCAGGTATCATCGATCGGTACTCATAGATAGTTAGCTGAGAAGTAGTTTTAGCTAATTTGAGAGAGTTAGTTCGAGTGAGAGAGAAGGTTATAAATAAGAGACTTAGAGAGAAACAGCATCTTTTGGGGACCATTTTGTAATTGGGAATAGGAGAGTCTAGGATCTCTCAAATAACCTGGGGTTACTTGAATAATACCGATGTTTTATTTCTTCTTCTTTGGCTGGTTCCTATCAATCATCTATTTGATCTATCATCAATGTCAAAGCACTGAGTAAAAGAGTGCTTTCTAGGAGTTAAAATGGTAGAACTGAAACCCGATAAGGCGATAAGGTAGTTTGAAAAAAATATGTTTAAACAATTCCTGCATTCTCATTCTTATATTTTCACTAAATCCAAGCCCACTCTAAACATCTGACTTAGAAATGCTCCAACGTAAGAATGATTTTCAGAAGATACCTGGCGGCCAGGTCTCATTACAAGGACTGTTCTCCCAAGCTTGTCAATATAATTTGCCCTATAGATCTTTCCTGTCTCTGCTTCATGAGCAATATCTTCCTGCATCGGCAGAAAATACACATCAGACAACTTTCACCAGAAGATAATTTCGGAAAGTTTATAGTTTGACCTAACTTAACCAGATTACACACAATTCATGAGTCAATAATTGACTAGGTCAACTGAATTTTTTTAATGAGTCTTCAGATTAATATGACATTCAGTTGCTGGTTGTGCCATATTGATCAGATATGGCAACAAGACCAGTGGCTCTGCTTGAGAACATTAAATATTTACTCAGGACTCAGGCTATCCTCAACTCCACTTTAAGAAAGGGTGAAAACATACAGAACAAATACTTGGCTTCACCATACTAAACTAGTTATATAGAAAAATCTTGACATAGACATAATAAAACAAGGCTCATCCCAGCTATGCATTATGACTCAAAAGTTAGTTTGAAATAAAAAAACATAAAAGTCGCTACCCACCCAGCGGATCTCTTCCGGTTTGTACTCTGCTCTCCATTTTAAGGTTTGCTTCAACATTTTAGCTGCCTTCTTGACATTCCAATTCCGTGCCCTCAAATACCTTGAGATGGATGCATCAGAACAATAGATGGATGCCTTACCGGACAGCGGCCCAATTAACCTTCTCAACTCATTGATCTAGAAGGAAGAACATCATAATCCGTCACAGTGCTCCTTTGCTCAAAACATTGCAGTTTAATAGTTTCCAAAAAACTGTGTCAAAACATACCTTTGCCTGCTGTTCTTGCGGTATTAACGTTTTCTCATGACCATTAGAGGCGGATTTCTTTGAATCCATGCTCATGTTGGTCAGTGTAGAGACTCTCTAAAAGTCCAAATTAAATGCTGCAGTAGTCAATACCAAGTTATGTAAGTAACCACTAATCTTCTAAATATTTTAAGAAACAGAGAGCTAGACATAGGTATCTTTTTATCCAATAGCCGATTAAGCAGTCAGGCTGTAATTTTAAAAATGAATAAAAGCTGTAAATATAACAACTCTAACATCAACAATAAATTAAAGACCACATTCAGTGAAATTATGCCAGCTAAACTTTGAAGGGGTCAATCTGAATTCCTGAGATAACCTTAAATATCAGTATTCATTTATAGTCACTTAGGATAGTCGGTGTATTTATTAAGAAATAGATTACATGTTGATTGAAAATTTTTAATTCATATAAAACTGAGGGATCAAAACAAAGTTTTAAACCCAGAAGCAGGGATAGGACAGCATTGAAGTTTCTCTATTGGTGGTGGGAGGGATACCACAGCCCCCCAACCAAAAAAAAAGTGCATATTGCAGGTATATATTCAGCGAAAGATGTGTGGATGATGAATGCACCCCGGAACTAACTTTCTAGTTCCACAAGTGGCAGAAAGCAATGCACCACAAACCATAATAAAGACAAAGTTTCATTGTATATTTTGACATCACACTGGACAAGCATTACCAATTAATGAAAAAATCAAAGTATATGAAGTTGAAAGATAATAGAATTCATTAACACTGATGGATGAAAATAGATAACAGATACCAATGGTTCATGTAGGTTTATACCTTACATTCAATTCAACGTGGTTTGGAATGGAATCAATCTTTCAAGATTATTTTTGAAATTTAAATATTCCACTAGATTCTGACATTTGTTTTATTTCCACAAGGCATATCCTATTCCTATGCAACATGAGGCAAATGGAATCATAGGAATAGCTCAGAACACCCCGGGGGGGTGGGGTAATAACTTTACCATTGAAAAACTCAATTACTCGTGGAACTATTGGCACTCTAATTATGTAATCATAACCCCTACTAGTTAAAACATTTTTGCAAATTCCCCTGATTTACTTTCATAATCAAGTCAAATCATAACTGATCAAATGCCTATTTGTTTATTCATATTGAACTGAGGAGAATATAGGAACTTGCAACTAAAAGTAGCTAGCGAGGATTTCAAATATTGGACAATATAGCATGCTATTAGGCCCATCCATCTGTTAAACCTAAATGACTTGCCCTTACATTCCCTTGGTACTTTTTCATTTTAAAACCTTTACACAAACCAATATTTTAATTCATATTTCATCATAAACCAGTGGCTATTAAAGGCAACCAAATCATCCACTGCAGGCTCAAGAAAGGCCTTGATAGATGAGGCCTGGCAGTCACTGAGTAATACCACACTTCAGGAACAACAAACCAACAAGTTAATCCTATTATTGAAACCCTTCAAAAAAATTAATACTTTGATGTATGGATACAGGTACGATAATCAGATATGACAAAAGGATGACATGAGAATATGGAATTTCTTAAAATTTTAGGATATGGGTACAGCAAGATAGTCATAAAATAAATGAGACATGATTAATTGACACTACATGTCAAAATTCGACAATTACACTACTATATAACTCTTTGTAGAATGTGAAATTTATCAATCAAACCGTTGAATCATGGTATATTACTTTGATGATCATATTCACCGAATTTCATATATTTTGGACATTTGTAGGCATGTAATGTTCTCTCTTTTTTTGGTTAAACAAATGGTAGAACGAAGAGCACCTCCAAAATACCAGGCAGAGGCCAGTGGCATGCTGGGGAAACCAGCCCCACTCCTAGGTAGGAGCGCCATGGGATCTCCCTAGGGAGGGCTGCCCACCAACTCAGATTTTACTAGACGCGCGGGGGACTCATAGGCTTCCAATCTAACTGTATTAGACCTTCCTACTCCAACACACACATATAACACCCTAAATAAAATGAAAATGACAAAACAAGTAGTGCGACTCCACGATTAAGGGATAAAGTGCAGAAAATAATTTTTTTTATTTTCACCATTACTCATTTTAGAGGCTACAGACTCATACTTAAATCTATCCATTTCTCATGATATAAAACCCATGTAGGCCAGTGTAATCAAATAGCGGCCGCTATAGCGTAGCGGATTTTTGGCTAATCGCAACGCCGCTATTCACCGCTAAATAGTGGCCGAAATAGGTGATTTTTGGCTCACCGCGATGGTCCGCGATCGCGATTTGACAACACTGATGTAGGCACATTTGAAAACGGAAAAATTATACATATCCAAGGACTACTACTTACTTTTCAAATTTTCAAAAATATGTAGAGTAAACTTCCCAGATCTATTACCACAAGCGGTTATAGCTCTTCTTACAGTCTAGAAATTTTCTGAAACGGTGAAATTTACCCAAATTCAATTATGTTTCCAGATTCCCATTAAAACATTATCAGATCAGCAAATCGAAACAGCTGAATCAACAAAACAGTTTAAGACAGTACTGACCTGAGAGTCGAGTTGGGATCGATACGGCGGCGCGTGATTGAGAGGGTTACGATTCTGAGGGAGATTTGAAAGGTCAACTCCGTTGTTTTTGTTTTGGCTATATACGCTCGGTGAGTGTAATAATGAGGATAAATGGATTTGGAGATTGCGAAGCCGATGGATGCTGATGCTGATGCTGATGCTGATTCGGATACCCTTTATTTCTTGCAATCACACATGTGACAATCAGCTGAATCCATGTGGAATCTTAAGTTCCGCACATCCGACACATAACTGATAACTCATTTTTTTATTTTTTTATTTCAAAAATCATTTTGAGGGTAGGATTTCACGTCATAAATAATTATTTGTCTCCGTAGAATAGCTTAAGTGGTAGGAGCTGGGGAACATATGGCTTGGGTGGGGTATAGAGATCGATTTTTTGCAGGTACGATTTATCTTTCCAATGTAACAAAAGAAAATTATTAATTTACCTCACAAAATAATTTTTAATACAATTTTATTTTTTTGATACATCCAAAGCAATACAATTTTATTTTGTTTAAATAGGAAAAATAAACTACAATTGTCCAAGGTTTTTTTTATAGTACAATTGTCCAAGGTTGATCTCTGAACATCTATTTCTTTAACTTATATGTTAATTAGCTCTTACCACTTAAACTATATTTTAGAACAAATACAATTTTATTACGTTAAATTTAATTTTATTAAAATTTAAAATAAGTTGACCTAAACATATGGAGAGTTGTACCAAAATAAATATGTTTTAAGATTAAAACATATTTTAAATTAAATTAGTGAGAATAATATATATTGACTTTAAATAATATTTTTATCTCACATGGAACACATTTTTTTTATGTTTTTTTTTCTTCCTTATGTGCTGGAGAAATCAAACTTGGCTCCTGGTCTAATTCTAAATGCAGTCACAAGTCAGAGTGGGTGAGCGGCAATGTCGCTGCTTGAAATTTCCATCTTCTAGACGTTTAATTAAATAAAATAATTATAAAAGAATGTCCAATGATTTAAAAATGTTATTTGCAATTTTTACATGTAGGTTGGGCTGGTTTTTTATCTCAGAACCGGTTGGTTCTTATCTTCTCATGTACCAAAAAAGAATCAGTTGGTGTTGAAAGTTTAAACATTTTCCAAACCAACCAACCACGAGCATATATGAATATTTGGTTCAAATGGAATTTACACTTTTTCTTTTTATAATTTTACTCTTATTCTATTTTCCCCATTCAATCACTCACGCAATTCACTTAATTATTACTATGTACAAGTTTATAATTAGTTTCAAAAATAAAAGTTTATAATTAAAAGGCGGGGTTGGGACATCATAAGAAGAAATAGGACATCTAGTTAAGTTTTAGATTGTAAGACAGTTTTAAACAATTTTAGACTGAAACTCAATTAAATTATGTCATATAAAATTAAATTGTTACATTTATTTTTAATTTTAATTAAAATAAGATTTTTTGTTTTGACGGGTAAAATAAGATTAAACTTATGATGTGATGAAAATCAGGTGTATACGTGAGTGAAAAAAAGAGTTTTATTAATTCATAAATAGATCGGAAGATTATTGTGAGTTTGTGTATGCTTAGTTCAATGAAAGTAGACACTTATGTCTTAGGTTACAACACCGTTGTTAAAGTTATGTTTTCTGTGCTTCAAGTATCTATTGATCCATGTTAGATTTCAGGGGACTAGCATTAGATCGAGAGATTGGTGTGGGTCTGGTCCAAGAGAGAAACTTTTTACTGTATCAATTGTCTTAGGGTGAGAATATCTTGGGTAGGAATGAATTTCTACGTGACAGGTGGAGTTATGAGTTCTAACAGGAGTTTCCGGGTGAGAACGGAGATTCGCAAGCCTAGGATTCCTTGTCTTAGGATGGATTTGTCATTGGGAATGTCTTTGAGAGAGAACTTGAGCTATATTATTCCTTTTGAGTTTTCTAGATGGTAAGGGATTACGTCTAGGAATTCTAATTGATAGATTCACCTAGGCTAGGGATAGTTAGGTGGATAGCTCTCGGCATCATAAGTGAAATGAACCATTACATAAGTGTTTGAGTTGAAAACAATCAAAGGACTAGGTGACGACATTTCTAAATACGTTTTCTTCTGTGTTACCTCAGTAAACCTTCTTTTGTTGTTTTCTTTTATATTCAAAAACTACAAAAATAATTTATCAAACATCTTTTTATCCGCTCAAATCAATGTTTAACGGGTGGAACTAATATTCACACAATCCCTGAGGACGATAAACTCGTATCTACTTTACTACGATTGAATCATAAGGGTTTAGTTCCAAAGCAGTACAAATAACAAGGAAAAAACCTTTATCACTTATCACGTGGATTGTTGTTAACTTCATTTCAATATATCTTTACGGCTTATAAAAAAAGTGGATTGTTGACAAGTCAAAATTAATGACACATCATCAACTAGCATCGACTTAACTTTATTTATCTATATAAGAAGTTTTGTTCACTCAAATTCTTATATAATTTCACTTATAAGATTTTTTTTTCCATTGTAGTTTTGCAATATGATATATCAATATTTCTATTTTAAGAATTCTTAAGTATTTATCGTATTTTAGATTTTTTTTTATTTCTTTATTGTAGAATGTCAAATCTAGCAAAGCTTGAATTCCTTCGTCTTGATGATTTTATAAGAAAGTATTTGACATGTGTACATGGTCTTGAAATTCATCATCATGTTATGAATCACGTTGAAAAATGGTTTTCATTCAACATCATTAACATGAAGAACTAAAAGCTAGGGATCATACTGTTAAAGATCCATTAGTTTTTCTTTTTAATGAATAAGAGATATGACCATCTTTTATCCTTCCAAAAGTTACTTGTAATGGGAGAACTTACAAGTAAGGTTTTGACTTGTCAACAATCCACTAGGTTTTTTTTATCCTAATGGTTTTTCCTAGTAAGGTTTTGATGATGTTCTTTCTCTAAAATTGGGGTTTTAGGGGGTTTTGTTTTGGTTGTTCTTTTTTTATGTTCCCTTCTTTCATGAGAAGGATGTTCTCATGTATTTTCTCTTCAATAATATGATTTTTTTGCTGTCAAAAAAAAATTGGAGAACTTACACGCACAAGATTTTAGAGATGTAAGTGAATATAATTCAGCATTTTTCAACATTAGCTAGCTCTCAGTTGAAATTGGGTGGTGAGGAAGTGAATTACGAGATGTTAAGCAAATAGTATTTTCATATTTTCTTGCTTATTGTCTAATTTTATAAAATACTATTATTGGTGTGTTAAAAAACCATAAAATTCGTAGATTAACTGATACGGAATTGTTCTAACTTAAACCGAAGTCTTGGATTTGAGTCATATGAATGTTGTTGCGTTAATTGGTCACCAATGATGCTTCTCTCAATTGATTGAAACACATAATTCTTTGCCCTGGGATCCTTCAATTTGCACTCTTCATTCGCTATGTTTTGTCCTGGGGTTGCATCTTGTGGGAGAGGTGGATTTTCTCCTTCCGGCTGATTCCCAATACTTCTTTGATCACAACAAATTCTCCATGAGCATGGCCCAAAGGTCATAGTAACCATCAAATCTTAGTACTGAAGGTTGAAGGAAACTCCTATCCTATTCTCTGCCATGAGATTTACTTCAACTGTATCCTCACACGAACAATTTCTCTCGTGATTTGATTTCACTCTTTTACGAGTACCAAATGTAAAAGCTAGTTAGACACAATTGTTCTAAGATAAAAGAACTTCACACATTGCATTGATTTCTACCTATGATGCACGGGTACTCCAGTTTGACCAACATACTCGTACCCGGTACGTACCCGGTACTTGTACTCTTGGGTACTTCATGGATACTTAAAAATGCATACACAATCTATACCGAAATTTGATTGTGTAGTTTTTTGGTATCATTTGGATACTTTTTTGTATCTCTACTTCTATTACACATAAAAGCCTATATACTCTACTAATATCTTCAATTTGCATCAATCTATTAGTCAATTAAGTTACTCAATTTTGAGTTTTCTTTCTTGCATCATGGAAAAATCTCAATTTCTTCCATTTGCTTTGTTATTTTTTAGAACAATGTGAATTTTAAGATTTTATTGTACAGATTTTCTCTTAATATGTTGAAAATATAATCATTAAATATATATATATATGAATATATATACTAACGTACCCGTACCCATGATTTTTTGAAAAATGTCGCACCAGTACCCGGTACCGTACCCATACTCGTGCATCCTAGATTTCTTTTACTGTATTTTTGCAACAACTCATTCAATTGTTGATCACCACGTGTAAAAGTTTTGTGAACTGATATGTTTCAAATAGGAAATAATAGCATAACTCTTTTTTTCTTTTCTGCATCGGAAAATATAATAGCATAATTCTACTCTGGTGAAGAACACTGGAAATAATGATAAATTGATAATGATTCCTTCACTAGAGCCAATCGAAATTTCAATTTCATAGACTAGCTGCAAATAAATTTGCTTTACCCCTTTACCTTATTGAAGACTCAATCCATTGCAGCATCATCATCAAACAGAGATATTCATAGGGTACTCTTTGTCCCCAACATGTAATAAATAAGACCCCTCTTGTATCACCTTTACACCTCCCTCATTTGCAATGCTAAGATGCTCACAGGGGCTAAGTTCAAACCCAACTTCACCCCTTTCCCCTGCATCTAGCTTCACACTTTGAAAACCTACCAACTGTTTTAAAGGGTTTCCATTTCTCTGTTTCCCCTGCCTCATAAACAGCAACACTGGATGCTTCCCCGCCATGCTTCCATCATTTTTAACTCCCAAAGTCACCGAGACAGACATGCTTTGACAAGTCTCTTCACCGAGCTCCGAAACCAGCTTGTAACGGATGGTTTCGGAGTTTTCATCAACCGTTAAATGAGTGGATGACTGGTTGATGTGAAGGTTGTTTTGTGTGACGGATACGAACTCGTAGGAGTATTTTGAGTAACTTAGACCATAGCCAAATTCATAGACCTTTGGACCTGTGTAAAATCGGTAGGTTCTTCCGGGGTAGCCTGATGCTGGATCAGCTCTCATCCTCATGTCTGTCATTGGTACTCTGATGAAGTCTTTTGGGTACCAAGTAATTGGTAGTCTTCCTCCTGCATTGTAGTGATCATAGAAAGCACCCCATTTGATTAAAAATAGCTTTAGGAAAAGATGCTTTCGTAAAAATTATTTAAGGCATGTACCCTATTCCAATTTGGGTATCAAGAAAAATGTTATGCTAAAATTATAATGTGACTTGCATGGAGAAACCTGAAGACTAATGTGTAAATTTTAGTTTGTCCATTTTAGAATTCGGTTTAAGTAATTCTCACCCAAATGGTAGCTTAAAATCAAAGATTGTTTTACTCTTGATAATGACTTAGTTAGCTATATCTAGTCAATGTGGAACCTTAACACCCCTCATGCCCATGCCCAAAGATGGACATCTGAGTGTGAAGTTTACTGAACATTTGCGAGTGAATCATTTATAAATTGCCTAATCAATGGATCGATGATAGGTTTTGATTCCATCTAAAATTTCAGTTTGTGCCTAATTCTAACGTGAAAAGTTTCGCCCCAATTCTGAAATCCAAGAATGATACTTCTAAAAGAAGTGCTAAGCTTTTATTTCATATTCTGGGTTGTCAAACTAATCACAAGAAGTTTAATAGTCTCCTCCGAGATGGTTCTGTAATTTTGTTTATGAAAATTCAAGCAAAGAAAATAGTGTAATTCTCAACAAACCTATCTCTTGACCACATTATCCAATACCTAGTGTAAGTTAAACAACTCTATAAATGTGTTTATTTGTTCGTGGGTATAGTAGAAAATTCACCTGGGTTATGGTCTCCAAAGATAACCTGGGCCAGTGCCACTCCTCCAAGTTCACCAGGATAACCAGCCCACAATATGCCTCCAACATTTTTGTTAAACTTAGCTGCAGTGATATCCACAGGACCTCCACACAAGAGGACCAAAATAACAGGTTTCTTAGAAGCACTGGCAACACTATTAATCAGTTCCTGTTGCTTCCCTGGTAACTCTAAGAAATCACGATCATGTGATTCCCTCTCTTGACTTTGATCCAACCCCATAACCAGCACCACATAATCCACTTTTTTCGCAACTTCCACCGCCTCGTTTATTTCAGCAGAAGCACACTGTGTTCCATCACTACAACCAGGGTGATAAATGGTATCCTTAGCATAGTGCTGGAAGCCTTGCAACAGAGTGACCAGTTTACAAGGACGGCCATAGTAGTTTCCTAGAACAGCTAGTGATGAAGCATTGGCATTGGGGCCTATCACTGCAATGCTTGGGTTTGTTTTTGGAAGGGGGAGAATTGATGCAGTGTTTTTTAAAAGGACAATACCGTTTCTGGCGGCTTCGAGTGCTAGTTTTAGGTTTTGTTTGGAGCAGACTTGGTTGGGACCAATTGAGCCATATGTGAGCTTGGAAGGGTTTCCATCAAATAGGCCTAGCCTAATTCTAATGGAGAAGAGATTGTGAAGGGCACGGTCAATTTGAGATATTGGTACTTTTTTCTGCAAAACTGCTGATTTACCATGCTTTGTCAAGTAATCACCACATTCCACATCCATCCCTGGAAAATTTCATAACACAATCAAGTCAATCATCACGGTCCATCAAAATTACATTAGTATTAAATCTTGAATGATCTTCAAAGACCTTTAAAGTCCCATATCCCACAAAAATGCTATATGTTACAAAGGAAAGTTGCAAGAAATGCTGATGTAATAAAATTAGCTATGTTATTTGACAGAAATCATGGGAGTAGTGAGTAACAACTATTTCTTCTTGGGTTCTGTTAGGATCACATTCAATTGGATCTACTATATATGTGTGTTTGGAAAAACTTTTGCACACACGTCAATACATGTTAATGCTTACAAAAATGATTATTGAATCCTAGAATTGTGTTGTTCAACCAAATCGTAGAGTTACAAAAAATCATTTCTGGTGGTCCGTTACCCAACATGACCACCAGAAATGTGTTTTTCCTTTTTTTAATAACTCCATAATTTATGGTAATTCAAAACTGCCACAAAATCTGGATATCGAGCAATTGTCGATCTCACCAAAGTCTAAATCGCCGAACCCTAATGCTTAAGCTAAATTGTGTGATTTTTTGCTTGATGCGGTTTCAAGGGCTTAACGTGAAATTTGAACTCCTAACTAAAACAAATCTAGGATTAACATGCTTTGAAATATGTGTCTTCTTGCATCCGAACTAAGCTAGTACATATGATTCAAGGGATCCTCCTGAAAGGTGTAGGTCCATGGGATCAATTTTTATATAGAAAAGTGGTGTGAAAGAGCATAAAATTTGGCAATGGCATGCGGCATGCGTGGGGGTGACCTTTAAAAAATGTGGACCAAAACCATATGACTTTGCTAGTAACATGGGCAAAGAAAGTAAACTGGCCTAAGACAAGTGAGAAAAGCATCTTGCATTGGGAACATTATTACATCAATAGGATTAGATAATTACCCTCTTCACATTGTGATTTCATTTACATAAAGATTTATTTATACTATATCTCTATGATCATATAAACAAAGGAAGAAAATATTAAGGATTGAAAAGAGAAGAGTGGCAAATGGCAATATACCAGCTCTAAGGACATCAGCCACAGCATCCTCTGCTGTTTTTGCATAGCCTTGCCTATCGTGTATGATCGAGACTGCTCCACAATCCGACGTAATATACCTGATATTAAGTATTAAAATCCAAAAACAAAAGCGTTCCAATTAGTGAATAAAAAGGTAATGTGTCACTCTCACATTCCAGTGATAGCTTAAAATTAAAACTTTCAAATTGGAAAAGAAGTTTCACCAAAAGGGAATAAAAGTGTCATTCTCTCTTCTCAAGTTCACTAGTGAGACCATTGCTTGAAAAGGAGAAAAGCTAGCTAATATACCCATTGAAATTCCATTGTTTTCTTGCGGTGTTGGTTAAGAGATTGAAATCTGCACAATTTGGAACCCCATTGACACGGTTGTAAGCACACATTATTCCACTTGCTCGCCCTTGTTGTATGCAGCTGTGAAATGGGGGTTGATAGGTGTCCGCCAAATCTTGCGGAGTCACCTGCATCAAAAACAATTTAAATTGAACAATTCAGAAAATACTAATGTTACTCCGACATAATTTCTAGTTACATGCAATTTACATACGATTTAGTGACGATTTTTAACCGTTTCTAATGTTTGTCGTAGCTATAAACAACTATAGCTGGAAATCATGTGCATAAATGATTACTCTTCCGAAGCAGCTAGCCCAATAATATTATTAGGTGACCCAATAATATTTAACACTGCACGTGTTATGAATTAAAATTTCCTCAGGCATACGTCAAAATATTAATATGATTTTATCCAATATTTACCATAATTTTCAATCTATCATAATTTTTCAATCACATTACATTATATATCATATGTATCGCCGCTTATTCATATTTACTTCATTTTTCACTCAAGTTATCTAACTTACCCCATGATGTTCTAACATGTTCTATATCTTAAAAACATCATTGATGAATCCCCTAAGATAGGGTTAAATGACAATATAGGGTAAATTAGACAACTCATTTGCACTCTATTATTTTATAGCATGTACATTTAAATAGGTATCCCTTAACCATTATTGTAATTGACAGCACCACTATAGCTAAAATTTGAAAGAATCCAATCTAATGAACAACTTTTACTAATAAAAAAAGAAATTTTCTTCAAACTCACAGAAAAAGACCAAATAACACGCGACTACCCGACATCATGGTCCCAAGTTCCAAACACCCATCAACGGCATAAAACAAAATAATAAAGCAATTACTTTTTCTAAATAAAAAACAAAACATACCAAGAAATAGAATAAACTAAACTAACTAATAACCAATGGATCCAGAGGATTAATATTTTATATTATTAATTAATTACTTTTAGTTATTTAGTTCTACTGTTCTATAATTACATGAGCATCGAAGTCGAAGCGATCCAAACCCTTCCAATTATCCAAATCATAAGCAGTGAAATGTTTGCAGCAAGCTGAAGCTTGAAGACGCTCCCCTAATTTCCCTCCTTCAAATGAATCCCCTTGAAGCCCTCTAACATACGCCACAGCATACTTAGCATTCACCATAGGATCTTCACCTGCAGTTTCTTGCCCTCTCCCCCATCTCGGATCCCTGAAAATGTTAATGTTTGGAGCCCAAAATGTCATCCCCTGAGCTTGCCCCGCATTGTACACCGCTCTAGCTTCTGTTCCAATCACCTTCAAAAAAATGTAGATTATTCACTTTATTGTTGAAAAATAACTTGGGGAAAATGAGTTGCGGATTAAATGGTAGATGCAAAAACACAAAAGCAGTTGGTGTGCAAAACTCGGTACGTACCTTACTAATTTGGTACCAGAGATTGGCGTCGAATGAAGCCGCGGTGAGAATGACTTGGGGGAAACTAGTTGCTGATTTTATAGTGCCATTGAATCTAATGCCCTTGCCAGCGTCTGCAACGCCGTGCAGAGCTTCACTCCACCACTGGTAGCCCGGGATCCCGAGGCGGGGGATCGGTGGCGCTGAGTTGACGAGCTGGGAGAGCTTCTCGTCAAGGGTGAGTCGTGACACGAGGTCCTTGGCTCTTTGAGTGATGGGGAGCTTGGAGTTGCAGAAGGTGTAGGAGTTGGAGTGAGCGCCGCAGGAGTAAGGTGGCTGAGTTGGTGACTGGGCGTGGGCGAGTTGGTGGTGAGTTAGGTAAAGGAAGGAGATGATGAAGAAGGTGATGGCATGGGATAAGAGAGCCATGCTGTGAATGTGATGCAGTGGTGAGTGCAGGTTGCAGAGAACAGAGCATGTTATAAAGACCAGTGTCACGGGAACATGTCCAACAACACATTTTCAGTTTACTTTATTTTGAGTTTTAACTTATTATTGTATATTGTGATAACGTGCTTGGCCTCATCCCAAACAAGACATCTCTTTGAAGGATTTTAGACACAACACAATACCCTTGTCTTAACTTGTACATTTATAACTTTTTCATCCCATGTTCAATTCAATTTCATGTTTTCTTCTAGGACCCTTTTACGATTTACATCTACTGTGGGTCAGTTAAAAACTAAACCACGAACCGTTAGATATATATTTAAATTTTTAAGGATCCGGATTCATTCAAAAATATAATTAGGATGACTAAAATATTCTTTCCTACATTCCACCACCAAAACTCTCTCTCCACCTCCACCTCCACCGGCTAGTGCCATCGCTGCTGCCTCCACCCGCTCGTGTTGTCTTGGCCACCACCTTTTACGGAGAAGCCACCTCCACCGGCCAATACCACCATTGTTGCCTCCAATGACGGATGCAGGTTAAGGACCATGAGGGCAAGTGTCCTCACTTGGTTTTTTAAAAAATCATTAAAAAAAATTGAGTAGTAAAAGTATGTGATTTTTAATGGTTTCTTTGGTAAAAAATGTCCTCACTTGTGTTTCAATTTCCTAAATGTCCTCATTTGAGTAATTTAAGTATGTGGTTTTTTATGGTTCATTTGGTAAAAAAATGCTCTCACTTGTGTCTCTTTTGGTAAAAAAATGCATTTACTTCTAATAGTACATATTATTTTCTTTTACGTATGTATACATTGCCCTCACAACCTTAAATTTCTGGATCTGTCACTGGCTGCCTCCACCTACTAATGTCGTCTCGACCACCACCTTTATCGGAGCAGTCACCCCCTCCTGAACCCCAACGTAACACCCTTCCTTCCTCATTGTCAACAAATCAACCCAATTTCTCAACAAATCAACATGGCATGGGCGCATGGCATTAATTGTTCAATGGCAATTCAAACCTACAAACACAAATTAATCCAGCATCACTGATTCCTTAGAGTAGAGGAATTGAGAAAGAATTGGTCATTACTATTCAAAAAGAAACGCGCAGACCATGCAATGGCGATTAAGCGGTGGAGCTTAAAGACTTCGTGGAAGACAACCTCCAAATGAATGCCCAGAGTCTCCTTCCCCCCACCCACCCCCTTGTTTGTTCAAAACAAAGCTTCAAAAATGAAAAAGATCAAACCTTCTCCAGTGCAAGTCACCGTAGAGGGTGACAGATCCAACAACGAAGGAAGAGGTGGAGGCTCTTGGTGGTGGACGGTTCATGGGAAGGGGAAATGAAACCCTAGCCTAAGAGCATCTCCAACGCTGGTTTCTTAAACCAGCTTGAGATGCTAAGGACCGTTTCTTAATTTTTCAACCCATTGGAGCTTGCTTAGTTGGCAGTTTTGGGTTCTTAACTATAGTGCAGAGTTGCTTCTGCAAGCAACTCTGCTTTTTCGGTTTCTTAATTAAAATAAGATATTTTCTCTCACTTATTCACCAACATTCCCCAACAGCTTTCAGAGGGAAATAAACAGAAAGGATGAAATTGAACAATTCAAGTTCAACAGAGACATAATCAGAGGACGAAAATTGCAATTTTATTGAAAACATTGAAACTTTACATGAAAAAATTGAAACTTTACACACAAAAATTGAAATTTACATAAATAAATAAAAAATTCTTCAAGTCTCTGTTGAAGTTCTGGAAGCTCTGATCTGAAAGCATTAATCTTGCATGTGTGAAAAGGAAGGATTTTTGCAAGCTTCAAGGCTTTGAAGCTATGAAACAGGGGTTGTGGGGGGCGGATTGAGGCTGTATGGTGGCGGTGGTGGTTGTTTGGTGGCGGCGGTTGTTGTTTGGTGATCGCCTGGGGCTTTGGAGGCGTGGACCAGAGAGATCGAGGGAGAAGAAGTGAGGGAGAGAGGAAGGAGAAGAGGAGGCGTCGAGGGTCTGGAGCAGAGATGAGGTGATGCAGGTGAGGGAGAGAGGAAGGGGAAGAGGAGGCGTGATGCAGGTGAGGGAGAGAGCTCGAGGAAGAAGAAGGTGAGTGAGAGAGCTTGAGGAATCTAGATTGAGAAAGGGAGAAGAGAGGAAGAAGAAGAGGGTGCGGCTAGGGTTGAAGAATGGAGAGTGAGGAGGAAAAGATGAATATATAGTGGGTGACCTGCTTAGTAGGTCATCCCACCGTTATTGACCGGTTATAGCCGGTTTCTGCCCGTTTTGGCGAGATTTGACCGGTTTTACCGGTTTTCTAACATATTTCCATTAAGTAAAATTAAATTTAAATTAAATTCGTATAAATATTAATTAAATTATTTTTTAGTTGAAGTATTGATTTAGTATTAAAATTTAAATCTAAATTGGGTGAAAATAAATATTATAAATTTATCTTGTATGGTGAGACACGGGTGGGACCCTTTAAATAGTAATTTAAGAAACCATGAGTTTGAGCAAAATCTGCTTCAGTTTCTTAGGAGTTTCTTAAGTCTGATATGGCAATATGGGCCCACATGAATAGTGCAGAATAGTGCTAAATAGTGTGTTAAGAAACCAAATAAGGATTTTGGCATTGGAGTTGCTCTAAAGTTCCTCATGCCTAATTTGTGTAAGAAACAAGGAGAAAGGGAAAAGTAATAGTGCGTAGCACAGATTTGGTAAGGGAGAAAGAAACTTATGAGAGAGAAGACGAGAATCAGAGAGAGGGGCAAAATGTTTGGAGAACAGTAGCGGTAGCCGCGATCTGGACGGTGGCTGTTGAGGTGGTTCTGCAGCGATGGGCGAAGTAATATGGTTATTGGAGATTGATTGTTGTACGAAGAAAGCCAGTGACATGAGAGAGAGAGAAAGGTGGCTGTTGAAGATAATGGTGGATTGACCTCTCTCGTTCGTGGTGGGGAAGGAGCGGTTGGAGGGGCGGAAGTGGTGGGTGGTGGCTTAATACGGGGGCGGAGAGAGAAAGGAGAAAGAAGAGAATTGAAAAACAAAAATGGAAATTTTTGTAATTTACGTACGGAACAATAATTGATCCCTTGTGGTTCACAAAGTGCATGGAGTTATAATTGTGGAGGCCTGTTTAATCAATTAGCTGTTAAGTTAACAGCTAATGAGTTGTTGCATAAATACAGTAGAAATCAATGAAATGTGTGAAGTTCTTTGATCTCAGAAAAATTGTGTCTAGTAGCTTTTACATTTGGTATAAGAACTATGCAAAGGCTCTGAACCAGAAAACGACAGTTATCTTGTGAAAGAGTGAGATCTAATCGAGAGAGAAAATGCTCTTGTGAGAATACAGTTGAAGCGAATTTCATGGCCATTGGGCGATGCTCATGAAAAATTTGTTGTGATCAAAGGAGTAATGAGGACTAATTGAAGGAGGAGTTCCACCTCTCCCACAAGATGCAACCCCATAACAAGTCAAAGCGAATGAAGAGTGCAAGTTGAAGGATCTCAAGGCAAAGAATTATGTGTTTCAATCAATTGAGAGAAGCATCATGGTCATGGTGACCATATTTTGCTAAGGATTAAATGAAGTTGCAGTAGGGATGTCAATGGGTACGGGTGGGCATGGATAGTATATACCCACCACCCGCTCCACATGTAAAAATTTATACTCATACCCGCTTCATACCCACATGGATATCCATTAAGTGGGTTTTAACCGAATTTTAACATATCCGTGGATATCCATGGGCACCCGACACCCATGAACATAAATAAATTCACCTATATTTGTTCAAAATTAAATTTAAGATTGGACTTTACAACCAATCATTGTGTAAAAGAAAATATTTCTTTTCTACCCTTTTTTGAGTCTAAAGGCTTCTTTTTACCATTATCATTGTATAACTCAATCACAAATTCACTAGATACTAGACTTAATATACATCTACGCATACATATAAAATATATTTTAGTATTTTATATATTGGGTGGGTATCTATGGGTATAGATACATCAATATCCGTACCCGCTCCATTAATAAATGGATAGTAGAAATATCCATTAAATAAATCCATGGATACCCGTGGGTGCGGGTAATTTTACCCATAACGGGTTTTTATCCACGGGTGTGGGTAATTTTGACATCCCTAAGTTGCAGGCTCAACCAAGGTGAAACGAGCGGAGCTACAGACTCTCAAACGTGAATTCGTAATTCTTTGAATGAAAGAAGGTGAAACTGTCGATGATTACTTTGCAAGAACCTGAGTATTGTGCATAAAATGAGGATTCGAGGTGAACCGGTGAAGGAAATGTTGATTGTTGAAAAAAACGTGAGATCTATGACTGGAAGATTTAGTTATGTTGTTTGGTCCATTGAGAAATAAAAAAAAATGTGGGCACTCCTACAGTTGATCAACTTCAAAGTAGTTGAGCAAAAGATGTGAGGGTACAAGAAGTAGGAGCAAGCCTTGAAAGTCACAAATGCTGGAAGGATTAGGATAGGAGGAAGAGGAGGCAGAGAGTGGTTTGATAATTGTGGTCGTGGTGGAAGGAGAAACTACACCAACAAGAATCTATTGATTTTTACAAGTGCCATAAACTTGGTCACTTTCAGTATGAGTATGAGTACTTAAGTTGGGAAGAAAGTGCAAATTATGCTGAAATGAATGAAGATAATGATGAATTGTTGTTGATGGCCAAGTCAAATTTGAAGGATGATTCCTCTGATAGAAACTTATGATTGATTGATTATGGATGTAGCAATCATATGACTTTGTTATGACAAATTGTGCAATACAACCTCTTTTTTTGGTGTATTAAATTGTTCTTGCAATTTCAAGTCGAGTATGACCACTATGCTAGAAGGCCGGTCACAAATTCTGAAGGTTAGGAGGAAGAGGAAGCTCGTCTAGAGCCTTTAATTATATCCAACAACATTCACATGTATTCAAACTCAAGACTTTTGCTTAAGCTAGAACAACCTCGTGTCAGTTGATCTACGCACTCTGTGGTTTTTTAACATAACAATATGGATTTATTTATTATGGACCAGTTTTTTGTGGTCTAATGTTACACCACTCCCGGTTGACCTGATACCATAGGTAATATTGTATTTTTTAAATATTTGAAAACAAAATAATTAATTTATAAACCATAAATGATTTAATTAGTAAATAAAGATTAGTAGTTAATTGAAGGTAAATCATAGTGGTAATTGGGGAGGTAAAATGATAAGGTAAATCAGTTAATTACTTAATTACTCCTACTAATTACACCAAAAAATCATTAATTGTCTCCCACTTACTCACTTCAATTACTCCAACTACCCACTCACTTTAATTTTCAAAATCAGATCTAAATCACTTTCATTTTCAACCCATACGCCCCAGAAATCAAACACAAAAACCCATTTGGCCTTTTGTTCTCGAGAACTCTTTAGGGTTCATGGCCACCTTCATCGCAACCCACCTCCAGATCTAGCGTTCTCGTCGCCTTTCCTCTTCCTCCAACCACCTTCATCGAAGGCCGAGATCGTTCGTTCAGCGTCGCCTGTTCTCTTCCTCGAAACCCACCTCCCTTGATACCCACCATCCGTTGAAAACCCACCTTCATTCGAAGCCCAACATCGAATCCGGTTTCCATGGGTGGATTCGTCTCCAGATCTAGCGAATCCCTTTGTCACACATCGCGTTTCCTTTTCTCATTCCACCGAAGTGTAAGTTCTTCATTTCTCATCCCCTTCTCCTTGTTGAAGTTTAGGATTTAAAATTTTTGAAACAAGTTGGTGATCTAAGTGTCGTTTTCGAGTTCTGAAATTGGTTTTTCTTTGTTGGGTTTTTTCCAGATTAAGGTGATTTTGAAAATAATTACTGCATGAACAAGAGAGAATTATTTGGTTCAATTTTGGGGTTCTGCCAGATTAAAGCGATTTTGATCCGTTTTAGAGTTGAAATTTGGGTTTTCAAATTATTGAATTGAAGTCAATTTGAAATTAGGGTTGAATTTGGGGGTTTTCAAATTAGGGATTTGACATTATTCTGAAATTAGGGTTGAATTTAGGGGTTTTCAAATTAGGGATTTGACATTATTCTGAAATTAGGGTTGAATTTGGGGGTTTTCAAATAAGAGATTTCAAGTGTTGAAATTAAGTAGTGCATGTATGGGATGCGAAGATGTTATCCTGCAAACACTTTTTTAATTTGTGATTCGAAGTATTTTTGGTTTTTTCGTTACTTTGTTCAATTATTGGATTGAATGAATACTAACAGTAACACTTTCTGTTTGTGTTAAAACAAGGGAGGATCTCGGTGTGCTTGAAGGATAACGGTGAAGACATGAAACCCAGGTTATGGCGAAGACATGAATCCCAGGATAATCTGGGTATGCTTGAAGGAGGAGCACGTTTTTTTTTTTTTTTGAAAATGAAGAATGAAGGAGCTGGTCGAGCGAAGTGGGCCAAGTTTTTGTAAGTATATGTATTTTTGTCATGGCCCAGATGGTTTATTTTTTTTGCCTCTTCAATCCGGGCCAAAAAAAAATTGTTCAGGTCCGTTTAAATCAAATTTGTTTTTTATTACCAAAAAAAAAACAAATTTGTTTTTATGTATTATACTGTAAATAATATCAATAAACAAAATAATTTATATTTATTTCTAAAAAATAATAAATTAAAATAATAAATATTTTTTATTTATTAATATTTGTTTTTATTAAAAAATTGATTTTTATTTATTATATTGTAATAAATAATATTTAAATATTTTTATTATGCATTTATTATTAATATTTTTTAATTATTAATATTTGTTATTATATTATTCTGTTAGAAATAATATTTATATTTGTTAATTATTTATTTATTTATTTGTAGATAATAAAAGATTATTAATGAATTATAAATATTTATTAAATATTTAAGTCTTATCTCATATGTCCCTTCTGACCTTTCTTGTACACTCATCTGTCCCTTCTCACCTGTCTTCTACCCTCATCTCCTTTGCTGAGACGCATCAGATACGCATGATGCGTGTTCAGGTAACTAAGCACGTGATGTGCTTTAACTTGAATGTGAATTAACACAGCTGTCTTCCGTTTGGTCAGGCGTAGGGTAAAGCCTACCCTGCCCCTTTGTTGTCATCCCCTTTGTCCCTCTTCCATTTTGTAGCCAATTATGGCCATTACTATTTCAATGAAGTTCACTTTGTGTTGGGCATATATTTTTCCATTACAACTTAACATAACACAATAAAACTAGGTAGTGAGGGTATCGAAAATTTAGTGAGTAAGTAAGTAACTAAAAAATTGGTCCAAACTATTTAAATTTGGGATAATTATTAGTATTAGAAAAAAAAGGAAAAAAGGATCCAAAAGAGAATTTTTTTGTAATTTCTTTTTGAATTGGCGGTGAAGACAGTGGGTGAAGTAAAAAATGAACCTAATTCAAGAAATTCAAGGGATTGCAAGTTGGCAACCAAATAAAGTAGTTATTGGTTTTTATTTTGGTATTATTCTGTATTAACTAGTATTAAATAGTATTAATTGGTTCTTATTCAACCTCTGTAATAACTAGTATTAATTTAATTCAACCTCTTCTTCACTTCACCCTCAAGGGATTTCTAATAGGTTTTAATCCCTTTAATCTCATCCAAACCACACCCCTCACATAAAAAATATTTCCTATCACTAGAAACTCAAGGAATAACCGTGGTTTGAAACCACACTCCTCACATAAAAATGTTTGAAAACCATTTCCAAACCCCACAAATTACTAGTGAAATACACATCTCACATATTACAAGTGAAATACACAATTTAGTACATACCATGTCAAATGTAACAAGCATATTGTACCAGGAATTTTAAAAACAGACCATTTAAAGTACTGATAGTTCAAATAAAACATTACAAATCCACACCAATTTATGAAAAAGAACATTACAAATCCACGAATAACATTACTGAAACAACCGTGCTACTCAGAGCACCCAACATCCACCGGCGAGGTTCCCCTTCCAAGATAGATAGTGTGTGATTCCCTTCCAATAGTGCAGCCCCACCTGTGAGATGACAAAAAACATAGGCAATTAGAAGTCAGTGGTAACAGTGGTAGAAAGCAAAATAGTGACCGTATATGTAATTTTACAATTCTATGCATATATTGCATACTCAATGCCTAACAGAACCATGTACATAAATACTCACTTCACTGTGTGGCCCGTAGGCATGTTTTCCGATTATGGCCTGCTCCGCCACAAAGACCACAGTGGGAAGTACGCCTCCCCGGTCCACTACCTCTAGAAGCACCACCAATGCGCCTTTTGATGGGTTTGAGTGGGTCACGCAAGTATTGTTCAGCATCGTTGGCCACCATATTCACAGTTTGTTTCACTCCATCACCTTTCTCCAATTTCTCCAACTTCCTTGCTTGCTTTAGAACCAGTTCATTTGTGTCCCGGAATGTTTCCGGTGCTCTACATGCTGCTTTAGACATTCGCCTGCAGTTTTCCCTCAATACTGTAAATCTACACATATCCATGGGGTCCCATGCACCCAATTGTTCCCCACGCAGCTCAAGCCCATCTTTTGCATACTTGCTCCATCTCCCCATAATTAATGATGAGAGAATTCCAGGCAGGTCTAGATATCTACAAACAGCAAGAATATGATCGCATGGAATGCCATATGATTCCATCCTCATACAAGAGCATTTGAACTCACTGGTTGTTTTGCACAGAGTCACATTCCATTTCCTACTAGACAAAGAAACCTTGAAACAAAGTAAATGATGCAAGTTGAAGTCTCCTTGAAAAGACTAACCTTTAGCATCAAACACCGGTGAAGACCCTTAGAGACAAGCCTAAAAATGTTGTTCGTGTAATGGTTGGAAGCTGATTTTTCAAGCCTCTTCAATTGTGTTTGCGGCACATGGTCACCGTGCATTGATGCAAAATCTGCTTCAAGTTCCCTTTGTCGCTGATAACTCATATATCGAAAGAAGTTGTGCATAAAATCTGTCAAATTGTTCCATGAGTCTACAAACTTCCCAACTTGGGCATGTAATCCCTCAACCCGAGAGGTTGTACGAAAGCCCGCAAAGAATTCACCCCGCATATATGCAGCAGCCCACATCATCCTCCGCTCATACAAATCATGAACCCAAACATTGTCTTCACACCCACATTCAATAACCATTTGAGCCCATCTGTCCTCAAACTCCACAATTTCAAGATCCCATAGCATGCATCTTGAAAACATTTGAACAAACTTTGGTTCTGCAACATTGCTAACTGCATTCCGAAGAAGATGCCAAGCACATAACCTGTGATGCGCATTTGGAAACACACTTTTAATCGCATTTTTCATTGCTGGATCTCCATCTGTGATCACTGATACCGGTTCTTTCCCCCGCATTGCATCTAACAAATTCTGAAGCAACCAAACATATGTCTCCTCTTTCTCATTAGAAACTAAAGCTGCAGCAAAGATAATTGTCTGATTGTGATGATTAGCTCCAGAGAAAATCACAAGTGGCCGCTTGTACTTGTTTTTCTTGTATGTGGCATCAAATGCCAACACATCCCCAAACAACAAATAGTTGTCCCGGCTGATTCCATCACTCCAAAACAACTTGTCCAACCTTCCTTCCTCATTAAAGGTGTGTTTCCACATCAAGTCAGGATCCTTTTCCTTCAAATTACGTAAGAAACCGAGCACACCTCTAGCATCACATACTTCCACCTTCTTCTTTTTAAATTTTTCATTGTACATTTGTCTAGGTCCAAATGGAACATTTTGATATCCACCCATCTGGTTGGCAAACACACCATAAGCCTGTGGAGTTGTAATGCCTGACTTCCTAAAGCAATTCAATTGAGTAATGTTGGCCTCATTCATTCTCCTATGAGTAGGTGCCAATCCAATCAAATTTTCTTCAACAAGTACATGATTATGATCATCACAAACAGATCTAACATGCCAACGCTTGTTATCCTTATGAACATGGACCTGACAATAAGCCTTACACTCACATCTTGTGGCCTTTTTCGGAAAACGCTTTCTCTTTTCACCAGCATGAGCATCAACCTCTGGCTCAGCTTTCTCTATCCTTTTACCCTCCCTGAAGCAAACAAATCTCTGTTGGATTACATCTCCGTGATTGTTTTTTAGAACCTTAGCCTTCCTCGCAACAAATCCATGCATCCGAGCATACCAACTGTAGAACAAGTAAGCAACCTCACGATCCGGAAAGTGATAGGTGACTATGTTATTGACAGATAGTTCTTTGAAATTTACCATCCCCAAATCTTCTAAACCATTGATAGCAATCTCAGTTGGCGGCTCCACATCAACATTTTGTTCTTCAACCCCATTTTCAGACTCTTTTTCATCTTCTTCATCATAGTCAGTCCCTTGCTCTTCTCCTTCTTCTCCACTTTCCTGAACGTCATCAGTCCCTTGTTCCTCATCAACAAAGACATGTACATCACCTTCCCCTCCTTCAACCATTACTCCAACAACATGCTGAGGACCCTGGCGCAGTAAAATTAAATAAATTTCCCCAAATCAAACAACCCATATACTAAGAAAACAAGATGCTATAATTTAATTTAAAATCACACAACACTTCTCAAGGAATGAAACACTTTGCCACTGGAAACCATATTATGCAATTTAGCTGTTACCTGAAGCGCAGAGGAACCAAGTGCTGCATCATCTATCAGAGTGTTCGACCTAGACTCCTGGGTATGGGAAGACATGTTCAACAGCCACCGAACCCACCCGTTCCCACTAGCGAACCCGTTCCCACCGCCTAACCAACCCGTTCCACACTACTGCATAGGAAACCCAGATCGAACACATTCATTAGAAGGTGAAAGCAATAAAACCTCTACAACATCATTCACAGAAGGAAGATGCAGTAATGAGAAGGTAAAAGTGACAACGAACCTGTTGATGAGGAAGAAAGAAGAAAGTTGCCGAGAAGGGAGGCGTCAGATCTGGATAGGATTTGAAGATGAGAATCAAACCTCATGAACCCTAGCCGTCCTGGAGTTGGGGTGAATGAATCGGGGTGAATCGGGATATGAATTTGGGTTATTTTCAGTTAGAAAGGAGGGGAAAATTTATTGTAGTTTGTGTTAGTTTGTTTAAGTTGTATGTATTAATTACATGACCCAATTAGTAGTTTGTTTAAGTTGTATTAATTATGTTCCAAATTTTTTTTTTTACTGATACAATTACCTAACTCAGTTAGTGCAAATCAACATTAAGAAAATTACTAACTATATAACAAATTATATATAATATATTAAGTATTTTATTTTTTAAAAATTTAAAAATACCTGCTGGACCTGCACTAGCAGGTCAAAAGCAGGTGGTGTAACCATGGACCACAAAAAAGTGGCCCATAGTAAACGGCTCCTAACAATATTTTATAAAATTAGGAATTGACAATAAGCAGAGAAACTATCCCACCGTAGACACAACCCTCTTTTAGCCTTAAACAAAATATTGCCAAAGTGGGGATTCAGATAAGTTTAACTTCTCAATTAGGTTCTCCCCGAATTATGTAGTTCGAATTCTATCCTTATTCGTATTTTAGGTTTTTGCTTCGAAATGAACTCTTAAAAGACTTTCCTTTTCTCAACAAAATGCATTTTCTTCATTGAATCGAATTCCAAATTATGTATTAACAGACACACAGTATGTATATGAAGTATGAACATGTACAACAGTTTCAGAAAAGCCAAAGGAAAACCAGCAAAGGCTTATTGCTTTTGCTTCCGAACTCGATTAGTGCCAGCTTGGTGTTTCACATGCACTTTGCCAACTTTAGATTCTGAATATGGAAATCAATGACATGCTCCTTCCACACTCCATCATCAAGATATGCCTCAAAGAAATTTACTTCCCCATTCCATCTTACAATTACAGCAGCACTACTTCTAGTGCCATATAGACCCTGCATTGAGATATATAGATTGGTTAGTTGGACTTGGTGAAATGTGACATGATTCAGATTTAAATGTGTCAAGGTTGTTAATTTACCAGCGGTGTTTCTACTTCAACAAAAATGGGGCTCAAATCGTATTCCCAATCAAGAGAGCATATATGAGGTAAACGACTTTCTTCAGCTTTAGTTCTGTCATTCATTAGCTTGTGAATTAACTCCTTCACAGGTATATCACCAACTCCATATTTTGCAAGCTGTTTCTTAAAACCGACTTCAAGGCGCAGAGCCTATAATCAGGTAAACAAAATTTGGGTATTTAACTAAGAAAGTTCCAAAAAAAATTAACAATTATGTGATTTTGGGTTCTTATTAATAAGTACCAAATTTCTTAACTTGTTTTTAGAAAGTAAACACACAATTGAAAGGCGTATAAGTGTATAACCTTAGAATACTCATTTGTTAAACATATAGAAATTGTCCACATCGTTCTGACATATGTGATAGCGGCAGTTTCTAACCCTACAAATGTTTGCGGAGGTTACAAACAGTCATTAACACACATGTATGTTGGGTGTCACACAATTTATATATGTTTACATATCATTATCAAGTACCTTATGCCATGGTGAGTCTAGGCTTGCGTTTGTAAGAACATGTAGCCCGGGAGAAACCTCTTCAATGGTCATAGATTGTCTTTTGGGCCTGTTGGTGATGTAAACCATTGATTTGGATGAAATATCAGCCACGATCAAGTTGAACCCATTGTAATAATGCGCCTTTGTTTTTAGGCTTTCTGAAAATTCCTTGGGATGCTCTTTACTCTGTCATTATAAATAATGGATGTAAACCATAATGTTTTTTTTACACTAAGGAATGCCAAATTAAATTCTCATACACTTACTTCATACATAAGAAGAATAAATGGGACTTCAGACATAAAAGTCATGTAAAATCAAGGGCTCATGTGCTACTGATGAACAAATGAGAGCACAAATTTTTTTAACTCAATGAAAATTAAAGTCATTATATTAGTAGCGCTAATTTGTGTACCACAGCACATCTAACGCCTATAATTTGTGGTAGTAAAAAACCGCCACAAAAGTGCAAAGTCTATTCGGTAAACTCAGCAATTTGTGTTTGTTTGAGTTTTGAGTGTCTCCCACAAATTGTGGTAAACAAATCATTTTTGATATGTTATACCTTGAGAAATGAAACAACTAGGTCTCCTCTGGTTTTAGCCTCAGGGAGGGTGTGAACCTCCAAAACATTGGTGAGACAAGCGATTCTTCCCTCTCTTGAACAAGCCAACCATGTCCCTTTTGCGATCTCGTCTCTTCCTCCAACTATATCACTACCTTCCCACCATTCCACTGGCTTCGTTGGCCTTCATCCCAAAAAGGAGAAGAAAAAAAATTATTATCATACATACAAAATAAAACATGCATGTTCCACAAACCAAACTAGTAATTAGAAAGCAAAAAATTAACACTTGCCTATTGTGGTATTCGTCTCTGTTGTTTAAAAGAAGAAAAGGGTAGAGTGGGTGGGCTTGCCAAAGAAACAAAGCTATACACATTCTTTAACAAAGATGGGGATTCGAAGAAAGCTTTCAAACTCTCTGGAATAAACAAACTGAAAACAGAGCAATCTTATTCTCAAAGTCACCAAGATAAAGCAAAGAAGCACTCGGTAATTTTCTATGTGCAATGGCTAGTTTTAGTGGAAAAGTGACTTAATTTATAGCTGGTGGCTGCTACCGACTTATTGTGGTACTAATCATATATTAAAATAATTCACAAGATGTCAAGATCAGATTCAAACAAAAATAATGCACAAGACTAAGCATGTCACTCTATACGTTATTATGACGGTTTTTAGTTGTCCGAAAATTATGTGAAGTTAAAAATTGACACAAATGGTATGTGTAGTGAAAGATGTTTGGCAAAAATGTATGTCTGTATTATCTAAAAATATAAAATAAAATTAGGGTTAATCGTCTACTTGGTCTCTGTCCCTGTCTTTGTCTTGCCGTCTGAAATTAGCCTCTTCCTGGAAAATTTACAAATTTAGGTCGCAATAAGTCTGGAGCAGGTTCTCGCCGGAGCCCGGAGCCCGAAGCTCGACAAGTGATGAATAGACATGCTGACTGCATAAATGAGGCTGACGTGGATTAAAAATAAAAAAAATTAAAAAAAATAAGACATGAGAAATTTTAATTTATTTAACAAAAAATCAATTAACAAAACTAATCCTAATTTGATTGAGAATTAGGGTTAATAAACAAAATCTAAAATAAGTAATTTTTTTCCCAATCTTCTCCTTCACTTCATCACCCCACCACCACCACTTCTTCACCTTTCTCTCTTTCACCACAAATCTTAATCTTCTTCACCACCAAGCCAATGAGGAAAGGGTGTTAAATTTGCCACCTCAGGCAATAAATCTAACACCCCACTTAAAAGTAGGGAAATACCAAAATGTCCCTCCGTGTTTATTTTTGGAACATAAAGTTCCGAATTTTTTCGGAACATAAACTTCCATAGGTAAGTCGGGATCATATTTCTATAATGTTTCGGAACATCATGTTTCCAATATATTTCGGAATGTTATCTTCCGAAGGGTACTTCTGCCATTTTTTTAAAAAGCCTGGGTGTTAGATCTATTGCCTGGGATGGCAAATCTAACACCCTGCATGAGGAAACCTTCAGACACAAAAGTTCCGCAGATAACATGGATTTGAGTTCTGTAAGATCTACGATGCGAATTGCAAACAAATAAAGAGAGCGAGCAGAAGAGACATTGGCTTCCATGAAACCTATTTGACCTTTGAAGGGTTGAACGTTCATCTTCTTCGTTCACCATATTCAACGTTCATCGCCTTCCTTCGCCATCTTCAACATTCATCTTCTTCGTTCCATTTCCTGTTTGAGATCTGGGTATGCGTTCTTTAATTTTCTGGGTTATGGGTTTTCTATGTGGGTTGGGGTTATTCTGGGTTTATGGTTCTAGAGGATGATAATAAGGAATGGCAGTACAAAAGTTCGATTAAGTTGCTAAGTTTTTGGATTTCAGATCTGAAATTTTGGGATTCAGATATGGTTTTTTTTCCATGGAGCTTTTGTACTGTTGCTCTTCGTGAGAATAGGAAGTACCATTCCAGAGGCTGGTTCGCGAGATTACCCAAGGATATTCCAGCGTGCTTAAGGTGGATGGGTTCGATGCTGTGGCTGCAGATGATGTTTTGTTAGGGAATAGGTGTTTACTGGTAGTGATTAATTGTGATAGGAGTATACTGTTATGGATTTGTGAAGTTCTTATTTTTACGAATTTGGGAAGTAATTGTTCAAAAAAAAAAACTAGGTGATTATTGCTAATTTCATATCCATGCATCAATCTTTGATTTGCAGAAAGTCTTTCCTGGGAGTGTAAGCAACAGATTCATAAAGGGGGAATGAGTTGTGAAATTAAGGAATTGCATTGTGTGAAGGAGGAGTCGGTGGAAAGTGAAGGATGAAGGAGGTTACTGGGTTTCGAGTAGATTGGATTAGAAACTAGAAAATAATCTTACTGGGTTTTATTTTGATTGGGAATTGTGTGATTTGGGGAATTTGTATAATTTGGGGGAATTAGAGTTTTTTTTTTGAAAAGAGAATTAGAGTTAATTTAGGGTAATTTGGGTTTTTAATTAGAATAGGGTTAATTTTGTTAATTTGTTTTAGTTTTGTTATTTGATTTTATTTTTGTTAAATAAATTATAATTTCTGATGTGTTATTTTTTATTTTTATTTTTATTTTATTTTTAATCCACGTCAACCTCATTTATCCAGGCAGCATGCCTATTCATCACTCGCCGGAGCTCCGGGCTCCGGCGAGGACCTCCTCCAGACTTATTGCAAACGAGAGGATCTAGATTTGTAAATTTTTCGAGGAGGGACTAATTTCAGACGGCGAGAAAAAGACAGGGACCAAGTAGACGATTAACCCATAAAATTATATGTATATGTTTTTATTGGGGTTGTCAAATGACCTAAGAAAATTTTGGGTTAAATAACTCATCATCCAATCACATTGAAGATAAGGGAGTTGGAATTTCTATATTTTATTTATTAATTTATTTCCAACTCATTTATCTCTAAGGTGATTGGATGATGAGTTATTTTACCCAAATTTTCTCTTGGGTCATTTAGACAACCTGTCTTTATTTAATAGTTTAATTTTTTGTATAGTTTAATTATGATATGGGATTATAGCATTTATAATCAATATCTTTATTTTCTTTATTTTAAATAAAAAAAATCAGTACAAAGTTTTCTCTATATTACTATCTGAATTTGGTTTCTGTTTGTCCCTATCACAATTTCTCTTACATGTTTCTCAGCACCAAATTATGTTTTTGAAACAAGTATCTAATTTGAACCAAGCACCGTCATATTATCGCAAGCAACCTAAAAGTTTGGTCTTATCACATAAACTTTATTCATTTCTATAATTCTTTTGTTTTTATAAATAAAATATTATTTTTATTCATATGTCAATTTACACATATTTTCTTTCTGTTCATGATGCGGCCCGTTGATTCCAAAGGCCAAAACCAGGGTACCATTACCATGCAAGGCCGTGGTTTCTAAAAAGGTCTGCTCAGAAATACACCATCTGGTATGAACAAAAAAAAATACATCATCTGGATAAGACTTCAGGTTGATCAAATCCACTATAATCCACGACCCCGAGTGACCAGTTTCTATCTGTTAAAAATTTCTTTGCCATACATAATAAGAAAATAATAATAATAAGGTAACAAAAAATCTAGGTACAACGTAAACCACCCGACACCTACATTTATGGCGATTTTAGATCGTCACAAAACATGTTTTGTCAAGCTTTCTACTTCGTGGCAGTTTAGAACCGCCACAAAATGGGCGTCCTAACACCTTTTGATGGTTCACAAATAAGGTAAATCATCATTCTACATTAGAAAAGTATATAGGCTTAAATATATTCCCGATCCCTTACACATAGAGTAAAATTCAAATGAGTCTTTACTATTTTTTTATAATTTTTGTCTTTACGAAATCTTTTAATTCAAATAAGGATAAATAACATCATGATGCTTTGATGGTCAATCCACATCAACTTTTCACATCACTTTAGACCTTTCTAAAACTTTCTTTACCACTTTTGGTGGTTGATGACCCGGGATTTAAGGCTATTTTCCTAGTTTATTAGCATGCATTTTACTATAATATTTAAGATATTTTAGTCATTTTAGGACACTTTAGGCTTATTTCATGCATTTTAATATTTTTTATTTAGTTTTAGTATTTTCTACATTTTATATTGTTTTTCTAGATTTTATTAGGATTTAAATTAGCTTTATATTCTATTTAATTATTATTAGGATTTATTTACTTTAATTTAGGATTAGATAATTTTATTTTAAGGTGTTATCTTATTTTTATCTTTTATCTATTTTTATTTGCTTTATTTTAGGAGAAGATTGAGAAAATTCGGAATTAAATTTGAATTATGGAGGCTGGAATCATGCGATGTGCAAGTGCACGAGCTTACCATGCACCTGCGCTGGGATCGTGACACGTGTAAGTGACTGGAAGAAAATGCACCAGATGCACGCGGGTGCACCGTGTTACGGTGTGCCTGACTACGCCAAATCATTTTCGCATCAGATAGGACAAAAAACGCACAGAACACGAAAATACTATAAAATCAGTTTTTAACCTATTTTTTGGGATCCTTTTTCATCTTTTCTTTTCTCCTAAACCTAAAAAAAAAACCTTTGGGTGATTTGGAGTAGCAACACAATCCCTGCGGAGACGACAAAACCCGATACTATACTACGATTGAGTCTTGAAAGGGATTTGATAGTAGTTAGTGGAGGAAAACCTGTTCATTAAATATCCTTTCATCAAACTGGCGTCGTTGCCGGGGATTGTGCTTCCGCTTCTATTAGTTAAGCTTGTCGGGTGTTGTTTAGAACATTATCATAGTATGCATTTTTTTTTATGTTATGCTTCTCATATGTCAATTCAATTGATTTGTTCTTGTGTTGAATGCTTGTTGTGGCCTGATCAACTATAACATGATATGAGGTTTGGAATTCTGTGAACCTGACTTAGAATGAATTAGCTAGTGGATGTAATGAGAATTAAGTTCATTAGTCATGAATTGATGATTTGATGCATATGATTTTGAGTCATAGTCTCTCATTAAATTATTTGAGTTATGTTGTGGTGTTTTAATTTGTGTGCTCGTTTTTGCAAGGACTAAGTGATTTTACAGGAATTAATCTGAGTCAGAGGGCCCAACTGACCATGTCCTGGTGCTTTCAAGTTTGCACCCAATTTGAGTACAGGGAGTTTTTCTGAACCACTCATCTCTCATTTAATTTCATGATCATGCATTTAGCATTAGTTATTTAGATTGCACACACTAGTATGCACATGCCTTGGATTCTTGATATTCACACTTTTGTGCTTGAATAATGCTTGTTGTTATTTTTAATATATGTTCTGAGTTTGATGCTAGTTGTTATAATAAAATGAGCTTGATGCATGGGTGTGAGTGAAACTTGTGGAACATGTGGAGAGTTAGGTGATAGAGACTTGAGTGAGTTTTGGAAAAGTGCAGTAAGGTTATTAAGATGCCAGGTTAGTGGGGATAATGCATAAAATATGTAGTTTTCCTTTTAATCTTTATATTGGGTCTACACTCTTTTTGGCTGTGAGGTTACAAAAGGGGCACACATGTGAAAGTAAAGATAAAGTGCTAAAGATGCAAAAAAATGGGAAAGGATGTGAGTAAGGGAATGGGAAGTATTTGCACCACTGAGCATACCCCCAATCATATTCTGACCTTGTTAAATAAAAGAAAAGAATTTCGCCCTGAGTTGGTAATAACTGTGAAGGGTTGGGAAAAAGCTAAATTGAAAAGGAAAGAAAACATGTGTGTGCTCATAATAAACTAAAACTGTTGGCCATCATTAGTGGATTCTCAATATAGGGTTGGGGAAATAGGAATAAAATGTGAAACCCCGCATCTTGGTATTTTCTATAATTTTTATTTGCACTGACTAAAGGTTACTCAGTTTTTAAAACTTGAATCTTTGCATGAACTATTTTGTGGAATTCATCTCATGTATCTTTTGTGAAAATATGTTACTAGAATTTTACTTTGAATTGTTTTCTTGAGCTTGAGGACAAGCAACCTTAAGTTTACGCTTGAGGACAAGCTGTCGTTGAGTACAGGGGTATGATGACCCGGGATTTAAGGCTATTTTCCTAGTTTATTAGCATGCATTTTACTATAATATTTAAGATATTTTAGTCATTTTAGAACACTTTAGGTTTATTTCATGCATTTTAATATTTTTTATTTAGTTTTAGTATTTTCTACATTTTATATTGTTTTTCTAGATTTTATTAGGATTTAAATTAGCTTTATATTCTATTTAATTATTATTAGGATTTATTTACTTTAATTTAGGATTGGATAATTTTATTTTAAGGTGTTATCTTATTTTTATCTTTTATCTATTTTTATTTGCTTTATTTTAGGAGAAGATTGAGAAAATTCGGAATTAAATTTGAATTATGGAGGCTGGAATCATGCGATGTGCAAGTGCACGAGCTTACCATGCACCTGCGACGGGATCGTGACACGTGTCAGTGACTGGAAGAAAATGCACCAGATGCACGCGGGTGCACCGTGTTACGGTGTGCCTGACTACGCCAGATCATTTTCGCATCAGATAGGACAAAAAACGCACAGAACACGAAAATCACTATAAATTCCGTTTTTGACCTATTTTTTGGGATTTTTTTTCATCTTTCTTTTCTCCTAGACCAAATAAAAAACCTTTGGGAGACTTGAGGCAATTTCTTGGTGGAGAGGAAGGCTAGGCCCTTGAGGGCCAGTGTCAGGGCCATGGAGGAGGTGACAACTTCTCCGGACGTCCATGGCTCCGTTCTATTTTGGGTTTTGTTTTTCTCTTTACCTATTTTTGTGTTGACTCTCATTTAGTATTTGGGATGACTTAATTTGATTTTCTCTCTTATTCAATATACTTTTATGCAATTATAAGTATGGATTTTCATTATTTGGTGTTTCTCTCTATGATTAATGCTTCAATTGGTTAATTGGTGTTCTAAAGATTTTATATTAATTCATAAATAGATTGGAAAATTGATATGGGTTAATGTAGGCTTAGTTCATAAAAGGGGAAAAATTCCTATGTCTTAGGTTATTAATTCTCTTTGCGCGTTCATGTATCTTTTGCCAATATGATGATTTTTAGGATTTGCATCACAATTGAAAAGTTGGTGTGAGTTTAGTTAATGAGAGAAACCACTCTTGCATCAGTCATCTTAAGAAAGACATGTCTTAGGTAGGGTTGAGGTTTTCTAGGTGACAATAGGAGACATTAACTCTTAGGTATGAATATCATGAGTTGGAAAAGAGGTCTAAACCGAGTGACTAGTCGGGATACTCACCTCTCTAGGATATGATTATCTTGTAGGAACTATTGGAATTTCTTGAGTGACAGTCAGAGATTCTATCCGCTAGGACATGAACTTCTTAGGTAAGGAACAGAGCTTGGGAATGTCTTATCGAGTAGGTATGTGCTATAATGCTCCTTTTATGATCACTAGGGCTTAAGGAATTAAGGCTAGGTTCTTAATTGGTAGATTCACTTAGCTAAGAAATTAGTGGGTGAATAGCTCTTATCGGCATCTTAAATGTTAATTTCATCTTATAAGAGTATATTGGTTGATAATAAGTAGTAAATCAAGTGAACTCATTTTCCAAATACACTTTCTTCTTTGTTTGCCTCCGTGAAACTTCTTTTATCGCTTTAAATATATTTTCTCTTTTATTTACATAAAATCACATTTTACTTGTTAAATCGATCATCCAACATCTAGCTAGTGAGATTAATACGTAGCAACACAATCCCTGTGGAGACGACAAAACCCGATACTATACTACGATTGAGTCTTGAAAGAGATTTGATAGTAGTAGTGGAGGAAAACCTCTTCATTAAATATCCTTTCATCAAAATGAATTCACACCAACTTCTCAATTGTCATGCAAATCCTAAAAATCATCATATTGGCAAAAGATACATGAACGCGCAAAGAGAATTAATAACCTAAGACATAGGAATTTTTCCCCTTTTATGAACTAAGCCTACATTAACCCATATCAATTTCCCAATCTATTTATGAATTAATATAAACTCTTTAGAACATCAATTAACCAATTGAAGCATTAATCATAGAGAGAAACACCAAATAATGAAAATCCATACTTATAATTGCATAAAAGTATATTGAATAAGAGAGAAAATCAAATTAAGTCATCTCAAATACTAAAAGAGAGTCAACACAAAAATAGGTAAAGAGAAAAACAAAACCCAAAATAGAATGGAGCCATGGACATCCGGAGAAGCTGTCACCTCCTCCATGGCCCTGACACCGGCCCTGACACCGGCCCTCAAGGGCCTAGCCTTCCTCTCCACCAAGAAATTGCCTCCAAGTCTCCCAAAGGTTTTTTATTTGATTTAGGAGAAAAGAAAGATGAAAAAGATCCCAAAAAATAGGTCAAAAACGGAATTTATAGTGATTTTCGTGTCCTGTGCGTTTTTTGTCCCATCTGATGCGAAAATGATCTGGCGTAGTCAGGCACACCGTAACACGGTGCACCCGCGTGCATCCAGTGCATTTTCTTCCAGCCACTGACACGTGTCACGATCCCAGCGCAGGTGCATGGTAAGCTCGTGCACTTGCACATCGCATGATTCCAGCCTCCATAATTCAAATTTAATTCCGAATTTTCTCAATCTTCTCCTATAATAAAGCAAATAAAAATAGATAAAAGATAAAAATAAGATAACACCTTAAAATAAAATTATCTAATCCTAAATTAAAGTAAATAAATCCTAATAATAATTAAATAGAATATAAAGCTAATTTAAATCCTAATAAAATCTAGAAAAACAATATAAAATGTAGAAAATACTAAAACTAAATAAAAAATATTAAAATGCATGAAATAAGTCTAAAGTGTCCTAAAATGACTAAAATGTCTTAAATATTATAGTAAAATGCATGCTAATAAACTAGGAAAATAGTCTTAAATCCCGGGTCATCAGTGGTTCTCCTCCCTTTTATCTTATTCTTAGAAGAACATCGGCCAATGACCCCTGTTAACAACTTTTGTTAAGTGTTACGTCCAATAGCATACCACCTATCACTCATGTTGATTGTTAGCCCAGGGTATGTTGTAAGTCCAAGCCCTATCCGCGGGTACCTAGGCCTATCTATCAGAATAATATGTATCTTTACCACATCTTTAATCAACCAAAGAAGAATAATTGAGAAACAAAAATGATTATATTCTTCAAGGACTTCACAAATCTACTCTAACTTATAATGGACTGGGCGAGACCCCAGGGTCCCTCGCCCATGAGCGCCAGCCTAGGGCGACGAGCTGACCAGGGACTTGGGCCTCCTCCCAGAGGCCCAACCAGCCCATTAGGAAGGGTTAGGGGCGTCAGGCCCAACTCCGCATCTATAAATAGGGGATGAACACCAATTGTAAGGGACTCTCAGCTCATTTGAGAAATAACAAGATTGAAATTCAGTTACTTTCTCTCTCTAAAGCGGTTACGCTCTCATTCTCTCTAGGAATCTCACGTCACGATCCTTACACTCTAGGTACTATACCTCATCTCTATGTTCTTGGATAGAACATTTGGCACCGTCTGTGGGGAACGGTAGATTTCGATTCCCGGACTACGTGGATTGTGATTAAGTTGGGTAAAGTTCGATTTTTGGATTCGGCTTGTGGATTTTCGATTCTCGATTCTTTGCCCGGATTCTCGGCCCGCTGATAAATCTTGATGAAGCCACGCCGCCAAAGGCGTCGCGAGGAAATGGAGCAGAAGCACGAATCCTCACCACGCTGTGAAAAGATAGGGAGACTGTACCGTGAAAGAGCGCGACGGTTACAAGCTAGCGACGTGAGACTGCAAAACGATTTTTGCAGGAAGAATTGGAGTATTACCGCCTCAGGCAGTGGAATGAAGAAGCGAAGGAGGCTGAAGCTGCTGCGAAAGTCGAGCCGTTCTCAGTAGCGGTGAGAGAGGTGACCTTACCGGATCCCTTTACATTTTGAGGTGCGGCAATGGCTTGGTTTATGACTCTGCCTCAAGGATCCATAGCGAGGTTCTGCGACCTCTCGTCCAAATTCCTTGTCCAGTTCTCTGCATGAACGATCGAAGATCTATTTGATATTCGGCAGAGGGAGCGGGAAACCTTGAAGCAGTACATGGAGCGTTACAGCGCTGCGTCCAGGAAGTTCGAGGAATTGGAATCTCGGACGTTCGTGTGCGCTTTCAAAAGCGGTTTGATGGTGGGAAAGTTGAGCTGGGAGCTGAGTAGGAAACCAGCGCGCTCAATGACAGAAGTTCGCGCCCGAGCAAGGGACTACATCCTGGAAGAGGAGGACGACGCATATAAGAGGAAACGCGTGAGGGCGGCGAAGGTGTCGCTGGCGAGGAAACGGATACAGCATAAGGAGGCAAGTAATGTGCGAAAGGTTAAGGAAGTTGGCCAATTCATTAAGAAGTTCAAGGGAAAGCTACTCTGTTCGGGAAGAGAGAGCATAGAGTGTAAGCGTCCTCGGCGGACAACTAACTCTCACCGGCGACGGAGGCTGGGTGGCACTTGAGTGAGGAGTTGGCAAAGTCGTTCCAGGAAGCGACAGCGGCGGCAACGGGCGAGGATGGAAAATGCGGGATTGATCTGTGGCCTGGTATCAAGGGTCGGTCCCAGTGGTGTGAATATCACAACTTGGAAGGCCATAACACCAGTGACTGTTTATCGTTGAAGGGCCAAGTTAGGCAGCTGATCAGGGCGAAGCAACCACGGGTGACAGATCATGGATTAGACGGGGACCAAGGCGATAGTCGGAGGCGAGCGCCAATTACAGGTAAAGGGAAGATAAATTTGTCGAGGGGAAAGGAAGCGGGGGAAGCTGTCAATGACAAAGGCGGGGCGTCAGTTGAAACGGCCAACACAATCGCAGGGGGCTTTGATGAGGGTGACATCACATCGATGGCGAGGCGGAAGCGAGTAAGGGTGGTAGCATTGGTACAGGAACATCCAACTCCATTTGGTGCCAACACCCAGATATAGTAATATCGTCAGCGGATTTTGAAGGAATCGAGGCCCATACAGATGATCCGTTGGTGGTAATGGTAAGAATTAGTGGTTTCAATGTGCAGAGGGTGCTGTTGGACCAAGGCAGCTCGGCAGATATCATCTACGGAGATGCATTTGGACAGTTGGGGTTAACAGACAGTGATTTGATGCCATATATAGGAAGCCTGGTAGGTTTTTCGGGAAAGCAGGTTTAGGTGCGCGGCTATGTGGATTTGGACACAGTCTTTGGAGTGGGCGAGAACGCTGAGCTCCTAAGGGTAAGGTATCTGGTCTTACAGGTTGCAGCAGCATATAACGTCATCATAGGACGAAGCACTCTGAATCGCCTCCATGCGGTGATATCAACGGGCCAACTAGCGGTAAAATATCCACTACTCTGTGGAAGGATAGGGAAAATAACGGTAGATCAGAGGGGGGCGAAAGAGTGCTACAGCAACTGCCTTAACTTGTACGGTAGAAAGGGGGCTAGCGACGGACACAGGTGTCATGAGATTGAGGTCGCTGAAGGCGAACAAGAGCGTCCGGCTACACAGAGCCAGAACGACACGCGTAGGCGAGGACGGCGGCAACGGAAAAGTAAAAAGTTTGAAGATAGAGGAAAGTCAGGGCGAGAGAGCGAAGGAGATATGGCGGGATGGATCATTTGCTCGTGCTGATACCGAGCGGCGTTGGGAGAACTGGGATATGAATGCAACCAACAGGGGCGTACTGGCGATTGAACCTAGGCTCACCACCGAGCAAGAGGGGTGCCTGGATATGTTGGTAGAAGACAACATTGACCTCTTTAGTTGGGAGCAAAAGGAAGCAACTCCCTGGGGGCTACCCGCATTCACCAAACCTTCACGGAGGGCGAGAGAAAAGGAAAAGGGGGCAGAACTAGAGGTAGACAAAGGAGGAATTCGTCAAACTGAGGAAAAGAGAGAGGCAGAAGGAAAGGGTAACTGGTCACAGTGCAGACAGGATAAAAGGAAATGCGAGCAGCTAGGAGTTGAGAATAAGAGGCCAACGAAGTCAGCCTGTTGCACCGAGCGGGAGGGTGAACAAGGGAAAATCCCTTTCTACTACAGGGTTTTCGAACAGGGCGACGAGGATGGAGCGCTGGGTGTGATACTCTGATCAAGGGAGCCAATCATAAAGCAAGAGCATGGCGAGGAAACAACTGAAAAGCTAGGACCAAAAATAAAGATGCACTCTTTTTCTCCGTCACGGGAGTTTTTTAACGAGGCATCCCTCGATGGAAAATTTTCTACAAAATCAAATACAAAAGGATATTCTCAGCAATACTCATACTGAGACGGCAGCTCGGTGGGAAAAATTCCCTGAAGGTAGCGATCCCAACACGACCTTGATGTCTGGGGATCGCTCCGGAAAGTTCAGCGCTGACCGTAGCCACCCGTTGAAGACGTGTGCGGATAAGCTTCTTATCCAAAGAACCTCCCCGAAATATGGGCGAGTCAAGTCTTCCCGAAACGCGGGCGAGCATTTTTAACTAGGCTAAAGTCTCGGGCAAACCATATGGCCATTGGGCCCCGAGCAACTATAAGACCCCGCCTAATAAGGCTGGTGGGGACACACCTGCTCTTACGGGAAATATGCGTGTGAACAAAAGCCTCGGTCCAATATCGAGCGAAAGTCCTAGTTATACGTGGCACACTCTCAAAGCTACTCACGCAAAACTCGGAATCAAGCACTGAAAACACGTGCTAAAACGGCGAAGAAACGAAAGGTGAAACTCGTAGCGGGCCACCCGCCTCGCCCATTTGTTTAGTCACTCGTTTTTTGTTTTTACCGTTCATTATGTACCTGCTCACGCATTCATACTAGCACACATCTAGAGGCATTCATAAAAAACTCTTTTATTCATATCATTCGCATTATTTGCATTACATCTTAAAATGGAGGATTTCTCCTCATGACTTTACATTGACGACGAAACTCTGTTTTCTCAAGCTCTAGACGGTGCTGTTTGTACTCTAATTGAACCAAGTTCTGGCGAACCTCCTGCTTCATAGGACCCTCCGCCATGGCTTCCAGCGAAACCTCCACCGCTCGAATAGCGGCATAATTGTCCAGCTCCCGCTGGAACAGATCCTGAAGCTCCTCCATGAACACGAGGAACCCTCTGAGTTTGATGTCCATCTCTAGGGTTGGGCCCATGCCTAGCAACTGATTTATCAGTTGATAGACACTCGGATTCTCTGGAAGTCTAACGTTGATGAAAAGATCCTCGTCAAAGGCCTTCTTCCTCAGCTCACTGATGCAACTTTCGAAGGATGCCATTGTGAAGCTTGAATTCAGAAACAAAATGAGATGTGAAGACTGTTATGGTTTAACTGCCATTTATACACTAAGTTCAGTTTCCATGAGTTATTGCTAAAGCGGTTTCTCGAGGAGTTTTCCTTGAAAGATGAGGCAAATCGAAATAAAGTCATAAGTGCTCCTGGCCGGTGGTCAACGATAAGCCTTAGTTGGAGTTTGGGACTCTATACGAGGGGTGACTCGCTTGATTCATAGTCTAATAGTTTCCTCGGTATGATACGCGCACCCAAGGCTCATAATGGGTGCGGCGTCGGAAGAGAAGGAAAGTTCGAGCTCGATAGAAGTTAAAAAAAAAAGGAGGGAAACATAGCAAGGCAAAACAAAAAGGGAACTTGGAATTTTCATTAATAGACAGCAGGGAAATAGATCGTTATTACAAGATCAACATAAAAATTGCTAACATTCTTCGTTCCCCTCTACATCTTCTTCATTCAGGAAACGACATCTGACCTCATCCTCTCTTCTAAGGCCTTTGCGTCAGACTGGGCCTGAGCCTTTGCTGCAGACAAAGCCTCATTTTTCTCCGCCAATTCGGCACGAAAGTTCCTCGCCCATCGAAGAAATGGCTTGATCCTTGGAGGCCACCAAATCTTCCTTCGTGTCGGACTCCAACTTCGCCTCCTGCTGGAGCTTTGCAAGGGCCCTCTCCAGTTCCGAAATTTTCTTGTCTCGAAACTCCAAGCTAACCTCAGCACGGTTGGTCTGCTCGGCCAACTCATTGGAAAACGAGGCTTCCTTGGCATTTAGCTGGGCAAGGAGCGCTTTGCGCTCCACAACGAATTCAGCATTGAGGGCGCGGAGGCGCACCACCTCTGATCGCAACGCTCCGGCATCCTGGGCGAACCGCTTCTAGCGGTGGAAAGCATGGAGCATTGTCGCCAACGCGCCTTCTGAAACTCTGTCCAAACCCTGCTGCTTGACCACTTCATCCATCCTCACAACTTGCGATGACGTCAAGGATAGGGAATATGGCAATTCCTGGTTTGCAGAGCCCGAGGGCGAGGCAGGATTATGACTCGGCGGCGAAACACTGGCAGATGGAAATAAGTTTTGGCCAGGAGATGGTGAGATAACCCGCGTACCAGGGAAAGATCTGTCGACAGGATCACCCCGGGCGTTGGGCGAGGAAACTGGAGTCACCTTTGGAGTCCATCCGGGCTGGTTCGCCCCGAGAGTCTCCTTAGGCTCATTGAAAGCAGTGGAGATAGCGGGAGTGTTTTCCCCGCCAGGGGGTGATGCAACTGCAAGGTGCGGTTTCTTGGGGGAAGGGCGAGGGGTCTCCTCGCCATGATGTCGTTTCCCACTCGCCTGCGCCTTCAACAAAGACGTCTTGTCGCCCTTCAGATTAACCTGAGGTGGAAATGAGATTTTTCTTTTCTTCCCAAAGGCACCCAGGAGATCTTCACTGACCTGGCGTATTTTTCCTGAAGCAAAGAACAGCAAGGATGAGTTGACAGGAAGTATGGAATACAAAGTGAACAAGGGAAGAACTTACCAATCACATGAGCGCAGTCTAAAACAGGGAGTCTGGCCAGGAAGCTGATGACAACTTTGTCCTTGGGGGTTAAGGAATCCTCGGGTGGATCAACTACCTGGAGCACTTCTTGAGTCTATTAGAAGGGGAATCGGGCGGTGCTATCCCTCTAGGTAAAAACCTCTGTGTACTTATGAGACACTATGACCCTGAAGTACTTTCGGGCCAGGTCAACGGTGATGTTGGACCAAAAAGGGTTGAAGCGTTGACGTCCAGGTCTAGCTTCCAGGGAAACCCAGTTGCGTGGCGGCGATAACTGGGCGGACACGCGATAGAAATAGAAGAAGTGGGAGGGTTCAGGATCTTGCTGGATCGCGTCGTAGATGATTTCGAAGCACCGCAGAAAGGCCCAACTGTCGGGGTGAAGTTGACTAGGAGCGACATTGATACTATGGAGCACAGAGCAAATAAAAGGAGAAAAGGGAAACCTAATTTCCTAGCTTGTGAACATGTACCCATATGCATAGAAGAAGTGGGAATCACCCACATGATTGTCTTGAGGACGGAGCCAAGGGCGCTCAAAGGATGAGCAATTTCCGTAGTACATAAGGTTGTCAAGGGGTTTCTCGTGACAAAACCCACCCAATTCCGAAGAAATTTCTTGAATGGATGACCATTCCTCCAAGCTAGACAGTTGGTTAGGCATCGTCCCGGCGGGAATGGCTCTTACCGCGGGAACTTGCAAAGACTCCCAGGTTCTCGTTCGGAAGGCAACAATGTCTTTTTCCTCAAGTGGAGCTCCTCCCGGGGGGGGTCGACGGGAGGAACACACCTTAAAGGGTGGCGACGGTGACGTTGCGATTAGAGTTTCTGGTTTGGCGTTTCGAGGTCATTTCGAAAAAGGGGATAGGAAGTAGAGGTTATTCTAACGTTGGGAAAGCTCGCCGGGAAAGGGGGTGGCGCGTAGGAAGCTGTGAAGGCAGAGGCAATGATCTATGAAGGGGGACTCGCGCGTGAAAGAGGAAGCAAACAGTCGTGGTTATGAAAGGATTAAAGGGTAAGAGGAGCAGCGTCTTTATAAGCAAGGAGGGATGATTGAGGGAAAACGTGTGAAGGGAAGCCGGGGGCAGTTGTTGGGGAATGCGGTGGAAAGATGGGAGGTCGTGTCCCATAACAGAGGAAAATGATTGCATTTGCGAGATTTCGGGAAGTGGGAATGACACAGTAAGTGGAAAACTGCAGCGGTTAAGGATAATTGGTCCAGTATCCAAGCTGACAGGCTTTATGGGGATTTGAGGGGACGTTTTGGAAAGACAGTTGAGATTTTGCAGACCTTGACTGACACGTGTCATAAACCCTGTGCACATCAGAAAATCACAAGTCAGAGTACGCACGTAACGGTAACAAGGCAAGCAAACCAAGCGTCATCGCCACAAGCTCACTTGTGGACTCGAGCCGCCAGAGGAATGTAGCAAGAAGTTCAAAATGATAAATTTTTAAGTTTTAATTACCAAGCCATGTTGGCCATTACTCTTTGTTGTTAGACTTCAAGTTTTAGCATTAATTGGCTTCTCATAGCCATCGCCCTAGTTTTTCTACTAAAAGACACACTTAGCACTCATGCTTCGAGCTCGGTGTCTTGTGGACTGGGCGAGACCCCAGGGTCCCTCGCCCAGGAGCGCCAGCTTAGGGCGACGAGCTGACCAGGGACTTGGGTCTCCTCCCAGAGGCCCAACCAACCCATTAGGAAGGGTTAGGGGCGTCAGGCCCAACTCCACATCTATAAATAGGGGATGAACTCCAATTGTAAAGGACTCTTAGCTCATTTGAGAAATAACAAGATCGAAATTCAGTTATTTTCTCTCTCTAAAGCGGTTACACTCTCATTCTCTCTAGGAATCTCACGTCACGATCCTTACACTCTAGGTACTATACCTCATCTCTGTGTTCTTGGATAGAACATATAAAAATGAGATATTCTTAAAAGATTAAATTACCTTTCCAAAATAAACTAATATCAATTGACAGATGGTTGAGTTCATCACATTTTCCTACAGCTCGGGACTCAGGTTATACACTCACTATACCACACATTAAATCCCCTCCTTGAGCACAATATCATAGATCATACATTAGCACCAACAAGCGGGAGTACAACGGGTTGCGAAGACATGCTATCAACCGTTCAATGAGAGTACATATAATCATGTGATCAGCATACAATAGCAAAACCAATCAACAAGCAAACCCAAGGTAAGCATTATGACAATACCACTTGTAATGACTGTGGGGACAACTCCTAATCCCATAAACCATTAGTCAACTAATGCACATATATCACTGGGTTTAGAAGAGCCCTAATCAAAATTCTAGTACCTATAAAGCGTGCACACAATCGAACAATCAATCAACATGATTTAATTATTTAAGTCATGTATATATGGTCAAGGTCTAACTTGGTCTAATTTAGCTTGGTGAGATTAATTAAGTGATGCATGAAGAAATTTACCGATTTAATTGTAAGGGAAAGAGTTCCTCACAATGAAAATGAAGATGGAGCTTATGGTAAGCTCCCTCCCTCCCTTTACGGGGGTGGTTCAGTTTTTTTTAGGTCAAAGGTAATTATTAGTTCATTGATAAAAGACCCAAGACCCAAGCCCACCAAGGGAGAGGACAAGCGGGGTGCTAAAAACAAAGAAGACATTGTTTTTGTAAAAGCTAGGGACTAGAATACAAAAAGCCAGAGAAGAAAACGGTGCACCAAAACCAAACTTGACCCTTTAATCACATGGTGAAAGTAGGAAAGGCAATAAAACCCGAACTTGTGGCACCCATCCGAACCCGAACCCGATTTTACGAGTAAAGTCTGATATGATTGGGTTTGGATTCGGGATTGGTGAAACCCGCACCCGAACCCGAACAATATATATAAAATTACAAAACTACTCTTATATATACCATGCCTAATGATGCTGAATACTCAGGACTCAGGTTATACACCCACTACATCACACATTAAATCCCTTCCCTGAGCACAATATCATAGATCATACATTAGCACCAACAAGCGGGAGTACAACGGGTTGCGAAGACATGCTATCAACCATTCAATGAGAGTACATATAATCATGTGATCAGCACACAATAGCAAAACCAATCAACAAGCAAACCCAAAAATAGTTGGAGGAAGAGACGAGATCGCAACATAATTAGGCATAAATTTGTACAAATTATGTTGATAGCAAACCCAAATCAAACAACCCAAAAAACCAAAATATACAACATAATTACGCATACATTTGATAAGAGAGGATAATTTTGTTTAAAGTTCCTACATGTGTATTTGTCAATTAATTTAGCAATGATGCCAAGCAATTTACTGGGAAAAATGCAAAATAGCAGTATGAAAGGACATAGAAATATGGGGGATGATTCCTTCCTTCTGGATTTCATTTATAATGATAGTTTTGTACATGAGGATTGCTATATAGTACACAAACGAATCAGACGAACATGTAGAATTATACAAAAGCCGATGACGTCACTAATTAAAAAAATCAAAATAGGACTGGGGCTTTATTTGAAAAAACAGCTTAATTAAGTGCTTATTAAAAGCTTATTTATAAACTATTTTAAAAGATTTATTAAAATAAATTGAAAATAAACTATATATAAGCATAAGCTCTTTTTCATAAGCTATTGCTCTCCCAAACTAGTATAGCCCAAACAAGGCTAGAGAAGCCACAAAGCAACCAGCATTTTCTACATATACCCAAACAAATTTTCAAAACAACACTATGGGCTGCTACCTAAAGACAAAAGAGAAATGTAGAACATAATTTATTATTTGACCAAAAAAATAAGAACATAATTTACTAATCAGGTTCGGCCTCTTCTTACATTCAAAAAAAAAGGTTCGGAATCTTCTTAACCGTAAATTAGAAATTTAGAATACTAAATAAGCACAAAGCATATTTATCAAGGCTTTGGGCCCTAAAGCTTTGACCTTTTTAACAATGAAACATGATTCAGTGACAAAAAAAAAAGTATAAAGCTTAATGATAAATACTTTTTACTTTTTGTGTTTGGCCAATTTTTTATAAAACTAATCGGTAATTCTCCTTAATCTTGTGAACAAAAAATTATGCATCTCGAGTACATTTCAACACTCACACCCCCACCTCGAGCAGCTTTGCTTAAACGGCTATCAACAAACCCTAGAAGTACTTGAAGTATAAAATGAGGACTAGAAGATTTTCACAAGCAAGAATTTGAACATGAATATTCATCTGTGTTAAAAACTTCATCAAGCAAGAAAGAAAAGTTCACACATCGTCTAAGAGAAATACCTAAGAGTCAAATCTTTATACCAAACTCTCTATATCTAGAACTCAAAGTACTTCACAAAGTCAAATTGTATCCAATACTTTGTAGTTCCTGTGCTAAGAAACTTCTATTATCCCTCTTGTGACAAGAAAACCTCGTAGAGCCAAATGATCTTGAGAAAGATCTTAGGAGAAGTTCTGAACAATACTTTGCTTAGGAGAAGTCCTGTATAATCCTTGGAGAAGGAGAAGTCCTTGATAATACTTGCTTAGGAGAGGTTCAGCTGAATACTTGGTTTGAAGAAGTCTTGTATGATACTTGTTGTAGGAGAAGACCTTGATACTTGTTTAGTGAAATCTTGGTTAAGCCAAGGACTGGATGTAGCCCCATCGTTTTATGGGTGAACCAAGATATATCGATGTGTTTTTATCGTTTACTAACTTTTACTTATATCCGCTGCACCAAACGATTGCAAAAACGTTTTATAAACTTATAATCGTTTGAAAACTCAAGTTTTACACGAACACAATTCAAACCCCCCTTTCTTGTGTTACTTTATTTCATTTCACTATCAAGGAGTTAAGGCCAATTAAATTTTGTGCAATGTTACCTATAAGCTAGTCACGACGATAATTGTTAATCAGGTTCGGCCTCTTCTTAACCGTTTGATGGGTCCGATGCAGAATCGTTTCTTGCCTGGGAGAGGGACAATAGACAATGCTTTCTTGGCACATGAGATTGTGCACTTGATGAACTCATCTTCAGCTTGCAAAGGTTCGTTGGCCATCAAAATTGATTTAGAAAAAACGTATGATAGTGTATCATGGCCTTTCTTGAGAGAGACCCTGGCTTTGTTTGGATTCCTGGATGGCATTGTTGATCTTATCATGTTATGTTTGAGCTCTTCCAAACTGTCCATTTTGTGGATTGGCTCCCGGCTCCAGTTCTTTCGCCTAGGGAGAGATCTTAAACAGGGAGATCTCATGTCCCCGTATCTCTTTGTCCTTTCATTGGAAAGGCTTTTAGTATTGAATCAACACTTGGTGGATTCGGGTTCGTGGAAGCTGATTAGGGTGGCCCCAAGGGGCCCTCCCATAACCCTCTTTTCTTTGCAGATGATGTCCTTTTGTTCTATCAGGCTACGACCGCGCAAGTTCATTTGGTGGCGGATCGCCTCAAGATTTTTTGTGACAGTTCAAGGTTGAAGATCAACTTAACTAAGTCCAAGGTAATTTCTTCAAAGGATGTGCGTCAGGAAGTTCGTGAAGAAATCTGTAGCATTGCTTCGATCCCTTTTGTGCGTGACCTGGGAAAGTATTTGGGATTCCCTTTGAAAGGTGGGAGACGAACGAGAGAGTGTTTCAACTACCTGTTAGAGAGAATTCAGAAAAGGCTAGCATCTTGGAAGAACAACATGTTGAATCTGGTTAGCCGTGTTTGTCTCGCGAAGTCGGTCTTGGCTTCCATACCTACATACTCTATGCAGGTGTTTTGGCTTTCTAGGAGTGCGGTGAGTCGCATAAACTCCATGACTCGGGGATTTATTTGGTCCAAACATAGCGGGCAACGAGGATGGCATCTTATAAATTGGGACCCAGTGACAAAGGATAAAGGGCATGGAGGTTTAAGTGTGAAGGAGATGGGTGAGTTTAATATTGCGTTAATGGGGAAAGCGGTTTTGGAATATGTTGCATAACCCTCACAAACTCTGGGTTAAGGTGTTCGAGCATAAATACCTGCACAGAGTGTCGGGGTTGAGTGCCTCGCTTCGGCATAATGCTTCTTCGGTGTGGCGTGGGATCCTCAAAGCGAGGCATCAGCTTCGTGACGGCTTCAAGTTCAGGCTTGGGGACGGTCAAACTTTACCGTGGTATTCAGATTGGACCGGGTCAGGCCAGCTAGCAAATCGACAGCCTTTCGTCCACATTTATGAGATTCTTTTGATGTTGAGGGATCTAGTGGAGAGTCAGCAATGGCACTTGGAGCGGATGACTGCGATTCTTTATGTGGATATATTGGACTTGTTTTCTCATGTAACACCCATATTGGTGTAGCAAAGTGAGGACATATGGGTCTGGGATGGAAATAGTGATCGACTCTATAACATGAAGGCGACGTATAATTGGCTTAAAGATTGGCATGGCATGGACAGAGGAGTGGAAGTGGATTTGGAAGCTTCAAGTCCAAAAGAAAGTTTGCATGTTTGTGTGGTTGTGGTGAATGGTTCTCTCCCTGTCAATGCGAAGAGGTTTTGTTGTGAGTTAGCTTCCTCTCCAACGTGCAGCAGGTGTTCTCACGGTAGCGAGAAGGGGCCTCCACTGTTTGCGGGACTGTCCTCATTCCAGTGAGTTGTGGGGGAGGTTAGGTGCGTGGTCTTGGCCTCATTTAGGAACGGCGATTTGAATGAGTGGGTAGTGCAACAGTCTCGTGGACAACATGCATTGAAATTCCTAGCTGGCCTTTGGGGTGCTTGGCGGTGGCGCAAAAATATGGTTCTCGACGAGCACCCTTATAATTTCCAAATAGCGTGGCATCGCATTTGTCACGATCATGATGATTTTATGTGATTCATCTAGCCGTTGAGGGACACAGATGGTACAACCAGGCTGAGCCACCGCTGGATACCACCGCCGACGAGCTTTGTGAAGCTAAACACAGATGGTAGCTTCGGGATCGAGAGGCTTGTATGGGAGGTGGTGGTTTGATTCGTGACATGAATGGAACTTATTTGGTGGGCTTCATGAGTTATGCTTGTGGGGTTAACCCATTCTTAGCAGAAGCTTTGGCACTACGTCAGGGTGTGTGTATAGCGTGGATTCGCGGTTTCAGGCAGGTGCTTTGTGAGGTAGATTGTGCTGAGCTAGCGCCAGTTCTTGAGGATGGTGAGGGCCTGAGATTCCATGTAGAGAGGTGGATTCTTAAAGACATGCTTGGTAGAAGTTGGAGGGTTAGCCTCGCTTGGATCCACAGGGAGGGGAATGATGTTGCAGATTGGCTTGCCAGAGGGGGCTCATTCGCCTATGTCTAGCCCTACGATTTCTTATACGCCTTCTATTGAGCTCAAGACCTTACTGTCGAAGGATTCTCTTGCGGTTCCTTAGGTTTTCATTGTGTTATTTTGTTAGTTTTCCGAAGCATAAAAAAAAAGAAACTTCAAATGTTTATTTTATACTACTAAATGTCTCATTGCATGAAAAAGAGTGTATAAAAAGAGTTGTATCCCAAATGCTACTGAAGCTTAAAAGAATTCAAGAATTCATGGTCTTATTATCTATATACCAGAAATTCAGAAGAAAATGAAAAGATAGATTAAATCAAAACACTACATAGAACTATAGAAGAAAAAAATATTGTACATCTTCATGCAAATTACATAAAGTAAAAATGTCAATTGATACTTTAAGTATTTGTGGGACAGGCTGGAACATGTTATGTTTGACTTTCACTTAACTCTAGGTGTTTGTTGGCCCATTTTTACAATCCGAGCCCGTTTGTAGACCCAAACAAAATTGATAAAGTGCGAGTTTGATGGACATGGTCAGGACGGTTGATGGTTTGAATCGGGTCTTGAACACTCTACCTCTAATATGCACTAAATTTTACATAGACATCAGATGCGTAGATGAATTGATACAAACCAGTTTTAAACTTAAATAAAAAAAAAAAATCAAAAGTAGTTTTTTAAAGGGAAAAAAAAAGCTAAAACAAACGCATAAACCATCAAATTCTTACTAATAATTTGAAACATTCAACAAAAGATAGTCTTTCGAGGTCAGGTGTTACTGTGCTGGATCAACTGTTAAGAATGAAAGAGGAAAAGAGTTTTGTGTTCTTTTGTAATTTTTATAAACAGAGAAAAAAACAAAAAGTTGTGGTGAAAAGAGGTTTCAACCATGCACTAAAAAAAGAACTTTAGGCGCATGCTACCTGCTCGTTGTTTTTTTTTATAGGCAATAGAAATTATATTAAATAGAAGTACAAGGGGTACTTCAACCCAATACAGATAAAAAAGAAGAGAAGAACAGAAAAGAGACGAAAACATTGATGAATCCTAACCAGACCGGAACTACCCACCTAATACTTCAGCCCAATACCTGCTCGCTGTTAAGAAACATTCCAATCCTGACCCTCAAATCAAGATTCAATTCAACTACAGAAAATATAAAGATTCACCTTTTAAGTTTGGTCCTGCATTTTTTTTTATCTAAGTTAGACATCTCCTAGAAAAGGCACGGGAGTTCAATATTCATGATCAAGGAAATAAAATACAGACAATTTAATGTCATATTTTTACTTAAAATCTACAGATATTAGGTATATGGTTCATATGTTTTAGAAAGTTTTCACTCCACTCATTCTTAATTAGTGTGAATTTTCAAATCACATTTGAATTCTTTAACATATTTTTCCCGCAACAATTCTATTCTAGTCATGGTTGTTCATATTCTTGTAAGACTAGTTCTACCAGCTAAATTCTTTAGACTGCAGAATTTTTTTTCATGCACAATAACTGAAACCAAATGTGTACCCTTCATCGATCCAATCACTTATTGGTAGGTTTAGTTCTTTATCTACTAATGCCAAAACCATCCAATGAAAGCCAAATCTTTACTCCTCATCCTAAGGCTTTTTTGAAAGTGCAAATGGAGAATAGAAGAGTGATGGAAAGTGTGATTGTCTGTGAAACATATCTAGAGCCATGAAGAAAGTAATAAAGTTCACTCCTTTACCCCACCAAATATATATTTATGCCGTGGCATGAAAGAGACGGTTTCAACGGGTTTCACCAATTTGGTAAATCACCCAGAAATTTCTTACTTGCTCACTTCATAACTGAGCCCACTTTACAAGATCTCTCTTATTGAATAGCTACACTTTTCATTCACCAACGCAAGCATTTCAAATCAACATGATCCATGACACAAATTGTTGAAAAATGGGGAAGAAAAATGACAAAATTGAAGTCTTGATCAATAACGTGTACTTTTTGAACAATTGGACTTTGTGATCACCATGCAACTATTGCTGGGGTCATGGGGTGCTTGTTTTAATTTGATTTCTGTTTCAAAAATGGTCTCTAGTGAACGTTGGTCTGTGGTCATCTAACATGACACATATAGGTCGATCGTCAATCTCTTTCTTCTTCTTCTTCTTAATTGTTCTAACTTTTCACATTAAATTAGAACCCACTTTTAGTCACTGCCGTGGAAGAAAAATTTGAGACTAAATTGTGGTTCAGCAAACAAGAAAACTGTAGCAGAGAAGGAAATTGAAAACTTGCACGCTTTCTCAATAGAAATACAGTGATAATTTGACGATACGGTTTGTTCATAATTGTCATTCTCATGGCTATAAGATGAACCCTTTTTCAGTGAGGCAAATCAGGCAATGTTAAAATTATGTATTTGAATCATTTTCTCACCAAGATTAGTCAATTGTAGAAAGGTTTTAATTGATGGTAAACTTCGTCAACAATTGATTTTGCAAGAAAACTAAAATAAATTCTAGGGATAAACTTTTATCTAACTAGCTTCCGAGTGCAAAAATTGATTATAAGAAAATAGAAAATGATCACAATATGTTGTTAACTCTTAGTGGTTAGGTCATTCTGTCTCTTAATCATAATGTTGGGAGTTCGGTCATTGTTTATGAGAATGAAATGCATATCGTGGTTTCTCATTTACCACGTCATACGAGCAACCGCGACGAAGAGATTAGTCATAGCTATCGGTAATGAATATCCTAAATTTATGAAAAATATTATAACAGTAATATAATTTATAAAATGTGTGAAATAATCAAATATAATATGAGTTGAAAATGTTCACGAAGTATGAATGATGGAATTGGCTTTCTTAAACTTTTTCTATGTGCAAGACTTGAATTGGTAACATTATTGTTTAGACTTTAGAGAAATCAAATATACAAAACTTCAACCAATTATGTTGATTGCTTTGATTGTAGGCTATTCTATATAATTATATATATATATATATATATATATATATTACTGAAAATCAGAGTTGAAAAATAAAACTGAAACCGCGTTGAAAAGCAAAATTAAACTGGTGAGGGAGACTGAGAATGATAGAAAATATGAGGAAAAGGCAAAAATCAAACGGCGAGGGAGCAGGACCCACAAACATTCAAAGTTCTAATTTGACTTTTCAACTGTCACTGTATACTCACTCCAATTATTGTCATTGATAGTCACTCATATACAAAGTGGACGCGGAAGTAGTATAGACAATCAAAACTGAGAATGAACCTAAACCTAGCTAATTGAGTAATTGGCTCCATCAAACATGTTCCATGTGCTGTGTGGGATTGATTACCCTTCAAAGCAATCACCACTATTTTGCTTGCTTGATATGCATGTAAAAATCCTTCATCCATGCTTATCAGCAATACACAATTCGTTCAGCCTTGAATCCACTTAACAATTAATATACTAAAACTCAATGTTATTGTCAAAGAAATGGAACACCCCGAAGAGAGAGCTAGAGAGGGAATTGAGTAAAGATATGGTGATGTGATCTTCCAGGCAAATAAAAAATACATGTGCATGCGTGCATGGGTGTTAATCACAACTAATAGTTCTAATGATTTACGTTATCCTTAAAATCTCACCTTAGATCATATTTCTAGTCAATGTAAAATTTCTAACACATCCTCTTACGCCTAGAGCTGGGTATTTGGAGCGTGAGATTTGCAGGACTGGACATCTGATCTACAGGATGACCCAAATATGGAAGGTCTCCACTAACAAACGAATCTATGATAGACTCTGATACCATATTAAAATTAGAAGGTCTAACTCAACACAAAAGCTAGCTCAAAAATTGAGGATTGTTCTGCCCTTATAAATGTTATTTATAATTTATGTCATATATTTCTAACCAATGTGAGACTTCCAACACAGTCTCGCACGCTCATGACTAGACATTTGGAGCGTGAGATTTGTAAGATTGGACATGATCTGTAGGATTGCCTAAATATGAGAGGTCTCCACCAACAAACGAATCTATAATAGGCTTGATACCATATTAGAATTAGGAAGGTTTAAGTGATCTAACTCAACCCAAAAGTTAGATCAAGAGTTGAGAATTGCTTTCTCTCGTTATAAAAGATTATTTATGTCATATCTAATATCTCTAGTCAATGTGAGACTTCTTACACTAATATTCATTCCATGCTCTAGATGTCCAACCATCCTTTAATCCTTTAATGCTATTAGAATTAATAGTTCTAATAGCATGGGTGCATAAGTGAATTGGGTCTTTCATGCTCCAGATTTATTTTATCCTTTAAAAGCTCACTTCAAATAAGTTAAATCCTTCTGAAAATGAAAATGGTTAAAAAAAATAGCTTTCATGAAATGAGAAGTGATTCCGGGCGTGTTGCTTTTGGGTTGTTTCTTTTTTTGGCTTTATTTTCGGCTTTTCCTCTCTTTTTGTCTTGGGTTTCCTTTGCTGGGTTTTTGGTTGTTTTAGGTCTGTTGAGGAAAGAAAGGCACAACTTGATTCAGACAGTACGATAGAGCGAGAAAGCACGAATAAACCACACAGAAAACTTTGGTCACGCAGTTCAGCCAATTGTGCCTACCTCTGCGGCTATAGAGTAGCTATAACTTCCTTTATTGATTCTTAATAATCAATTGTGTTTACTGTTTACAATAGCAATTTCTATTGCTATGTGCCCTCGCACACCGCCAAATTGCGGCGCACTTGCACACCACCCAATTGTGGCGCACTCCGCACACACTTGGTGCACACTAGCACACGGCACACTTTTATTGTTAGAGGTCTTATCTATTTATAGGACACTACTAACTCTAGTATTACAAGATAAGATAATCTAAACATCTTATCTAAACCCATTAGATAAGATAGAGTCTTATCTTAACCCATAAGATAAGATAGAGTCTTATCTAAACCCATAAGATAGAATCCCTCTAACCCAATATCACAATCCCCTTAAATCAAATTCAAATAATGATAAGATAATGAGCCAATCCCAACAATCTCCACCATGGCGAATTCTCGAACCCTCGTGAAGATCAACTGCTCAGCTTTTGAATCCTGATTTTCGGGACTGTGTTCTCCATTAAATCAAATCCTAATAAACCGAATATTTGGCCTCAAAATAAAATCTGTGGGCCCCAGATTTTCCTAATGAGTCAATTCCCAACAATCTCCACCTTGGCGAATTCCAAACTCCCTTGTGATGATCTGTTGCTTCAGTTTCTTGACTTTGATTTTCGGGATTGGTGGTGACTGACTTGGTCAACATGTATGTTGCATGCACTCTGGCACTCGAACTCCACCTTGCTCAACACCTTGTCCTATGTCTGTTAGAACCGTTAGTTTCTTCTCTCAGTGACTTCTGCAATCCTCATGTCCTTTATCCGTAGCGGAAGATATCCAACCTTGCACCGCCGTTCGCTCCACCGTGAGAAACGGAACACTCCACCTGACTACACCGTCAATGGATACTTTCGGCACACCAGCCTCGGTCCCGCGAACCAGGCGCTCTGATACCAATTGTTGTGGAATAGAAAGGCACAACTTGATTCAGACAGTACGATAAAGCGAGAAAGCACGAATAAACCACACAGAAAACTTTGGTCACGCAGTTCAGCCAATTGTGCCTACCTCTGCGGCTATAGAGTAGCTATAACTTCCTTTATTGATTCTTAATAATCAATTGTGTTTACAATAGCAATTTCTATTGCTATGTGCCCTCGCACACCGCCAAATTGCGGCGCACTTGCACACCACCCAATTGTGGCGCACTCCGCACACACTTGGTGCACACTAGCACACGGCACACTTTTATTGTTAGAGGTCTTATCTATTTATAGGACACTACTAACTCTAGTATTACAAGATAAGATAATCTAAACATCTTATCTAAACCCATTAGATAAGATAGAGTCTTATCTTAACCCATAAGATAAGATAGAGTCTTATCTAAACCCATAAGATAGAATCCCTCTAACCCAATATCACAATCCCCTTAAATCAAATTCAAATAATGATAAGATAATGAGCCAATCCCAACAAGGTCTTTGGGGGCTTTTGTCGGGCGCTTTGAATCTTCTTGCGGTTTTTTTTGTGGTCTTGCGGTTACCACCGGCACTGGTTGGATTGAAATTCTTGTTTGAGAGAGTAAGCCTTTTGCTAATATACCTTTCTCTTTTAAAAAAAGAAATGAGAAGTAATTCTGAATATTTTTTAATGTGAACACAAACATACTATTAATTGACTTCAAAGTATACTAAAGGAATTGATTTCTGCAGTAGAGAACAAAAAGTTTCGAGATGTAGGGTTCCATATCAATAAATGAATACACCGTGGCAAAAAAAAAATAGCAGCTTTACTTGAACGTGTTTTTTCATTACTTTTGCACGTCTATTTTTATTAATAGAAATTGGGTCATCATATCAAAATAATTTTCATTGTCATAATATGTGCAGAGAAGTTGATATTTGTAATTTTAAAACTCCAAAAGTCTCAATCGTTCTAACTTTATATTAAAAATGAAAGTTTCAATCGTGTAATCTAAATATGCTGTTGACATCGATCTTCACATATGGCCATGTGATTTGTGTTCACATAGCAATTATACAACTCTTACTAAACACAAACCATTATAAATGGATGCTTCGTACGCGCAACATTGCTATTATTATTTAAAAAATGAATAATAGCCATGGATTGTGATTCCACAGTTGCATTTGACAAGCAAAGTTGCAGATTCCACAATTATTAAGGAAATTTATGTAGTCGAGCAAGAAGGTGGGGAAACACGAGAATAAATTTGTGGCGTGAAGAAAAAGAACTAGCTATTTTTTAAATGAAGAAACTGTACGTATAAGCATTTAAAGTAACACAACTTGCCTGTATTGTACAATGTACATGCATGTGTATTGTGAATTCTGTTTCTTTCAGTCCCCTTCATGTGGTTCCCCGTGATATTTAAGATATTGAAAGCGAAAGTTGTAAAAAAAAATGTTTACCTAGAAATGAAATTCAATAAGATTTAAAATGGAGTACACAAATTGAATGGTCTCGGTTCCGAAAAGTTAATATATCCGTCAATAGCAAATTAAATTACTTATATTTTAAGTGTATGGTTCATAACATAGCAAAGCATAAAAAAGTAAACACATCTAGTAACACAAATAGCATAAAACAATATACAGAAACAGAGGTTCAATATCTTCGACTTCCGTAATCTCGAGAGATGACGTTTAGCCGAGAATGATAAACATAAATTCCTTCTATTTCTCCGCCAATTCTTTTTTTTTTTCATTGTCTTGTTGAACTGCTTTTTCTAAACACAGAGGAGTTCTAATCAATGTTATAACCCAAGATAAATGAGTTGAAGGTAAAACAATATATATTGAGTTTCTCTCCACCATCTTCTCCACAGCAAGTCTAGAATGTGTTGGAATGAAGCACTTTAATGCAGGAGCACTTTAATTTGACGTTGTTCACTAGGATTTTCTCATATGAAAAGTTTAAAGTTCTCTCACTAGAATATATATTACTCAAACATAAAATCCTAGTGAACATTTTACTAGAATCTTAGATGAATTAATAAATAAAATTCTAATCAGGATTTTCTCATGTCAAAAATTCTCTCATCATAATTAAACTCGTTGATATATGTTTGAGTAATATATTTTTTTTGAGAAACAAAATATGATATATATATATGGGGAATGCTAACTTCCTCCCACTAGATTTTGTGAAGGAGTAAGTTAGCACTTAACACCTTTTCTTTTGGACAAGAACTACCCTCTACTTCTCATTACTAAAAAACTGCAACACTTGGGTAATTGGTAATTAACCACTTAATTTATTTATTTTTGAAAAAATGCATTTCCTAGTCTTTTTTCTCAATTCTCTCTCTCTTCAAATCATCTCTGCCAATGCCATTCACGTTAACGTCTTCACCATTTCCATTCAAGCAATTCAAATTTCTAATGCAATCTAATACACATCAAAAAGGAATTAAGATTATTTTCCTTCTTCCAAATGAATCTAATTGAAGAAGAGGATAAGGAATTGAAACATCTGTAAATCTGTCAAAACCCATGAAATTCACAGGGACGGCGACGATGAACTCGAAAGGCTAACGGCGCGACGACGCTCTCTTTCAACGGATGTGCGATGGTGCACGCGGTGGAGAAGACGAAGCGAAGGTGAATTTGATTTAGGAGCCAAGGAAAGGGAGAACAGAGACGACAAAGAAAGAAAAAAGGGGAAAGAAGAAGAAGAAGAACGGAGAAGACAAAAGAAACAGAACGGGTTAATAAATGATGACTGAGAAGATTTTTAAGTTTTAAAATAAAATAATAAATTTTGGATAGACAAAATTACAATAAACCCAGAATTGAGAGTTTTTTAATATGAGAAGTGAAGGGTAGTTTTGTCCAAAATAAAAGGTGTTGAGTGCTAACTTACTCCTTCTAAAAAATAAGTGGGAGTAAGTTAGCATTCCCCAATATATATATATATATATATATATATATATATATATAAAATAAAGAAAGCTGGGAAAAGAACCAGCAACAGCAAAGATAGAGTACAAGAACGAGACGAGGCAACCAAAGCCAAGGAAAAAACAACAAACGGAAAATAAAGAGAAGTAGCTAAGAAAAAAGAGAACAGGGCATTGAACAAGACAACGGCCAAGTAAAAAGAAAAAAGAAAGGGCTGGCTCCTCAAACCCCCTCAGAACGCCACCAGAGAGTATTTGATCGATTGAGTAATATTATAATGGGAGAATTTGTAACATGAGAAAATATTAATCCCAACTTTTAGTCATCGCACATTCTTGAGCAATTTTTTATTTTTTGAAAAATGAAAGTTTAGAAATTAATTTATCAATATTTATTTCTCAAGGCATTCACACAACTAGCAACCATTAGACTAATTCTAAACTAAATATTTAAGAAAGTTTTGATATCTACCAGTTGTGCAACGTTATGAAAGATTATGATGATGTTTTATTATTAAAATATTCAGGTGTGTGTGTGCACAGTAAGTGTCGGTAAGTGTAAAAAAAATTAAAGAGATCAAATTTATTGAAAGGAAGTACCATATTAGGTACTTCAAATCCAATACAAAGAGATATTTGAGCAAGAGAAGAAGCTACATATATATATAGGTTTGTTAACTTACTCCCACTTATTTTTTAAAAGGAGTAAGTTAACATCCAACACCTTTTCTATTGGACAAAAAACTCTACAAATTTGTTCTTAAAAATAACTAACTTCAGGCCTATTCATGTAATTCAATTTTATTTAAATTTTAAAATTAATAATTTCTCTTTCCTCATTATGAAACAATGCAAATTTATAGGCATAATTGTGATTTGAGTTTCATTTTTTTAAAATTTAAAAAATATAACCTCCTCTGCTACGTGACTGGTTCTGTTGTTACCTCCATTGTAAAGTAAACTACCTTCGAACTTCGAAGTATTGTTTCATTTTTCCTTTCAATGTATTGTCAATAAATTGGATGATAACCAGAAAAAGACGAAAGCATAAACTCTTTACATGATTTCCATGATTTCATGTTTTGAGGTTTTTTTTAATTGAGGATTCTTAATTCATGATCAGAGTTTAGAAGCATATATCAGTAGATTAATGGAGGGCATGGGAACAATTGAGAACGAGACGAGAAAATGGAGCACAAACAAAGATAGATGCTGAAAAAACGGAACACGTTTTATTAAAATGGAAAACCTGAATTTAAAATTTAAAATTAAAAACGAAAATAAAAACTGAAATGTAAATTACCATAAAGCCAGAAAATTTGGGTTGTTTTATAATTGGATGGGGTGGTTTTTTTGTCCAAAGCAAAAGGTGTTACTTGTTAACTTACTCCTTCATAAAATCTAGTGGGTGTAAGTTAACAAATCCCATATATATAAAATCATGTTTTGTCATGTTTGTTTTTTAGTTTTTTATTTTAATTCATTCATATATAATATAACAACATAATGATTTCTAATTAGATATATGATTTACATGCATAATTATAAAACTCTTAAAATATATCATGACATATTTATAGCTTAAAAATGCACGTAATGGCATGTTTTATTTAAAGCTAGTTTTATTAACAAGAATGAACATCAAGTGAGAAGATAGCCATTGTTGGTTGTCTACATGTACTTAAAAGCAAAGCCAACAAAAGAGTGAAATGAGAAGAATCATTGCTCCTTTCGAAGAAATAATAGACCTAAATAATAGTTATAGTCACATGGTGTAGTTGAATTTCTTGCAATAATTGTGTGTGTAATTTAATGGGAGGAGAATTAACGCGCAGGGAAGAAATACAGACAACTTGTGGGAAATGAATCTGATTTGATACTCAAGTGTTAGGCAGAATTGCAGAAATGGTATGCGCAGCCACATTGGTGATAAGAAGAAAATTAGAGGCAACGCAATAATGGCACTAAACTTGAATAAGCAGTGAAGTCAAGAAGATAGAATGAATTTAAAAACGAAAACTTGAGTGACCAGCAAACTCAAGATTCTCTTGACCTGGTTTGATCAACTAACTTAACCAGCAAATTCTTTTGAGGTTAGGTTGAAGTCTTCCTAAACGCAAATCAGAGAGCGTATATTCAACGCGAGAGAAACGCAAGCATGACATGAGGAGGGAAGAGCATCTAATTACATATTTCTCCCGATATCTAGTTAAATGAGTTAATCTCTCACAACAAATATTTTTGCCTTAAATGCATTTGGTGCCCCTGATGTTTCATGGGAGTGCAAATGATACCCCTCTTCTAATTTTGTCAACGTTTGTGCCCTCCATGAAACAAAACAGTGTAGCGTTTGCCCTTCTGTCAGTTCAACGTTAGTTTACTAACGGAGGGGCTGACGTGGAATTTTATTTTGCTTTTCCTATTTGCCACGTGGATTTTAATTACTGAATAACAAAAAAAAAAAAAGAGGGGCACGTGCTAGATGGGTTACTGCTAACCCTAAATCCCCAATTTGGGGATAAATCCCCAAATTAGAAACACAGAGGGAGGAACGGTCGAGGAACAAGGTGCAAGCGTTAGCCCTGAGGAAATCCTTGAGCACGTTGTTGGCCCCTTTTCTTGATCCTTGAGCACGTTGTCGTCGCACATGGCTAGTGGGTCTCCAAATCGTGGACGTAGTCGAGGTCGAGGTAGGAGAACAGGAGGGACCCCGACGAAGGATAAGGGGAAAAATGTGGTCCAAGAAGAACCCACTTGTGAAAAGCAGGGATACGACCCTTTTCGAGATTCCTGGTTTGGGGAGGATATTCCCGACCATTATCGTTTCAGGTATCCCTTTTCAAGATTCATGTCTATTTTTGAATACTTTTTCATGAGACCCACATGTGCATCTATGTTGAAAGTGACTTGGTCATGTTATTTTATGTTTGATTGATACTTCACATGCCAGTGTCCTTTGTCTTAATCTATTGCATGTTGAAAGATTATTGTTTTTAATACTTCACATGCCAGAGTGTTTTCTCTTAATCTATTGCATGTTGTTCTCACTGCAGGCCCACTAGTAGTCAATTTGCAACAGTTAAAGTGTGGCATGGTGGGAAATTTGTGTGTGAACCGAGGGTAGATTATATAAATGGGGTTTGTCTTACTCTACCAAACTGGGATATGGATGAGATTAATTCAATTGATGTAGGCAAGGTTGTCAGAGGCTTAGGATATTTGAACTTTAATGTGTGGTACAAAGACCCTGGCCTTGGGTTTGAGATAGGCTGCAAGCCTTTCAAAGATGATAGAGATGTATGTGCCTTTCTGAATGATGTGAGTGGCTATGATGTTGTCAACTTCTATGTTGAGCATATAGTAGAGGAAGAGCCTGAGTTTGTTGAACCTCCACCATTTCTTGAATTTACACAGCCTACTGTTGAGGGGGAGAAAGATAGTGAAGTCTTGTGTGAAGGGCAGCCTACTGTTGAGGGACATGCTACTGGCATAGACATTGATGTTGACATAATACAAGTGGGACAGTGTAGTGTTGAGAGGGAGAAACAGGGTGATACAAGTGTTGTTGGTGGGGAGAGTGATAAGGAGGGTGAAGCATTTAATGCAGGACAGGGCAGTGGGGAGGGTAATAAAGATGGTGATGCAGTTATTGTTGAGGAAGAGGAGGTAGTTGCTGGAGACAAGGAAGGGGAGAAAAAGAAGAGTAAAAAGAAGGAAAAGAAGAAGGGTAAAAAGAAGGACAAGAATAAGGGTAAAAAGAAGGAAAAGAAGAAGGGTAAAAAGAAGGACAAAAAGACAGAGCAGGAGGGGGGTGTTGAGAGTTTAGTGAGTGAGAGTCAAAGTGAATCTGAATCTGAGAGTGCAGTGAGTGATGTGAGTCTAGATGACAGTGATTTTGATGAGAGGTGGGACTGGAGGACAGTTTTAGAGGTTGAAGGAGATGAGAGGCATCCAGATAGTACCTCAGAGGAAGATGATGATGCATTTGTCAATGAAGTAGATTTTGACAATGAAGATGGTTCATCTGATGAGTTGGAATCTCCACCAGACACAGATGATGAGCATTACCAACCACAGAAGAAGTACCCAAGATTCAAGTTGGGTCCAGAAGGCACAGAAGTAAAATTTGAAGTTGGTCAGGTACCTAATTTATGTTATTATTTTTCAGATCTGCTAATTGTTTAGACATTAATATGCTCTGGATATTTATGTTCTTATCATTCATGTTTATTGCATGAACTGTTTTCCCAGAAATTTGAAGCATCTCAAGTATTTAAGACAGCCATCAGAGAATATTCTCTTCAGAGGAGGAAGAATTTGATAATTGAGAAGAGTGATAGTAAGAGAGTGGTTGTCAAGTGTGAGGGAGAGTGCACATTCTACTGCAGGTTGTCCAAGTATAAGCAGAATAACTTCTGGCAGATTGTGAGTCTTGTAGATGAACACACATGCTATAGGACAGCAAAGAATAGACATGCCAGGCCACAAATCCTTGCTAAGAAGTTGCTTCCAACTATAAGACATAATCCTGGATTGAAATGCAAGTCAGTGATAGCTGAGGGGCAGATAAGGTGGGGTGTTGTCCTTAATAGGTTTCAAGCATCCAGAGTTAAGGCAGCTGCAAAGAAGATGATTGATGGGGCAGAAAAGGACCAATACACTAATCTCAGGAGCTATGCTGATGAGCTTCTTAGAAGCAATCCACAAAGCACAGTCATCATCAAGAGCTCTCTTGGAGCAAATGGTCCTGTTTTTGAAAGGATGTATGTTTGTTTTGCTGCTTGCAGGCTGGCATTTGCACATCATTGTAGGCCACTGATTGGACTGGATGGCTGTTTTCTGAAAGGTGTGTATGGAGGGCAGCTCCTTTCAGCTGTTGGAAAGGATGGGAACAACCAGATGTTCCCCATTGCATTTGCCATTGTTGAAGCTGAGACCAGAGACTCCTGGGAGTGGTTTGTAGCTTTATTGCTTGAAGACCTGAACTTGGTAAAGCAACAGAGATGGGCATTTATTTCAGATCAACAGAAGGTGATTTATCATTTTTGTTTATTTGTAATTTTTTGTTCACTTATGTCCTAAACATGAACTGATTTCTTGATTGTTTTCACACTTAGGGTCTAGTTCCCACTTTACAGTCATTAGCAGGTGATGTGGAGCATAGGGTTTGTGTGAAACATGTGTATGGTAATTGGAGGAAGAAATACCCAGGAATGGAAATGAAAGGTGCTTTGTGGGCTGCTGCAAGAGCATGCACTGTTCCACAATTTGATAGGGCTATGGAGAAGCTGAAGGAGATGAATGAACAAGCATGGATGGACCTCTGTCAGATACCTGCCAAGCAATGGTCAAGGGCCCATTTCAGCACTAATTCTCTGTGTGACCTACAAGTGAACAATATGTGTGAGGCTTTCAACATGGCCATTCTAGAACATAGAGACAAGCCAATCATTTCACTGGTTGAAGGATTGAAGCGCTATATCACCTCCAGGATTGTGAAGCAAAGACAATTAATGATGAAATATAGAGGGAATATAGCTCCTATGATTCAACAAAAATTAGAGGATAACAAGAGAGAAGCAGAAAGTTGGCATCCTGAATGGAATGGGGACACCGAATACTCTAAATTTGAGGTTTCAAGTGGTCCATTTTTGAAGTATGGTGTGGAGATCAAAGACAGCCATTGTGCTTGCAGAAAATGGGACTTGACAGGTATCCCATGCTGTCATGCAATTGCTTGTATGTGGTATAATCGCACCTACCCTGAAAACTTTGTGCACAACTACTACAAGTAAGTACTCATGATCATAAACTCTTATGGGGTCCTCTCATTTATTTACACTTAATCCGTGTGTTTGCTTATTGCAGGAGGGATACATTTCTAGCAACATATTCCTACATCATTTTACCTAACAATGGCCCAAAATTGTGGACTAAAAGCAATCTTCCACCAATTCAACCACCATATGTAAGGAGGGCACCTGGGAGGCCAAAGAAACTAAGGAACAAGAAAAATGATGAACCAAGAAACCCTTACAAGATTCCAAGAAATCAAACAAAAGTGAAGTGCTCCAGATGTGGACAATGGGGGCATAATGTGAGGACATGTGGAGGTAAAACTGGTGCTGATAGGGACATAGAAAAGGGGGGCAACAAGGTAAAATTAAAGCAATTTTTAGTTTATACTAGAACTCTATAGCTTATGCATATTATTGACTGAGAATGATTTGTTTCTAATTTGTCAGAAAAATCCAAAGAAGGTCCACCCTGGCCAGGCTTCTGGAAGTGGAACAATTCCTGTAACAAGAAGTTCATCTGCTGCTGCAAGGGCTGGAAAAGGGCCTCAGAAACCTCAGTACAAACCTGCTGCAAAAAGAAAGAGGAAGGCTCCTGATGCAATTACAACCCAAACTGCTCCACAGCCAGCTTCCCAACCAGCTTCCCAACCATCTTCTCTGCCAGCTTCACAGCCAGCTTCACAGCCCTCATCAGGTCATGGGAGCACAATAACAGCTACACTGCCTCCATCTGGTGCAACCACAAGAAGAAGAAAGAGACCAAGAGTTGTAGTTGGAACTCAAGAGAGCACTAGTTGATTATGAGCCTTGATTATGCTGTTTTTAGTCTTAGTGTTTTCTGGTTATGTAATGAACTTAGTTAAGCCTTTGGTTAATGTATGACTTTATCTATTGTAATTTGCAAGGGATGTTATCCATGTTTGGTTTTGTATGACATTATCCATTGAATTTGGAATCTATGATTATATTAGCCATTTTGAATTTCCATATGACAACTGAAAATAGTAGATAGCCTAGATAGAACATTGTGTTTGCAGACATCATTTCAAACAACAAAAATTTGAGGACAAATTACTCAAATTCATTTATCAATTTCAAGTTTCATACATATGCACTAAAGGCACGCACAGTACAAATAAACCCCACAACCTCTCCTACTTCTACTACATCATCCTCTCACCCTAATTCTACTTCATCATTTTCACCATTAGAATTGCACATACAATCAACAGGAACACAGCTACAGACCATCCCAGCATACAACACTTGATCAACATTGCTTGGTTCTTCTTCATCTCATCTACTCTACGCAACAAGCCTGCAATTATTTTCTTGTCACGCGGGTTACCCTCCAACTCATCATACCACTGGAAGAAATCACAGTGCCTCCTGTTCTGTTCCTGAGAATAAATAAATTTTCCCAACAATTTCAGTTCAAGCAAAACCAAATTCACAACAATTAATCAACCTTAAACAATTAATCCAAAACATTACCTTAAACCTGCCACATCCATAGAACCGCCTACCAATATTTCCGTTCTCGTTCGTCCAAGTAGTCACAACCGGGGCAACTTCTCCACACTTGCACAAAACAACGTTCCTCCTTCGACCGTAGCCACTGGAAACAGAGCTCCCTCCAGAGAAATGGCTTTCCCCACCCATGTATGCCTCTTCTTCGTCTCGAGCCCTTAGCCTTCTCCCTTTCCCTTTCGCGATTTGTTGAGCTCTCGTGCTCGTGTTCTTCGTCGCTCCTCTTCTTCGTCTTTCCCTTTCCCTTTCGCGATTTGTTGAGGTCCCTTTCCCTCTGTGTTTCTAATTTGGGGATTTATCCCCAAATTGGGGATTTAGGGTTAGCAGTAACCCATCTAGCACGTGCCCCTCTTTTTTTTTTTTTGTTATTCAGTAATTAAAATCCACGTGGCAAATAGGAAAAGCAAAATAAAATTCCACGTCAGCCCCTCCGTTAGTAAACTAACGTTGAACTGACAGAAGGGCAAACGCTACACTGTTTTGTTTCATGGAGGGCACAAACGTTGACAAAATTAGAAGAGGGGTATCATTTGCACTCCCATGAAACATCAGGGGCACCAAATGCATTTAAGCCAATATTTTTTCATAACACCGTTCAATTATTTATAAATCGAACCCTGAATTAGATATTTAAGGAGTCAAACTATCTCTAACAAAATTTACTGGAAACATGTTTATAGGTAACAAGCAATATAATTTTTTAAGATATACTCAAATATACTTACTATCAGTATTTTTATAACCGGACTAGTAATAAAACCGACTAAGGGGTCGTTTAAGGTTTAATGGATAAATCAAAGTTGAATTGTGGACAAACCACCCGACAGCAATTAAATAATATTTTACAAGTATATAGTATATGAGGAGCGATTTATTCGCCCCAGGAGCAAGTTAAAATATCTACTCCAAATCTTGACCCTTATTTTTCCAATAAAATAACCGCAGAGATTTATATTAAAAACTTGTCACGTGACCTCTCTCTAACCTCCTTACTCGTTCTTCTTCCGAAGCTAATATGAAAAACCAGGACACGACACAGCCACCATATCCTCTGCGACGGAATCAAAGGCAACGACACCAACACCTCAGTTATATCTTTATCCTTATCCTCCTACAAAATTAGTTCAAGTTCTATCATCGTCTGGTTTTTGAATTAAAGGCTCTGTCAATTTAGTTTTTTCTTTGACCTGACCCTAGAATTTAAAAAAATAAAAAACTAAATCGATGCATTCTGTTCAATTATGTCCTTTAATAAAATTGAAAAACTCAAATTTAGCAGAATATTCTTTGAAATATTATATAGGCTTAAATGCATTTGGTGCCCCTGATGTATTTCAAAAGTGCAAATGATAACCCTACTCTTTTTTTGTAAACGTTTGTACCCCCCTTGTTTTGAGAAAGTACACCGAATGCCCCTCAGTCAGGTTGACGTTAAAATCCTAACGGAGGAGCTGACGTGGATATTACCCTCATTCACGCTCTCTCTCTTCTCACTCACTCGACATCTCTCTTTCTCTCTTCTTCTCCAAACCCATTTTCCTCTTCTTCTGATACAGCAGCAAGAATCATCACCCTCACCATGTTTCCCTCCTTCCTCTCACGCCAGCAACCACCGCGTGCCAGCCGCCACCACCGCGCCCTCCTCACGCGAGCCAGAGCACCACCACCTTCTCCCTCACGAACCAGCACCATCAAGCCATCATCTTCCTCTTTTCCTTACCTCTGGTTCAGATACGAGCACACCACCAACGTCCAGCACCACCGCGTGCCAGCCGCCACCACCGCGCCCTCCTCACGCGAGCCAGAGCACCACCACCTTCTCCCTCACGAACCAGCACCATCAAGCCATCATCTTCCTCTTTTCCTTACCTCTGGTTCAGATACGAGCACACCACCAACGTCCAGCACCACCGCGAGCACCATCATCACCAACATGATGAGAAACAACAGAGAAATAGAGGAGAAACCAAACCCTAGCCGCCACCTTCAACCTCCGATCTCCGGCGAACCGCTCTCCTTTTGGAGAAACCAACACCATGGCTAAACTCCCCTCATCATCCGCTTCAAAACCCCTCAATCAATTTGACGATCGGCCACCGTCACTCCGGCGACCGCCACCACCGCCACCGGCGTTTCTCCGGCGAGCTTTGTTCTGAGAAAGAAGACCAATTTCTTGAAGCCTTTGTCATTTTTCTTATTTTTTGTTTTTAGTTGATAAAATCCACGTGGCATTAGAGAAAATAAAGGAAAAAGTAAAAATAATATCCACGTCAGCTCCTCCGTTAGGATTTTAACGTCAACCTGACGGAGGGGCATTCGGTGTACTTTCTCAAAACAAAGGGGGTACAAACGTTTACAAAAAAAGAGTAGGGTTATCATTTGCACTTTTGAAATACATCAGTGGCACCAAATGCATTTAAGCCTATTATATTCAATTTCCACTCCGCAGCCAAACCCATGTCCTCTGTACGTATCTTTCTCCTCGTCGTCGCCGCCATCCCCGACGAACCACAACCAGCGCAAGAAAACCTCTTCCGTGGGACTCCACCTCATCATACCACATCGCGCCGCTGGCCTCGGTGGATCTGTGCTTCTTTATGCGCCGACGAATTTGTTGTCGCACTTGATATTGTGGATTGGAAGAAGAAGAACGAGTAAGGAGGTGAGAGAGGGTCACGTGACAATTTTTCAGTAAAAATCTCACTGTTATTTTATTGGGAAAATAAGGGTCAAGATTTGGAGTAGATATTTTGACTTGCTCCTGGAGTGAATAGATCTCTCCTCATAGTATATTAATTATTCAATACTATTAAAAAACATAATTAATACTATAATTATATCAAAAACAAAATATATTTTAGATGTTATTAATATACTAAATACAAGATCTAGAGTTCTTGTGTAGTGTTATGAATCTCGGTTCGAACCAACCGGTCGAACTAGTCTGACCGTGATGGCCAAGTGTTTGGCGTGAGTCTATCATTGCATCAATGATGCAAGTAAACCGGGGGAAATCGTTTGGCTCAACAGGTTTTATGTAAAACCGGTGACTGAGATCGAGCTTGTATTGGTTGAATCATGTCGTATTTGATGGAAAATTTCTCAAACCTATGAGGAGAGCTTCATCTCCAACAGAATGAAATCTCACTATAGCATGTTGCCTTTATAAAACCAGTAAAATATCATCGATAGCTATTGCCACCAACGAGCTCTCGATCTCTCTCAAATTCTCATCTAGGGTGCCTCACAAGGAGTAGACAAACTACAGTTGAATTCAAAAAAATGAAAAAGAACAAAAGGTACGACGCTAGTTTTCATCTTAGAAGGGAAGATATAAAATTAGGGTTTGTTAAGTGTCATTTGTGCAATTGGGCCATAGGCCATGTATATTTAGTGTTTCTTTAGATTTTTTAATAAATGGTAGAAAGTATATGTGAAAAAAATTAGAAAAAATATCTTGATAAAACATCAAACATTTTGACAAAAATGAAGAGTTTAAAACAATAATCTTTGTGGAACAGAATGAGTATTATTTGGTTTTCTAGTACACCTTTTGTAGTGTATTTTTATCTCTTCTCATTTATTGTTTTCATGTGGATATTGTATGAAAAAATATCATTAATACTACCTATGTTCCTTATTATTGTCCGCTTATAAGAATTTTTTTCCTATATACTACTAATATTTGTCCACTTAGCACTTAAGATGACATTAAATGATATTTTTCCAAGTAATGCCCTTGTGGGAACAATAAATGAAGAAAGAGAAAAACTATAGACAGTAAAATAGGGAAACAGATATTACCTCTGGTCCTATTTATAAGAGGCAAAAACTACCTCACACAATTTAAGAAGTTAAAAGAGTTAAATGTAATACATTTGTTCTAAATAATGTTAAACATTCAAAATTACACTTAACATATGTGAGTGACATAGGAAAGTGTAATTAGTAATTAAAGAATGATGGGTGAGATGAGATAAAATATAACTAATTTTTTGGTACACAGAGAATATAATTAATGAATTATACATTTTACTTGTTCAATATTATTAAGAACAATATTGTCAAAAAAAAACAATTAATATGACACAAGCTTCAATTTAATTCTTATAAAAATGAATAATATAAACATCTCATTTAATTCCTATCGAATCGGAGGTGGCTTTTCTAAAAATTAACAAATTAAATTAATTTAACTACTTAATTAATGTGTTTCTTTTTACTCAAAACAATTATTTAGATGTAACAAAAAAAACAATTATTTAGAAACTGAGATAATACTTCACTAGAATTCTAAATAAACAATTATTAGGAATTGCAGCTTAATAAACATAATTAATTGAACTAATTAGGAGTATGTGTTTGAGTAGCAGTGATTACTGCTGCCGCCGCAATTGCAGCTTTGGTCTCGTGTACCACTTGGCACTCCCACGTTCCCTTTGATGGTCAACAGCACTCAGATGCTGGATGCCGCCGCATACCATCCACACTTATATTTATAGATACTCTAAATCCCCGAAATTATTGCTGTATAAATTTCACATGCAACCGAGAGTGTGGATAGCTAGTGCGGTTAGAAAATCTAATTTTGTCATACTCATAGGTTTTGCCTTCAAATTGTTGGTATAGCGTGAGGGATTACTCTTGAAATTAAATTTGTGAGGGATTAAAATCATGATTTTTGTAAATAATAGGGACTAAAGTTACAATAAGCCATTTTACAAAAAAGACATCATTAATTTAAATTCGTCTATTTTAGTGTCGGATTATATTTTCACTTCTAAAGTTCATCAATAGTTTAATACATTTGTTAAACAACTTTACATGTATTAGTGACATTTTAGAGATGAAAAAAACTTTCTCACTAAAATAGAGGGATTTAACTTCAATGATTTTTCCGACGAAATCATCCATTTAAAAATTTTGTTACTAATTTAGTCTCTATTGCTTATTATCCAAGGTTTTGATGATTTTGATATTCTGTAGCAAATCTTTAAATGGTAGAGCGGAGTATATATTTTAAATAAGAATGAGTAAAGTGTCAGTTTCACAAATTTTGAGAAGTACTGTGAGTGTAATTTACTCTTGTAATAATCATATCAGACTTAAGTATAATTACAACATATTGATGTCAAGGAGTAGTTAAAAAATTATTATTTCATCTTCAAGAGTGTGAGGATAATTTCCAAAAAAAAAATTACTGAATAGCTTCTAAAAATACACACAACTACCATATATTCATTTCATATTTAAAAATTGGATTGGAAATATATTTAATTGATATAAAGATAATAACAATATATCAAAATATGGAGTGGAATGTGATGTTCTTTAGAAAAAACGTTTATGCTCTCTTTGTTAAGTACTCACATGCCAAGGGACGCGATAAAGCTAGAGAAAAAAAGGAAAAAAAGTCATCTCAATTAAAATAAATTAAAAGGTTGTCTAAATGACTTATGAAAAAATTTGGGTTATATAACCCTTCGTCCAATCATATTGAAGGTAAGTGAGTATTTTTTTTGTTAACAATATAAGTAAGTTAAAATTTCTATATTTTATTTATTAATTTATTCATAAAAAATCATATTAGTTTATTTAGTTGTGAGTTAGTAACCCACATAGGTCATCTAAACAACCCCAATTAAAATATATATAGGAGAGATAGAAATTAAAAAAAGGACCCACATGTCATTACTTGTTTCCCCTATATCGAGAACAAATACAACATGTATCATATGTTTAACTTCCCCCTTATGAGCAAGGGTGTACACCACTACACCGCCATGAATTCATTTTTTTACTCCGCTAATAATTTTTATCTTATATGTGATGTGATTGAACAAAAATGAATCTTAATATTGTCTCATTCTGCTTTGATTTTTCACATTTTTTATTTGAAGATTTTTTTTTTATAGGTAAATGTTAGTTGTTAGAAATGTTAGTAAATTAATCCCTCCTCCGGGTTCGAACCCGGGACCCTTCACCCTCACCCCACCCAACCCTTACTAGAGAAACTATGGATGATGCGACGATCATTAAGAAGATATGGGTATCATATGAGTGGACCTCTGGTCAAGTGGCCAACCTTAATAAGTCTATACTTTCATGTAGTTGTAATGTACCTTAAATAGTTTTCAATGAGCTGAACCAACTTTTGAATGTAAGTGAAGTAGACTGGTATGAGAAATATCTAGATCTTCCAACCATGATGGGTGTTGAGAGATTTTTTTTACCAGTCTACTCTCGAATTCCTCAAGACTCAATTGTAGTATAGTAAAGAGTTTTGTCGTATCCGCGGGGAATTGCTAACACAAATTTCGTTCTCTAATTAAACTACTCAAACAATAGATTTCCAAAGGATTGATGATTGTTTCGGTAATCAAAACACATGCCAATTAAACAAAGCGAGAGTAAAAACGATTGGATATCAAGATGAGAAAACTATATTGGACTTGGATTTCACCGTTTAACTACTTAGCATCCTACGATCCTATATGAAATTTTTTTCCTATCCGTGATTCATCTAAACCATTTCTACCATATTTCATTGATTCCTCACATGAGTGAATATCCATAAGTCATTTTCCTTAACATTGATTCCTCATATGCATAGAAAAGAAAAGTTATCTTTAAAATCAGATGTTAAGGGACTAACAAACCTAACTTTATTCCTAGCAATTAGATTTATTAGATGGTTAATCCTAGGTCGGATCCTAGACGTCATAGCTTTCACTCTTACACCAAATCAAATGATATGTTCTAGATGCGCAAACTAAAACATAGCATTAAGAACGATAGACAACTATTGAATCATGTGATAGAAACAATATTTTTATATAGAAATCAAGAAGAAAACATCATATTTAAAGGCTACATCCAAATCTAACAAGAGAATCTTAGAAATCCATGTTCATTGATTCCTTCGAGCTTACAAGAGAAGAACTAAGATGACGGTGATGATCCATGACGTCCGTGAACTGTGTCCAGCTCGTCAAAGGGTAAAAATTGCTTGTGCACAGCTTTCCTCTTCGTTCTCTTTAAAGTTCCTCTCTGAAAAGCTCCAATCTCCAAAAAGTGGTGAGGTTTTGCTAGTTAAATGAACCAGAATCGTGGAGTTTTGCTTAGAAGAGATTTGACCGCTAAGAGAAATTCGGAAAACATCCTTTGAACCGCCATAGTTTCGCTTAGCGAGCCTTATTCTAGCTAAGAGAAATAATTTTCATGGAAATGTTTGATTCATTCGCTAAGCGAGAAAGATTATGGCTGAGCGAAAGTCTTCTCTTCAAAATACCTTTTTCTTAGCTTGGATTTTCTCTAAGTCTTTTCCTACATCAAAAGCTTATAGTTAAAACACTTATAAAGCATATTCTTACTAAATTAAACATATTACAACTAAAAACTATATATTTTCCAAGTCTAATCAAAGGATAGTCCATTTGATAGAAATTTCTCATCATAAGTTCCTAAAATGTTATGGATAATTAGGTAAATTATGCACTTATCAATTGGTAAGTCCAAGTCTCAATTTTTCATCTTTGTAAAGGACCACGTGTGGAAGAAATTGAAAGGCTAGAAAGAACGTGCTCTTTCTCGAGCTGACCGAGAAGTTTTTATCAAGGCGGTAGTTCAGGCCATTCCTTTATATGTAATGCCTTGTCTCCTTTTACCTGATTGCCTATGTTCTCACATTGGAGATTTTATTAGTAGGTTTTATTGGAGTGGGGATGTTGAGAAGCGCGGGTTTCACCGATTGAAATAGGATCACCTCTGTTTGCCAAAAATGGAGGGAAGGATAGGGTTCCAAGACTATATGCAAGAGTTTATGTGTGATTTCTTAACTATGGTTGATTTTGGTAATGCAAGTACTCTTCTATCGTTGTTGTACTCTATTTGGGAGGATCACAAACAATATTTTATTTCGCAATCAACCTACAATGTCTCTGGATTCTCTTCTCTAGTGTGCCTCATCTCTTTCTCCTACCCTCGTAATAGTCTCTTCTCCAAATCGGCCAGTTTCTAGGGAGCTTCCTTATGCTTGGTCGCAACCTTCCTCTAATGTGGTGATCAAGATGAGAGAACGCCCACATCATTGTTTCTTTTGCTTTTCTATCCTATCTAATAACCAACAAATCTACTATTATCTCACTTGTTTCTCTCTACACATCTTCTCAATTGTAAACTCTTCAAATTTCCTGAAGTTAAAATTATGTGTCCATTTGTACCTTTATACGTGCATAATATGTAGAATCTTTGAATATTTATGAAGAAAGAAATAGAAACAATGTTTCAATTCTCATTCACAATTCATTTGAGAGGATCCAAATCGCTGATCAATTGAAAGTTAAAAAGATAGAAAGTGTTGTTGGACCCTGGCGTCATCATTGCATATTAGACGCAAAGAAAGGAAAGAGGTAGGAAAGATAGTAACTTTTGTCGGTGAGCATCCAAGGAACCGAAAGGTGTTGAAATAAATTTTAAACAATTTCATAGTTCTTTATGATACACATTATTTAAACGTATCTTTAGTTGTAAAAAAAAGAAGATGAGAAAATAAAAAATGTTAAGAAAAATAGTAGATTTTTTACTCGTTTGGTATGAGAGAAATGATAGAGAGAGTGAAGAGGTTGAATGTTATTGATAGATTCTTCTCTCATTTAATCTTATAGAAAAGAGAAGAGTGGAAGTTATTTTGCATAAAATGACATTTTATCTTGGATAGAAATTTATATATAATAATGTATTTATATAATATATGTTTTATAAAATATAAGTACATGAAACATATTTATATATATACATATATATATACTATTATAATTTTTTTTAGAAAGCAAAAGGTTATTGAATGCGAAAGAAGTCGAGATATAGATCCTCTCGACAATGGATTAAATACAAAGCAACGCAAAAACGAATGTAATACAATGAAAGCAACAAATGCCAACCGACAATATATACCCACAAAAGACCGTCAAAATAACGCAAACCGACACCATGCAAACCAATCAACGCAAACTCTCAGACGCTCCATACTTCTTTGAATGAGTAGCCCTGAGATGCTCCATGCAAGCATGAAGAACCTCGTCGTAAGTACCAGAAAACACAACTCCACAAAATTTTCCCATCTCCAACATGTCTCGTGCCCTCTCAAAAACACAATCAGGATTCTGCTCTGTGACAGGAAGCACACAATCCTCAATGTCTACAAGTGACTCTACCACATCCGACATATCACTATCCTCAGCTATCAAGACCTAAAAATCCTTCTTCTTCTTGGGTCGCCCTCTACCCTTGTGCATTTTCCTAGGCCGACCCCTGCCTCTCCGTCCCAAACCAGCAGAAGGTATATGCTCCACCAAACCAACATCAGCCTCACCGGCAGTCGTCCCCTCCGGTTGATCCTCTCGTGAAAACACATTGAAACGAGAGAATACAACGTCCAAAGGAATCGAAGAAGGCGCAGCGCACTGACTAGGATGGACGATAGGTACCACCGACTCACCATATAAATCATCGGTGTCAGGCATGATAGCACCATCAGGCTCTGATTCGGGTGTACCATCATCACGCCAGAGCTAGAAAAATCACCCTCAATCCCCACACTCCCAATAGAGGGAGCGTAACTCGGTGGCAGCCACAAAGCATGCATCTTCATCTCAAAATTTTGAGCAATAGCACGAATCACTTTCGCACAATCTGCAGACTAATTCATCTCATCCAAAGTACACACTTTATCCCCCGTCCTAGCAAATTATATACATATATACTATACTATTATATTTATTGTTTATGAGTTATATCAACAAAAATAATTCTTTGACACCAACTACATAGATATGAGTACCTTTCCCCTTGTAAAAAAAGAATTACATGTAGATATGAGTATGAGAGAGATATGATAAAGAAAAAAAAAAGGTAGAGACAGAGATCGGATGAAATTTAAATAAAAGATATCATAAGTTTTATATTCACATTTATTGGGTTGAATGAGAAAATTAAAGTCGACAATCCATCCATAATCCCTAGATGTAACGCCCCGATTTTCGGGTGTCACGTTAGTAACCTATTAAAGTAAATATGCAATATTTTCCAAATGATTTATAAACAGGAGTATTTTTTTTTCTTTTCAAATGTATTTCCAAAACATGTCATGCATACTCCCAACTACAAAGGGATTTACATCAAGCCTTGAACAAGGCGAGTACCCAAAACCCCAAATATAAATTTCTAAAATTGTAAGGCCCGAGTTTTAGGCTTATGTTAAGTGAATAAACTTTTTATTCACGATTAGGGTTGATGTAATGTGAAGGGAAACCTGAACGAAAGTTTATTAAATGAAATATATTTATGAAGGAGAAAGTTCAGGAAAAGTTCAAGGATTTCATTATGATCGATAAAAGTTATAGCACGAACGTTTTACGCTTAAACCTAGGTCAGAAACCCTAGTATATAGCTAATTTTCACTTTTAGGCACGCTGGCAGTTAATTCCAAAAATCTTCAGAGAAATGTTAGAATTTCTCTTCTTCCATATATAACAATCGTTTCGAGGCGAAACTCTAGGATCTACGAACGTCCGATTCCAATCATCGGAAGTTTGCCGAAACCGAATCCCTGGTATTTCAAAACCCTAGAATTTCCCGACTTTGAGGACTTTATCTATTCAGAGCTTCAAATGAATATTCCACACGCGTGCACCCATTTCTCTTGATGATTTCAATCTTTCTTCAGAAGGAAGTTTTCCATTCCGACATTCGAGGCAAAAAGCAACTTATCGGGTAAAATAGTTCTACACCGACTTTGCACCGACTTTGCATTAGTTGCCAAAAATACAAGGAGACATCTTCTTAGCTTGGGAATTCCTTTGCCAAAACCTATCTTAGAATTCATGGTGAATGACGCCAGAAAAATCGGATTCGCGGAACTTTCATTTTCCCGCGAATTTCCACCTTCTATATATAGCAAACAAAGGAAGAAAAAACACAATTTTCCTCCATTTTCTCTCCTCTAAACCGCGGCCAAGAACAAGGAAGAAGGAAGAAGAGTTTTTCTTCATCGTTTGCTTGATCGTCGATCAATCAGTTGCTACTTCAAGGTTTCGAGGTATAGTCGCTAATCCTTACCTCCGATCGCTTTTTCCATAGCTTTTCTGTAGAGTTTTCTGAGCGGATAGTTTATGGGTTTTTTGCAAAACTATCCTGAATCTTTCATTTCTGATTCTAAACCTCTTCTATGTATGCCCAAGATCACTTCTGCCGGATTAGATTTTCCGTTATGTCGCCGGAATTCCGCCGGAATCAATTTGAACCTAAAATACCCATTTTATGTAGTTTTGAGTAAAGTTCCAACCTCTAGGCTGAAAACTATCGCCTTAGCTTAGTGCTAGTAGGATTAGTTGTCATAAACGTCGTTGGTGACGTCCCTGCAAAATTTTATTTTTGGGATTTCAGTTTTGAAAATCCTAAGTTAAAAATCATGACCAAAATACCCCTGCGACAGTTTTTGATCCGATAATTTTTCCGAGTTCAGAATACCCTTAGTTACGGCTTATGAAAGCATAGGAACCAAGTTTGATCGAAGAAAAATCGAACCCTACAATTACCTATAGTGGCCGAGAGCTATAAGGGGGGAGGAGGAAATTTCCTTTTCCGAAAACTTGTCTTTTCGCGCTAGATTATCGTACCTTAGAGTATAGATTACTTCGAGTAACCTTAGTAAGTATCGATAGCTTAGTTTCCGATAGATTCTGATTGATTTTTGTGGTTTTGTTCTAAAGGTGATTTTGAGGAATTTCCTGAGGATCAACACCTTGCTTGTGAAGAAGAGTTTGAAGTTTTTGCTGGAGAACCTTCAGGTGAGGGCTTCTCACTGAATCTCTAGTTAATGCTTAGGGTCGATATTTCGACATTGTTTACTGTTTATGCACTGAGATTGTGTGTGATTGAAAATGTTTTCTGAGGCTTCGGCTGACAATGTAGATGATTCATCTACTGAATGTTTTTGAAGATTGACTTACATGCTATGTGCTATGTGGGTAATCTAGGATGTGTGGTGCATGCTTTATATGCTAAGTGCTAAGTGTTTATGATGCGATTTATTGATATATGACATGTTGTTGATTGTGATTATTTAAATATGCTTTACACTGAAAATCTGAGATCCTGAATGGTGAGAATAGCGGGCAGGTCATGCCGATTTTATTTTGAGAGTTTTGAGAAAGTTTGATAGGACGAACGAGGTTCGGGCCTTGTATAGGGTTTATGGATCGAGACATTCTCTGGAGTCATTTGGGGATTCGAAGATCCCGAGAACTTATAGGAATTGCGATAAGACTAAAAAGGATATTATTTTGAAAAGAAAATTCATAAGACATTAAACAACCTCTAAATCTTTAAGTAAGGGTAATAATCTCGAAAGGAGGCTTTGGATGAAAATCATAGTATGGAAAACGAGAAGTGTCGTTGGATCCAAGTGTTGAGTCTGTTGTTGTTGTGCTGTTGGAGCAGCGTTGGTTGTTGTGCTGTTGGAGCAGCGTTGGTTGTTGTGCTGTTGGAGCAGCGATGTTGTTGGGCTATCCTGGGGATAAGTCCGGGGAACCGTTAGTTCCCGAGTATGTGATACTCTTGTGCTGTTGGAGCAGCGATGTTGTTGGGCTATCCTGGGGATAAGTCCGGGGAACCGTTAGTTCCCGAGTATGTGATACTCTTGTGCTGTTGGAGCAGCGATGTTGTTGGGCTATCCTGGGGATAAGTCCGGGGAACCGTTAGTTCCCGAGTATGTAATACTCTTGTGCTGTTGGAGCAGCGATGTGTGTTGTGAAGTGTGTCTTTTGTCGCAGAATCGACTTTGCCTTAGGGTAAGATTTTAGAGACTTTAATTTACCTAGAACACGTGGCGACGTGTCGAGTGAGATCGGAGACGTTGGTTGACTAATCATCCTGCATTCATGCAACATTAATGGGGTATTAACACAGGACGTACTCTGGACCTCGTCGGATTCCAAAATGGTCATAAGACCCGGATTTCCGTGATAGAGCGTCTGTAGACGTCTCTTGTAGCAGACCGAAATGGCAGACCTACGGGTTACGGCTGATCTGACTACCGTTGTTGTTGGAGTAAGAGGCACGCGGGCCGAAATGGCACCACCGTGGCTGGTGAAGGGCTGATCCGTTGATGTCCATCCGTTCCGGATTGCATATTGGTTGACTGGGTTAACCTGCATACATATCATGCAACATGCATACTGATTTAGTGGTTGAGTGTGATTGCTATTTGATTATCTTACTTGTAACATGCTAAGTGTTATTATTGCGTTCATGTTATTGTGGAACATGCAACCCTAGGAATGATATCTTTAGCTATAAGCCTAAGTGGCTATCTATTATTTGTACCTATTGGGTTTATTATCTACATAGTTCTTTAGAGTTGACCCTCGCGTCTTCTGTGTGTGTTTTGGCGGACAACGCCTTTTGTCAGATGAACATTGCGGATTGGTTCGCAATGGTCCACCCTTCGGGGGGGATTAGGTACGAGATGATCGACCAGGACGACCCCGGGTCGTGGGTGGTTGACCCCGCGAGCCACCGAGCGACGTATTCGGGGCGTATCATGGAGGACCACGTGGATAGTGGAGGACTCTTGAGGTCAGGAGTGTTGAGGCGATGCTCTATCAGCTTCAACTTGCCACCGGGCGTTCACTGTGGACCAGGTCTTGGAGGAGCACCGCCGCCACCGTCATCTTCAGAGGAGGAGGATCCCTCAGAGGAGATTCCAGTGGGAGTGCCTTCGGCAGGGTCTAGTGCACCCTCCGTTGCGATCATTGATGATCAGGGTTCGGGCCCTAAGCCCGTGAGTCCAGCATCGGAGAGCGTTGCAGGAGCGAGGGGAGGACGGATAGGGTTGATAGACTTGGTCGTTCTGGATTCTGATTCAGACGACGATCATGCTAGCACATAGTTTTGAGTGTTGGTATGAGCTCCTCGAGTTAGGATTAGTGTAGGAGTAGAGTTTTAGCTCTGACAGTCTTGCTTCATTTGTTACTTAGGGGACAGGGTAGATCCGCCTATAGCTTTTTGTGTGGTTTCCTTACGGGAATCACAGAGAGTTGGTTGGACTTAGGAGGTCTTATTTTCAGGCCATTGGGTCAGCTGATTCTCAGTTTTGAGGGATGGTGTTGCGGGCACTTCACCCTTTTCATTTGGTTTGTATATATTGCCTACGGGCATTGCACTTTTCTTTCCGTCACTGGAGGTTACTCGTGACGAGGTTGTTACTTACAGCGGGGGCTGTTTATATATTGTATATTAGTTTTATTACTTTTCGCATTTGGGTTTTATTTAATTCAGTCTTGTCTTAGTTATTATCAAAAAAAAAATATTCACGTTTTTCCGCATTAAGTTTACTTTTGGTTACTAAAGTGACGCCACCGAAATCGGGGTGTTACAAAAATCGTTATGCAAGCTTAAACCAATAATGGTTAGCCCTCTAACTCAAGGCTCTAACTCTACACTGGTCTCTATTCTTCAAGTCTTCCACAGTTCTTCAAGTTCTCCTCTCCGACTCGTACGAAGGTCAAGCTCCATCGAAGATTCTCCATCGCCTAATAGCGTTAAGCGCCCAAACAACAAATAGAAAATAGAAAGGGTTAACTTCATGCAATTACCACATAATAAAGAGAAAAGCATGTTATTCAAATCTAATACATGCCATGGTAAGTAAGCTACTAATTTAATTCAGGATAGATGACAACTCATCCTATCGATCATGAAATCGAATCATATATTTAACATAATTAAACATATCAGCAAAATCAACGATATGGTTTTAAAACAGATACCAACAAAACTTAACAACATAAACTAACTCAGGAATCAATGACTTAACAGCATAGGTTAATTCAGATAACAATAACTTCAACAATATAACATCAAATTAGATATCAACAATCCTCAACAATATAACGACAAATCAGATATCAATAATCCTCAGCAATATAACAACAAATCAAATATCAATAATCCTAAAAAATATAACAACAAATCAGATACCAATAATCCTCAACAATATAACATCAAATCAGATATCAATAATCCTCAACAATATAACATCAAATCAGGTATCGACAATCCTCAACAATATCAATCAAACAATAACGTCTCGCAAGACGGGACAGTCCTGTGAAAATATTCATTCCACTGTCACTAAGTAACGCCTCGAAGGACGGGATAGTCATGTGAAAATATCCACTCCACTACCACTTGATAACGCCTCGAAGGACGGGGCAGTCATGTGAAAATATCCACTCCACTGCCACTTCAAGCAAATCAAAACATCTCATCCAACTCAGTAATCACTCAAACAACAATCTCAAATTCAATAATCAAATCAGCATAATCACATGTTATTCATTATCACAACATTCGCACAAACACATCAAGCTCTATTGACGATGAAACAATAATTCAGTGCTATAAAACATAATCATGTCATATCCACTAGAAAGCAATAATGACAGAAACCAGTAAACGGCCGAAGTCTCTCAGAAAAACGGAGACACACGTCTCAATAAGTTCACTCGGCCGAAGCCTCCAGAAAACATTTGGCACAAGCCTCAGAAACAGTCAACATAAGCAAGCATACAACATTGCAAGCATACAATATTTCAATCAACGCCAATCAAATTAAACATCTTCATCTCAAGCGCATGTAGTGCGAATAAATCATGCAAGAATAACGCTCTAAAACTGAGTTACCCTTACCTTAGCCAATTTCTCCATCCAAGCTCAACATCCCAGTCCAATCCAAAATAAAGCTCCCGAACCCAGCAAGTTCCCCGACGTCCTCCTCAGTTGTGAAACCTCACCAATTGCTCCAAAGTCTCTTTCCTCAGCTCAACTCGTTCCAAACCTTAAGCAAAGTATCATTGCTTAGTCGCTAAGAAACAAAACAACTAATAACACTATCAAAACCCGAAAAGAAGCTTTCGAAACTCTAGAATTCGATATTTAGGCACGAATGGACAATAAGACATGTTTTCGCTAAAATGCGCATAACTCGAGCTACAGAACTCGGAATGACATGAAACCAAAGCCAAAATTTTGACAATCGAAAGAGTTACGCTATAGCTCAGGTCATAGAGACCCATAAATTATTTTTGGACACGGTACCCTAACAAACAGGTTTCAGCCACTTTAGAAAATAGGGTTTCCGAACTTTTTCTTCGATCTAAATCAATTCCTAGGTATTCTTAGGCGATATCTAGGCCAGGGAAACTCTCAGAAAAATTATCAGATCGAAAACTAGAACAGGGGTATTTTGGTCAAGATTTTTAGCTCGGAAACTCAAAATCGGAATTTCGAAAAATAATGTGGATGAGGTCGATACCCACAACTTTTATGACAACTAATCCTACTAACGCTAAGCTCAGTCGAGAGTTTTTGATTCAAAAAGTGGAACCTCAGCATAAAAATGGGTTTTTGAGAAGAATTGAAGTTATGCGGCGATTCGGCGAGATTCGGCGAAATGTAATCCGCTAAACATGCTCTTGGGCATGCAGGTAATAAGTTTAGACAGAGAAATCAAGTTATTTGGACAGTTTTACAAAAAGCTCAAAACTTTGAGCACAGAAAGACATAGAGAAAAGCGACAGAATTTACGATCAAAGGTAAGGAAAAGCATCAGTACCTCGAGGTCTACGCGTAGCAACGAACAGAGCGACGATCAGGCAAGAATCGGCAAAAATCTCTCCTCCTCCTTCTCCTCTCCAAGCCGCGGCCTCCATGCGTGAAATGGTGAGAATTTTTGGTTTTTCAAGCTATTTGTAGGAGAGGGAAAATGTGGGAAAATAAAAATTTCGCGATTCCGATTTTTCCTGCACGTTCCTCTGTGAATTATAAGATAGAATCCGGCGACAGAATTCCAAAACTCGAAACAGACTTCTTGGAATTTAAGCAAACGATTCACTAACGGTGTTAATCGATTTAACCCGAAAAGTTACTTTTTGCAGTTGATGTCGGAATAGAAAACTTCCTTCTGAAGAAAGGTCTAAAACATCGAAAGAAATGGGTGTACGCGTGTGGAATCTTCGTTTGAAGCTCCGAATAGAAAAAGTCTTAATCAACAGTTTACTCTAAGGTTCTTGAGCTATCAGGGATTCAGTTTCGGCAAACTTCTGAGAATTGAAATCGATCGTTCGTACATTCCAGGGTTTCGTGTCGAAACACTCGCCAGGAAAATGAATAAGAGAAATTCTTATAATCCTCTGAATATTTTTGAATTCCGCTTCTACAGTGCTTTAAGAGCGGATTAGCCTTTTACTAACGCTTGCGCCCTAAGGCAAAAGTGAATAAAGCTCGTGCTATAACCTATAACGACTATAATACTATTCTTAGTCATTTCCTGAACTTTCTCCTTCATAATACTAATCCAAACATCAATCACAAATTAGGTTCCTCTCACGCTGACACAAAATCCTATGCGTGAGTTGGAAATTAATTATTTATTTAATTCTAAAATCCTGGGTCTTACACTAGACCTCTCCCCTCTCCAACTCATATGTTTACCAGTTCTTAGAGCATCTATATCCATCATACTCACTAAAATATTCACACTTCATTTTTCACAATTTCCAATAATGCTACATCATCTACACCACTTTACTAACTTTTTACTCTAACTCTACAACTCTTAAAAGTTTCTATAGTGGATCTCACCATCAACATCACATTTGTATTTTTTATTATTTATTTCCATTTTAATTAATTACTCCCTTCATTCCTATTTAACTGTCCACTTTGAGTGGAGACACACATATTAAGGGTGTGATTTATTTTATTGATTTTTAGAAAAAGTGAGAGTTATTTTTCTATTTTACCATTTAAAGTATGTGTTATCTCTCCTCATTTATAGTACTGACAAGGACATTTGTTGTAAAAACATCATTTAATGCTCTCTTGAAATGCTAAGTGGACAGTTAAATTGGAAAAAAAAAATTCTTCAAAGTGAAAAGTTAAATAGGAACAGAAAGAGTATATAATCTAATTATATTAATTGTAAGTGCTTGTAATAAATACAAGCTCACTTTTCAAGTCTAGTGTAGAGTATCTATTTTCACATACTCATCTTCATCATGTTGAATTGAATATGTACTCGAATGATAATAGATACTCATATGAGTATGTATTTAACATTAGATACTAATATTGGAGATGCTCTTACGACTTCATACAAACCGTGTAAGAGGGAGCATTTTCTTTAATATATTTATTTAATTCTATTTTACATAAATAAAAGGGTTTTTATTTTCTTGAAAAGATAAAAATTAAAGGGTAAGAGTATCTTCGAATTTAGTGCAGTGGTATGAACGCGCAATCTCCTAGTCAAACATGTTTAATGGCAACACACCGATACGATACGTACCTGACGCAGTGGAGCAACCACGCGTCGCCTCATCAAAAGATCTCATTACGTGTCACACTCTCATTGGTCCTTACCTTAACCCCATCGAAACATTGTCTAGCATCATCATGACAAGGATTCAGCTGAAACAAACAACCCGTGGTTAATTAACGCGCTTCACAATCTCAAATTTAATCAAAATTAAATTAATTCACATAATAATTAACATTTAACAGTGATTATGATCATAATCATGGTCCCTCAGCTACTATATAAAGGAGTGAGAGTTGTAAAGCAAAATCCAAGAGTGACCGTGAGATTCACCAAACAAAACTTTCATTCTTCTGAGAGAGAAAAAAAAAACAACGACTGTGTTTGCATCTTGTGTGTGGTTCTCCTTCTTCATTGTTTTCATCTAATCTTATTCCCCTTTCTGTTACTCCCCGCTTCTCTGAATCCCTTTCTGTTAATCATCTGTCTTTCAAGTTATATGATTTTTTGAGTTTTTAATCAAACTTACAAACTACTATTTCTTTGGAAGCCAGGTGTTTTCAGAATCGAGATCCAGGTTCAAAAAATTTGTTTTTCTTCATTTCATTTTTCATTTTTTCTCATCTTTCAATCAATCAGCTAAAAGGGTTGTTTTTGATCCCTTAAGGCTTTGATTTTTCTCAATATTTCTTGGATTAAAGGGGTTGTCTATTTAAAACCTCTTCTTCCATCTTTCATCTAGAAAACTTAAAAAAAAAAATATTGTTCCTTTTTTTTTAATTTTTCTCTGAAAATTTTCAGTATTAGAAAGACAACACAGGTTGATTTTTATCTAAGATCTGTGTGTGCAGTTTACAGTTTTTTCATTACATGGCAGCTTCAATGGATTTCTACAACAGTTCAACAACTCAACTTCAATCAGATCCCTTTAGTGGTGGTGAGTTGATGGAAGTTCTAGAGCCTTTCATGAAGACTAGTCCTTCCTCAACTCCCTCTCAATCTTCTTCATCCCCTTTCTCAAATTCATTCCTACCTTCTTCCAACTCTACCTCTACCTCTTCTTACCCTTCTTCTCCTTCTCCTTCTCCTTCTCCTTATCCCTTCTACCAAAACCAACCCTCTTCTTCTTTCTCTTCTTCTTCTTCTTCTTCTTCTTCTTCTTTCTTCACTACACAGCCCAATTTCTACACAGATGGTTGCTCTTCCATGATGCCATACCTATTTCCCTCAGGGTTTTCATCATCATCACAAAGCCAAAACAACTCCATAGGCTTTGAGCAAGAGCAACCAAGTTCTGTTATTGGGCTAAACCAGTTAACCCCATCTCAGATTAGCCAAATCCAAACCCAGATCCATTTCCAGTCCCAGCAGAACACCAGCAACTCTCTTAGCTTCCTCGCGCCGAAGCCGGTCGCAATGAAGCAATCTGGCACCCCTCCTAAGCCTACCAAGCTCTACAGAGGTGTGAGACAGAGGCATTGGGGGAAATGGGTAGCTGAGATTAGGCTTCCCAAGAATCGGACCAGGCTCTGGCTTGGGACATTTGAGACTGCTGAAGAAGCTGCTCTGGCTTATGACAGAGCAGCTTACAGGCTCAGAGGTGATTTTGCAAGGCTGAATTTTCCAAACTTGAAGGATCAAGGTTCTTGTTTTGGAGATTACAAGCCTCTGCATGCTTCTGTTGATGCTAAGCTTGATGCTATTTGTGAGAATTTGGCTGATTTGCAGAAACAGGGGACTAAAGCAGAGAAGGGTGTGAAGTCTTCTAAGAAAGGTTTGAAGAAACAGGTTCAGGCAGAGGTTGAGAACAAGGTGGAAGCTTCTTTGTCTCCAGTGGTGACTGAGAGTGAAAACTCTGATGATTCTTCTCCTTTGTCTGATCTTACATTTGGTGATTTCAGTGAGCCTCAGTGGGATGCTACTACTTCAGAATATCTTAATCTGCAGAAGTTTCCATCTTATGAGATTGATTGGGATTCTCTGTGAAGTTGAAGTTGAAGTTGAATTTGGTAGAGTCTTGTTATGTGACTAGTGTTAATGTAGGTGGTAGCTAGTGTCTCTTCTTATCTTGTGGCTGCTGCAATTGAGTTTTTGAAAATTGCAGTGCTGCATGTAGGATTTATTTGGGTAATTGGGTTTATGGTTTAGGGTTATTTTTCTTTTTATTATTGATTATTATTATTATGTCAATATATGATGTAAATCTCTGTCTACCTTGGTCAGCTGGTTTTTTTCTTGCTTGACCATGGAGAATGACTCCGGTTTAGGTGTTCTTTGAAGTATATTATTATTGTTATTGATGTAATTCAATTCCAGTTGTATTTCAACTTAAGAATATAATGTACTACTACTAGTTTGTCTATGGTTATAGATTAATGGTGGTTGTCTCTTCTTGTTCTTATACTAGCTATCAACTTTTGCTTAACTTAGTTTCTTAGTGTGTTTTTGGAAATTCAGAATGTGCATACAATTCAATTTTTACAATGAAAGTTTAAGTACTTTGATAGGACCGAATGGAGGATGAAGCTTTCACGTTAAGTACCTTATACTATACTGTTTTTTCACGTTTTGATAGCTTCAGAAACTGCAACAATGGTGATGAATCTGTGTATCTAAACACATTCTTTAGTGTGTTTTTGGGAAACTTCCAAATCTCTATATTTTTCAATTCTAGTGCATTATTAAATGGGAAGCACATTGCACAAGCATTTGAAAAAACAAGAAAACGTGGGTTGACGTAGATTTTCGTGACTCTACGCGAAGTTAAGGGAAAGAGTGATTGTTAAGAGTGTAACTGCCTGATTGGGAAAGCTGTTAATTGAGGAGGTCTTTGTCTGCTTTGGTTACTTGCTTAAATTAACCTTGCTTGCATATTGGCAAAGTAAATTAGCTCTTTTTATAGATTGAGATGCGAATCGGTTCACATTTTAATCAATTGGTATCAAAACTCACCTATAGTCGTGTGAGAACAAACCACTATCACAAGGCTGGACTTATTATCATTGATGTGCATACCGGCCTTTTCAGGCTAGTTTTACCATTAATGGATCAATTTGCGAGGTTTGGAGGAGCTAGGTCATAGGTTCAATGAATCCTAACTGAACTGTTGAAAGAAAAGTGTATCTGAATCAATTTTTGAGGAAGTTTACTAGCTAGTGCTTTCGGAATATTCATATTCCCACCAATTTTTTACTGTTTGTCAATCATCTCCATTTTTGGAAGGAGCTAAACATGATGGTAATGGATCCTATGGTTATTTTTGTATTTTTCTTCTGCCTTCTTTTTTATGGATATTAAGTGTGAGTTTGTATCGTTTATTAGAATTAATTTTGATAAAATTGATTATAGTAAAAATGAGATGAAAGTGAAATGATATGAAATATTATTTTTATTAGATAATGTTGTGAAATTCGGTTGTAAAATCTTAGAATACATTATGTTCAACGTAAAAATTATTATCAATTATTCAAAACGGGCACAATCTGGGATGAACTAGCTAAAATAGTGGTCCACGCTGCACCACCAAGTAAAAAATAAAAAAATCAAAATTAAATAACACTTAATTTACTATAATGTCTATTGTTTCTTTTTTTTAGTTACAGTCTGTTGTTTCTTCAACATCTACTTCCCAAACCTTAAATCTAAGCCCACCGTGTCACATACCAACCCTCGTCAGACCCACTGCGCCCACATTGTCAATGCTATAACCACCACCACCACTATGTATTTCACGATTTGATTTTCATCATGAGATCCGGAACTTCCTATGCATGAGGTCCAATATAAACCGAACTCTCATTCATCACCTAGAAACAAAGAAAGCTCATAAGAAGTTGAAACGCTTAATTTTGTGCATAAACCCAGATTGGGATGAGGAGCACATATATGAAATAGCAGACGAAGCGGCTCCAAATAACTGGTCGTCAGAAACCACCGCCTTTGTTGAGAACCACCATCACCTTCCACAACCTCTTTGAATCTACACCACCACCCTCAACCACATATCAGAACCACCATTTGAACCACTAAGAATCCAATCCCAACAACCAGCAACTATCTTAACACTAAGCCTCGCAACCTTCCGTTGTTGAGGTCTTAGAAGCCCCATCGGGCAATCCATCATAATACTTGATCGCCCATTTCATTCACTCATTGCCAAAACCAACCTGTAGCCATCACCGCAATAAAGACTATCCTATCTAACTTGTTTCCTGTGCAAAATTGGGAGGGTGGTTTTTTCTGCGCGCTTACCTCTAATGGCATATACACATCCAAGTTTGGGTATAATTTCATTCATGGTATCTGGTCCCAACCGGTGGCTTCTTCATCAACTGCTTCTGGATTGCCTCGTAAGCTATGGAATCACTATAGGAAGGCTTCCACTTTGCCTTGTTGCCAAGAAACGGGCTGCAGGGCGATCTCGGGGGTTCTTCCAGTTCGCAAGGTCCTCTACAAGCGTGGGATTCCAACATACCCTCTTTGTCCGATATGTCTATCTAAGTTGGATTCTTTCTACTATGCCTTTTCCTTTGCCTTAGGGATGACAATGGGTCTCGGACCCATCAGATACCCGCAAAAAATACCCACTATGGGTAGGGTAAAAACCCGCTAGATGGGTATGAGGTCGGGTATGAGTAATTACCCGCAAAAAGTAGTGAGTATTGGTGCGGGTATGGGCACTATAGTACCCAACCCGTCCCATTCCCGTACACATATATTATTATTATTATTTGGTAATATATTAAGTTATTAACAAATTAACGTAAGCTATAACTTTTAAAGTCTTTTTAAAAAAAGTGAGTATTTAAGGTATTGCTAATTATTGCTAATTTACTCCAACTTATTTTTAAAATTAGTAAGTTAAAAAGCTACAACTTTAGGATTCTATTATACATTTAAAACTATAAATTTATAGATATTTATATCTTCTAGCTTATTCCTTCTAAAAAAATACTTATTTGAATGATTTTACTTCTTAAGTATTAGGATAATCTTTTGTATTTTTTATTATTGTTTTTTATTTAAAAAGTTAGTTGTAAACAAAAAATAGTGAAAGAATATATTTTGGTTAGCTAAGTTGCGGGTAATGGGCTTGGGTACGGGCATGTAAGTACCCAAAGGGTATGAGGACGAGCTTTCAAGTTGCTACCCATGCAGGTATGGGGACAGGTACGAGTAATTTTTGTAAACGCGGGTATGGGGATGGGTACTATAGTACCCTACCCAGACCCTACCCATTGCCATCCCTACTTTGCCCTGAGGTCCAGCAGGTGTGGTTTGCGTCGCCCCTCGGTTTGCGTTGGGATCCTGGAGTTAACTTTCTTGATTTCTTGCTGTTATTTTTGGAGGAGGCATATATTGTTGTGGTTGGTCTGTTCTTTTCTATATCGTACTATGTTTGGGAATCTTGAAATACTAGTTTATTTCGTGGTGACCCTTTCGCCCTTGGGCGGGTTCTAACCCGAGTCCAATCGCTTCTGACCTCGGCGATGACGCAGACTCCGATGGTTGCCCCTATATCTTCCTTTCCCAACGTTTGTTCTCGCTCAGATGGTGACCTCATGAAGGTCAACTTTGACGCTTCACTCTCATCTTCTGGGGTTACAGGTCTGGGTTATACTGCTTGTGACGGAGGTGGTTTGATGTTGGCTTCAGCAACCTCTTCTCCGATGGAGTCTATCTCCGGGGGTGGCGGTGGTTATGGGCATAAATGTCTCCAGTTGTTTGAGAGGTGGATGCGAGTCTTTAGAGAAGCATCCTACCTTGGAAAAACTTTTGCTTGCTTTGGTTTTAGGGATGGAGGAGGTCCCTGAAGGGATCCTTCCTTTAGTCCACCATTATGTAATGACCTTTGTGCCATTGTCTTCGTAATATATGTAGTTTATTTTTAAAAAAATATAGTGTTCCTAAAGGGATTCTTCATTTGGTTCACCATGATGTTTTATGCCATTTTCTTCTTAATATATATGCGGTTTTTTTCTCTTAAAAATAATGGTTCATCATGGACCTAATCCATATTAGCCAGCACCTTCAAAATTACTCTCAAACATAGCCATTTTTATTTGTAATTGATTTTACTCTACCTATCAAAATTGATTTGTGGCTTAGCAACAGAAAATCAAACACACTCTTTTTTAATATATTGGAAAGATAAATTGCATCTTTCAGGGAGCGTTTGTTACAAGTTTTACAAAAATATTCCCCAAAATATTGTTTCCCAGGAATATTACCAGCAAAGTCATTACTGGGTAAAATGAAAAATATGTTTGGTTAGTATACGTTATTCCCGGGAATGTTTTTCAAAATCATTTAATAGGAAAAATATAAAAATAGAAAATAAGTAGTGGAAGAGAGAGTTAGTGGAAAATAACTTCATTCCGGTGGGAATGCAAGATTCCCTTTTTTTGAGATGAGAATGAAATTCCAAAAATCATGTGTAATTTACTTGCCTACGAGTCTTTCATACTTGGGAATAAAAAAAATTAAACTTCTACCAAACATGGAAATGTTACTTTCACAACCTCACATTCCCGAGAATATTTTGAGATGCCTATCTACCAAACACCCTCTCAGTAATTGATCTCTGGACCTCTCCTACCCAACTCATTTATCTCGTGGCACTTACCACTTGAGCTATCATTCGGGGACAAAATCAAACACACTCTAAAGAATAAGTGAATTTTTTTAAGGAGAAAAATCAACAAAAACATGATGAGAATATATTCTCAATCATATCAAACATGATATTTATGCAATGCGCCGAAGTTCTTAACTGCAGATTAGCATTTAGGAAGTCAAATTTTGCTGCAAAATCACACACAAGCCGTTGAGTACTAGATTCTTGTTTAAGCCTTTCCAAACAAATCTTAACCTGGCCTACAAATCCTTGACTGCACCAAGCCTTAAAATCATTACATTATGCCCATCATGTTCCTCATTTTCTCAATCAGTACGTTACAGAAGAAGTGCTATTTCGTTTTCATTCATTCTTTAACGTCTCTTGGAACTTGGAACTTGGAATTTGAAGTGCGCAAAAGGTTTCCCAGACGAAAAAAACGGAGCACTATGTTGCAGGGCTTGGAATCTAGTCCTTTCGGTTATTCCATTCAGTGAACCCAGCCCTTTGGAGAGAGGACCCCCCACTCTCAAGATTCAAGAACCTTGTCCATATGGTCAGAAAGTTATGTACATTCAGTATAAAAGACAAAAGTCTTTCACATGATCCATTAACCAGAACTAGTTTAAGGAAAATTTTCAATTTTGTCTTATTATTTGATCGACATTAGATATTACACCCTCCGGTCACATATATAAGTAAAAAACAATTTTTAAGTTCATTTATTTAATAAATGTATTTAGTTGTTTTAATGACTAGATACATTCATTAAATGAATGAACCTAAAAAATGTTTTTTTGCTTATATATGTGACCGGAGGGTGTATAATTTTTTTGGTACACCAAAAATATAAATTGCACCATTCCGTAAATGATCTTGAACCTCCCCTCCTAACTAATATGTCTCCTAGCTCTTACCACTTAAACTATTATTTGAGGACATTAGATATATGGTTAATAAAATATTCATTGCAGTACTCAAAGAATTTAATTTACGTGTGCTTTATGTTCATACAAAAAATTACATGCGTTTTATACACTCTCTTAATGTAAAACATATTTATAGCGACACTCAATAGTCATTTGCCACCTCAGAAAATAATATTTAAATTTAATTAAATTAAAAAAATTATGTAGCTAGAGATACAACTAGACATATGAGTTGGGTAGGGAAGGTCCAATGATCGATTTTTTACGGGTGCAATTTATCTTTCCGATATAAAAAAAAAAGATACAACTAGACTGTCGTAGCATGGGACAATTGGACAACTCACTAACAATGCGTCAAAATTAAATTCATCATAGAGCATGTTTGGAACACTCACTCTGGATCTACGTTTGCCTTGATCCACATTTTCAAAAGCAATAAATAGTTGCTTTTGGACTCAATGTCCACGTTTGGTGCCAAACGTAAAATCAAACATACACATAATCCTAAAAAATAAATTTTAAGTATGTGCAAATAAATGTAACTACTCTTGAAATGTGGTCATGTTTGGCGTAAAATAATTAGATATCTCAATACATGTATGCATTGTTCGTTACAACTGAGAAACAAGAGGGAGAGAGATAAAGAAGAGAGAATTAGAGTGGAGAAATGAAAATCTATCTTCTTTGGTTTGAAAAGAGATAGATAAAAATTTCGGGGCCAATTAGCAACACTCTCAAATTGAGAAGAAATGGAAGGGGAATGGTGCGCTTTATGGTACCTTACTCATTTTACCATTTTATCAATCTATTATTAAACAACAAATTTTCATAATTTATTTATTTAAGTATTTTAAGATAAATATTACATTTCCTACAGAAATAATATATTTTTTATTCTCTATTGATTATATTTCACACATTTTCTCTCTATTCCTATTCTCTATTCTCGTTTTCTCTCCTAAACCGAACTAGGTATTAGACTTGCCATGATAGGTTATTGTGATGCATGCTTGGCAAGAAAAAGAATCACCCTAGAAGACCTGTTGGCACGCTAAAAAATCTGTAATGGCTATAAAGGCAAGCCGAAAAGGCATGTTAGTTGTGGCATAGTTAGCCATTGGGATACTAGCCGAAGCATAAGAATTACTTGTTGGCTTGGCGAAGAAAAATTAGTCATTCGGAGGAGAATCAAGTATCTTGATGAGATTTATGGACAAAAATATTAACCTAGATTTTAAATGAAATGTGTTTTCAAAGTATGCTTAGAATCTAGAGTCGTAAAATATTGGATATTGACCTCCTTTAAAATAGGAGTCATTATTACAAGGAGCCAACCGATACATAGAAGATTAATCTTCCAAGCTGACTAGAAGTGAGAAGGCATTAACACCCAAAGATTGTAGTGGCTTATGTGGGACTAAGGACGTGGGTTAATGGTTAGGTGACTGAGTATCAGTTATAGTTAGTCGAAGAATCCCTATAAATAGGGAAAAAGTTATTTGTACATATATACAATCAAATCATTAATCAAACAAACAAATTTTCTACATTCATCTGTTTATTTTCCTTAGTTTCTTATTTATTTCATCATTTATTCTTTTCAATCTTTACTTGAAGTTTTATGCTTTATCATCTAACCATTCAGTCATTTATTAGTCGTTTTCCTCCATTGTCTTAGTTACATTCAACAACCTCGTCTTCAACATCTCAGTAGCAATTCACTAAGATCTTTTTAGAGTTTCTTACCTGCATTGATGAACAAAGTTTCTTCCTCGAGTAATTGATTGTTTAGAGAGAGTCATTATGTTAGTTCCTCAGCCACAACAGTCATTGTACTTAATTTATTTGAATCAACCGAGGTCAAACTTCATTTTGAGTCTTTTGACCACCTTGGAAGTCTGAAGACACCATCCTCTAATTTTAAGGTTAAGGAAGCGAAGATTTAGGTTAATTTCCTTTAGTTAGAAAAGTTTGAAATAGTTCTTAACCATGGTTTTGTGTTAACATTGATATCATTAAGACTAATTGCGTGTTAATTTAACTGCTATCTGGTAACTACTTGAGAGAGCATATTTGGAATGCCATTTAAATTGACATTCATGAATTCCAAATCTAAAAATAGAAAAGTAACAATTATTTCATTGGGGAAAATGTTTTGCCAACATGGTCAGAATAGAAATAGGGAGCATGGGGCCAAATAACCATTTGAAAGGCTGGAAAATGCCCACAAAACTCAAATTAGTGAATAAAGAGAAAGAAAAAAAATCCAAACATAATAATTTGGGTGACCAAAGAAAAAACAACACATCATAATTTGAAGAGATATATAGCTAAATACCAAACCAGTTGTCAGCAGCCTGGTCTTAGCCAAATTAGTGTCTCAGATTCTATGTTCCATAAAGCTAGCAATACAATTCTGTAATGATTCCGAATTACTCTGTGGTTGCATGACTATGATAGCTTTCTGAAGAGCCAATGTTTAAACCATGAATAGAAAGCATGCATGTTCCCAAATCTGAAATTAGCAAAATGAACTTAGCATTTTCTCTTAGCTTTGGAGAGAAAGAGCCAAGCATGATTTTGAAGGTTACTGACTAATTAAAATGCCTTGAGAATTTAAATTTCTCAAAAAATAGAAAGGCGGTGCAAGCACCTTTAGTGAAGAAAGGAAATATGTGATCCAAATAATGTTTATTCAACTATCAAGCCCAATAGCAAGATGTTTTTTTTTAACAATTTAAACAACTATATCTCTGTCACAAACTTGTTCATATTTTATAACACATATTTCCATAATTTTAACTGCTAAGATATTTGATTCTTATAAAATAAAACAAACAACCAACCGATGTCTAATCATTTTTGGGAATGTTACAACTTACAACACTATTTTAAAATGTAAATTGTAAAAAAGTAAAGTTTTGGACTTGGCGACAATAGGCACAACCCAATTGAATCCACATGAATGAAATATGAGAAGTTGTGTTTCATAACAAAACCCCTTATAAACTAAAAGATAATTGGATCATAATGATACACAATAATGAATAAATAACAGCAAGAATTTCAATCAAGATGGAAGACCAAAAACATCAAGGGAAAAATATCAAAGCATAGATGGCTGAGGAAAACTAAAGGACCTTCACTTATAACAAATCGCTAAAGCCTAGGCTATGGTGCCCTTAACAGTTAACATTAGTTCAGTACCTTAGGATTTTTGTGCAAATATTTGGTCGGTAGAACGTTCCGGCCACAGACGAAGAACCCTTGACATTGTAGTGCAACCATAGATAAAGGACTAGATCCATAAGGGAGCAGTACACTTCAAATTTTGCTTGCAGCAGTTTAGGAACTCCGGGAGCATAACCGAGAACTCAAACACAAACCCACCAAAAATGCAGAGGAAAAAGAAAAAGGAAAAGACACTTCAGAAGAACTTATACTAAATTATTTTCAACTGTTTGCTGAGGAGAATCTAGCCGAAATTGATCCTAACAAACTCAAAACATTAACCTTCGAATCTTATAATGGCACAACTGATCCTGTGGAGCATCTGGTTTTTCAATATAAAGATTCTTATTAATGTTGTTCCCTGGTACATTTAATAGTCTGCACTGACTTAGTTTGTTAACTTTCCACCTCATTCTATCACAAGATTGTTGAATATGGATAACCCAGAGTCAAGGTGAACTTTTGCAATGTGAACTTTTCTATCTGAGTTAATTTCAATTCCAGATTTCATCCAGAAACAATATGTAGATTACCTTGTTCATTATACAGCTAAAATTAAAATCCAATTTCTGTTTCCCAAATTTGAATAATTCCTGTTTCAATTTTTTTAATATTTCCTAACGTCTAAAAGGTAACTCCAATCAAAGCATATAATTGTTATCTTTTTGGACAGAATAAAACCACAGTTGGTGAGCCGTGTGATGGGAAACCATCTCACACGGTTCCGAGAGCACTGAATTAGAATGAGGTTAAACACAAAAATTAACACCCTAACAAAAATTAAATGGAGCTACAGTTATATCTCATTTTAGATTATCATTGTCAATTTAGATTTCTGTATAGGGTTTTCCATTTGATTCTCCTGGAAGGAAGTTCTGCAAGTGAATAGCTATAAATGAAAGCCCCATCTACATTCCAAAAAGTAACATTCACATCATCAGAGCTGTTTCAGAAAAGATATGAACCATGGCAAAAGTGGAATTTGTCACACATGATATGATCAAGCGTTTCAACCTTCATTGATGACAAGATCTAAGGACATAACCCTTTTGATGAAAATGACAGAACGCAGTGAACGCCGACGAGAATTCCATTCAATAGTTGACCATCTCTTGAAAAGATTGCCTCTGGAGAGCCATTCACTGGAAAGAATCAGATAACACCACAGCATGTGCCCACAGAACTATCAGCTAAATTTACCGAGTTCCATCTTCTTCTTGATAGCCTTTTGACCATGATAGATGAATGAATCTACTATTCCAGAAACAGTAAAAACACCTGCACGGAACAGATACCAAGCATGGTTTACTCAAGATTCACACAAATGAAACGATACATGTCTCATGAAGTTATCCAAGCAAATTATGCAAAGACTGGAGACGGATAGTGGACATCCACACATACCTCCAACTATGGCACACACATTAGTAAGAAAATGTAAGAACGAGACATGTTCTTCTGTAAATGTAACCTGAAACATGAAATTCCAGTATATTACAAGATCAAAAAGCGTGAAAGAACAAAAAATTATTGAAAGAAAACAGTAAACAAAAGCCTAGTTGCAATTGTTTATTTTGATCTTCCATATCTAAACATCAGTCTAACCAGCTATAATAATCAAGAAAAATAGCACCACCTTGATTGGAGAAAGGTCATAGAAGAAGAAAACTCCAGGGAGGGACTGCAGTCGGCCCACATCCGCTGTCCTGAAGTGTTCTGTAACCGAGAACTGCACAAGCATTTTTAATCAGTATTATTATTTACTTGTCACATTGCAAAAAAATAAAATATTGACATTTAAAAGTTCCCTTAACCTGGTTTGACTGGATGGTATGGCCACTCACGTCAGTGTATACAGTAGGCACAACCTGAAAAAACAGGAAAAATTTGATAACAAGTTAAGAAAATGAAGATTTGCATGTTCAGTTTCGAAATTTCTAGCAGAGAGAAGTGAGAGTTCAACTATTCAAATACCCATTTAAAGACAACCTACAGACAAAACACAAAGAAAACTATGCCTTAAACAGCAAGTGTAACATCTTCCTGATGTAATGAAGTAGTCAAAGGTTAAAGGGATCCTAACAGAGCTCAGGGCTTTTAACGCTTTGAGATGAGAAGTTGCAAAAGGCGCATGCCTTGCTGAATATTATTGCTGAAGAATGTGTTGTAACCGTATCCAATACTGATACATATATCATACTCTTACATACGTAAACCAAGCATTCTCTTTTTAAAAAGAAATTAGTCTTCTTGTTTAAGGTGTAGCTCCAAAAACGTATCTTAAAGCTTCTTGTATAACCATGTTATTCATTGTCTTTTGAGAGGAATTGAATTACATATTTCTCTATTCATTATATTAAGAGAAACAGAATGAATCCTGAAAGGGCTAAGGATTTGTCTAATGAGCATTCCAACTTGTGATTTTTGTCTAGAAAAGATAAATTATTTCTCATAGGATCCATTTTGTTAATGGATCCTATGAGAGAAGGTTGGCAGATACTTGTGGAGATGTGCATGATTCACTTGATGGTGGTGGATGTTACAGTTAAACAATGGTTAGGCATAGTTTGTTGAGTTTGTTGGAGTCGGTTAAGAGTTTGTTAGTTTGTTAAGTGTGTTGAATAACAGCAGTGTATATAAGCTGAGAAGAGCAGATGAATAAACTTCTCCTTCTATTCTCTCTAATTCTCTCTGATTCTCTCTCTGTTCTTCCCTCTTTCTACCCTAATCCTAACATTGGTATCTAGAGCCTACGATTCTCGGAGCGCCATGGCTGACGCTACACGGTGGCAGAGTGCGATTCGTGAGGCGGAGGAAAGGATCGCAGCGACGATCGAACCCAGCATTTCAAGGCACATGCGTGAACTGCAAGAACGCATTGAACTGCAAATCAATGGCTTCCAGGAGGTGATGAGAGGCATTGGGTTGCAGGTAACAGATTTGTCACAGACGCGACGGACTCGTGGTGGAGGCGACGGCGAGCACCGCGTCGCTACTCGGTTGACGCGTTTGGATTTTCCAAAGTTCAATCGCGACGACGTTGATTCTTGGCTCGCGAAGTGTGAGCGTTTCTTTGCGTTGGATTCGACGCCGAAAGATGATCGAGTTGCGGTTGCTAGCATCGCACTCGATGAGAGCTCATTTCGATGGTTCCAGAGCTCAGTGGGAAGGTTGGCTTGGGCGGATTTTGCTGCTGCAATCAAGATCCGATTCGGCTTGGAATTTGATTCTCCCATGGAAGAACTCAAGCGTTTGGCACAGACAGGAAGTTTGGATGATTATCAAGAAGCTTTCGACAATCTGATAGGTCGCACGGAATTGACAGAAAATCAGAAATTGCAGTGCTATCTTGGAGGTCTCAATGCAGAACTCAGCAATGGCGTCAAGATGTTCGCTCCTCGAACATTGTTGGAGGCCACGAGAATGGCGAAGCTACAGGAGAAGAGTTTTGAACTGTTGCAGAAAAGAATGGGTCCTGCTTCCAGAAGCTATGGAAGTTGGTCAGAGAAGAAAAATCCAAGTGTTCTTGCTGAGAAGAAGGTGTTCCAACCTGACAAACGAACTCAACCTGACAATTCGCAGAAGAGTATTTTGGGGAAACCAAATTACACTTTCCAGAGGAAGCTTACTCCAAAGGAGATGGATGAGCATCGAGCCCAGAATCTCTGCTTCTTTTGCCATGAGAAGTATTCTCCTGGCCATGAGTGCTCCCAAAGAAAGAAATTACAAGTGTTTTTGATGGAGGTGGATCATATGGAGCCAGCCAATGAGGAACAAGAAGTGGTACAAGAGGACAGTGAAGTTGCACCAAGTGTTCCTACTGTTTCTCTCAATGCTTTACATGGTGATTCTTCAGAAGAACCTATGATGAGGATGACAGGGTGGATTGGAAAACGGAGGATTTTTGTGCTTATGGATACTGGCAGTACACACAATTTCATTAACCAGAAATTGTGCCTCTACAACCTATCCAAATCACAGTAGCAGATGGTGGAATGATACAAGGTGCAGGATGGTGTGAGGATGTCCACTGGAAGATGCAAGGTTATAATTTTTCTGCCAATACTATTGTTATACCTCTTACTAGTTGTGATTTAATTCTGGGTATGCAATGGCTGAAACAGTGGGGTAAAATATCTTGGGATTTTGCTAACTTGGTTATGGAATTTACAATGGGAGATATTCCAGTAACATTGCATGCTTTTGAGGAAAAGATTCCTAGGGTAGTTTCTACTGCTAAATTGAATCATATGATGATAGAAGATAAACTCTGTTGTATGTTGCATTTGATTCCTTGTTGTGAGGGCTTAGTCTGTTGTAATCTCACTGCTGCTGAGAGTTCTCAGGGTGATGTAACACAATAACAAACTTTGTTGTTGCAAGAATTTCAAGATGTGTTTGCAGAACCTAAAGCTTTGCCCCCCTTTAGGGGAATTCATGACCATAAGATCATCTTGAAAGAAGGGTCTAACCCTGTCTCTCTTAGATATTCACCAGCCCAAAAAGATGTGATAGACAATATGGTGAAGGAATTATTAGATTCAGGGGTAATTCAGCCTAGCTCATCTCCTTTTGCTTCTCCAGATGTTTTGGTTAAGAAAAAAGATGGGAGTTGGAGAATATGTGTGGATTATAGGAGGTTGAATGAGATGACCATTAAAGCTAAATTTCCAATTCCATTGGTGGAGGATTTACTTGATGAGTTAGGAGGTGCAACAGTTTTTTCTAAACTGGACCTGAGAGCTGGGTATCACCAACTAAGAATGAGGCCAGAAGATGTTGAAAAGACAGCTTTCCAAACTCATTCAGGGCAATTTGAATATGTGGTTATGCCTTTTGGCTTAACCAATGCCCCTTCAACCTTTCAGGGTGCCATGAATTCCATCTTTTCTGCTCAACTCAGGAAAAGTGTATTGATTTTCTTTGATGATATTCTTGTCTATAGCTCATCTGTGGAAGAACATATTCAACATCTTAGGGAGGTCTTCACTATTCTGAGAGCTCATTCTTTCTTTGTTAAGAAAAGCAAATGTGCTTTCTTCACTCCCAGAATTGAGTATTTAGGACATTTTATTACTGCCAATGGTGTTTCAACTGATCCAGCCAAGGTACAAGCAGTTCAGGATTGGCCTGAACCTTCCACAGTGAAGCAGTTAAGGGGATTTCTTGGTCTCACTGGCTACTACAGGAGGTTTGTCAAGGGTTACAGTATTCTGTCATCTCCCCTTACTGACCTACTTAAAAAGGATAGTTTCTTATGGACTGAGGCTGCTCATAAGGCATTTCTCCAGCTGAAACATGCTATGACTGAAGCTCCTGTTTTGACTATTCCTGATCTGTCCAAACCATTTATGGTTGAAACAGATGCTTCTAGCACAGGCATATGGGCCGTATTACTTCAGAATGCACACCCTGTTGCATTTATCAGCAAGGTTCTCTCCCCTCGGAATAGACTCCTTTCAGTTTATGATAGGGAGTTGTTAGCATTGGTGCATGCTGTTACCAAATGGCACCAATACTTGTCAATTCAGCCCTTCACTATACTCACTGACCAGCAAAGCTTAAAGTTCTTATTAGAGCAGAGGCTGTCTACTCCAGCACAATATAGATGGGTTACCAAGCTTATGGGTCTCTCCTATGTCATTCAGTACAAAAAGGGAAAAGAGAATGTGGTGACTGATGCATTGTCCAGAGCCACTCATGGTGAATTGCTGCAACTTTCAGTTTCTTCTATTTCTACTGAATTATGGGACTGCATCCTTAAGGCTTATGCTTCTGATGCAACACTTCAGCAGCTCAAGAATCAAGTCTTAGCTGATCCTCTTTCTCATCCTCATTACAAGGTGGTGGATGATTTGTTATTCAGGAAGCATAGATTGGTTGTCCCTGCAGATCTCCATGTGAGGGAGCTAATTTTACAGTGGTTACATTCTTCACATCAAGGAGGGCATTCTGGTATTAAAGCTTCTCTACCCACAGAATCAAGTCTCTTTTCCATTGGAAGGGGTTGAGCAAAGATGTGTCTCTCTTTATCCAAAAATGTGAGACTTGCTTGAGATGCAAGTATGAAACTGTGGCTAAACCTGGCTTGTTACAGCCCTTGCCTATTCCAGGTGGCATATGGCAAAGTATTGCCATGGACTTCATTGACAAGCTGCCATTATCCCATGGAAAGGAGACTATTTGGGCCATCGTGGATAGGCTGAGTAAATATGCTCATTTTATTCCTTTATCTCACCCTTATACAGCTCCAAAACTTGCTGATATTTTTCTGAAGGAGATCTATAGACTACATGGTGCTCCTGCTAACATTGTTAGTGACAGGGACCCTATTTTTACAAGCACTTTCTGGTCTACCTTCTTGCAGCAACTTGGCATTTCTCAGAGCTTGTCTACAGCCTACCATCCACAATCCGATGGTCAAAGTGAGGTTTTAAATAGGTGTCTGGAGCACTACCTTAGGTCCATGACCTGGCAGAGGCCAAAGGAATGGGTTAATTGGTTACCTTTGGCTGAATGGTGGTATAACACAAGTTATCACACTGCTATCCAAGCAACTCCTTTTGAAGTAGTGTATGGTCAGCCTCCTTCTTTACATTTGCCTTACTTTCCCCAAAGCACTAATGTGGAGGCCATTGACAGAAGTTTCGTGGCTAGAGAGGAGATGCTCAAGAAATTGCAGGGCAATTTGGTTAGGGCTCAGGCCAGGATGAAAAGAATGACTGATAGGAATAGGACTGACGGGGAATTCCAGGAAGGTGATTGGGTTTTTCTGAAGCTGCAACCATATAGACAAGCTTCTACTCAGTATAGAGCTTCTGAGAAACTTTCCCCTAGGTTCTTTGGGCCATATCAGGTGTTGCATAAGGTGGGCAAGGTGGCCTATACCCTGGCTCTACCTTCTACTTCCAAGATTCATCCTACTTTTCATGTGTCCCTACTGAAGCCTTGTCCTAATCCTCAGCTACCATTGCAGCCTCTTCCCGAGGACTGGGGTAATATGTTACAGTTAAACAATGGTTAGGCAGATAAGAAGTTGTTAATAGTTTGTTGAGTTTGTTGGAGTCGGTTAAGAGTTTGTTAGTTTGTTAAGTGTGTTGAATAACAGCAGTGTATATAAGCTGAGAAGAGCAATTGTAATATTCATGATTGCAGATGAATAAACTTCTCCTTCTATTCTCTCTAATTCTCTCTGATTCTCTCTCTGTTCTTCCCTCTTTCTACCCTAATCCTAACAGTGGACTTCTTAAATTGGCAGAATTGCAGAATTGCCTCATGATGAACTAGACTTAGAATTGTGATTTTCACCTATTGATATGGTTATATTAATCAGAATCATCAATTTTTCTCTACAAGTATTAAAATATATTAATCTAGATTTTTTGAGAATTTCCGGAATCCCCGTATCTGTGTTGCATTCTGAGCTTCGGTACTAATAAAAAAATAAGTAAAATAAAATAATTGCTATCCTACATCTCTTTTCTCCAGCTCTTTACAACAGTACTCATTGTTGCCATTGGTAATGTCAAAGTAGAGGTGCCCACTAGGGTGCTCCTTTTAAAAACTGGTCCACCGGTGCACCAATGCTTAAAAGCCGTTAGATTCAAGATTCTTAGAATATTCTACACATGGATGGTTAGGATTAAATTGATGAATAAAGGGTATAAACGTAAAACCTTCCAACCCTAAAATCAGCCAACTGCTCTCTCTCTTCCTCTTTCTCCCTCAGCCGCATCCTATCTATCAGTTCCCCTCTCTCATATCAGTTCTCTCATCCACGATCAAAGCTTCAACACTTCTCAAACGTGATCCTCTTCCCCTGCTTTACTCGATCCACATCTTTCTCTTCCTCGCTTGATCCCCTTCTTCTTCCGTTTTGCTCTGATCTCATGTCGTCGACCATCTTTCTCGCTCCCTTTTCTTCTTCCTTCGGTTTTTCACTCACAAAACCTTCAGATCAGAGCGAATCGGTGTGTTTCGTGTCGCCAACCATCAAATCAGAGCGGATCTGCCGCCGGAAGAACTAGATCGAAGAGGTGTTGCCGTCCGAACGGAACTGTAAGGCACATGCAAGAAGCCAAACGGATCGGAGGTACCACCACATCTCTTGTAAGCAGTAGATCAGAGCGAATCCAACCCCCTCATCTTCTATTGTAAATTTTATGATTTCAATTGTAAATGTTGTGAATTGAGTTGTAAATTTTTTGATTTGAGTTGTAAGTTTTATTTTTTTTTCTCTTCAACGCCCTGGATCTGTAAATGGGATAGTAAGATGAGATCACTTTTATTTGAATGTGTACAACAAGATAAATCTTGGAGGCCTCTTTTGCAGTTTGCAATGGTTCTCACGACCACCTAAAAGAGAAAAAACTCCTATCAGATTTTGTTATGTTTTTGTCTTTAATTTTGAATGTCATGGACTCATGTGTTATCGTTAATTAGTACATAAAGATAAATCTGGAGTTGAGCAAACTGGGTAATCTGGGTTCAATGGAGGTTGTTCAATGAATCTGGACTCATGGTGGAACCTCAACATCTCTATTTTTATATATTTTTAGTTTTTAATATTTGTAGATTACCAAAATAACCTTGGTGCACCGGTGGACCAATTTAATAAATGGTCCACCCTAGTGGGCACCCAAAGTAAAATGAAAAAATAATAAAAACATTACCATAAGAGATTTCTTAGGAAAAAATATAAAATTCAATTTTATTAATCATAATTGACAAAAGCTGTTTAAAATAAATACAACCTGTGACACAAAGCAAAAAGCATATATAATATAAATAGAGTATAAAAGAAAATTAAGATATTAAAGTGTTTTTGGTGAATTGTGATAGAGCATATGTGAGCAAATGCAGGCCGTGACACAAAAACAGACCACGAAGCAAGTAAACAGAAAAAAATTCCACTAAGAAAATACAAATAAGGCAGACAAATATAGCTACAATATGTGGCATGAAATTGAAAAATGAAAACACAGGTGCAAAGCCAATATACCAGATACATGGAATAGTTAAGCTTGGATAACATAGGAATAGGATTAACTAAACCACACTACACTTGTCAACAATGCATACATTTTTTCTTATCAGCTCAACAATGCATACATAAGAAATCAATAGTTGTTGAGTTAAATCTATTTTTTGCCCTTGAAAACAATCTAAACATAATGTTCATTGTTTTAGTCCCTATTTAAATTTTATTTATTTCTATTTCCTATATAAAGTGATTTTAGTTGCTCATTGGGAAACTAAACCTGTGTTTTTTGTAATTTTTTTTTTAAATAGATAAAATAACAAAAGGGACTACTTGCAGCTTCCCTGAACTTCCAAAATAAATTCTGCCAGGATCCCATTGGTGGAGGAGCACCCCAATTTGCCAAGCATTGAGTTCCTCTGGCAAACTGTCAAACTCATGTATCTGTGAATAGCCAATCCATATAATATGTGTGTGACAATGGTGAACGAACTGACAAAAGACATGGGTACTTCACCTGCTGGATTTGGGTTATTGCTAGCACCCCAGCTGCACCTGGAAAACTAGGGTGGGTCCATTAGAGCTAAAAGATAACCTCCTACATACTCCCAGCATGCATCAACAATTTGGGCCCAATTGGTGTAAAATAGATCCCAGTTGCAGACATTCTGGTGCTGCCCCTCCCTTAGTCTGCTACCCCACCACACATTCCCTTGTCGCTGCTGTTGTTTCTGACAACTGATCCTTTTCAATCACCCCACCAGCCACCGCATCAAAAGCCTAATTCAACAGCTTTGGTGGTGGCGGCTTGGCCACCATGCTTGATGTTGCCCCCAGATTCTTTAGTTGTTGGACAATACCCAACTTGATCCTTGTTTCTTCCGTCGAGGTCACCTTTACACTCGCTCAGCAACAAAAGCTGGGGCTCCGGCAATTCCAAGTTCCAACTTATTCAACTTGCCAGGCGTCCTTTCTGCACCTACTCTAGTAATATGACGAATTACATTGCAGCTATGGGGAACCTTCACCACCCTCATCTCCAGCGACAAAGCCGCATCGATGACCTTGCTCACACTGCATTCAGGACATGGAAGCTGGGTCAACCCACATTATCACTTGCGCTGCAGCTTTATTGGAGATCCATCCCCTCCCAATCAGAGCAACCTGTCTTCTTGGCATTATCCAAACGGCCTGCTGTCCTTCTCTTTCCAGGAAATGCTCGTGTGAGATGTGCAGAACTGCAGATCCTCCACTGCTTAAGGCGCTTGAACCCATCTCCTTCCAAGCATCCATGAATACCTCTTCTTAAGCTTCCATCTTTCATGCTATGAAGATCACCGTTCTTCCCTGCTGCTAGATCTCATTCTTATCTTCGTTTCTTCTTTGTCATCAATTGAACCAGTTCTTCTTCCACCATCTCCATCCTCAGTTTTGTTTCTTTCTAATTTCTTGATTCTCCATTGTGAGTTGCTCCTCAACTCCACAGTTCTTTCTTCCTACTCGAATTTTCCGCACTGCCCCCTGCTTCTATTGGTACTTGGGCTCGTTGGGTGCTTTCCTTTTCACAATTTCTGGTATCCCTATTCCCTAACTCTTATTTCTTTTTCGTACCTATCTCCAAGACTTCATCTCTCTTTATGCTTCCTTTGCTCCCTATAATCTAGTACACAGACTAGAATATCTGGATCTAATTTTGGCTGAAACTTCTTGAGTAGAGCCTTCACAAAACTCCCACCATATTGTATTCCTTTTCCAGCAGGGCCATCAATTCAGAGCATTCCCTCTCATTGCCAATTTGCCATCAGACCCATGATAGCTTCTCCTTCTATGTTACTTCCACAATACTGCTCTACCTTAATCAACCAACCACTTTTAACCATCTTCTCCCTCAAGGGTTGGTATCTCTTTGCTTTCCCATTTGGAACTTGTTGTCTCTTTTTCCATTTTTCAAGACCCAATGCCCCACAACTCCTGGATGGAGCTTTGATACCAGTTGATAGGAACAAGCAATTAAGAACAGAAACTGATTTTTATTCAAGAATGGAATGAAACTACAATGGTCACTGAGATTCGAGAAACCAGCACTCTCCCCAGATGACCTTGATTACAATCTAGATGCCCTACCTATTCCCCTCTTCTATTCATAGCCTCTCCTCACTAATATCTAGTCAAGACTCAACCCACATATACTCACCATCACAAATATATCACAAGATCAAAATTGACATTAACAACAGTAATTTAGATTTAAGATTCATATAGCCTCTGAATTCAAATCAAAATCATATAGCAAAACCAACAGATGCATTACCAACGTCAAAATTTACAGAAACACTTCCTTGAAATAATATCCATCGAATAATATAAAGCATGACTTAATATATAAATATTAAATTTGAAAATTACATCTATGCTGAATAAGAATTATATGAGTAATATGCAGTACACTGAGATCCGCAATACTAACCTTAATAAAATATTGATACATCCCACTTGGCGTGTCTTGTGTCCAATGCACACTGTTAATCAAGAAAGTGTCAGAATGTATCTAAAATTCTGAATATAGTAGCCAGGTTTGATAAATCACTGATTGGATTTGAGGCTATGAGAATATAGAGAGCTCACCGATCGAGAGGATTCACAACACCAGGGAAATAGTCTCCAAAAGCTAATCTGTTGATGTGGTGACTTAACTGTATTACATGTTATAAGTTAGGGTCTTAAAATATAACTATAAGAGTAGAAATGCAAGAAATTTTCAAGGAAAAAATAATACTTATATTATTGCATTGGTTTTTATGTTTCATATAAATTAAAAGATATGCACTAAAAATTGCAATAAAAAACCACTGAAGTGATTACAAAGTAAGAGATCATGTCTTACATTAAATGAGTCCTTTTGAAAAGCCAGCAAGTCATGTACATGCACACCAGATTGTTGAAAGCTTTTCCCAGGAGCGAAATGGAAATTCCCTGCCACCTTATTTACTTCCAAGAAACCATACACATTGCACCCTTCACCTTCTTCATCCTTGATTCTTTGTAAGAATCCTTCTCTTTTGCACTAAGTGATGCACAGAAGACACCATATTCGCACAGGATCAGATTAAAAATTTGTCTTTCTCAGAAGAATTATTTTCAATAGAAGAGAGAGAGTAAGGCCACTCATCCTTAAAGACACAGCGAGGTGAAATACAATAAAATATACATTCTACATATGAATGAAAAAAGATGCAGCATATATAGCCATTAGCCAATTATATTTGAATAACCTAGTAGATGTATTCATGCACATATGAAGTGACGGTGAAACGACAAAGAAAAACACTGCAATGCCTCATTGACTAATGGAAGCATAATGAACTCTTCTGGTAGGTTAAATAATCACAACAAGGTTGGATTAATGTACCCAAGTTTTCCTAGGAAAGGATACCAACTAGAAGCCTAGAACTGGATAAATTGCATATGTACCTTTGTCTCTGTCAAGTGTCAAATAACCAATTATCCCAAAAGCTTAAGTTGTTGGGTAAGAGCCATATGAATGGTTTTCTATTATATTTTAACACGTCCCCTCACGCAAGAGCTCACTTGGGCTTGAAGCGTGGAGAATGCACAGGCCCACCTACCATTAGCTAAAATTCCACTTTTTATTAGAATAATGTGGGGCGGCAAGGATCGAACTCTAGACCACTTGGTCACAGAGGCTCTGATACCATGTTAAGCAACCAATTGTTCCAAAAGCTTAAGCTGTTGGGTAAGGGCCATATGAATGGTTTTATATGCCATTTTAAGTTTTTAACAGTCTCAAACAATAATAGGAGTTCTATAAATATGCCACAGAATGTCAAGTGTAAGAAAAAAGGACAAGAGAAAATTCCTTTATACACCAAGTACTGCATTACAAAATAGGATTGTTTTCTGCTAACAGTTCATTTCCCAATAAGAATGTTACTATGATTTGTGAAGGAAAGAAAAGATCTGTCACAAAAATTACTTTCTTCTATAATGAAAACCGAGTAATAAAACAAACCTATATGTTTACATTTGATCGAAAGTATTTTAATTGAAATTGAAAAATAGCATAAACATGAACAATATGATCAAATTGATCACAAATATAGGTTAACCAGTTTGCAGATAAACAATCTATCATGTAAATGTAGCCTGAAAACTGTGAACTTTGGAAATTAGGCACATAAACATGAAAGTATGAAGAAGATAACTTGCGGCAGAAAATTAAATGTTTATTGGTTAACAACAGCATGTTTGATGCCTCCGGAATACTATTGAGTTGAAGGTCAAAATGTCAACCTGGTCAATTACATCTGGATTTGACAGTGCCCAACCTTTCTTTCGATATGCTTCACGGACTTCCTCACAGTTATTACAACATTCCTCATCTGACTGCAAACACAAATATGTGCAAGATTTAGGTAGGGGTCAAAATTATATCTCTAGGAAAACTTCAAAAATATGGAAAGCAATTAGATAGATGGATGAAGATTGCCAGGACTTGACTAGTAATGCTGCCTAGCTGAACACTGTCTATTCAGAACAAATAAGTTGTCATAAAATTTTAGAAGCAAACAGAAGTGGAAAAAGACCAATTTTCTTGGTATGCAATGTAGCAATGAACAATCTCCACTCTCCTGTCTCCAGTAATCAATACAAATATGGCACAAAATTATGAGATATAAAGCATAATTCTAAACCAGGCCTACCGATTCAGCACCATAACAGGAACCACAATAAGTCTCATTGTGGTCAAGCCTGCCTCCATGTTTTTGCAAGGGCTTTTCAATCTGAGTAAGAAATAGTCACAAAAAGAAAATGTTCAGCAAATGAGGTAAGCAAGAGAGATATAATTTCTTAAAACAATAATGTAAGAAGAAATTCTAGATAAAGCACCATGAGTGCAATCTCCAGAAAGGGCAAAATTGAATAAATTGCATCTTAAAGGTAATGGCTTATGAAATAATGCCAATGATACAACTCATTTTCTCAAGAGAAAATTTCCTGTAAATGTCTTCAGCTAATCAAGCTTGCTGAAGTTTAACAAGATGTTCACAAAGTGAGATAAAGAAATTAGTATTTGGCTCTTCTAAAGTGAGTGGGTGAATTTTAGAGGATAAAGTACAAGTATATTTGTTAATTGAAAAATCAATAGTTGAGATTGTGATACAATACATACATACACATGTATTAGGATTTAGGAACTATTCAGTTAACAAATCTCATAATCAACGATTATGATTCTGCACTTATCCTCTAAAGTGCACATCTCACTTTAGTGGAGCCAAATTCTAGAAATCAAAATGAAAAGAACCTGAATCTAGTAACAATAGTAATCAACCAACCGATAAAAAATATGAATCACAAAAAATACTTCTGTAGAAACAAATTCAATTGTATTATTTACCGTAGGAGAGCCTATCCCATCTTGCCTTGTTTCTATCACATTGCCATGAGTGTCTAATCTTTTCTTGATGACATCATGTCTCTGAGAGATACACACCAAAATACAAATAAAATTGTTAGAAATCTGTTCTAATTATTCAGTGTTCAGGTGAATATGCACATTGAAAACATTGCAAAGATAAGAGTCTCAACTATATATTACATATAGATAGACCCACTTTTGATTCACTTTTAACTTATGAGAGCTTTTTAACTAAGATAATTCTTTTAGGGCTCGTTTGGCACGCCGTATTAGGCATGATAGTATAAGCTTATACAATACATTATGAGTTTATCCATTGTTTGGTGATGACATTGTATTGTATAAGCTTATCCATCAAAGTCCCCTTATACGTTAAAATGACGTATTATTTAATCCATCATGTGAGTGATGGATAAGACATGATAAGGTTGCGACGTATAAGTCACCATCACCACCACCCTCTATTGCTGCCAACTTACACCACCATTGGCACCACCACCACCACCACCACCATCCGATCACCGCCGCCGCCGCCGCCACCACCGCCCTACCGTCACCACTGGTGTTGCCACCACCACCACCACCGCCGCCCTACCGCCACCACCACCATAATCGCCGCCACCACAACCTTATCGCCACCACCACCATAATCGCCGCCACCACCGACACCACAACCACCACCCTATCGCCACCACCACCACCACCACCACCATTGCCTCCACCCTCCACCGTCACCACCACCCTACTAAGCCGCCACCGCCTTACTACCACCACCACACTCTATCGTCGCCAACACCACAACCACCATCGCTGCCACCACCGCCACCACCGATGTTGCCGCCACCGCCCTACCGCCACCACAACCACCACCCTATCGCCACCACCACCATAATTGTCGCCACCACTCTATTGCCACCACCGACACCACAACCACCACCCTATCGCCGCCACCACCACCACCACCACCATTGCCTCCACCCTCCACTGTAGCCGCCACCGCCTTACCACCACCACCACCACCACCACCCTATCATCACCACCACCACAACCACCATCGCTGCCACCACCACCACCAACCTATCTCCACTGTCACCACCACCGCCACCAACACCAACCTACCACCATTGCCACCACCACCACCAACCTACCACTACTTCCATCACCACCGCCACCACCGTTATAATCACCTCCATATTTGATTTTTATTTTATATCATTATTCAATACTTCATTAAACATAAAATTGCATTAATTTAAACGATATGGTAAATTATACAGTGTACGTCCAAACGCTGGATAGTATAAGAAAATTATCAGGGCTTATACTATCAGGCCTAATACTATCAGGCCTTATACTATCAGGCCTTATACTATACGTCGCACCAAACGGGCCCTTATTCCTATCTAAAGAAAGAAGCCCTTATAAGTTCATAGGGGGAGAAATTGATTTCATCTATGTGACATGCTTTTATTTAAAAAGCTCAAAATTCAAATTCAAATACAAATTCATATCCACTATTCTTTTCCTGAATAGCATGGGAATGAAAATACTAAGTTCTAGTAGCTCAAGCACCATATTCAAAAACAACTATAGAACACGACACGATACATACCACATCCAAATGCTGCTCTCCGCTGATATCCATAGCATCAAGACTGACTATAGAACATGGTAATGCAGGAAATGTAACATCAAACTGCACTTTCATCATCAAAACAACAACAACAAAAACAATCAATTACTACTTTATGCAGCAAAAATAATCCAATGAAACAAAAAATTCAAGCAATCAATTGAAAAAAACAATTACATTGATACGCAGCGTTTCTCCTCTAGAAGTATCTACAACGAGCTTGGTTTCAGTGACAGCATGGAGATACAACCCTAAAGGAAGAAAACAAATGAGTGAAACGACGAGTGGTAAGAAACGAAACGACGACGACGGTGGAGGAGAAAAGGGGAGTTACGGAGCTCGGAGAAGAAGAGCAAGAGCATGATGAGGGAGGAAGCGAGGGTGATGACGCCGCCGGAGAGGGTTCTGCTGTAGAAATCCTCGTTGATTTTAGGGTACGCGTCCAGGTTCCGAAGCTTGCTCATTATCCCTTCCATGGTGATTCTTCTGATGATGAATCCCTAGAATGATGATGATTATCAACGAAGATGCGAAATCGAGATCCAATTTCGAATGTGATGATGAAATGAGAAAAACACCCCGTTGAATCGAAATTGTGGGAATTGCAACGGGGCGTTTCAGTTTGCATTCAATTTGAAGCAATCTAGCTACCACTGTATTTGTATTATAATCTCTTCTCTTCTCTTCTTCTATTTTCGTTCTTTTTGGATTTGGGTCATTTCTTCTATTACCTTTGGTTTCTCTCTCTCAGGTCAAAGTGGTCAACAAAAGTGTGAAATATTTTTACTTTGGTTTACTTACAGCATCTCCAATGGAGTCCTTATTTTGAGATCTTAAAATAAGATCCGGATCTTATTAGATCCCACCATTGGAGCTATCCTACATGGCATGAGATCTTAGCAAAAGCTAAGATCCGTGCCTTAGCTCAGGTACTCTCAAATGTGAGATCTTAAATAAAATAATATTTTTTTCTCTTTCCTCCAATACCATAACCAAAGTGAAAAATAAGGTGGGAAATAAATAATATAAATATATTGGGTATTGTGGGCCCGATCAAAAGTAAAATAAAATCTCAACCACTAGAGTGAAATGTGCATAGAGACCTTATGAGTGTCTTAAATCCTATGTGGCAATCTGGTCCCACAAAAAATGAGTAAAGTCTCAAAATAAGTTCCTACCATTGGAGATGCTCTTATAAAATTAATAATAATTACTAATATTCTCTTGCAAATTTTATTAAGAAGTTGTTTAACAAAACTCATTACAAAATAATTCAATCTAAACTTGGTTAGTTGGAAGGATATCGAACCGCCACAAAATGTTGGAAGCTGCCACAAAATCTGTCAATTTTTTGCAGCACCATTTTGTTGCAGCTTCAAACATTTTGTGGCCGTTCCAAACCGCCACAAAATTCCACTAGAGAAAACATGAGGAAAATCCACTGGAGAGGATCTGGACCCGGGGGTCTTGGTATACGGAGTACCCGAGACAACAATATTGATATGCTCGGGAAGCTTATGGACAATATGCTACATGAAAATGATATGTTATGGGTGCGAGCTCTCGTGGAGAAATATTTAGCTAATGATATTGTCCTTGTTGGTGAGTATAGAGGTGGGGATTCCTACATTTGGAAAGGGATTGTTAAAAACAGTATAGCAGGCGGTTTTGGTGCACACCTGGGAGTTGGCTCCTCTTCCTTCTAGTGTGACAATTGGCTCGGAACTATTAAGTTATGCAATCGGGTACCATTTGTTCATATCTCTGATACTGTCCTTATTGTAGCTGATATGTGGGAAACTGGAGCTTGGGTGTTTTCTCGTTTGTATACCATTTTACCACCGCAGGTTGCTCATGAAATAACGCAGGTTCCGATTCCAAAAGCTTCACAAAGGCCTAATGAAATACAATGGAAAGCTAGTTCGGATGGGCTTTGAAAGACCCGGTTTAGGGCTTACTATTTAAATAATATTATTTAATAATATTCTGTGAATTACTTGTGCTATGTGTGACATAATTCCTTTATAAAAGGTGATTTATTACTTGAGACAATATTAGGTCTTAGTAATGTCTTGGCATCGATGTACGTGGCATTACGAGCGTTTTGACTGTAATATTGCAAGGGTTCTGTGACGGCGACTTTTAGGTCAATATCGGCCCGACAAAGGCGATAAATTGGAGAAACGAGTCGGCGAAGACAATTTCGTGGGCCACACCTTATGGGGAGGTGCTGAACATATTTCTAAAAATATTCCATGAGGGAATATTCCTTTCTTCTATTTTTGGGAGTTTTATTTAAATAAAATGAGTTTTTATTTAAATAAAATGCATTTAATTATTTTAAAACTTATGATTTATTAAATAAATATTTTTAAAATTATTTTCTGGAGGTTTAATGAGGCTGGTGGAATATTTGGAAAGAGGAACGAGAGAATGGTTTTTGAATTTCAAATTGGAGGTTTTATGGTGCATTAAGAGGGGATTCTTGTGATTAATGCACTTAATCACCTACAATTAACCTTGTCTTGTGTTTGATGGTTTTATTGAGTGAAAAATGACCATAGTGGTATATGGTGGGCGACCAAGCAAATAGAAAGAGGAGGGAAGATGGTTTTTCTTTTCCACTTAATGGCTAGTTTTAATGAAGGAGCAAATCAAGGGCTTGACCTCTTTGACTCTCATTGAATGAGGGACTTGATTGTGAGCTTTTAAAACCTTAAAGGGTCTTGTCAAATCTGATTTAAAGAGTTAACGGTTTGATTTTGAACTTTCAAAAAGTATTGGTTTTAATGGTAATTAAAGGAGGGATCAAAGTAGGATTTATGAGGGATTTCTAAGCAATTAAACAAAGAAGAAAAGTTCAGAAGTTTGGTCCCTGGGCTTGGGCTGGCCAAAATCAGCAATGGGAGTGAGGGTAAGTTTGTCTCTTTCTTCCTTTCACCATTAATGCCCTACCCCTAGCCTCCCACTATAAATTGAGAGTCTCTCCTCTCATTTTCGTCACACCAACTCACCAAGCTCCTCCCTATTGTAGTCGTGAGCTCTCTCTCCCTATCTTGTTTTTCTTTTATTTTTCTTGTTCTTAGTTTTGTCACTTTTGTTTCTAAGCCTTGAGCAAGGTCATTCTCAATACTCTCTGTGGTTGCAGCTTATGCTGATCTGCCAAATCCAGAAGAGAATGATTTTAATCGAGTTGCTTAGAGATGTTTGTGTATGTGGGGGTTTTTCGTAAAGAAATTCATGGTGTTCTTATGATCTTCAAACAAAGGATTTTAGAAAATGAGGTTTTGATCTTATGAGAAGTTTTGATTTTTCAAGGTTTTATGATGATATTTTTGAAAATACGGGAAGGGATATATTATCGCTAAACGACTACTAATTTATACCGTTACTCTGCCCACATGACTAGGAAGTTCGAGGTGAACGTGGTTCCCGCCAAATCCAAAGTCTTAGGACATTTCCTCGCTGCGACTAAGGTAAGGGCACTTCGGCCTCGACCTAGATAAATTGTTTTGTGATTGTGATTGTTAGAAAGCATGACGCTAGGACTATCGATGATATATGTGCAAGATACGCTATATGATAATGATGCAATAAATGTTAGCTAGTGTTATTATGAACATGCGTATATGCCTAGGGTGTTAGTTACATATGTTGATATGCATGCAAGTTATTATGTTACGATATTTTGCTCATACGAGATGAACGTGATAGGCTTAGGGCCTAGTGATGATGATTGACTTGCATGACATGTATTGTGGACCAAGTGACCTGGACTGGGCTTGGTTGGCCACGGCTAGTGACCTGGACTGGGCTAGTCGATGGTGACATTCAGGGGAGGCCCTGAATAAGGACGAGCAAGATACGACGAGATGTTGGAAGAGGTCCAACCCTCGATCTTCAAGCTGTTGGGCAGCGGTGCATTGGAGAGGTTCATCCCCGATCGTGGAGTCGTGTTCGTCCAGCCTTTCCAAGAAGGATTGGCTTATGGATATCCAAAGCGTCTGCATGCATATACTCATGAGTTGATTAAGTATGACATAGAAACATGATATAGGTCCCCCTATATGCAAATGATAGCTTAGGGCTTTACCCGTGAATGTTAGGACAAACACCATACTTGACTTGAGTGGTTTACTTTCTAGAAGTTGACCCTTGCTTGTTTGTTGTTTGGGGCGCTTATCGCCTAGATGGATCGCCGGAAGATGGGGCTCGATCTGCATGATACTGCTGAGGACACCGCTTGGGAGATAGACCACTCCCTTTAGCGGTATGTATACAAAGGTCTTGTGGTGCAGACGACCTTCTTCTAGAGCGGTGCGCATGAGAAGATGACAGCCTTCCAAGGCGAACTTTGCATGCCTTACCCGCCTGATCGTTTTACTCTACCTACTGAGGAGCCCACGTTGGATACATCGATGGAGACCGACCCGTCCGAGGACCCGGAGTACACTCCAGCTTCACCAAAGTATACTCCGGCCTCTCCAGAGTACACTCCTGCTACACCAGAGCCGGAGCCTACTGCTGCACCTGTCACTGAAGAGGCTCGTATGGAGGACATGCTCGAGAGACTCTTGAGCCGTTAGGAGCAGCGTCTGAGTACTATGTTTCGGGAGGCCGTCAACGTGGCGTTTGAGGAGAGAGGATACTGAGTCGGGTGGGGAGAGTATTGTGTCTGTACTGGGGAAAAGGTCGAGTGTTTGTTTCTAGGGCTCGATGTCTACTGAAAGTCATCTTGTATGTCGATGAGCTTAAGCAAGGTTGAAAGCATTAGTTTCCCTTCTTTGGATTATGATGTAATAAAAGCTTTTGTCATTTAATAAAATGAGGTTTATTCAGCATTTATTTTTACCATTTATTTACTGTTATCTAAAGGTTTTATTTCGACTAAAATTTACACACATTTTCGGAAAAAGATTACTAAAGTGACCCTCGAGAAATCAGGGCGTTACAGGCTTTATTCTACTAGCTCTGCCTACTGTTTAATCGCCAATGTTGGTGCGGGTGCCTCGATGATCAGGAGACACATTTGGAAATCGAAGGTCTTCGAGAAACCAAGGTTCTTTCCTTGGCTCATCGCCAAGGGAGCGTTGCCAACAAATGCAAAATGTCATCGGAGTCACTTGAGCACTAGTTCTGTTTGTCCTAGGTGCCAAGCCGTAGTGGAGGACGAGGATCATATCTTTTGATTGAGCCCAAATTCTCAATGATTATGGCAGCAGTTTGGTTCGAATCTTCCACTGTTGTGGAGGCATGTACCTTTTCCGGTATGGTTTGCGAGTATTCTCAGGCACCCACAAAGTCTTTTTGCCATTGCTATCCTGTGGTGGGCGTGGTGTTGGCGAAATGAATTCATCTTTGGTCCGTCCTCGTGGCTTCTGAGTTACATTCTCCATCAAGCTATGATGGATATAGCATGTTGGCAGCGATGGCCTGGCATCCAGACCTTATCGTCGGTGACTTCTGAAAACACGGTAGCAACATTGACCATGGGTACATCTCCTTCTATTAACTCGACTTAGCAACTAGTGGTTGTTTCCGTGGACGGTAGTTGGGTTGTAGCTTTGAATCGGATGAGGTGTGAGTCGATCCTCCAGGATGCTTGTGGTGCGTGGCTTCTCGGGATGTCGATGAGTATTAATCATGGGAATCCTTTCCTTGCTGAACTGTTAGCATTAGAGGTGGACTTGCAACATGCCCGTGAGCTTTGTCACTGTTATCTTACTTGTAGATCAAATTGTTTATGGCTTGTGCAAGTGTTCCAAGAGGATTTCGATACTAGTAAGGAGGTGCTTGATAGAGTGAAAACCCAACTTGCATGGGAGTGGAATGTCAGCATCGATTTTGTTCCTCGTGAGAAAAACACTGCGGCAGACTTCCTAGCGAGACAAGCTTCTCATGAGAGAACCCCAAAGCGTGTGTGGTGTTTACCGCATTCTGCAGTGATTCAGTTTTTATGTTCTGATCTCCTTAGTAGCTTTACTTGATTTTTACTATGATTAAACACAAATGATAATTATATTGTGTTATTCATAATTCATAAATGATTTTTAATATAGAAAAATAAGTTCCATGCTTCAAGGGCATCAACTATACTGAAATTCTTCCTAATACATTATTATATATTAAAAAAAGGATTATGCCTAAACTATTACATAAGGTTAATGGTCAAATTAGTCTCTTAGTTTGTAAGCAAGTTTGATTTTAGTCCCTCTAAGAAAAAAATGACTTTTGGTGGCGATCATTTTTACAATTACTGACAGTTTTTTACCGCCACTAACGTCATTTTTTTTAAAGGAAATAAAATCAAACTAGTTTACAAAGGCATGATTAATTTCATCATTAACCCCTATAACATATAATTTGATAGTTTTTGTTTTTTGTGAAACAAAAAATTTAATAGTTGATTTTACTCTATAGAAGGTTTTTTTGTTGGGTCGAACTACAGAAGTTTATTTTTTATTCAATTGCAAGTAGAATATTTTTGTTCTTTACTTTTTGGTTCTTCTCATGATGGGCAAAGCGTAAACTGAAAAGAAACAAATGAACAGCTTTTTCTTGGACCAAAAAGCATAAGTAACTGAACAAATGTTTGAGCCCAAGAAGTGGCTAGTAGAACACTTCCAGAAAAACAGAGATTAGTAGATCAAAAAAGAATCAACCAAATTAATTTATTACGACAATATTTTCACAAAATTGACAATGGAAGTAGTTAAGCATAAAATAATTAACTGAATCATCAAAAGAAAAAAAGTGATTTTATTTTTTGGTCAACTATAGGAATTTCATTCATAGAGGCCGAGAGGGGCAAAGACAAAGATTACAACAAGGCCCAAATTAAGGCAAGATATATACTAGAAGACAAGCCTGCTTGTTTGAATAGGAAGACTTATGTAAAATATCACAATGAGATTAAGAAGAAACTAATCAATTTAAAAGAAACTAGTGTTTTTTTTTTTCCGTGCGGGTTGCACAGAGAATATGTTTATTGTATTTGATACATCAATTAATCATGAACATGATTATGCAAGTTCGTTTTCAGTTATTATATTTTAAATTCTAAGTTATCTATGTTTTAAATTTTTTTTTTTAAGTTGTTCTCAATATGTGCTATCCTCTTTCCCCATTAATTCCCCCTAAATTGTCTCTTTTTCTCCCTCATTTTCGTTCATCTCTCTTTTCTCTCATCTGACATTTTAAATTTTCAGTTTCCCTATATCTTTTTCCTCTTTGCCCATTAATTGTCCTTCTCTCTCTCCCCCCCAACTCGCACATTAGGGAAAATCTTAGATATGTAGTATCTTAGATAATTAGGAATTTTTTTTTTAAATTTTAATGGATTATAATCTCAGCACTACATATTTTATTTTTTGCCCTTGATGTTTTAAGTTTGTGCAAATTATGCTCCTACTCTATTTTTGTCGACGTTTCTACCCCTCATGTTTTCAAACAGTGCACTGTCTACCCCTCTGTCAGTCAGACTTTCTCAGGAGAGGTTCCTGAGTGGATTAGAGAGATGAAGAGGAGTATATGAAGTTGATAATGATCAAGGAAATGATATAAATTAAATTTGCTTGATGTATATATCAATTATGTATGTAACTGAACTAGTTAAATGCATGTTTTGCTACTTACAGGTCTTGAGTTTGAATCTCCCATGCCCCCTTTTTCCAATTTTACTTGTAATTTCCACGTGGCAGGTCCAAAAAATAAAAATAAAAAAGTCAAATCAGCTCATTCTGTTAGTTTTTTAACGTCTGACTGACGGAGGGGTAGACGGTGCACTGTTTGAAAACATGAGGGGTAGAAACATCGACAAAAATAGAATAGGGGTAAAATTTGCACAAACTTGAAACATCAGGGGCCAAAAGTGCTTTTTAGCCTTTATTTTTATATTGTACATCATGAGAAAGAATAAAAGAAGAAATCAGAGGATTCCTGTAAATATGCAGTAAATTAGGCTTGAGACTTTTCCTAATTTAAAGAGATAATGAAAACAATTTCAAGATTTGTTTTGGAAATAAATTTAGTAAGGAGTAATCTAGGTAAATCTTAGATAATTAGGGTAAATATTTTAAAATTCGGTTTCATGATAAAACAACACAACAAAAGAGAAACTATCTAACAAATTGACACGTGGAATTTGTTATCTAACAAATTGACACGTGGAATTTTTCTTATGAGATTGAACCAGGAGCTGCTACCTCACCAAATCAGTCTCACAGAAGTTATTCTTTTCTAATATATACTAGTTGATTAACCCGTGCAATGCACGGGTGACTTTTGTTATATCTAAAATTTGTTTAATACTATATTTTTTAAATTTTTTACAATTTTCAAATGTATAAATATATAAGTGTTTGTTAGATTTTGTGTGTGTTAAAATGTTCTCACAATTGTAACCCAGGTGTAGTGAAGATCAAAAGTCTATCTAAAAGTCTGGTTCTTAAGGATTGATTTTTCGACCTATACGTTTAAATAACCACCTTTTTAGAAAAATGTATTTAAAGTTATTTTTTATGTAATATTTCCTAAAAAAACTAAGATGCTAATGTTAATTTAAAAAATATTTTGGATGAAAATTGTACATAAAATATTAACATTTAAAATCAATTATTAGTAATAGTGTTTTATATTAACAAATTAAAAACTTTCAAAAAAATAATATATCTGTTCTTTTTACATTTTCAAAAATTTGTGTTTATTCATAACCATTATTATTTTTTTACTTATATATCTATAGTAATATATATAAGTTTGTTATTCACTCATTGTTTCTTCTCTCCATTTTTTTCCACCGTTGCTATTTTGAAGTGAATTATCAAAAAATGTTGTAAAATCTCTCATTGTTTCATTCCTTGCATTTCAAGTTCTATTAAAACTTTATGTTCTTTTCCAAATATATATATTGCCTATAAAATTTTATTGACAAAAAACATGGGCATAGTTTATTGTCAAAGTTGACTAATTTTGTATTACATATGCATGATTTCATAAAAAAAAGATTTACTATCTATATTCCAGATTTAAAAACATTATTTTTAAAAAATTATTATTATTTGTTAATATCAACTTACATTTTTTGGAAAATCATGGATTGGTTAAAAATAATATCTTTTTTCAAAAATAATTCATTATATTTTACACAAATATTATTTTTCAACTTTCAATAGGCTTCTTATATTAAGATTAAAAATGAAAAATTATCATCCAGTTTCTAAAAGACGTCATGGTGAGTACCTCATCACAAATCTTTGAGTGTATCGTTTTGCTCTCTCACTTGTCTCAAGTGCTCTGCTTCTGTCATGATGAGAAGTTTTGGTGTTATGGTGTGCTTTTTTTAGGTGAGTGTTTTAAATTTAACTTCCCTTTGTTATCATTCAAAATTGTCTAAAACATTTGGGGGTCGTTCGCCTGTTCCTGTTGGTATGTTGCCAGAATAAATGAAAAAAATTTAGTCCAGTGCATATAGCTAAAAGATAAAAAATTACTTAACTCTAGATATCCAGCAGATTTTGCTATGATATAAAATAGCTCTAAAGACGAAAATAAATTGTAAAACTAATTTTACCTCCTAATTTTACAATTTTTTAAATTATCCTTTTTATTATTATCTAACGTTTTTTTTTTTGTTTTTACCTATGCAACAAATAATTTATTTTTGTATTTTTTAAATATTTTCAGACAGCCAGTTAGATTATTATTTGCTGCCTGATTTAATTATTTTTCATAATTATGTTTTTTTTATATGTAGGGTTTTTATTTTGATTTTTTTAAAAAAAGTGTAATCAATTAATTAGATTATTATTTGCTGTCTGATTTAATTATTTTTAAGAATTATGTTTTTTTTTTATATATAGGGTTTTTTATTTTGAATATTTTAAAAAAAGTGTAATCAATTAATTAAATTATTATTTGCTGTCTGATTTAATTATTTTTAAGAATTATGTGACAATCTTCAGAACTTATGGCCATGCTACACAATTTTGATTAGTTGTCAATTTTGGCTTGGAGACTTATAGCAAAATGTGTAGAGTTTCAAGTTTGTCGGGAGTAACCGATGAAATAATTCCTCAAGGAATGGCGAAAGTGTAGAGTTTAAAGTTTACACTCAAATAAAAAAGGATCAGGAGAAATCATAAAGAAGCAAAATAAAAGAAGAGTTTATACTGTTGTTGAAGATGATGACTTTGATGGATGCCTCTCAAGAAACACTCTATTCCCTTTCCTCCTCTTCAATCTTCAATGTTCTAGTCCAAAATCAAAAGAAAAATGCAAATCAAAATAAAAGTGGAAACCATAATAAGAAGTGAAGTTAAATAAAAGAAATCTAGAATAAAAAAGATTGAATAAAAAAAGAGACATAAATCAATTTTTTCAGCCTAGTTTATGTGAAGAAGTAATAACAAATCATGTTGTTATACAAATTTCATAGTTTATATGAAGAAAATTTCACAAAAATAGCTCTTTTAATCAAACTCTTCCTTTTGTTGAGCAATAAAAACATGGCAAACATCCACCAACACTTGCTTATAAACAATAAAAATCAAATCCACCAACACTTGCTTATAAAAATTAAAAATAAAATCCACCAACACTTGAATTCCTTTATCCCAGGCACTGAGTTTTTCAGTAGCCACATCAACACTTGGACCCATGAATCTTGATGGAAAATGTTCTTTTTCAAAAAATAGACAGAGCTAACTAACAATGAGTTTGTTTGAGGGAGAGTGTGTATTCATTCCATTGGGAGAGGCAAATTAGATGATTTGGTGGGTAAAATAGGATTTGGGGATTTCTGCCACTACCACCACCATTCGTATAGCTTCTTGATCATCTAGAGATAAGAAACAATGAATGGGCTCAATGCTTGTCAATTACTACTGAAGCAATATGAGAGAACAAAAATTACCAAATCTTTAAACAAAACTCAGATATCCATATTTTTAGACATAGAGAGTCTAATTTTTTATACCGTCAAAGCATAGAATTCCAAATCATAATTTTTTTTGACAACATAAGATGAATATTATTAATATCAAATGCAACCATGAGAACAACCCTCTCATGGCTAAATCGTTTGAGAACACCAACCAAAGAAAATACCAATCACCACTAGCACTTAAGCCTCATTAAAACCTCCCTTAGAAAAACCAAGGGTAGGAAAAAGAGTACCCAAAGCACTAGAGTGTTTACATAACCAACCCAAAGAGCCCCTTAACTATATCCTGTATCAGATATTGATAATTGTAACTTATACCCCCCAGAATCTAGCCTCCAGGTTGGTCCCTTCGAGCAAGTATAAAAGAAACAATAAGCTCTCCACATAATAGCCTCATTCTCTATAACAACAAGATATATGAATCCCATTGACATATCAATTATATCACCCAACCGTACCTTATTAGACCTCCCTGCTACTCTCAGATCCACTAAACCAGATATAGCACAACTATTATTAAAGATCACCTGACCAAGAAGGATCTCACAGAGGATACCTCCAACCTCAGTCACTAACCTTCCAGAGCACCACCATCTCGTCCCGGCCACTCTTTGCCAAAAAATCCGCTTCTACATTCCCTTCACGTATCACATGTCTAATTACCACACAGCTCACTTCCAGCCACAAAACATCAATTCTGTCCAATATCGGGGACAATTTCCAGGGCCTTCGAGCTCCATTTTGTACCCATCCTACTGCCACCTTGGAATCACTTTCAATAATCCAGGCCTCAAATGAGAGATGTGTTTCTTAAAGACCCGTCGTTTTGTCGATCGTCCCATTCCCCTCACGATCCAAGTTAGCCAAGGACTCCCCATACCACCACAATCTACCAGAAGGCAAAAATTACAGGAAGTTTGGATGGTTTTGTCTGACCTGGACCGTCAACCTCTTTACCATCTCACCATCATCTCCATCAAAGACCACACCAAGTTGTTTGCCCAAAGACCAAGCTTGTTGTGCCCAATTCGCTGATTTTTCTACCCCTGACTCCTCCTGTTTGGCTGAAGAAAGTAACCGAGCACCAGTAGCAGTTTTGTTGCAACTTCCCTTTGGTCTACCTCTCTTCACCTGCGTAATCAGAGGGTTCTCACCTTTGTGTTTATCTTTTGACTGAGTCACCTTCTTTCTACCTCTTCTACGCATAACCTGGTCTAAAATTTGGTCCTCCAGGGCAATTGCATCAATACCTGAATGACCCAAACCCGACCCGTCAAGACCCTCCTCCTTTACTGCATGATCTTCTGTTACCAAATTTGGGCCAGCAAAGCCCATCCCAAATACAACAGCTCCATTCGTTTCAGGATTCTTCTCCTGTCGGTTATTTTTCCCTCTGGGAGAGCGAGCAAGTATTTTTACTTTCCTCAGGGATGTTGGTAAAGATAAAGGCCCAATGGATTCCAAGCCCATAATCTTATCCACACCTGTTTGACCCTTCTGTGCAATCTCACTTCCGTAACCACCCCCACCAACAAATCCCACATCAGTTTCCATTGCATTTATACATATTGGGGCCCTTCCAAACAATTTTGAATCACCTTCTCCCTTCATTACGCCATATTCTTCTCCCTGGCTTCGAAGATCAGAAATCCCTCCATTAATTCCATTTATTGCCACATTTTGTAACCATATCAGTAACTCCCTTGCCGTATAACCCGCCAGAATTAAATCTTTGTAATCGTTTGTCGCCAACCCCGTCAACGGAGCCACCACCTCTTCCGCCACTTCTCCCTCCGCCACCGTCGTATCTTTTGGTAAACCGGCCAGTTCGTCATCCATTGGTTGCACTTCTCCCCCCACACTTACGTCGTCCTCCCCCTTCGAATCGATACTCTTTTGATCCCTGCTTCCCAACTTGAGCCCTGACCAATCCTGGTAAACTGAAGTTTCTTTTTCTATCAAGATCCGAACCATGGTGCCTTCCACAAGAACATCCATAAACTGTTGTTCTATCAATGGACACGTTGTATCCACCAGCATACGAGCAAAATCAAGGCGTTCTTTTCTTGCCGTTATTTCATCTATACAAACGTATTTGCCCATCCGATCACCAATGATGTTAAAGAAATCATAATTCCAGACTCCTACGGGCACCTTCCAAAGTCGGACCCAAACTAGGTGAGATCGACCGACTGTCGCCGCCTCACAAGGTTTAATGCATTCAAAAAATTCCTCCAACATGGTGGCTGCTTCTGTCAGAGTGAACTCCATATCCTCCTTGGTCTCAAATTCCAATATCACGTCCCTTGCCCCCAGCAATTTAACCTTAAAGTTTGACAGTCCCTGCATCCGCAGACCCTCTTGAAGACTCTCTCTGGAAAGGACGCTGTAACATGTTGCCGCAGCACATCTCTCTACCCATGATCTTACTTCCTCCTCCATTGTAAAGGAAGTGTAGGCATCATGGTTTGTGTTTTCCGGGTTGCGCGCAAATTCAGTTCTATTCTTCTTTGGCCTCCAAATCTTCTGAGTCCTAGGCTTCCTCAGTGACACATAACTTTCTTTCCTCCATGAACTCTGATATAAAGCTTTCTTGACCTCCAAATACGCTTCTTCTAACTTTACACCATTGAACTTGCTAATAGCTCTCTCTGCCTCTTCATCAGTGTTGTATCTCAGAAACCCAAATCTCAGGCGCCTCCCTTCCTTCTTCCTTCTCTATACGTATACGCTTCGTAGTCCTCCTGACGCTGCAAAGAGTGCATGGACTTTGGCCCATGTCACACCATCTGCTAAGCCATCAACAAAGACTGAGAAAGAACCTCCCTCTCTCTTTGCCTTCCACACCCCATGAAATCGTACCTCCGGTGGTTTTCTCCTCCCATTCAACGTTGCCCTAGCAGAGCTCCCACCCTCCATCCCCACTGTTAGTGCATAGTAATAATTCCAAATCATAATTTAAGAGCACAAAAACACGACTGTAATCTAAAGAGTGATAGACGGTCATCTATTGAAAAATTTTACTCAATAGAAGATAAACACCTAAATCTCTTATCCCTCTTTTGGTATGACCCATTTTTTTTTCTTCCTCACACTGTGTATTGCACAATTATGTGCTTGACATAATTAAATTAAATAATATGTATTTCAAAGTTATGAAAAAAAAAATTGTATATTTTTTTATGGGATAATATGGTGGTGACACATGACAAAACCTTCTAGAAAAAAATCTTCCTTTAGTATATTATATAGATAGATTGATTGATATTGAATTATTGATATTGATGATATTGATATTGATCATAAAATTTTAATTAAAATTACGTATTCTTTTTCTGAGTAAATTATCTTTACGAATAATTTAAAACTTTCGGAATAAAATAGAATATATGAACATCATCATGTGGATCAAAATATAGCAAAAAAATATGATTCATATAAAAATAAAACTACCGCTTTTAAGGAACACTCACAACAACTAAGAGATCCATTCGAAGAACATAGGGACTAGTTGAAATAATGAGCCCCACGTCATTGTGAGAGGACTCATTACTTCAATTGAGATAATAAATAATCATTTTATCTTTTAGTTGAAACTTTAGGGGTTTTGTAAAAAGATAGCGAAAAAATGATTTCTAAAGTCGACACTCACATTGAACTTCCAGAAAAAAATTAATTATTTGTATCACATAGTTTATTGTATTACAGTTATATATAGATATGTCCATAATATGCACACTCTTATATTTTATTTTACATTTAATTCACGAGATTCATGCATTTTTGTATTATTTTAATTTAATATGTATTTTTAATATATATTTTTATTTAGTTTTTAATTGGTATATTATTTTATGTTAAGTTTAGTTCTAGATCATGATGATTTTGTTAGGTTTAATTGCAACTTTGGTCTTTGACGTTTATCAATTCCACGATTTTAGTCCCCCACCTAATTTAATTACACAGATGGTCTCTGACTTTGCTGTCAGTCTGCAACGTTGGTCCTACCGTTTGTTTGTTAATGGAGGATGTTTACATGGATGGTCACTTAGCTGATGTGGAAGTTGAATTGGAGAGAGAAAGAGACCAGCAACTGATTCAACCTTCTTCCTCGCCTCTAGGGACTCGTTCGTTCTTTATCTCTTCCCTTTTCGCTAAATCTCAAGTTTTTAATCAGTGTATTGGGCTTATAATAATTTTCATGAGTTGGGCCTAAAGAGGAGACCTAAGATTATCAACAAATTGAGATAGTTATAAATGTGATTTTAGGACAAGAGACGTACACAAGTTTTGTTAAAAAAAAAAGAGAGGTACACAAGTTTGACCAAAAAAAAAGAGAGGTACACAAGGAGAAATTTTGATTTGTCAACTAATAAAATTATTTTGCTCACTCTTTTGCTGATCAATGGTGTGACAGAAAGAATAAATATATGTCCTCTCTTTGAAAATCTATATACAACATTTTTTTGTTGTATTTGTAATGTTTGAGAGGAGTGTTTTCAAGTCTTTTGCTTTCATAATAAAATTTTATTTTTTTGAAAAATAAATATACATTAAGAATCTTAAAATATAAAAAATTTAGAAATTAAATCAATTTATTGTAATTCAACCATTATTATATTTCAATTTTTTTTTATTTCATCGCGATGAGTTTACTACATCCCCATACCCATCTCCGTATCCATCTCTTCAAGTTTGGGGTATGATTCAGTTTTCCTCTAAATCATGTCAAAACATGGTTTCCTTGTCAGAGTCGGGGTTGATGGTATTCACATCTTCAGAATTGATTATATATCATGCCTAATTGATATGTAAGTTATTAATTTTCAAAAAAAAGAAATGTAAGTTACTATTATTTTTAATTTTACATTTAATGAAGAATACTTCACTAATTTTAGGAATTAAAGGTAGCAGTATCGTAAAAACATAACCGCAACCTTAGCATTGCTCCAAAGGCAGCGCCTTGCTTGGCACCGGTTCTGACCATATAACTTATAACATTTTTTTGATTTTCAAAACAGTTGAAAAGCGTAGCCACAGATACAAAAGGTAGCAGTTTTTATTTTTGACAACTTCACGCAACAGTTTTCAATTGTCTCATGTTCTGGTGTTTCCTACTCCTTTTGGGGGCAGTTTTTTGTGTTTCATGGACTATCACTTTCGTGGAAGTATGATGCTACCCAAACCTCGATTATTTCCCTAAAGAGGGAAAGATAATTAAGGATAGCATCTCACTTCCACGAAAGTGATAATTCCTCCATGGACTATCACTTTCGTGGAAGTGAGATGCTATGCCCATGAGTGTAGTTTGATCTTGTGGTGTACTCGTTTGTAGTGAGTAGGGCCTCTTTCTTGTTGATAAGTTCGCCTCCGCTCTATTGAAATGTCTTCATTCCTACGACGATTTTGTCAACGAACGCGTCTCGGGCCGGATTGACTAACCTAACCCTTCATTGACGGGGGCCTTGCCATAGTTGGGTACTCTGGTTTAGTGTGATTGACGAAGGCTAGTCCCGTAATACCCAAAAGAAATGAAAAGAGATCGGGGCCATAGTTGGCAAGGAACTTGATCTTCCCATGCACTATTACTTTCGTGGAAGTGAGATGCTATCCAAACCTCATAGCATCTCACTTCCACGAAAGTGATAGTCCAAGAGGACATTGTGAGAAAATATAACATATTGTGGAGAAAAGACAACACTTATCACGTAATAATTATTTCCTATTATTATATAGAGAACATTTATCTAGTGTTGTTATAAAACGTGTTTCCTAAAACGAATCATTTATGACAACATGCATAAAGTAGTACCTGAGAAACTTTAGACAACACATTTTACTTGTTGCATATACTCTTGTTGCTAAAAGAAAAAAATGGTGCAGTGGCCGATACCTTTTGATCAATTATATAACCGTTACCTACACCCTTTTTTTAGCAGAAGTGAAAGCTATTATAAGTAAATTTAATTATATATGTGACTTATTCTTTGAAATAAATGGATACATGTGTGTGTATGGGGAGGAGGGTGTATCCAACCGCCCATTCATGGGCAGTCATTAGTGCCAACCATCTATATGGTGCTACTAATTAATTATGATTCTCTGGTTCTACAGGTAGCTAGGGAAAGGTGGATGGAGCTTCCAGTCCATACATGCATTTTCTTTTGTAGTATATATATATAGTAACCAAAACCGTCTTATTATTGCAACATCTAAGAATTTTCTTTGGCACATTAATGTGTAGTCACCAAAGTGAGTTATATTGCTTATTCAATATGGAAAGTATTTTATTTTTTGTGTGTCAGTAATCAATCAAAAAGCTTACATTATAGGAGTATTAAAATATATTCTAACATATACAATAATTTCTTTTTTACCAACAATGAGTGAGGGGCTAGATACCAGCAACAACCCTTAGACTCAAAACAAGCAATATTTGCTCCCTCCAACAGCAGCAACTGTTCATAAGATCATGCTTAACCCAATAGTTCAATGCTAAGCAGTAACCAAACAACACATCATTATTCCAAACCGTACAAAGTTTCTTATATTTTAGGCTCACCTATATATATATAATAAACACCTACATATGCTCAATCTATGTGGGGACCGAATTTGATCAAGTCCAATTCCTCAGAGAGTAGACACGTCTATAGAGATCGATAATTGAGTATCTCAATGGCAAATAATGCATTACAGAACCATATGCCTTGTTTGTAGCTTGCTAGCTAACTTAATTATTAAAGCAAACAGTACATGGCTGATAATTAAACTTGAACTGTAGTAGTTGTTGAGGTCACAAGAATATTTTATGAGGGAATTGGAAGTGTTCAGAAAAATCCCCACAAGATGTGTTGGTCTTTTAGTTTATGATCAGATGTGGAGTGTTGGTTTTTTTTCTAATATATGGAGAGTGTATTTTAATACAATGAAACTTTGATTTTCTTAGAATTCGGGATAGAGTTAATTTACTTTTACCCAAATGCTAGTTTATGGAGATGATTGCTCTATTGTTTATGGGTGTTTGCTATGGTACCTTATCTCAAATCAAGGTATGGTACCTAAAATGATAATTCAATAATAAAGAAGCATGTACAAATTATGATTTTGATGTTATTTTATCGTAGTGATGCAATGTTTCATTCTTTGAGACATGAGATGTGTAGATTGTGTTTTTTAGGCTTTGTTCATACGTACGTCAATCATGATCATTTTGCAAACATCTCAACCATCATTGTTCATCTCTACAACTAAACCAGTTTTCATTAAAAAAACAAATTTCATGAGATGAAATTAATTGAATAGTAAAATGAAATGCGAAAATGTAAAATTCACCCAAAAAAGATAATAATCATCTATTAAATTACTCAACACGGGTACCATACCCAAAATATTTTATGGGTACCACAAAATTTACCTTGTTTAGGAGGAATAATTTAGTCAATGACTGGTCATAATGTAGAATTTCTCAATACTCCCCTTTAAGCCTCTTGTTAAGAGTGAATATTTAGAGTGAGAAATTTATAACACTTTACATATATAGGTCATTTAATAAATCAATTTAGGATAAACTCTAATACCAATTTAGTTGATAATTACTCTACTATTATAAGGACTAATTGATATATAAGGGTCATTTTCTTTTCTCGATATTTTAATTCTTAGGTTTGGTTTATTTGGAGCAAAGAGTTCACAACTTAATTTTTTTCATTTTCTTTTCGCATTATTAGAACTAATACGTGGGAGTTGGTTCCCCGTCCTTGTGATGTTAATGTTATTCGTTGTATGTGGATTTTTCGCCATAAAAAGCAGTCTAATGGTTTGTTTGAGCGTTATAAGACTCGTCTTGTAGGTGATGACAGGTCTCAGATTGCAGGTGTGGATTGTGACGAGACTTTCAGCCCCGTGGTGAAACCGGCTACCATACGGACAGTTCTCAGCATTGCTCTCTCCAGATCCTGGCCCATTCATCAGTTGGATGTCCAGAATGTCTTTCTGCATGGTGATCTCCATGAGACTGTCTACATGCATCAGCCATTGGGTTTCCGCGACTCTCAGCACCCAGACTATGTCTGTCGTCTGAAGAAGTCTCTTTATGGTTTGAAACAGGCGCCTCGTGCTTGGTATGAACGGTTTGCTGACTATGTTTCCTCTATTGGCTTCCAACACAGCAATTCAGATCATTCACTTTTTATCTTCCGGCAGGGTACTGACATTGCCTATATTCTGCTATATGTTGATGACATCATCCTCGTTGCTTCATCTCATGATCTCCGCAAATCCTTTATGGCACTTCTTGCATCCGAATTTGCTATGAAGGATCTGGGTCCTCTGAGTTATTTCCTTTGCATCGTTGTCACTCGACATGCCGGTGGCCCTTTCCTCAGTCAGAGCACTTATGCTAGTGAGATCACTGCCCGCACCGGCATGGCGTCGTGCAACCCTTCTGCTACTCCAATTGATACCAAGCAGAAGCTCAGTTCTTCTTCTGGGACTCCTTATAAGGATGTCACTTTGTATCAGAGTCTTGCTAGTGCCTTACAGTACCTCACCTTCACTCGTCCTGACATTTCCTATGCCCCATCCTCACATGATCAATGTGATTGACACACATGAGTGCTGCTGACTTATTGATACAAGGGTAATTTTGTTTTCTCAATTCACTATTTTAATTCTTAGGTGTGGTTTATTTGGAGCAAAAAGGTCACAAACTGAAAGGCACATTTGTTTTCATATTTTCTCCATCCTCAAATCATGAATATGATTGATACATACATGAGTGCTAGCAGCTCAATTTTGGCATATGATAAAGTGAATTGGATGTGTTAGAGAGTGACCAATAATTGTAGGGCAAGGCATAGTTTATTTCAGTTTAAGGTCCCAATGATGAAAACTGAATCTAGTGGTAAACTATCTTTACACGTATGAAAATGAAGGGCAGGGTTCCAAAGCTAGGAAGCATGTTTGGTGGCCCCATTAAGAATCCTCGTGTCTTCTTCAAATCAAGCACTTTGAGTGGATTCCAACTCCTCTTCAACCATTTATAAGATTCACCAAGTAGTGGATTTCCCTTTCACGCACCTAACCTTTGAAAATTAACAAACCATTAAGCTAGAAATCAGATCTAACTTCTAGCATAATAAAGTATTACTATTTTGAGATGATATTAATTTGATTGAGGTTGGCTCTGTCAAATCAAATCAGGATGTCCAATGGTTTAGGGCAACATCACTTTGTGAGCAATTAAAAGAGTCTTCAGGCTAATTAAACAAAAAAAGGGGCTTTCAATTGTTAATTGTTAGGGATGTTAGGAATTAGGAATCAAGATCAACCTAACTGCTTCTTTTAATTAGTTTATTGATTAAATATCCCAGATCTTCTCTCTTTATCTTTATTAGGATCTGCCTTAAATCTACAATGTTAATCATAATATTAATATATATGAATCTGATTCCTATTTCTTATATTAAAATTAATTACTCTTTGGCCATATGTCTTTTCTAAGCTTTGTCTGACAAAAAGGGTGAAGGTAGATGCCTTGCATACAACCTGGGTGGTACAGGGCCAAGGCATGTTAATGTACTGTGAATTTGAGACTATAATTGTCAAGTACTATATGTTCATCTTATTACCACCCTCTTTGATTTGTAATGGCGTGACCAACTCAATTTATAGCACATCACCTTGACAATAAGGAATAAGGGGTGGTTGGCAATATTGCAATAATGGAAGTGTTCTTTTGAGGGCTTTTGTGATTCAATGGTGGGACTAGGTTATTATTCAGAGAGTGATTGGTGTCTCCATGGCTAGTTTAGTAATGAAAAATGATGCTTAATTTAGGTGAGGAAAATGTGGCCAACCAAAACAGAAACATGAGTAATTGATAGCCAGAGGAGGAGCCATCATGGTTTTTGGCCAGCTTGGTATATAGTATCTATGCTCCCAACTTAAGTTTGAATTTATACCTTTTGAACAATTATTACATGGTCATTGAGAAAGACGTGAGGCAGCATGATATTCAAAGCTTTCTATATACACAAAACGTGGGTTTTGTTGGGCAAAATTAAAGTAGATGATTTAAAATCTCCGGGCATAAAGCTTCATATTGTGCTAAAGAGTAACCATAAGTGAGTTGGACACCACATCTTTCACAAAAAATCTTAAGGTATTAGGTGTATGAGTTCTTTCACTTATAAACCGCTCAAAGTTATCATTGTCTTCCAATGTGAGACTTCCTCACAATTGATATCACAACAGTCTCTCCCTCAAGTACTGGGAGTCCATCTCAAACGAAAGCGGAAGCCTCCAAATACTTGCACTGCAGTTGGGTTGATGAACGTGACTTGCCGCTGGTCACAACATTGCCAGGAAGACTTTTGACACAATGAGCCGGTCATCATGGTCAAACAACCATTGACTCTGATACCATTATTGGGTCAAACTAAAGGAGATGATTTAAAATCTCAAGGAATAAAACTTCACATTGGGCTAAAGAGAAAAGCACATGTGAGTAGGACACCACATCTTTCACCAAAAACCTTAAGACATTAGGTGTATGTCTCATGGTCAAACAACCATTGGCTCTGATACCATTATTGGGTCAAACTAAAGGAGATGATTTAAAATCTCAAGGAATAAAACTTCACATTGGGCTAAAGAGAAAAGCACATGTGAGTAGGACACCACATCTTTCACCCAAAACCTTAAGACTAAAGGAGATGATTTAAAATCTCAAGGAATAAAACTTCACATTGGGCTAAAGAGAAAAGCACATGTGAGTAGGACACCACATCTTTCACCCAAAACCTTAAGACATTAGGTGTATGTGTCCTCTCACTTATAAACAGCTCAAAGTTATCTTTATCTTTCAATGTGGGACTTACTCACACTTGATATCACAACAAGTTTGGTAGTTTGATTTTGAGGTTATTTACAACACAAAACCGGGGATGCATGATATTGATAGGTGTTGTACGTCTGTGGAAAAGCAATCTAACAGAGCGACCCTTCTATCTTGTCAATGTCATATACTCATGTCCGGTAATTACTTACCAAAACATAGGCCCCGTCTTTGAGGAATCAGTAAACACAAGAAAGCAACAAATGAACCGTAACCCCCTTCCATGGAGGGAAACCTATCAATATCCTCGATAACCACTTCGAACAAAGTGATTACTAAGCGATGGGAAAATAAACGGCAAAACCCTCATTGCTCTAAGCTACCTATTGAAATGTATTGAGTTAACAGAACAAGGGGGTTGAATTGTGTTGATCTAAAACTTAGGTTTTTCGATAGATTATTAGTTTTAGAAATTTTTTCACAAACATTTAGTGCAGTGGATAAAAGAGCATAATAGTAAACGATAGACACATATGCTTTTTTATCCTGGTTCACCCCTAAATGATGTGGTTACGTCCACTCCTTGGCTATACCAAGATTTTACTATTGAAGTATCAAGGACTTCTACAAGTATTCTTCAGAACTTCTCCTACAAGTATTCTCCAGTACTTCTCCTACAAGTATTTTGTATGACTTCTCCCACAAGTACTATCAAAGACTTCTCCTACAAGTATTCTCTAATTGTTTTCACACAAATATTATCAAGGACTTCTCCTACAATTTTTCTCCAGGACTTCTACAAGTATTATCAAGGACTTCTCCCAAATAATCTTTTTGAAGACAGTTTTCTTCTATAGGATTCTCTTCTTACAAGTGTGACAGTAGAGTGATTGATATGAGATTTGACTCTGACATTATAATTTATGTTCTAATTCTAGAGAGAGTGAGGTGAATAAGATTTGACTCTTGGGTAAGGTTCTCTCTTATTGCAGCAGACAATGTCAAAAGAATTGACTCTTAGGCTTATGTGGATTACTTGCTACTTCTCTTGACTTTTATCGTAGAGATGAGTTCAATGGAGATCAGATCATTGATAGCAGAAATCTTCAAGTCTTGCATTTATACTTCAGGATGTTCTATGTGAGAGATAGTAGTCGTTGGAGCTTGCTCTTCATCGAGGTTCTAGCAATTGGATCAAATGGTGCTTTTGTGTACTTGTGTCAGGCCCATTAAATGCATGACACTGTTTGATGAAGACCTTTTGCCAAAAAGATATAGTCTGTCAGCTAATGGGTAGCATTGGTTTTTGCTTCTAACGATTGGTGAGCAAAAATGACAACTTGATAGTGACAACGTTGCACATCAGCTTTGGTCATTGTGTTGTGTTAGATCATGTGATCTTCTATTAAAACTTCTTCTCCAAGCTTGTATGAAATATTTTCTAATATTAAGTGCCGCTCATTCTTCAGACACTGCTATTTACTTCATTTGAGAGTCTTCTAGTCTTCAGACAATCTACCTTCCTCATACGGTCTTCTTGCTTTTCCTTCCAGTGGTCACTTTGAGTTAGACAATAAGCTTTGACTACTCAATTGTAGCTTCTTCTCATCAATTGAATTGTCTTCTCTCTCTCTCTCTATATATATATATATATATATCCTTTGGCTTGGACAGAATAAGGTGAGTATAGACGATGAATCATAGTGTTCCTGAAATATGAAAATTTTAGTGTTCCAGTTAAGTTCTTAAAATTGTTATCGTTCAAAATATGATAAACGATATGACTAAACGTTTGAACTTAACACCTATTTCATTATACTCTTGATGAAACTACTTTTTGAATTAAAAGCACAATTATTTTGTAGTATAATAATAACAGATTTTGTATTTCACAACAGTTGTGTGAATATTAGTTCCACAAGCAAAATGTTGGTTTTAGAGGATGAAAATATTGTTGATAAATTTGTTTTTGATTTATACTTAAAGAAAAGAAACAAAAGAATGTTACAAATAACAAAGAGGAAAATGAATTTAGGAAAGCATTAAACTAAATTGTTTTCAACTCAAACACTTATGTAAATATTGATTCATTCATTTATGTTGAAAAGAGCTATTTGAAATAAAATGGAATAACACAAAAAGGGGGTTGAATTGTGTTTGAAAACGTTTCGCAAAAATCAACAATCAGTCCCTCCTGAATATCGGAAAGAGTAAATATCCTAGAGTAAAAGGGTAAGAGATAAACACACAGATATTTTATTTTAGTTCACCCCAAACACAAAGCTACGTCAAGTTCTTGGTACCCACCAAGTTTTTCACTAAAACAAAAGCCAATTATTCTAAAAGACTGCTCCTTATACAAGTATTATTAATGACTTCTCTTAATCCTCCTAGACCGAGTATTCTCAATGACTCACCCTTTCACAAACCTCAACAAGATTGTGAATTCTTTTACAGTTTAGGATTCTCTCTAAAGAGATTATAGTAGATCTTCATAAGTACAACAACTCCATAGTAGTGTTACTAGATATTCAGATGAAACATCACACAAAGAGTGTTACAATGGCAAGCTTTGAAAGATTTTAGCGCAAAAGAACGAATGAATTTCATCTGAAGAGCTTTTATGTACATCTCGTATTTCTTTGTCTGTATTTACTTGTTTTATGCGTTCTTGATTCTCTTCTCTTCAAGCCTTCTTTACACAGTTAAGGTAGAGAGTATCACATGGATCATCTGCTGACACAAAGTTGCTTTATCTGAGTCTATCATGAGGCCATTGTAGCTTTGACTCTGTAGTTGTGTACTTTCCTTTTGATCAGCGAGAGTTTTTTTTTTTTGAAAACAAAATTATATATATATATATATATATATATATATATAAATGGTTGATAGGACAAAAAGTCATTCAATGCTACAAAGCAGATAATCAAACTGTTACCCAGTGATCATGAGAACAAACTCAGATAAAAACCGTACGAGACGGACATCCGTCGGGGACCCAATTTGTGACAAAGGTCACACAACCCAACAAAAACGGAGCCACAACTCGGCACTAGAAATGCAACAACGCACGAACTATCGACCAAAGCACCTCAGAACTAAGCCCAAGAGATCAAATCACCACTGATGGCTCGAGTTGCGTCGAGACCACCAACCTAGTCTGCATCGAGCCTTCAGACAAACTCCGCCACGCAACACCTCATCAAAGTTGCAAAACGGTGAAGGATTGAACATGAATAAACACTCTGAAAGGATCAAATCTGAGAAAGAATCAACAGATTTGAGGAGCCACGAGCAATGTTCTGAAAAACAGGGTGGAACTCCGAGCGAGGGAAAACAGGGGCGCCGCTGTCGCACTACACCGCCACCACATACTCGTATCTGGCCTCAACAGGCTAGCACAGATCAAGGCAAGCAACGAGGCTCACGAACGACAACTTGTTTGCAAGGCGCAGTAGCGACGAAAGCGTCAAAGGCGAGGCTCGGGAACGAACCAAATCTACATCGCAGCAAAACGACCTCTGATTGAAGACAACAGTGGCATTGACTCCAAGTGGGACGGAGGAAGACGGCTCCGCAAACAAGGAAACCACGCTCCCAAATCTGGCCTCAACAGGCTAGCACAGATCAGGTAAGCCAAGAGGCTTACCTGCGACACTCGCTTCAGAGAAGAGCAGCGATGCCGCCTACGGGGAGGGGGAGGCAGAGCATGCAACCGAACGCCTACACCATCAGGAGGAAAAGTCCGAGGATCCCGGAACCGCCACCGAGAACCCGGAACTGCAAAGCCAGCCCAGAACCACCACCACCAACCTCTGACGGCACACCAAAGCCCAGAACCCGAGCATCCAGACCCGCTGCAACGCACAACCACCCATCTAGACCCTGCGAGTCAGAAATAGGGGCACAGATCTGCCGTCGATGCCACTAGACGTAGCGAGACCAAGGATCAGTCGCAAGCAGAACTGGATCAACAAGAGAAAAGGGGGCGGCGCACCAAGGAGGAAAGCAGAAACAAAAACGAGCCGCGCACAGACCGAGCGGACGAAAACCGGAGAGAGACGAAATTGAGAAGGAACAAGGCAGGGAAAAGCAAGGAAAAAAGGGGGTTGTCGTCGCTTCGGGAAATGGGGGGGCGGCGACCACCCAAACGGCGCACAGAGTGAAGAGAGAGTTCAGAGAGAAAACGATCTAATCAGCGAGAGTTTATCAAACGATATAGCACTTCATTCGATAAAACTTGATTTATGAAAATGTAGGTGAAATGAGTTTTGTTGCTTGAACTTAGGATCTTATGTTCTATTTGAGATAAATTCCTGTATATTCCAAAACATATAAGTTAAATCCATACGTATACAATGTGCTTATAACTTTCTCATTGTTATCATCAAAACATAACACGAGAGATATAATGATATGATCTTTTAAACTGAACATTATCCATCTAATTAGAGTCTCAGTTAAGTGAATTTATCAGTTGAAATATCTTGCCTATTAGTGTTAAGATCTAGAAATTCCAAAAGGAACATTACAATACATACTTTGTATCAAGGTTGTCAAACTCTTGAGTTGCCTCTTAGAATCTTACGATTCTACGTTTCTATGTCCCCAAAACGAGTCAACTTTAAAGTAAACTCTAAAATTTTAAGAATCGAGCAAACCCTTGCTCACTTGGTAAACTCGCATAGACTCGCGATTCTACACCGAGTCTACGATCCACAGAGAAAACTAATTTTTTCCCAAATTCCCACATTATATGGGGTAATTTTGGATTTTCACGAAAAAATTTAAACAAAGATTGAGTGAAAGATAAGGTTTCTCATTTCAATCCAACATTATCATTCATCTTCGAACCCTAGGAGAAGAAGAGACATCACCGTTGTAAGTCGTTGTCACCGCTTCAAATTTTGAGCTCCTCTCTAAGATTTAACTATGAACTATTGGTACTTGATTGAGTGAAAGATAAGGTTTCTCATTTCAATCCAACATTATCATTCATCTACGAACCCTAGGAGAAGAAGAGACATCACCGTTGCAAGTCGTTGTCACCGCTTCAAATTTTGAGCTCCTCTCTAAGACTTAACTATGAACTATTGGTACTTGATTGTTTATGTATTTTATTGAACTTTAATTTGCTTTATTATGAAGTTGTATGTTGAATTTATTTGGTTAATGTCTCATTGGTCGTTGTAGTGTGTATTCTTTATACACCATAACAAGGTTTATTACGATTTTTATTTTGGTAGAGTCTACGAGTTAACTCGACAAAATGAGTTTACCTCCCGAAAACGATTGCGTAGACTCTCGAGTCTGACAACCTTGCTCCCTATTGATAAGACATAACCAATGATCTGCCTATTCTAAGACAAGGTAAGGTACCATAGGTGCGTGATGAAGGTATGAAAAACACTTGAAGGGGGGGGGGGGGTTTGAATAGGGCTTTATGTTTAAAAACTTTCCCTTAAGATTTTAGCAAACCTTTTCGGTTTCAAGAATACAAAGTGCAAGAGATAAAGAGATGAGAAAAGCACACAAGTGTTTTATCTTGGTTCACTTGATAAATCCCTCAAGCTAATCCAGTCCACCCGTTAAGGTGATTTCTTCCTTCGTAGAATGAAGGTAATCCACTATTCAAAGATTGTTACAACTGCACTAGCACACCTTGCTCAGTGACTAACAAATATAAGAACTAGCAACACTAAGACAAACAAGTCTTAGTCTTCTCAAGAAATCTGACCTCACTGGTCTCTCAAGGAACTACAAACAAATTGTAGAAGGTTTAGGTTTACAATGAGTTGCTTCTAAACAAGCAGGAGTAAACACAATAAGAACTATGAAGAAATATTGCTAAGGTATTTTGCTTGAAGTTTTTCACTTGTATTGCTCAATATTTTCTTAGCCAATTTCTTCTCTCTTCAGCCTATTTATACTCCAAGGTTAGATGTTGTATACGTTGAAAGAATCTATCCGTTGGAGGGCAATTCTGGAAATTCCAGAATCTGCTATGGCTGAACCTCGTAGGTAAGGCGGTCAGAATAGTACAATGCTTTTGTACTATTGACAATGACATTGCCTTAGCCTAGTTGACTTCTGATCTTGGCGATGCTTCATGTTGGAACTTGTGAAACAATTGATCAGAGTCAGAAGAAAACTTGGATCCTCTAACCTTCAGAACTTCTGCTTCTGGACCGTTCACTCTGAACATCTGGTCTTCAAAATTAGAAGCGCTTTGGTCTTGAGAGTCAGCTTACTCTTGGACTTCAGAATCTTCAAGTCTCAGCTTCTGGACCGTTCACTTAGAACTTCTGGTCTTCAGAACTTCAGCACTTGAATCTTCAGAGCCCACATCAGAGCTTTAATCTTCAGAACATCTGAAGCGTTCACTACCGTTCAGAAGAACGTAGTGATTGCAGAAGCGTTTTATTGGTTACTCTTTGGTCTTTAACTTCTGATTGATATATCTTTGGGTCAGAGTCAGAAGCTGTTTGTCAAATACTTAAAAGACAAACGTTAGAGTACCTTAATTATTCATACACAAATATAAACTTGTTATCATAAAAACATAGAGTTGTACCACATGACCAAATCTTGGCCTTACACGTGAATCCACATTGTCACATGAAACTCCTGTTAGAACCTTAGAACTTAAATACCCACGTGTCATGTAGAAAACTACTTTTGTTCATTCCTCGTTCCTGATATCTCATCCTAAGGCAATTTCTAATTTAAGGTAATTTCTACTATTACTAGATAATATATGTTCAATATCATATTCACACTTGATTCTTGCCATGTTTGTTACACCTTTGTTTATAGATACTAGTTAAGGGGACACTCCTTTAATTTTATACACATTGTTTGTTCAACCCTTATTCTTATTTCTCCCTCAATTTTGCTGACTTGAACATCTAGAGTGTTTTGTAAGTACCTATATTCAGTACTCACCTGAACAAGATATATACGAGAAAAAGGAAACCCTTTTGCAAAAGAACAATGAACAATGGATATGAGAAGAAGAAGACCCTTTTGCAGAATGAACACTAGATACGAGATGAAGGAGATTCTTTCGCTGAAAACAATCCAACAAAGTAGCACTTCCATATAATATCCCATACTCAAGTTCGATAATCTTTTACCAGAAAAACATCCTATATTTCCCTTCATCACTGTCTAGATCCAACCTGATCATTTAAAAAAGAAGTTATACAATTCTATTATTATAAGAGAAGAATTCATCATTAAATTTTTCCAACTCAATTACCCACTCACATTGGTGTCAGTGTGCTGGGCATGTCCTCCTAAAAAAACCAAACCTCCCAATTATTAAAGCCCCTGGCATTTTCTTTGAGGGATAAATCCAAATGTCAATACATGATCTCAACACACGCGTGCAGTTCTCAACCACTGAGTTCTATTTTACAAGCTGCATGACAAAGGGCGTCTAGACAACTGTGTGCTATATACAGCTGTCCCTACTCATGTGGAAGATTTATCTGGCTCTCATTGTGGAAATCAGGGTAAAGACACCAAGTTCAAGATTTTCACATGCTTTTTTGGATCTTTGATCATTTTCTTCACTTATGATTGGATACAATTCTACTTAACCTGGAGTTCTTTAATTAGTATTTGAACCCGAGATCACTGCTATCCATAAGTACTAGTACTTTCTCGATTTACAAAAAATTATGTATGGAGTTCGCCAACTGACACCTATCAATGAGTTTAAAACCAAAGATCGTGGTCAAAATTTATTAAAGTTAACAAAACAGTATAATAACTGTAATGTTGTAAACATGCATAATGTATTTACAATCTTTGTTTTGCTTAGAGAACAAGAATCCGAATATAGTAAGGTGTAGGTGATTTTAGTTTAGTTTGTAACATTATTTTAAGAATGTGTGATGTGAAGATAATAAAAAGAATGTGAATCATAAATTTAATGTTTTAAAGTTTTTTTGTAATGATGTGATGTCCAAATCTCTTGATGGTCTTTCATGTTCACCGGCCATTAGTGTAAGTTCTGTTGTTTTAGACTCCTTCTACCTCCCAACAAGTGGTATTGAGCCCATGATTAGTGTCCCGATGACCATGTTGAAAACTCATTATATGGAAAGTCTTTTGGCAATGGGTGGTAGTTAGGTGGATTGTCACGTTGATGCAGTGAAGCGACCGTGTGCAAGTGTAGATAGTTTTCGCTTAGGAGTAGCATTGTAATGTGATTGTGACTCAGACTTCAGGGGAGAATGTTAGAAATTCAAGCGTGAATTGGAGTATCACATAGTTAAGATGATTTGGTGAAGCAAACAACGGTGTAAGTGTGTATAATTTCTACTGAGGAAAGCATGATGGTATGTGGTTGTAACTCATACCTAAGAGAAAATGTTGATAGTTCAAGTGTGAGTTAAAATTTTACATTAATGAAGAATGATCGAAGTGAACCCAATAATTTGCAAAAGGATTGGAAGAAGAAGGAAATTAAAAAGCATTTACATGTTTCTTTATGGCAATGAAGTAGCAAAGAATAAAAGGAAAAATAGTCTAAAGAACAATGATATGTTGATTACACCCCATTTTTATACATTTCTTTTTTACTTATTTTTATTTATATATTTCTCCTCTTATTATTTATCACATCTCATGCTTTTTTTCTTTTACTTTTTCTTTTCTTTATTAACAAACTTGCAAACTTGCAGGTTCTTGGAGAAAAACGAAGAAGAAGAAGTGAAAATGAATATGAACTGAAATTTGATTCAATTGAATGAGTAAATTGTACAATGTGTATTGTTTATATACAAAGAGTAAAGTAGTTCCTAACCTTGGTTCAACTAACTGACCATAACAGTTAAACTAACTAACTGTTAAGTAACAAACTAACTAACCCTATTAACCAAGTAACTAATGCAGTAAACTAACCATATTAACCAGGTAACTAATGCAGTAAAGTCACTAACAAAGCAGTAAATCTACTATGATAACAGCCCCCCTCAAACTGGAGAATGTATGTTATGCATTCCCACTTTGGAGAAGATATTCCGAAACGGTGCTGGAGTGAGAGGTTTCGTGAAAATGTCTGCGAGTTGATTAGAAGAAGTGACTGGAAGAAGGTGAACCAAACCCTGGTGCAGCTTCTCTCGCACGATATGACAATCCAACTCAATGTGCTTGGTGCGTTCGTGAAAACTGGGATTATGAGCTATATGGATTGCTGATTGATTGTCGCAGTACATAGACACAGAGGAAGCTGGGGGTGCCTGAAGATCTGTTAAGAGATAGTGTAGCCATTGTATCTCACAAACAGTGGCTGCCATTGCGCGATACTCAGCTTCACAGGAAGAACGAGACGTAGTGTTCTGCTTCTTAGATCGCCATGAGATCAAGGATGATCCTAAGAATGTGCAATATCCAGTGATAGAACGTCGTGTATCAATGCAACCTGCCCAGTCAGATTCACTAAAGGCTGTGAGAGTGGAAGATGAGCTGGCTGAATAGAGGAGACCACAACCTGGGTTTCCTTTGATGTAACGAAGAACACGATGAGCAGCTACTTGATGAACATCTGTTGGAGCAGAGAGGTATTAACTTAACTGATTGACTGCAAATGCAATGTCTGGGCGTGTCGTCGTGAGGTAGAGTAGCCTTCCAACTAGACGACGATAATAACTCACATCTGAGAGAGGTGTGCCAGAAGTAGCACTGAGTTTTTGAGAACTATCCATTGGTGTGCTCATGGGTTTGCTTCCAAGCAATCCTGAATCTGACAACAGCTCTAATGCATATTTCCTTTGATTCAAAACAATTCCAGAATGAGACCTTGCAATTTCTAACCCAAGGAAGAATTTAGCTTCACCCATGTCTTTGATACGAAATTGAGCATGAAGTGAGGCCTTTACTCTCATGATTTCTGACATATCATTACCTGCCAGCAAAACATCATCAACATAGAGTAACAAAGCAGTAAATCCACCTGACTCTCCCTTCTTAATGTATAAGGTATGGTCAGCAGAGCTTTGGACAAAACCAAGACCTTGGAGAGCGTGGCACAGAGTTGTGTACCATTGCCTGCTAGCCTGTTTAAGTCCATAAAGAGATTTCTTGAGAAGACACACTTGATTCGGCTTTGAAGATGGAAGACCCTGAGGTAGGGCCATGTAAATTTCTTCATCCAAGCTGGCATGAAGGAATGCATTATCAACATCTAATTGGTGAAGAAACCAATTATGTGTGGCTACCAGAGCAAGCAACACACGAAGAGTGGTCATTTTTGCTACAGGAGAGAAAGTGTCCATGAAGTCTATGCCCTCAACCTGTGTATAACCTTTCACAACTAAGCGTGCCTTGTATCTTTCTATAGTTCCATCTTGTTTGTACTTGATTTTGTACACCCATTTGCATCCAATGGGTGTCTTGTCAGGAGGCTTGTCCACAAGAATCCATGTATTGTTTCTATTCAATGCCTCAAGCTCCTTGTTCATTGCTTGCCTCCAACAGTCATGTTTCACTGCCTCTGAATATCTACTAGGCTCAACAGTAGTAGAAATATTCATGATGAAAGCTCTATATGAAGGGGTTAAATGATGATAAGAGAGCACTGTGGACAAGGGATAAGATGTACCTTTGCTTGTAGGAGTTCTTGTGCCTGAAGAAGTACTTGGCATAGTAGAAGAAGCAGTGAGGGTGCAATGATAATCTTGCAAATATGTGGGAGGTCTTTTGACTCGAGTTGACACCCTTTGTGCATTATTCTCAGCAGTAACAGGAAGAGGAGTATGCAAGAGAGGTGGATCAGTGTTATCAGGATGTACACTAGGATGTGTGTAATCAAATGGTTCCTCTGAATCAAAAGAAGGTTGAGGAAAGGACTGTGAAGAACTGTCATGATCAGACAGGGGAAGAGATGAATAGGGAAAAATATTTTCATGGAAAACAACATTTCTAGAGATGGAAATGCCTTTGGTTTTCAGGTCATAAACTATATATCCTTTGGTTCCTGGTTTGAACCCAAGAAAATACATTTATGAGCCCGAGGGTCAAATTTGGTTCTATGGCTTGTCAAAGTAGAAGCAAAACATAGAGATCCAAACACTCTGACAAATGATAAATCTGGAAGTGTTTGAAAAAGACATTGGAAAGGGCACTTATTGTCTAACACAAGAGTAGGCAGTCTATTAATTAAAAAAACAGAATGAACAATAGCATGTGCCTAGAAAGGTTTAGAAAGCTGTGCTTGAAACAAAAGAGCTCTAGCTACATTTAAAATATGTTGATGCTTCCTCTCAACACAACTAGTTTGATGGATTATCCCTTTGCTAGCATAAAACTGATCCAATGCAAACTCTTTTCCATTGTCACTTCTGAGACTTTTAACAGATGTATTGAACTGATTTTCAACTAATGCACAAAAGTCTTGAACTAGGAATTTAACTTCAGCCTTAGACTTTAGGAGATATACCCAAGTATATCTAGAATAGTCATCAACAATTGTCAGGAAATAACTATAGCAATGTAATGAAACAACAGATACAGGGCCCCATATATCAACATGAATTAATTGAAAAATAGCTGAAGTAGAAGAACTGCTAAGTGGGAAACTCAATTTTCTTTGCTTTGCAACAGGACAAACATCACAAATGTGGTCTTTTATACAATGTATATAGGGAAACAAATCCTTTATTGACTGCCCCTTGGTGAAAGAGGGGTGACCTAACCTATAGTGCCATAAATTGTGCACACTAGGAACAAATTTATAGGAAAAACTATCATTGGAAACAGTTCCAGATGAGAAAACAGAATTACAAAGTGGTAACGAAGAAATTGATGAGACCGACGACTTGTTGAAGATGTATAGGCCCCCCTTGACTGCTTTAACTATGCCAATCCTCTTGCAGGTAGTGGAATCCTGAATCAAACAAATATCATCATAAAAGCTCAATCTATAACGGAGGGATTTCACTAATTTGTGGACTGAGATCAGGTTGTACTGAAAATTTGGCAAGAAAAGTACATTATGAAGAATGAAAGATGGGGTAAATCTAATTGAGCCTTTGATCAATGCAGTCTCTACAACACCATTTGGTAAGGAAACTGGAATAGAGCTAACATGTTGATATGAACAAAAATAGCTAAGATTATTGCATATATGATCAGTTGCCCCAGTATCAACTATCCAGAAAGTATCAAAAGGATTACCATTCTTTGTTGGAATTCCAGAAGTTGAGGCAGATTGAGTGCTTCCATTACCATGTTTTGAGGCAGACTGAGTGCTTCCATTATCATGTTTGTCAGGATCCCTTTGATTCAGAAGTGGGAAGCAAAGCCAGCAGGTTATGGTACTGATCAGCTGTAAATCTGAACCTTGTATCTTGACCCGAATCACTTCCCTGAGTTTCTTGGTCCTCATCAACAGCATGAACACAATTAGTAGACCTATACTTAGAGTTCTTAAACTTGAAACCTGGTGGGAAACCATGTTTCTTGTAGCAATCATCGACTGTATGACCCATCTTGCCACAATAAGAACACTTCTTTGAAGTGTACCTATTCCCTGAACTTGACTGATAACCTCCTGAATGAGATTGTGAATTTCCAGAAGAATGAGTCCCAGAATGTGAATGATGACCTGATGATGAAGCTCCACTCGATGATGCACCTCCATTTTCCTTTGAAACCATCATTGCCTTGGATCCTGAAACATTCTCAGTGGAAAATTGTCTTTCTTGCTGTGCTATGAGTGCAAACACACGATTTACATTCGGCAGTGAATCCAGTAGCATCAATTGAGACCTCACTCCTGAGAATTGATCATTCAATCCTCTGAGGAACCTCACCACCTGATTCTTGTTCCTCTCATCCTCAATGTTCTTGATTGCTCCACAAGAACAACGAGGATTACATGTGCATACAGGAAGAGGATTCAAGACATCTAATTCATCCCAAAGTATTTTCATGCTTGTGTAAAACTTAGAAACTGAGCTATCACCTTGCTTTAGGCTGGAAATTTCTTCCTGCAGCTCTGAAATTCTGAACAAATCGGCATGAGAGAACCTTTCGCGAAGCTCCTTCCAAACGTCGCTGGCCTTGTCACGCCACAAGATTGATTGTGCGATCTCCACGCTCATAGACTTGATGAGCCAGCTAAGAACAAGAACGTTGCATCTCTGCCAGAACGATGAAATTGGATGATCTTGAGGAGGTTCTGGAATCGACCCATCCACGAACCCTAACTTGTTCTTCGTCAGAAGACTCATCTTCATGGCCCTCGCCCAATTGTGGTAATTCCCTTCCGAGAGCGGTGGTGAAACCAGAACGGTGGAGGGGCTCTCGTTGGGATGAATGTAGAATGTGTGGGAAGCGGTTTGTGCATCTTGAACAGAGTAGGGATACGCGACTTCTTGTGCAGCCGCCATTGATGCGCAGCAGAGCTCTCTTATACCATAACAAACTTGCAAACTTGCAGGTTCTTGGAGAAAAACGAAGAAGAAGAAGTGAAAATGAATATGAACTGAAATTTGATTCAATTGAATGAGTAAATTGTACAATGTGTATTGTTTATATACAAAGAGTAAAGTAGTTCCTAACCTTGGTTCAACTAACTGACCATAACAGTTAAACTAACTAACTGTTAAGTAACAAATTAACTAACCCTATTAACCAAGTAACTAATGCAGTAAACTAACCATATTAACCAGGTAACTAATGCAGTAAAGTCACTAACAAAGCAGTAAATCTACTATGATAACATTTATATCTCTTTTCATTCCACCTCTTTCCACCCAAAAGAGGGGTGTGAAAATAAAATTATTCTGTCGGGATGGTTGTCTAATGCAATGGGAAACATGTGAAGATGAAGAATACGTTATTCGCAAATTACAATGTTATTAAGAGCTTGGAGGTAAGGGCTAAAAGAGTGTAGCTTAGGGTACAATTTAGGTTTGGTTTTTCTTGATTCTGATGAAGAGAAGGTTAAGGGGTTGATACGTCAGTTCCAATCTAATAATCAATATTCTATATCAATGTATTGATTAACAACTATTTAACTAGTTTTTTCTATTCAACTATTTGGACTACTATCTTTCTATAAAAAAAAACTATTTTTTTTATCTATATAACTCACTTTATTTGTATTTTTCATATTATTGATACTTGATAGGTTTTTAATTTTGTAAATTACTAGTAACACTAATTCAACCTAAAAACTAAAGTGCATATTATCGACTATGTCTAAATCAATTACAAAATCTAGTAAGAAGCAAATTATCAAAGTCTTCATACTCCCCTATTTCAACTATCCCCTAATTATTGTGGGGCTCAACAAATATCATCTTGTACACAAACTATTTTGTATTTATGATAGTCTAAATCAGCTTTCCAAGTTTAAGTTGGTGATTTTCATTTTCAGTATTACATTGTCCACACGTACAATAAGTACAATTGGGAGCAATAAAGCTGATTTGCCTATTGAAACTGCGGCATAAAACATCTGTCTTTCACTATCCGCATGCGCATGCAAACGTGTGAAAGAATAGAATACATCTTTGAAGAAAGAAAAAAATACACAAAAAGAAAGAAAGAAAAGTTAATCTATAGTTTGGACTTCGTCCTCCCCTCAAAGATTAAATTATGGAACATCACTTTTTCCTATTTTCAACAAGAAATTAAATTAAGGGATGCAATTGGAATCCCTCTACAGAACCACTCCTTGACCAAATTCTGGGTCAGTGTCAATTCTAGAATCTATAACTTGTGGAAGTTAGAACTCGTTCTTTTCCACTCCACCAAATGCCGCAAAAATTTTCCAACCTGAAAAAATACAGAAAAACAATGTTCATATAAGCCTTAACTATAGATATCATTTTAATTTGAAAAAAAATAATGATTAATGCTTGAACCAAATAACATTTGAAGACTGAGAAATATTGGACTCACCTCTGATGGATCTTGCAAAGTGTAGGATGCGTCTGTCTCTTTAGGAGTTTTAGAAACAAGAATCCCAACCCCTTGGCCCCTATTGCGCAACACCTTTTATTTTTTATACATCCAAAGTTAGTATAATAATTATAATATTGATAATATATGTGGAGTATATAAAACAGTACAATATGTAATTTTAACAATTTACAAGCTAGAGTAAGGTGGTGGCATATGTTACCTTAAATGCATCTTCATCAGTTCGATCATCACCAATATAGATTGGGAATACTTTACTAGAATCTGCGTATCCTAAAAAAGAACAAAGAGTCTAAAGTTAGGATACACAATTTCTCATGAGATACGTACAAATTAAAGAAAAAATATTTTAGCATGAACATATAATAGTTACCTAGCGACTTTAGCAAGAATTCAAGAGCCTTGCCCTTGTCCCATTTTATGCTTGGTCGAATCTCCAACACTTTTCTTCCTTGTGTTAGCTTGAGCTTTGGGTATTTATTGAGCACTGAGCTAACTTGCTCCGCCAATGGCACCCAACTCTATATATAAGAACAAGAAGTATAATATGGTTAGATATAAATGAAAATAATAGTATTAATCTAAAATTGATTAAAATAATGTCACTACTATGAACCATCCATATTAATGTGTTGTGTGTGGTGTGGGTGTGTATGTTAGCTCACATTAAATATTTTTGTTGACTAACTGATCATACCTTCTCATCAACGCAGCGAAAATGCACAGATAAGCAAAACTTGTTATTTTCTACTTTAGCTCCTGGGACAGACTTTGTTTTTTCAACCAAGATCTTGTACACCTGAAGAAAACAAAAGAATAATAATTATTAGCTGAGTTAAAATTGTATGTACCACAGTGAGAAAAGTAAAATTGGATTTTTTTTTAAAAATAGTTTATTCACACTCGAAATCTACCCTCCACCTTCATAGAAATAATTATAGAGGAGAGGTAATAAAAGATATGATTTCTGATGTGATGAAAAAAGAAAAACAAATCTGTGAAAATGAATTGGAAAAAAAATTATAAGAAAAACAAATCTGTGAAATCGAATGCTATATTCTTCTTCTGGCCAAAATAGTGATATAGGTGTGAAAAATCTTTTTTATAATGAGAATAGAGAGTATTCAATTATATGGTATTAATTTAAAAGAAACGAACCTCACTGATCATGGGCAGGAACTCATTTGCAGGCTGCAAAAGTACCCCTTCATCATTACCCTGAAGGCAAACAAGAAATTACCAAGATAAGCATAAAAAACAACAAGATAAAAACAAAAATCATCATCACACATTAATTTGGTTAGAGAAATTATTTCTCACATTCTTAGTGCTTCGGCTATTTGATGGTCCCTTGATGTCCATGCCATGGCTTCCAGCATAGTATAGTTCCCCCAATTTCACAAAATTATAAACCTGAAATGTTTTATTAAAAAAAATAATTAGTTATATGCAAAAAAAGATGATAACCTTTTTCATATATTTTAATTTCCTTTTGCAAATTTTCTATGAAAAAAATAATAAATGTACCTTGTCTATGCATCTTCCACTAACAATGGCTGTGGGGAAATGCCTTGCTATGTCCTCCAATGTCGCTCTCATCTGATTAATTCAAAAGTAAATCAATTGCAATTATAATTAAAGGAAATTATATATTCCATTTTCTTTTATGAATTGAATTGATATGAGAGATAGAAACAAAGAGTGAAACAAAAGACAAACCTTTTTACTCATGTATGCTTTATCTGGATCTGCAACAATTGGTGATAGTGTTCCATCATAATCAAGAAAGGTCACAATCTGCTTCCCTTTGGAAGCATATATTATCTGATCAAACATGTCCAGCGCCGAAGGATGGTAAAGCTGCAAAAACAGAACAAGAAAACAGAACAACACATAAATATAAATGATATATAGGCCGTATCGGCGGTATCTCTAGTCAATGTGCGACTTCTCAATAAATGCTTACAGTCCAAGGATTTTGGTGACAAGGTTGTGTGGATTTGGTTCGGGTAGGAGAAGAAGCTCTCATGGAATCAATCCATGTGTTAGCTTTGGCTCCTCCTGATTTTCCATCCTCCAATGTTTTCTTATTCTTGTTTGGTTGTTGCCCCAAAAACCCACCAAGAAAAGCCATTAATTCAGGCACTGTTGTTGCTCTAGGGAGAACACATGAGTTTGAAATCGACATTGCTAACTCCATAAGTGTGTTATTGTTGTTCACACATGATTTCCCAGCTTGAGTCACCATATTCTGGTTCGTCATTTCCTATGTATGTTAATTTTGTGATGCAAGAGCTTGATTCTTATGAAGAAAGAACAGCAGAGAAATGAGAAGAAAGGGAATTAACAAGGGGAAAAGACAGAGCAGAGAACAGAGGTGGCTGCTTCCTCTGCTGAAGGTGTTATTTATAGGGAGAAAAGAAATGTTTGAAGAAATTAAAGAAAATAAAAAATAAAAAAATAAACTCGCTTTTCACACTCGTTTGTTCAAGTCACAACAAAAATAAAGCCAGGGGTTTGTTGTAGTTATGCCAAATATGAGAAAATGGAGGGACCACAAAATAGTCCCCACTGGAACCTCCTTTTGAGTTTTGTTGTTTTCTTTTACACAATAATATGGAACCTTTAACCGAATGATTATAAAGTTTTTGATTTTTTAAATCACGATTTATGACGTGGTGGTTTCTAATATAAGTGTGTGTTTGGCTCGGCGTTAGTAGAATTGGATCTGGCCAGAATTGGATCTGATATGAATTGGATCTGGTAAACGTGAGTTTGAGTGACGTGATTTATGTTTGGATACATTTATCAGGAATTGGATCTGATAGACTTGAATTGGATCTGTAAAAGGGAAAGGGGACAATTGGATCAACATTGATGCTAAAGCAACAAATTGTTGTGTTAGGATGGATCCAATTCTGGGGCCAGAATTGGATCAACATTTAACATCCAAACATCAATGGAGATGGAAAAATCACGTTTGAGGTCTTTAAACGTGGATCAGGCCTGATCCAACGTGCATCCAAACACACCCTAAAACGGTAAAGTTGAAATTTTGATCATCACTCATGAAATGAAACTCATTTTATGAAGGGAAAGTGAAATGTTTTTATGAGGAAATATTTAATAGATTAATGGTATTGTATTTTTTTTTTCTTCATTGAAAAATTACAAAACAAACAACGGACCCTAAGGAATAGAAAGGGTGTCCTTCAACAGAATGTACTCAACATCATGATCTGGATTGTCAATAATCCTAAACCCAGAGGTATAAGCAGCAGCACCTCTTCTAGCTAAATAATCCGCCACAGTATTACTATCCTTGTGCACACAATTAATCCTAACATCTCAATTCTTTGCCAGCAGCTGAGAAATAGAATTCAGAATCAGAAATTTTGAGTGCAGCTGCACAGCTACAGCATCAGCCAAGGTAGCCACTAAATCAGCACAATCCACATCACAAATTACACTCCTCAAGCCTCTATTCCACGCGAGCTCAAGCACCTCCTTCAACGTCGTAGCTTCCGCCTTGAACGCATTGCCCTCCGGTTCACCTGAATAGCAGCCAGTCACCCAGAGGCCAAGGTGGTCGCGAATAACGCCACACCCACCGATTCGCCTCTCTGCCTCCTGATAGCTGCCATATGAGTTACACTTGACAGTATCACGTGGTGGAGGCGTCCACGCATGACACAACAACATGTCCGTGAAGGAGGCACAACGAGCCCAGTGATCGTGGGTTATCGTCCTCCAAGCCACTTCCAGGGCCACCGTTGCTGATCCAAGAGCCAATTGCAGAGCCACTTCCAGGCATCCCAAACACCAGCCAAGCTAGAATTGGAGCCCATGAACACCACGAGCCATGGTAGAAACCCAAGCAATGAGATTGTTTCAGCGGAAATTAGTCCAAGCCGTGGCACCCATCCGACGCCACAGGTCCCAAGATTGGGGGCAATATATTGCAATGAGTACTTACTTTTCAATAAATAAGTATCACTTTTAAATTTAGTATCATGATGTATGTAACTTATTACAAGAATAATATTAGATAAAATCATCCCAACTTAGGTAATTCAATAATATTCTGACACGTCACTATATGAATAGTTTTATTTATCGGCGGTCTTTTACTGACGTTAAAAAAGTTGTCGGTATAGGAGTACTGATGGATTAGCCGTCGGTAAATATTTATCCAAAAATTAATTAAAAGGAAACTAAACATGCATAAGTCATCAGTAATTTAGCGGGAAAATTTAATCTGTCGATATCGACATCCAAAGCCGTAAATAATCTGGCTTATAAGTAACGCGCGCTATTTTTGACAGTTTTTTTTAATGAGTTTGAAAATTTGTTTGGATGGGAGAATTACCCACGAAAAATACCACGGACTTTTCCACCGGTAAATAATACATATTCGTTGAAAAATCGTCGGTGTTTACCAACGACATAAACCGTATGTAAATTAAATATAAGCTCATCAGTCACTTAGCGTTCACCGATTCTTTTTCTCAAGCCTATTCATTCATGTAATTCATTTTTCCTTTTATTTGTATTTAACTCAGTTTACAATTTGTATTTTTTTATTACGTTGTAGGTTAGTTTTTCATTTTGGACTAATTCATTTTTATTTTGTTTTAAAAGATTTGTACACGAAAACTTTGTCGACATTTAATTTTTGTTTAGTAGTATATTACATTTATATTTAATTCACATATTTTATTGTTTGATATAATTGATCGTTAAAATTAAGAATCATTTTACAAAAACTCCTCTAAGATGTACCAACAAAAAAAAAAGTAGATGCGCAATCTACCATCACTCACGTACCTATGGGTATTCTTTGACTTAATATCATTGTATTATTTTAATTTTAACATATATTATATTCTAATTGTGCAGAAAATTTTGAGCACCCATTTATTGTTTTGAGAAATGCGCGAGCAACAATAATAAAAAATTACCAGTTTTAGAGCTAAGTTTACATATTTGAAGGTATAAAAGGAGGATAAACAAAAAAAGAGGAATGACGATGAAGAGAAGGCTAACCGAAAATGAAAAATAAAAAAGAACATGAATTAAAAAATAGGAATTACCAACGACTCAAACTGTCGGTAGTTTCTGACGGAAATAACTGTCGCTAACTACCGACTGTTATTTTCGTAGGTGATTACTGACAATTTCTGTAAGACCCAAGTTTTTAAGCTTATGTTAAGCGAATAAACTTCTTATTCACGATTAGGGTTGATGTAATGTGAAGGGAAACCTGAACAAAAGTTTATTAAATGAAATATATTTATGAAGGAGAAAGTTCAGGAAAAGTTCAAGGATTGCATTATGATCGATAAAAGTTATAGCACGAACGTTTTACGCTTAAACCTAGGTCAGAAACCCTAGTATATAGCTAATTTTCACTTTTAGGCACGATGGCAGTTAATTCCAAAAATCTTCAGAGAAATGTTAGAACTTCTCTTTTTCCTTATATCACAATCGTTTCGAGGCGAAACTCTAGGATCTACGAACGTCCGATTCCAATCATCGGAAGTTTGCCGAAACCGAATCCCTGGTATTTCAAAACCCTAGAATTTCCCGACTTTGAGGACTTTATCTATTCAGAGCTTCAAATGAATATTCCACACGCGTACACCCATTTCTCTTGATGATTTCAATCTTTCTTCAGAAGGAAGTTTTCCATTCCGACATTCGAGGCAAAAAGCAACTTATCGGGTAAAATAGTTTTACACCGACTTTGCATTAGTTGCCAAAAATACAAGGAGACATCTTCTTAGCTTGGGAATTCCTTTGCCAAAACCTATCTTAGAATTCATGGTGAATGACGCCGGAAAAATCGGATTCGCGGAACTTTCATTTTCCCGCGAATTTCCACCTTCTATATATAGCAAACAAAGGAAGAAAAAACACAATTTTCCTCCATTTTCTCTCCTCTAAACCGCGGCCAAGAACAAGGAAGAAGGAAGAAGAGTTTTTCTTCATCGTTTGCTTGATCGTCGATCAATCAGTTGCTACTTCAAGGTTTCGAGGTATAGTCGCTAATCCTTACCTCCGATCGCTTTTTCCATAGCTTTTCTGTAGAGTTTTCTGAGCGGATAGTTTATGGGTTTTTGCAAAACTATCCTGAATCTTTCATTTCTGATTCTAAACCTCTTCTATGTATGCCCAAGATCACTTCTGCCGGATTAGATTTTCCGTTATGTCGCCGGAATTCCGCCGGAATCAATTTGAACCTAAAATACCCATTTTATGTAGTTTTTGAGTAAAGTTCCAATCTTTAGGCGGTAAACTATCGCCTTAGCTTAGTGCTAGTAGGATTAGTTGTTATAAACGTCGTTGGTGACGTCCCTGCAAAATTTTATTTTTGGGATTTCAGTTTTGAAAATCCTAAGTTAAAAATCATGACCAAAATACCCCTGCGACAGTTTTTGATCCGATAATTTTTCCGAGTTCAGAATACCCTTAGTTACGGCTTAGGATAGCATAGGAACCAAGTTTGATCGAAGAAAAATCGAACCCTACAATTACCTATAGTGGCCGAGAGCTATAAGGGGGGAGGAGGAAATTTTCCTTTTCCGAAAACTTGTCTTTCGCGCTAGATTATCGTACCTTAGAGGCTTGATTACTTCGAGTAACCTTAGTAAGTATCGATAGCTTAGTTTCCGATAGATTCTGATTGATTTTTGTGGTTTTGTTCTAAAGGTGATTTTGAGGAATTTCCTGAGGATCAACACCTTGCTTGTGAAGAAGAGTTTGAAGTTTTTGCTGGAGAACCTTCAGGTGAGGGCTTCTCACTGAATCTCTAGTTAATGCTTAGGGTCGATGTTTCGACATTGTTTACTGTTTATGCACTGAGATTGTGTGTGATTGAAAATGTTTTCTGAGGCTTCGGCTGACAATGTAGATGATTCATCTACTGAATGTTTTTGAAGATTGACTTACATGCTATGTGCTATGTGGGTAATCTAGGATGTGTGGTGCATGCTTATATGCTAAGTGCTAAGTGTTTATGATGCGATTTACTGATATATGACATGTGGTTGATTGTGATGATTTAAATATGCTTTACACTGAAAATCTGAGATTCTGAATGGTGAGAATAGCGGGCAGGTCATGCCGATTTTATTTTGAGAGTTTTGAGAAAGTTTGATAGGACGAACGAGGTTCGGGCCTTGTATAGGGTTTATGGATCGAGACATTCTCTGGAGTCATTTGGGGATTCGAAGATCCCGAGAACTTATAGGAATTGCGATAAGACTAAAAATGATATTATTTTGAAAAGAAAATTCATAAGACATTAAACAACCTCTAAATCTTTAAGTAAGGGTAATAATCTCGAAAGGAGGCTTTGGATGAAAATCATAGTTTGGAAAACGAGAAGTGTCGTCGGATCCAAGTGTTGAGTCTGTTGTTGTTGTGCTGTTGGAGCAGCGTTGGCTGTTGTGCTGTTGGAGCAGCGTTGGTTGTTGTGCTGTTGGAGTAGCGTTGGTTGTTGTGCTGTTGGAGCAGCGATGTTGTTGGGCTATCCTGGGGATAAGTCCGGGGAACCGTTAGTTCCCGAGTATGTGATACTCTTGTGCTGTTGGAGCAGCGATGTGTGTTGTGAAGTGTGTCTTTTGTCGCAGAATCGACTTTACCTTAGGGTAAGCTTTTAGAGACTTTAACTTCCCTAGAACACGTGGCGACGTGTCGAGTGAGGACGGAGACGTTGTTTGACTAATCATTTTGCATACATGCAACATTAATGAGGTATTAACACAGGACGTACTCTGGACCTCGTCGGTTTCCAAAATGGTCATAAGACCCGGAATGCCGTGAAAGAGCGTTTGTAGACGTCTCTTGTAGCAGACCGAAATGGCAGACCTACGGGTTACGGCTGATCTGGCTACCTTGGTTTGGTGTAAGAGACACGCGGGCGGAAATGGTCCCACCGTTGCTGGTGCTAGGATTGATCCGTTGATGTCCATCCCAGAGGCACGCGAGCGGAAATGGTCCCACCGTTGCTGGTGCTAGGATTGACTCGTTGTTGTCCATACCTTTGCTTGGTGTAAGAGGCACGCGGGCAGAAATGGTCCCACCGTTGCTGGTGCTAGGATTGATCCGTTTTGATGCCCATCCGTTTCCGGATTGCATATTGGTTGACTGGGTTAACCTGCATACATATCACGCAACATGCATACTGACTTAGTTGATGAGTGTGGTTGCTATTTGATAAACTTACTTGGAACATGCTAAATGTTATTATTGTCATTATGATTTGGTGGAACATGCAACCCTAGGAATGATATCTCTAGTTATAAGCCTAAGTGGCTATATATTATTTGTACCTATTGGGTTTATTATCTACATAGTTCTTTAGAGTTGACCCTCGCGTCTTCTGTGTGTGTTTTGGCGGACAACGCCTTTTGTCAGATGAGTATTGCGGACTGGTTCACCATGGTTTACCCTTCGGGGGAAACTAGGTTAGGATGCTGGAACAGGAGCGCGTCGCGGTAGCGAGAGGATGACGGATGGTGTACATAGACTAGGTCGTTCTGGATTTCGAATTCGGACGACGATCATGCTAGCATGTAGGTTTTGGTGCTGGTGTGAGCTCCTCAAGATGGGATTAGTGTAGGAGTAGAGTCTTAGCTCTGAACATCATTTGTTTCTTTTGGGACAGGGTAGCTTCCCACCTATAGCTTTTGTGTGGTTTCTTAACAGGAATCACAGAGAGTTGGTTGGACTTAGGAGGTCTTGCTTCAGGCCGATGGGCCAGCTGATTTTCAGTTTTGAGGGATGGTGTTGCGGACACTTCACCTTTATTTTCAGTCTGTACATATTGCCTTCGGGCGCTACACTTTTCTTTCCGTCACTGGAGGTTTACTCGTGACGAGGTTAGTACTACAGCGGGGGCTGTTTATGTATTATATATTAGTTCTGATTTTGTTATTGTTGGGTTTTATTTAATTCAGTCTCGTCTTAGTTATTATCAAAAAAAAAAATATTCACGTTTTTCCGCATTAAGTTTATTTTGGTTACTAAAGTGACGCCACCGAAATCGGGGCGTTACATTGTGGTATCAGAGCACGGTCGAGTCTTTCGGGAGTTGTTGGGGAATAGGTCTTCTGTGCTAGGTTGTGTGACTCTGCAAAGAGTGAAAAATTGATTGTCTGTAAGCGATTTTTTCGCTTAAAAATTGATTGAAGTTATTGCTTACTCATATTGTATAGTGATGCTAGATGCTATCTTATGATAAGTACTGACTGTTTGCTTCCTTTAACAGAATATGGTGAATACTAACCAGCTAGCTGAGATGATGGCCACTATGGCCCAAGCGGTAACAGCGCAGGCCCAAGCGGTGACAGCACAGGCAAATGATAATGCCATGAGGCGTGCTACTGAAGAAGCACGTGAACAGCATCAACGTCAGAGAGAGATAACTCTGGACCAGAACAAAGGCCTCAATGACTTCAGGAAGCAAAACCCACCAAAGTTCTCTGGTGGTACTAATCCAGACGCAGCGGATCTCTGGATCCAGGAAATCGAGAAGATTTTCGGCGTTCTGCAGACTGTAGAGGGTGCCAAGGTGGGCATGGCGACTTATCTTCTGCTGGGAGATGCTGAATACTGGTGGAAGGGCACCAGGGGAATCATGGAAGCCAACCATGAAGAGATCAACTGGGACTCGTTCCGGACCGCATTCTTGGAAAAGTATTTTCCAACAAGTGCCCGGGATGAGAGGGAGGCGCAGTTTCTGACACTCCGTCAGGGAGGTATGTCTGTACCGGAATTTGCTTCGAAGCTGGAGTCTTTGGCGAAGCATTTCCAATTCTTTAATGATCATGTTGACGAGCGCTACATGTGCAAGCGCTTCGTGAATGGACTGAGACCCGATATTGAGGACTCAGTGAGGCCACTGGGAATCATGCGATTCCAATCATTGGTGGAGAAAGCCACAGAAGTGGAGCTAATGAAGAACCGGAGGTTGAACCGGGCTGGAACTGGAGGGCCGATGAGATCAGGTTCTCAAAATTTTCAAGACAAGGGGAAGTTTCAGAGCAGGAAACCATATCAGCGTCCTGCTGGAGGAGGGATTACTTCAGGATCTTACAGACCCATGACGGGTACTGCTGGTGGTTCTGGAGATCGGACTTTGAACAGGGAGGTGACCTGTTTCAGATGTGAGAAGCCGGGGCACTATGCTAATGCTTGTCCCGACAAGAGGCCCAAATGCTTTAATTGTAACAGAATGGGGCATAATGCCGATCAGTGTAGAGCACCCAAGACGGAGCCAACCGTGAACACTGCTCGTGGAAAACGTTCTGCTGCTAAAGCAAGAGTTTACACCATGGACGGTGAGAGAGCTGAAGGATTTGTCAGAGGAGAGCGCAAGAACGATGGTAACCTTCTAACCAATCTTTCTTATTTCAGTATAATATTGTTCCATTTCTCTCGTAACGTGTGCAAACACACCTATCTTGCTTACATCGTTTAAGCTTTGACCTTATAGTTAGTACGCCTATTAATACCTTACTTGACCGTAGCTCGTATTTTAACTATAGAAGTACACGAGGTTTAGGATAACATGCTAAGCCTAGGAAGTAGTCTTCCACCGGTGCGTTTAAACGGAAGTATATTGCGGATCTGACACATGCTATCGAGCTGGATGACAGTAAGTTGAAGGATGAGATGACGAGATGACTAGCTAAATTCCTTGAAGTATAGTTATGATTGGATTCCTAGGGGATAAATCTCATTTTATGCGAAGAGTTAGGGATTTCAGTAAGTCTGAGTTGGTTTGAGCGAGGAGGGTTTTGAGGACGAAGACGATAATAATGAATTGTAGATATTAAGATGAAGGTTAGCTTGTAAGTTATTGATAAGTTAATGTTAAAGGGGATGAGTCTTGTGATGCACAAGGTATTAAGACTCAAGTTGAGCATTCACTCCGGAGCATAGAGATGTACCGAGTTTCTAATCAACATTTTGGACGAACAAAAGCAAAGGAACGAGTGGTTAATGTTGTGCAATTGCACGAATGCCAACAAGTATTACTTCAAACGGAGACTCAACGCAAGTGGTCGAACCGGACAACATAGAGTTGGAAGATGATATGTCTTTTGAGACGCCGTCGAATCAACATTGGGACTAGAAGAGTGAAACAATCGAAGGGAAAGTAGAGTGCTTTAGTAAGAGTTATTTGGAACAAAGACACGGACGGTGCTATATGGGTATTAGAAGAAAAGATCAAGGAATAATATCCAGAACTTTTACGGACCCTTAAGTTTCGAGGACGAAACTTTCTTTTTGGAGGGTAGTAATGTAAGACCCAAGTTTTTAAGCTTATGTTAAGCGAATAAACTTCTTATTCACGATTAGGGTTGATGTAATGTGAAGGGAAACCTGAACGAAAGTTTATTAAATGAAATATATTTATGAAGGAGAAAGTTCAGGAAAAGTTCAAGGATTGCATTATGATCGATAAAAGTTATAGCACGAACGTTTTACGCTTAAACCTAGGTCAGAAACCCTAGTATATAGCTAATTTTCACTTTTAGGCACGATGGCAGTTAATTCCAAAAATCTTCAGAGAAATGTTAGAACTTCTCTTTTTCCTTATATCACAATCGTTTCGAGGCGAAACTCTAGGATCTACGAACGTCCGATTCCAATCATCGGAAGTTTGCCGAAACCGAATCCCTGGTATTTCAAAACCCTAGAATTTCCCGACTTTGAGGACTTTATCTATTCAGAGCTTCAAATGAATATTCCACACGCGTACACCCATTTCTCTTGATGATTTCAATCTTTCTTCAGAAGGAAGTTTTCCATTCCGACATTCGAGGCAAAAAGCAACTTATCGGGTAAAATAGTTTTACACCGACTTTGCACCGACTTTGCATTAGTTGCCAAAAATACAAGGAGACATCTTCTTAGCTTGGGAATTCCTTTGCCAAAACCTATCTTAGAATTCATGGTGAATGACGCCGGAAAAATCGGATTCGCGGAACTTTCATTTTCCCGCGAATTTCCACCTTCTATATATAGCAAACAAAGGAAGAAAAAACACAATTTTCCTCCATTTTCTCTCCTCTAAACCGCGGCCAAGAACAAGGAAGAAGGAAGAAGAGTTTTTCTTCATCGTTTGCTTGATCGTCGATCAATCAGTTGCTACTTCAAGGTTTCGAGGTATAGTCGCTAATCCTTACCTCCGATCGCTTTTTCCATAGCTTTTCTGTAGAGTTTTCTGAGCGGATAGTTTATGGGTTTTTGCAAAACTATCCTGAATCTTTCATTTCTGATTCTAAACCTCTTCTATGTATGCCCAAGATCACTTCTGCCGGATTAGATTTTCCGTTATGTCGCCGGAATTCCGCCGGAATCAATTTGAACCTAAAATACCCATTTTATGTAGTTTTTGAGTAAAGTTCCAATCTTTAGGCTGTAAACTATCGCCTTAGCTTAGTGCTAGTAGGATTAGTTGTTATAAACGTCGTTGGTGACGTCCCTGCAAAATTTTATTTTTGGGATTTCAGTTTTGAAAATCCTAAGTTAAAAATCATGACCAAAATACCCCTGCGACAGTTTTTGATCCGATAATTTTTCCGAGTTCAGAATACCCTTAGTTACGGCTTAGGATAGCATAGGAACCAAGTTTGATCGAAGAAAAATCGAACCCTACAATTACCTATAGTGGCCGAGAGCTATAAGGGGGGAGGAGGAAATTTTCCTTTTCCGAAAACTTGTCTTTCGCGCTAGATTATCGTACCTTAGAGGCTTGATTACTTCGAGTAACCTTAGTAAGTATCGATAGCTTAGTTTCCGATAGATTCTGATTGATTTTTGTGGTTTTGTTCTAAAGGTGATTTTGAGGAATTTCCTGAGGATCAACACCTTGCTTGTGAAGAAGAGTTTGAAGTTTTTGCTGGAGAACCTTCAGGTGAGGGCTTCTCACTGAATCTCTAGTTAATGCTTAGGGTCGATGTTTCGACATTGTTTACTGTTTATGCACTGAGATTGTGTGTGATTGAAAATGTTTTCTGAGGCTTCGGCTGACAATGTAGATGATTCATCTACTGAATGTTTTTGAAGATTGACTTACATGCTATGTGCTATGTGGGTAATCTAGGATGTGTGGTGCATGCTTATATGCTAAGTGCTAAGTGTTTATGATGCGATTTACTGATATATGACATGTGGTTGATTGTGATGATTTAAATATGCTTTACACTGAAAATCTGAGATTCTGAATGGTGAGAATAGCGGGCAGGTCATGCCGATTTTATTTTGAGAGTTTTGAGAAAGTTTGATAGGACGAACGAGGTTCGGGCCTTGTATAGGGTTTATGGATCGAGACATTCTCTGGAGTCATTTGGGGATTCGAAGATCCCGAGAACTTATAGGAATTGCGATAAGACTAAAAATGATATTATTTTGAAAAGAAAATTCATAAGACATTAAACAACCTCTAAATCTTTAAGTAAGGGTAATAATCTCGAAAGGAGGCTTTGGATGAAAATCATAGTTTGGAAAACGAGAAGTGTCGTCGGATCCAAGTGTTGAGTCTGTTGTTGTTGTGCTGTTGGAGCAGCGTTGGCTGTTGTGCTGTTGGAGCAGCGTTGGTTGTTGTGCTGTTGGAGTAGCGTTGGTTGTTGTGCTGTTGGAGCAGCGATGTTGTTGGGCTATCCTGGGGATAAGTCCGGGGAACCGTTAGTTCCCGAGTATGTGATACTCTTGTGCTGTTGGAGCAGCGATGTGTGTTGTGAAGTGTGTCTTTTGTCGCAGAATCGACTTTACCTTAGGGTAAGCTTTTAGAGACTTTAACTTCCCTAGAACACGTGGCGACGTGTCGAGTGAGGACGGAGACGTTGTTTGACTAATCATTTTGCATACATGCAACATTAATGAGGTATTAACACAGGACGTACTCTGGACCTCGTCGGTTTCCAAAATGGTCATAAGACCCGGAATGCCGTGAAAGAGCGTTTGTAGACGTCTCTTGTAGCAGACCGAAATGGCAGACCTACGGGTTACGGCTGATCTGGCTACCTTGGTTTGGTGTAAGAGACACGCGGGCGGAAATGGTCCCACCGTTGCTGGTGCTAGGATTGATCCGTTGATGTCCATCCCAGAGGCACGCGAGCGGAAATGGTCCCACCGTTGCTGGTGCTAGGATTGACTCGTTGTTGTCCATACCTTTGCTTGGTGTAAGAGGCACGCGGGCAGAAATGGTCCCACCGTTGCTGGTGCTAGGATTGATCCGTTTTGATGCCCATCCGTTTCCGGATTGCATATTGGTTGACTGGGTTAACCTGCATACATATCACGCAACATGCATACTGACTTAGTTGATGAGTGTGGTTGCTATTTGATAAACTTACTTGGAACATGCTAAATGTTATTATTGTCATTATGATTTGGTGGAACATGCAACCCTAGGAATGATATCTCTAGTTATAAGCCTAAGTGGCTATATATTATTTGTACCTATTGGGTTTATTATCTACATAGTTCTTTAGAGTTGACCCTCGCGTCTTCTGTGTGTGTTTTGGCGGACAACGCCTTTTGTCAGATGAGTATTGCGGACTGGTTCACCATGGTTTACCCTTCGGGGGAAACTAGGTTGGGATGCTGGAACAGGAGCGCGTCGCGGTAGCGAGAGGATGACGGATGGTGTACATAGACTAGGTCGTTCTGGATTTCGAATTCGGACGACGATCATGCTAGCATGTAGGTTTTGGTGCTGGTGTGAGCTCCTCAAGATGGGATTAGTGTAGGAGTAGAGTCTTAGCTCTGAACATCATTTGTTTCTTTTGGGACAGGGTAGCTTCCCACCTATAGCTTTTGTGTGGTTTCTTAACAGGAATCACAGAGAGTTGGTTGGACTTAGGAGGTCTTGCTTCAGGCCGATGGGCCAGCTGATTTTCAGTTTTGAGGGATGGTGTTGCGGACACTTCACCTTTATTTTCAGTCTGTACATATTGCCTTCGGGCGCTACACTTTTCTTTCCGTCACTGGAGGTTTACTCGTGACGAGGTTAGTACTACAGCGGGGGCTGTTTATGTATTATATATTAGTTCTGATTTTGTTATTGTTGGGTTTTATTTAATTCAGTCTCGTCTTAGTTATTATCAAAAAAAAAAATATTCACGTTTTTCTGCATTAAGTTTATTTTGGTTACTAAAGTGACGCCACCGAAATCGGGGCGTTTCAATTTCGCACAGTCGTCAGTAATTGACAAATGAGTCATCTATATCGAAAGCTCGGTGGTCATTGTTCTAACCTCATTACCGACGATTAAATATGATGTTTTCTTGTAGTGTGTATCAGAAGAAATTTTAACTCATGACACATGTCAAAACATTATTAGACCATCCAGGACCTTCGTTCACGTGGATACCAACTTTTTAGTTTTTAATTTTCAAATATAAATTAAAAAGAAAACATATTCGGAAAAAATGGAATTAGATGGTGTTTTATTAAATTTCAAAATTGTTTTAACCTAATTTTTAAACCACAAAATATGATTATGTGATTATGATTTTTAGTTTCAATAATATGAAACATCGTTACCACCACCATTCTCCAATGCCACGACCACCACCTCTACCTCCACCCGCCATTAGTGTCACCGTCATCGCCACTACCACCCTCCACCATTATCACCGCCGCCACCACCCTTCACAACCGCCACCCTTCAGCACTTACTCCAACACTACAACCACAACCGCTGCTACGCCCACAACCAGCACTATCCTCCAACACCACCACCACCTCTACCGTCACCACCATCACTACTGCTGCGACCTCCACCGCCATAACATCAACCTACGCTAGCACTACCACCCACAATACAACCTCTTCTGACACCATTATTGCCGCCACAACTGCCGCACTCCACCATCATAGTCGCCTCCATTAGATAACATCGACCGTTACCACAACTGCTACTTGGCCTCCAATTGACTTGTCGCTACTACTATCCATTGTTATGAGTTTTAAAGTTATTATTGTTATTATTATAAATTTACAAAGTTCACGATAGCTTTTTTTTAAATTGAAAAATCACAAAAATTAAAATCGAATCTCTAAAACTAAAAACTAGTTCTGATTGTTATTTTTTTTATTTTAATTTTCCAAACATATATAAAACTAAAAACCACCGGGGCCTAAATTAATATTATTAGTTTTAAATGGTGTTGTAAACAAAACTTAAAAAATTCGAGTTTTGTTTTTCTTCAAGTCGATTTCATACTAATAAGATATGGTTAACAAAACTGAAACCAAAAATTAGATTTTTTATTTATTTGAATCAACCAGATTCAGATTAGGGATTTCAGGCGAGGATATAAAATTTATAAGCAAGGGACAATATATCTATGAAGTAGAAACTGATGTTTTCCCTGCTTCTGCAAGCAAGGACAAACGCTCTTTCATTGGATTTAGGGGAAATTACAGTAACCCCTTATTTTATTAGAAATATGCTCATATAAAAAAGGGAAATAGTAATTTATCTTGGTCCAGAAAGGAAAAGTATACCATATAATTGATTCAAGTCTAATTTTTGTTGTCTTGAAGCTTCCTGTGGTAACAATTGTCAACCTTATAGGTTATTGGTCTACAGTTGCGGCCTAGGCCAGAGGCCTATTCCATCCCTTTATTTTTGAGTAATGCATAGGGTAAGGCACATATAATTCTTCACCATAACGATTTTCGTATATACGCACCCGACGATATACACATAATGATTTTTCATATATATGCAACAGACGAAATATATAAGCCTCCGTTTCTTGGATAGCATAAACATACATGATATGATAATAGTAATCGTATCCTACTGTAATATTTTGTTTGTTGTGCTAGCAGAATATGATAACACTAGTCATCTCTTATCCTATTCCGTCTATCATGTTTAAGGGTCCGTTTGGTGGTCAGGATAAGATAAGATATGACAGGATAGTAATCATATCATGTTGTTATCTGTTGTTTGTTGCGCCAGCAGGATAAGATAAGATTATCATATCTCCTATCTTATCTTGTCAATCATCTGTAAAAGTTAACCTGATGGAGGAGTTAGGAGAGAACTTATCCTAACAGGATATGATATTAGTTATATATTTTCTTTTAGTATCATAACTCCAAATTAATTTATTTTAATATTATATAATTTATAATTTATAATAATATTAATTAATAAATATAATAATTTAACTAAAATAAAAAATAAATAAAATTATAATTCACATATAGTAAAATAGACTACTCACTTTTTTTTGACAGTAAATAGACTACTCACTTACAAACATTGATTTATTAATAATAATAGACTTATTTAATATTTACATTTCCTATTATTTAAAAATGATTTATCTACTTACATAATAATTTAAATATAAAGTACTTTTGAAAAAATAATATTTTAAATTTAGTTAATTTTTATTGTTTATCACGTGTCACAACTAATTAGTGAAAACCAATTGGTTACAAATATTAATTTTTTAATAGTTATTAATTTTCTATTTTCATCTCTTATTATTTAAAATTATTTATCTACTTATGCAATAATTTAAATTTAAATATAAAGTACTTTTGAAATAATATTATTATTTATTTAGTTAACTTTTATTTATAACTATCACGTGTGACAACTAAGAAAAAATCAATTGGTTAACTGCATAATTTTATTTAAATTATAGGCTATCTTCAAAACAATAAAATATGCTAATTAATTAAATTAATTTTAGTTATTTTAAAATGTAGACTCATTCATGAAAATGTTAAAAAAATTAAATTTAATAGAATGATCAATTTTTAAATGTATTTTTTATTCACATATAAATTTGATACATTTTTCCTTATCATATCTTATCCTTATATGTGCACCTCAAACACAGGATAGACTCTTATCCTATCATGTTCACATATCATATCCTGTTCTGACCACCAAAAGGGGGCCCTAAAAGTTACTGGGCGAAGGATAACTCACTTGGTGAGCTAAGAGAAATTAAGGGATTTGAAGGGTGAAGGGTCAATGTTCAAACCTTGGCAAATGAACTAACTTAGTAACACTTAACAATTAATATTTGCCTATAACAAAAATTGTGTAAAAGTTATCCTGATGGGTAGCTTAGACAAAAATTATCCTGACAGGATAGGATATCATTTTTTTTTTATTTATTCATTACCATAACCCAAAATTAATTTCATCTTTTATATTTTATATAATTTATAATAATATTAATAAATAAATATAAATTTTAATTTTAATAAAATTTTAATTTTATTACTTATCAATTATTAGTTATAATTATTAATTTAAATTATTTAGTTACGCATAAATTTAATTAAAAAATAAACTGATTTATAAATGGTGAAAATATTGGATTTACTCATATAAAATAAATAAATTCAATAGTTGAGGAAATATTGAGATACATAACCCTACTCAAAGGGATAAAAAAATAGACAATGCTAGAGAAACTGCCCTAAAGCCTAAAAAACAGCCCAAAGAAACGCAAAACCCCAACACAACCGCCCTCAAAAGCCCAAACCAGCCACAGAAGAAAAACCAGCCAGGATTTGCAAGAAAAAAAGCATGGGACAGCTTAACAAAACCCAGAAAAAACTCATAAAAAGCATGCTAACACCGAACAACTCCGATAAGGATCACCATAGAGCCTCGGATGGTTGGCAACGAGATGGTCAGCCAAAGACTGGATGGCTTCCTCTTCAGAACCCTCAGTGACAACCCCTACTTGTTTGGTAATTAAAAAGACCTTCCGAGCTCTTGTCAAAGCACGATCAGAGCCACGCGCCTCTTGAAGTACCAAAGGAGGGTCCCTTTCCAGTGAAAGCTCAACCCTTGGAGCCTCGGCGACCTCTTCAATCAAAGCTCCTTGAACCTTCGACTTTACTAACGCATAGCCTTTCCTTGGTCGGCCCCGTCTCCGGCGCTCATTCAACGGAACCGCCTCTGCACCCTCCATAACATCACCAGCAAAGTCACAAATCAGAGAAACTGGGAAGTCAGAAGCTACCAAACAGCCACCTACGAAAGAAGCAGAGAGAGGAGCCAAAGAGAGGCTCCGCCCTTGACTACCCGAACCTGAACACGCGCCACCCTAACCTCCTGAAGCGAGTATCTCTGGGAAGAGAAACTCCAGCGCACAACAAGAGGAAGAGCAGCCCCTAGAGATACTTGACAACATCTCATCTTCATCAACAGAAGGACCTTCATCCCGAAACACCTCCTTCATTCTCTTCGAAAGCCTCAGGGAGGGCGGTGGAGAATCCACCTAAGCGCTCCGCCCAAAACACCCCATCCTTGGGAACCTTGCCAGAGCGACATAAAGGAAGGAGCCCCCCACCAGCGCACCATTGAAGAGGCTGATCGCGCGAGAGACCCTCTCAACCGAAGAGTACCTTACAAAGCCAAATCAAAATGCCCTCTCGAATCGCCTCTGTCTTTGCACAAAAACATTGAGAACGCTTCCAATGTGGCCAAAAAGACCACGAATTTGGGAGTAATTGATGAAATCAGATATCCCGTCGACGAAGAGGGTAACCGATGGCTTAGTTTGTGGCCCTCCATCAAGAGCTCGAACTAAACCGCCCCTACCTCCACCCGTGGCACCTTCCGAAACCGGGCCAGAGCCGCCACCGCTGGGAACAGGTTCGAAACGCCGCCAACCAGGAAGTGAGGCTGCAACCCTAATAGAGGGAGAAGGAGCGAACGAAACCTTGGGTGGACCTTGCTTTGAGCCATCGCTGTCATCCCCTTCATCATACACGTCCTCTTCTAAGCTGGAAGATCGCGCCGTTGTGACCTAAGAGTTGCATCAGAAACCGTAACAAAGGGGGGAGATGAGAAACGCGACATTGCGTTACAAATATTAATTTTTTATAAAATATTAATTTTTTAATTGTAAATATAGACTAATTTATATTATCATATGATATTATTTAAAATTATTTCTCTACTTATATAATTATAATTAATAATTTAAGTATAAATTATTTTTGAAAGAATAATAACTTTTTATAATTTTTTAAAAAATTTAATTAATTTTTATCATTGATCACTTACCCCTAGTAAGTTAAAACCCATTGGTTACATATATAATAATTTTAATTAAAATATACTCCCTTTGAAAAAAAAAATCCGAATTAATAAAAAGATAAGCTCATTTTTATAAATGTAAACAATTTTTTTAATAAAATAATCACTTAAAAAAACTGTTTAGAAAATTAAAATTTAAAAATATTATGTATTTTTTATTTCAAATGAAAATTTGATACACTTTTCATTGTTTGTATCATATGCTATCAATATTCTGTCCACGTCAAACGCAGGATAGGATAAAAGTTTATCCTGCTCTTATCATATCCTTTACATATAAATTTATCACCCCTCCATTCTTTTTATAAGAACCAAACTAACTTTGCACACCCCATAAGGAAGTTGATTAGTATAGTTTTTTGCATCTCAATTGTTGTTGAATTTTCAAAATTATCCTTAACATACTCCCCCAGTTCCCTAATAACTGTCACTTAAGGTTGTGACACATGTATTAAGGAATATTATTCAATGTTCTTGTTTTTATTAAAATTGTCGGCGACTACTGCTATAGGAGTGAAGCATGACGGGAGCCCCGCAATCCAACCCCAAACTGTTCACCATGACCCAAATCTCCTCACCTTCCACGATGGCCACAACAAGACCACAAATCTGAGTAGACCTAGCCAAGGTTGGAAAGCGCAAGCAGACCCAAGAGCGAGGAGAGACACCATCGAGAACGACGTCCCACATGAGCGCGGAAGCCGGATGGAAAAATGGAGGGGCACACCAGTGATCGCCACAAGCTAACAAATAAAGGAGGTTCACTTCTTACATGTGGCTCAATTTTTTCTAATGAACATGATGAATAATTTCTTAACTTTTGACATAACCAAGTTTATATTTTGTGTTTGTATTATATTATGCATATGACATTTCAAAAAAAAAAATGCATATGTTTAACACTTATTCCATGTTTGTGTTAAATTTAGGCTTAATAGTATTTTTAGTCCCTCACTTATCACGATTTGACAGTTCTGGTCCCTCAAGGAATTTATTAGCCCGTAACGTCCCTCATATTTACTAATGGTTGCAGTTTTGGTTTTCCTTCAACTTCCATCCAATATTTAACGGTTTTTTTTATTAAAAAATCAATTAAAAAAACCATAAACCATAAAATTGTTAATCAGAAAACATAAAACTGTTCTTGAAGCCTTATTTTTAATTGATTTATTAATTAAAAACCGTTAAATATTTGACGAAAGTTGACGAAAAACCAAAATTGCAACCATTAGTAAACGTGAGAGACGTTACATGCTAATAAATTCCTTGAGGGACCAGAACTTTCATATCGCGATAAGTGAGGGACCAAAAATGCTATTAAGCCTTAAATTTATATTAGGCTAGAGAGTACGGAAGGCCGTCAGGTATGGATGAGGTCTTTAAACGTACTCATATATAGTAGAAAGAGCATATTTCAGTAGGCAGAAGATATGAGAACACTTATGTAAGTATGATTGAGATTTAATGAAATATTAAATATATTCATATCATATAATGTTAATAAAAATTGTAATTGTGCAGAATAATGCTTCTTTGAAACCTTGGGTCGACGTGGCAGGCGGAAAGCACAAGAGAAAAATATATGGTGCAAGTGATATGGTTGCTCAGTGAAAATCCGACGTTGTTTTCCTGACCTAGGAGCCGCCAACAGTTGATTCTTCAGGGCCGCAAACCTCACAAATGCCCGCTCAGATCATGGAGGTGTTGTGCGAGATGAACAAGATGATGACACAAAATAAGCTACTAACGGATAGACTCGATCAACAAGAATTAAAAACTGCTAGTCTTAGAGCGGTGCTTGTGCAATTTAAGGCAAAACAAGACAGTGCTTTAGGTTCAATTGACCCGGACGACAATTCTCCTTTTTCTCGTTATGATATGGAAGAGGAGGATGATGATGATTATGAGGAAGACGATAATGAGTAGGAAAAAGAGGTTATAAACAACTAAAGTATCAATGACTTAAAGTCGGTAGTTATCGACAGCTCATACCGTGAGCAATTATCGACAACGATAGCTGTGTGTAACTACAGAATGTATTTTCAAAAACACATTTTAATTTTTAGTTCGAATAGTTATTTTTATAACTTTACATATTAGCGACGGTTTTTTACCCATAGAAACTGCATATGTCAATTAGAGCGCTGCACAGTAGGAGTGCTCAAATGTCATTTTCCTTCGTTATATCCTGCGAGCTTTCTAAACTCTTTCAAAAGTATTTAAAACTTCCAACTTGTGAAATCTTTCGAAATTCTATTTTGATGCCTTTTTGATTTAGCTTACAACATATAGGTACTAATTAATAAACAGAATCTTAGCACGAGCTATTATATATGTTGTCCATATAATTAACTCGCCCCTTGTATAGTTTCACAGAAACTAGAAAACAAGCAGCAATTCGAACCTACCTCGTATGGAATAATCTTCAAAACCAGCGGCACAAATGATAGTTTTCCCACCCCTCCTCGTATGGAATAACCTACCTCGTTTGTTTTCTTCCACCTTCCATCATGTTTGACATGCAGGCCACTCTCTTCGTTCATGCACTCCATACGTACACTTCACTTAACTTTCGTATAAGAAATCAAATAGTATATATCTTGATTCTTGAATAGTTTGAGCAGCAGCATAAATAATAGCTGTTAATGAATAGTATGAGCAGTTGTTAACAATGGATATTCGGGTACAATTTTTTTAAGACACCTTACGAAATAAATAAAGTGAAAAAAGTAATAGATGTGATATGTAATTTGATTTGATAAAAAGAAATTGAGAGATAGAGAAAATAATTAAAATGATATATGTAATTGTTGTTACTGTATAATCCAGACTGACATACTAAATTTTAGTCATTCGCAGAGTATGTATCTTCCACCTTCAGGGGGACAATACTCTGCATATGTGTACGTGAGCAGGGGAGAGTGTATTTTAGGGTATAACTATTCCTTGATTCCTTGTACTGATAACTCTGCTTATAAAAAGAAAATAAATCAATGAATAAAGATATGTAAGAAATCAAGTTTCTTTATTTTTATATTCCTTGTACCATGATCTTGTTTTTATTTTTTTTATATAAGTAAATTAATTTTTATTTGAAAAATATTAGATTTGAGTACAAAAATGTATCAAAATTAAAAATACAAAATGTCACTTTGCACATAAATGAGTGTTAAATTAAAAATATCATCAACTTGGACACCAAAAAATCTGCTGATCACCTTGCTTTTTACTTGTCTTGTTTATTAGAAATTAAGTTACATCTTAATGTTCTTCAACTTTACTCTATATCATTGATAAAGTGGTTACGAAAGTGGCGAAAGTGTGATAATGGGTAGCTCAAGTGGTAAGAGCTAGAGACATAAGGGTTGAGTGGGATAATGGGTGAAGGGTCCAGGGTTCGAACCCTGAGGAGGACTAATTTACTAACATTACTAACAACTAACATTTTCCTATTAAAAAACAGAAGCGGCGAGAGTGTGTGCTAGGTGGTGGTGACGACGGAGGGGATGAGGGAGAGGTGTCAGGTGGCAATGATTGGCAGAAAGTACAGGCAATGGTAGTATAGAGGGGGCAATGATGTGATGGCGAAGGGCGCACGCAGGTAAATAATGACGATGGAGGATGTCAAGTAATAAGGTATTAGTATAGGATACTAGGTGGCGATGGTGGTCTAGGTGGTGGTTGTGATGTATGGCGAATTTCGGGTGAGGTTTCTAGGTCATTGGTGGGGTGAAGGGTGCCCGCAATGGGGTGAGAGTTATGTTGGAGGGTGACAACGACTATGGAGAAGAATATCCATAACTGTGGTAGACGACAAGTAGTGATAATAATGGAGAGTGTCTTGCAGTGTGGTAGTGGTGCAAGGTGCAACATGACAACAAATGTGTAAACGTATTCAGAAAAAATGGTGATAATTTAGGTTTTTTTTACACGAAAAATATATGTTGATAATTTAGGGTAGTTAATAATTTAAGGTATTTTGGTAGTAGAGGTAGAATAATATTCTCTTAATAATATTTACATTAAAATTTGTAGTGAAAATAGATTTTATTTTTAATTTACACAAAAAACAACAATTTCTTAAATATATAGGAAGTGTACTAAATATACTAATTACACACTTTAAAATTTTGGTAAATAATAATTGTTCTTCCAAAAAATAAGCAGAAAGCACCTCTAATCACTATGCAGTGGTGCAAGGATATATGAGTGTATGATGTAGTGTAGAATGTCCATGGCAGAGCACAACGAGGAGGGATGTACTTGCAAAAGACACTTGGATGCCTAAGTTAACTGAAGGTTAGAGAGACAAAAAATCAAATTCCAAAAGTGTTATAAGTGAGCAAATGAGTTATATGTGCTAATTAAGTTATGGAATGATCAAACACATGTTGATAGAGTTCGACATGAGCAATAATTGCGGCGTTTAACCTTAGTTTAGCTCTTGCAAATAGCATCAAAGAGGACGATTGCGATTATTAACGAAATTGTTGGACGAGTTAATTCTAATACATAGGAAAGTTAAATTTAATACCTTTCTAAATAGTACAAATAATTAACCGAATATTTTACTTTGACATTGGTTTTGATCTGACATTCCCGCTTTAGCGACAACTTTTAACTGTAAAACAATTGCTTCAAATGATAGTGGCAGTAAAAAATTGCTGCTAAAACGTTTGTCAATTGAATGATAAATGGAATATGAATGCCTACGTATAATCACTCTTAATTAATTTATTAGAGTATAAAATAAACAATTTGAAGTATCTGTTTTGTTAACCTAAAATCAGAATGAGTCTTTGACTTGATGTAAATATTTTATTCTTAGGCATTAAATAGTGATTAAATTGTACTTACATTATGAACAAGTCTAGCATAATATAATTGATAGGTATATTGTTCCTGCTATGAAAATTGTGAGAGGGTGCATGAGATTGCACTAGAGAGAGAAACTGAATTTCATGTGTGTATTAAGTAAATGAGCAAAAAGTCTCTTACAATTAATAACCGCTACCTATTTATAGGGGTGCAGTTGGACCCCAACATGCCAATGCCTTTAATGGGCTGGTTGAGCCTCGCTGGCTCGGGCCCAACCCAATGGTCTCGTGACCCGCCACTGGGCGTTGCCCTGCTAGGGGCTCGTCCAGTCCATATATACTTTGACTCTTTAAGCATTTAGTCTAGAATTTAATTTTTAAGTTGTATGTGTAAAGAATGATTTGATGAGACCTACAAACTTAATATAATTTCAGAGACTCGAGAGTATTAATCTCTTAGCTGCAAGCTGATAATTAAAGAACTTTGGTGCAATAAAAAATAGTATTCACATTTATACCCGGACTACCTAACCTTCCTAACTATACGACTTTGTTTATCAAAACTCAAAAGCATGGTATCTCCGCAATAAGACCATCCACAATGGTTAAACAAAAAATGTTTTGTTTAACCCTTTTCTACCCCACTTTTTCTCTTCCCAACACTCCACATCATCTTCTCTCTCCAATTCAACAAACTTTCAACAATTACCCACTCCAATGGTTTTGTTTAACTCTCAACACCCTACCCCACCACTCACCACTCACCCTACCCCACCACTTTTTTATTTCACATTTTTATTTAATTTTATATTTTTGTTTTTATAATTACATAAAATTACAATTATCGATTTAAATTAAATTAAAACAATAAACACTTAACGATTTTATTTTTTTTAAATATAGACTTTTTTTTTAAAATATAGACTATAATTTTTTTTTTCTTAACTTAAAACGCAAGACAACAAACTAAGCATACAAGAATTTATTTTATTTTCTTAAAATAAAATGCAAGACAACAAACTAAGCACACAATATCTTAAAATGCAAGACAAGGAAAAACTAAGCACACAACACACAAATAACGTAAATAGTACGATACAAATCATCTTCAATCCTGAGACATTCCAAACTTTGCCCAGATGTGCTTCACTAGATCTGCTTGCAGTTCATGATGAACATTTGAATCACGCAACTCGGATCTAGCACGCACATGATTTGCAAAAGCGGGTAAAACCTCGGTCGAGTATGGTTGCTGTGTACTAGATCCACCTTCCCCAGATTGCTCAAAATCGGTCCAACGTTGAGCATATGTATCTCGTTCATCCTCGACAATCATATTATGTAATATGATGCATGACCTCATAATGATACTCAAGTCATCTATGTCCCACAAGCGAGCTGGTTCACGGATGATTTTAAAACGAGCTTGAAGAACTCCAAATGCACGTTCGATGTCCTTCCGACATCCCTCCTGAACTTTTGCAAATAACTTATCGGGTTCACTTTGAGGAAGTCTAATCGTTTTGATGAAAGTTGGATAAGAAGGATAGATACCATCGGCTAGATAGTATGCCATATTATAGGGACGTTGATTCACAACGAAATTCACAGCTGGAGTCTTTCCCTGTTCCACGTCATCAAACACTGGTGACCGATCTAGAACGTTTATGTCGTTCAACGTTCCAGGACATCCAAAAAAGGCATGCCAGATCCATAGGTCATAAGTTGCAACTGCTTCAAGAATAACTGTTGTGGTTCCCTTATCCCCTCTAGTAAATTGACCTTCCCATGCTTTAGGACAATTTTTCCACTCCCAGTGCATGCAGTCAATACTCCCGATCATGCCTGGGAACCCCCGCATGTCATTAGCATGTAATATCCTTTGCAGGTCTTCTTGGGTTGGTGCTCTCAGGTACTGTTGCTCATACAATCGTATGATTCCTTTACAGAATCTACGTAAACACTCCAATGCTGTAGTACCTCCAATTTTGATGTACTCATCGACCGCATCTGCTGCCACACCATATGCTAACATTCGCATTGCTGTGGTACATTTTGCTAAGGGTGATATACCTTGTTTATTGGCTGCATCAACGCGTTGGGTGAAGTAGTTATCACTACTTGAAAGGTCATCAACGATTCGAAGGAAAAGATGCTTTTGCATCCGGTACCGACAACGAAACATTGCATCGTCATATGTAGGCTCATTGGCAAAGTAGTCGCCAATTAGCATCTGGTTTGCCGCTGTATGATCTCTACCGAGATATTTTCTACTACGAGGTGCAGCATCTTCTCGAATTTTTCTTCGACGCTCTCTAAATCGGTTGAGTACATAAGCTTCTTCAATTTGACTATTTTGAATGTATGCTGCAAGATCAAAAGGACACTCAGATGGATCCATTTTTTGTGAAATTTGAAGTAGATTGGAAGAGATTTGGGATATTGGTACATCAATGGAGCTATGAGTCCATATAAGTAGGTACATTGAATGGTGGTTGAGTGCCGGATTTGAAATAAGTTATCAACCAGAGTTAATTATCGGAAAAGGACAAGATTCGAATTGAGTGGCACATATTCAAACACAGTTACCCGAGAATCATAAAAGGCAAACACTACTGACCTAACACCACGGGCAAATTATTAAAGCAAACACTACAGACTTGACACCACTGGTGGATTTGAAATAAGTTATCAACCAGAGTTAATTATCGGAAAAGGACAAGATTCGAATTGAGTGGCACATATTCAAACACAGTTACCCGAGAATCATAAAAGCCAAACACTACTGACCTAACACCACGGGCAAATTATTAAAGCAAACACTACAGACTTGACACCACTGGTGGATTTGAAATAAGTTATCAACCAGAGTTAATTATCGGAAAAGGACAAGATTCGAATTGAGTGGCACATATTCAAACACAGTTACCCGAGAATCATAAAAGCCAAACACTACTGACCTAACACCACGGGCAAATTATTAAAGCAGACACTACAGACTTGACACCACTGGTGGATTTGAAATAAGTTATCGGAAAAGGACAAGATTCGAATTGAATGGTACATATTCAAACACAGTTACCCATACATTAAAGCAAACATTACATAGCTGTCACCACTTGAAAATTATTAAAGCAAACATTAAAGCAAACATTAAAGCAAACACTACAGACTTCACACCACTGACAAGTTTGACCGATTACAGACAAAGACTCGCTTGAAATTAATTTCCAAATAGCTCTTTGGACAACTGCTCTAACAACTCTTTCTTACGGTCACTGAGATGCTCTTCCGAAGTTAGCTTTAGATACATACTAACTTTCTTAGCATTAGTCTTCTCTTTCATCGCATTAGTCTTCTCTTTCATCAATTCGTTAGTCTCTGCTTGCACCGATGCTATCTTTTCCAATTTTTCAAGCTCTTTCTCCTTGAAATGGATATAAGATTCCCACTCTTTGTCCACCACCTCGTCAGCATCTTCTCTAATTTTCTTTTTACTCTTTTTTTTAGCTGCCTCCCTACCCATTGGACGAGGAATTGATCCTATAGAGTTTGAGCCACTTGCATCACTGTCGTGTGATCTCTTAGATCCACTACTTCTCGAGCCACTATTTCCTCCTACCTGACTACAAAAACGTGGTTGATCACGGAGAACGCGCCATTCTTCCATCAAAGTAAATTGACCAATCTTCCCACTTGCGTATAATTCCTGCGCTCTTGCGATAACATCATCCTCCGACCAACCGCTTCGATGCTCACGCTTAGCGCTATCATAAGCGCCAATCCATTTACCCAGTCTTGTGTTCATATAATTCCAACGGTTTCGGCAGGCAACCCAATCGCGCGGAGGATCGAATGAGCAATGCTCATTACAATACTCAGCAATATCTCTCCAAAATGTTTCTCCTTTCTGGTTTCTTCCGACAACACTGTTTGTTCCGCAATTAATCCACCCACTAATTAGCACTAGATTTTGTGCAGTGTTCCATGCGGGTAAATGGGCTTTTTTGCTCTTAGGAGTGATTTCATTGACTTCATTATCAGCTGACCCGCCACCAAGATTGACTTGTGTTGAAAATTCCGGAAATTCCGCTACATCAACACTCGGAACATTTTCAGGAACCACTGGCATATAACCACTAGACTGAGGTGTTTGAGATGAATATCTCACAGATCCATAAGATGGATGAGAGTTTGGAACAATTGATGACTGGTTAAAATTTTGTATGTTTTGAGGAGGTTGGTACGAATATTGATTCGGATCTGGATAATAGTTTGGATTTCGAGGACGTTGGTTGGAGAATTGATGGGGGACTTGATAATAGTTTGGATTTTGAGGACGTTGGTTGAACAATTGATGTGGGACTTGATAATTGGTGGGATTTTGAGGATGTTGGTAAGAAATTTGATTTGGATCTTCATAGTTGTTGTGGTTTTGGTTGTAAAATGGGTTGTTTGAAGAATTCTGGGTGTTGAAATGGGGATTGTTGGGATCCATTTCAATACAAATGCTAATAGATAGATAAATAAGATGGTGAGAGAGATAATAAGAGAGTGAAAAAACTTGGTTTTTTTTTCTGTGTCCAAATCAAACGAACCAAGTCTCTATTTATAGAGAAAAAAAAATCATGAATTTTGGTATAATTTTTTTTTTCAGAAAATATTTTTTTTTATGAAATAATTGAGTTCAAAAGATAAGGAAAAACGAAATCCGGACGGACCAACCAGAAGCAGCCACGTGGCAGGGCCTGAAAATTTTTCTCTCTCTCCCCTGCAGACACGCGCCTTGTCTGGGCGTGCAGGCCACGCGCCTGCGGTGGCCACTGGCCTTGCGCCACGTGGCAGCGCCACGTGGCACACCGCAGGCTGTTTCAACATGTTTAATTTTTTCAACAAAATCACCCTCTCTCTCCCCTTTCAACCAATTTCAACAAACCACTAAACCTATTAAACACAATCAAACACATTTCAACAAAGGATTCAACCATCCATTGTGGATGGTCTAATGTTGAATATTAAGCTAACCGAAAGTTCATTTACATTAGCTACATTTATTTGTGGATTTTAAGAACCAACCACTTATGTCACTTTTGCTTAATGAGGTCCTTTAGAATGATACAACATGCCTGCATATGTATAACTTCATGTAATTACTCTCATTTTTCCTCTTAATTTACTGTAAATTTAATAGGCATTAAACTGTGAATTATGCATGAAAAGTTCTATATATAACTTTTGTTCTTTACAATATCTACAAATACTTAGCCGCTTGTTCAGTCAAAACCGGTGGCCATGTAGATTCTTTCAAACTAACCTCCACTCCATGTGAACAGAAGCTAAATTAATTTGAAACTTAGGTGGAACTATTTTTTCATGATGATCATAATTTTTTTATTTTATGAAAACCAAATAAGGCATAGTCAAAAGGAGTTAGGCAGGTTAAAAAAAGTACTGCAGAGATCCCCAGAAAAGGACAATTATTTCTCTTAACATTAAGGTATTCTTTATATAAAAGTTTCAGGAAACACTGAACATGGTTCATTTTGAACATTATTCACATTCCTTAATCCTGGTATATGCAAGAACTGGTTCAATTTCTGTGGTTATTTCAAATTCTGCGAACTCACTAGGAAACATACCAGGTAAGCAGAATATGAATTGAACATTTCCTCATAATTAATTAATTTATAGGTGAACCAAACTGTCATAACTGCTTATGATATTGCGGGACGGTGGACTTTCAGGGTCATAATTTGGAATCAAATATTTGTCCTCGTTTTAAACGAATCAAATCAAGTCAATTAATCTGACTAAGCTAGTTTCTCTGTTGCTACCAAAGAAAATCAAAGAAATATTGAAAATTAATCACAAACAAGGAACCAAAAGGAAATGGAAGTTAATAATTAACAAGAGGGTCTAGAAACGACAAAGGAATTTTAGCAACTAGTGTGCCTTTTTCCTAGTACATGACTGGGTTCTTATGTGTAAATTTCTCAGTTGTTCCCCTTGCGAGCCCCTCACAAGTTTCTTTTCTTGTCAGCATCTAAGTGTTGGAGTAGTGAAAATGGAAGAGTTAATCGATGGGACAATGATGGAATTGAATAATTGATTATCATGATCCAACATAAATGATCAATGGTTGAATCTTTACTTGTATGTATGGAGAATATTTGCTACAATAAAAAAATCTTATTCAACTAACTTAATATGATTTCAGAGTCTCGAATAGATTAACCTCATACTTACCGCTTTAAATACATTAATAAAAAAATGGGATTGATTGGTCCATGTGTGGACCCTGAAAAAGTAAGAGAGTAGTGAAATGTGCACGTGTATCCATCGTGGCTTTTCTCTAGTTGGGCCACTTTTTTCTGTTTCAAAATAGTTGATTCCATTGGGTAGGAACTTCACTTTCTGCCTATGGCGGTTTTATTTTGTTTGGTATAGAAACATGTTGGAGATTAACCAGAGTTAATCATGTAATCAGTTAGGTTAGTTAAGGTGTTTAGTTAGACTTACTTGATTAGTAAGTGGTTTAGTTTGTTAGTGTGAGGACTTGTGTATAAATAGACTAAAGTGTAAGCACCTATTGTCATATATTGAATGAAATCAGTTTTTCCCCAATTCACTTTTGTTCTCTCTCTCGTGTGTGTGTTGTATCTGTTTTGTGTGTGACTGTGTTGTATCAGTGATAGAACTCTGAAACTTGACAGTGGTATCAGAGCCGATGGTTCGTGGGACCATGACGGCTCCTTGTGTCGAAAGTCTTCCTAGCAGTGTGGCTAGGCGGCGGGTTCCGTTGGCAGCGAACGGCGGTGCAAGGTGGATAGCTTCCGCAGACGGGAGGTCCATGGGTGATGTGGTTGAGGGACTCACACTTGAGGGAGAGATTGTTGGAATCAAGTGTTGGAGTCAAGTCCCACATCGGAGGAGTCAAGGTGAGAGGGAGAGTTTATAAGGAGATGGACTCATAAACCTAATGCCTTAAGGTTTTGGGTTAAGATGTGGCGTCGAGATCTCTTGGTGTCTTGCTCATCGGCCCATTGGCTCCCCTGTCTCCCCCAACAAGATATTTTGTAACTTTCATAGATGATTTCACTAGGAAGTTATGGCTTTACTTCATTAAGAGGAAAGATCAAGTGTTTGAGATGTTCAAGACCTTCAAGGCAATGGCAGAAAAACAGAGTGGTGAATGTCTTAAGAATTTAAGAACCGATGGGGGTGGAGAATATATCTCTAAGGAATTTCATGAGTTCTGTGACAAGGAAGGGATAACTCATGAGATTATTGCTCCATACACACCACAGCATAATGGTACTGCAGAAAACTGTGCTTCAACTTGAACCTCTTGATGTTCTGACTGAAACTGAATCTACTCCAGTTGCTCCTACTGATCATGTTCAGAATCCGAGGTCACAGAGACAAAGGCAGTTGCCTCAGAGGTTCAGAGACTATGAAGTTTTTCCTGACTCTATGATAAATTCAGAAGGTGATCTAGTGCATATGGCACTGTTAGCAGAAATGGAGCCAGTAGATTTGAGTCAAGCCTTGAAAGAACCTCAGTGGATTGCTGCAATGACTGAAGAATTGAACTCTATTGAAAGAAACAACACCTGGGAGCTGACTACTCTACCTGAGAAGAAGAAATCAATTGCTGTTAGATGGGTCTTCAAGGTTAAAATGAAGCCAAATGGAGAAGTGGCCAAATACAAGGCCAGACTTGTTGCAAAAGGGTTTCTTCAGAAGCATGGATTGGACTATGATGAAGTGTTTGCACCAGTGGCTCGTCTTGATACTGTTAGATTAGTGGTTGCACTTGCAAGCTTTAGAAATTGGTCTTTGCATCAAATGGATGTGAAGTCCGCTTTTCTAAATGGACCACTAGATGAAGAAGTGTATGTTTGCCAACCTCCAGGGTTTGAGATTAAAGGCAAGGAGGATAAAGTGTACAGATTACACAAAGCCTTATATGGCTTGAAACAAGCACCTCGGGCATGGAATAAGAGGATTGACTCTTTTCTGGTGAAACTGGGATTTGTTAAAAGCACTACTGAATTTGGCATCTACATTAAGGGGGTGAGAATTGACAACTTGTTAGTTGTTTGCTTATATGTAGATGACTTGTTGATCACTGGAAGTAGTGAAGAGCAGATCAGGTTGTTTAAAAGAGAAATGCAAGCTGAATTTGAGATGACAGATTTAGGAAATTTGTCCTACTTTCTTGGCATTGAGTTTGTGAGAACTGCTGCTGGTATCTTGATGCATCAGAGGAAGTATTCCACTGATGTGCTCAAGAGGTTTCATATGTTTGATTGCAATCCAGTTGAAACTCCAGTTGAGACAGGACTTGTGCTTACCAATGATGAAGCTATTGGTAAGTCAGTTGAGCCAGTAGACAAGACACTGTACAGACAGATGGTTGGTTCTCTCAGATATATTTGCAATACTCGACCTGACTTGGCTTATGGTGTTGGATTGGTGAGTAGATATATGGAGAATCCTGGTCATACACACTTGTTGGCAGTCAAGAGATTGTTAAGATACTTGAAAGGCACTCTTGATCTTGGCATAATGTTTCCAGCTGAACATGACAATCTGAGACAAGAGTTGATGGGATTTTCTGATTCAGACTGGTGTGGTGATAAGTCAGATAGGAAGTCCACAACTGGTTACATTTTCAAGTTTGGTGAAGCTCCAGTTAGCTGGTGTTCTAAGAAACAGCAAGTGGTTGCTTTGTCTAGTTGTGAGGCTGAGTATATAGCTGCATGTATGGGAAGCTGTCAAGCTTTATGGCTGCAAACTCTCCTTGAAGACTTGAAAATCATTGGTTCTGGTCCTGTAACACTAATTGTAGACAATAAATCTGCAATTAATCTTGCAAAGAATCCTGTAGCTCACGGGAGGAGTAAGCATATTGAGACCAGATTCCACTTCCTTAGGGATCAAGTGAGCAAGAATAAATTGAGGTTGCAATTCTGCAGGACAGATGAACAAGTTGCTGATGTGCTTACTAAAGCATTGAAGAAGCAAGCTTTCTTGAAGCTTAGGAAGAGCTTGGGGGTTAGGAGTTTGAACCAAACTGATTAAGGGGGTGTGTTGGAGATTAACCAGAGTTAATCATGTAATCAGTTAGGTTAGTTAAGGTGTTTAGTTAGACTTACTTGATTAGTAAGTGGTTTAGTTTGTTAGTGTGAGGACTTGTGTATAAATAGACTAAAGTGTAAGCACCTATTGTCATATATTGAATGAAATCAGTTTTTCCCCAATTCACTTTTGTTCTCTCTCTCGTGTGTGTGCTGTATCTGTTTTGTGTGTGACTGTGTTGTATCAGTGATAGAACTCTGAAACTTGACAAAACAGACTTATAATTTATTGATTTATTCACATTTTTTAAATTTCATTTTCACTTTTTTTCTATATCTATTTTTGTTTCTCTCCTTATCACATTAGCTATCATATATTTGATTTCTCTCTTATTTTTCATATCTTATTAAAAATGTACATCAAGTGTGGGCAAACACTTTTTATTTGGAATAATAGGTGTCTTGTAGAGGAGGAAATGGCTTTCAGTTAGGTAAGATTATTATGAATTAATATTTAAGCTTTTCCTCCAATTATTTGATACAATTGTATATTTAAGACTTAAATATGATATTCCATTAAGATAAATCTATCCCCATCATCAGTTATTGATGTGATGGGTGGCTGAATGGTCTTGCATTTGGGTTTGCTCCATTATTTAATTTTGAGTTGTAATTTCAACATGATTTAAATTTATGTTTTTTTTAGGCAAAGACCTGGGTTAGTCCTTTTATTAAACACCGTTAGATTTTGAAATTTAGAAATATTTTTTAATGAGTGATTCGGATTGAGTTAAAGATAAAAGTGTAAAAATGCAGTATCTTCTCTCTTAAATGAGCGGTTAATATCTCCACCATCTCCTTCTATTTTTCCCGTGAAGCTTCTTATAAATGACGTTATTTATGTACTGGAAGGAGGGAGCGACCCAAAAATAATCAAAAACACAATTTCATTCAGATCTGAAAATTTTATGGTGAGCAACTCTGATATGTAAATGGAGTTTGTGGCCAGCTCATTCAGTTTTAGGGGGAGCAGACACCACCACCGCTCTCCTGGCCACGAGAGGAAGATGATTTACTACTTAGTTTCTGCTTTGGTGATAGAGCAGCCGCTTCTTCATCGTGAACCACCGTGATCTGATGAGAGGACAAAGTGATGTTCACGAGAGAGAGAGAGAGAGAGAGAGATTTGATTCTGGAAACCATCAATGATAGCCTAATTAAGGTCATTACCTCCGCTCTTGTCTGTGGGGCATAAGATTTGATTAAAATTAGGCTTAAATACTCTGAAGGTCCTTGAAATTATATGGCGTACGAAAATAAGTCCTTGGAAAAAAAATCGATTCCGGATCCCTGAAATTTTATTTTATCTAAATAAGTCCCTACCCATGTTATGTGCTTATGTGACTCTATTTTTGCACAATCATCATTTATTTATTTAACCCAGACATCGATGGTCATAAATGAGATTTGGCCATGAAAATAGAATTACACCACCGTCTCCTTCTCATTGAACCCAGAAGCCACTGTCTCGTTTTCTCTCTTTCCATTCATCCAACTCTTCATCTTCTTCACTCGAACTTCAAGTGAAACCCAAATGGTGCCCAGATCGATGCTCATGAAGGAACCCACATGAAAAAAGTTCAAAATTTGACATCTTCTTCTCCCTTCTTCTTTGTTTATGCAACCGATCTTTTGCTTGTTTCTGCGACGGATCTGATTTCGTGGAAGACGACGGAGTAGTGCGACAAATTTAGGTGGTTTCCGTGACAGATCCTTTCTTTGTTTGTACGGGGGATCTTTGTTTCTGCGAAAGATCTTTGTTTGATATGGGTTATGGGTATTTTTGGGTTTCTGGGTCTAGTTTGCTCTAGGTTTCAAATTTTATTAATGGAGCAAGAAGATTTGGACTTTGGTAGGGAAGAGGACTCATTACTGTTATTAGTGGTATTTGGTGCTAGTGTATGTTGTGGCTTGATTTTCTATTGAAGGAGAAGATGATGAAGAAATTTGAAGTCTTTGATGAAGAAATGTATTTCTGGGAGTTTGATGAAGATGAAGATGAAATGTCTAATGTGTTTTAAAGTAGTTTAATTAGGATCTATGAGATTTAATTAATAATTTAAAGATAAAATAAGGAATTTTTTTAATTAATAATTAGTATTATTTATTAATTACACATGTGTAATAAAAATATTAATTAAAAATTTTACCTAAGCATTAAAAATAAAAAAGAAATCCACGTGAAATCGATGACTACGCAAAAATAGAGCCACATAAGTACATAACACGAGTAGGGACTTATTTAGATTAATTTTTGTTCAGGGATCCGGAATCGGAAAAAAGAATTTCAGGGACTTATTTTCGTACGTCATACAATTCCAGGGACCTCTAGAGTATTTAAGCCTTAAAATTATTCAAATAGAGACAATCCAATCTTGTAGCCGACTCTAAGGATTTCTCCGAAGCCCATGTAGGAATTTTTTGTTGGCCTTTCGGAAACCATAAATGCCTGAAACTTGGCCTACATCACCATGACTTCAAAAAGGGATCGAGAAATTAAAATGGTTCTTAATGTAAGAGCTAACCTAGATATCGACATGGTCCTTCCAAAGCGAACAAAGAAATCCAACTCTAGAGCGACCACTACCTTGGAAACTAGCAACAATTATTGTGAAAACCTACAATCCCCCTTATCAAATGTGTCTCATTATCTCTAAATGTTAGCGTGGTCACGCAGTTCAACAAATTGTTACTACCTCTGTAGCTATAGAGTAGTTATAGCTCATTTTATTGATTCGTATAATCAATCACTTAGCAATTGTAATTTCTCTTAATTGTACCAATGTCTTTTGTGTTGCTTTACAGTTACAACGTTATCCTATTTATAGAGGATTATACTAATCATTATATTACAATAAAATCCCTATAAACTCTATCACAATCCCCTTAAATCAAATTCTAATAAACTGAAAATTTATGCCCAAAATAGAATGAGCCAAATCTTAACAATCTTCACCTTGGCGAACTCGAACTCCCCTATGAAGATCTGCTGCTTCAGTTTTATGATTTTGACTTCTGAGATTGTGAACCTCCTCTGCTTAACATTGGAGTACATGCAACAAGTTCAAGCGATGCTTAAACTTGTCACTGACTTGGTCAACATGTCTGTTGCATTCTCTGATGTGTGAACATTCTCAAGTCTTATATGTCCTGACGCAAACAATTCTTTGATCTTGTGAAACCTCACATCAATGCGCTTTGTCCTTGCATGATACACCTAATTATTTGCCAAGAAGATATCACTCTGACTATCACAATGCGCTCGAACTCCACCTTTCTCAACACCCATTTTCTTCACAAACCCTGTAAGCCATAATGCCTATTTTGTCGCCTTGGCCACAACCATGTACTCAACTTCAATTGTGGACATGGCCACTATGGGTTGAACTGATGATTTCCAGCAAATTGACCCACCTTCTAGAGTAAACACATATTTTGTTGTAGGCCTCTTGTTGTCCAGATCATCTGCATAATCAGAATTAACATATCCCACAACTCTAGGATCACTATGTTCACCATTGAACATGATTCCATGACCCTTCAAATACCTGAGCACTGATAAATGTTTTTTCCTAGTTGTACTGCTTTTGGCTTAAACCTTTATGATTCAATCATAGCAAAGAAAATACTGATTTATCGTCCTCAAAGATTGTGTGAACATCGGTTTCACTAGTTATATTGATTCAAGCGGATAGAAAGATATTTAATAAAATTATTTTTGTGGTTTTTTTAATATAAATGAAAACAATAAAAGAAAGTTTACAGAGGTAACAAAGAAGAAAACATATTCAAAATGCATTCACCTAATCCTCTAATTTCCTTCAACTCAAACACGTTTGTAAAGTTTCATTTCACTTATGATGCCGATAGTTATCTACCTAACTATCCCTAACCTAGGTGAATCTATTAGTTGAAATTCCTAGACGTAATCTCTTACCATCTAGAAAAAAAAAAGAACACGAAAGCTCAAATTCTCTCTCAAAGTCATTCCCAATGATCAAATCTATCCTAAGACAAAGTATCCAAGGCTTGTAAATCTCCGTTGTCACTCCGGAAACTCTTGTTAGAACTCAGAATCCCACCTGTCACGTGAAAATCCGCTATTGTTCCTACCCAAGATATTCTCACCCTAAAACAACTAGTTCATTGAGTTTTTTCTCTCTTGAACCAAACCCACAATTATCTCTCGATCTCATGCTAGTCCATAGAAATCTAACAAAAATCGATCGATACTTGAAGCAAAGGAAAGTAAACTTTAACACTGTGTTGTGAGCTAAGAGATAGACGCTCTACTTTAATTGATCTAAGCATAAACCAACTCATATAAATCTCTCGATCTATTTACAAATTAGTGAAGCTCATTTGATTATCAATTAATTGGTTGGAAACACAAAGTGCAAAGAGAAGCACCATACATGAAAGATTACCATTTACATTAATGAAAGAGTTTACAACAATTAAAGAATCAAGTTATAGCATCCTAAATACAAAAATAGAAAAGAACATATACAAAGGATAGGGAAAGAAGAGATAAAACCCATAAGAACGGGGACGAATCGAAGGCGAGAGGTTTTCACGGTCCTCTCACGGTTGCCGCCACGCTCCGGAGCTCCACTCCATCAATCCTAGGCCCAAGGATCCTCCAAAGTCACGCTCAGCTCCCTCTCCTCTGTTTTGGGGAGAAAATGAGGGAAAATCCTCAAAAAATCTGATTTTTAGACATTTATAGATGTTTGGGGCGGCCAAACGGCGCTCAGCGCCCATTTCGGGCGCTCAGCGCCTCTATTTCCTCAAGATGAAGACTTTCCCACCGTCATGGGCGCTCAGCGCCCCAATTATTGCGCTCAGTGCTCTGCTTTCTTCTTGAAAATTAAAAGATTCCTCATCTTCTTTGGGTGCTCAGCATCCCCAGGTTGGTGCTTAGCACCCAGCCTCTCTAAAATTGCATATTCTAACTTTAAACTTGTATTCTTCATGAATTTCTTCCCTACATCAAAATCCAAGTTAAACACATGAAATATATTATGTTTACACTATTTATAAGCTAAAATTATGTATTTACAAAATTAATTACTTTGGGGGATAAAATGATGAACAAAGTAGGCATATAGGTCAGATAAGTGCTTAAAAAGATATCAAGATATACGTAAAAATGACAGTTATCAAGCACCCACTTGACTTACTCCCAATACTGCTTCTCTAGTTTAGACATAAACTTACGGACTTGTCTCACAGCTTGTGCCAAATCTGGTCTCGTGCACACCATAATGTGTACCTCAAACAACGAACTGCACTGGCATAAGGAACCTTTGACATATACTCGAATTCTTCAGCTATCTTCGGACATTGTTCCACGGAGAGCTTGAAGTGGTTCACCAATGGTGTACTCACAGCCTTTGAAAGCCATAATTTCCATAAACATAGTTCTTCTGAGAAAGACATAATTTCCTAACTCCTCTATCCTTGTGAATTTCCATTCCAAGAATCATCTTAGCCTCTCCTAAGTCTTTAATATCAAACTCATTGCCCAGTTTGATTTTCAGCTCATTTACCTCATGTAAATGTTTTGTAGACATAAGCATATCATCCACGTATAGTAACAAGAAAATCTGAGACCCATCATCAAAGCTCCTCACATAAACGCAACAATCATAATCACACTTACTGTAGCCAATCTGCAGCATGTATGAATCAAAACGCTTGTACCACTATCTTGATAACTGCTTCAGACCATAGAAGGAACTCTTCAAATTACGCACTAGTTTGCCCTGTCTGGAATCAATGAATCCATTTGGCTGCTGCATGTAAATTTTTTCCTCAAGACTACCATGAAGAAATGCCATCTTCACATCCATCTGCTGAAGATGCATGTCTCTGCTAGCTACCAAGACCAATACAACCTTGATTGAAGTATGTCTGACATCTAGACTTCAAATCTCATCATAATTAATCAATCCCCTTCAGCTGTGAATATCCCATTTGAATCAACTGGCACATCTTCAGTTTCAGTCTTAGAACCTTCTTCAGCTTGCATCTCGTGTACAACTTGCATAGGACTGACTGTTGATGGCTCAATGACAACTTGAAGCGTCTCACTCCTGGGAGCCTCACCCTCTGAACTAGATTCATTCAATGAATCCATCTACTTCAGCATGGCTTTCTCATTAAAAATAACGTATATGTCGTGGATCATCTTCTTAGAGACCGGATCCCACAACTTGAACCCATTCACACACTTGGTGTAGGCAAGAAAAATACACTTCTTGGACTTCAGATCAAGTTTTGAACGCTCACCACCGGTGATGTGCACATAAGCTGGACATCCAAAGATCTTCAAATTACTGAAATCAACTAGATTAACTGTGCACACTTCCTCTGCAACCTTCCTATTCAATGAAGCCCTTGGAGACTTGTTTACTAGATAGCATGCCATGTTAATTGCCTCTGCCTAAAAACCTTAGCTAAGTCATGCATGCAACCAAAGGCACATTTCCTTCTCAGTGGGAGACCTGCTCATTATCTCTACCACACCATTCTGTTGTGGTGCCTTCTTGACTGAATAATGCCTCTGGATGTCTTGTTCTTGAAACAACCTCTTGAACTTTGCATCAGTGTATTCTGTCCCTTTATCAGACCGTAGATACTTGACCTTTCTCCCTGTTTGGATTTCGGCCTCGGCCTTCCACAATCTAAACTTCTCAAAGACTTCAAATTTATTCTTCATGAAATAAACTCAAACTTTCCTAGAAAAGTCATCAATAAAAGTCACGAAATACCTGGAACCTCCCATAGAAGACTCCCTAGTTGGACCCCATACATTAGAATGTACGTAGTCAAGAATTCCCTTGGTTTCATGCTTCCCGATCTTGAAACTGACATGACACTGTTTTCCAAGTATGCAATACTTGCAAAAGTCCAACTTGCACGTCCGAACACCCTTCAAAAGATCTCTTTTATGAAGCGTTATCATCCCCTTCATATTGAGATGACCAAGACATATATGCCAGAGCCTTCGTCAGTCTCAACTGATGCAACCTCACCAACAACTAAGTTCCCAAGCAACCTGTAAATATTCCCTGCAGTCTGCTTTCCTGTCATCACTTTCAGTGCACTTTTGGTTACCTTCAACACGTCTCAGCTCTCATCTAACTAAAACTTGTAACCTTTCATGTGTAGAGTTCACAAGGAAATCAAATTCTTCCTCAAATCTGGAACATACCTTACATCACCCAAAATACACACGCCACCATCGTCCATAGCAATTTTAATTTGTCCTAATCCAGTGACATCACAAGTTTTGTCATCACCCAAATATACAAATAAAAAACTATCCGTCTGATCGTACTAAACCATGCCTGGTGCGGCTTGTTTGATGAAACATTAAACATGTCACCCTCACTGCCAATATGATACAAAGCCTCGTCCATAACGCATAGCCGGGTCAGTCCCGCAGCTTTCTCCTTCATCTCCTTCCCATATGTATCGTTTAGATCCGTCGGTTTCTCCTCCCGAAGCGCCTTTTGCAATCCTTACTGAGCCAACAAATCCTTGACTCTATGTTGCCCTAACCCGAAATTGCCCGTTCCATCGAACCGAGTGACTTCGAATTTTGCTACGCTAGAAGTCATCGTCTTTGATACCAATTGTTGGGAAAAACACTTGGATTGCACATAGTATAATAGAGCGAGAACGTAAAGCGATAAGAATAAGCACAAAAAACTCTAGTTAAGCAGTTCGTCAAATTGTGCCTACATCTGCGGCTATAGAGTAGCCATAACTCCTTTAATTGATTCGTGCAGTCAATCACTCAAAAATTACAATTTCTCTCAATTGCACCAATGTCTTTTATGTTGTTTTACGATTACAATGTTATCCTATATATTTATAAAGGATTCTACTAAACCTTATTTCACACTATACGGTCTCATCATAAAGACTTTCCCCACCAGCAATGCCTCATTCAATTTGTGTCTTGCATTTTCCCTCACAATATTGAGAATATGTTCTCAAAGCATACGGTTGCACTTCACCATTGTGCAATTAGGAAAATAAAAAGAGACAACAATACCATTAAAAGGATAGAGAAAAACCTCCCCAAAGATGACGAGAGAAGTTCGTAAGCAGGTTGCATCACAAGACTGAAAAGATATTTAAAATTTTCTTTTTTGAGGGGCGATATTTTAATATTTAAATAGATGGAAAGAAGATATATTCTGTATATTTTTTAATTAGGCGATATCCGTAAATTAAATAAACGAAGTATATTAGATGCGAAACGGATAGATTTTCCTAGCAAAATATAACATACATATTGTGTGCTATTTATATTGACAAGATCTATAGTTTCTTACTTTCTCTGATTCGATTTTGGTATTTGAATATTGCAACCTTTCCCATATTTCTAAATTGTAAAAAAAATAAATTAATCTTCTCAAATTTTATTATCTTATTATTAATTTTGTGTGTTTAACCATCAAAGAAATAACGTTCAAAAAAAACGATCAAAGAAATAAAAAAAACTATAAATTAATAGTTATGACGTAAACAGGTATTATCAAAAAAAATTACAAATTGCTAACATCTTATTATTTGATTTCTTTTGTACAGTCCTCTTTGGTGATTTACGTCTTGATTATTGAAATTGTGTACTATTTTTCCTTCATTAGGTTTTCCCAATGAGATTTTTTCTGATAAGGTTTTAACGAGACATGATTTTTTTAATCTTTCTCCATAGAGGTGGTGGACGGTGGGCTTTCTTTATAGTAGGAAGATCTTGGTGATTTCCTGTACTTTTTAATACTTTCCTTTCCTTTTTCTACTTGTATTGGGATTGAAGTACTCATTGTACTTCATTTTTATATATTTTCTATGGCTTATCTAAAAAAAATCCTAATAATGATTTTTTTTTCCACATAGATGCACGATACCGCATACCATTTCAAACAAACCAATCAAAATGGACTGAAATATGTGGTTATCAAATAGTATTTCACTATTTCCTTTATTTTTATAAAATTGATTACTAATTCAGTATTCCCCCTCTATAAAAATAGCGTTATAAGATAAATTATGAAAAAATTAAAAGAATTCAAATAGTATAAATCATTAGTGATACATGAATATGTCACATGATTTAAATAGAAAAAGTAGTGAAGACTCAATCTTACGTAAGTTCTAAATTCTTTTTCCTACATATATATGACCGTAGAATCTTTGATTATTTGGCCAATATGCCACAACAATGCATGAACCTCTTTGCGTCAAAGATAGAATCAAATGCTTTAAAAGTTAACAACGAATATAATATGTAGTATCTTTCGAAATAACGAGAGGTTCCTAGCTTACTTATAGGAAATGCGAACTCAGGTATATAGAATAAAGTCCCTATGGCCCTAAAGTATGATGTAAATCTTGATACTCTTTCAGAATAAAACTTTGTTGGATTTTTTCGGTTTCCCCTCTTTTTCACATGTCTCGTGCAAATTAAATTCAAATTTTCCGTTCTAAAATTATATCCAAGTTGTTCCCAAGGATGACCAGGTAACGCGATTGGATGACCAAGGACTGGCATAAGTGATTCACCTCTTTGTTTTACGAATGAATTCTCACAAACATTAGTCGTGAGTTATTTCTTCAACCCACGGTTTGCCCGCGGTAACTTGTATGCAGATTGATCAAAGGGGATCATCCCCTATATTATGCAAGGTACCTCCGTCCCCATCACTCTTGATTGGAGTTACGAAAACTTTTTTTCCGTATCAAAACCATTGAGATTGGAGCTACGGAAACTTTTTTCGTTCAGAACCATCATCTCCTTTGAGATGGTGATGGTTGGGCTACTCTAACAAAAACACCGATATTGGGATTTGTAGAGCTTTACACCCTTCGATCTCTCATTAGGGGTGACCTTGATGATGACATCTTTTAATTTGATGTGCAAGTTATATTTAAAACAATATATCATGTAATATACAAAATTATATTTCATATAAATGTTATAAATGTTGAATATTATTAAGCCAAGTTTTCCACGGTTTATGACAGTCTATAGCAATTTTTTTCAGAAAATGAAATTACCGACGGCGTGACTGTTGTTAAATCATGTAATTACAAACGATTTTATGACTGTCGCTAAAAAGCCTGCAGTAAAACAATGTTTTCTTGTAGAGAGAATGAGAGATGTGGGGAGGGGGTGAGTGTAGTTTTTTTTTTATAAGCAAAATTTATATATATAAGGGAGGGGTACCCAAAAACCTGTACAAAATGAACACAGAATAAAAGACACAAGAACATGTCAATTATCCAAACCTGCAGAATAACAAAACAATCTCCCTACATCTGCAAACAGAGGAAACAAAAGAGCTTAGAAAATTTGCTTATTTAAAACTTATTTAAAAATGTCACATGTCATATCCTTATGAAATTCTGTCTAAGGATTCATGAAAAATTAAATGTCAGGAACTAAAAATGATTAGAAAAAAATAACACTATATTTTTGTGCAAGGACTAATAAAATAGTCATATGTGAGGACAAAAAATAATTTAAGCTCATATTTTATTACAAATTGAAAAGAAAAATAATAAAAAAAAAATTCAGGCGTCAGAATCTTAATTAATAAAGAAATTCTATTTTCGTAGAAATAATAATAACATTTCGCCAATAATAAAATTTTAGTCTTTGCGAAGCACCAAAAAGTAATAAACTTTTAGACACAATCACAAAATATCAAAAATTTAATTAGTATTGTGTGGAATAAATTAGAGGGCCCTAAATAAAATATGTTTTTAATTTGCAGGCCTTCTCATGCATCTCTATCTCTATATCTATGTAACTAACTGAAATAACGGCCATCCAGCCGCACCATTGAGAGTTTTTCTGTTTGATCACACAGTGCAGGGTTCCGATTAGGAAGGAAAGACCAGTCGCTGCATGACATGGTCCACACACCATCTTGCTTTTCTATATGATATATGATATATATGACTTGTCAATCACTTGGTGACTGTCAAATGATTCATCATGAAGCCTCAAAAATCATGGTAGCTAGTGCCAAGCCCACTTGTGCCCACCACCCCACTCATCTCTAATCTCTATATAATTCCCTAATACCCCCCATTTTTGTGGAACCTGCCTTGTCCTTAATTGGTATTAAATTAAGTATATATACAAATCTATCATTTCTTAGTTTTTGACATATTTTATATTGGCTTTAATTTTCAACTTCCTGTTTCAAGATAGGAAGAAAAAATTCAATGTTACTTTGTTCCTATATTAGATTTATCTTTTACCAATATAATTTAACCACATCATCAATAAAAATTACTGTTCTTCTTTTTATACCTATAAATTCATGTATTTCAAACTTTATCATTTATAAGTTATTTAAACATTTTCATCTTAAGTGCCCTTTTCATGTCCTTATCTAATTCTAGAGTATCACATTTTAAGTAAAATTATTTCTTAAATAAATATATTAATGAGTTTTTTTATAAGAAAATATTAATTGTTAGTACATTAGTACAAATTATTTCTCCTCAGGGTTCGAACCATGATCCCTTCATCTTCAATTACACTTAACTCAACCATGTGAGCTACCTATCCCCAAATATATTTAACTAGTGAAAAAGGATATGGAATAACCTTTTATTAGAATGCTTTCAATCTTTAAAATTGACTTAATTATTTTGTCAATAATTGAAAAGTGAGTTTTATTAGCTTGCGGTAATATGAACTTCAATGTTTGGGATTTTATTTTATCTCTAACTATAATAACATGACATTTGTGCTCGAATGATAGTTTAAACGGTAAGAGCTGCAGACATATGAGAGAAACGCAAGGATAGGGATCAAATCTATCAAGGGGAAATTTGGCCGATAAAAAAAAATTAACATGACATTTATTTATTTTCTTTGTTACAAAGGAACAATTAACATCATATTTATGTTAAACAATGTTACATTTAGAGAAACTATTCAAATTTTTTATAAACCAAATATATTATTTGAAGTATAGGGGTGTTTCAAACCCAACCCATAGTACATAAGGGTACATATAGTATTGCAAAGTTTTATCCAAATAACAAATCAATCTTAATTGTTTTCTGGTTCATAGCTGAAACAATTTTAAATTTTTTATCAAATTTATCCAATTAAATTTGATTGGTTTGAATATCATTTTAACTCAGAACCGATTTAAACTAACCTATGAACGCTATATCTTTTTCTTGAAAGCATTGCTTGGATAAGGTTCCCAAAAATGTATTTGGCATGCAGGACTGAGATTTATTAACTCACTTGGGTAGTGGCATCAATTAGAATGTGATAAAAGATTGAGATGAAAAGTGTGATTTTCTCCAATGATGGTTCTAGTTAAAACTCATATAATTAAATAACACTACAGGTAGTTTCCATCTTTTGTGGTTTTGTATAGGAAAGAATCCAATTATATATGTACTTAATGATGAAAATGATGAAGAATGGGAACATCCTACAGGCAAAATAATTGTCATAATGTAATCTATCCACGAACTTGTGCTAAGATAATTATTAGATGGATATTGTCCTTTGAATCTCTTGTCAATATCTTCCATAAGTTTAATTTCTCTTTCTGTTTGTTTCTATTCTGTTTGTTTCTATTATTACTTGTTAGTGCCTAAGGCACCCACTAGAATGGTCCCTAAAAATTGATCATTATTGTCCTACAATAACAATCACTACCATTAAAATAAATAAATACAAACTACATCTTATCTTATAATATTGTAGCATTGCTCAAGTGGCATGCCTCTAGAGCTGTGTCCTGGACATGGAGCCTGGCTATTCATGTGAAAGTTCAATGTCTCTCCATGTACCTCCATTGCCGCAAACGTACTAGGTTTAACCATTACTTGGCTAGAGTCCAAAATTGTGTTTTCTAAAGAGGGAAGGTTTGAAAGGAAACAAAGATTCATTCGAGAACAAAAGTAATGTAGTGTATGTAGATGACCCCTTTCACACTATATGAAAAATTCATTCTAATAAATATCCTCATTATCTTTTTTCCATCTAAAATAAGTATCATCCACAAGATACAATCTTTAGCTGAAAACATTAGCCACTTGGAAATTTTTACATACTGCATGTGTACGTGTAAAATAAAAATGTTATCTAAGATCAATTTGTGGAACTAGATATAGATATCTTTGAGATTCTTAAGATCATCCATGACTTATGATCTTATATATTTTCAAACGGTGCAAAATTATTGTCTTTGTCTTTTAGTGACATGAGAGAGTTCAAAATCTATGGAGTTGAGGCTTTTAATTTGTCCTCTTGTGATTTGGGTAGTTCAGACTTAGCAGTTGATATTTTTGTGTCCTCATGTATAATGTATTAGAATTACACCCATAATGTGAAAGGAATTCATGTACGAAGAATGAAGAACAGGTTCTTAATTTTTTTTAAAATAGCAGGTTCTTCGGTGAGAACTTGAAATATGCTCTGGCGAGCATTGATCCAAACATAAGTTCAATAATAACTTGAGGATAAAGAATATTATTAAGGTACGTTTGATGGATATGAAAAATAGATAGTGTAATTTATCCTGCTATAATCTGTTGTTTGTTGCGTTAGCAGGATAAGATAACGCGATCATGTTCCTTATTCTATCTTGTTAATCATGTGTAAAAGCTATGACTAAGGGGAGCTGGGATAAAATTATCGTGACAAGATAGGATATCAGTTTTCAATTATTTCTTTTGTACCATAAGCCTAAATTCAATTATTTCAATATTTATATTTTATATTTTATATTTTATATAATTTATAATAATATTAATTAATAAATATAAAAATATTAATTAATAAATATAAAAATATTAATTTAGTAATATACTAATTTTATTATTTATCAATTTCTAGTTTTGATTGTTAAGTTAAAATTATTTAGCTATTCATAAATTTATTTATAAATGGTTAAAACAATTACTTTACTCATATAACATAATTAAATGTTTATTATCACTTGTTACTACTTAGTTAAAACATTATTTTTTATTTATATTATAACAAAAAATTATTATTCATTAACATTGAAATAGACTACTACCTGATAAATATTAATTTATTAGTAGTAAATTTAGACTAATTTTACATTACTAGTTTCTATTATTTAAAAAAAAATATAATTAAATAATAATTTATAATTTAAATATAAAGTATTTTTGAAGATAACAGTTTAAAGAATATTTTTTTTATGTTTTATCACTTGTCACTATTAAGTTAAAACTAATTGGTTAAATATATAGCTTTTTCTTTTAATTAAAATAGGCTAATTAATAAAATTTAATTAAATCTTAGTTAATTTTAAAACATAGGGCCATTTATAAGACAAAATTAATAGAGTAATCACTCTTTGAAAAAAGAGAGTTTAAAAAATTAATTTGTTAAAAATATTTTGCATTTTTTATTGAAGGGAAATTTTGATATTTGTTTCACTGTTTATATCATATCCTATTATTATCATGTCTACCTCAAACACATGATAGTTTAAGACTCTTATCCTATCACACATTTATCCAACTCTATCATATCCTGTTCTTATCATATCTTGACCACCAAACAGACCCTTAGTGATCATTAATTCAAACATAACAAGAATATGTAGATTAAATTAATGTTAATCGACAGTTCGACCCTCCAACTATAACCAAGTTCTGAGGATCCAAACCACAAGAAGGATAAATACACATTGCAAGTTATGGAATTCAGATTGCCACCACCCATGAACTTCAATTGTTTGCAATTAAACAACAATTCAATGTCGAAATTACTTTGATTTTGTTTTGATGAGATCATTTGCTTTTGGATGGAAGGAGGGTTCAACCCTCATTTTTTCGCTGAGTTCCGACGAAGTCGAGGAGAAGGATGGGGAGTTTCGCCACCATAAAGAACAACCTTGTCAAGGGAAACTTGGACCACGACAACTTGGGAAAGCAGAAACTGTTGAGCGCTTTCAATGCGTCAGAGAGCATTTGGACAATTCTGTTGGCTAGAATCACCCATGTCGTAGAGCAATGAAAAGGTACTCGTCGGTGAGGTTGATACTTCTATCAGAGTGTTAATTTCTTTTTGTTAACACCTCTCTTAGTTCTATCAATACTGAAAATAAATCCAAACCGTTAATGATGTAAATTGCCCTAAGGATGGGTTGGAGTTGTAAGATTTTTTATATGTTGGTGAGGTTAAACGATTATTATTGTAGTGCCACATTATACTTGAATCAACTTTACTTTCTATCTATTTTATACATTCAGATTTGTATTAGGTTAAAGTATCCCTTGTACTTCAAATTCATAAATTTCGGTTTATAAAAAATATACAAGTTGAAGATCAAAAAAATTATGACATAATTTTTCATTGTTCCATTACCACATCTTAAATCTCACCATATAAGGGTGTCCTTCCCTTCTGCCCACTCTCCGTTCACACGGTTCTCAAAGCAGAGGAGGAAGGGTGGGCAGCAGGTACCACGAGCCCTCTGTCTCACACAACGTATCATGGGGGACTGTCCAGCACATCAGGCAAGGATCAAGGGGGCTCTCGTTGTTTCCTAGCTCAGGTCGAAGCAATGCGCCATCAGACGTTCAAGAGGCAGTCGCACGATCGGGCATGAGTGCCTGAAAGTTCTCATTGTATACTCCCGCGGGTCGGAAGGCGGTGAGGGAAGGAGGAGGACATTGGGAGAGATCTATCAGCAATGAATTCCCCATACGGATAGAGGCGCCTATCAAAAAGATACTCTTAAGGCTTCTGGGTCGAGGTATCATTAGCCGAAGAAGACCCTAGACAATCCACAGTATATACTATATAGTACTATATATAGGTACTAATTTGGGGGGCCTAAGACTATTGCCTAACTAGCCTTGCATTGTCCACGATCATGTTTTCTTGTAATATATTGGTGTTTTATTATATAAATTTCTCAACGGGTAAAGATGACCTATTAGACCAAGTAATTGTAGTCTTTCACCTGTGTGAAAGTCGCCCTAAAACCACTTCGGTTCATGTTCTCTTTTTTCCTTCATAATTTCTTTTGATTGTCTCATCCTACTCCATTAGAGAAAGGTTGTTTATGGACCGTGCTGAGAAACTATTTTCAACCCTTCCATTGTGAGGGCAAGTGAACATCCAGAATTCCATATCCAATGCTCCTATTTTACAAAACAAGGGTTAAACTGGCAGTTTTAATGATTTTAAATTCAGAAAGTTTTAAACAGAATAGATAACTAACCATACACGAGTAAGGCTATTACAATAAACATTTAAAAAAACTGAATTTAGAAAAATACTATTATGGTGTGATAAATATTTTTAAGGGTTTTTGGATTTCAACATTTTATTTTTGGGCAACATTAACAATCTTTTTTTTTCTCAGTGTTTCTTATTTGCTGGATGAGGCCCAGGCCCATTTGAACAGAACTTCAGTGGGCCAAGACTGGCCCAATCTCTATATCTCAAACTTCTGATTTTTGACCCAAAAACAGGATTCACAAAAACAAAAAAAAAAACTTCCAATGAATAATCTGATTCTTCAACGTTTAGGCACTTTCAGCGTGTTTTCAACAGTTAGTTACGCAGTTATTCGATAGAGAGCTTGAGAGAGAAATGGAAAACGAAGAGAATGGTGCGAAATCTGCAACCGCATTGCGCCGCTGTGCAAAAGCGGCGTTGTTACTCTCCGCCTTGAAATCCACAACCAACTCCGACGAACAATGCAGAACCAGAACCATCTCCGAACAAGAAGAAGAAGAAGAAGAGGTCACTCTCTCTGTGAACTCTCAAATCCTGAAATCAACACTCTATTTGATTTGAAACCCTAGAAATCAACACTCTACTTGATTCGCTGTGTGTTTGTTTGTTTCAGGTGATGAGGAGCGAGATTCAGGACCTGAAGATTCAGCTGCTGAAGGAGCGGTTGAGCTTCAGGAAGATGAAGTTCCGCGGCTCCGTTACGGTGCTTGTTCTGCTCCTCTTGGTGCTCTTTCTTTCCGCATTGCTCTTGTTGTTGTTTATCTCTGTGATCAATTTCCAGGAGAGAGTTATAGCAGACTAATGGAATAGAACAGTGTTTTGATTCTAGAGTAATACATAAAATGGATGATTAGATACCTGAGATTGATGAACTAGGAAAAATCTGCAGTATGAACTATGTTTTAGCAGACTAATCGAATCGAACTTATAAAGTATTGATTCTAGAGTAGTACATAAAAGTAGAAAATTAGACACCTGAGATTAATGAACTAGGAAAATTCTGAAGTCAAAATGATGTATATGGAGAGAAATTATGCCTGTTTTTCTGTTTCAACTGGAACAGTTGGTAGTACTGTGTATTTAGAACTTACTTTACTGTTTAAACCCTTTTCTATATTAGACACCTGATATTTGTAGTGCTCTTAGAAGAACTAGTAATTTTCCAGTACAACCTATGCAATGTAAGTGATGCTGATTATGTGATTAATTAAGCTTCAGGAAGAGTTCATCGATCCGAGATATGGTGCCAAAATCACTTTGATTAAATTGTCTAGAGATTGATTCTTAGTGTACTATTTGTTAGGGGGCTGTTGCACTATTCATGTTTCGAGCTAAAATAGACTCTTGCTTGAAGCGGGCTTTAAGAGATATAATATAAAGCTATTCTATTCATGTGTCATTTAACTTCTAGAATGTGATTCATGAACTGATATGTAAAAACTAAAAACACTCCTTTGAAGAAAATTTAACATTCAAAAAGTGAAAAAAATACAAGGTATTGTTTAGGTTTGTCAAACCAATATACATGGAATGATGGAATTCCTTTTCTCTATAAACTTGCTACAGTGATATAATGATTCTTCTCTTGTTTCCTCTGCCTTGTGAGCAAGGTCATCAAATTTATGAAGGAGAAAAAATTATCTGGAATCATTTTGGGCATCTTTTTTGTTTTCTTCCTGAAAAATCAAACAATTTTCTTGCTCATTTCCTCATTTGAAGATGTGCAATCATCTCAGTCTCAGCTGCTGTACAATTTAACTGATCTTTCTAACAACTCGTGCTTGTTGCCTGAAATCTCTTTAACCTTTGATCCGTTCTTGTATATTTTGAAGGCTGGGACAGAGGTCACACCTTCTGATTTTGCTAAGTAGGGGTGGTCTTCAATCTCCACCTAAAATATTGTAATTCAATTACAAGTTAGAAGCAAGGTAAAATATGTTGAATACTTGAATTTAAAGAATTTATATATTGACCAAAGTTGTCTTTCTTTATCACACTATCAATTGCATTTGATAATTAGATTTTTCTTTTTTCTTCTATCTATTACTTCAAACACACTCCAAACGATTCAAGATAAACCAACCTTGAGGAAATTAACTGATGGGAATCTCTTGCTGGTTTGCTCCAACACTAGCAACACTTGCTTGTGGGTTGCCTTGTTGCTAAACAGCACCACAGCCATCCCTATTCAATAACCATCACCACTGGTTAGTGTATTTGAAATGCTTTGTTTGTTTTTGTATAAGAGAAGAAGCTAAAGTGTGCCTTACCAGGTGAAGTTACATAGTGTCTGAACCGATCATTACTTGAAATAAAAACCAAATTTGACCCAAACTTCAAGTCCTTAGTATCTTCACCACGTATCATCTTGAGTTGGAGCTGAGCCTCAAACAAAGCCTTGGCCACTTCCTCATCCCCTGGCTTCTCTCTTAGTAGCATTTCATAGTCTTGAATGGCAGCTTCCCAGTGTTCCAACTACATGATAAAACAAAAGGGTTATTAAGTATAAAGATGTATGTGCAAGAAGAACTTAATATACTAAATATTAAAGAAGCAATTAGAGTACCTTGGCATTGCAATCTGCCCTTCTTAGCACTGCTTTGCTATAACCTGGCACAACCATAAGTGCTGCATTACAATCTTCAATTGCTTTCTCATATTGGCCTAGCTTAGAGCGACATGCTGCTCTGTTGCATAGCAAAACTGAGTTCTGGGGATCATGTTCTAGTCCTTCATTGTACACCGCACAAGCTTCCGTGAATTTTGAGGCCTTGAAGAGTAAATTTCCACTCATTCTAGCTGATGTCACTGCTCTAGCTCTCCTTAACACTGCATTCACTTCTCTGTTGCTTGGGTCGACTCTTGCTGCTTGCTGAGCTGCTGTCAAAGCATCCTCGAACCTATTAAACCCACAAAATTCAATTAAACTTGGGTTCATTTCTAACTAGGCTCAAAAAATGTACCAGCATTGAACATTGGCAATCGAATGACATAGGAGAAAAACTTTTTGATATGGAACTGTTTTGAAAAAAAATAGTAAGTAGTTTTCTACAAACTATCATTTCAAAATATCTCACAAATATTTTTCTGTTTTCAGTTTACTAGTCAAGTCACAGGTCTTTCAAAACTATAAACATCAAATTCAATTCAGGTAGTTTTTTTATTGTATTTTTAATTAACATGACATAAACTTATTGGTGAGACATAGGCTGCAAGGCTGCTCTGCTATAAAATTACAAATATGATGATTGAAGAATTTTTCAAACACATCAAATCAAAATAATGCATTTTCACCAACCTGCCAGCTGTCAAGTAAACCTGTGCGCCTATCATCAAGAGGTAGGCACTAGTAGCCAGGCCAAAAATCTTGTTACACCAATCAAGTGAAAATTTCGGAATTTTGTCGTATATGGAATACGCCTCTTGATATCTCACTAGCTTTAGCAATGCTTCACTTTGCAAAGCATAGATCTAGCATATACACAAACAATTTTAATCAGCATGAGTCATAACTGGAGTTTTAGGATTCTGCCAGCTGGCACCGTAATTAGCGTGTTATATGGATTTTAATAAGAATCCAAGATAAAAAATGTACAAGTGCAAAATCGTTTGTGTTGCACATAAGAAATATCGAAAAATAAAATCTTTGACCATGGAACTAACCTGAGGAGCTGAATCAGCACCTACGGATATTGCAGACTGTGTTTCCTTCAGTATAACTCTCCATTCATGGAATTTCCGAGCTTCATTGCATTTGATCATGTGCTTTTGAAGAGCCTGAGCTTGGAAAGTGAGCACAGAATCACCAGATGATGTTGAATTATTGCAGTCCAATGCTTTTTCAGCTTCTCCTAGCCTGCATTAAAATTTGGAATTCCATAAGAAAAAAACTAATAAAAACTATCCAAAGTATAATATGTAACTACCATGTTATGTCAACTAGTTCAATTCTAACACGCAAAAATTACTCACAAAAATTTATCTTCATAATTGGTTTTAATTTTAGAATTTTAGAATTTTAGAATTAATTGTAGAATGATTTTTGAACACGCTCGAATTACCTGAAGTATATTGTTGCTAAGCGGTTATGGGCTCTGATATATGAAGGCTCTAGTCTGATTGATTCCTCACACTCAAAAATGGCTTCCTCAAACCTTCCTAAGCCAATTAAAGCCGCACTTTTATTGCAATGATAAGTTGCTTTATTTGAATCAAGGGCAATTGCTTGATCATACAAAGCCAGAGCCTCTTCAAACCTTCCCTTCTTGTATGCTTCATTCCCCGTTGACTTCAACACCTCAGGGTCTCTGCTCTGCCTTTGAGTTAGAAGCTGTGCAAGATCATTGCTGTTCTTCCTCATGATATTCCCCATCATCACACCTTTGCTTGAATTGCTTCTTTTATTCAGCTCTGATGAAATTTTAGGGGTGTATTCTACACTCTTTCTTCTTGGGGTGTGATTCACAAGCAAGTTCCCAGTGAGTTTCAAAGGAGAAAACTCTTTGGGTGAGGATTTGTTGCCATCATTGTCTTTCTGGTAACTTGTGCTTATTCTAGCAAGTTGCAGGGAATTGGCAGTGGGCTCTCTCTGTAGCTTCACTTCATCATTCATGTCATGGTTTTGTTGAACCTTTGTGTGGTTTGAAGTTGAACTACCAGTTGAGGATGATGTTGAATTTCTTGCAGCATCTGAATTCCTTCTATTTTGATGGGTTTTTTGGTGTGTTGAGGGTGTTTGATGACTCTTTTTTGAAAGTCTCTGTTCTGTACTCTGTTTTTGTGGCTCAGTGAGTGTTGTGTCGGTGAAACTTCTTCTTAATGGAACCTTTGGTTCTTCATTTGGAAACTTCTTGAGTTCATTTTTGCCATGATCATCACTGTGTGCCTTGATGGGTAGTGAATGAACAGATGAGTTTCTCAGCCTGTGGTTTTTGAATTGGAGAATTTTCCCCATGAAACCACAACCCAATTCATTCACCATCTTGTTGTTGTTCTTGGCCTTAGCTGCCATGAAGTTTTGATTTTTAAAGATGTTTGTGTGTGTGAGAAAAAGGAGATATGTGATTGTGAAGTATGAAAGCGACAACTTATACTCCAGGTGACAGAGCTGTATATTTTGTTGCTTGGATAGAGAAAAAGCTCTGATTGGGAGATTATGAAAGGGAAATGATAAAAGTGATGGATGGCTTGAGCAAGAAGCACTTTAGGTAAGAGGCGTGTCCTGTACAAGATGTTATATGTGTGTATTTATATAGACTTAATTGGCTTGTAGAGTGGCTTCCAAGAAACTACTTTAGCTCTTTCTGCGGCTCTAGGGGCACCAAAGGAGGGTTAGGAGATTCAATAATGTAGGAACAATTTACAAACATAAATGAAAAATTACATTCAGATGAGTTTTGTATTTAAGTGTATTCGGAAATCTGTTAAGTTTCTAATATAGGGGGAGGAGTGATTATGGAGCAGCTACTAATAGCATGTTTGGATCAACCTATTTTTCCTTATAATTAATTTTAATATTCATAAACTACTCGCAGAAACTTCTCCTCAAAATTACTTTTAACTTTATAATTAATTTTAGCAACTTGAAGAAACATTTCAAGACATGCGGTAAGAGTAATTTTTGTGGGAAAATAATTGAGTTTGAGAAATTCAACCGTTGAACCAAACACACTTGAATAAACCATGAAAATATGATTTTACATTTGACCTTATTGGATGAAACATGGCAAAAGGAACATAAAATTTCAAAGTTTACACCTCAGAGTGACTGCATGGCATTTAAAATAGTTTTATCTGCTTACTCTGATCAATTCTTACCTGTTTATTTTATCCCAAAGGAGATAACATTTTTAATTAATCACCATCTAGTTAGGTGTATGTGATGTCTCTCACAAGCAGAACCATTATTTATTGAAGTGGTTTCGGGCATATGTTATTTATTTAAATCAAGTCAGTTAGAATGAATTCGTGTGTCTTGGGCCCTTGACCTCAATTGAATTAATTTAACTTCAAATGAAAAGGATAAAATAATTGATTATAGGACTATAATAATGAGGCATGTTCCACATCATTAGGACCAAATAGAAACATATCAGATTTTTAAGGCTATAAATTAAAAATGAATACAAGAGTGCTTTATCGACAGCAGCTAGCTAGGCTCTAAGAAACTTCTTATGGAATACTATTACAACACACATTTTTAGTTTTAAGAAGTAATTAAATTTGCCCAACAATTAGATCCCTGTAAAGGTGACATATATAATTTTACACCTCGAGAAAGCCATCTCTTATGAGATACTATCACAGTTTTCTGGGGAGTAATGATTTATACACATCTCACATTCTCTTACATCTCATTTCCACACATTTTTCTTTCTATCTCTCTCTACATTTCTTGTCACATCACATATCATATCACTCATTTCTTATATTTTTCTTCTTCTTCATATAAGGTGGAGGTGGAAATCATTTGTAAACAAAACATTATTCTTTTCTGGGTTTACCCCGTTAAAGGGAAAAATGAATTGTGAACAAGAGACTAATAGAAATGCAAATAATTCATTCCTAGTTGATAATAGACCATGTGTTCCTATCCAAACCAGGAACTTTAAGTTATTCTCGATACTTTAAAAAGATTTAGATTAACTTTCCTTACAAGTTAATTCCATCAACTTGGCCCTCAAGTATTGGGAAAAATTTATACTTGTGTGTAAGTTGAGGTATCTGACAGTAATAACTAATTCTCTCAGTGTAAGTGTTCACACAAGGTAGTAAACGGTAAATTGAATAAAATATTTATGTAATTGATACTTTTTTTTTGAAAAGAGAATAATAGATATATATACCTATATATATATATATAATGTTGAGAAACAACCCCTCTCAACATGGGTAAAATAACCTAACTAGCTAAAGCTAGCAAGCACGCACGCAAAGGTGCTTTAAACCCCTAAAGTCATAGAATAAACCCCACTAGAAAAGACCCAATAAAGTCGAAAAACAGCAACAAGTCAAATGAAGCTGCTCGACACCTACAACAACGAGATTCATCCTAGACGATCAAACAAACGAACTAGAAGCAAAACAATCAACCAACACCCACGCCACCAAGGTCTCAAGTCAAGGTCCAAAGCCGCGCTTAAAAATCACTTGGAATAAAACAAAAACACAGCCAGAGCTCCTTCCATAACAAAATGTCTCGAAAGGCAGGCTGATCGACATACCAATATAGCAAAAGTCCAAGGCATCTTCAAGCAAGAAAAAACGCAAACAACCATCACTGCACTAAGAAAGCCACACTCTTCAAGCCAACCAGCCACAAAACAATCACCCACAACCCCTCGAACACCACTCCTGTCGCCGACGCTGATGGAGACTGAGCCCAACGGTAACCCACAGGCCAAAAACCACGAGGAAACCCCATGGCGGCGCGCCAAAAGCACCGAAACCCCATGTAATTGATACTTTCTATTAACAAAATCATGCTGGAAGAAGTTTAATGAAGACCTTTCAAGTCAATAATCAAATGGAACATACAATTCAACAAGAACGCTCTAAAGAGGTAAAAGAGAAGTCCAACTATGTGCACATGGTGACTGATGGAAAATCTGCACCAAGCTAAGAGAGTTGTTAAACAAACCCAACTAGAGACTTCAACTACATAGATTCATCCTGAAGTTCAGAATGCGCCCGCAACAAAGAAAGTTGCTCGTGCTGACATGAAGATCAAATGAATAAACACTTTATGAAGAAGCTTGTTCCTGAGGGAGGACACAAGCTAAAGAAAACTTGAAGCAAAATAAGAGGTGAAAAAGAACATATTGAAGCACTCAACTTAGAATGATATTCAAACTTTCTATAGCTAAACAAATTTCCTAAAGGTATCTGCAACGACTATGCCATCCTAAATATCATAAAAGTCGTTCAGAAGAAGAAGCTTCTGCACATAAGAGAGCTTGCTGATGGAAGCAACCATCGAAGAATGCACGAAGACCACATCGACCTGAAGATCAGATATCTCGTGCTGAAGATGGTCAAGTCAAGCAAGGAGTGTGTTTCAAAATGATCAAATCAAATACCAGCTTGCTAAACTAACTTGAGGATCCCCATGTTAAAGAGTTTACCTTTTCCTGAAAATCTACATGAAATCCTATGTTGAAGGATCAACAACAAAAGCAGATGTCTTGATACCGGACCCCTCAACAATATATCAAGACAATCTTATCTTGAGCATATTCCTGAGCAACCAAGACAATCAGAATAAAGATGATTGAAAAAATTATATCACGACCAAGCCAATATGTCTCCAAAGAATGTCAAATGCATATTGTGTTGGAGTCATAGATCACTAGTTGGGAGCATTGAAGATATGTCACCAGAAACCTGCAGGAGAACTATCTTTGAAGAACAAGCTGAAATGCATCTACATGAAACCTCAATGAAGTTGTAAGACAAGACGCTTTGATGATCAGAAGGACCGCACCTTCAAGATTAACAACCCAGTCCAACATGATGCTAATCCAGAAGAAGAACATCTTTCAATCATCAGACATATCAGATGAACGATTGTTCAAGGAGAACAACACATGTTGACAAGGTTGTCAATCTCTAGAGATTACCTAATATTGTAGAGGGGGGTAATCTCGTAATGTAATCTGGTAACGTGATCTCGTAAGAGATTACCTCGTATAAAAATAATATTTTGAAAACCATAATACTGATGAAGTCACACTAATTGTACTAAAAATTATCCAAATTATCCAAATTATCCAACAATGACAATTAAGGTACATAAGTCATAACAAATTAACAAAACATCAATACAAGTTATGATAAACATAAAAAAAGAATAGATAAGTCACTAGAAGCTATGTGAGTGAAACAATCAATGGCTCATGGCTGTGAATGCGAGAATGAAGATTGATTTTGCTGAAAATCCTAAATTGGTGGGTCAAATGTTTAAAATGCCCTCGTAATAGTCATTTTTTGATATTTCAGACCAAGTAAGTTAATCTTGTGATAATCTTGCGATATTACAAGAGATTAAGAGATATCTCCAGAGATCCCCCGAGATCTAAAAAAAAGTTATTGCCTCGTGCTGATCTCATTTTTGGTACCTGATATTGTACTCTTGTGTGAGATTAAGAGATGACTATAGAGATTGACAACCATGCTTGTTGATATATTTGCTTACCGGACATACTAGATGTATGTTTATCAAAATACATCTTCCAACTTCTTCAAAATGAAGTAGGAAGAATATCTTAAACATGTAATTGCCAGACTCTTGAAGAGGTACTCTTAATAAAGAAGACATATATCCCAAGAGGTCAGAAGAATTGAAGAAGTATTTGAATAAGTCAAATACATGGTCTACGGAACTTCATAATGTTCAACATACAAATGTATTGTTGGACACATCCAACTGCTAAAGTTTCCAAGTTTTGAAGAACAAGCTGAAATGCATCCACATGTTGCTGAACACATCCAAATGTGTTGCTGAACACATCCAAATACTAAAGGCTCCAATAAGTATTCAAAAGTATTATACTATAAAAAAAAGGAGAAAAGCACACTACTACTTTGTGTGCTATGTTCAGAGGTTGTAAGAATATAGTTGTTAAGAAACGAAGGGCTATTCAAATACTTTGGGCGATGATTTTTGTGTATGGTGAAGCCGACTTTAATTTGAAAAATCCGAGTCTAACTTGCATCGGATATGCTGACACTATGTTTAAACGAGTTTTCTATGGTTTGCGCCATCTAAGCCAAGGCTATCGAGTTGAATTTAGCGATGGAGTCATGACAAGCGCTAATTTCAGACTCTAAATTAGATTATTCTTGTAGTGTAAGACTACAAAGCCCGAAGAGGTGGAGTCAAAACTCTCTGCATCTTTGTGAAGATTGTGGAAAAATCTCTTAAGGTGTAAGGGGATTGGATGTAGCTTGCTATGGGATTGGAAAGGTTACTATTTGGGGTGATGAAGATAGTATATGTTGCCTATCATCTGAAGGTTCAAACTATATGCTGAACATGTTCAGCACCTACTGAACTTTAGAATCTGATCTAATCTAATTCTAACGTTTAGCATCTATTGACAGTAAGGTAACAAGGAATATAATTCTTTGATGAAATGAAAAGAATTCGATGAAGATAAGTAAACATGTCTTCTTGTGTCATTCATGTTTACATTTAAGTTTCTTGTAGGTTGCATCATCTTAAAGTCGGCTAAACTGATGTTAAACACGACACCATTTAATTGTTAGAAGGGGCATTCATTTCAATCGGGAATGAGGCCCGTGTGCCAACAATATTGTACAAAAATAAGGGGTTCTAGGACACTCCATCTGTTCGGGTGGTGCACTGCTACTAAATATGTGCAATTTGCAACGGGCATTCGTTTTAATTGGGAATGAGGCGGTTGAGCGAAGAATATTACATTTATAAAAATAAGGGCTTTTTAGGGTACATGTTGGTAAATCCGCAAGTGTACGAATCCACCCGGTTTTAAATATCGAACCACAGGGATTGTGAGTGACTAAATTCAGCTTAAGCCTTGAGTATGAAGGTTTGTTTTATTGAAACAAAGATATGTCGAAGTAGTAATAAGGAAAAGGAAAAATAAAAAGACAATTCAGAAAATAACATGCTTTGGGTTCTTTTTCAACTAGTCAATTTAAGCACATCATTCTAAGCACATGAACTCATGAATCTCTCCTTGATGATATAACCTAGTTACTCACTTATTGATTCCTCACATAAGCGATTCTCCCATACTAAAAGCTAAGCCCAATTCCTTGTGTACTTAGTCATTTATATGAGGTTTTAGATCATGCAAATTCAGGCCAACAAACCCCAACCCTTCCTCTATTCCTAGTAGCAAGTATAGAAGGGGTAATCCCAAATCGGTTCCCTAATCTATAACAAACTTCCGTTCTGATTATAGAAAAGCAAAAAGCAAGCATGCATACAAGCTTAGATTGATGTTCAGAAAATGGGATTCAAGGAAAGAAGAAGAATATGTGGGAAAGAACTTAAGATTATAACTTAAAGATGAAAAGTCTTACATGAAAACCAAAGCATAAGAAGAGAGATTAGCCAAGCATGGGCTTGCCATGCTTGGCTAAGAACCTGAATTACAAGCTTGGAAGCCCTCTCTCACTCTCCTAGATGATCCTCTACCTCTGAATTTTACAAAGTATCAAAAGATACAAGAGAAAATTACTAGAATCCTATTTATAGGCAAAAATCACGAGTCTAGGATGTTTCTAGCGCTCAGGCGCCAATTCAGAGCGCCTGAGCGCCAATTCCATGCTGAAACTGAGCCTCTGGAAGGTAATTGGCGCCTAGGCGCTCAACAAGAGCGCTCATGCGACAATTACTCTCTAGCATGATGTACACAACGATCCAATTGGCGCTCAGACGCTCAACACGAGCGCCTGAGCGCTCTCGACATGCTAGAAAGCCTCTTGACCTTCTTCTTAACTCCCCTTTAAGCCTCCCTTCAATTTTCCAAGCCTTTTGACCTTCTTTCTTCAGCAGTTTCAGACCTGATTACTTAGGAACAAAGCAAGGAAAAATATCTAGGAACTCCAAGAGATTATTAGCACAAAAGACCCCTCAAATAAAATAGGAAAATTATGCAAGTCCTAAACTTACTTAAAATGCAAGAAAAGTCCCTATAAGACTATAAAATTACCAAAACAAAGTAAAAACACAAAGAAAGGCAAAAATGCATGAGAATGCATGAAACACTACATGAGACACAAGGAAAAGACTCAAAACCTACAAAGAAATGACCCTAAAAACACTACTAAATCCGGGTCATCAGTACACCACATCTTCAGGTGGTGTACCGGTGCGCTGCTACCAAATAGTTGGAATTTGGTGCGAATGTAGAAAACTCAAAGCTATTCACAATTTTACTAACATTTTTTTAATTATAGATTTTATTTCACGTGATTATAAATCTTATATTTACACTAATACACTGCAAACTACCTCCTAAAAATAATGGCCATGTAAGCTAAACCATCAGATATGATTGCATCTTTTCCCGGAGGGTAAGAATTGATGAAAAAACTTTGTCATTACATAATAGCTGTTAACAACTTCCCCTATTGAAAAAAGTTAAACGTTTAATTGATATTTGATTCTTGATTATGATTGCCAAGCCACAACCACTAAGACCTTTTCCAAATTCAACGTTTAGATACTTGACAATCTTTTTGGATATATAATTTCGTCTCTTTTCTACCTCTTATGATTGGGTTTCACTAGCAAAGCGCGCATTTTCACTTGGCCACAAGGCCCCTCTTTCCACTGAATAAGCTGCATCCATTAAACTATTTCTCAATTTAATACCCTTTTGCCACCTTCCTGTCGTTTCCATTTTGGAGGTTGTTAAAGATTCTTGTCTCTAGCTTGTTTTTACGTGACACTGATACATAGAAAGATTTCATTCATTTTCATTAGATATGATTTGTGTTTGGGACCATCCAATATTCCAAAATAAACACAGTTGAAATTATATCGAAACTATTTGTCCATGATTCTGCCTTCATCTTGTCTCTAATTTGCTGCTGTCGGTGCCGGATGAACAACCTCCATTACCCAGAATTGCAATTGATGGAACACCATACATACTAACAATGGTTCATATTATTTAGAGATTTGCTTGCACCAACAGGATCAGGTACTAAAACCGAAAAACCATGCATGTCTTACTAAAGTCCATGTATGCATTAGATCGCCATGTATTCAATCATAAAAGGTTAATTGATTTTATTTTTATTTTACTAAGGTACTCTCACAGTCAGTAATCAAGACATTAATCTCTTTGAAACTCTAAATTAATATATAGTGAGTATGTCTCGATCTCTAAAATACTAGTGTTCTTTACCCGTGCGTTGCACGACGATTAAATTCATTTGAAAGATAAATCAGTAGAAATATGTTTTAACTTAGTTTAAACTTTTTTTAGTATGTAAAACAGATATGGAACCGAACATATGATACAAACAGGTAGATAAATGGACAACATTAAATATATTAATTTGATGATGTATAAACCTCACACTGTCAACACTTGAATAGTAATAAGAACCAAGTTTTTAAGGAATGTGTTACATTGAAATTGAAATAAGATAAACATAACAATGACAACGACATGAACGCTTATTAGAAGTTGCAGTCCATGATTAATGATAAAAACTCCATAATCGATCTTGTTGTCAATCAAGTATATTTGAACTATAGAACCTACAAAGGCAAAAATTTATATAAGAGTAATAATAATTAACCAATACAAATATAAACTGTATAATTTGAAAATGTTAAACAAACCTTATAAAAGTGTTATAAACCTTCAAATTAGATGATCAATAAGCTGCTTGACATTTTTTTATGCTGTCAAAAATAAAATTAATAACCATATCAGTTTTCCTATTAATGAAATTTAATTTGAAATTATTTGTAAGATAAAAAAGCACTTACATGTCAAATATTATTGAAGACTTCTTGATACACCACGTGCGTGTAGTGTTAGATACAACTCTTTCGTCATCTATGATGAGCATCTTCAACCCTTTTCTAGATTTAACTCTAGAAAGTGTAACATATAGCTGCCCGTGAGTAAGGAGGCGACCTTGGCAAATACAGTCCAACATGAGATAAAGATTGCCCCTGACTTTTATTTATAGTCATTGCAAAACATAAAGTAATTGGGAATTGTCTGCGCTGGAATTTGAATGGAATGTCAGAATTAGATGGAGTTAAACTCATCCTTGGAATAAATGTTGTTTCGCCCATCTTGTTTCCATTTAAAATAGTAGCAACAATTATATAAATAGTCCATGTTTTGACTATCATTTGAGTGCCATTACAGCTTGGTCAATGTTTTGAATGAGCATGATCGGGACACCAACTTTTAGTTTAATCGCATGGTTTGGAATTCCAGAGCGTTTGAAATCATTTAAGAATTCTGATGTAAACCATTCCGCATTGACACCCGAATCTTCGTCTGACTTGCACAGAGTATCACAACTCAAATATTCTGTTTCATCACCAGGAATCATTGCTAACATAAAGTTGTTGATTTCCTCTACACTTTCAAGTGTTGGTGCAAGGATCGCTCTTTCTTGAAAGAATGATTTTTTTTGCAAATTATGCGCAAGTTTCGGATATGCAAAATTAACTAATTCAAGCAACGGTTCCTTACACTGTTCAATAAGAATATCTTGAGGAATCTCAATAAGTGTTTCTTCCTCATCAATTGTTTTAACTGTACCATCTCCCACTTGAAGCAACCAATCTGCAAACTCTTTTATTTCTGCTGCTGAAGAAGTCGATGTAGCATTTTGCAATCTCATATTAACAGTCAACTTCATTACCTTGCAATGCTTCTTCAGATATGAAGAATTGATAGCTGAACCGACAATTTAAGAACGGCTTCCTTTGGAAATAACTGGAAGTATTTGCCTAAAGTCGCCTCCTAGTACCACAACTTTACATCCGAATGGAATGTCATAACCATGGGTAAACTGAGTCTTCATAATGTCATTTAGAGATCTGTCTAAAGCTTCAAAGCAATGTTTGTTTAACATAGGTGCCTCATCCCAAATAATTAGGCTTGCTTTTCTCAATAATTCAGCTTTTGGGGAACCTTGGCGAAGATTACAGGTTGATATCTCATTTATTGAAATAGGAATAGAAAACCTTGAATGAGTCGTTCTACCTCTAGGTAACAATAGCGATGCAATTCCGCTAGATGCCACATTTAAGATGATAAGCCCCCTTGAACGCAAAGCAACAGATAATGTATTCCAAACAAATGTTTTTCCAGTTCCTCCAAAACCATATAGAAAAAAGAATCCACCGTTATCGGAAAAAACAACATCCAAAACGTTCTTATAAACAATCTCTTGCTCCGAAGTAAGAGAACTGACCAATTCATCATGAATCTTTACCATTTCATCCCTATTATAATTCAACTCATCTGCGACGAATCTATTTTTAAAATTATGAATTTCTGAAAATTTTGAGTATGGTAAACATGGAAATTCCTTTAGCGACCTTCCATTGCCTTGCAGTATTTTTTCAATCTCAATCATACATAAGTTCTGTAATTCTTCATCCTCTATACAAAGATCTCAATGATAGCACAATGTATCAGTATACATCAGGTTGGTAAACAACAAAAATTAGGAAGGATTACGTAGTGCCTTAATTATGTTTATTTAAAAGCATTTATACCTTCGTAAGCAATGGGTTAATGCGGTGATACATTTGGGAATAATTTATTTTTGTTTTCACAGCAGGGAATAATTTATTAATGATTATAATGTATGCTATAATTTTCCGTCCATAATTGTAGTTACTTCCATTTTAAATAATTTAAAAAGAGGTATGAATCTTCTGGTATTAATTTATTTTAAAAGTCATTTAATGATTTCATATTTCTATAAGTTTGAAAAATATTTGATAATTAAGAGAATGATGCTACTCATAATAAATAATTAATGCTCTTAAATTCATTTAAAAGTGTATGGAATATCACGATTTTTTTTTTTACGAAATTAAGACTGAAAATTAATAGCAGTTATGGGTTCATGAAGTGATTAATTTGGGAATAATAGATTACGAATATACACTCAATATTTTACTTAATATTTTATTAAAAAAATATTGAGTGTTGGGTTAAAATCTACACTATTAACTTAAATAAGGAAATTAAATGAAATAAGGAAATTAAATTAAATAAGAAATTTATATTAAATGATAAATATTGAGATTTTATTTTTTCAATTTTAGAAAGAAAATGCATTTGATCAAGTGCAATTTTTTCCTTCTAATCATACTTACCAAAATTTTGTAATCAAATTTGCAATATTTTAAAAAAATGGTAGTATTGTTAACGTGATACTCATGGATAAAACATTTAAAAAAAAATTGACACGTAAGTGGGTTTCCTTAGTGAAGCTCTAATATAGATTTGTTCCGGATTTTTTTTTTAACCAGAAAGAAATAATAGTGAGATTTGATTTTGGAAAAAGTGTTAATACAGTTTTTTATAAAGTATATAAAAAAACAAAAATTTGTACATCTTTAAGGTAATACTGATTATATATCAATTTATCACAATGATTAACCAAATTCTTTTTTTAAGGGTTTGGAATCAATCAAACATTAATGCCCAAAGTTTTTCCTAATATTTAAAGCAGAATTAGGCAAGGAATAATAAATCATTTTCGTTTTTTAAATTAACGGAAAAAAAACATAATACATTAACGAAATTCTCAATTTAAACCTGATCTAGGTCATCATTTCATTTTCTATATTTATTCTAAAATAAAAAATAATACTTAAATATGTAAAGAATAATAATTAATTTGTCTACTATGAACCACAAATAATTAAAATAAATGAAAGATTGCAGAAAATTAAATATTAATAATTGTGTCTAAAAAATTAATTCATCTTCTTGCTACATTTGCAAGTAGGGTAATACCAATCCATACCCTCTGCGATATACTTAACCGTACCAAGAACAATACAATAGGACTTTTGCTAAATTAAATGTGTAAATCAAAACGTGTAATATATGTTTTAACTAAAAATGGAGTGGAATATAAATTATTATTGAATTGTAAAGTCAAAAGTATACCTCAGCAAGATTTTTGAGTTGCTCAATGGTTTTCCCATCAATAAGTTTTAGGAAATCATCTTCAGGGGTAGATTTTTTTGCCGAGTCCTGCAGCGGGCTAATCACTTGTGCAGCAGTATCATTTGATTCCAAGAACCTGGAAGATCGTTGACTTCATAGTTTGTTATGATTAGAAAAAATGAAAGAGGTTTAAAAAATTAGAATAAAACTCACGGAGCTCGGAGAGGGGCAGCTTCTTGTATGAGAGGATTAAAAAGAACCTTTGTAGCCCCATAAACATTTTGGAGACTTGTCTTACCTGTAAAAAAAAATTAGAATAAAGGAAAATAACATGCGCAACGAAATTTTGATCATTCGACACCAGATCAAACTTTTCAATACCTTTAAAGGGCTTGATCTTTGCACATTGCACCATCACAACAGTATTTGTTGCATCTCTCGATGCAAGATAACCTACGATTTCCGCAACATACTTTCCAAAAAATGCTCATTCAACCCTATCCCTATTTAAAAATTTAGGAAAACATAAAAATGATTTAATAATAATAAATAATGAAAAAATGTGAATAAAATTTAAATTCAAGAGTGTACCCATCTTGGTCAAGTTGAATAGTAATTCTCTTATGTTTTTCCACGTCTTTCTCAAATTCTTGCTCACCAGTTGCACCAGTGAGAATCCCAATTACATCTGCTCAATCAAAAAAACATTAATCCAAATTTTAGAGCAGTGATTTAAAAGCAAAAAGATTTGAAAAGAGTATATACCTATAAGAAAAGATGTATCAAGGTCCTTAGAAATTATATCAGAGAGTGGCACAAAAGAATAAGGGCTTAAGTTTATCGCCTTGTTGGGAACCAATCTCACAGAAGTATGAATGTCAAAGTTGATTTTCCATGGATGCGAGGTTGGACGGAAGTCACGACCGCTTTCACCAACACCAAAAAATGAAATCTGATATACCCGACCTTCACTTAGCAAAGATTGGAATCGGTATATAAGAGTCTTTCTTACCGAAGCGTGAATCTTATGACCCTGAAATTCAACAATAAGAGAACATAAGAGATTTACCAACCATTTCAAAAAATTAACTTAAAACATGGTGATTATAATAAAAAGTTATACCTTATCATCCATAAGAATCATGTCCATGGAAAATGGAAGCTTTGAGCCATATAAGCTTGAACTATGCCATAAACGAATAACCTTTGCCACAATAGTCTAATTCTCCTTCGAGGCATCGAGAGTGGTAACATCGTCAATTGTCATGAGATCAGAACAAAGTATATTTCAAAGCTAATTAATTGATGGATGATGAAAGGACCGATGATAGTGAAGAATAACATTAGGTGATTTATATAGAAATCAGATAAGTGTGGCTCACAATGTAAAGAAAAGGTGCAAAGAATACACCGTTGACTTTTTTATTCGAGTATTATAGTAATTCTTATGATTCCTATTACAAAACTAAATATTCGAATTTGAATTGAATAAGATGAATAAATCTTAAATTTCCAGTCGAAAATATCCTAACATTTGATAGCATTAAATGTAATCAATCCAAATTCAAATTTTCCTCAGCATTTTGTGGTTTTAATTTGGTCGAACATATGGTCAAATTGGACAATAGTAAATAGAATCAATGCTAATTTGACAACATCATTCAAATTTGAAGTTTTTATTTAAGAGAATTAAATCAAATAAATAGATAGATACAAATCAATACCTAATTTTAAAAACATAATGCATTAACTGATATAGGTCAGCATTATGTGTAACCGTTTTTTTTTAGGTTTATTCTTTTATATTGAGAAAGGAAATAAACTTACTCAATTTTAATTTTTTCCTTCAAATTAGCCTAACCTTCTGGAATTTTTTTTAAAATCGGTAGCATTAAAGAAGGATAATCAAGGAGGCTGATTTTTTAGGTTTATTCTTTTATATTCATTTATACATCTATATAATTGCCCCAATGAACGACAATTATTCAATACTCCTGGAATTTTGGCTGTAAATTAATTGTGTGACAGTTGGAATTTTTGACTCATTGAGAAAGGAAGTAAATTTACTCAACTTTAATTTTTTCATTCAATTTAGCCTAACCTTCTGGAATATTTTTAAAAAATTGTAGCATTAAAGAAGGATAATTAAACTCGGCAATTTTTTGAATGTTGTTTGTATTCTATAGTTGTGGCTCTTCAATTTGACTTTTTCAAATAAATGAGTGAAATCAATTGGCATTGCAATCAAATAAATAGGTTTAATTCGAATAAATGTGTTGCCAACTAATGGGCCTCCATACCAAACTCATATAAAAATGGGCTTGTAATACTTTGGTCCAAATCAATGTCATGGTGACACTTGTCAGGTAAAGAGGGGGGTTGTGTGAAAATTATTCTTGGAGTGCCAAATGTGCTAGGTGGGTCTCACAACCTTCCTCTTTTCTAAAGTATATAGATTTCTCCATGTCAATTATCAACGAATTGTAATAAGTGTTCTTGTCAAAGATTAAATATATTAAGGCGACATTTGCTAAAATGCGGCACATTTGTCTAAAACAAACTACACTTTAATTTAATCCTAAAAATATAAGTCATTATCACATTCATTTTTACATATTATTAACTATTTTTTAAAAGATTATATCAATATTATTCGTACTCTAAAATATTTTTTTACTTGTAACCAAAAAAAATTAAAAAATTTTTCTTTTAAATATACAAAATATTGTTAAATTTAACTGTTCATGAGGAAAGCTCAAGTGGTAAGAGTTGGGTGACATATTAGGTTGGGGAGGAGAAGGTCAAGGGATCAATCTATGACGGGTGTAATTTATCTTTTCCATATAAAAAAAATGGTGACATAAAAGATATATTGAAGTTAGAATCAGTTTTATATATATCTTTGAGAATATATATGGTGATAATTTATCTTTGAAGGACTAACATGATACTACTTGAATGTTAAGGGACCAAATTAGCGATAAAGTCAAACTAAGGGTTTATTCTTGTAAAAAAGAGAGAGGAATTATTTAGTGAGAAGAATTCTGTTATGTGAATGAGATGGGTAAACTTTCAAAATGAAACTATATATTAAGGTTCAATATTTAAATTTATTTAATGATTATATGATTATTTTAAAAAGTGTAATTTTTGGTTTTAATCTTAATTAATTCATGATATGATTAATATTATTTCTTTCACTCTCACATAAAGAAGACTCTTTCACTTGATACCTCCCTGCTTTGCGAATTAAATTTAGTCACATGTTGATTATTAAATTATTCATTAATTAAACTAGACATCTTTGTCATAAACGATTTGTTAAGATTAAGAAGGTGCCGAATATTCATCGAAAAAAGAAAGTATACCGAACATGAGCTTCGCAAGAAAAATACAGCCTGAATTTGATTTATTTGTTGAGAGTTGAACCTCACGCTTCAATGCTACATAGATAGAACCTCACGCTTCCCAAATCTTGATTTACTTAATTAATAGTGACAGGAACAAAAAACAGGTTGTGACACGAATTTTCCTAATAATGTTTTAATGAGGAGGGCAATTCTTCTGTCTCCAAATCCTGTCTTATTTTCTGTCCCTCCAGTAATAATTTGACATGTCATTTAAAATGCCACATCATTATCTTAGTATTATAACGCTATTACTAACGGCGTTAAGTTAGGCTCTATCCGTCCCCTTTTTTACTTGTTCTGCAACCACCCACTCGTAAGCCATGGTGGCGCCGTGGTCGCTTCGGTATAAAGAATGATCAATTTGATATGTTCATTGTAAATGACATGTCAAATTTTAATTGGAACGACAAACAATGAGACAGGATCATGAGACAGGTGATTTGCATCCTTTAATGAGATGTTTTTTCTTTGTCTATCCTCTAAAGGTTGGTATTTTGTAATTCTTCTTAACTTTATTTATATTCTTTTTTTTCTCTCTCTTGTATTGGAATAAAGTACCTCTTGTACTTTAGTTCAATATATTTTCATGAGTTATAAAAAAAAAATTGATTCCTCCTCACTCAGTGAAAAAGTAGCGGCACTGTATATCCATAAGGATAACATGTGCCTATTCTTTGACCTTTTAAAAAGTAGTCAAACATCTTAATTTATAACAAGTGTTCTGGTATGTTCAAAAGATCAAAAGGTCCAATAGCATATTTGCTGGTTCAAATGTCTCGTAACTAAGTGAGAACTGAATACTTATTTTTCAAAAATAAAAATAAAAATAAAGAACATTTTGCCACCTAAATTAAAGTTGATCGGCCATATATATCATGACACACGCTTATTAATGATCACGTGAGGCTGCACTTGGGCAACCATGATCTTGAAAATCCTTCCACAAGATTTTATAACGCCTTGCAGAGACAATTATGACGAACTCGAAGCATAGAAATACAAGTGCATGCAATCGTTTAACATTAAACATGACTCATTATGCTAAAGTTTGAATTCTTGTAAACTATAAGATTCTTTTTTTGCTCTCTCACTAACTTAAATTTAACGTTAAAGTTATTAAAAATCGCAGGTGATAAAATAAAATAAGGACAACCAAAAAATAAGAATATCACGTGAAAAAACTCTAAAATCGAAGAATCGTTATCTAACCGTCAACCAGAGAATAAATATTATATAAAAACTTTTACAACATATAAACTTCTCTCAATCTCACTCAAATACCAAAATACGAGCTCACACTCTCACAAATCAAATATTTACATCAAGCAATATGAGACTTTTATGATTTTTTTTATTACCCTGCCTAAAGATTTATAATCTCATCCTAAAGTATTATTAGATAAGTTAGAGTGTTAGACCCTTGAATGTATTCTAAACAATTAGACAGAGCTTGGCATAGAAAATTGTTGGACCTGGATAGATATGTTAGACCACTTTGAAGTTCGCACCAAATACAAAAAGGTAGATAGGAAACAAAACAAGAGAATTGCCTTGTCGTCACCGTCGGTGTCGATGAGATATTGTAATGAGTTGGTGACTCTAATTCTAAGTACTAAAATAACAAAATCAGGTAGGGAGAGTGGGTGAAGAAAAAGACGTGACAGATTTTAAATATACTATTCATGAAGGTGATGGTTTTGGTGTCTTGTCACATAAAAGGGGTTTTGGTTTCGGTGGGACAGTTGGAAACTGTCCCATGGTGGTGCAGTTGAATAGTAGCCATTAGATATATTAATTTTAAAATTGAACAGTTGAGATTGATTAGGATTAAAATGTTAATTTACAAAAATATCCATTACTCATATTACCCATTTACCCCACCATTCTCATCTGAGGTTCCATTTCATCCTATCTCTATCACCATGCTGGTTGCTTGGCTACTGTTTCTTAGATTAGGAGTGATCGGGTGTGCTTGGGTCGTTGTCTCTGGTTTCAGTTTTGGTGTGGGTGGCGATATCATGGACATTGTGGGGGCGTTGGAAAGCTTCTACGGGGCTGCTGCTACCTTCGTTGCGTGATTGAATTGTGATTTGTGATTTTAAGACTTTTCTACCCTGTTTTGTTCCTGTTTTCTTTCATAACTTGTTATTTCAGATTTCTTTCTTAAATATATCAATTCTTATTTTGTGAAAAAAATCTCAATTTTGAATGAGTTGTGTGAGTAAAAGAGATAACCAGGTGTGAGTAAAAGAGGAGATGATGAAGATGGGGATACTATTGTCCAAGGAAGAAATAAATTAAGGGTATTCATGTCCTTACAATTAAAATTTTCAAGTGTACCACGGGGTGTCAATAAGCTCACTGTCCCACCAAAGACATCATCCATAAAAGGCCATTGAATTTGAATCATTCAATTAGTAGTATAGTGCATGCATTTTCCTGTGTTTCTCTCCTCCTTCCTATCTCTTTCACTAAATTCCGAGAAGGTGTCCTACTCCAAAGTCTAAACGAGAAGAGTTGTTAGAAACCTGCACAGAGCCGCATGCGTGTGCAATGATTGGTACTGAATTGCAAACATGATATGAATATGTTCTCGCATAACAATTTATATATTTAACCAAAAATTACACGTGCCAAGATTGATACACTAGACAAAGCCATTAAATAAAAGTTTAGTGTACACCCAATAATGAGTATATACTAGCTAGAGAGATAAGACGATAGAAGAAATAAGTGAAAAATGAGATATGTGATCGATGTGATGTGGTCCAAAGAGCGAGATAGAGAGAGAAAGAGGTATTCCAAAGTGTATGCAATGTTTGGTAATACACTATTATTACTGTTAAAAGATTAAGCAGTTATGACGATAATGACGGAATGAAACCAGGTCATTAGTCTCACGGCTGTCGGCTGTGAGAATACCTTGGTCAAGACAAAAAAAAAATAGGTCATTATATTGAAAAATGTCTTATGTATCATGAGAGTAAAGATTATTAGTTGACTTAATTTCTCCATTTACCGGATAATATATGATACATAGCAATTTTATATCTCTACTCGATTTTCCTCGGGTTTGCTAAAGCCCTACGTGTATGTACGCGTTGAGGGGACACTTTAGTTACATACTATATGTCGAATACTAACTTTTATATCTCTTTAGCCTTACTAACTTGAGTGAGGGAGTGTCTTGCATGTACCCTGACCTCAAGTACTTATATGATTGCTGAATACAAGAAGAATGAGGTCCTTCTGTGAGGAACAATGCGACAAAGAGTTCAGGTCTGCGGTGGGATTAGGGTTTAGGGTTTAGGGTTTAGTGGCGTTGTTGGAGGAAAGAGGAATATGTCGGGGTGACAGCGAAGGTGGTAGAGGAGGAGAGAGTGGGTGGATCGGGTAGCGTGGATGGAAGGAGGACGAAGATGCTTAGTGTGGCAAAGGAGGAGCGAGGGAGGGGCGATGGAAATGGTGAGGGTGAGGGTGGTGGACGAGGAGGAAGGGGGATCGGTTGGCGTCATCGAAAGGAGGAAGGAGTGGCAGAGGAGGACAAAGAAGGGAGACTCAGTGTGAGGGTTTGAGGAAGCGGGGGAAGAATTGGCTTATAAGAAAGATGATGTGAAAACTAACGTCAACCACAAAATGCTGCTAATTACCGGTTGATACACGCTACGTTGTACGATATTTTTAGCGCATGTCTGAACCAATGTTGACTGGGACGTCAGCACTAGTGTCGGCAGTACAAGAAACACACTCATTAGCATCAACTTTTGACCGACGCTAACAAAGAAAATATCAACACTACAGTTGATTTAGCATTGTCATCGACATTAAAAGGCCTGAAGCTAATACTTTACATCGACCATTTAGCCAACACTGCTATTTAAAATATCTTAAGAAAACTCTAAGCCGACACAACACGTTGATGACCATTGCTCAACACATTTTTCTCCCTTGATTGACAAACCTGCTCAGCGCCTCTTCAAGGCCGCTCAACGCCTTTTTTACTGAACCTTCATATGTTCCTCTGTTGAAAAGGTGCTCAACCCCTTTTTGCCAGAAACTTTCAAAACTCTTCATTTCTTCACCAAATCTTGCATATTTCTTTGGATCTTCATCACTACATTAAAAAGAAAAGACTAGCTATGATTTAAACGATGTTTAAGGCATAATACAACTAAAATCTAATTATTAACGAATCATACAAATGAGGAAAAGTTTGAATGATAATTCACATGTTTAGAACCAATAAGAGCCAATTCTAATATGAAAAATTAGGTCAATTTGACAATTATCAGTAGAGGTAAGAAGGAGGAAGATCCATAGGCATCTTCGGAAGGAAGGAACACGGTGAGAGTGAGGGTAGCAGATAAGGAGGGAGGCGTCCGAGGGTAAGTGTATGTATGGTGTAGGCTGAGGAAGAGAGTGAGAGTAAGGGTGGAAGATGAGAAAATAAGGGTCGAGGGGGGAGGCTAGGGTGAGGTGGGGTCGCCAGAGGGAAGAGGAACATGCTCAAGGTGAGGGTGGTGAAGAAGGACAGAGGTAGAGGGAGAGAACAAGTGTAAGGTTTAAGAATGAGGGAGAGAATAGACTTATAAGTAATATGGGGTGGTGAAATCAATGAAATGTAGCGCCGGTCAAACTGATTCTAACCTTCAGGTCCCCAAGATAGGTCATACCCATTTAAGTTAGCATCGGCTTAGACTGACACTAAGTTGACTGATGAGTGTAGCGTCGGCAACATTATGACGTGATGTAAGAAATGAGTGGACCCCTTTTATATATTCAATTGTTTTAGTTACCATGTATGATGGTTATTTATTCTCTACTATTAAGCATATTTTGAAGTAATTAGTCGTAGTATAAATATAATTTGTTAGTTTACTCTTGGCGAAGGGATTAATTAAACCCAACTAAGAGATAATCGAGTGCATGGAGTCAATACTAATTCTACCAAAGGGCGGGAGTTGTCGAGGGTGAGGGTAAGATAATCGTCCCTTAAGGAAGAAGGTGTGGGTAAGGGAGCACTCAATATCCTCAGCACCATTATAAATACCACCTTTCGAAAGGGAAGCTATTTGCCCTCCACAAGAACATTGATTAAAGGAACAATTAAACAAGCACGAGTTCAATAATCACCCATATAAATTGAGCGCATTTTATTGTTCATTGTTTATCACTTGGTGTAAAACATCTGCGATAAGGAAATTAGTTACTATATATTGTCCACGATTTGTATCCTATGCTAAAAAAATGAAATAATGAAACCCCAATTCCATTAAAAAATGATTGATCAATGAATTATTATTAGAGCATCTCCAATGGAGTCCTTATTTTGGGACCTTAAAATAATATCCGGATCTTATTAGATCCCACCATTGGAGCTATCCTACATGGCATGAGATCTTAGCAAAAGCTAAGATCCGTGCCTTAGCTCAGGTACTCTCAAATGTGGGATCTTAAATAAAATAATATTTTTTTCTCTCTCCTTCAATACCATAATCAAAGTGAAAATTAGGGAGGAAAATAAATAATATAAATATATTGAGTACTGTGGGCCCAGATAAAAGTAAAATAAGATCTCAACCACTAGAGTGAAATGTGTATGAAGACCTTATGAGTGTCTTAAATCCTATGTGGCAATTTGGGCCCACAAGAATTGAGTTAAGTCCCAAAATAAGTTCCTACCATTGGAGATGCTCTTAGTAAATTATATTCCCGGGACTTCAGACGCAACATTGGAATATTGGATGATAAACGAGGGTCATAAAGAGAAGTGATTCAAGGCTTGGGACTCAAGTCTCCTAGCTTGACTTTAGGACTCTCTGGTGTAGAGTTGCAGGGGACGCACGTGCATTTTACGTAAAGAAAAACACATCGTCACGTGATCCAAGGTCTTCGGAAAGCTACAATAACAAGCCTTCTAGTTTAAGTTTTTTGCTGGCCTTTAATTAGGCCTGATCACATGATTAGGATAAAACCTTAACAAAGACATTCTAACAACACCATTAATCCCAATGAAAATTGATAAAAATGATGAATCTGAATGGCAGGTGACAAACAAACAAACCATTCGACGCTGTAATCGAACAACAACTAAGGTAGATGATGATGAATATTCATGATTGAGCGGTGGTGCATGGTATATCTTCATCTTTATTCGTCATTAAACGATGCAATTAATGATTCTATAATACTCCATTGTCACATGTTGAGGATTGTATTGTATAGGCATGATACTTTTATTTCCTATAGCCACCTTTATGGCAAAAGGGTGCCGCGGTTTAGGGTGTGATTGAGTGAAAATCTCGGTTTCAATATTTGAGTCAACGCCATTGGAGAATGAGAAATGATATAGGAGTACACTATTTTAAAGTTAATGGTAAAATTAGTCTGAGTTTGTAAGCAAGTTTGACTTTAGTTCCTCTGACGAAAAATAATGTTTAGTGACCGTAATTTTTATAATTATTGGCGGTTTTTTACCGTTATTAAACGTCATTTTTGTTCATGAGGACTAAAATTAAACTCGCTTACAATCTCAGGAACTAATTTAATCATTAACCCTATATTTTACATGATACTTTTGCATGATACAACACTAAATTTTGCGAAAATACCTCATTTCTTATTTGATTCAGGAAGATTAGAAGGGATCGAGCTGAGAGATTTTGAAACATATTTATTTTTATCTTCCTTACATTTTTTTTAGAAACTAAATACATGGAATTTTAAAAAAGGGTTGGTGTAGTGGTAGCAAGTAAGACAAAGTCAGGATGAAAGCACAAGTTCAAATTTCAAGAAAAACATTTTTTGAGAGGAATATGCAACCGTTTCTCGAGCTGGGCTGATGATAACATCCGTCAAATACTACAAAAAATATAAAATACTAATTTTTTTAGCGAATATTTCTCTTCCAATCCCCCTACTTTTAGAGGAATATTTCAATTCCTCTCTCCTAAAAATTGAATAAAATATCCCTCTATTCCCTCTCAACTGAACAATGTGAGGTCGACCATATCATCACCTTATGCTATTGTTGTTGATCAAAATTAAATTGTGTAGTATAGTTTTGTTTGTTTATATTAAAAAATTGCCTTTATTTTCTCTTTGCTTAAATATGTTTTTTAGTCCTTCTAATATTTGTGTATTTTACCTTTAGTCCCTATATTTTAATTTTATTGATTTTAGTCCTTAAATGAACAGTGATAGTGTGGCTTTAGTCCCTACCGTTTTATGTCTCACTACTAATTTTCAAAATTTCAACTCAACTCTTGTACCGGTCTTAAGCCTCCACATTTCACCCAAAAAATGATCGATGACATGATCTTTGATCTGTTGGCTCACCTTTTTTGTAACAGTTATTAACGGTGGGAACTAAAGTCACTCTACTACAGCACTTGATGACTAAAACAATGAAGTGGAGTGTAAGGGCAAATCCAAAAAAATCCCAATTTATAGTGGCTTCGAATATGTTTAAACTTTTTATTTCTACGATACAAATATCCTTTACCGAGAAAATCCTCTCGGAGCTGCAACCATCCATATTTTGATGGGGTTAGATCACGAAGCGAGATATTTTTGTATAACAAAATCTCAATGTGAGACCTTACTTCACTGAAAATTATACAACTCGAATCTATATATATTTGTTTATTTATTTTTTCTTTTAATAAATGAACTCTTACAAAAAATTATATGCATCTATTAAAAAGTGATCACTAAATTTATATATTGTTTACTTTTTTCTTTTTTGGTCAATATAAATTTATATATTGTTTACTTATCGTGTAAAATATCACATGATGAAATTCAATGTACACCTGAAAGGAGAAGGCAACAACAAATAGATGGTTTTCTCAACAACCTAATTTCTCATAGTTATAAGGCCCATTCCACCACTGTTGGATGGCCATGCTTTTTTTTTGGTCGAGTATTCTCTCTTAATTTGGGCCAATCTTTTTGCACAAAATGTGGGCCAAGAAAAATTCAAACATTTTGTTAACACCAAAAATTATTTGTATTATTTGACCGAGAAAGAAAACAATTTGTATTACCCACCACCAATTCTCAATTCCTATTACAAATTCTCAAGGTTATTGAAAATTATCAGATCAGATATGAAATGTCTATGGAATGAATTAACGAGTCTTTCAAGTCCTCCTTCCTCCCATTTTCATTTCATCTGTTTTCAATTTATCTAATTCGTTAGATCCTATCATAGGTGTGATCATACGTGTGTCATTGTCTTAAGATAGCCCAATAGCAATAAAGCATTCTAGAATTTGAAACAAAAGAAAATAAACTAAATAAAATTGATAAGCCACTTGGGCTTGGCTGATTTACCTTTGGGTCTTCTAGTGAGTAAAATGACTATGCTAACAACACCCTCCCCGGGAAGATTAGGCTCATCCAAGAGTAGTTAATTTGGTTCACAAGCCCTAACCCAGCCTTAACTTACATGGGTTAGGACCAAAAAGCGCCCAGGGCTAAAATGCCACACACAAGAGAAGCTCCATGAGCCAAAAGCTCTCAAAAGTCATGCGGGCTAAGGCTAGCCCATGGCCCTAAAATTTCAAAATCTCTCTCTACCATAAATTAATTTCGTCAACCTTATACCCTAAATTCGGTCCTAAACCCCAATAATTGGCCTGAAACCTGAAAATTGTGTCTGAACCCTAAAATCGGCTAAAAATCTTATAATCAGTCTGAAACCCTAAAATCGACTTGAAACCCTAAAATTGACCATGAACATTAAGATCGCCCATAGACCCAAAAATTAGTCCTAAACCCAGAAAATGGGCATGAAACCTTAAAATCGGTCTAAAACGCTAAAATACACCCTGAACATTAAAATCGCCCAAAAACCTTAAAATCGACTTGAAACCCTAAAATTGACCCCGAACTTTAAAATCATCCCTAAAACATAAAATCAACACTAAACCCCAAAAATCGGTCCAAAACCCTAAAATCGACCCAAAACCCTAAAATCAGTCCTAAGCCTTAAAAATCAGCAAGAACTTGAAAATTAGCCTGAAACCCTAAAATCAACCCTTAACATTTAAATCGGCACGAAACCCTAAAATCATCCCTAAAACCTAAAATAGGTCCTAAACCCCAAAAATTAACCTAGACCCAAAAATTAGACGAAAGTGTGCATGTGATGGGGCAAATTAATGAGTTATGGCAAGGCTTGATCTGAGGAAATGAAAGGCATGGGCGGTGGAGATGAGAGTTTTTTCTAGCTAATCGTAGCCCACAACCACTTGCATCGCTTTATGAAAGCTTGAGATCACGTTTTCAAAAAAAATTAGAAAGAAAAAGCTTATATAACCAAAAGGTTAGAGAGCAAGGCTCTTCAGGAGAAAAATCAAGCATGGTTAGTCTGCTACAACAAAAAGAGAGTAGACCACCAAAAAGCGAAGAAACCCCCCCCCCCCAAGAGCCAAAATAAGCAACCCATAACAAGCCCAAGCAAAGGCCCATCCTATACATCACGCAAATACCAAGCTACAAAGCCTACATGAAAAAGAAAATGGGAGCAGCAAAAAAAAAAGGAAGCCAAAATACCAAACACATACAAACAAAAGCCAACCAAAAAGAGCCACAACCCCTCTAAGTTCCTCCATATAACATCGAAGGTTAGTTATAAGGTGATTAGCATAACTCTGGATTGCTTCATCATCAGTCCCATTAAAAACAACTCCAAGTTGTTTGCTCAATAACAAATCCTTTCTACATTTCGTCATTACACCAACGGATCCAACATACTCAGGAAGAATCAATGATGAGCCATTTGCAAGCATAACCTCAGCCTTTGGGATCCCATGACCCTCTTTTTTAAATTAGGCTACTGTTATTTGAATATGGTTGAAAACCTCAAGTGTTATAGTGGTTCTAGAGATCAAGACCAATAATTTGAATATCCTTATTAATAAGTGTCAAATTTACTTAATTTCTATATCATTTGTGGGAATTTATCTTATTTAGAAATGTGAAATAGTTCTCAAATTAACCTCCAATTGTGAAGATTTAGTTGTTAGAGGTTTTGTGTAGAGATTAAGGGCTAACTCTCATATTTTGATGTATGAATGAGTTTTGGTATGTAGATTTGTTTGAAGTTGTAAATCAAGAAAATATCATAGATTGAAGAATTGGTGCCTTGAAGCTTGAAGTATGCTTGAAGCAGAGAAATTACAAAAGTAAAGATTGCTTGCTGGCTTGTAGTTTGCTTGCAGCAGAGAAATTATAGAAGTAAAGTGTGAGACCCAAAATTTTAGTTATAGAATTAATTAATTAAATTCCTATCCACGATTATGTTTCGATGAATTGTGAAGGAAACCTGAACAAGTGTTTACCGAATGGAATAAATTTATGAAGGAGAAAGTGCAGGAAAACACTAAGAATAGTATTAAAGTCGATACGAAAAAATAGTACTAAGAAAAAACTTCAAAAATATTCAGAGGAATATAAGAATTTCTCTTATTCCTTTCCATGACAAGTATTTCGACACGAAACTCAGGAATGTACAAACGACCGATTCCAATTCTTGGAAGTCTGCCGAAACTGAATCCCTGATAGCTCAAGAACCTTAAAGTAAACTATCGATGAAGACTTTTTCTATTCGGAGCTTCAAACAAAGATTCCACACACGCCCACCCATTTCTGTCGATGTTTTCGACCTTTCTTCAGAAGGAAGTTTTCTCTTCCGACATCAACTGCAAAAAGTAACTTTTCGGGTTAAATCGATTAACACCGTTAGTGAATCGTTTGTTTAAATTCCAAGAAAACCTGTTTCGAGTTCTGGAATTCTGTCGCCAGATTCTCACTTAGAATTCACATAGGAATGTGCAGGAAAAATCGGAATCGCGAAATATTCATTTTCCCGCGTTTTCCATCTCTTATAAATAGGAGAAAAACTCAAAAATCTCTTCACCATTGCCATCCAAACCCGCGAGCACCAAGGAGGAGAGGGAGAACAAGATTTTTGTCGATTCTTGCCTAATCGTCGCTCTGTTCGTTGCTACGCGTAGACCTCGAGGTACTGATGCTATTCCTTACCTCTGATCGTAAATTATGTCGCTTTTCTCTATGTCTTTCTGTGCTCAAAGTTTTGAGCTTTTTGTAAAACTGTCCAAATGACTTGATTTCTCTGTCAAAATCTCTTCTCTACTAACCCAAGAGCACGATTATCCAGTTGTTATTGCCGAATCTCGCCGAATTGTCGCAGAGCTTCAATTCTATGAAAATACCCATTTTCTGACCAAAGCTTCGTTCTTTGGATTAAAAACTCTCGACTGAGCTTAGTGCCAGTAGGATTAGTTGTCATAAACGTCGTTAGTGACAACCACATCAAATTTGTTTTTCAAAATTCCAGCTTTGAATTTCAGAGCTAAAAATCTTGACCAATATACCCCTAAGTCGCATTTCGAATTTTAAATTTTTCTGAGAGTTTCCCTGGCCTAGATATCGCCTAAGAATACCTAGGAATTGAATTAGATCGAAGAAAAAGTTCAGGAAACCATATTTTGATAGTGGCTGAAACTTACTTGGTATGGTAACGTGTCCAAAAATATTTTTTGAGCCTGTATGACCTGAGCTATAGCGTAGCCCTTTCAATTGTCAAAATTTTGGCGTCGGTTTCGTGTCATTCAGAGTTTTGTAGCTCGAGTTATGCACGTTTTAGCGAATAAAGTGTTTTTGTACTAAACTTGAATCGAGTCAAAACTCATCCATTCGGGGAAAGCCCTTCCATCTGTGCCTAAATGTTGTACTCTAAAGCTTCTTTAGCTTTGTCTAACGTTAGTTAGTATTGTTTCGATTGTATCGACTGATTTTGATTGATTTTTTCTTTGTTTTCTCTAAGGTTCGTTTGTGGAAACCTTGGGCTTGACTGAGCAAGCTTGTGAGCGTGACATACACCGTGATTCTGGAGGAACTAGAGGTGAGGGCAACTTGCCTTGCTAACTAATGTTTTAGGCGTCGATCAATTCGACTTGATATATTGTTTATGCACTTGATTGTTGATTCACTGAGAAATGTTTTCTGGAGGCTTCGGCCGAGTGAACTAATTGAGACGTGTGTCTCCGTTTTATGAGGCTTCGACTGACATTGTCGATTGAGATTTACTTATCGTTTTGATTGTTGTTGATTGATTCACATGCTATGTGCTAAATGGTTAATCATAGGATGTATTGATATATGTGTTTATAATTTGACTGTTGTTGTGTTTGAATATTGAACTGAGCTATATGTCATTATTTCTGTTGAGTTTACGATGTTTTGCATATGCTCTATTGAATTGTACTGACTTGAGATAGTGCATAATTATATGATTTCGGAGTGTGGGGAAACGTGAGGTTAGACCATACTAGTGACTGAACTTTTAAGGGAATGATTAACAGGTCGGACCAAGGTCTGGATCTTTGCCGTGTTAGGGGATCAAGACCTCCTCGGGGAATTACTTGGGTTTGTTGGGATTTTTGACTTATAGAATTTTGAAACAAAAGAGAAATGGAACTTGACTTCATAAATGAAATTCATAATGCATTAACTAAAGATAGAACACCTTCAAATAATAATGACAATTTCTTGAAAAGACTTAGGATCTGAAATGAGTTTGGAAAACGAGAAAGGTCGACGATCTAAGTGTGAGGAAAGTCCTTGAGTGTGATAGAACCTCTTGCTCCTTCAGCGGTTATTTAGCCATCCAAAGGATGAGCCAAGGATGATTGGAAAGTCCCCAAGTGCGAGTGCACCATCTTTTCTCATTGAGCAGCCTTTCGGCCATCGAGCTGATGAGCCTGAGTAAATTGAAAAGTCACTGAGTGCGAGCAGCATTCTCCTTGTTCGTCGAACAACCCATTTGGCCATCGAGCTGGTGAGCCAAAGTAACTTGAAAGTCACTGAGTGCAAGATGCATTCTTTTGCTCGTTGAGCAGTTTGGTTGGCCATCGAGACGGTGAGCCAAAGTGACTAGGAAAGTTACCAAGTATGACTAGCACTTTTTTGTTTACCTTAGGGTATTGTAGAGACAATGTACTCTAGCTAGACACGCGTACCTTGGTGAGGAAGATTACTTGTTTGGCTAACCATATTGCATTCATGCATACATTTCTTGGGAAGTGTGGTGCTTTCCGAAGGACGATATCAGATCGGACTTCATTGGAGCGAGACGCTTCACTGAAGCGAGACGCTTCACTGAAGCGAGATGCTTCACAGGAGCGTGCTGCTTCACAGGAGCGAGATGCTTCATAAAAGCGAGATGTTTTAGCGGAGCGAGATGCTTGGCTTGTCCCATCCATTAAGATGGTGACATTTTATCCGGATCATCCTTTAAGCATGACATTGCATTAGCACGCCATGCACCTAACTATATTTGTTGATCTGTTGAACATCGTTATGTGTTTTGATGATGTGATGTTGATAAACATCGTTTGATAAACATCGTTATGTGTTTTGATGATTGAATTGTATTAGAGATTCGATAACATGCTATGTATATAACTTAGGGTAGGCAGTACATAACTTATATGTATATATACAATATATATATATATATATATATATATATATACACCCCCTATTCTTCACATGTTGCATCTATTATCTATTATATTCTGTGAGTTAACCCTCGCGTTGTGGCTTTGTGTGTATGTTGTGTTTGGGCGGTCGGCCTGCTGCCAGACGTCCAACAACTGATTCATGATGGTTCATCGTTCGGGGAAGACCCAGAGCGAAATGACTACTACTGAGCCTTCGACGTGGACCCAGACTTCATGCAGGATCGGATGAGGGTCGACGTTAGGGGTGTAGTATATGGGGTGTTGTTGTCATAGCTCTGATTGTCATTTCTCATTTTGGGGCAACGTAAGTCCCCGACTATTAACTTTTTGTGTGGTTCTCTTCCATGAGGATCATAGGGAGTTTGGCGGACTTAGGAGGTCTTTTAGAGACCATTTTGGGCTGGCATACTTTCTCGGAGGACTGTATTTATAAAGCTTATGACTCTGACTATGGGTTGCACATAATTGCCTGCGGGCACTACTTTCAGTTACTTGATGTTATTTTCCGTCACTTGAGGACACTCGTGACGATGTTTTTAGTTACAGCGAGGGCTGTACTTATATTGTATATTAGTCGTTGTTAATCGCGATTGGGTTGAGTCTTTATTTCGACAAGTCATTTTATTTAAACAAAACGAAAAAAAATACCTGCTTTTCCGCTTTATTTTATTTTTGAGTTACTAAAGTGACACCCGGAAATCGGGGTGTTACATAAAGATTGCTTGCTAGTTTGAAATTTGCTTGAAGCAAAGAAATTACAATAGTAAAGATTGCTTACTTGCTCAAAGATTGCTTCAAGCAATCATTTTACAACAAAGATGTTATTTTTCTATTGAAGAGTGCTTGAAGCAAAAATTACGACGATGAAGTGATAACCCGAGATTTATGTTATTTTCCTAGTTTATTTGCATGTAGTTTAATATAATTTTTAGATATTTCAGTCATTTTAAGACACTTTAGGCTTATTTCATGCATTTTAATGTTTTTATTTAATTTTAGTATTTTTCTACATTTTATATTATTTTTCTAGATATCATTAGGATTTATTTACTATAAATTAGGATTAGATGAGTTTATTTTAAGTAGTTATCTTATTTTTATCTTCTATTTATTTTATTTTATTGTTGTTTTAGGAGAAGATTTGAGAGGAGAGAGAAAATCACAAAAAAAAGGAAAAAGAAACAAATTCGTAGATGCAGGAGTTTTATTCACTGCATTGCGCGTCCATCGGCTTATCGTGTCTCGGCCTGCGCATGAGATCGCGACATGTGTCAGATTCAAGAAGTTAATGCGCCAGATTCGTGAGGGTGCACAACTTTACGGTGCACGCGATTGCACCTGATCATAAGCTTCACCATAAAAGACAAACACGTACCAGATTACGATAAATCACTATAATCTGCGGCCTATTTTTTGGGATCTTTTCATCTTCCTCTTCTTCTAAACCTAATAAACACTTTTGGGATTGGAGGCAATTTTATGGTGGAGAGGAAAGGTAGGAGGCCCTTGATGGCCCGTGTCAGGGCCATGGAGGAAGGTGTTAGAGTCCCACATTGGTTGGAGAAGTGACCAATTAGACCTAGCTTTTGGGTTGAGTTTGGTCTCCCTAATTCTAATATGATATCAGAGCTTATCCTAGATCCATTTGTTGACTCCCCATATTTGGGTCACCCATTTCATTCCACGCTCCAGATGTCCAACCCTAGGTGTGAGGGTGTGTGTTAGAGTCCCACATTGGCTAGAGATGTGGCCAATTAGAGCTAGATTTTGGGTTGAGTTAGGTCTCCCTAATTCTAATAGAAGGTGTCAACTTCTTCGGACGTCCATGTCTCCGTTCTATATATCTTGGTTCAACTTTCCTCCTTATCTATTTTCGTGTGTTGACTCTCTTTTAGTATTTGGGATAATGTAGTTTGATTTTACTCTTATTTGAAGGTATGAAAAACGATAGAAAGGGGGGTTTGAATAGCGTTTTCAACTTAAAAAATTTCCCTCTTGAGATTTAGACAAATCTCTCGAATAAACAACACAAGGTGCAAAGATAAGAGATGAAGAGAAGCACCCAAGTATTTTATCCTGGTTCACTTGATAATCGCTCAAGCTAGTTCAGTCCACCCGTTAAGGTGATTTCTTCCTTCTTAGAATGAAGGCAATCCACTATTCAATGTTTGTTACAACTGCACTAGCAACCTGCTCAGTGACTAACAATACAATGAACTAGCAAACACTAAGATTCACTCTCTTAGTCTTCTCAAGGAGCTGACCAAACTTGGTTCCTTAAGGAAATCAAACTAACTGTTTGAGGGTTTTGGGTTTACAATGAATGCTTCTAAGAAAGCTAAGGTAAACACAGTAAGAACGATCGAAGAAAGATTGCTAAGAGAATATTGAATGGTTGCTTAAGCTTGCACAAAGTTTCTTAGCGTCTTCTTCCAGCTTCAGCCTCTATTTATACTCCAAGGATTAGGGTTGTATTCGTTGTTTGAAATGCTGCCATTGGAGGGCAAATCCGGAACTTCCAGATTCTGATGTGGCTGAACATCTTAGGTAAGGTCGTCAGGATAGTACAATTGCTTTTGTACTTGGACAGCGACGTGAGCGTTATCCTAGTTGACTTCTGATCAGACGACGCTTCATGTTGGAACTTGTGAAGCTTGGTGATCAGAGTCAGAGGGAAGCTTTGATCATTTGACCTTCGTATCTTCTACCTCTGGACATCAGAGTTTGAAGTACTTGGTATTCAGACCCAGCTTACTCTTGGACTTCAAAATCTTTACTTCTTAGCTTCTGGACCTTCAGAACTTCTGGACCTTCAGAGCCTCTGGACCTTTAGAGCTTCTGGTCTTCAGAACTTTAAGTGATCTGAATCCACATCAGAGCTTATCATCTTCAGAACTTCTGAAGCATATACTACTGTTCAATTAGAACATAGTGAGTGCGAAAACATTGCGTTGGTTACTCTTTGGGCTAAATGCTTCTGATAATTGTGAGTATTGACTAGAGTCAGAGCCTGTCATTTAAACACTCAGAAAACAATGTTAGAGTACCACAATTGTTCATACACAATAGTTAATATGTAATCATCAAAACATAGAGTTGTACTACATGACCAAATCTTGGTCTTACATTATTCAATACATCTTTATGCAATTATAATTTGTGAATTTTCACTATTTGGCGTTTCTCTATACGCTTAATGCTTCAATTGGTCGGATGGTGGTGTTAAGAGTTTATATTAATTCATAAATGAATTGAGAAATTGATATGAATTAATGTATGCTTAGTTCATAGAAATGGGAAAAATACTTATATCTTAAGTTTAATATTCTCTATGCGCGTTCATGTATCTTTTGCCAATATGATGATTTTTAAGATATGCATAACGATTGAAAGGTTGGTGTGAATTTAGTTTATGAGAGAAACCATCATTGCAACAATCATCTTAAGAAAGGATTGACTTATGTTGGGTTGGAGTTTTTTCAGGTGACAATAGGAAACATTAACCCTTAGGTATGCATATCATGAGTTGGGAATGAGATCTAAACCGAGTAACAAGTCGGATACTCACATCTCTAGGATATGATTATCTAGTAGGAACTATTATGTTTTCTTGAGTGACAGTCAAAGATACTATCCACTATGACATGAACTTCTTGTGTTAGGAACAGAGCTTGAGAATGTCTCATTGAGGAGGTATGTGTTATAATGCTCATTTTATGATCACTAAGGCTTAAAGAATTAAGGCTAGGTTCTTAACCGGTAGATTCACTTAGTTAAGAAATTAGTACGTGAATAACTCTTATCAGCATCTTAAATGTTGATTCCATCTTATAAGAGTATATTGGTTAAGAATAAGTTGAAAATCAAGTGAACCAATTTTCCAAAAAAAGTTTTCTTCTTCGTTTGTCTTTATGAAATTTCTTTTATTGCTTTCTTTATAATTTTTATTTATTAAAATAAAAACACATATCACTTTTTCAACCGTTCAACCAACATCTATCTAGTGAGATTAATACATAGCAACGCAAACCCTGTGGAGACGAAAAAACCCGATATTGTACTACGATTGAGTCTTGAAAGCGGTTTGATAGTAGTTAGTGGAGGAAAACGTCTTCATTAAATATCCTTTCATCATGGATAATTTTTCGCCATGAAGAAAGCTTGCCTGAAGCTGCTTGGAGTAATCTTGACAACAAAACTTTATAAAAGAACCAAACACACAGCTTTGAAGGACAGATTGGAAAAAGAAAAGAGAGAACTGATACCCAGAAGAGAAAACACTCAAGAAAGATGAGGAAAAGTAAGTCTAAGGTTCTTGTGCCCTCCGCCGAACTGGAGACACGCCGACGTCGGCACGAGATCGTTATCTCTTCCTAGTTTCTCCTTGTAAGCTGTTGAGCATCCATGCAAATGGATACCTAAGTTCTTTTTGTTGGGATTGGGTGTAATACTTAACTTGAATGTATCAATCTTAGTTCATTTGCATATGGATCTATTTTATCTCTTGACTTTAATGATATGATTTTGATTTTAATGCTTGTTTTAGCTTGATCAACTAGAACATGGTTTGAGATTTGATGTGTGACTGAAAACTACATATTTGAATTGAATTTAGGTGGTATCTTTAATATTTTTAATTGCTAGGCATAAGGTTAGGTTTGTTAGTCTCTTAACATCCGTACCCATTACGTTTTGCTTCGTTAGTTATGTAAGACATCGATAATTAGAGGAGTGAACCGTTGATTTACTCATGTAAGAAATTAATGAGATAAATAAGAACTCATGTGATGAAATCAAGAAGAAGAAAAAAAAAGGTTGTATGCATTGAATTGTATGCTATAGGATAGTTGATGTGTGAACCTCAATGTCAGCAATTTTCTCAATCTGTTTTAAATCCGTTTTTATTACCGTTTTCTTTATTTTCACTACGCATCTCGAAACAATCAACCAAGACTTTTATTGAACTCGTTGGTTAACTGTTTTTGCTAAAGGACGGTGTTGTATTTTCAATTCCCTAATGACGATATAAATCGGTTACTATACTACGTTTGAATCTTGAAGGATTTAAAAGTGGTTTGCTAAAAATCTTTCTAACCCTTACATCCGGGTCAACAAACACTTATCAAGTTTGATAAACTATCACCTCTGGACACTTGGAAATTAGTTAAAACAATTAAACAAGAAATTAATAATGTTATTTCGTATGTGGAACATAACTGCATTTCATTGTTTTTTTTAATATTTCATTATTTAAAAAAGTAAGAATGGTACGGAGGTTCCATTTTGTGGAACCACATATACAAGGACACCTCCATATTGTGTGCCCCATTAATAGAACAGGGAACTATTATTCCATCCTAAAGAAGTGAGATTTGCCATTAAAATCACGAAAATAAATTATAAACTGAGTGGTAAATAATTATATATATAGATTAATGTATTTAATACAAGCAGATAAAATGAATCATTTCTATAGATCGACTTAATATTCATAAAAACAATTTACATCACACAAAAAAATCATATATAAAACAATGATAACCGTTTAATTTAGAAAAAGCATTATAAAATACTTAAATGTTTAATTTCTTTAGACTTAATATTCATATAAAATGATAAAATATAAAATGAATATAAATTTATATTCGTCGAAATACATCACACAACAGACAAAATGATTATATTTAAGAAATTAAGAATAGACAAAAGATTATACATATCTTAGGTTACTGTTGATGAAGCGTTGTATATAGTTGAATTTTGGTGACCATACGCCCGCAATTAATTACTCGTGTATAACCTGGCCTACGATCTTTGGTTCTCCTTTCCCTTTCACTTTTTGTTCTCTTTCTCTCTTTCTAATTCTAATTGGCTTATTATTATTATTATTATTAATTAAATTAATTTATCTTCAAATAGCTTAGCTGCTTTTTTAATTTGCCTTGTCTATGTAAAAGATTTCACAGTTCCCATCCAACACACTACACCACAACATCCTTTTCAACCTTTCACATTCACTTCACTCTCTCTCACTGTCCCTCTCACCATTTCCCTTTGAGTTTGACCCGTTGCCAGCCACCAGCACCTCTTTTTCTCTCTACTCCATTGCCTATACCCCACCACCTTCCACTCTCTAGAATCCTCATCATCTTCCCCCTAACACCACCTCTTTTTCTGAACACACACAAAAAAAGCTTAAATAACCTTTCCCCTCCTTTCATTTCCCTTTTCTTTCTGCTCCTCCTCAAACCCTAATCACACACACAAACACACCACTAGCTCCTTCTTCGAGGTGGTCATGGCCTTTTTGTAATTTTCCTCTCCAGGCTTTTCATTACTTCCTTTCTTGCTTTCTTAGCTTTCACATACCATCACACATATCTTCCCTAACTAGCCAGTTTTATTATGTCATGAGGTGAGAGATCTAACATGCTCACACCTTCTTTTCTCTTCTTTTTATAGAAAACCTTTTTCCTTAGACAAGCTTCAAAAAGATTTGCTTCCATTGCAGATCAAGGATTCCATCTTTCTAAAAGGGTATAGTAGTAGAAGAATTGATCACCACCACCAACATAGTTCTGAATTTGATCTACTTTTACCACTTCTTGTTCCATATTATAATCTTCCTTAGTTTTTATCTCACACTTTTTGGTTCCCCACAACAACTTTTGCTTAATTTACAAGCTATGGACTCTGGCAACAGTGGAAGTATCTCATCCAGTGGTGATGAAGAATACGATTCATCACGACCTGATCATCATCATCATCAAACACTTCTCCCTTCCACGTTCCTCAATCAACCACCCCAATTTGGTTCCCTCTCACACCCTTCCCTTGTTCCTCTTCATCACAACCATGTCCATAACCATAACCATCCCTCTTTCTTTGATGTTTCATCAACCTACTTTCACTCCCTCTCACAACCCCAACCAAACAACACAAACCTAAATTGCTTCCTAAATCTGGAAACAGGTCCTTCACAAACCCGAAGATCTGAACCCGATTGCACTGCAGGAGCTTCACCATCATCATCCTTGCTTCCACCTCATCATCAAGTCCTTGGTGGCAGTATCGCCGTTGCCGTCGCAACAGACCCGTCGCTACAACTACGCTCCGTCGTCCACGACGACAACGCAAGGGCAGTTTCATCATCTCAAGCCAACGCCACACCGCGAAACCCGAAGAAACGAACCAGAGCATCAAGGAGAGCACCAACCACCGTCCTCACCACGGACACCTCAAACTTCAGAGCCATGGTTCAAGAATTCACCGGAATCCCAGCTCCACCGTTCTCCGGCTCATCTTACTCTCGCCGCCTCGATCTTCTCGCAACCTCCTCATCCTTCAGGTCCAGTAGTACTACTTCCTCCTCTCAATTGGACACAACCAGTTCCTTTTACCCTCTTCGTCCTTCACCACAAAGGGTCATTCAGCATCAGCAAAATCATCAGAATCAGTTGATTTTTCCTTCTTCTTCATCATCGTTGTTGCAGAGTAATAGCCACATGGTTGATGGTTCCACTACCAACAATTCCTCATCTAATAACTACCAACAGCAACAGCAGCAACTACCTCATGATCTGGGTCTAACGGCTTATAACAATAACAACAGCATGTTGAACATGCATAACAACCCTATCCTCGGATTCCACGCTTCACAACAACCTCTTCACGCTTTTGGCATTGGAGGGTTTGGTTCAAAGCCGTTACAATCGCTTGAGGATCTTGGTGTGGGCCAGGGCCACGTGAATAATGCACATCTTGTTGCAACTGAAACTGGTGGTGGTGGTGGTGGTGGTGATGGAGGAGGTAGAAGAGATCCGTTAATGTCGTTGGATGGGAGTTACGGCGGCGGTGGCGGTGGTGGTAATGGTGGGAAAGATGATTCTGGTGGTGGTGGTGGATGCAAGTTGAACTTTTCAGGTGGTGGATCGAGCACATTGAACGGTGGTGACAAGACATTGATGGAGAATAACTCAGCTGGTAGAGGGGAAGGTGCCGGTAGTGGTACTGCAGTTGATTCGTGGATTTGTTCCTCTGATTAGACTAAACCGGTACAGAACAAACTTGTTTATCATCATCATTACATGGTAGAATATATATGTTGCTGCTGCAATCAATTAAGATCATTATCATCATGATGTTTATCATAGTGGGTGGTTACAATTTGCAGCTAACAATTCTTCTTCATCTTTTCCTTTTTCTTAGTTTTCCTCTTTATTTTATTTGAATATTTTGATTTTGTGCAAAAACTTTAGTTTGATCATGTATGACTACTATATGTGTAAATTAAATTAAATACTAGTTTAATTTATACTCGATGACCAAATGATCCTCTTAATTATTGTTGTATTACAGGAATGCTAGCACATGATTGTACGTATGATTAGCATTTACAATGTTACCAATGATAGCAAGGGTTATGATAATTTCATTAACAAGTATGCTATTATAGTTATCATTATTAATGTGTCTTATTGAGACAAAACCAATTGGGAACAATAATATGTATTGCAATAGTTTTTTTTTTTTGGTTACAGATCTAGAGGAAAGATGTAAGCGAATGTGCGGCTAAATTCTCCAATAATAAGAAAAGAAAAACTGTTCCTCGTACGAACCCTTGTCTTGTGCTTGCTATATATATGAAAAACATACTATTTATAAAAAGAATAAATCAGTGGGTGGCTGAGTGCTGCCATCAACTATGGAGCATATATATCATCATCGATTAAAGTAGAGAGAGAGGGATATGAGAAGATTTTGTGTTTTCATTTTGCAATGTTTGCAGGTGTTCATGCGGAGTTAGTTCCTTGTCTGGCGCGTTTTAGTTACTACTGTCCCAAAGTTGAAGTTAAGGTAGGGCGCTAACTCTCTTATCTTATGCCTTTGTTGTTGGATGGTGTAACCTAAAAGATTTTCCATATGGTGTACCAAACTTTTGTCTTGCGTGGCCATCATCAAATATATGGACTCATCAAGTTTTGTTCAAGGTTAACAATCCTGATTTATAAACACTAAACATTGCAACATCTCATATTCACTTAATTTTTGTTTCCCTCCTTGTGTAATAATATCAAATCATATATCACATTTTATCATCTCATTCACGAGTGTTTACCAAACATTTTCTAAATTTTATCTCAAACACCCAATTATTTTATCAGTTCTGTGTATATATGTAGACTACTCATCATAAATAGGTGTATATTTTCCTTCGCATAACAATGTGCATATCAAATATGATTAAGTCTTACGTTTACGTTAGAAGAAAATGAAAATGTAGAACATTTTATAAATAAGAGGACTCATACATTTGGTGATCGAAAAATGTAGTATCTAATCTACTTGTAATTTGTTTTTAGTCCAATGTCGAGATCCTCATAGTTTTAAACATCTCCTTTGACTCAATATAGTATTCAAGAAAGAATCGTGTAATTTGGTGTGATGTGACAGAATAAAAGAGATATGAAGAAAAAAATGTATATAAATGTTGTTATTGTTGTGATGTACACAATTCAGGACAAATTAGTTTTTTTCATACAGTTGGCTTATATTTTATAAATCATTAAAAAATCATTCATTTTTACTTACTATCTTTTTTTATTTGTTTCTTTTCTTCGCAACACATATCGCACATCATATCTTTCACTTATTTGGTTTATTCTTATCTTTCCTGGGTGGAATTCAACTATGAACTTAAAAAATTTCCCTTAGTTATCTGATATGATTTTGAGAATCTAGCTCCTCTACAGTGAGAAAGTCACTTTTAAAGATACATTAAGTTATTTCAATTGTTTATTAAGGCTATGTTTGACATGTCATTTCAGCTAGTTTATAGCTTATTTGACTAGTTTAAAGCTTATTTGACTAGCTTAAAAGCTCTATAAAAGTGTTTGGTGAAGGAGCTCATTTCAGTAGCTTAAAGTTTTAAGCTATAAGCTACCTCAGCTATCTGAGGTAGCTTATAGCTTAAAGCTTATAGCTTATTGAATTTATTGTCATTTTTATCCTTATTATTTTATTAAAATTCCACCATATAGGTATGAATGTTAAAATAAAATAAGTAAAAATTAATATTATATTTTTAAGATGATTTTTTTTGTTCCTTCGGAAAACCTATTTTTAAGATGATAAATAAATTGAGTCAAATTAAAACATTTAAAGTTATAATAATTTTAATATTAATATCATATAGGTATTAATGTGAAAATAAAGTAATGTTAAATATAAAAATAATTATACAAGTATGTCCTTTTATGTCATTTTACAATTTCAGCTTGTTCAACAGCTAGTTTTACCAAACACTTTTTGTTATAATTACGTATCTTTTCAGCTTTCAGCTATGAGCTAGCTTTTCAGTTATCAACTAACTTTTCAACTTTCAGCTAGTTTATCAGCTAAACGTGCCAAACATAGCCTAAGTGATCAATAGTTGTGATTGTGAATTGTGATAATGTAATTACATATGTATAATAAATTATCAGGTTAAATCTCAATCATGATTTCCTAATCAACGATTCTAATAACTTTATTTTCTAAGCTAATTTCTTTACTTTATAGAAGTCAAATCTATTTTTGGAGGAAAAGAAAAATATTGGGTACACACCACTAACGTACATATGTATGGTTGAGAAAAGAAGAGAGTTAAAGAAGTAATATATGTAATCTCATAGAAAATGAAATATAATGAGGAAAAAAAGAAGATTTATAATCATTCTTGGGTGTTTAAATATTCGAATTCCTCATAAAATAAAGAATGTATATGTTGCATAGACATGGAATAGGTGTACATCCAAAGTAAGAATGAATGTTCAAAATAAGAGAAATAGTAAAAGGTAATAAATATTATTAGGTGATGTGATAAGAAAAAAAATATGTTAGTGAAGACTTGGATGTATTTCAAGTGTTTATAATGTTTGGAAGATATCATATTTATAAACGATAATATTTTATAGACACATAAGAATTCTTGACCATCAATCGTCATACGTGAATCATAACAATTTTTAACTGTTACAATTTAGTGAGTTGGAATTTTTATATTTTATTTATTAATTTATTATTTCCAACTCATTTATCTCCAATGTGATTGGATGATGAGTTATTTAACCCAAACTTTATCATGGGTCATTTAGACAACCTTTTTAAAAACATATGCATTTTGGTCATATCTTTGCTGCAAAAGAAGTATTTTTCATGTGTTAAAAGTCTTGTTATAACTCAGCTTTGGCTTTATGAAATTTCTTTAATTTCCTTTTCCAACTCGTATTTTCTTTCTAGGACTGGGTTCGATGGTTCGTGTTGGCTTTGTGGTGCTTTTCAGATTTTATCTTAAACGGATGATTTTTCCTGATGAAAATATTCCATTAATAGATGAGAGATATATTCCATATATTCTATTGTCGTACGTTTGTGTTATTACACGCTCCTTGATTTCATTTTGTCTTACTTTTCAACAACGAATGATATTTTCTTGTGGAGCAATTTGTGGCAAGATTGATGGCTTCTTTTCCTTGCTAGAGTGCTAAAAAGTTCACACTCTATTTTGGTTGCATTAGGAACACACACAAAAACCAAACAAAACTACACTACTGCATCATGCAACAAAGCTGGGATCAAGCTCAAAGGAGGTTGACTCCATACACGACACGACTCGCCGTCTCTTGCCGCTTGGCGAGCTAACACATCTGTTGCAGTGTTACGCTTTCACGGTATCTCTGCACCACCGACACATGGCAATCCCAGTTGACCATCCTTCTTATGCAAGTAACCGCATGTGAGCAGTCTGTGTAGTATCAATAGTATCAAATTGCAGAACTGTGACCGCGTGTGAGCAGTCTGTGTAGCACACGATTCGTCGATATCCAAGGTCCCATCCGTGTTGTAAGCCCAACTCTATTGCTTGAACCTCTACCGATACCATAGCATCGTGTTGTCCCCAACACCCAGACATGTTCTAGATGATTACACCACCACCCATTCTCATCATGACGGGGTTCGAGCAACCATCCACCAGGATGCAAATAGAATATGGAGGGTGTTGCTGGTTCAATGCTGTAAGATCAAGGTTTGATCAGTGGTTGCATCTCTATGTTTTGATGATTACAATTAAGGTTTGTGATGATGAACAATTGTGGTACCCTAACGTTTGTCTTTTTTAAGTTGTGACAAACAGGTTCTGAATCTGACCCAAGCCTATTCGTTCAGAAGAAGAAGAACCAAGGGTTACTAAAAAGAGAGCTCATTAACCTACCATGTTCGTTCTGAACAGTGGCAAATACTTCAGAAGCTCTGAAGATGGAAGCTCTCAAGAAGATCTGAAGAACTCAAGTCAAAAGTTCTGAAGACCAGATGTTCTAGTGGAACGGTCCAGAAGCAGAAGACTCAAGTTCTGAAGACTTGCAAGAAGTTGGTTCTGAAGACCTAAGCTATCCTAGCTCTGATGATCAGAAGTTCTGAGGAACTCGTTCAGTAGCAGAAGTTGCATGGTCAGAAGACTCCAAGCTTCAATCTGACGATGATCAGAAGCTTCATCAACGTTCATCTGAAGCTCATTCATCACAAGTCAACTGGTGAAAGGACAGGTCGCTATCACAGTACAACGTCGTACAAGTCTCAGTCTGTTCGCCACCTACCTTGTACAGCCTAGCAGTATGATATTACAGAATTGCCACTCCAACGGATAAAACCCTAGCAACGGCTACATCACAAGTCTTGGAGTATATAAAGGCTGAAGAAAGAAGAAAGAGGCGAAGAAACTTTGCTGAAAGTATTCAACAAAAACGAACCATTCTCTTAGCATTATTTCTTCACTGTTCTTAAACATCTGAGTTTACTATTCGCTTGTTAGAAGCACTCATTGTAAACCCGAAACCTTTTACATCATATTGTAAAGTTCATCAAGAGACCAAGGTTGGTCGGATCTTGAGAGGACTGAATCAAGGCTGATTCAGTATTTAGCTAGTCTTAAGAGGATCGGTAGATCAGCTTCTTAAGAGGATACTAGTGAGAAAATCAGTGTACTGTTAGTCACTTAGCAGGTTGCAAAGTGCAGTTGTAACACTCATTGATTTTAGTGGATTGCCTTCATCAGAAGAAGGAAGAAATCACCTTCACAGGTGGACTGGATTAGCTTGAGCTTTTATCTCAAGTGAACCAGGATAAAATACTCGTGTGTTTTACCTTCTATTATTCAGCACTTAGTTTTTATCTTTGAGTTTTGAAAAAGCCAAAAAGTATACCCGAGATACAAAAACTCTATTCAACCCCCCCCCCCCTTTCTAGTGTTTTTCGCACCTTCAATTGGCATCAGAGCTCCGGTTCTGATTTTAACACCTAACAGTGTTCAGTGATACAGAACCTTGTGTGAAAAACAAGCAATGGCCCAAGCCAATACTTCCGCTGACAACAACAACAACAACAATCAACTCAGAGCACCAATCTTTGATGGTGAAAAGTTTGAGTACTGGAAAGATAGAATAGAATGTTTTTTCCTTGGCACTGACCCAGATCTCTGGGATATGGTCATTGAAGGCTATACTGATCCAGTAGATGCTTCAGGAGTGAAGATCCCTCGTTCTGAAATGACTGACGCTCAGAAGAAGCGTTTCAAGGATCATCACAAGGCAAAGTCCATGCTATTCAGCTCAAAATCATATATTGAGTATGAGAAGATCTCTGACAAAGAAACTGCTAAATCCATCTTTGACTCCTTGGTCATGACGCATGAAGGAAATGAAGAGGTCAAGGAAACCAAGGCTCTTGCTCTCATACAACAATATGAGCAGTTTAAGATGGAATCTGGTGAAACCATTGAGGAGATGTACTCAAGGTTTCAAACTCTGATTGCTGGAATCAGAGTGCTAAACAAGGGCTACTCTACTGGTGATCATGTCAAGAAGATTATCAGAAGTTTGCCTAAAGAGTGGAGAGCTTTTGTCACTGCCCTGAAACTCTCCAGAAATTTGAACTCTTTGAAGTTAGAAGAGCTCGTGAGTCATCTCAGAAGCCATGAGATTGAACTCAAAGGAGACAAGCCTCAGAAGAAAGACAAGTCTATTTCTCTTAAGTCAAAGTCTGACAAAGCAAAAGCCTATCAGGCAGAAGAGGAAAATTCATCTGAAGAGCTATCAGATGCGTCTGATGATGAAGAGCTGTCTCTTTTCACAAAGAGGTTAAGCAAACTCTGGAAGAACAGACATAGCAAAGGCAAAGGACCAAAGAAAAGTTCAGGAAGATATGAATCTTCATCTGGTCAGAAGAAATCATCTGGAAAGGAAGTCACTTGCTTCGAGTGCAAGGAATCTGGGCACTACAAGAGTGACTGTCCCAAGCTTAAGAAGGACAAGAGACCAAGAAAAGTCTTCAAAAAGAAAGCCCTCATAACCTTTGATGCAACTGATTCTGAAGAAGCTGAGTCAGAAGAAGATGAAGCTGTGGAGGCTCTAATGGCTACCACCAGCAGAGGTGCTGAAGCTTCAGAAGATGATTCAGACTCTGAAAATGATGATGAGGTATTCTCTGACTTCTCTCTATCTGAGCTAAGAACTGCTTTATCTGAAATAATGAAGAAACATGATATTTTGCTAAATAAGCATAAAGAGCGCAAAAAGAAATATGCTGCTAAAACCAGTTCTTCAGAAGTTCATGAGAAGTCAGTCTCTGAACTCATGGATGAAAACTATATTCTTGTTAATGACAATGCTGTTCTTCGTGCTAAAAATAATGTGTTAGAAGTCCAACTTGCATCATCTGATGTTAAGTATGAGACAAAATATGAGAAAGCATTTCAAAAGTTCCTTGCAAAGGGCATAGACAGAAGTCTTATGGCTTCAATGATCTATGGCATGAGCAGAAATGGGAACAGTGGCCTTGGCTACTTTCAATCCATGAAAGATGAGTCAATTCAGTCCAAACGCGAACCCTTGCATAAACATTTCGTTCCTGCTGGCACTGTCATTCCAGAAAAGGTTACACCAAAGGTGGTGAAACCAAAGGGGAAGTTTAAACTTGATATGTCTAAAGATTATACTCAAGCTCCTCTGCATTATCCTCCTGTTGCACCCAAAGTTCCAAGAACTTCTGGGAAAACTAACAAGAAAGGACCCAAGATGTGGTTACCTAAAGCAAAAATTATTCCTGTTGCAGACGTCTTATGCAGCTCAGTTAAGACACCTGTCATGGTACCTGGACAATGGATGCTCGCGACACATGACGGGCACAAGGTCTATATTCCAAAAACTGACACCGCTTAAGTCAGGAGGAGACGTTGGCTTTGGAGGAAACCAGAAGGGAAAAATCATTGAAAAAGGTTCCATAGGAGATGGAAAAATTCCAGTTATCAATGATGTACTTTTGGTGGAAGGATTATTTCACAATTTGCTCTCCATAAGCCAAATTGCTGACAAAGGTTACGATGTGATCTTCAATCAAACCGGATGCAAAGCTGTTAGTCAAATAGATGGATCTGTTTTGTTTTCTGGGAAGAGGAAAAACGATATTTACAAAATCAGATCTTCTGAACTGCTATCTCAGAAGGTTAAGTGTCTCATGTCAGTTATTGATGAGCAATGGATCTGGCACAGACGTCTAGGACATGCAAGTCTCAGGAAAATTTCTCAACTTAGCAAGCTAAATCTCGTCAGAGGATTGCCTCGTCTGAAGTATTCATCAGAGGCTCTATGTGAAGCTTGTCAGAAGGGTAAATTCACCAAGAAGCCTTTTAAAGCAAAGAATGTAGTATCTACAACAAGGCTCCTTGAGCTACTTCACATTGATCTCTTTGGACCAGTGAAAACTGAATCCATTGGAGGAAAGAAGTATGAGTTAGTCATTGTAGATGATTATAGCATGTGGACATGGGTAAAGTTCCTAAGGCACAAAGATGAAACACATACTGTGTTTACCAACTTCATTACCCAAGTTCAGAAGGAGTTTCAATCTTCCGTAATTACTGTCAGAAGTGACCATGGTGGAGAATTTGAGAACAAAGCTTTTGAAGAATTATTCAACTCTCAAGGAATCTCTCATAACTTCTCTTGTCCTCGCACTCCCCAGCAAAATGGAGTAGTTGAAAGAAAGAATAGAACTCTTCAGGAGATGGCTCGCACCATGATGCAAGAATCAAGTATGGCCAAGCACTTCTGGGCAGAAGCAGTCAACACTGCATGCTACATCCAGAACAGAATCTCCATTAGACCAATTCTGGAGAAAACTCCTTATGAGCTATGCAAAGGAAGACAACCTGACATCTCCTACTTCCATCCATTCGGAAGTACTTGCTTCATGCTCAACACTAAGGAGCAATTGGGTAAATTCGATTCCAAAGCTTTAAAATGTTATTTTCTTGGTTATTCTGAAAGATCTAAAGGGTTTAGAATTTATAATATTATTCATCAAACTGTTGAGGAATCCATCCAGATTAGATTTGATGATAAGCTTGGCTCAGAAAAGTCAAAGCTGTTTGAAAGATTTGCAGATTTAAGCATTGACTGTTCAGAAGCAAATCAACCAATAAAAAGCCCAGAGGATGTTGCTCCAGAGGCAGAAGCATCTGAAGATTCTCCAACAACTTCTGATCCACTTCAGAAGAAGAAAAGAATAGTTGCTTCTCATCCAGAAGAACTGATCATTGGCAACAAAGATGCTCCCGTCAGAACCAGGTCTATGCTCAAACCTTCAGAAGAGACTCTTCTGAGTCTGAAGGGACTTGTGTCTCTCATTGAGCCGAAATCAGTTGATGAAGCTCTTGAAGACAAAATTTGGATTCAAGCAATGCAAGAAGAGCTAGATCAGTTCACCAAGAATGATGTATGGACCTTAATGCCCAAACCCAAAGGTTTCCATGTCATAGGAACCAAGTGGGTATTCAGAAACAAGCTGAATGAAAAAGGAGAAGTAACAAGAAACAAGGCAAGACTGGTAGCTCAAGGCTACAGTCAACAAGAGGGAATTGATTACACTGAGACCTTTGCTCCTGTAGCAAGGCTTGAAGCTATAAGGCTACTGATTTCCTTCTCAGTAAATCACAACATCATTCTCCATCAGATGGATGTCAAAAGTGCCTTCCTCAATGGCTACATTTCAGAAGAAGTGTATGTCAAGCAACCTCCTGGCTTTGAAGATGACAAACACCCAGAGCATGTCTACAAGCTCAAGAAGTCACTCAATGGATTGAAGCAAGCTCCCAGAGCGTGGTATGAAAGGCTCAGCTCCTTTCTTCTACAGAATGAGTTTGTAAGGGGTAAAGGTGACAATACTCTTTTCTGCAGAACCTATAAGAATGACATTCTTATAGTTCAGATTTATGTTGATGATATCATTTTTGGTTCTGCTAATCCCTCCTTGTGCAAGGAATTTTCTAAGTTAATGCAGGCTGAATTTGAAATGAGCATGATGGGAGAACTTAAATACTTCCTGGGAATTCAAATAGATCAACGACCAGGAGTCACCTATATCCATCAGAAGAAGTACACCCTGGAACTTCTGAAGAAGTTCAACATGAGTGACTGCAACATCTCAAAGACTCCAATGCATCCAACATGCATTCTTGAGAAAGAGGAAGTTTTCTCTAAGGTTTGTCAGAAGCTCTATCGTGGAATGATAGGCTCTCTTCTTTACTTAACTGCATCTAGACCTGATATATTGTTTAGTGTGCATCTCTGTGCTAGATTCCAATTTAGATCCTAGAGAGACTCACTTAACTGCTATTAAGAGGATCCTCAAATATCTGAAAGGAACTACTAACCTTGGCTTGATGTATAGAAAAACATCAGAGTATACACTTTCAGGTTTTTGTGATGCTGACTTTGCTGGAGATAGAGTGGAAAGGAAAAGCACCTCTGGAAGCTGTCATTTCCTTGGATCAAATCTTGTATCTTGGTCAAGCAAAAGACAGAACACAATTGCCCTATCAACTGCAGAAGCAGAATATGTTTCAGCTGCCACTTGTTGTACTCAAACCATATGGATGAAGAATCATCTAGAAGATTATGGCTTGTCTATGAAGAAAGTTCCCATCTACTGTGACAACACAGCTGCTATTTCACTCAGCAAGAATCCCATTCTACACTCAAGAGCAAAGCATATAGAGGTAAAGTATCATTATATTCGTGATCATGTTCAGAAGGGCACTCTATCATTAGAGTATGTTGATACTGACCATTAGTGGGCAGATATCTTTACTAAGCTCTTGGCAGAAGATAGGTTTCTATTTATTCTTGAAAACCTGAACATGGATTTTTGTCCAGAGTAAGGTTTTCTTCAGAACTTCTGACCATGGTACCTCTGAAGTCATCAGATGTTACCCCTTTCAGAAGTTACTCGATCAGAAGCTCTTAGCCCACTGGTTAAACTTCTGTGGTAGACAACAATACACGTGTCACTTCACTTGTGACATAGTTCCTTGAGTCGCGTGGTATATCTGCTATAATGATGATGTCTACTCTCTTCTACTATGCTATTTTCAGACTATATATTTTATAACCGTTGATTTTGCCTTTAATTTCTTAGAAAAACTATCAACGGTTACCATTAAACCCACTATATGCACTGTCACACACGATCTCCCACTCACTTACACTTACGGTTTTGAAACTATCCGTGTGCATTGCAATCATTCATATTCCTTCCTCCAACATTTCCTCCTCTCTCTGAACCCTAAACCTCCATCTCTAAGAATCATGGGCAAATCAAGGAAACCTAAGGCGAATGTTTCTGCTTCTACCACACAAACTGCCAAAGATCAAGAGAAGCAAAGATTCGAGGAAGCACAGAAGATTCTGAATGCACCAAATGTAGTCACCTGTGCAAAGAAAGTGGAAGAACTGAGTGTGTGCTGCGAAGCAAGAGTTGATTTTGATAATCTTGCTCAACATGGGTTTGATATTAGGAACCAAGTCGAGTTGCAAGGATGGTCTGGGTACTTCAACAGGCTCGTTGGTCCAATCTATCACAAATTGGTTGTCGAGTTCTGGAAAAATGCAGTTTGCAACGACTACTACGTCGTCTCCCATGTACTGGACAAGAAAATTGTGATCTCTGAAGAATCTATAGCAAAACTGCTGGGTATGGAGTTTCAGCAGGGAAAAAGGATCAAGAATGTTGAAGCAAATGTTGTTGGAATGAGGACAGTGGTCAACAAGGCGCTCTATGATAACTGGTCTTACGAGAAAACCAAGTACAACATTAAGGACTTGAAGTCTGAGATGAAGATTTGGCAAAAGATCTTCATGCACTGTATTCACCCCAGAACTGGAGGAACTGATTACCTGAATGCAACTCAGAAGGTAATCATGTACTACATTTCAACTGGTGAGCTTATATGTCTGCCATTCCTACTTTTCAATTATCTGAAGGAGTGTGTTGAGAAATCAAGGACCACAACTGGTTCTGAGAACAAAAGATTCATCTCTTACATTCCGTATGGAAGGCTGCTGTCTGACATCTTTGTCCAAAATAAGCTTGTCAAGACTCTATCAGATCTTGGACTTCACGAAGATCTGGCCATGACAGTTGGTGATGCTCTCAATGGCACAAAGTTGAAGAAAATGCAGATCATTGAGAAGATTAAAGTTGCTCCCAAAGAAGACACCTCTGATGAAGTTCGTCGGAGAAATTACCCCATTGATGATTTTCCCATTTGGTCCAAGAAGGACAATCCAGCATGCATTCTGGAATATGTAAGGATGCTCAGAAGACAAGGAGATCCTATCACCCTTACAGAATTTGTTAACACTCTTCCTGAAAGTCCTCCTAAGCTGACTACCAGGAAATCCAGGAGAACAACAAGCAGCAAGCCCTCAGATCCTAAGGGCAAAGGGATTCTGATAGAGGAACCTGCAAAGAAGAAAGCTGCTTCCAAGACTATGATCATCAGGGAACCATCTCCTGAAAGGCCTCTGAAGAGAACCTCAGCTCAACAACAACAAATGTCTGATTCTGAAAGCTCAGAAGACACATGGGAAGACTCCTCAAGTGATGAGACTGAAGATGAAGACATGCCTCTGGCTAAGAGACGCAAAATTATTCTTGAGGAAGAGGAAGATGAGCAGGATGACCATGAGATCATCCAGAATGTGATTCAGGGCATAAGGGAAGCTTCAGATGCTGAAGAATCCACTGATTCTGATGTTATTCCCCTTGTGAAGAGAAGGAAGCTTCCTCTGAGGGGACCACTTCAGCAGAAGGAACCAGCAGCAGAACAACCATCTGAACCAACTTCAGAAGTTTAGAGAGAAAGAAGATCTAAACGCATTTCTGATCCAGCAAGGACTGCAAGTCTCACTAGAACCTCACCCATCAGAAGCCCCAGTAAGGTAATTACTGAAAGCATTAATTCTGAATCTGCTTTAGTAGTTATACCTGAGCAGCCTCTGCCTATATCTACCTCTCTGCCTACCACAAACCAAACTAAACCTCTTCACCCTGAACCTCACTCTGAAACACAACCCCAAACACAAGCTGCACCTCAAACTCCCAAATTCCCCATCCAAACAGCTACCACAGCCATCCCTTCAACTCCAATTTACACCTCTTCCACATCCATTCCAACTGAACCAATACCTCCTTTCAATTCCTTCATTCAAGGTATTGTTCAACATGAGGCCACTCTGAGAACCTTAGTTCAACAGTTCTCTCCCAAGCCTGCATCCACTCCACACACCTTCCTCATAACCCAGACTGGTGAGATCTCTACTAAGAAAGAAAAGGAAGATGATGATGTCCAGATCCTTGAGCCGCCCTTCAATGTGAAGCCCCTTCAACAAATTGCTTCCAATTTTGAAGATCGGATTCCAGATGCTGCTGAGACCTCTTATGTATCCTTGTCCAATTACTCAGCAGTCAACTCACAAGATCTGAGTTTCACTTCACCTGAGAAGACTGTCACCTCAAGGCAAAGGCCAGATACTATCTCTGAAGCTGAGCACATGGCTGAATCAGATCACTCAGGCTTCGAGAAGGACCATGAGATTGATTTCCCTCCTTCTGAGCACATGGAAGAATCAAATGCTTCAAGCTCCAATGCTGCCAGAACTCCTCAGCCTGTCCTGACCCTGGCCACCTCCTTCCATCCTCAGACTCTCACTCAACTCATTCAGGAGTTTTCAGAAGAGGTCACCAGAAGACTGAAATGGCTGTATCAGGTAACTGATAATCAGTTTGATGCCTCTCTGGTTGATGGTCTATGGTCTGCCTTTGAAAGATGGTCAGAAGGAAAGGTTCATGAGCTTCAGAAGCAGCTTAGCAGGGAGAAAAGACTAAGAGTTCATGGTGCATCTGAGAGGGCCTATGAGCAGAGGCAGAGAGTGCTGCACAAGGTTTGTGAACCCTTGAGAAGAGCTATGGCTGAAAGACCATGTGTTGTCTCTGAATGTACCTCAGAAGATGTTGTGATGCTCTCAGCAGAGGAAGAAGAAGAAAGCACAGATGGCATAGTCATTCTGGACGATGCAGATGCTGATGATGTTCAGAAACAAGGGCCAATTCAAGTTGATATTGCAATATCATCAGAGGCTGAAGTTGCTCCTCATGTTCAAGCTCCAGAAGTTCCTACATCTGATCCAGCTCCAGAAGTTGAAGTTCTTGCTGCCCGAATTGACAGAATTCAGAATGATCAGCAGAGGTTATTTCAGATGGTTGAGGAACAAGGACGTATTCAGAATGAGCAAAGCAAGAAAATTTAAGAATCCTCAGGCAAAATGGAAGCAATCATGAAGTACCTAATGGACAACCTTCCCTCCTCTTCCAAGCCATGAATCCCCCACATCTATCATGCATGCATTTATTCATTATGACTGGATTTATTTCATGTTGACTGTGTTAATTTTTCATTCTCTGATTCAACGCACCATCCATTTAGTAACTCACATGCGTTTATGATTGATAAGTTTTATGCATGTTTTTCTGTTACTTTTCTTCTTTATATTCACTGCGTTCATCTTCCCCTTCACATTCAATCTCATTCTTCTCTATTCTTATCTCTTCCAAATCACAATGACTACTGTCAATTTGATATCTGCACTCAAGACTCTGGTATTCGACCAAGTCTTTCCATGGAGTGTCAATCTATCTTCTTCTTAGATCTCTCAAGCTCTTGAGAAGATTGAGCATCTTCTGACATGTTGGCTCACTTCTCATCAGACTCACTGTCTTCAGAACCTTCAAGATGTTCTGAATGATCTCCTCCGTCTGACCAATCGCCAGGAGGACATCGAAGCTCAGCTCCAGGGTATTTGCATGCTTCTGGAATATGAGGCAGATAATCATGAAGCAGATCAAGAGGTTGTCCAGGAGAACGTTGCCTTGAAGGAAGATTTGGCTACTCAGTTAGCCTCAATTGATAAGGACATTCGTCCTCTCCACCTTCAACTTCTTTCCATGAAGAATTCTCGAGCTTTCCTGTTTGTCTAGGCTTAGTCTTCTTCTTTCCTCTCGATCCTTTGTACTTTCTCTCCATTCAATAATAATAACCTATCTTATTTGCATCTCTTCTCTGTTATTGTTATTGTTGGTTTTGTTTTTCACTCTTTTTGATTATGACAAAAAGGGGGAGTACATAAAATGGTTTTGATAAAATTCTTCCTATATTATATTTAAAACCAGTGGAGGAGAATAAGTATAAATACTTATAGCACATAGATATTGTCAAGTGTCTCAAATAAGGAATACATTTTGTTCATATTCTGAACTAATCATGCTTCTGACGCTTTATTCCAATTATATCTGGACAAGACTCTATGTTATTATGTGAGATACGCTAAGTTCTGAAACCATCACTTCTGATGAATATACATCTCTTCAAGCGTAAATTCTGATCACATAACCAGACTCCGAATCTAGATTCTTCACAAATTCATCAAGTCATAGATTCAGGGGGAGTCAGGGGGAGACCCTTGCTCAGAATCAGGTGTTAACCCAGATTCAGAAAGAGCATTGCAAACTGTTACACAAAGATAAGTTTAATCTCTGATCCTTTCTCTCTTGTGTATTCAGTTTATTGTGTAAAAATTGTTCGTCAAAATACTTGTTTTGTCATCATCAAAAAGGGGGAGATTGTAAGATCAAGGTTTGATCAGTGGTTGCATCTCTATGTTTTGATGATTACAATTAAGGTTTGTGATGATGAACAATTGTGGTACCCTAACGTTTGTCTTTTTTAAGTTGTGACAAACAGGTTCTGAATCTGACCCAAGCCTATTCGTTCAGAAGAAGAAGAACCAAGGGTTACTAAAAAGAGAGCTCATTAACCTACCATGTTCGTTCTGAACAGTGGCAAATACTTCAGGAGCTCTGAAGATGGAAGCTCTCAAGAAGATCTGAAGAACTCAAGTCAGAAGTTCTGAAGACCAGATGTTCCAGTGGAACGGTCCAGAAGCAGAAGACTCAAGTTCTGAAGACTTGCAAGAAGTTGGTTCTGAAGACCCAAGCTATCCTAGCTCTGATGATCAGAAGTTCTGAGGAACTCGTTCAGTAGCAGAAGTTGCATGGTCAGAAGACTCCAAGCTTCAATCTGACGATGATCAGAAGCTTCATCAACGTTCATCTGAAGCTCATTCATCACAAGTCAACTGGTGAAAGGACAGGTCGCTATCACAGTACAACGTCATACAAGTCTCAGTCTGTCCGCCACCTACCTTGTACAGCCTAGCAGTCTGATATTACAGAATTGCCACTCCAACGGATAAAACCCTAGCAACGGCTACATCACAAGTCTTGGAGTATATAAAGGCTGAAGAAAGAAGAAAGAGGCGAAGAAACTTTGCTTAAAGTATTCAACAAAAACGAACCATTCTCTTAGCATTATTTCTTCACTGTTCTAAAACATCTGAGTTTACTATTCGCTTGTTAGAAGCACTCATTGTAAACCCGAAACCTTTTACATCATATTGTAAAGTTCATCAAGAGACCAAGGTTGGTCGGATCTTGAGAGGACTGAATCAAGGCTGATTCAGTATTTAGCTAGTCTTAAGAGGATCGGTAGATCAGCTTCTTAAGAGGATACTAGTGAGAAAATCAGTGTACTGTTAGTCACTTAGCAGGTTGCAAAGTGCAGTTGTAACACTCATTGATTTTAGTGGATTGCCTTCATCAGAAGAAGGAAGAAATCACCTTCACAGGTGGACTGGATTAGCTTGAGCTTTTATCTCAAGTGAACCAGGATAAAATACTCGTGTGCTTTACCTTCTATTATTCAGCACTTAGTTTTTATCTTTGAGTTTTGAAAAAACCAAAAAGTATACCCGAGATACAAAAACTCTATTCAAACCCCCCCCCCCCTTTCTAGTGTTTTTCGCACCTTCAAATGCTTGCCGAGGAAGGGCAACCCGCGATCCACGTCTCCAAACGATTGTATCCAAAAGAACTTGTCGTAACACATAGTTCAGAGGCCAAGAACTATCGCTTAACACGCTATCGTTCCTCCATCTCCATGCCCACCAGAGCACCGCCATAGCAAGAACAGGATCAGACTAGAGAAGCCTTCTAAACTAGGCTTGGAATGACTCAGCGTTCGAAAGGGAGGGAAGAAGCGCTCCAACTTGGTGCCAGAATTGGCGAGACCGGGCACAGCTTCTGAGCACGTGATCGAGATCCTCCTTATTCGCTTCACATCTAAGACAAGCTGCCGACGCACAAAGATGGTTTTTCCGCCGCTTAAAAGTCATCGGCAGTGTCCCTTTTGCAATTAGCCAGAAAAAGAAACGAATTCTTTCAAGCACCTTGTGTTTTCAGCAAGGGTGAAGATCCACCGCACCATGCTCTGAGAGCAACGCATAAGCTGAACTAGTTGAGTATGATCCATCTCGTGTCTCTCTCCATCGAACCATGTCGGTACCAACAAATTATGAAGGAATGCAAGTTTGTGAAATCTCAGATTTAATCTCGTGGGGTAAGATGGTGTATAAGCCATCAAAAAACCAAGAGTCATGTTGCCAAAGGTTTGAAACAGTAAGAGTAGTGTCTGAGATGTGAACAATAGGAACCCGGAAGCAGAGTTTACCAGTGCCTAGTTATCATACCCGAACGAAGAATTATCATTACTCAAGAAGGCCCTATATCCATGAGCAATGCTATTCTTGGCTTTAATGATACCCTTCCAAATGTAAGAAGAGTGTGAAATTTTTTTCTTACAAAAAGTTCACACTCTTCAACCATTATTTTGATACACTCACAATTAATTTTTTCTTCCGTAACAATTCCACATATATTTTTGTACACGTTTCTCCTTTTTTTTCCTATTACATTATGTATTATATCTCATAATTTATTCTCTTTCTCATTCTTGATGTAAGTGGACATTTAAGGCTCGTTTGGTGGCCAGGATAAACAGACATATAGGATAGTATAATCCTATCATGCTCCGCCAGCAGGATAGGATAACAGTATCATGTCCCTTATCCTATCGTGTCTATCATGTGTAAAAGTTATCTTGAGGCGGGAGTGAGGATAGAAATTATCCTGACAGGATAGGATATCAGTTTATGAATATTATGAATTTTTTATTTCAAAGAAAAATTTGATACATTTTTCATTGTTTCTATTATATCCTATCAATATTTTGTCCACCTCAAGCGCAGGATAGGATAAGAGTCTATCCTGCTCTTATTATATCCTGTTCTTATCCAATCATTTATCCTATCCTGCTCTGATCTTATCCTGACCACCAAACGATCCCTTAGGGTGAACATGTCATTATGCTTAAAAATTTTCTCATGCTGGTCAAAATTGTTAGGGTAAATCATCAAATTAGTCCATGTGTTTGTAAGCTTGTTCAATTTCGGTCCGTCGTTGAAAAAATAGTTGGTTCATGTTCCCACAATTTTGGAATTTTTGCTTTTGATCCTCACTTGAAACAAAACTCTGAGGACCAAAATTGAGAATTAGCTTACAGAGACTATTTTGATTATTAATTCAAACTATTGTATTTTCATCATTGGATATGTATCCAAATTGAAGATAATCTAACTAATTATTAGAGTTAAAAGGTTTTTCAAAATAACAGTTGTTGGTTTAATTTACAAATAGATTTTTGGGGACTATGTAGCCATTTAGGTCGGTTGGGAAACTAATGTTACGATTGCTTAATCAAACGATTACTCGAGGAGCAAAATTTGTTCTTCAATGCAGGTTCCTAAAGGCACTCCAGAAAGCTCTTAGAGTTCGCTATTGAAGAACTTGTATCGACAGGGTGACTACTAACTAACGCTAGACAAAATGGACAAAGAAAAGACTTAAATCGGCTGAAAGTAAAGGACATAAAGTTGAATAAATAAAGTGGTTGAAATATAAATGACTGAAAGGCTGTAAATGAAAATTAAAGGTTGAAATGTAAAGGCATTGAAAAGTACATGATTGATAAATGTGAGAAATTTGTAGTTTGATTGATTGATGAGTTGTGTGTCGTTTACAAATGACCCTTCCTCTAAGCAAATTCGGCTAACCTACCGCAATTAATAACTCTCATGGGGATGTTGGAAATTACTTCATATGATCAGTCTAGAAGCTTTTGGTTAAGTTGAGCTTCTTGCTTCGACTGATTCTTCAAGCTTTAACTACTTTCCCTATTTTCAAGGGATGAACCGCTAGGTGATTTTCTGCACGTGTAGACCTTCTAGAACCCCTTTAAAATATCTCCTTCGTGGGCGTAAAGCTTGTGTACTTTTTCCAAGTTCAAATCTTAGCTGATCCCTGTTTCTTTCAATCGGGCGCTTACTTTCTTCGACCAAAGCCTTCCTCAGCTATTTTACTACACTAGCACGCGAGACGGCTCAATTAATTTATAATCGTTACGCATTTTTGGGTGCCAACAACGGTTACCCTTATTTTTGTCTAAAATTATACTTTGCCTCACCCTTATTAAATTTGCAACGAAATGTCAAAATCCTTCACAAAATTCTTCGATACATGCATAGAGAAATGTTTATAAAGAAATTCTTCACAAAATAGAGACACTTAGTGACGGATTTTATTAAGAAATGTTTCGTCGCAAAAGTCGTCACTAATTTAAATATGGCGGCAAATTCTTTTCCATCTCAAAAAATCTGGCACAAATACATGCAAAGTTTAACAAGTATATTAAATTATTGACGAACTTTAAAGATGGAAATATAATATGCCTCCAAAATAGAAAGATTCAAATTAGTGACTTTGCAACGAAAAACATCCATTTATAAAATTGATCATTCATTATTCTTATTTGATTATTTAGATTTTGTGACGAATTATGATATTTCGTCGCAAATATTAAATGGAGTGGGTGAAGTATATATATATTTTAGACAAAAGTGGGGTGGAATCTCATTTTAACAAACCTGTAGTATAACTATATGTGAAATAAGGATTTCCTAAAAACATATACGTGTTTTATAAAATATATATATATATATATATATATATATATATAATATAAAAACCATCAAAAGCAAATTTTGTGAGATTAATGGAATTCACCGTCAACAATAATAATTAACCTCCTCATTGTAAGCGTTATTTAACGTTGAACTACTGACCACTAAATATATTTAACTTTTAAAGATTGAATCATTAATCTTATGATTAAATAATGGGGTTAGCAATACCACCCCACAACCTCACAAGTAAAAATTATCAATTTAAGAGCATGTAATTTCATGATCAAAGAATTCACTAATATGATTGTTGTTTCCCTAGTGGCTTGTTGGATTGCACAATTTTGATTTGAGTCTGATGAATATCAAAAACTTTTATAAGAATGTGTCTCTTATATAATCATTAAAATTGAACTTTCGGTTAAAAGGCTCAAACAATCACTTTTAACTGTTACGGCCGACAACAGCTCAGTAAAAGAAATCTCCTCCACCAGTATTAGGTAGAGGAACTTGAGTATAAATCATAGCCATAAGAAAAAATTAATTGACTAAATAAGCATACAAAATTTCTTCAAAATCTAGATGGATAATGACACATATATTTCTTCAAATCTATATTTTGACACATATATAAATAAGCATATATATATATATATATATATATATATATATATTTATTTTGACAGAGACTTATTTTTGTTTCTATATAACTTACTTTATTTATATATATATATATATATATATTTATTGATAAAGACTTATTTTTGTTTCTATATAACTTTACTCTTTGGATTCGTGGATCGATCGTCTAGAGCAGAGTTGCTGGTTGTTGGTTCTTTCCTTGAAATGCAGCGTCAAAGTCCATTGGTGGCGGAAGCCATGGCGTTGAGTTTGGGGACTCTCAGTTGTGCTAGATATGGAGATTGAAGAAGCTTGTTTTGAGGTAGATTCAGCACAAGTAATTCAAGCTATGGTGAGCTCGAGGTGTCCATCCGAGATTGCTGTCATAATTCAAGATTGCAAGGTTTTGGCTTCTCAATTTAGTAACATAGAGTTCTTGCATGTCAAAAGACAAGCAAATAATGTAGCCCATACTATAGCTTCCCTTGCGGTTAATTATCCCTGTAATTTGTGGTGGGATGATCCTCCTCCCGATGTAGCTAACGCTCTCTTTGTAGATGCGACTTTTTCATCTTAATAAAATGCGCATTGACCCTAAAAAAAAAGGGAGAAAATGTATTTAAATACACTTGGTACAAGATAAGGTCATTGTTTGATTATAAACAGAAACAGAATGTGACCTTGCATATATAATTATCCGTTAGGTGAACTTTAATTAGAATTATGGAATTGGAGTCCACCATGACTTTAATTTCATTTGTGACTTCCTTTTCCTAATAAAAAGAACAAATAATTTAGAATCACTGGTATACATGTACCCAAAAAAGAATCACTAGTACAGGTGCCATGCATGGCGCCATTCAACAATTAATGGAATATTTTGTCTAATTCTTGAGATATGCAATGCTCATTGGTCAAAGATTAAACCACATGTAATTGTATATTGCTAAGCTGCCTAAGCATGTATTTTGAACAATTATGTGTGCTTCTGTGGCCCCTTATTTGTGTACGAATGAAGTTATCAGTTTAATAATACATCAGTTATGGATGCTGGAAAGAGACAAACAATAAAACGTACAAAGTTCAACACGCATAACACGGCTATTATTGGCAGGAATGTAAATATATCTCAAAGATTGTGATCCACACACGCCGCATTATTTTATTTTCTTTTCTTTGATTATTAGTTGCATAAACCCTCTAGTTCTAAAAAATATAAAACTCAACTTTTGTGATGATAAAATCAGTTATAAGGTTTTACAATTGGATTCACAGTCCCGTAGGATAGCTCAAGTAGTAGGAGTTGTGGGACCTATGGGTTAGGTAGGGGAGGTCCAGGGTTCGATTCCTGATGGGTGCAATTTATCTTTCCAATGTAAAAATAATAATAATTGAATTCACAAGTCGACTTTTTTCCCTGGGTAGTGTAAATTTAGAATTTATTTACCAATTTAGTGCAACTTTTAAAATATTTACGAGATTAGTGTAAATCGCCACTAGCATCGGCGATATAAGTTTTTTTTTCCTCTCCCCTTCAGAGAAATCGCCAATGGGGTTGGCGATGTTGGATTTTCTGTGGTATCGCCATTACGGTTGGCGTTAATATTATATATAAAAATTGTATCGCCATCATGAATGGTGATTTTAATTTTTTTATAAATTTTTTTTTTGTGTTAACGCCATCAACATTGGCGACTTCTTTTTTGTTTTTTTTAATACTTAACACATTAATGGCATCACCGCATGCGTGCATGTTTTTTTTTTTTTTCTTACATGCTTACATATAATATATTTATTTTTTAAGTTATTGAGTACCCTCTATATTATATATATACACGGACCTTCTATATAAGCATATAGTCTAAAATAAAAAAAAAGGATATCGCCAATAGCATTGGCGACAATAGTAAGTTTCAAAATCGCCAATGATAATGGCGATACTTAATGATATATATTTGCTTAACGTCAGTCTCAATGCCGATACTAGAAAAATATATATATCGCCACAGATGTTGGCGATTTCTCTAAAACATGAAAAAAAAATATATATATCGTCAATGCTAGTGGAGATTTACACTAGTCTCGTAAATATTTTAAAAGTTGCACTAAATTGGTAAATAAATTCTAAATTTACACTACCCAGGTAAAAAAGTCTCACAGGTCACAACATACTAATTTATAGAAAATCATTAAAAAAAAATGGTAATTTTAGAGTCACGCCAGTCTTGATATCAATGTTCGTTAACATCAGCTTATTAATTGACACAAAGTGTGAAAAAATTCACTTAACTAAGCCGACGATAGTTAGAGTTAACTTACCGACAATTATTGTCGCTTACCAAAAAAGCTAAGATCACCAGCCAACTTAGAATCAGCCCACCGACAATTAGTAGCGAATTTAGGTTGACACTACATTCGCTGGCCAATTTAGCGTCAGTTAGTGTCGATGTTAAAGTGAATTGGGATCGGTCCATCTCGTAGGCCCACAAGTTTGTGTCAGCCTCAATAATTTATCTGCCCGATCATTCATATAAGCCATTCACTCCCTACCTCCTCCAAAATATCACCCTTCTCCCTTTACCACCCGTTCCTCATCTCTCGCCCCATCAACCCCTGCGACGCCACAAACCCACATTTGCTGCCCTTCTCCTTGAGCCATCAATTCACTCACTCCCTATAGCCTCACCCATATCCTATTGGTTGTTCCCACTCTCTCTATCCCTGTGATGCCACAATGCCGCCTCCGCCTTCTACTCCTTCAACCACCAATATTTCACAGTCTCCAACACCCTCACCCCTTCTCCCTCTGCTGGTCCCCCTATCTCTCACTATATTTGTCGCGACGCCACTCTAGATGTACCCACGTCACCCTCTTTCCCCTCCGTCACAAGTTCACTTTCTCTCTAACCCTCACCTATGTCGTACTCTTTCCCTTCTGCCACCAGTTCTGCAGTGACGCCACTTTTGCCTCTGCCACAATTTTTTATCCCACATCTCTATTGTCTCCCCCCCTACACCACTTCAGCGCCTGACCGTCGTCGCTGTCACGCCAATCGCCTCCATTGTCTAGTCACTACTGCTACTACCATCTTTGTGCAATGTTCTTCTTTCCCCTAGTCTAGAAAACACTTCTATTAGAATATGTTATCTAGCTATGAATTAGTTTGCTAAAGTGGATCAAAGGAAGAACATATATTCATAATTGATGATATCCTAATTTTAACTTTGTGGTAATTCTTGGACAATAAATCTGAGTTCCAAATGATTTGACTGTAAAAATGTACTCACACTATATAAAAAGGGACCGCACGAACCATATGGAAAGCGGCATATCATGCACTTGGTAGGTGATAGCCAACAATGACATGTTTGCAAAAAGTGACAATGTTGAGATAGAAAACTGTCTTGTTTTGATGGTGAATGTCCATAGATTGTATGCAAAAGTTGGAAGGACTACGTAGAAATTATAGAAATATGACTATGCACTTTTTTCTTTACAAATTCATCCTTTCGTGCAAAAAGTGTAGATATTTGTACATGGGTTGTTGTTGGATTGTTTTAATTTGGTTATATCAAAATATTGACGCATCTTGTTGTTTATAAGATGATTATAAATAGGGGTAATTGCACTCACCTCTCCTGAGGTTAATCATTATTGCACTGATCTCCCCTCTATTAATTAACAAGACACTAACCATCCTTATTTTATTTGGAAACATTGCACTAACCTCCTTAAAGTTTACCATTATGACGCTGACCTCCCCTGAGATTTATCCTTTTAACACCTACCACCCCTCTATTTTTCAAATTAATATATGAAGGAGGGAAGAGGTGAGTGTATTTTGCAAACGAGAGGAAAGATTACTATAATAATGTTAAACCTTAAGGGAAGTGAGTGTCATTACCCCTTATAAATATATGTATGAACTTATATGACTTGCAAAAGAAATCAAATAATCGTACCACATACTGTGAAATTGATGAATTGAGAAACTTAGCAAAATGGTCTAAATGTATGAAAATATAAAAAGACTCCTCAAAATGGTCTCGAAAATACTTTAGCAGGGAACACAAAGCTTGACAACTATCATATTGGTTATCAAGGTTTTTGTTCGCTAAAAATACGTTTGAGACTATTTTAAGGAGTCTTTTCCCTACTGTCATATATCTAAACCATTTTGGTAAATTTTCAATTCACTAGTTCAACATAATGTGGTAGTCAAGTTGACTCTTAGAATCTTACGGTTCTATGTTTCTAGGTCCTCAAAACGAGTCAGCTCGCAAGTAAACTCTAAAATTCAAAGAATCGAGCAAACTCTTGCTGACTCGGTAAATTCACATAAACTCACGATTCTATAACGAGTTTACGAGTCATGGAGAAAACAATTTTTTCCTAAATCCACAAATTAAATGAGGTAATTTTGAGTTTTCATGAAAAACTTTCAACAAAGACTCAGAGAAAGATAGGGTTTCTCATTTCAATCCAACATTCTCATTCACCTACGAACCCTAGGAGAAGAGGAAACATCACCACTGAAACTCTCTCTAACACTTTATTATGAATTATACACTCTTAGTACTTTGATTGTTTATGTATTTTATTGAACTTTACTTTATTATGAAGTTGGATGTTGAATTTTGGGTTAAAACATATAACCACCCCTGAACTTTGAGCAAGTTCTGAAAACCGTCCCTCGCCGGAAAATTATCTGAAAACCGTCCTCAGACTATTAAAAATAATTTGAACTCATCCCTTCGGCCGTCTTAGATCCGACCACCGTGCTTACGTGTGGGCTGAGCTCCTATGTGTCTGTCCACTTCAATTAATGAGTCTAAGGTGAAATTTTTTTATTTTAAATTAAATTAAAAACTAACCTAACCTAAAACTAATCCTAATTTATCACTTTCTTCATCTGTAACAGAAAATTATCATCATCAACAATATCATCATGTTCAACATCTTCATCTTCTATTTCTAAAATAAAACATCATCGTGAATTTTAAAATAAAACATCTTCAATATCTTCTTTTTAAGATTAAAATTTAAACAAAGCTCATAACAAAAATCTTAAAGAAATCATCATAACAACTTAAAAAAACATTCAAAAATCATCATCTTCTTCATTTGAGACTCCAACCCCAAATTCCAGAACCCAGGAAATAATACTCAGCTCCAAAATTGAACAACCAGTGCAACATCTTCAACATCAAACCCAGAACCACCGCCCACAAAACCCAAAACACAAATCAGAACCCAAAACACATATCGAAACCAAAGAAGAAGAAGGTAGTATCCCACTGTCATTCTTCAGATTTGAAACCAAACTTTGCAGTCTCTCCGCCATTATCCACATCTGAAGTCAAAACCCAGCCAAATCCCCCCTTTTCTCTTCAAACTCAGCCTAACCCCCTTCTTTCTAGGTCGGCATTTTGAGGTTTGTTGGTGGATGGAGATGGAGGCGCGGTATGGGCTAGGGTTGGGGGTGGCGGCGCGGTGTGGTTGCGGCGGCGGAGCTATGTGGTTAGGGTTGGGAGTGGTGGCTTGTTTTGGGGATGTTGGAGGAAATGAAGACATGAAGAAGAGGAAGATGATGATGATATTGTTGTTGGATGAAATGAGATAAAGATTAAGAAAGAAGAAGAGAACATAAACGATAAAGGAGAGAGATGAGAATGAAGATATGAATAAACTAGGGATTTAAGGTTAATTTGGGGATTTATGGTTAATTTAGGGTAATTGGGTAAATTCAGATAATTAGGAAATATTTTTATTTTAAATAAAAACAATTACACGTAAGCCTCATTAATTGAGGCATAAGGCGGTCGGAGGGATGGGTTCAAATTATTATTAATAGTCTGAGGACGGTTTTCAGATAATTTTCCGGCGAGGGACGGTTTTCAGAACTCACTCCAAGTTTAGGGATGATTATATGTTTTAACCCTTGAATTTATTTGGTTAATGTCTCCTTGGTAGTTGTAGTATGTATTGTTTGAAGGTATGAAAAACACTAGAAATGGAGGTTTAAATAGGGTTTTGTAATAAAAACGTTTCCTTTTGAGGTTTCACGTAAAACACTCGGTAGCAAAGAATGAAGGGTGCAAAGGATAAAGAGAAAAGCACACAGTGATTTTATCCTGTTTACTTGAACAAATCCTCGAGCTACGTCCAGCCCACCCGTTAAGGTGATTTCTTCCTTCGTTGAATGAAGATAATCCACTAGTCAAAGGTTGTTACAACTGCACTAGCACAACTTGCTAAGTGACTAACAAACCTAAGAACTAGCAACCACTAAGAAACAAAAGTCTTAGTCTTCTCAAGTATCCTGAAATAACCGGTCCCTTAAGGAATACAAACAATATAATCAAGGTTTGGGTTTACAAAGAGTGCTTCTAAAACTAGCAAGGTGTAAACAAATTTAGAACAATGAAGAAAATGATTGCTAAGGTATTCGCTTGAGTGTAGGTTGATTGCAATAAGTTTCTTAGAATTTTCTTCCTTTATTCAGCCTTTATATACTCCAAGCCTTAAGTGATTTTTCCGTTGTGAAATTCTATCAGTTGGAGGGTACTTCAGGAATTTCCAGATCGTACAATGGCTGATCCTCGTTAGGTGGTGGTCAGGATAGTACACTGCGATTGTACTATTTGATAGTGACCCTTGCCTTTTGCATTTGACTTCTGATCAACAGAGGCGCTTCATATTGAAACTTGTGAAGCTTCTAATCAGAGTCACGAGGATGCTTGGATCTTCAGCTTCTGGACCGTTCACTTTAGAACTTCTAGCCTTTAGAGTAGAAGAACTTGGTCTTCCAAGCCAGCTTTCTTTGGGTCTTCAGAATCTTCAAGTCTTCGGAGTCTTTGACCGTTCACTCAGAACTTCTGGTCTTCAGAGTCTTCAGCACTTGATTCTTCATAACCCTCATCAGAGCTTTTATCTTCAGATTATCTGAAGCAATAAACTACCATTCATCAGAACGTAGTGAGTGCAAAAGCGATTTATTGGTCAACCCTTTGGTCTTTGACTTGTAATGTATTCCACTTTCAATCCGAATCAGAACTTGTTTGTCAAGCAAAGAAAAGACAAACGTTCGAGTACCAAAGTTGTTCATACACAAAATATATATACTTGTTATCATCAAAACCTAGAGATTTACACAGAACCAAATCTTGGTCTTAAATTCTTTATACACCATGACATGTTTTACTAAGATTTTTGATTTGGTAGACTCTTACGAGTCTACGAGTTAACTCGACGAAATGAGTTTACCTTCCCAAAACGAGTTTGCATGGACTCTCGAGTCTGACAACCCTGTGTGGTACGATTATTTGATTTTTCTTACGAATTTGTACTTATAATCATCGGCCTTGATCGATACTAATGTGTTACCACTAGATTCGACATATACGACCGACGCTAATGAAATGGCGATAGTATTGGCCTCATGGCCGACGTTACACATTAGATTCGCATTGTATAACGGCATCCCCGACACCAAAAATAAGTCAGTTATAGCATCGACTTTTATCTTGTTAGCGTCGGTTTCCGACTGACGCTATTGAGTGCTTTTCTTGCAGTGCTAACTTTTTTCATAAGTTTATTTAACCATAAATAATTTCATTTCCACATAATTTTTACCACAGTTAAATTTACCAAAATTAAGTCTAACTAAAGTCAATCCTAAAAGTCGATTCAATGTTAAGGGTATATGTTTCGTACCTATTGCATTGCATTTAATGATAACGCACCAACCATATTTCATTCGCGTTTTCTATCCAATAATGTGAAATTATGTTAATATTTGTCTAGGCCTACCCACTTAACGTGATCTTAGAGACTCGAGGGATTAGTTTCATGGCTGTCGGCGGTTGGGATACCTAGAGAAACCAAAAAAATGACCTCCAAAATGATAAAATCTGAGTTTCGCAATTGCTTGTTTGGGATCACGTCTAGAAATTTGTAAACTTGATCCAATTTAAGCTTCAAGTTGTAACTTCTACTCAATTTTTTTTTTTGAAATGAACTTCTACTCAAATTTACATAGGAGTGTGCATAACTCATTTTCAAGCACACTTTAAGTAGGTGTTTGGTTTTACTATAAGAAACCACTTCTTGTCTAAAAATCACGTTAAATCATAAGTTATAATGTGCAACTTCTGAAATAACATGTTTTGTAGTGATACCAGATGCACATCCAAACACGATGTAAGTTGTTAACAAAGTAAAATCATAGGCTTTGTTTTTGTTCTACTCATCTTTTCTCTTCTTAACTAAACAAAGCATTAGAGACAACAAAAAGTGGTGAGACAACTCTCTCTAAGGAACTTGATAAAATAGCCTTTTAACTTCGAGAGAAGAGGTGCCTCCTCACAAAGAAGGGCCCAGTAACCAAGCCCGGACGACCCATTTATCTCTGGTTTGGAGAGACCGGGCACAAAAAGTGGTGGGTGCGACTCCCCTTTTCTCCTCGCTCCCTCTCATCCCCCCCCCCTCCCCTTTAACTCAATTTTCACAAACAAAGCATTAAAGATCAATGAATCACAATATTATTTTGGTGCAAATTGAAGTGTTTGACATATGCAAAATGTTTTATTCACTCAAATTTTACCTCCACCTTTAGAGATATATAAGAATAGAAAAGAGTGAAACTAGACATATGATGAGTGATGTAATGAAAAATAAAAAGTGTGAGATGAGAAAAGAAAATTGTTAGAGTCCCACATTGGTTGTGCAAACCTTAACTCTTGAGCTAACTTTTGGGTTGAGTTAGGCCTCCTTCATGGTATCAGAGCCAATGGTTGTTTGACCATGGGTCTGGGCCCTAACTCAACCCAAAAGCTAGCTCAAGAGTTAAGGTTTGCACAACCATATATAAGCAATTGCTTGGCCACATCTCTAGCCAATGTGGGACTCTAACACACCCCCTCACGCCTAGTGTAGAACATCTGGAGCGTGGAATGAAATGGGTGACCCAAATATGGGGAGTCAACAAATGGATCTAGGATAGGGCCCAAGCCCATGGTCAAACAACCATTGGCTCTGATACCAAGAAGGAGGCCTAACTCAACCAAAAAGCTAGCTCAAGAGTTAAGGTTTGCACAACCATATATAAGCAATTGCTTGGTCATATCTTTGGCCAATGTGAGACTCTAACACACCCCCTCACGCCCAGTGTAGAACATATGGAGCGTGGAATGAAACGGGTGGCCCAAAATATGGGAGGTCTCCACAACAAATGGATCTAGGATAGGGGCTCAGGCCCATGGTCAAACAACCATTGGCTCTGATACCATGAAGGAGGTCTAACTCAACCCAAAAGCTAGCTCAAGAGTTAAGGTTTGCACAACCATATATAAGCAATTGCTTGGCCACATCTCTAGCCAATGTGAGACTCTAACAAAAATGAGTGTAAATGAGATGAAAGAACAAAATGTGTGAATATTTTTTAGTTGTTTTCATATGAATTAATATTCACTCACACTTAAAACTAGCTCACACCAAGTGAGAGAGAGAAAGAGAAGAGAGAGAAATAAAAGAAATTGTGAGTGAATGCGATAGGAAAGCAAGAGAGAAATATAAAAACAATGTGAGTGAAAATGAGATAAAAGAGACTCAGAGAATTTATGTATACCACGATGAGACTAAAGAAATTTATTTTTCAGTTTGCACTAAAATATCCCCACAGCGGTAGGCTGTAATCGTCAGATAAATCATCTCAAAATTTAGAAATCACATATTAAGTAAGATTCTCTTCACAAAGTTTTCTTCATACACATGACTTATAAATTAAGCCATATGTTTAGGATTTAGGAGCCAAGATATCTACCACCAACTGATGAATCTTGTTGGTAGAGAGAGGGAATTCGTAAGGACAAAAGGGTATCAAACTATTATAATTAATAAGTTTAGCTCTTCAATGACCAGAAAAGCAATACCATACTAGTAGTAATAATTTTGAAAAATGATGATGATGATGATGATGATGATGATAAGAAGGAGATTATTATTAGGGCAGTGGAATATCAAAGAAGAGGACAGGCTGAGAGGATTTGGTGACATGTGAGTCTTTCCCTATTGGAATCATGGTGGTCCATGCCAGAGAATAATCTGGTGTCTTGCAATGATGATCCCCTACCCTCCTCCAACTTTCTCCTTCAATTTGGTCTATGGAGTGCTCTGTTTCCTCAGTTTTCAGTGTCACATTCTGTAAGGAGTGAGTGACACTGCAATCAATACATGCTGAATGGCTATTAAGTGCAATTCCATCTCCTTCTCTCTAGTCTTTGCATCTTCTCTTGTCAGAAAAATTAATCAGACAGGGCATCACTTGGCATTTGTGCCTTTTAATTTTGTTCTAGAATCTATTTATTAAAAAAAAAAACAAATAGACATCGTGGTATTAGTTAAAAATTTAGTATATATTCTTTTCTTTTCTATTTTCTATCCTCCTCGCATGTTTGGATTCGATCATTGTCGTTTTAGACTTTATAGACCAGCAGTAAAGCGGGAAGTAGCTAGTAATTGGTTCTCATATTTTTCTTTCATGAAATTATTATAGCCACTATTAATGTATCATTTCAATATCAATTTTTTAAAAAAGTTTCATGAAAAAGAAAATTTACTTTGAAACATTACCACGAAATTATTGAAAGATTATAACAAATTGCTAACTGAAATTGGGGTCACATATTTGCAGTGGCGGATCCAGGACCTGGGTCAGGAGGTTCAATTTTTTTCAAAAGCAGAGAACAAATTAGATGGATCCAAAGAAGTCAAACAAAGGAGTAATTGAGTATTAATTTTACCAAAACGATCATTTAAGTTCTTGAAGCTGCATGTCTATCACGGTATAAAATAATTCAACACAATAATGATACTCTGTTGTAATGCTATGAGTTTGACATCGTGACTTCCCACTAACAAACACACTTTCCATAGGAGGAACACTAATAGATTTCTTATTGTAAAATAAAATGACTTCATGCAATAAAGGCTCACATTCATCATTCCTAAGTGTTTCAAACCTAGTCTTTGTGATGTTAACCAAGTTCCTAGCATTCACAATGTCTTGATCTTTCCTTTGCAATGATTGTCACAATTCATGTGAAATAGCCAATACACTTCTCATCAAACGCAAGATGAATACAAAATCAAAACCTTGCAACATAATTAGAAGACTAGATGCTTCACCTTTTGCCTGTCGGGGTGTATCTGTCTACTTTCATAATGTGCAGAACATCAATAATAGCAGGATACATCAATATTATATTAACCAAAGTTGCATAATGAGAACTCCAACGGGTATCAGCAGGGCGTTTAAGATTAGTTTCTTGAATAAGACCTTGCCCACTAGAAATTTCTCCTATGCTTAATGCCTCTCTAATATGTTCCAATTGTTTTTCACGAAGCATGTCAACTCGCTTGCAAGACCCCCCAAGAACATTCATTAACTTGGAGACTAAATTAAAAAATAAGAAAACTTAACCATGTTCTTTAGTGCAAATAGGTGCAAAACTTGGTCTACTAGTATTATTTAAAATTTTCAGGGGGATTAAAAAAATTATATAAAGGAGTAAGTGCAATTTTTTTTTGTTCAGGGATTCATCTGAACCCCCTCAATTCCATATGGGTCCGCCACTGCATATTTGTCTACGCCAGTGGCGGAACTAGAAAAAATAATATAGGGGGCCAAAATAAAATTTTAAAACATAAATTAAAATATTTAATTTTTTGAGTACATTTTAACAATAGACACATGCATACACAAAAAAACAATGATTAAATTAATACATATACTCATTGGAAATGATACCTCAAACAAATTTTAAAATAGTAGAGAAAATAAGTCTTAAAACTTTTACATTTTATACAAAAGTACTCACTTTGATGAGAGAATCGAACACTTATATGAAAGTATTTCTAAAAAAAAACTCACTTTGAGGAAGAATTTAACACCAAACATTGATTGAATACATGTTATATAGTCAAAAATAAGTTTGAAATTTTTTACACCTATATGAAAGTATAATAAACCTACTTTGAGCAAAGAGTTTTTTTTTTTTTTTATTTCGGGAAATTAACAAGCTAACAGAACTAACGCGCCAACAATGAGTCCCTAAAAATTAGAGTCTCTACATCAAAGGGTGGCGCTTCTAGAAAACACACATCAATTGTTGTGGATCGAACTCCCATTTTTGCCAAGCAATCCGCAAGCACATTGCAGCCACAACCAATGACAGTTATCATCAGGACCAATCAACAACGCGTGAACTTTGAGCAAAGAGTTGAATGTCATTGGTTAAAACTTAAAATATCAAAAAATGGAAACTCAAAAAGTTTGAGATAGGAATCGAACCCGTGCAATGTAGGTAGTACTAAGAAAGGCTCAACCACTGGAACAACGCTTCTATATTAACATTATGTGCACCGTAAATAATAAAATACCCAAGTACTCTATATTATCTAAGATTTTTCTAGGACTTTGGGAGGGGCCCTCCCCTGCCCCCACCTAGTTCTACAACTAGTCTACGGTCTACATATAATTATGTATTATAAGTAGCTTAAAAACTATCTCGCTTTTGAGTGATTTATTATGAATTAATTTTTTTAGTGTATAACATCTTATTGGGATGAGTTCTATAATAATTAGATGCCATAAGTGGTATTACTATTTTTATGATGCTATAATAGAAATGACATATCTTTAGGAGACATAACTCTTAACGAATGTTTTAAAATGTCTATATGTTTGGGTAAGCATGAACAATATATATTTATTAGTTGCCCCGCTGGTAAAAACTTGCATCTACACTCGCTCAATACCCACATAAGTGGATTTAGACGGATTTTAGAATATCCGCAGGTAGCCATGGGTTACCATGGATATATAGTCGCTGGTACTTATTAAAAAAAATCTTCATTTTCCATTTTAAACACTTCATTAGTGTTTTTTTTATGCATCTTTGACCATTCTAATCCTAATTGAACACCTTTGGGAGACACTCTAGAGCTGCAATGGACTTGTTTGGTGGAGAGTAAGGTTGGACTCTTGGAGTGGGTACTAAGGCACCCTGGAGAAAGGTGAAAGCTTCTCTAGAAGGCCATGGCTTTGATCTACTTTGGGTTCCATTTTTCCTTTCTTCCCCTTTTATGTAGTTTCACTCTATTTTTATATTTGAGGTGATGTAACTTGATTTTTCCTTGTTTCATTCATCTCTATGCAATTATAATGATGAGTTTCCGTTTTTTGGTTTCTTCTCTATGTTTAACTAGTCATTTGGTCAAATCTGATTTTATAGAGCTTTCATTGATTCATAAATAAATTGGAAAATTGATATGGATTGATGTAAGCTTAGTTATGAATTAGGGAATTTCTCTCGTGTCTTTGGTTGTTAGTTCTCTCTTTGTGCTTCATGTAATGATTTTGAGGGCTTGCATGACAATTGAGAAGTTAATGTCAGTCTAGTTTATTAGAGGAACCGCTTCTTGCATCAGTCATCGTATAGAAGAATTGTCTTCGGCTAGGTTGAGGTTTTCAATGTGACAATATGAGACATTCGCCCTTAGATATGAACATCTCGAGTAGAAAAGGATGTCTAAACTAAGAGACTAGTTGGGATACTCACCACTAAGATAAAATTATCTAGCTCAAAATCAATGGGATTTCAGGAGTGACAATCAGAGATTCTATCCATCAGAACATGATCTTCTTAGGTTAGAAACTGTGCTTTGGTCATCGAGTGGGTCCGTGCTATAATACTCCTTTAGTAATTGTTAGGACTTAAGGGATTAACCTAGGGTCTCAATTGATAGATTTGCTTAACTAAGGAATGAATATGTGAATAGCTCTTATTGGCATATTAAATGTTTTTGTATTGATTTAGAACAAGTTGTGGATCAAGTGATATCATTTCTAAGTATGTTTTCTTCTTTGTTTACCTCAACCAACTCCTTTTATCATTTTCTTTATTATTTTTCTCATTTAGATAATTATCACGTTTGAACCATTCAAACAATGTCTAGCTAGTGAGATTAATACGTAGCAACTAGCAACACAATCCCTATAAAGACAATAAAAACGAACACTATACTTCGATTGAGTCTTGAAAGAGATTTGAAAGTAGTCAATAGAAAAAAACTTCTTTCATCAAATACCTTTCATCACTGCCATTCTCACCGAAGTCATTTTCCATGTTTTCTTCACCCTTTTTCTAGAGGCTTCAACCCCATATTTCGTGTGTGCGACGCAAGGTTTATTCTTAAACTCCACGGAGGCTCCGCCGCGCGAGAGAGCTTTGGTGTCAACAGAGTGGCTCTACGGCTAACAGAAATGAAGGACCCGGTGAATATCAAGTAGCAGGGATGAAGGGGCACCATAAATATCCAAGAGGGCATTTGTGTTAAGTGAACTTATCAACTTTAAACTTAATTTTTAAATTGATTAAATCTGAACCAGTGAAATATTTAATTATTTTACCCTATGGTAGATAATAGTTTTCAAGACAATACTTTCATCAGGTCTACCCAAGGACCACCTAGGATCATCATGGTATGGGTCCATAGTAGCTTTCGCCTGATATCAAGTCGGGGAAGACTACAAAAGGCATAAAAAATCTCTTTATCAAGTGTTTAACACAAGTACATTTACATGGACTCGAACAACAAACCTCTAATTAACCTAGAACAACCTCACGCCAATTGGTTTGCGAGCTTGGTGGTAGAGAAAGGTGTTCATGGACTAAACGAATTTGAAGATTGTTCTTTTCGCCTCTAAAATTCGTGTGACCTTTAACGTTGCTACCGGTTCAATAGTATATGCTCTTGATCAAGCGAACATCGTGGCAGTCGGTCAGAACAACTTGGTCCAGTAAGAAAGTTTTTGACCGGCCTAGTAAAGGGTCAAAACTTACACATAATTAAGCATGATAACATCAAAGTGAACCTTGCGCTCGAAAGATGCACTTAAAGGAATTCATACTTACTTGCACAAACACCAAACATACACACTTGTAACCTATAAATACAGGTTCCATCCTAAACTTTTTTATATTTTTAGACCGAATATCCAAGTTAAAAAGCAATAACAGGTGCAACATTCTAACTCATAACGCAAACAAATGAAAGATATTTCAGACCTTGACCTTGAGATAAGAATATGACATGTTTTCGTAACCTGACCAATGGGTTATGAAGTTTAGGGAATACTATAAAGTATATATATAGTCATATAGATTATGCGTCATATCATCTCGTTGCTAGCTCAGGAATCTTGATGTGCACTGCATAATATATATCTTTGCATCCCTCTAAATTTGAGGGAATTCCGGTTTCATGAGACATTAAGATCAAATAAATATCTATGTCACCCCCCAACCAACCCAGAATAGTTTCATAACCCCACTTGTTCCCCACTTCTTATCCTTCAAATATATCTCTATACCTTTTCGTAAGAGCTGTCTTTAAGTGAAATTGTTAAAAACTAAACATAGCAGTAGCCTTTATAATCACTACTTGTTCTCTCTCTGTTTTGCTTCTAGTAGATATAGTTTCATCTTATAACTAGGCTTTAATCTTTTTGAGTCTACATATAATCACTACTCTTTTTATTTGTCAAAGAGACAAAGAATTGATATTCATTCCAACTAGAAACCTGGAAGGTCCTGGGGCATACAAGCATGCTTGTTGTGAGCCTTAAAGCATGAAGGCCCAAACCCCTATTACAACTGGGCTAAAGAGAAAACAGTAGGCCCGTACAACAAAAAAACACTTGATATCTTTTGTTCAAAAAAAAACACACTTGATATCTTATGCTAGATCATTGGACAAAACTAAAAAAAATACCTAATGCGAGATTACAATCACATACCATTGATTCAGCTGGGAGAAAAAAGACACACTGCATGGGCTGGAATCTTTTCGGAAGTTCTGTAACCTAAAATTTTGCAAGCGAAAGAAAGAAAAGGCATGATTGGCTTAAGTCCTTTTTTTTGCCTTTTATTTCTGTGCTCTTACGCAGGACTTTAGGAGAAAAGTCTAAGAGGCATGGGCTTTGACTGTGTTGTGGGACATATAGAGAAGCCCACGTCAAGCGATTCATATGAACAAGGAGGTAATAGAGTTTTGACCAAAAAAAAAGGAGGTAACAGAGTGAATGCTAAAAAAATAACTCTCCTGTGTAGCTCCTCTCTTTCTAAATACATCTACTAATCCTCACCCTTTACCCGGTTTTCGCCCCTTGGGGTTCCATTCTTCCATTAGGGAGGCTTCTACCCTAGTTGGTTAGGTGTTTGTCCCACAAAAGGTAGGTTCTACCACATTAAGTGGTTTTGTTTGCCTCGCTATTGCCCTCCCTACAACTTTGGCCTGGTTGCACTATCGTCAACGCTTGCCTCCATTTTCGTCCATGTCGTCTCACCCCTCCCTCCCAACCTTTGTTCCTGCTTTGACTGGGATCTACAAAAACCTACCCACTCTCTCTCCCGATTTCAAATTAGCTAGATTGACTCATGTTTTGATGCAGTTAAAGTCTCGTTTGGGCTTCCTTGATAGCCACACTGCATGCAACCTCGGAAGAGCCGGTTGAGTTGTTACTTTGGGAGCGATGTTTAAAAAGGACAAATTATCTATGCTCAAAAGTCATTTAGTTTTATGCTAATTTGGGGCTTTTAGGGTGTATGTATGATCTTTAGGGTTTTACTTCATATTTATGTTGATTATATCAACTTGATTATGATCAATTCCTTATTTATCTATTCGTTGTTGTAGCACTCCTTGAGATTTAGTCTCACATGTTGTAAGTGACGTTTGTCAACTCTTACGGTATTTGTTCCAAATATTATTGAAAAAAAGAGCGAATGCTTAATTTTTCCCCTGAAAGTGTAAGTGTTAGACAAATTAGTCATTAAAAGAATGGAACACCCCCACGATCCCTAATATTATAGGTTTGGTTGGAGAAACTTTGGGTAGAGAGAAGTATCAAATAGGAAATACTCTCCTCCGATCCCTTGTTTGATGCATTTTGGCACTTTCTATTCAATCAAACAAAAATACAAAAATGAGATTATCTACGACATTTTTTCTTATATCTCTATCATAACAAACAACCTATAAAATCTACTATATTTCTCACATATTTATCTCTACTTATATTTTCTCTTCACTAGTTCTCTCTTCTCTATTTCTCTCTTCAACCAAACAAACTATAATTGCGTCAAATGTCAGTCAAAAGCGCATGGATACAAGTTATGCTTTGGAATAAAAGAGAATTCCGAATCAGCTTTGTCTACGAACAAGGAAGCTATGACTAATTTGATCAACGTTTTATATGATCATAGGGACTAACTTAACCGCATTTAACCTAATCAAAGCCACATGAGTATTTTCTTCATCTAAATACTAATTTATCCGACACTTGCATTTTCAGAGACGAAATTATACATTCATTCAAACCTAAATATGTCAAAAAGAAGGAAAAGAGTAGTAGATAAGGAAGAGCTCATAGAGAAGAATAGTAAGATACCAACGAATATTATAGTGAAGCACAATTCTATGGATCTAACACGTACCCAAAAAGACTACCTTGTTGGCACCCTATACCCTCTCAAATCAACCCATCTGGCATCTTACATCAACTCCAGTCCCACCCATCAAAGACTAAAATAGCAAACACAAACCGCCACAAAAATAAACTAACGAACGCCAAACTGGACTCACTGCCACCGTCTCACGAATCAATCAAACCAACAACAAAGGATTCCAAGATCCACATCACCCACCACCAACCACATTTAGCAGCTAAAATACCGTGTCTGAAACTCCAACTGTAATAATAATCAAGAAGAAGAAGAAGAAGATGGTGAAGATGAAGATGAAGATGAAGATGAAGGCGGAGATGGTGACACTGGTGCTGGTGAACCTGGCGGGGATCATGGAGAGAGCCGACGAGTCACTCCTTCCCGGCGTGTACAAGGAAGTCGGCACAGCGCTTCACACTGACCCCACTGGACTTGGTTCTCTGACTCTGTTTCGCTCCATCGTGCAATCTGCGTGCTACCCTGTTGCTGCGTACCTCGCCACGCGCCATAACCGGGCCCACGTCATCGCGCTCGGTGCTTTTCTCTGGGCTGCCGCCACTTTCCTTGTCGGCTTCTCCTCCACCTTCTTTCAGGTCACCGCTCAATTCTCTCTTCTTCTTGTTCTTGTTGCTGCCCAATACGGCGTCGTTTAGGGATCGGAAGTTCTTCATAGCTAAAATGAAAATGATCATATCGGAAATTCTTAACAGAATTGCAAATTGCGTTGAATCATGTCATTCAAATTGCATTCTCAATTTTTTTTTAGTAGACGAAAAATGAATATCCCTTTGAATCGAAGGAAAAATTCTGGGGTTTACATAATTAGACCATTGCTGTTATTTAGACATTTATAGTTTCTATTAAATATAGAAACATTCATTTATCCCTTACCCAACAACTTAGTGTCTGTTTAGTTTTCAGTTAAGTGATTTCATCCAACGGAGGTCCAAAGCTTCTTTCACGTTTGAGGCATTGGAATATTGGAATGTGTGATCTCAAATTTCAATGCTCCTAACAGACTTCGAAACTGAAAATCAAACACAGCCTTAAGCTTTTGGGATAATTGGTTGTCTGATAGTTTAAATATGGTTGAATGTTAATGGAGGAAGGGAAAGGCAAAGAACTGTGTTCACCAGCTTTCAAAGAATGCGCGGTACAAGGTTTCGTAACACGCGAAACGTGAAAGAAACTCGGTTGAGGTTTAGTTTGGTTCAACTTAAAACCAAACATGCACGCCTATAGGTGTGAAAAGAATGTCTCTAAATTATAGCCTCAATTGACCTATACATGTTACAAAATAAAAGGCGTAAAACATTAGGCTTGATTCATTTACATGAAAGTGTTCAGAAATGTATAAGAAATTAGTGTTCAAGACTCAAGACCACTGGAATTTCGAAATAACATGTTGGCATTTTTTTGCTTTTGGATTTGGCAGTAGGCACATATATGAAGTTCTTAAAGTAGTTTCTGTGTAACTGCTACCCTTTTGTAGATATACAGCTGATTGAATTCACTTTGAACTTTGAAGTCATTGTATTATAGGTAGCTGTATCGCGAGGTTTAAATGGAATTGGCCTGGCACTAGTCACACCTGCAATTCAATCCCTTGTTGCTGACTCAACTGATGATAACAATCGCGGCATGGCTTTCGGATGGCTTCAACTAACAGGCAATCTTGGCTCAATTATTGGTGGCCTCTTCTCAGTGTTGATAGCTCCATATACAGTGTTTGGTATCGCTGGTTGGAGAATTTCCTTTCATATTGTTGGAGTAATAAGCATTATAGTTGGTGCTTTAGTGTACCTCTTTGCCAACGATCCACACTTTTCGGATAACGGTACAGATAATCGCAATCAAGCTCCGAACAAAACATTTTGGTCAGAAGTAAGAGATCTGGTCCAGGAAGCCAAGTCAGTATCGAAGATTTCATCTTTCCAGATCATTGTCGCACAAGGTGTCACTGGCTCATTTCCGTGGTCTGCTTTGTCATTTGCGCCGATGTGGTTAGAGCTCACCGGATTCTCCCACAAGACAACGGCATTCCTCATAGCTTTATTTGTTATCGCCAGTTCTATTGGGGGTTTGTTTGGAGGTAAGATGGGGGATATCCTCTCCAGGCGTTTTCCGAATTCTGGGAGGATTATTCTTTCACAGATAAGCTCTGGATCAGCAATCCCCCTAGCAGCACTTCTTCTGCTGGGTTTACCGGATGATCCGTCTACAGCAATACCTCATGGTTTGATTCTAATCATTATGGGGCTCTTCATATCTTGGAATGCTCCAGCTACAAACAAGTATGTGTTTCAAACTAGCCACTTTTATGTTTGCTTCATCATTTTGCCTTTCATTTATCCTTATTTCGTATAGTATTTGCCACAAACATTCTGAAAATATGCGTCACACCTTCCAACTTTTGTTAAAATAAAAATTATTAAGCTTACATATTATTCAGTATGTTGCAACAAGTTGGTGGTCTCTCATTGGTCAAACATGTGTGAGTACCAATATAAAGTCCTCTTTAGGCTTGTGGCTCTTGACCTTGGAATGGGACTTGCAACCTAAAAAATTAGAGTTGAATAGAGAAAAATGATATGAATAGGTATCCTCAATTAGCTCTGAACAGTCCAAATAAGTTCAACTTTTCAAGTTACTTTTTTAACACAGTTTTTAAATTAGTACTAATTTGCATGGTTTTTGAACATCTTTATCAATAGTTTGTGTTTACTTTGTGGCTTTATGCAAACCATTCTGTGTATGAAATAGTGCATAGGATACCTTGTTTCTTTTATTGTGATTTAGAACTGGAAAAAGAGCTCTGTGTGATTCTAGTAAAGCTTATTCAAGTTATGTGTTGATGCATAGGCTAATTTGTCAACTGTCTGGGCATTAGTCCAATTTTCGCAGAGATAGTTCCAGAGAGAGCGCGAACAAGTGTATATGCCTTGGACCGATCTTTTGAGTCTATACTATCATCATTTGCTCCCCCCACAGTGGGGATTTTGGCTCAGCATGTTTATGGGTATAAGCCTATTCCTGAAGGATCCAGTGAATCTCTCGAGATTTCAACAGATAGAGAGAATGCTGCATCATTGGCCAAGTCTCTTTACACAGCAATAGGAATTCCAATGGCTCTGTGCTGTTTAATCTACTCATTTCTTTATAAGACCTATCCAAGAGACCGGGAACGAGCGAGGATGGAGGTTTTAATAGAATCAGAGATGCAGCAAATTGAATCAGATGGGTTAGCCATTGATAAAGAGATTGCCTCAGAAGAACTGTCTATTAGGGATTATGATGGTGATGGTGTTGATCTTGATCTTGATGATGAAGAGAACATATTGCTCTATAGGCAGTTAACATTCTCCAACTTAGGTGACTAGTTAACTCAAAAGATATTGACAAAATTTAGAGGGTCTTTTTCCAACTTTGGATGAGCTTATTTTTCATGGAATCAATTCTTGCACTTAAAAGTTACTCACAGTAATTTCTCCCCAGAATTGATTTTACATGCAAAATCCATCATAGAATGATTTTCAAATATGCTTTCACTGGTGGAGAATTTTTCAGAACTACATTTTGATCAATTTTTTGCATAAATCAAACTCGGACACTAATAGAAGAAACGGTACACACCATCATAGTTTTATCTTCCACTTCTTGGGGGAAGATTTTCTTTTGTTCTATGTATTTTGATTATGTAAAATGTAAAACCTTGGATAGCAATGAATGTACATTTCTCGGTTTTGGCTTATGTAATTGACATTTTGATTTGTTAAATATCAAGTATAGTGCAAAAATTGTTTAATAATCCCAGTGCATAAATCATTGACATTTGTTGAAGGGTAAGGTATTTCTACCTGTGCTCATCCTGGTTCCTAGACCTAATTATCAAATTTATGTTTCTTCACCTTCGTGGCTTTGTGTCTTGCTTTAATTTGTGTTCTTAATCTTAAGGTTTTCATTTTCTATTTTCTATCTCTTGTAACTGAACTGTAAACATGGATTATTTACTTTAGCTTCAATTATGTGCTCGCTGTCTGAAAAAAACTCATATGCTTCATCTTAATAGTGTTTAAGCAACCCAACTAGCAACCCTTCAGTGGAGTGTTCTTAGCGTGCAATTTTGTACCCAATTGTTGTATCCAATTCCTTGAATAATTCATTGGCCCTCTTTATTTTTTATAGCATGCTTATCCTAGATGCTTCATTGCTAACTTTGCTTACGGCGTCATTCTATTTGATTGAACTCTTGGAAATAGTTTGTGTAATTGTGTTGAAAGTTTATAACATCCATCTTAATATCTTCTGTCCCAGGTATCTCAATCTCAATAGTTTGTGTTACTGTCATTTTTTTATTTAATAAACTTCTTAAAAAGACTTTCTATGCTTTTTAGCAAATAAATTTCTGACATGTTACGTGCTATTTAGTTTTATTCCTAACTATTACGTGCTGAGGGCTGACTTCTAGTAGTTTGAATTAAAAGTATTAATTAATTATAGTATTGAAAATAACCGAGATTTATTATAACAAGCCCGTCTAGCTCAGTTGGTAGAGCGCAAGGCTCTTAACCTTGTGGTCGTGGGTTCGAGCCCCATGGTGGGCGATAAATTTTTAATTTTAAATTTTGGATTTTTGGAATGGTTTTTTACCTTAAAACTAACAAATTTGTGACATGATTTTAAGGGTGTTTGTTTGCAAATGAATATAAGTTGTTTTCCCCCTTGTAAAAAAAATATATATGTTTTTTTTTTCGGAATGGAAATATATATATATATATATATATATAAAAGTTGTTTATTCACAAATACAAATTAGTTTTTAAAAAGTAAACATTTCCAAACAAAATTTATAAAATTAAATTGATATTTATAGATTAAAGTTATATATATATATATATATATATATATATATATATATATAAAAGTTGTTTATTCACAAATACAAATTAGTTTTTAAAAAGTAAACATTTCCAAACAAAATTTATAAAATTAAATTGATATTTATAGATTAAAGTTAAAACTTGTAAGATGCCTAATTTTGAGGTGATCACACATTAAATTACTTTCATTTTTTGAGAGGAAAATATTTCAAATCAATCTATTTAATATTTTAACTTATTACCTGTTCACGAATGAACTTTCAGTAAATAAGACAAATGAAAAAGACTAATATATTGCTCAGTTATGAAAAGGATGGATCTTCAAACATACGAAAGCCCCCCTTTTATAGTGGGTGGACATCCTAACCCTAGCTCCTACGCCTATTACATGGTTAGTTGACTAAAGGGAATAGTTGCGCTAATTTGGTCTGACGTCTTGACTTCTCACTTGACTTTGCCGTGATTGTAGGATGTCTGACCGTTGCTGTGATTGGGAGATGTCTGACTATTGCTGTGATTGGGGGATGTCTGACTATTGTGTTGACTCTAACGTGACAATGGAATGATGAACCTCTAAAGTAGCTTGACCGGCCTAATAAAGGTAGCACACTAGAACGTCCGCCCGACCCAAATCGCAAAACAGTCCATTATCTTGTTCAAGCAGCAGGGAAGTGGTAGGACGACTTTCACGTAAATTGTGAATGCATTATTTATAATTTCATAATACTAATATTGGCTTGTAATGACTAACCAATTCGAGAAATTGTTTTGCATAAAAAATTACTTGGACTTTCAAATATCATGAATTTATAAAAAAGGCGTTTGCACATGGATATGAAAAAAAGGTCCAATGGGTATATATGCTCACGATGGCTAGGAAGGCCAACAATAGTCCTCCTTGGATGGGGGAGGAGGCTTGGGTTGTACTAGGCTTTTGACGAGTTTCTGTAAATGGTCTACCTGAAATAAAGCCAACAAAGCCTTAGAGAGAGGTGGAGCGGTCCACAGCTGAGGCCGCAAGTCACACTCAATGTAACCAAGGAGTTATTAACGTTCTTTCTAATCTTATGGTTTAAATCTTGTTGTTATGTATGATGTTTGCTCTAGACTTGTTATATGAACTGAACTTTATTGTTAGATGACTTATAGTGTTCATTATGTGCTCTATGTAGCGTTAATTTTCAATAGCTTGATGTTTTCTATTTTGTTATGTTTGTTGTTTGAGTGTGATAGGTGAATAGAATTTTTTTGGGAACCTTGTATTATAGGGGAGACTCTGCCAAAATTTTGAACTTTCAGTTACCCACTCCCGATGAGCTCTTCAAAAACACATGACGAAGTTAGGAGATTGAGTGGATGAATGATTTCAATTACATTTGTAAGTCTTCCATGCATCATCTTATTCATTTTACTATTCATATATGTTTAGTTTGTAACTAACTTATTTATATTTACCTTATATAAGACTCAGTATCATTAGAAGTTAAAGATCTTGCTTCATACGGGGAAGACTCCGACATCACCCCTTCCGCCATAGATGAAGCTTCTAAACTTCTTCTATATGGAAGGAGTGAGTGGGGGGAAATATTTGTGTCTTCAAGAGACTTGTCCTCCAATATTAAGGTTGGTGTCATCTCGCAGAATTGAGATTCTCAAATTTATCACGACACCAATAAATTACAAAAAAAAAATAAAGTAGGATCAAATTCATGGAATGACTAGAATTAGGAGTTAAAGTTCAACTCTTGAAATTAAACGTACATCAAAGATAATTATTATTTTTTTAAGCTTTCATTTATTTACTTAACTTTTGAATAATTATTATCTTATTGAGATAAACTTATCTTTTACAGTAGTTGTTAAAATTCATCATGTGAATTGAAGATCCCCAGCTGAATTTGTAAACAATTGATTTTTCAGGATTAGAGGCGTCCTTCCCTAGATAACTGATCTTTGCCCCTACTCAATTACCAAAAATAAATTCAAAATATACGAGAAATCCAATCTACCTTTCATTTATTTCAATTTTTTATTTCATCATTTCCATTAAAGCTTTATGGTCCCTAAATGAAGCACTTTGCAAAAAATGAGGAGGGTAGTAGTGTATATTTTTATTAAATTATTATTGCAATTCCAACTCGTTATGATAAAAGTTAAAGGTCTCACCAAGAGTGTGGTTCATAAGAATTGAATTTTCGACCTAGTGGTACAAACTGTCACTCTTAAGTCTTAACCCCTTCACTACAACCAGTATCCATTGGATTGCAGTGTTTTTTATTATTATTCGATATTGGTAGTTTGCTGATTTTGAACTTGAGATCTATTGTCTATTGGTACTTAAGAATTTTTCAACCCAACAAGTCATTGAGGAACCCGCGAAGAGTAGTGTAATTTTTTTAATTTTTTTGCTGCAAGAGGAAGGCGGTTAGTAGTGCAATTTTTTTTGGTAAGTAGGAAAAATGGTTAGTAGTGTAATTTAATTTTTTTTTATAACAACTGCAAAAGTAGTGTAATTTAATTAGAAGTATGAATATTTTTTTTACAAGAAATAGAAAAAATAATAATAAAATAACTCCATAATAATAATAAATAAATAAAACATGTCGCAAATTTAATATATATAGTGAAGGTAGCTATTAAGAAGCATTTACAACAACCAATTAAATGCTTTTAATTACTTTAAAATGTTTCTCCAAAACACTTAAAAATGAAACAAATTTTAATCCTTTCCTCTTGATGAACAAATTTCCTATTTTAGCATGATTGACCGGTATGCAAAGGGCATTTATCATCAACAACATCTTTGTTAATTGTTCTACACGAAAATAACCGTTTTTAATGAGTCATAAAAGAGTTAAGAAGAGAGCAACAATTAAGGTGGTTAAGAATTGCGAATGCCAAGCGTGTCTCAACAAACCTTAATCTCTCTCTTGACTGGTCCCATCTCAGGAGATTATTTGTTGTGGTGACACTATGCACATGCACACACACAAACAAATCTTTTATTCACACTTTTACCCCCTCACACTTTTAGAAATCGTCGTTCGGAATCGTGTATGTCGATTGAGTTAGAAAGAATAAACGAGTCGAAATGAAATGAATAATACGATATGTGATGTGATACAAAATATCAATAACGAGCGGAAATGAGATAAAAAAGAAAATGGAGCCGGTACATATACACTACCAACAAAATCGACCGATCCTTTATTCACACTTTTACACCTCACACTTTTAGATATCGACCGATCGAAAGAGACGAAAGTAATACAATATGCGATGTGATAGACCTAAAGTATTGATAACGAGTGAAAATGAGATGAAAGAGAAAGTGACGCCGATACAAGTACACTACCAACAAAATCAAAAACCTCACTCACTCTCTCTCTCACACACACACACACTCTCTCTCTCCGTGCAACAACCCTGATATTGTTATTATTCCTTTTCCGTTGCTTGTTGGTTCCTCCCTCAAAAGCTGCTCTGCAGATTCAACAATGCTTCGCTCACACTGTGCTGGTGCTGCCACCACTCCCAACTAACCGACCACTCCGCACACATTTGCAGACTTGTTTTTTGTTTTTTCCAATCGTAATCCTCTGTCTCTGTCTCTCTCTCTGTTTGTTTTCATCATCTCAAATTTCAATCGTCTCGTTTCGTTTCGTTTCAATCCACCGTCGTTTTGGAGATCATGTTCAACGACAACGCCATGAGAAGGAAGCAACAAGAGCTCGAGCTAGCTTGGCTCAACGCCGCCGCGGCATCTAACGAACCACCACCGCCGCCTCCGCCGTCGTTTTACGACCTCTACCCCAGCCACCACCACCACCACCACATGGTGTCACTCGCGCCGTCGAAATCTTCAACACCGTCGAATCAGTTCGATTTCTACGGCGATGGGGTGTTGTTCGGAGATGACAAGTGGGTGAGTGATGATGACAACAACAACGATGTTGGATTTGGAAGCGTTCACTTGTTGTCTAAGGATTTTTCTGGAATGAGTATCGTGGAGGAGCAAGTGATGATGAACAATCATCACGGTGCCAAAACCACCACCAGAGGGGTGGTGCCAATGGCAATGCCGTCGTCGTTCACGCCGTATGGTTTGGAAGAAGAACTACCGCATCCTCTGTTTCATCAGCGAAACGTGGCGGCCACGAAATCCTCCGCCACTTGGGGTGGTGGTGGTTCTGTTTCTCAGGGTTTAGTCTCTGATGTGAATTGGTCTTTGCCTTCTTCTTCCAAAGGAAGCGCGTTTGATTCTCTCTGCTACGGGAACAGTGAGTGCTGTGGTGGTGATTGTTATGGCGGCGGCGGTGGTGGTTATGCGCGTGTAACTCAGTTTCAGAAGCCATCTTTTGCTGCTTCACCTTCACCTTCACTTTCACCTTCACCCCACTACCCTTATGACCATTTTCTCTTGTCACCGAGAAGATCATCGTTTGAATCGCAACAACCCAAGATTGGTTTGAATCTAAACAATGCTAGACCCTCCTCACGTTGTTTCCCTGCAACGAGAGAATCACCCAACTGGGAACAACAACAACAATGTCAGCAATCTCTGTCTCCAGGAAGAACAGGATTTGACCCTGTAGCGTTTCGGTGTGATAACAGCTTCATCATACAAGGGAAAGACATGAGATCACGCTGTGAAAATGGGTGTAATGGCAATGGCAATCCTGTATGTGGTAGTGGAAGAAAGCATACATATTCCCATTCTCATTCACACCGTGTTGTTGGAGAGGAAGTTCCTCTTCCTCTTCCTCAGGTGGTTGTTTCTCCTCGTGTTCCTGTTTGTAACCATGGAAATAGTAGCAGTGTTGCTGCAGGTGATGTCATGCAGCCATTGCTGCTGAATTTTGGGTCTGTGGCTGAGCTACAAGCTTACATGTACCACATGGCGAAGGATCAGAATGGTTGTCGCTTCTTGCAGACCATGGTTGAAGATGGGACCCCTGAAGATGTTCAGATAGTGTTTGAGGGGGTGAGAGATGTTGTTGTTGAACTCATGATGGACCCTTTTGGAAATTACCTTGTGCAGAAGTTGGTGGAGTTTTGCAGAGATGATCAGAGGTTGCAGATTGTGCTAATGTTGACTAAGGAACCAGGGCAATTGGTCAGAACCTCTTTGAACACACATGGGTATGTAATTATGATTATAAATCCTTCTCCATTTCAACTAAGAAACTGTCAATTCCTTAATTTGGTTGTTTTGATACACTGAACTGATTATGGTAATTACTGTTTCAGCACTCGGGTGGTTCAGAAGTTGATTGGGAGCCTCAGGTCAAGGCAACAAATTTCATTGGTGAGGTCTGCTATTCAACCTTGTTTTCTTGATCTTGTCAAGGATCTGAATGGAAACCATGTTGTCCAACGTTGCTTGCAGTGCCTTAACAACCAAGAAAACGAGGTATATATAGCACTTCTCTCTTTTCCTTTTTATTATGTTTTTTATTCTATTTTTGGCCTTTGTTACTTTTGAAGTGGACATCACTTGGTTGCATTGTATGATTGCATAGTAAGGCAATTTTATTTAGCACTGATGTGATCAATAAAGGGAAGATAAATTATTGCTTGTTACACATTTCCTAGATATGTTTTGCTTAAAATTTGTAAGGCCTTGTCATATCGTCATGACATATCGTCATGACGTGCACCTTAGAGTATTTAATTGCGATTGCGTTACGGAATTGTTGACCAATGCACAATTTATGTTGCTATGCCGTGTGAGGACTCCAAAATCTTTTACATTGCGGCCGCAATTGCAATCACGGATTGCAATTTAAAACTCTTACACATCACCCTTCCTGCTTGCTTTCAGTAACTTGGACACCACAAAGGTATAAGAAAATTAGATTGTAACCGTTTCTCATTATTAATGAAGCAAACCAACAATAAGTCATGAGAAGTGTCTTCATTGTTTCATTTTGTTTGACCTTTTTATTACAAGTATGATAGTCTCTTAATCCAAGTTTTACATTCCATTTCAAAATGTCATGAGTAGAGTTTAGGAATGTAGTGTAGTACATACCACTTGAAATCATAGTTCTGTCAATTTTAAACCTGAATTTTGTTACTCTGTTCTTTCCAGTCTGATCATGTTTCGTTTCTGTGTTTTGCTAATTTATAAGCCTATGTCTTCCTCTGGTCACTTTTGAAAAAAAAAATTAAAAGGTAAATTAGCTGTGGAACAATATTCACCATGGTGTTTTCTTGGAAGACCATACTGGTGAAGCCATTCTCTACTTGGCCTGAATATTTTTTTCATTTCCTTAAAAGGACAATTTCTCTGCCTATAAGAAATTAAGAACAATGTTGTGGTTGAGAAAGTACTGATTACTGACAATTGGCATAGAACTGAAAATTTAAGTTAAATATAATCCTTTAAATTTCATCATACAAATTTCTTTTTGTGCTAGTCAGTAATTTTTAAAGTGTTTGAGTTATTGGCACTGTGATTGCTCTGTCTTATGAATTAGTTAATGAGTAGATATAACTTACATGCTGAAAAGTTATAAGCCTTTTTGGATTTTAGGTAAGGATAGTGAACAAATCTTAATGCACTAGGACATCCTCAAAGATAAATATTGTGTGAAGATAGGCTAAATTCTTAATCAAGTTTGAAATGGATTTGATTCAAATCTTTTGCATAATGATTTTGATGGAGTTGTGTACTCAGTCTGGGTAAGAATCATGTTAGAAGCATCATTTGAAAGAAATTATGACATTTGAGGTAGCTAGTAGGGTAAAAGAGACATTATTCAACTTATACTAGTGGTGAGTTTCATGTAGAGAAAAATAGAGAACCTGAATGAAATGTGTAATTGATAACTCTATTATCCAAGGAAACATTTGTAAATAATAATGGTTATGGTTATCAGTTCTATAATAATTTTCAATACTGATAGTTTGTTCTTGAAGTTAAAAAACAGAAGTGTGAAGGACTTGCCTTAACGATTGCTGATTTTCTCCCTTATCTTCTTTATATTGAATATGGTATTTTAGTGTATACTTATGGTGAAATTTCAATTTATCAATCATGTGTTCTTTAACATCTGATTCATCATCTATTTTATTTTATCTTGGACCTGCAGATTGTGATTGAAACTAATTGAAGTGTTTCTTTGTTCTTGTTTCCCTCTATTTGTGACAGTTTATTTTTGATGCTGCTGTGAAGTTTTGTGTTGATATGGCTACTCATCAACACGGGTGCTGTGTACTGCAACGTTGCATTGATACTTCCACGGGAAAATGTCATGATAAGATAGTCAAAGAAATATGCAAACATGCGCTTCTCCTGGCTCAAGATCCATATGGGTAATCTTCCTTTGTTTTATAATTTTGTGAAATAACAAAAATTATAAAAAGTCATGTAATTACTAAGTAATGACTATAAAGTATTGTATGTAATGACTATACTAAGTGAAATTAGGCAACTAACAGCATATGACCTGTCCCAATTAAACTTTGCTATAATTAGAAACCAAAATTAGAAATAGTTTCACTCCAATGTGATAACTCCTGATTAAGCAATTACAGAAGAAAATGAACTGATTTGAAGGAACTAGATTGGGTTTCTTCTTTGAAACTTAAAACGTTTAAATTAATTTGTTGGGCTTTATCTGTTTTATAAATGATGTGCAAAATTAAAAATTCTTCCTGCTGCTGGTATTCCTGCTTGATTTGCTTTTCTCTTGTATTCATTTCTGACCCTTCATCTAACCACCACAGTAACCATAAAAATAAAATATAAGAGGTTATTGAAACATGATTAGTAAAAGTTGAAACACTGTGCAATTGGTTATTTACATCTTGGGTTTATTGTTTATTTATAACTCTAAATTTGTAAGGTAGGAGGGCATCAAATTAAAGTAACACTTTCAATTTGTTATTTCCCAGAAATTATGTTGTTCAGTATATCATAGACCTGGAGAACCCAAGTATCACAGCCAAACTGATTTCTATGTTCAAAGGGAACTACATAAACCTCGCCACACAAAAGTTTAGCAGCCACGTGGTTGAAAAATGCCTCAACGAAGTTCCAGAGACCAGATCCAGGATAGTCCAAGAATTGCTGTCTGTTACTCACTTTGAGCAGTTGCTGCAAGACCCATATGCTAACTATGTGATTCAATGTGCTCTCTCAGTGACCAAGGTATTAAATTCTATATTTTGTGTATCTGTGTATTATCTAGGGGTGCCAACTTGGGTTTGATCCGTGAGTCAACCGATTTAACCGGTCAAGGGGTGGGGCTGGTTAGACAATCGAGTTAGCCAACTCACATAAGCCGTCAACCCGCGAAACAACATATAAAAAAAACTGTAATTTTTAGCGCTTTGGGGAATTTTGGTGTGCCAACCCGTTTTTTAACATTTATATGTCATAATTATATTTGAAATAGTTTTCTTTACCGAAGAGTTAACTGCCAACCCGCCACTAAGCGGCATGAATTAGCTTTTTCCAACTCATTCTCTAGCGGGGACCTACTTTAGGCGGGTTGAAAGAGAGGCGGGGCGAGTTGACCCATATTGTCACCCCTAATTAAATGTGTCAACTTGCTATTCTTTGCCTTCTCAACTCAGGATGTTGATGCTTCCTTTCTTGTTTGTTTCCTTTTCATACAGGGACCTCTGCATGCATCTTTGGTTGAAGCAGTTCGCCCCCACAAAATCTTGCGAACCAGCCCATATTGCAAGAGGATTTTTTCAAGAAACCTGCTTAAGAAGTGATTGTACAAGATATGTTGTTGTTCCCACTTAAGATCACTACTATTCTCCTAATCAAGTCCTTTTTGTTTAATTTGTACGTCTAAGTTCTAACTTAGCTACTAGTATATGTTGTATCTTTGTCTGTGTGTACCAGAATCTGAGCCTAAACTGCAGAAACAAGTTTGCTACTAGCCTCTCATAAGGAACTTCCACAGGCTAGGCTTGTTTTGCAGGTGCTTTTTGGTGCAGGTGCATGTTGTATTTTTCTGTTGTCTACTGTTGTCCTATGTGATGTATGGGTACCTTATATATGGTATTTTGCAAGTTTCTAGGTCATGAACACTTTCCTGCGTGTTTTGTTTTGGAACTTTTTGTCTCAAGACTCTAGTGTGGGTGTACTACTGCCTTTTGAAATCCTAGATATTAATAAAATAAGATTTTATGGCTTAATTGTTAAATTTCCTTTTTCCTTAATGTGATTGCTGCAGCTCTAGGTATTGTGAGAAAAATTCATCATATAGCAGGGGTGTGTTCAAAGACCTTTGTGTTTGGATTTGTATATTTTAGAACTCCCATATCATTTTTAATATATATGCTAAACTAAAATTTTAATTTTTAACTAAAAACTCTTCATTTGAATTATTGATTATAACATTTTTAAATATAAAAAAATTCTTTTTTATTAAATAAGGGGCTAGTGTCAAAAACTAATGTGTCAAACCAGGAGTACAATTTTTTAATGAAAAAATACTTTTTTTGAAAAGACAAATAATTGGATTTCTCTAGTCCCTATAGTAATGCTCTATTTTGGATCCTTCAATAAATTTTCAGTTTAATTGCATTTTAGGTCCTCTTAGTTTCTAATACATGTAATTTTGGTCACTTAGTTTTTTTTTTGCAAGCTAATATGATCCCTGTACTTTTTAAATTAAGTATAAATTTGGTAATGTTTTTTGGTGCATGATAAATATGATATATAATACAGTTTTAAAATTTAGAATGTTAAACATTAGTGAAGTTTTGTTAAAACTTGAAGGATTTTGTAAGATATGACTATGAGATATAAAAATGTTTCATTCAGGGACTATTAGATTTTTTTTTTTGAACGTTCGACTATGAGATTAGAGTTAAAAAAAGTGGAAAGTAGAGATTTTTTATTTTTTGATTGAAATTAAATATTTTGATAAGTGAGTTATAAAGGGAATGTTGTCTAAAATGATTTACATTGATTCCAAAAAAAAAAATAGGGACTAAATCATTTCAATTTGTGAAGATTTTTCTTAAAACTGAGAATTTAAGAGTTAAGCAAAATATTAATGATAGAGGGACTTAATTTGCAACAACTAAAATGTAGAGAAACTCCTCAAATGATAGCTCGAGTGGTAAGAGCTGAGGGGATATATGGGTTGGAAGGGGATGTCCTGAGGTCAATTTTTTCCGTGTGTAATTTATCTTTCCGATGTAAAAAAATGTAGGGAAACTAAATTTGCTCACAAAATTGTTTGGGGACTAAAATCACCCATAGTTTAAACTTCTCCTATATCTTGATTTGGTAAATTTCAAATTAATTGCTTTGTTGACGATTTTCTTTATTTAATTTATTTTATTATAAATCAGTTTTTATTTAAATTAAAAGAAAAAGAAAAAAACTAACTAATTGTTCAATTTATAAAATTCAGAAAATTAATCAAAAAGAACAAAAGAGAAATGTAGGTGCAACGTGGATGTAGAGTCATGTAATGACAAAAATAAGTCAACTGAAGCAAACAAAAGAATTAATGTGAATGAAACAAAACTAAGATGTACGAGGCAATGGGTGCAATAGGTAGCAAGATAAAGGTGTTAAGAGACAAGCAAGAAAGAGAGAGATTCCTCCTGTCCAGCTAAGGCAGAAAAGCTCATTTCATGAATCAATTGGCAAATTATCAGAGATGCAGAAAAAGAGAAGATTAGAACAAGAATGACTTTCCAGAACATCTTACATAAGGGAAGAAGGACTTGAACAACAAGCCTAACACAATCTCACATAAAGATACACAAAAATGAACAAGAAAGATTTGTGTATTTTTTTATGGTCAACAAGAAAGATTTGCATTGAGGAAGTTTCCCCCCTAACACAACCCCAGTCCCCAGGAACCTCCATAGCAACCACATCATCGCTTTCTCAAAGACCCTAGCTGTTCCTCTCTCTTTCTCATTCTCGATCTCTCCCTTTCTCTATCTGACGGTGGCTATCAGTTTCAGGCAATGTGGACTGGCCTCTTTTTAGGTTACAATAATAATAATAATAATAATAATAATAATAATAATAATAATAATGATGATGATGATGAGAAAACAAATGAAGATACTTTCTAGTAGGATTTGGTTTGGGCCTGCATCTAGGTAGTTAGTCCAAAAATAAAAAATATATTATCAAAAATCCAAAAAAAACATTAATCTTAACACACTACAAGAAAACTTGTTTTTAGTGGCACTATATTTGTGGCATTTACCAAAAAGTGCCACAAACGTATATTATTCTGGCATTTAATCAGAATGCCATTAATATAAAAACGTATTCGTAGCTAATTAGCAGTTATTTGGTATGAATTTTCTAAAGTGGCACTTAACTTACGGGAGCGTTTGTTTCACGGATTGTAAAATGATTCCCGGGAATGTTTAGGCCGGAATCTACATTCCAATGTTTGGTAGCAGATTTGAAAAAATATTCCCGAGTATCTTTTATTCCTGGGTAAGTCATATGCCCATCCAGAAGCATTTCTCATTCCCATGATGGAGAGGTGGGTAAGTTGAATCCTGAATAGAAGGGAATGAGATTTCTGGTGTGAAATCTCTGAATTGCCACTACCCACTACCAACTACCCACTACCCATGTCTTTTACCGCGAAGGGCATTTTAAGAATTTTACTATCTATTCCCAGGAATATACATTTTGAACCAAACATATATTATAATTATACCCAGGAATATTAAAAAAGATTCCCAGGAACCGATTTTGTGAACCAAACGAATTTTTTAAAAATGTCTGGGAATAACATTCCCATCATAACATTCCTGGGAACAAGATTCCTGGGTATCATTTTCCAATCCGTGAAACAAACACCTTCTACATGCCACTAATTTAAAAACGTATTCCTAGCTAATTAGCAGCTATTTGGTAGCAATTTTCTGAAGTGGCACTTAACTTAAATGCCACAAATAACCCTTTTCAATTTTAATATATAATTGTTTTTTTAACTTTCAATCACACAGTTCTAGATTTTTATACTAAAAAGTAAAAAGAAAAACCTTACATTTTTTTATTTTTTTTCCCTCTCTCCTCCTCCTCCACGAGTGCCCCTTCCTTTTCTGCCCCTTCTTCATCTTTCCCAAACCCTAACACCACCTTCCGCCATGGCACCACCACCAATGACGGAAATAACCGCCACCTCCTTTCCTCCTCCGCCGGATCCCTCTACAAAAACCTCCCTCTTTCACCCACAACTACTGGATCGCTATCGTCCCCTCCAGGGACAGAACTAGGTTGTAAGCATTTGGGGCGCTGGCCCCTGTGCTCATACAAGTTAGTATATGTATATACTATATACCATAGTAAAATCTATATTCGCCCCCCACCCCCTATATAGTGTAATATACTACACAGCCTCTGGCACTTTTAAGAAATAATGAGAAAACCTTACTTTTCCACCACCACTTCATATTATTAGTTGAATAATATTTTGTAAAGTTTACTCTTTTTATTTGAACATAATATATAATGTTTTGTACACACTTACATTAAGAGTATGATAGAAGGAGAAGAGAGGTAAATAAAAAGTGTTTTGTGATGTGATAGAAAATGTAGAGATATAAAAAAAGAAATAAATTAAAAAGAGATGAAAGAGAAAGAGAAGTGTGAATAAATTATTAGTCTTTTTAGTTAGATAAAAAAAAATTTAGTTATAATATCACAGCAATATTGCTTTCTTGCCTGAATGCCAAAAATTACAATTTTCAAATAACTCTATACAATGTCAATATTAACAACATCCCTACCACCAGACAACATCTTTACTCATTTTATACTAATATACATACAAAATAAATATATTAGGGAAGTAATATATTTACACAGAGAAATAAAAGAGGAAGAAGACAAATATATAAGGGTTGATGTGCTATAGAAAGAAGAAAAAAGTGAAAATGATACTGAAAAAAAATATAAAATTAGTTATTGTTAAAAAGAATATTTTAACAATTATTCCAATTAATTTTGGGACATATGATGATAATTGAATCTAATTTTACAGGAATGCTAATAGTATAAGTTAGATATTGTAATTTCTATTTAGCATGTGTTAAATTTTCGCCCCCTTAAACGATTTTTTCTGGTTCCGTCCCTGGTCCCCTCCGCCGCCTCCTCATCGATCTCAACGGCACCACCAACACCACCTTCCACATTGACGTCCAATTCAAACTCCGAGAATGAAGGTTCGCGAAGGTGATAACGAACACAATTTGGCATCGAGGTTTGCATGAAGATGACGGAGATCGCGTGAAGGTGAAGGTGCTCTCTGTTTCTTGCTCAGAAATTCTGGATGGTAAGATTCTCGATCCAAAGTTTCCATTCCAACTTCGTTTCTCGTTCCACAATCTAAGATTAACAGTGGCACACGTTTATGTGATTTTCGTTGCATGTTTTCCATTTAGTTTTGCTTGCTGAAACGATTATAATTGAATGCACTCAGTTGTTAGGTTTTTGTTACTATTATTGTGGACATTGTATTAGAATTGAATGGTGTGGATTTACAGATTGAGTTTGAGAGTTCATTTTTCTTGCGGATTCTGAAATTACCTTACGCAATGCCACTGGATTATCTGAAACGTGTTGAAGTTGTCAGGAGGCTGAATTGCTCGTCCCCGTTTTGCTTGTTACGCCGAAATTCGTGAGTTCATTTCGCCGCGTTCTACTTGATCTGATTAATCTGAAATGGATTTTTGGCTGTATGTATGTGTTTTGTGAATTGTGTGATATCCAGTGGGATTAGTAGTTGTTGTCCGTCTCAAGGATAGAAATGTTTGTTCATAGACTGATGTTAATGATAATTTCCTTTGCTCTGAGATGAATTCCATATTAGTATATTACCAAATCAATTTTATGCTGATATTTCCTTATTCGTTAACATGTAAGAATGTATGTGCATGCTTGTTTTGATTGTCTATTTTTATTTGGTCATTTGATGTTAGTTTCAGTGTGCATTACATATATTCTTTAAACCGCCTGACCTTTCTACATTAAGACAAGTTTCTGTCACAGGTTATTTCCTATTGGTTTCTGCTTTTATCTTTGTCCTTCATTATTTGCCTTGCTCTTTTTATGCAACAATGTTCTGTGCTGAAGTTAGTTTGAGATATGCACTTTATATGAGCATTATTTTCCCTTTGTCATACAAACTTATTCTGCTTTTGATTCAAATTAATTTTTTGTCTGATTTCTATTGTACAATAGACTAAGTGACTGATTCAAGGGCTTTTGATACACTTTTACCTTTACTCTGAGAAATGCAAAAGTCATGCTACCAAAGCATAGCTCTTACTATCTTTTCTTTTATTAGAATTTTTTTGGCATCGAGGTATGCGTGAAGGTGATGGAGATCGCGTGAAGGTGAACACAATTTGGCATCCTTTGTCATCTCCCTTAACAAAATATTATAGTTTAAGAGCTTTCTTGAGATGAGATAAAGAGTGTTCACAATAAAGAGGAAATTCAGTTCACTTTAGAGGATGACGCTTTGGTAAAAGTCTTTGATTAACTCTTAGATTAATATACTACTACTGATTAACAAAGTACTGTCAAGAATGATGGTGTGCGTCCCATGATAATTAGTTTTATGGGCTTTTTGCATTTTCTAATTTATGCCTCCCATGTTAAGAATGATGGTGTGCGTCCTGTAAATGTTTTAAACACTGCATCATGTGATGGTGTTTATCTAATGTCAAGCTAGTAATCATATCAAGCAATTTATTGTATTGTAATGTCTGGTTTTGCATGTCTATAGGGTTCTTGGTGCAAATTATACAGACAAAATGGGGTAATCTATGATATAATATGCAGATTTCCCCAAGTTTTCATTATGTTAGTTACCCTTATGTATAGTTTGTGCATACCATTTTTCATAGTTTGTGGTTGACAAAATGGGGTAATCTGTGATATAAGGATGACTGTTTTTTTAATTTTTTTTCACCTTTGTTAAGTTCCTCTATTCCTTACCGTTGTGTTCTGCTTTGATTTTAATTTTGGTTTTTGCAGAGGTAGCATTGAGATTGGCAACTTGGAAGCACCTATTGGCATCTCGGCTTGTATGATGTGGGATTTGATTTCCCTAACATGTCTATTTGCACCTACTGAGCTTCCGGTTCAACGAGCTATCCTTCTTCTGCAGGTTTCTTCTTCCTCTTTTGTTATGGTTGATTTTACTTAAAGATGATGGATGTGTGTTATGAGTGGAAGACAGCCAGAGGGATTCCAAATTGCCATATGGGGTTCTTATACCTGAATTCTTCTGGCCGAATCGAAGACTGACTTAAAGATGGAATGGAAATGAGGATTTTTAACGACTGACTCTTTTAAGCCACTAAGATTCGTACAAAGTTCCTGAAGTTCCTGAGAATGTCAAGGTACCGCTTCTGCTCTTGCATTATGATTATCTGTTACTTCATTTATGTGTGGTGGAAATCAAAGGACGAGTGTTTTTCTTTTCACCTTTGTTAACTTCCTCTATTCCTCTCACCCTTTTGCTTTGTTTTGATTTTAGTTTTGGTTTTTGCAGAGGTAGCATTGAGATTGACAACTTTGAAGGCATCTATTGGCATCTAGGTCTGATGTGGGATTTGATTTCCTGACAGTTGATGAGCGGCCCCTTGTTACTTTCAATGCTATTTTTATTTCATAGGTATAGACATAGTTCATTCTGTTGTTTATATGAGTAATTTTCTGAAGATATATTATTGAAAGGAACATTGCACTTTTCTGGGTTTCTACTCTATTTTTGAAGCTTTGTAGTTTCGAGGACGAAACTTTTACATAGAAACTTTAACAAGTACTAGATTATAGCAATCTCTTATGTGTTCAGTTTCGCTGACTCTGGTTTAAATTTGACATAATCTATATATTTTGTCAATGAGTTTGCATCCAAACTATGTTTAGTTTCACTGACCATGGTTTAAATTTGACATAATCTATCCATTGTGTCTATGAGATTGCATAGGAAGTAGTACTGGTCTAGCAAAAATCATGGCTCTGGAAAAAAAAGGAAGTATAATTAATTATTGAAAAATATTAATGAATATTCATTTTATTGGTAATATCAATAATGTGAGAGTAGTAACATGTAGCCTTTTGTGGCATTTATGAAGTGCCAGTAAAGTTTGAGGCGAATACAATATAAATTCATTTTGTGGCATTTAAAAGATGCCAAAACAATTTGTGGCACAGAAAACCGGCATTTAAGCAAAAAATGCCACAAATCAGTTGTGGCACCTGTAATAGAGGCATTTAAGGGGAATGCCAGTAATAACACTTGTGACATTTATTAAATGCCACAACTTAACAATATCAATGCCACCAAAAATTCATTTTTTTGTAGTGACGTGAAATTCCTTTATCAAAAATGCCAAAACATGTTTTCCATTATCAAAACCCAAAGTTTTTTTTTCAAGAAAATGACAAAAAAATCTTCTCCAAGACTTCAAGAATCAAGTAATAGTACTACGTAATTTTAGTGTGTGTTCAGAAAGAATACGCAGGCCGAGATATAAGACACCCCAAAATAAAAAGTCTCCTAAAAAATGACTTCTTCTAGGCTTTAAAATCACAATTACATACGTCTTGACTTCTCCTAGAGCTATGAAGACACGGAAATCTATTTTCTTCATACACCCCAAAATAAAGGCTTTTTTCAAGCCCTTCTCATAAATCAAGTTTTCTCAAGTTAATCTTGCAAAAAACTCAAAAATATGTTTGCCTTGATTCTCTCCATGGAGGATATGTAGGTGAAGGCCCAGAGTTTGTCAAACACAAAAATTAAAAAAAAGGTCAAGTTTGTTCTAGTATAATGAACTCTCCATTTCACTTAAAGATACTCAGGCGCAAGCTTCAAAAGCTATCGGGGCGGATTTGTACATTATGTTTTTTCTTTATTATTAGTTGAATTAAAACACATAAAATGAAATGATAAAAACGAGAAGAAAATTTTTCTTGGACAAAACAAATTTTTGAAAGCTAACATATTGATTAAAATGTCATATTTTCATTAATTTTTAAAATTTTCTGCTTTTTCTACTTTTCTAGATTATTAATTTTTATTTTCTTGATAAGTAATAATTCATTCACACTTCACTTTCTCTTTCATATCATTTTCACACACTTTTCTTTATTTCTTTCTCTGCATTTCTTGTCACATCACAAATCATATTACTCATTTCTCTCATTTTTCTTCTTATTAACCTAAGGTGGAGGTGAAAATGGAATGTGAACAAACCATTATTTCTTTTCTTGATGAACTACCTCGAACCCCTTAAGAGCATCTCCAACAAGGAGATCTTAATTTGAGACTTAACTAATTTTTTGTGGGCTGGTGTAGGGAGCCATGATCTGATGACATAGAATATCCAGTGACAATCCCTCTAGCATTCTCATTTTACATGCCAAGGCAGACAAGGAGGTTCCGACCACCAGTTCCCGATCCACCACCATAGCCTCAGCTCGAGGTGGATCTCGTTCCTCAGCATGGTGTAGAACCCGCCCCTCAGTACGGTGTGAATTTCGTCCCTCAGAGAGGACCAGTTCAAGCTACACTAGTTCAGGTCAGGAGCATGCAGCAGCCCTTTGAACTTGGTTAGGCATTACGAGAGTCTGTGGGTTCACCGCCCCGGAGGACGGCTCCATGCCTTAGGACCACCGCTCGGAAGAGAGTGCATCCACCCGACTTTTCCAGAGATGTCCGGATATACCGGCAGAGGTTTATGAGAGCAGACGACTTGGGGGAGAGAGTATCGGTACCAGTGCAGGAGGAAGGAAACAACAGAGAGATGGAGGAGGAGCCAGAGGAGGAGATGAATGGGGAGTGAAGCGTACGGTCCGATGAAATTTCTATCAGTTCTTACTGCTATTTAGTTTTACTTTATGTTGTTTGGCGGGGACATGTATGTCCTCTCTTGAACACTCTATTTGATTCTGTTATGTGTACTCTATAGTGGCTCTATGCCACGGATGCTTGTGTGTGTGATGCTAGTTATTCTGTCACTAATATGTTTGTTTTAGATGCATGGTCATTCCCCTGAAGGGATGGAAGGGAACTCTTAGACTAATGACGGTCTTAGTGGTCCCTGAGTTTAGATTATAATTAGTAAGGATTAGCTGTAGCAAAAAAAACTCGTGTCACTCGCTCCTGAGGTGGTAGGAGTTGGGTGAAGTCGTCACTCATGGAAGGGGGACGCGACATATAAGGTAGATAATGAAGCTCTGGACGATCCAAGTTATGGACAATATTTTCTTGGACAATAGAGGTCATATCATTCTTGTGCGGATGATATCAGGATATGATGATAATACTTGATAGAGATAGTCTCTTGGTTTTGTACACCTCAACCGAATTTTCTTCGGGGGTTTAGTCTCCGTGCTTTGCATATGCCTTTCTCATTCTTCATTTTGATCTTCATTTATATCTTTGTCATTTTGTCATCATTAAAACATTTCTTCTCATTATGTGAGAACTCGTTTTGACTTTAGAGTCTTGAATTGTGTTTAGAAGCTGAATTATATAAGATTATCCTCCTCATACTTGCTTTAAACCATGCTGGATTTTCTTGAACACTTAGATTCATCGTGGATTAAGTGTTGGAAGAGAGATGTTTCTATCGATGATGAATGGGGAGGCAGAGAGGTTTCTAAACAAATCTTAATATATAAACTAATGAAAAGTTGAATGTTTTCTTCTAAAGCAATAAACACAGAGAGATTGACAAATGCACAAAAAAAATAGTTTGATTTTTTTTTGAAGCATGTGACTGGAGAATGGAGATGGCTAATCTTTCTCTAAAGGAGGGATTAGATGTGGGTTGTGGAGTGATAGTAAAATTTATTATATATTTTAATAATGAATATATATTATATGTGGCTTTATCTGTGGTAAACAAATATTTAATACCGATGTAACAAATTGTGACAAGCAAATATATAATAATGGTGACTTCAAATATCTAACTATGAGATTTTATAATGATGTAATAGCACCTATAAACCAGAAAATGGTAGAGAATTAAATTGTGTGCATTATTTCCATTATTGACTTGGTCATGACAAACATTTATACTAATTCTATTCTCTAAGATATATGGATGAGATAAAGAGTTGCTTCGCGAGGAATGCAACTTTCTTATTAGTTAAGGTTTCTATAAGGGTTGGTCCATTCAAATTAATGACAACTATATATTTATTGTGTAATCTTCGTTGACTTTTATATGACAAATTATGGGTATGACTTCTATACTTTTGAGAGTAAAATAAGTCACCACACTATTTATTGAGTTGTTTTTAGTGACTTAATTTACCGACGAAAATGCTTAAAGTTACGAATCAAAACTTTGTGAAACGAAATGAACTATTATGATTGGTTAAAGATTAATAATGTTGGGGAACGACTCCATGTTTTTCTCAAATAACAAGTTTTAAGTGGATGGAAAAATGATTGTTGGGTTTCATCAAGATTTTCTTTCGTAATAATTAGAACCACTCATAGAAAAGAAAAAGTCAAGACCTTTCTATGAGAGTAATGGATGGAGAAAGACTCTTCTAGGGTTCACTTTTCCTCAGCAAGTTGTGGGACGGCGACAAGAGTTGTGGGGCATGGTTATGCGCCGCCTGGTCACGAATTTTAAGGCAGGGACTAACGACAATGATGGAGGGGAGCCAGGGGACGATCAAGAAGGAGATGACGACATTGTTCAAAACAATGTTGAAAAAATTTGCATAGGGCTTAGCTTGGTTGGATCTAGCATGGTGGCTCCTTCGTCCGGCGAGGGTTCATGCGTTGTTGCTCTTTCGTCCGACGGGGTGTGTGCGAAGACTCTTTCTTAGGAGTGGGTGGTATAAAGACAAGCAACAATGACATTTTTCTTCAAAGGAGGGAGAAGGGGTTTCTTGTTGTTTGATTTTCACTCCCTTTATGGATGAGATCTCAGATTGTGTGTCGGTTATCACAAAATTCGGGGGCTTTTTGCCCAATTTGGAAGGGTGGTAATAGTTTTTTTCCAGAGGAAAAAGAAGTTTTGGAGGTTTTCCAAGTTTGAGGTTTGCGAGATTCACTTCAATGGAGGTTGCGTCTCAGACTATTAACCTCCTTAATGACTTTCAATTAGGTGGAACATCCTTGTGTGTGGCTTTAGCGAGATTCCTGCTGGTCGGCGTTTAACGTCCTTGTCCAGAGTGTCATCTTGATAGGTAAAAGCTTAGGTATGAAGTACGATTTCACAGATAATCCTGCTCTCTAATAGATTTTTGCTCTGATCAACGAGCGCAAATCTTCTTTGGTTAGTACAAGTTATCTCTGGTATAGTTTTTGAGTTTTGATTACTGTTTCCAAGTTTGTGGGTTATTGGGTGTTTGGCTTTTGGCTTTAGGGCTCTTCTAGTTCTTCTTTGGTCCTTTTCTGGTTAGGTTGTTATTCTCTGCTGGTTGGGTTGTTGCCGTCTTGGTTAGTTTTTGTGCCCTTTCAGAGGAAGGTTTTATATCTTTAATAGTGAGATAACTTACGTTAGTCTCTAAAGTGAATCTACCCACTTTACTAGAGCCATTTCTAGAGTTAGGGTTTATACCTAATGTTTTGTTTCACACTTTCCTTATTTCCTATAGTATTTTATCTTGTTGTTTCTACTCTTCTAGTGTGTTAAGGTATGTTTTAAATCTCAAATCTTTAAATTGCATACATTTTTTAGCTTGTTTATTTATGTTTATTATTTTGTTGGGTATTTATTTATTGGTGGTTGGTGGTTGTACTGCTTGGTTGCCTAACTATTATTTTACTTTCTTGCAATATTTCTATTGTGATTCAAATATGGTTTCTGTCATTGTTTTGTTTTTATTACATAAATTCAAATATTAGGAATGTATCTCGAAATATGACAATATATAAGCATTTTGTTTGTGAATAATATGTAATATTCAAACTATCACAACTTATATTTAAACTATAATAACAACACCTTGGCATTTACATGAACTCAGTTACATGAATTTAAACTCTTGTTATACGTAAATTTGTATTAAAACTATAATAGTTGTTTTTGTTACACGAGGGTAAACAATCTTTTACATTATTTTATAGACTATTGTGGCTACATTCAATCATTTTACTTCCTTTTATATCATAAAGAAATCGAATAATAAAAATAGAGATCATGAATAATTGTATTTGATCAATTAATATACTTCAATATCCAATAAATTGGTAGCAAAAAGAGTTGAGAAAAGAGGAATATAAATAATTGTGTTGGCTACCCAACACCAAAGGTCAATGTTAGTCAGTATAGATGTGAACAATATCACCTTCCTTATTTTACATGTTCATTTGTTTTTGAAGATTAAAGTAAGGTTTTAATTTTTTTATCATTGTAGTTTAAGATGCAAAACTGAAAGAACTTTGTACAAAGGTGAAACACAAGTTCAGCTAGTATATGCTACAATGGTCATAATCAAATTTATCAAAATGAACTATAAGATGGATATTTTTTTTTTGAATATTAAAACATAATTCTTGACACAAATGATTAAAACTCCAACAATAAAGTTAACTTTTCGTCCACAATTTTAAGCACATCATATTCAACAAAGATTGATCAAATTTGAGACGGAATTATAGATCCAGTTATAATGTGTAAGGTCAAAACAAGTTCTCATATAAGGAGAAGAAATATTTTAATGATGACAAAACGACAAAGCAACTACTAAGATTGACATAAAGAATGAGAAAGACAAATGCAAAGCAAGGAGAGCGAAACCTCGAAGAAAATTTAGTTGTTGTGTACAAAACCAAGAGACCATCTCTATCAAGAATTATCATCATCTTCGGTATCACCCGCACAAGCAGGGTCTGACCTCTATTGTCGAAGAAAACATTGTCTATAGCTTGGATCGTCCAACGCTTCATTGTCCACCTTATACACTAACCAAGGACTCAATCGTCTGACCAGAACTTTTATCCAAAGTATCTTATTACAAAGTGACTTGTAGTCATGAAGAATGAGTTAGGTGAAAGAAAATCAAATCGTCCGTTGAAGAAAGAGAATCAAAGAGCTATATATGTTGACGTGTGACTTTCCTAAGTCTAACAAGAGTACAACAATCAAAGGCAAAGTACAGAGTTCAAGTCATCAAAAAGCTATGAAGCACCCATATTTTCCAAAATAAGAAAAGTCATATCTGACACTTAGCATCAACAGTCAAGAAGATTTCAAGGCACAACATAGTTATGAATACTCATGGTTTAAAAGAAGTAACAAAATTACAATTCATAACTATCATGGATGATGAAGATATGCTAAAGGCTCACATATGAGCCACTTATTCTTCATCTCTCTGACCCAAGTCAAATCATTTACTCCTAGAGTACTTGTGGTTAGAACAAGTCTTTTCTACATCTACTCTCTCTAATGTCTATAAGAAGATCATCTAGAAGCTACCCAAAAATGAACAAGCTTTGCAACGATCAAATGATGAAGACATAGTATAAATTAGAATATTCGAAAAGATCTAGGTGGGTGTGTCTGTGTGCGCGTGAGAGAGAGAGAGAGAGAGAGAGAATTCGCAAATAGAGTGAGATAGAGCAGAGAGAGCACTAAAATTGTGAGAGACACACGGTGCAGAAACTGAGGGCGAGATCATACAAATCATGAGATAGTGCACGAGTAATGAGTTTACATGAGCTAGAAATTTTCATCAAGAAAAAGAATTGTTCTTACAACTCTCGAGAATAAAGGTTTAAGGTAAGCAAGAATATGTACTCCAAGACCTTAAAGAAAAAGTATGAGTGAAAAAGAAGAAAGAAAATATTCAAATAAAAAAAGACAAGTTCTAAGCCTTAGAGTGAAAAAGAAAGAATGAAAAAGAAGAAAGAAAAGACTCAAATGAAAAGATACAAGTTCTACGTCTGAAAGAGAAAAAGCAAAGAGTTGTTGAGGTCAAAACACTTCAAAATCTAGTCGATACTTTGATCAAGTCATGTTGATCAGGATTGAGAGCACCTTGAATCTATTAGCTTTATTCTATACAGCTCTTAGAGATGAATGCCTTTATAAGAGATCTATAAGCATATCTGCAGTGTGTGCCAACTGTACCTCATGTAACCCAAATATAATTCTTGACAAGCCGGATGAGGCTTGTCCAAAAATACAGGTAAGGAGAAGTCCTAAGAATTCTCTTGAGTGCATGTAGAGGCACGGGAAAGAATACTTTTGTGTTCATGGCTAGGCATGGGAAAGAATAGATGCGAGTATCTGGAGAGGCATGAGAAAGAATACTTGTTAAGGAGAAGTCCTGATAATACTTGTAAGGAGAAGTCTTTCATACTTGGATGATAGTGAAATACTTTGTGGATACCAAGGACTGGACGTAGCCCTATAGCTTTCGGTTAACTAGGATAAAATATGTGTGTATATTGTTCTCTGCCCTCTAAATCAATTCTATTTTCCGCATTGCATTCCTATAGACTGTGTATTTATCTAAAGCTATTAGTATAATTCATAAGAGACCTAGTCGATCGTGATTGAATTCCATAGACACAATCCACTCCCTATTGTATCCATGTGGTTTTTCTCAATATACAAGAAGAATAACTAGTATTGAACTTACATATCAGAGATGCATTGCATTGCAGGGGAATATTTTTGCTACTCTATAATTTATACAAAAAATTATTAGTAGACACCAATTTGGGTGTAGATACCCAAAATAAGTTTAGTGAGAAAGAAAGAGAAGAGAAATAAGAGATAGATGTAATAGAAAATAGAGAAAAGTGATGAATGAAATATATAATAGGGTGGGATAGGAAAAGAGATAAAAAGAGAAAAATGGGATGCAAGTCGGGTGTTGTGATCGTTTAAGTGTCTAAATATTAAAGTTGTAATTGATATTTCTTATTTCTTCTTCCTATTTAGCTACTTTTGTGTTTGCTAATATATGTGGTTCATTAATTTTATTTTATCTTGAAAGTCATAGCATCATACACAAGCTTGTGTTGACCATTTTTGTAATAACTTACCCAAAATTTTGTTTACTTAAAGATATCTAAAAACTCTTTTCCTACAACATTCACATTAATAATAAATGTATCAAAACAATTATCATATCACTTTTAACTCACTTTTACCATAATCAATTTTTTTATTTTCTACTTGCTTTTACGCTAATAAAAATTACCTTTAACTAATGTAAAAGAAAATACATGATGAAAAACTCGTAAAGAGGAAAAGCCAGTAAATAAAGGGCAGAAGCCCGATGAAGAAGTTGATATAAACTATGATTTAATTTTCTCTACCTTCCTAAACTTAAGGCTCTGGAAAAAAAAAATTTAAAGAAAAAAATTTATTGAATATAGAGTCGAGATACAAATCCTCTATAAAACAATATTTTGATCATGAAAGGCCCAAGAGCCCCCTATCATTTTACATTTTTTGAAGTCTATAGAAAAATCATGGAACATAAAAGTTTTGAAACATGTCACTTTTCTTTTATTTATCACTTCTATCATTAGCTCTAAAATCACAAGTGTTAAGAGCTCTATTTTTCTTTTTGCAGCAAATGGTAATAAATATGATTTAGGTTTTGAAAAAAAATAAAATGTTAGGCTATCTAGGAACCCATATAATAACATTTTTTGCAATCAATCAAAGACACTTTAAAATATACTTGAAATACTTTATGTATTTATTAATTATTATACAGAAACGTTTGTGCATAACATCCAGATGCAAATTAAAATCTAGCCATTCACAAGGAATACTAGGGTTTATGAAGATGAAGAAGACTCATCAGATCTAGAACCTCCAGGTCCTTCGTTAGACCCCCAACCTTCTTCAACTTGAAGCTCTCCATCAGAGTATACAGCAAAATCCTCCAGATGAGTGTTAAGATCTTCCAATTCTGAGGCATCAGAGGCCTCTTCATCATCATCCCCCATGTAGATATCTACCACGTGAGGCCCTAGAACCTGGAGCCTTGGATGATTCTCATTGACAAAGATATCGCCAATATTGACACCTGAGCAACCCCTGAGGTCCAAATGTTCTAGCTCATGACAGCCTGACAGAATTTGAAGAATGCCTGTATTGGTCATCAGATTGTAGGTCATCTCTAATCGCTTTATCTTTGGCATGTTTGAGGCAATTGCCAATGCCTCATCATCTTTCAAGGGCTTGCCGAATGTATCATTTGGGTGCATGTTCCGTCGCAACACTTCGAGCTGCTTGCAATTCTTGCCAATGGTCTCCAGCGCTTGGGAGCCAATTTGGATACAATAGCTCACATCTAAGGAAGTTATCAATTTGAGCTTCGAAGTAAATTCTTCCATTATAGAATTACTTAGGTTGCTTCTTGGCAGCCCTAGAGTTTGGAGGGATCCAGCACTTCCAAAAGAGTTAAAACACACACATAAGCAAAATGTTGAATTAGCCAAAATCACACCTAAATACCACCTTAACTAATTTTGAACACAAATATAAGTTTCTTATAATTAATATAACAGTGAAAATATGAATAAAACAAGAGCTTATTTTTTTCTCATAATCAATTACGACATCCAGAAGCTACTTAGAGAAGTTTATCCCCATAATTGATTTTGGATTTAGAAAATCAAATGTAGAATGTTTTCCAAAAATGGTAATCAATTTTAATCTATATTTTACTTTAATCCATAAACATAATAATTATCACTGTATGTACTGTGAAGATTTCGTTCAAACGGTGCAAATATACTTACTTTTCCGCGATCAACATCAAAACTCTCTGATTCTGAACTCCAGAAACACAAAACTTTTTTAAGGATCCATTGCTTATCCTAAGCATATTTTCAACCATCCGATCAATTTGGTCAGGCTCATGACTGCTACTCCAATCCTCAATTTCTATCTCTTGCCAATGGCATGGTCTCTTTGCTCCTTGGTGCCATGATTTAAATACCAAGGGGATCACATTCATTTTTTCTTCGAAAGAAAGCCTTGAAAAGATATTTCCAAAAGCGTCTGTTATAAATAACTCATCCCAAGGACGAAAATCAGATGTCATTTCCATAGAGCCTACAAAAGAAGATAATTGTGCAATGTCGCGTTTCTTGTTAGGACAAATTAAAGAACTTAATACAAATCTACCCATTATAAGAATCATAGAGAAACAACATGTATCACATTGGATGGCCACAAGACTTAAAAGATTCAATAACACACTCTATAAACAACTAAAAAATGTGTTTCTTTCAACAAGGTTGAGGATGGGACATTTAATTAAACATGAAATATATTAGACATGATCAAATTCAAGATTTGAGTTTGGAAGTATAAAAATGTTAGATTATTCATATACACTATTGGAAGCTTGGGAGAATGCAAACACGCATGCATTCCAAGTCATTGACATATGGATCAAACATTTTAGGTCATTTCTTTACAAGAAAAAATGCCGAATTCAAAATGGTAAACAAAAATGAAGCTTCAATTTCAATTTGGAAAACCCATGACACAAAAAATTTCTCCGATTACAAGATCCATTTACCCCTCCGTTTCTAATTTCAATTTCCAACAAAACTATATAGAATGAATGACAAAAAACAAAAATTACTCACATACAACCAAAATGAGTGGAAATTTACCAGAGGATGGGGCTGTGCCTAATGAACCTTCTTGGACCTGAACTAGAGAGAAACAACATGTGTCACATTGAATGATCACCAGAATTAAATATTCAAAGTTTCGATAATACACTCTATAAACAACTAAAAAACGTCCTTCTTTTTAACAAGGTTGAGGAGGGGCAATTTAATTAAACATGAAATATGTATAAGACACAATCAAATTCAAGATTTGAGGTTGTAGATATAAAATTATTAGATCATTCATATATAAACATATCTACTTGAAGCATGGGAGAATGCAAACACAGATTCATTCCAAGCAATTGACATATGGATCACACATTCCAGGTAATTTTGAAAAGAAATGAAGCTTCAGTTTCAATTTGGAAAACCCATAACGCAAAAATATTTCTCCGATTACAATATCCATTTCACTTTCTTTCTTAATTTCGTAGAAAACCAGACAGAATGAAAGAAAAAAAACATAAATTACTCACATACAACCAAAAGAGTAGAAGTTTACCAGAGGGAATTTTTGGGCTGTGCCTAGTGAACCTTCCTGGATCCAAATTATGCAAGAATTTAACTAGTAATCTGCAATATGAATAGAGAGAAAGATGAGAGACATATGTTAGACGAAAAAGGGTAAAAAGGCTAAAAGAATAAAGACCCAAATCAACCAATACACACCAACTCAAAGCGTCAAATGAAATCACTTGAAAGAGGAACAAAACTATATATGTTGGAGGAAGATAGCTAAATAGTAGAGCAGAAAACACTAGAAGAAAAAATAGATGGTGATGTTGTATCTACGTAGCAAGCAAATGCTGCTGTGAAGTTGAAATGAGACGATATACCACTATATATAGTGGGAAAATGGTGATAAGAGGAGGGAATCCTAAAAAAAAAATGTTGACTTTTCTGCAATACACAAACTGCCAAATTTATCTTGACCAAAAATATTAATATTAGAGAAAAATGATATAAAATTTAAAAATATTTATTATCTCTTATATAACTTGAATGTTGACTGTTGTAAAACCATTGATTATAAAAAAAAGAAAAATATTAATTAAAATATAATATTAAAATTATTAATATATAAAATATAATTAATATTTTTGAAATACAAATTTCATCTACGGAGGTCATTTTGTTTAAGTATGTACCAACTAATGGTTTAAAGCGTAGACTTTTTGACTAAAAATGTAAATATTTATTATAAGTATAATATTTAATATCATTAAAACATTTATGATTATTTAATATGATTAATATATTTAATATTTTAATGTAAGAATTTTCAAACCGATATTAGTTTATAATAAGATTTCTATACATAATTAATTTCATTATTATATAAATTAAATATTTTGAATATAAATTAGCGAAATGTTTGCACATGTACAAAATTTAAGTAATTTTCCGATGTAGCAAAAGAATTTAAATTTTTAAGTGAGTGTTTCATTTTGTTCTCTTCATATTCCCCATTTTCCACGGAATCGAAGTGTAACGTTCAAGGAGATTTTTTTTTTTGTTTTGTTCCACCTTAAAATTAAATATAAAAACATTGAACATGTGGTAGTTAATGTGCCTAGTATAAATTTAACATATGTAAGTTGACGAGGATATGAAGAGAAATTGATTACTTTAAATAATATAATTGTTGGGCATTCATTGCACAGTCAATAAAATATTGACTATATTCCCTACTGTATTCAGATTTGGTCATACTGCATTATAAATAGTTGTATTGGACGTTTAAAAAGCATTGATGATAATTTAATATTACTTATATATTTTCCTCCAAAACTTTTACTAATATATTGAATATTCCAACATAATAATTTAATAAATAATATTAATATATAATAATATTTCCTTACATATTTAATTTTTTATGTTTTTATTAATATACTAGTCCTGTGACCCGTGCGATGCACGGGGATAATCATTTTTGTTTATTATTTTTGTGTTACTTTTTTATGTTTTGAAAGAAAAAATAACTTTTAGATATAAACAAATATAAATTTGTAAGTTTTTTTTTATGAATGTGTTTAGTGCAATTATTTTATTTATTTGTGGTTTATGTCCTTCTTTTGTGTGAGCTTTGATTAAAAATGTACTCACAACTATGTTGCATGAGAAGTCTTTGTCTATGCAAAATATCATCACTTAAATACTCTTAGGGTTTTTTTTCAAACAAATTATGCCATTGCAAGACAACAAAGTAGCAAAAAGTCTTTTAAGATTGTTGGCAATACCCCAATGCAAAGCTTCTATTACTCCATCAATGTATTATTTATTGTGTTTAAGTAATCCCATCGCATAGCACACGTCCTTGATAGTGTCATATGCCCTTTGTGAAATTTAGCAACAACCTCAGATAATACTTACTTTTTTATACCCAATAATTTCTCAAATTTTGTGTTATTCTTATTTTTGTTATTATAAAAAGTTATGAATTAAAAGAATAAAATTTATTATTTTTTTGTTACATCGGAAAATTAATAAAATTTATTATAGATATAAGAAATCATAAATTTGAAAGTCTTTTTTGTAAACCATGATAAATTATGAAGATTCAATTATACATGGGAACCACTCAATATAAAGTGGGATGGAACCAAAGAGTAAATCATTAGGAAATAAAAGAGAAAGTCATATAACATTTAGACATTCTAAGGTAGTACATCAATATCAAACTCTTGAGTATATATACCTAAAAAATAACTAAATGTTGGTGCTTTAATCCAATGCAAATACCTCAATATAGACTAATTTATATAGTTGTAGGTAAAATGGTTAGTGAAAAATTTAATTTTTGGAGTGATATCATATTTAGTATTAAAATTGTCATCTTTAACTTTTATGGATTAATTAATATTAATTATTTAATAATTAATAATTTTGTAGATCAAAACTAATTATCTATGTCCTATGAAATCCTCTAACTCATATGAACTAAATAGTGATGAGATAAATAATAATAAACCCATTTTACAAAATTTTGAGGTAAATAATTAAATTTTTAATATAATTAAAAACCATTTATATTTAATATTATTTTCACCGCTTTAACTTTATGGATTAATATTGATATTAATAATATTTATTATTTAATTAATAATTCTATAAATCCAAACTTATTATGTGTGTCCTATGTAACTCTGTAACTGATATTAACCTCATTATTTGGTGTGTAACCAACTACTATTAATTATGATTTTAAAAACAAAATTTGGTGAAGGTGAAAGGGTATTCATCTTGTCATTCATATCAAATTGAATATTTTTAAAACCTAATTTAATGTTAAAACTCCTATCATTAATTGTTAAAGGTTAATATTAATATTAATTACAATATTCTATAAATCAAAAGTAATTCTCCATGTCCTACTTTTTTCGATACATCGGAAGACACACCATGCCCTATTGAGTTCTATAACTAATACTCACTAAACACAAAATAAATAAAATTTTCGTAAGTGAAAGGCTATAAATTGCTAAGGATTACTATTTAATATTAATTAAGAGAAAAAGTTTGATGCACCGACGGTGTAAAGTTTTTTTACACCGTCAACCAATCAGATTTCAAGGATGTGAGAAAATCTCTCTTTTCATTTAATTTCTTTAATTGACATGTCACATCCTTGAAATCTGATTGGTTGACGGTGTAAAAAAACTTTACACCGTCGGTGCATCAAAATTAAACTCATTAATTAATATGTTTTATAAAACTTAAAATGGTTAGTGTGTTTTTTTCGCATTCATATAAAGTTTAATGTTAAAACATCTATCTTTGATGACCCTTAAACACACTTAATTCTCCTTAATGCATAATAACTATTGACCATTCTTTTTTTAACTGTGAAACATTTATTTTCTAGTTAAAATTATTTAATTTCTAATTCTAACTCCATTTTTGACCTTCCGCCACTCCATTTTCTCTCCTTTTAGCCCTAAAAGAGAATACTAAATTTTTAAAAAGCAAATTGATCAAAGTCATGAAAACTAAAAACCCAGATGAGAAAAATAAGATGCATGCGTTAGAACTCACAAAGAATAGGAAAAAGGGTAATTTACAAATCAGGAAAATGAAAAGCTAATCTATAAAAAAAAAAAAAGGAATGACACTAAGCCACCATTTCTAAACATATGAAATGCAGCATGCACTTTATGACGATTGAAATAAAACAAATTTCACTTTAATGAAGCAATGGTAGAATATTCTCTAAAGTGGCTTTCCTTCTAAGTATTTATTTATGGATGAAGAAAAACATACCAGAGAAATTACACTGTTTCCTTCATATTGATTTTGCTGAGATGAACAATATATTGTTTCTGTGAGACACACGGCGAGCGAGTCTTCAGACAACCCTGTGTTAACATGGCCAATTTTCTCACCAAGTGCAAGTAGTTCCTGGTCAAACCCATCGTCAAAGTAATTTAAGATGTTTCAAAGTACATAACAACAATAATTGTAGCACTACAAATGATTGTAAGATGAATAATAACCTCATAGCTCATGTTATCTACGTCCATCCTCATGTCTCTATGATGGTCAAGAATATTCCTTGAACCATACAGCGATGCTCGCTCAAAAGAAGAAGTTAAACTTTTTGTTGCTTATTTTCTCAAAGTGTCCATGGACCTGTGCTTTCTATTCTTACACTTGCACGCATAATAGGTGTAGAATAGAAACTCATAAACCAAATACAAAATGAAATCAGATGTCATTTAAGAACCCCAATCAAAGAGCATGCTACAAATAGAGAAGGGAGAGATAATGGCTCACCTTATTCACCGTCCATTCCCGTGCTCTGAATGAAAAAATGATAAATGATGAAATCAAACTCTGAATTCATAACATAAATCAAAACGAAGGAGAAAATCAAATGGCACAGTAAGCTCCAAGAAATAAAGTCAAGAACAAACTGAAATTGAAATTACAATGTGAACTAACCTTTTGACCATTGAGTGAGAGCGTGACGGTGAGGTGGTGGTTGGCCATGGTCGTGACGAAGAAGGGTGATGCAAGGGTGTTAGGCGGAGCTTCTCGCAACTCGCGCGCAAACACACAGAAAGATTAAATGTTTTTCCATATGAAATTTCAACTTAAAATCACAAAATTCATAAAATTGAAACATACATAAATCAGAATCAACCTGGTCACTAACTCTACTTGATTCCAATCACAAAAAAAAATAGATATTACTAGAAAGTAACTAAGTATATCACAAATCACAAGCCTTACAAAAACCCTATATTCCACTCTAAATGATTATCAATTTATCATTATTGTTCTTGGAATGAACATTGAAGAGAGGTATAGTACCTAGAGGTAGAGGATTGTGCTAAGAGAGAATGAGAATGAGAGAGAGAGAGTGCTGAATTTCATGCGTGATTTCCTCAAATGAGCCAAAGTCCCTTACACTTGATAACTACCTCCTATTTATAGAGCTTGGGTACTACCTATTGGGCCAATTGGGCCTCCGAGGTCAAGGCCCAACTGAAGGCCAGGGCCCCGCCTCAGGGCGGGATACATGCTGGGCGTTGCCCCTCTAGGGGCTCGCCCAGTCCACTAGTCCACAAGACACCGAGCTCGAAGTATGAGAGCTAAGTGTGTCTTTTAAATGCTTTTACATATGTCTTACAGTACACCGGAATCTGCACTGCCAACATGGCTTGAGAAAAGAGAAGTAAACTATATCGCCAACATGGCGTGAGCAAAAGGAAACTAGCATTTTCAGTTACCCAGTCCACTGACTTGACGAGCAACCCGAGCTGGCAAGTCCACAAGTCCACGAGCGGCGAGAGCGATTACTTCGTATTGGCGATAAGTTGGAGCAGGTGTATGATCGTTCGCCGGCGGGAAAGGTGGCAGGCATGGGTCACGTGCTGATCATTCAATCATTGACTGGCGGTAACCCCGGCGAGCGACTGAACTTTGTTGTTGGTGTCACCTGTCAGGCGATGGTGTTTGATCTTTACAGTGGCGAGGCTTTTCGCGCTTTCCCTTATTTTAAAACCCTTTCAAATCCCTAACTGCCCCACGTGACTGCCCCACGTGATGTGTCAGTTACATCAATTTCCCTCTTTCTCCGGAACCGTCACTTCACTTTTCATAACCGTCCGATCGTGCGCAGTAACTCCCCATTGCACGCGACCCACCTCCCCAAAACCATCATGACTTCCAACCTTCCACACGCGTCCAACACGCGTCACCCTTCCAGCTTCCCCCCTTCTCCTATAAAAATCCTTCTTCCCCACAGTCATCCCTTTCCGAGACCTCTCTTTACTTCCCTAATCGCTTACCAAACTCCCTCTGCCCACTTCCGTTCCGGAGCCGTCGCTTATCACCCTTTCCGCTACCCACTCTTCACATCCTACTTCGGTGAGTCCCACTGTCCTTATCTTTGCATCATACACATACTCATCTTTTCCTTTCTTTCACTTCACTGTCTTCTAAAAATGGCTTCAAACCCTACCTCCCCTAACCACTCCTCTTCTTCCTCCGGAAGCGACCCTGATGCCACCGCCGCCGGCGGCCTCCGTTTAGAGGTCCCGGAGATCCCACCTTACCGACTAAAAACCTACGCCACTTTGCCCCTTCCAGTCCAAATAGCCCCCACTCACGAGGCTATAGACCAACCTTCTATTTTCCAGAATAGCGATCTCATCGTGCAGTTCGTGAACTCCCTGGGTGGTTTGTCTAATGACGATGAGTTTAACGCCAAACTCAGGATCTGGATTTGCAGTCCTGGGGATCGCCCCTGGCTTCATAAGCCAGACGGCGACGTAAAGAGATCCCATTTTTTCTTTGCGTATGAATACATGTTTAGCGAGCTTGGAATCAGGCTTCCTTTCTCGCCCTTTGTCCAAACCGTCCTCCGCGACATCAACGCGGCTCCCTGCCAACTCCACCCCAACGCCTGGGCCTTCATTCGATGTTTTGAAATCTTAAGCGCCGCTGTCGGCATCGCCCCATCCCCCACCAGTTTCTTCTACCTCTACGACGTCGACCCCAAGTCCATCAAAAACAAAGGATGGATTTCCTTGAAGGCCCGAGCCGGCCGGAAGTGCTTGCATCCCCACAAAAGTAACGCGAAGTCCTCCTTCGCGCGGAAGTACTTCCGTGTGGCGGTTCATCCCGCCTACCCAGAGGCATTCACCCTTAGAGACGGGACCGCCCTTTTTCCTCTTTACTGGACGGAGAAGCCCAATGGGATCACCGATCCTTCAGAGGAATCTTTGTCCGCCAACGACAAAGCCTTTCTTAATCTCCTTGCCCCACTTCCCATCCTTGACTGCACAACAGTCCTTGAGGGCGCTGACCTCTCAAGAACTCTCAAATACTTAGGTTGTCCATAGCTCACTTTTATTATTGACATTTCCTTTCTCGTCTCCTATGTTGTCACTGATCGTCTTTTTTTATTGTTACAGAAGATATGAATTTCACGAACGCCGAGCTCCTGAAGGCCCGCGAGAGGAGAATGGCTCGCTTTTCCCCAAAATTCAACGCTGAGGGCGACGTGAAAAAGCGGGGCGGTGCTAAGAACCAAGCCGAGAGCACCAAAGCTCCCAAGAGGAGAAAATTGGTCAAAGCCTCCTCCGGCGCCGACACATCCAACCCTGGCGCTCAGCCCACCACTGCTGCTGCGCCTAAAGGCAAAAATGTCACTGAAGCCTCCGTCGCCGCGGCTACCGAGCCAACCACCGTACCAGCCTCTACTCCTGCCACCGCCGGTGCGACCGCTGCTGTTGCCGCTGAGTCCACTGCTGGCGCCACAGCCGCCTCCGTCGGTGCCACAACCACCAACATTTCTCAATCCTCAGCTGCCGAGAAACTCGCTGGCATCAACGCCACAAAAGCTGCTGCGTCTTCCGACACTCCTGTTGGAGAGAAGGAAAAAGAAAATGAAACCCCGAAGTCTCCCTCTCGCCAAGATGCGCCTCCTAGCCCGCCCTCAACACATGATGCGGGCTCCATGCCTTCCCCGCCTCATCAAGGGGAAAAATCCTGTCCTGGCGCTGCCACTACCTCTGAAGCGTCTCGAATTGAACAAGCCCCTGCTCCCGAGGTCGGTTCTTCAAGCTATTATAATATGCTCCCCAACGCCATTGAACCCTCAGAATTCTTACTTACTGGTCTTAACCGTGACGCCATAGAAAAAGAAGTTTTGAGTCGGGGCCTTAATGAAACCAAGGAGGAGACTCTTGCTTGTCTCCTACGCGCTGGGTGCATCTTTGCCCACGCGTTTGAGAAGTTCAATGCCGCCACCGTTGAAGCTGAGCGGTTGAAGGCCGAAAGTGCTAAGCATCAAGAAGCCGCCGCTGCTTGGGAAAAGCGTTTCGACAAACTGGCGACGCAGGCAGGAAAAGACAAAGTCTATGCCGACAAGATGATTGGCACGTCGGGGATTAAAATCGGCGAGCTGGAGGATCAGCTGGCGCTGATGAAGGAAGAAGCAGATGAGCTTGATGCAAGCCTTCAAGCTTGCAAAAAGGAAAAAGAGCAAGCTGAGAAGGACTTGATCGCCCGAGGCGAGGCGCTGGTTGCTAAGGAGTCAGAGCTTGCCATACTGCGCGCTGAGCTGGAGTTAGTGAAGAAGGCGTTGGCGGAGCAAGAGAAAAAGTCTGCGGAGTCCTTGGCTTTGGCGAAGTCTGACATGGAGGCGGTGATGCAGGCTACATCCGAGGAGATCAAGAAAGCACCCGAAACTCATGTCGAGGCCCTCGCCACGAAAGATGCTGAGATTGCTTCCCAACTGGCAAAGATCAAAAGGCTAGAGGACGAGCTGGCGACGGAGAAGGCCAAAGCCACTGATGCGAGGGAACAAGCCGCTGACATCGCCCTTGACAACCGCGAGCGCGGTTTCTACCTCGCCAAAGATCAGGCCCAACATTTGTACCCGAACTTTGACTTTAGCGCCATGGGAGTAATGAAAGAGATAACCGCCGAAGGACTGGTTGGTCCCGACGATCCTCCCCTGATTGACCAACACCTCTGGACAGCGACTGAAGAAGAAGAGGAAGAAGAAGAACAGGAGAAAGAAAACAATGAATAATGTAATTTTAACATTACTTTAGCTTTTACTGTCACCTTGTAGTGTACTTTTCCGCCATTCGTCTATGTTTAAGCAACCCTTCGCCATAGCTTTTTATATCGCCGTTGGATATTTTGTAAATCATGTTGGAATGCTTCCGCCGTACATTTTTTAGTCGCCGCCTTCTTATGGCTTAAAAAATTTAAGAATAAGTTTCATAGTTTAACCCCTCAACACGCCAGAGTAGTAAAATACTCAACATCCTGAGTGACCAAGCACTCGCCTTCCACCTTATTCATTCGCCGACCTTATATCTTGCGCTATTTTTCACGCGTCATATGATTGAATTACGCCTAACGATTTCGTGCCTTAATTTTAACTAGGACTTGTTGCTTGGTATTCCACCACCAAGACTTTAGACGTTTTCCCCAAAGGAAGAAACGGCCTCCATTCTCGAGGACTTCGCCCGGGGCTTTGCCCGCTCGGGGCTTACAATGCTTGGATCCCAATGGCCATTTGGGGGTCCCAAGACTTTTGCCTAGTTAACGGCGCTCGTCGTATTCTGGCGAGACTTACCCAGCACATCGTTTACGGGACCGGCGATCACGTCAGACTTTCCGGAGGGTGATTCCCAGGCGTCAAAGGCCATTTGTGGAATCGCCGCAACCTTCAGGGTTCCAGCAAGCCCCTTTGGGGATCAAGCTTGTCCCACTTAGTGATCGCCGTAATTCTTTATGTCGATCGGCAATTCCGATCGTCAGGGAATCCCTTGAATTTTTGGACACGAATTTCGTGAATTTTCGTTTTATTTTATTGATGGAGCGCCTCATTAAAAAACTCCTTTCGAAGAAAAAGAGCACGCTTTGTTATTGCAATACATTGGAGAATTTGAAAACACTTCGGAAAATTTTAAAGATATCTGGCTTCGGCGACTCCGCCTTGTTCACTTTCTTGCCTGCGATCAACTATAATAGTAGCGCAAGCTCAAACCATTGAACGACCGAGGTAACCGCCTTCCATCAAGCTCTTCTAAGTGATAGGCCCCATTACCAAGAACTTTAATAATGCGGTAGGGCCCTTCCCAGTTAGGAGTAAGCTTGTTCCCCGGGGCTCCCGATCGCCACTTGAGGACCAGGTCGCCGACCTGCATATCTCGGACGCGAACCCTGCTGTTGAACTTTACCGCCACACGCTGCTTCATCGCTGTTTCCCGAATGTGCGCCTCGTCGCGCGTTTCCGACAAAAGGTCCAGCTCCATCGCCATGTTGGCCTGATTTTCCCCTTCAAAACCTGGTTGAGTCCGCCATGTAAAGTTGTCAATCTCCACCGGCAACATGGCATCTACCCCATAGGTCATTCTAAAGGGGGTTTCCCTTGTAGTAGATTGCTCGGTGGTGTTGTACGACCACAGCACCGCCGGAAGTTCATCCAACCAAGCTCCCTTAGCCTCCGCAAGCCGTCGTCTTAGTCCTCGTAGGATTACCCTGTTTGCAGATTCCACCTGCCCGTTCGTCTGCAGATGCTCAACAGAGGCGAACCTCATCTGTATGCCCATTTCCCTGCAGAACTCCCTTGTTTGGCTGCTTGAAAACTGGGTCCCGTTGTCAGATACGATCGCCCTTGGGATCCCGAACCTGCAAACAATACGCTTCCAGTAGAAATTGACTATCTTTGCAGAAGTAATCTTGGCCAGGGGTTCAGCCTCAATCCACTTAGTGAAGTAGTCCACCGCCACTAATATAAACTTCATTTGTGCCCTGGCGGTCGGAAAAGGTCCGACTAAGTCCACACCCCACATGGCGAAAGGCCACGGGGCGCTCATCGTTACCAACTCTTTTGGCGGTGCCTTAGACAAATCCGCGAACACTTGACATTTCTTGCACTGCTTCACGAAGTCCATACAATCTTTCCTGAGGGTGGGCCAGTAAAAACCCGCCCTCATCACCTTGCAAGCCAAAGACCTTCCCCCGATGTGGCTCGCGCACACTCCTTCATGTACCTCAGACATTATCGCTTCGTACTTCTCTGGCGGTACGCATTTCAACAATGGCGTTGAGAAACCACGGCGATACAAGTGTCCGTCAATGAGAGTATAGTGGTTCGCCTCCCGCCGTTGTTCCTTCGTGCATTGCTCCACTTCTGCCGGGTCCCTCACCAAGATAGATATTATGGGACCCATCCATGTCCCCCCTCTGTTCACGCAGGCCATGAGCTCGCCTTCGATGCTTGGGTACGCCAGCGTTTCCTGAATCACACTTTTGTTATTGCCGGGCTTCCGCGTGCTCGCCAATTTGGCCAGCGCGTCCGCTGCCCGAGGAACGTACTCCACCACGACCTCTTGAAAAAGTGTCATCAAATACCGTACCTGCTCAAGGTACTTGATCAGATTGGGATCTTTGACCTGGAAAGTTCCCTTCACTTGATTCTCCACCAATTGTGAGTCCGTTCTTATCAACAAACTCCCGATCTTCACTTCCCGCGCCAACTTCAATCCGGCGATGAGAGCTTCATATTCTGCCTGGTTGTTCGTTGCTTTGAACTCGAATTTCAGGGATTGCTCCAACACTAGTTCCCCCGGCCCTTCTAACGTTACTCCCGCGCCGCTGCCACTACTATTGGAGGATCCATCCACGAAGAGAGTCCACTGAGTGTCCACTCTTTCAAACCGATCTGGAGTCAACTCGACCACAAAGTCAGCTAGTGACTGCGCACCAACCGTGCCCCGCTTATCATATTGCAAACCATACTCTGACAATTCAACCGACCAGGCGACCAATCTACCTGATAAATCCGGTTTTTGTAATACTTGTCTCAAGGGCAAATCCGTCCGCACCTTCACGGGAAAACTCTGAAAATAAGGTCTCAACCGCCGGGCGGTGACGAGGACCGCCAGCGCCGCCTTCTCAATTTTCTGATATCTGACCTCTGCGCCCTGGAGTGTGTGACTAACAAAATAAACAATTCGATGCTCGCCATCTACCTCCTGCAACATCACAGAACTCAGAGCACTATCGCTCACAGCAAAATACAAATGCAGCGGGTGTCCCTGTATTGGTTTCGACAAGATTGGCGGTGACGATAGGAGTTCCTTGAGGCGAACAAAAGCTTCCTCACACTCCGCCGTCCACTCAAATGCGACATTCTTGCGAAGACACTTGAAAAAAGGGAAAGATCTGTCACCAGACTTGGGAAGAAACCGAGATAATGCTGCTATTCGCCCTGTTAAACGTTGGACCTCTTTCACATTAGAAGGGCTTTTCATCTGCTGAATCGCCTTGCATTTTTCTGGGTTTATCTCGATTCCTCTGGATGTGATCATGAATCCCAAAAACTTGCCACCCTGAACACCAAAAGAGCATTTCTCCGGGTTGAGGCGCATATTGTGCTTCCTTATCTCGCCAAATGCTTCCTCCAGATCTTGATGATGGTCTAAACCACGTACTGATTTAACAATCATGTCATCAACGTAAACCTCCATGTTTCTTCCCACCTGCCCAGCCAAAACCCTATCCATCAATCTTTGGTAGGTCGCCCCAGCGTTCTTTAGTCCAAACGGCATGGTGCGATAACAATAATTGACTCTGGCGGTCATAAAAGCCGTTTTGTCCTCGTCTGCCGGGTGCATGCGGATTTGATGATAGCCAGAATAAGCATCCATCAAGCTAAGCAGTTCGTTGCCCGAGGCACCATCAACAAGGCTATCGATGCTGGGAAGGGGATACGAATCTTTTGGACATGCTTTGTTTAAGTCTGTGTAATCTACACACATTCGCCATTTCCCGTTCGCCTTCTTCACCATTACGACGTTCGCCAACCACGTCGGATACTTCACTTCCCTGATGAACTCTACCGCCAGCAACTTGTCGACTTCCTGTTGCACCGCCTTCCCTTTGTCGCCACCCAAGCGCCTCCTGAGTTGTGAAACTGGCTTGACACTTGGATTCAATGCTAATCGATGGCATATGAAGTTTGGATCAATTCCAGACATGTCTTTGCAGCTCCAAGCAAACAAGTCTAAGTTCTCCCCAAGCAGTTTTGTCAGGCGCGTCTCCTGCTCTTCCGTCAGTCTGGTCCCAATCTTCAAAGTGCGATCGCCAAACTTTAGCGCCTTCGTTTCCTCAATTGGCGTGGGCCTATTTACTCGCCCCTCGCCCCGGGGGTCAAGATTTTCATCCGAAGCTTCGATTTCATAACATCTATGAACAACCAACGCACTCTTCTTGCCATACAAGTTAAGGCAATTATTGTAACACTCCCTCGCCATCTTCTGGTCCACCTTCAGCTTTCCCACCTTTCCACTGCTTAGCGGATACTTGACCGCCAAGTGGGCTGTTGAAATTACAGCACAAAGGCGATTCAATGTATTTCGCCCAATGATGACATTGTAAGATGCCACCACCTGGAGAACCAGATATCTTACCTTCAAAACCCTGGCACACTCATCTTCCCCAAATATTGTGTCTAGATCAATGTATCCCCGCACCATTACTTGCTCCCCCGCGAAACCTACCAAGGTTCCCGCATATGGAGTCAGATCATTGTCAGTTAGTCCCAACTTGTCAAATGCATCACCATAGATAATATCAGCCGAACTACCCTGATCCAGGAGTACCCTTCTAACGTTGAAACTGTTCATCCTTAACTGCACCACAATCGGGTCGTCCTTATGAGGCTTTATCCCCTCAAAGTCCGCCATCGAGATTGTTATGTCAGGGTGTACGAATCCAAAAGCGACCTCATGAACGGAATTAACGGCACGAACATGGCGTTTACGCGCCGCATGAGTGTCGCCACCGCCGCCAAATCCCCCGGCGATGGTGTTGATGGTCCCGACGGGCGGTCCTGAGTGTTGAGCGAACGTGTCATCAGCCCCTCTTGTGGCGATAGCCGCTGATTCTTGCTTTTTCTTGCCCTTAGTGTCCGCTCGCTCCTCCTCCCGCTTGTGCGCTTTGTTTTGATCGCCACCGTTGCGCCACGGACCTTGGCGATTTCCTTGATATCCCGCCCGAATCAACTTATCAATCTCCCGCTGCAAAGTCCAACAGTCATCCGTATCATGCCCGGCGGACCGGTGGAACTCACACCACTTCTTGGGATTGGCGTCCCGTGGCTGATACTTTGGGGCCTCCGGTTCATCCACTAGATTTGCGTCCCTCGCACCTCGGAGCATATTCGATAAATCTGTGTTCATCACCATATCAGTTTCCTCCCGCTGGCGATGAGACTTAGATTGCCAAGGCCGACGTTGTTCATAATCATCGCGCCGTGGATACAACTGTTCCTTGGTCGGTTTGAATACCGCCTTCCCCTTATCTGGTCTCTGCTGCTTGCCATCCCCCTTATCTTCGCCGCTCCTATCTTTTTTCGCGCGCTTGGGCGACGTGTCGCCCTTTTCCAACTTCGCGCGCTTTCTTTTGAAAGCGTCGTCCTCCTCGTCGAGAATATTAGTGCTGGCACGAGCACGCATCTCTTCCATCGAGCACGCCGGCTTACGTGTCAATTTTCTGTTCAACCCTCCCGGCAGCAAACCGTTTTTAAATGCTAAAGCACAAGCTCGAGGCTCCTCGTCCTCTACCTTGACCGACGCCGCGCTGTACCTTGCCATGTATAGGTCATTGATCGTCACCGGCTGATTCTTTTTTGCCGAGAATTGCACTAGAAACTTGGATGAGAAGTCTCTGAAATTTGAAATCGATCCTCGCGGCAAAGTTGTGAACCACGCCATCGCCGTCGATTTGAACGTCGTTGGAAACATCCTGCACTTCACCGCATCTGACGCCGCAATTATCACCATCTTCGTATTAAAATACAGAAGATGATCCTTCGGATCGGAATCTCCGCTGTAAGAATCCAGAACTAACGTTTTCATGTTATCCGGAATCGCCACACTCTCAACATCTTCCGAGAACGGACGGAACTCAGCCACGGAATCTGCTTCTCTGCTTCCATCATCTCGCTGCTCGCGACGGTAGAAATCTAACTGAGCCTGTAGATGCTCATTCCGCTGCTGGATGTTGCCAATGCTGCGCATCAAATGGCGCCATTGCTCCTGTGTTACCGTCGGTTGTTGTTCCGGAGCAGGTGAATTCTCTGGTGAGCGCTCCAGAGATCCAACCTGTGAAGGCGATGGAGGAGGTGGTGGTGATGGAGGAGGAGAAGGCGACTGTACTCCTGCCGTTCGTACCGGAGAATCCAGGACCACACGATGAGGCCGCCGAGGCGGCGAAATCCGCTGTCGCATTGGTGAATGATGCTGCCTCCTGCGTCGAGTCTCCATCCAAACCAGAAATGACGCAAACTCGATCGGAAAACGAACACCGGTCACAGAATCAAAATCAGAAAACCAGAGAATTGCCTAATCACAATCAGAGGTAACTTCCTGCACAATCAATCCACGTGAATGGGAGTAGAAAGTTTACAGTCCCCACAGACGGCGCCAAATGTTCTTGGAATGAACATTGAAGAGAGGTATAGTACCTAGAGGTAGAGGATTGTGCTAAGAGAGAATGAGAATGAGAGAGAGAGTGCTGAATTTCATGCGTGATTTCCTCAAATGAGCCAAAGTCCCTTACCCTTGATAACTACCTCCTATTTATAGAGCTTGGGTACTACCTATTGGGCCAATTGGGCCTCCGAGGTCAAGGCCCAACTGAAGGCCAGGGCCCCGCCTCAGGGCGGGATACATGCTGGGCGTTGCCCCTCTAGGGGCTCGCCCAGTCCAATTATTGAAATGCAAAATTCGTAGAGAGAAAAGAAGGACCTCATAGTCATTTCTGAGAACTCCAGGGACCTCAAGAGCTTCGACATCGAAGGAATCAACACGAAGACCAATGCGAATGAGTTTCTGCTCAGTGTTATCATCCTCCTCCTCCTCGGAATCAAGCAACACAGGAGCACCGTTTCGTCGCCCTCTCAATCTCAAATCAGCGTCGAAGTCCTCTATATCCGACGCATCCTCATTTTCTTCCTCATGGAAAACCTACCGTGATTCCGTGGAGTCCATCGAGTACCCGTGCTCGCCATTGCTCTCACCTCTCTCCTCATCTATAAAATCTGGATTGATTCGATTCTACACGGAACTCAGCAAATTGGTGAACGGCGTGACAGAACAGAGGGCCTGGGAGAGGAAAGGACTTCGATGGAAGAGAAGGAGGAAGCACATCCGCGAGTGGATGAGAAGATCCCGTCAAAATACTCCTTTCATCTTTCAGGAACAAGCGGCGCCAGTGGGAGAAAGGGAACATGTCGATGGAGAGTGGGAGGGAAGGACAGGGAAACGAGAGAGGGACGTGAACAGATCGGAGCTTCGTCAGATATGGAACATGTCGATGGAGTGTGGAGAGGGAGGGGGTTTGCACAACTTTAGGGTTTTCTTCTGAAAAGTTGGAGAGTGTGTCTATTGTCACGGTCCCTAAAAAAATTAATAAAATATTGTACTCTATTGCCACGGTTCCGCTTATAACCGTGACAATTGAGCTTTTGCCACGGTTCCGCCTATAACCGTGGCAATTGAGGCGTGGAAAAATGTCATTTCTGTAGTAGTGAAACCAAGATGAATATCAAACCCAGTGGAAGATTGTACATCAATAGAGAAGAAAGATACAAATAATAAAGGGCTATTAGCCTAGCTATAATTAAAAAAACTAATCACTTAATGTATAAAAAGAAACAGGAAAACACAATTACATTACACACACGTTCAGATAATAGAGTCGAGGGCTTCTCCTTGCAATATCACTCCAGCTTCTCCAATTTGGTGTCAACCACAAACGTGCAGATATTGAAGGGAACAACGCTCGATAGTAATAAGGGCCTGATCTCCCACCCTAGTAATTTGAAAAAAGAGATTAAAGATAGACACAATCCATGATAAACAATGCAGAATATATTCATATCTAATCTATAGAGTATGCAAACTGAGTTAAAAAAACACTACAAAAGAAAATTTACAATCTTGGAGCATACCTCCAATAAGCGATTGAATGGTCCCCTAAATTGCTTATTCTCCATGATTATGTTGCAGGTTGCTTGTAGTATACTTTCTCATTTCATCCTTTCACTTTCTGAGAAGATACATATCAATAGTTCCTCTAAAGAAAAAGGGGCATCAAAGATAAGAACTTAAATTTCTCCATTTAATTGCCCAAAAAACAACTTAAAATAACACAAAGCTACACATTTCGAAGATGTAATTGTGAATCCAAACTCCAAATCCTTGTCTTGTACCTCCATGACAATGACTACACCAAATATGACCATGAGTAAACCAAATAATTCAAATAATCCAGACATCCATACTTTCTAGACAAATTGTTGATACATACCTCTACAAAGTAAATGAAAGTGAAGGGAATCATGCGGTTGATTACCGCAGCGGAATAAAATTCCCTATATGAGAAGATCTTGCAAAACACATGTTTCAAAGTCCATGATGCAATCAAACACGTAAAGGAGTAATAAGGATTACCTCTTGAAGACAGTTTGGGCAAACAAGGCACTGGTAGCCTTGTCTCTACAGAAGTCCACGAGAACTCTCCCACTAGATCTCCCTTGCGACTCTTTGTACTAGCAGAGGCAAGAGTGTGTAATTTTCTGATGTAGGGTTTGAGCATCTCATGCTCTATTTGTAAGCATCCACAAGGAGGCTAACCCTAATTCTTTTTTTTTTTTGAGAAACAACTGCATAAATTAATAAAAGAGAATTCATGAGAACATTCCTCTCATGTAGAAAAGAAGACAGTCCAAAAAAATAAAGTGAGAATCAGCTGCCTAAAAAGATAGAGGTGGGGAGAACAACCCAGGAGAAAGCCTCATCAAAACCTCTCCAAGGGAAAACCCAGTGGGAAAAACCCAAAGAGAGGAAAAAGAGTACCTAAACCTGGGCAACCACCAAGAAACATAACACAACAGCTGGGAAAAGCCCCCCAAAAAGGAGAAAACCACAGATTCTCAAATAAAAAACCCAAGAAGCAGCGGAAGGCTTTAGAAAAGTATAGATTCCTTAAAATAAAAAAAGTCCTTAGGATGATCAGCCCCCTTTTTGCTACTTTATCCGCTTCTGAGTTTGCCTCTCTGAAAATATGCTTCACCTTCAAGCAATTTGTCTCCAAGCGCCACATATCAATCTGATTGAGTTTATTTACTAACTTCTATGGTCTGTTGCTTCCGTTGTTAACCCACCCGACAGCTAAAGAGGAATCGCTTTCAATAATTAGGTTTCTCAGATGTCTGTTGATACAAAACAATAAGGCCTCATGGATGGCACAAACCTCAGCTTCAAAGGCAAAGCCTTCACCAATGTTTTTTGAAAAGAAGCCCAGGATTTCAAGTGAGCTGTTTCTCAGTATCCCTCCAATACCACATCTCCCCGATGACCCTCTAGCTGCCCCATCCACATTGATTTTAATTAACCCTGCCTCAGGAGGAGACCATATGGCATACCTTGGATTTGGGGGTTTAGAAGCAAATCTGAGCAGTTCAAAATTTCTGGACAATTGATCAATGCTGTAGGAATTCTGGAGAAGCAATTCTTGAGTCCACCAACCAATGCGCAGGAGATGGAAATCCCAAATCTCAGAGCTGTTGAACGGCTTTTGGTTAAAACATACATTGTTTCTCTCAATCCAAATCGACCACAATAACGCATAGGGGATCAAGCTCCAAAGAAACTTGTCAGAGATCTTGGGGAGAGATTCCCATTCCAGGATGAGATCTGCTAGGGAAGATGGCATTGTCCAGGATAGACATTCCCTATTAATGATCGCACACCACAAAAGCCAAATGGGTTGACAGTGAAGAAATAGGTGCGAACAGGATCATCAAGATAAAACATTGGTCCTGGATAATATCAGAGACATTAATACTGTTGGGATCCCAGCAAGACAGTAAACCACCAGCAGAGCCTATTGCGGATACTTCTGCAAAGTTAAAATTCAAAGACTTGGCAAACAATTCCCCCACACGATCTCTATTGCCTCCCAGCTTGGTTTCCTGTATCAAGATTAATTCCAGTTTTACCTTCTTCAATGCATCCTTCACCTCTCTTCTCTTCTCCGCACTCCCTAGACCTCTGACGTTCCAGGAGCACCATTTCCTCGTGCGCCCCATCCCTTAGTCTGAGATGTTTGGGCAATTCTCCGCTAATTCTTCCGCAAGGCCCTTGATGGCATCCTCGTCACTTCCAGGAAAGGATAGACCCACTGATTTTCCTGTAATCCAGGCCTTTGTGGCTCTAGGGAAATAGGCGCCAGCCCCACTTCTTGCTGCAGAGGCTTGAAGTTGAACAAAGTTTTGATCAATACCTCCTGAACCTTCAGTAATTTCACGTATCATGGAGGGGCCAACAATGGATTTAGGTTTTCTGCCTCTCTTACTTTTTTCTTGGCCTGGCCTCGCACAATTGAGTTCAAGATTTTCAAGGGACTTGTTTCGTCTTCTTTAGAATTTCCTCCTCCTCAAAAATTGAGTCTTCAACATCAGGGATCTCAAGGCTTGGAAGGGCAGGAGCATGATTCACTTTGCTGGGAGTAGGGTCTGGAAGGTTCTCAACAACAGCGGTATCTTCAATCTCCATCAAAACGGCACCGCTTTTGGTTAATGGGCCTATATTCACTGTAGAAATCTGCATATCACTCAATATAACATTAAGTGGCCAGCGACCCACATAAGAAAAATACTGGGGTGGCAACCATGCGCCAACCAACAAAAAATTCAAAAGTTCATTGGGGATAACAATTTTTAACAGCTTTTGGGAAGTGATATTGCACCAGCCACCAATCACCGCATTAAAAGAACGCTCCGAACTATTTTCCAAAGTCCAATTTAACACTCTGGGCCAATCAGAATTTACTAAATCAAAATTATTGTCAGCCACAGCGTGACAATCGACAATTTCCTCATCATTGGTTATGCCTGGAATCGAAACGTCATCGACAACCAGGGACTTCTCATCTTCTCCCATCTCGCCGGAGGTAGTTGCCGGAGATAGGCAAGGTGCGTACTGCACATCCTCTCCCACGGTAGTCGCTGAAATAGATGGTTCCTGAAACGAACTTTCCGATTGTTCATCCTCTTCTTGACCCTGCAACCTTTCGTCATAAATATAGTCAACCTCAATGAGTACATTGCTATCCACGGAGTCAAAGGAGATTGGAATAATTTGATTCTCCAGGATAGGGTCAGGTGCCACGATTAGGACCCTTGCGACATCGTATCTCAACCGTTTCATTGTTGCTTCATCAAAGCAAACAATGGAGCCCAAACTGCTTGCCACCTTCGATATAAACTCTAGAGACCAAAAACCAATTGGAATCTTCCAAACCTTTAACCAAATCAGCACGCTCTTCGGTTGCCGAGCTTTCTCTGCCGGCACCAGATCAAGGATGAGGTTTTCCTTGTTTAATTCCAAACTGGCCATTACTTTTCTGCATTCCTCCTCTGAGCAAAATTCTAAAATTTTCTCTTTAGCACCAAAAGGCTTCACTTGAATATTTGAAAAACCCTTCTTAGTTAACCAAATCTGTACGTCTTCACAGCATAAAACTTCACTAAGAGACGCCACAATTTGTCTAGGTATGTTTTTGTTTAAGGGAACCCTCTCCTGTTTCATCTCCCTATCTACTATTGGCAACCCATCATCTTCTTTCTTTGGATCTTCATCTGCATTTTTTGGATTGGCCTTTACTCTCCAGACTTGCCTAAGTATCTTCTTTTTTCTCCAGACTTTCTTTGTCTCTTGATCTCTGTTTTCGCTTCTCTGAACATTCCTCTACGGGTTCCAATTGAGCTTATTATCAATAAATCTTGCCGGGTTTACCATGAGGAAAGTATTATTCAGCCTTTTCCCATGAAGGTCATTCATCGCTTTCAAGCCATCCTTCTTGAGGTGAAATAGGACAAAGCCAAACTTGGCTCTTCTGCCTCTCTTTAACTTACGCGGGACATAAGCACTGATCACTTTACCGTATTTTTCGAATAACCTCCGGAGTTGTTTATGGCATATACTCTCTTCTAGACCATCAACGAACAGTTTTACCCCTCCTTCAAAAGAGTTCTCACCATGGTAGCTCCTCCTCTGACTAGGAGAAGCCCTAGCAGAGCTTAAGTGATACATGAGTTGTATTACATGAGTTACCTTAATTCAACAACTTCGATTCTTGCTTTTGGAGCCTTATAGGCTAACCCTAATTCTTATTGGAGCCTTATTGGGCTTATCCAATGGGCTGGTCCAATAAGACATAATTCTAGTGGGCTAATTCTATGTGTGTGACCCTATAGGTATCTCTTACATATTTAGGTTGTAATATTTAAATATAAATATTAAGCTACTAGTGCATATACCAACAATCTCCCACTTGCACTTGAGCTTAATGAAGTATATTTAATATCACTAATAATGAGCGGTATCTAGCAATACATCACTATGACCTAAATATTAAGAATGCCCTTGCACCGACATAGTATACCTTGTGACATACATTTTATATGATTGATCCCTTTGTCCTTATATCTAATTGAACCAAGGCATGGATGTGTCATCCTTGTATGTTCAATTTATGTTCCTCGATACCCGAGAAGACTTTCCAGAAATAAATATCTCATATTTATCCTTTTTGAGCATGGCCATGCATTTCAAAGTCTTACTCTATCAAGTGGCCTGTAGATATTTACTCCCGTTACATAGGAGGGACAAATCCTATCTACATCACTCACATTCCTCCACATGATTCGTGTTATACCCAATTATCGCCTTTATTGTTACCCTGTTACGGGTAATGTTTGACAACATTAAAATATAAGACTACTCATGTAGGAATCGTAGTGACTTCAAGTCAAAGGATTACATATACCATTGTCACATTGAGAACCGTTTATGACACTCACGTAACGATCCATGTTACGTTCTCATGGTGGGTCAATCCAGCACACCATTACTCCTAATGTGTGCCAGCGTGAAGACTTGACATCTCATGTCCATGATCTATGAGATTTAGATCATTTAATCACTCACGCACTAGTCTTAATATTGCCCAGATATTAATGATGACTAGGGACAACATTTAAGAATAGTATTTTGTAGAATCTCACAGTTGAGTCTACTACTCAACGTCTTACAAATTTGTATATACTATTCTATGGACGTTAACATTCTTGATAGAAATATTAAACTAAAATGCCTTTATTAATAATAATAAAATGATACAAAATGTGTCAGAACATATTGGATCCAAGTGCATATAATAATGGTCTCCCACTAGAACTAGAGCCAATCAGGCATAAGTTTAATGCCTATTGCGCTAGTGTGACTATCATGCTTCTGTTGTGCAAGAGGCTTAGTCAAGGGGTCAACAACATTATCATCAGTATGCACTTTGCATATTTTCACATCTCCTCTATCAATTATTTCTCGGATGAGATGAAACCTTCTAAGTATATGTTTGGATCGTTGATGAGATCTAGGTTCCTTAGCTTGTGCAATGGCTCCATTGTTGTCACAATAGAGACTCATTGGACCCACAATGTTAGGAACCACACCAAGTTCCATAATGAACTTCTTGATCCAAACTGCTTCCTTTGATGCATTTGAAGCAGCAATATACTCAGCCTCTGTGGTAGAATCAGCAACTGTCTCTTGCTTTGAACTCTTCCAGCTCACAGCGCCGCCATTTAAACAGAACACGTAACCCGATTGCGACCTCGAGTCATCTTTGTCAGTTTGGAAGCTAGCGTCAGTGTAACCTACTACACTTAGCTCATCTTCCCCTCCATATACCAAGAATGTGTCCTTAGTCCTTCTCAAGTACTTAAGGATATTCTTGACAGCAATCCAGTGACCTTCACCGGGATCTGACTGGTATCTACTCGTTACGCTTAGTGCATACGAGATATCTGGTCGAGTACATAACATGGCATACATTATAGATCCAATTGCCGAGGCATATGGAATCTTACTCATGCGTTCTCTCTCTTCCTTATTGGAAGGAGACTGAGCCTTCGAAAGGTTGATGCCATGTGACATAGGTAAGGATCCTTTCTTAGAATCTTGCATGTTGAATCGTTTCAACACCTTATCAATGTATGTACTTTGACTTAGACCAAGTAACCTTTTAGATATATCTCTATAGATCCTAATACCCAGTACGTAGGTTGCTTCGCCTAAGTCTTTCATAGAAAAACATTTTCCTAACCAAGTCTTCACAGATTGAAGGGTAGGAATGTCATTTCCAATCAGTAGTATGTGTTGGAATCAAGTGTTGGAGTCAAGTCCCACATCGGAGAAGTCAAGGTGGGAGGAAGAGTTTATAAGAGATGTGACCCATAAACCTAATGCCTTAAGGTTTTGGGTTAAGATGTGGTGTCCAAGATCTCCTTAGTGTTTCTCCTCGGCCTTGCCCTATGGGTCCTCGCCGTGACTCTCCCCAACAGTATGTCATCCACATACAAAACCTGAAAAACGATTGTGCAACCACTAATCCTTTTGTAGACACAAGGTTCATCCTCATTTTTAATGAAACCAAAATTTTGTACAGCTTCATCAAAACGGAGGTTCCAACTTCTAGAAGCTTGCTTTAATCCATAAATGGATCGTTGTAGTTTGCATACCTTATTGGAACCATCAGGCATAACAAAGCCCTCAGGTTGTGCCATATACACATCTTCAAGAAGGTTTCCATTTAGGAAAGCTGTCTTGACATCCATTTGCCAAATTTCATAATCATGGTATGCTGCTATAGCAAGCAAGATCCTGACAGATTTAAGCATAACAACAGGGGAAAAAGTTTCATCATAGTCTACACCATGAATTTGCTTGAAACCTTTAGCCACTAGTCTTGCTTTATAGGTATTTACATTACCATCCATGTCAGTCTTCTTTTTGAAGACCCACTTGCACCCAATTGGTTTAATCCCATTAGGTGGTTCAGTCAAGGTCCATACCTTATTAGTGTACATGGAATCCATCTCAGATCTCATGGCCTCACGCCATTTCTCAGACTCTGGACTTTGAATAGCCTCTTGGTAAGTCGTTGGCTCATTTTGATCCATCAACAGTACATGTCCTTCCTGAGTTACGAGAAAACCGTATCTTTCGGGCAAGGATTGTATTCTATCCGACTTACGCAAGACTTGCGTCTCCTAAGCTTGAGGTAACACAACTGATTGTGACTCTTGCTCTTGTTCCATTATAGGCTCATTGCCATTTTGTGGTTCTTGAATTGCTTCAAGTTCTACTTTCCTCCCACTTATTCCTTTGGAAATAAACTCTTTTTCAAGGAATACAGCAGTTCTAGCGACAAACACTTTGCCTTCGGTAGGATTGTAGAAGTAATAACCCTTAGTTTCTTTTGGGTATCCCACAAAAAGACATTTATCAGATTTGGGTCCAAGCTTATCGGAAATTAGACGTTTCACATATGCTTCACAACCCCAAATTTTGATAAAAGACATACTGGGTCGTTTTCCAGTCCATATTTCATATGGCGTCTTTATGACAGCCTTAGATGGAACACAGTTTAGTGTGAAAGCTGCCGTTAGCAAAGCATGTCCCCAGAAGGAGTTAGGGAGATCTGATTGACTCATCATTGAACGAACCATATCCAGTAAGGTTCGATTTCTCCTTTCAGATACACCATTCCATTGTGGTGTACCAGGGGGAGTGAGTTGAGAAACAATCCCAAACCCTTTTAGATAGTCATCAAATTCTTGGCTCAAATATTCTCCACCTCGATCTGATCGAAGTGCTTTAATCTTCTTGCCAAGCTGGTTTTCAACTTCATTCTTGAATTCTTTGAACTTTTCAAAGGATTCTGATTTGTGTTTCATGAGATACACAAACCCGTATCTACTGAAATCGTCAGTGAATGTGATGAAGTAGTGAAAACCTCCCCTCGCCATTGTGCTCATTGGTCCACATACATCACTATGTATAAGGCCTAGAAGATCACTTGCTCTTTCACCTTTTCCAGTGAATGGAGCCTTAACCATCTTTCCCAATAAACAAGACTCACATGTGTCTATTGATTCAAAATCAAAAAAGTCCAAGTATCCATCTTGATGGAGCTTGGAAATGCGTTTCTCATTTATATGGCCTAAGCGACAATGCCATAAATAAGTAGGGTTCAATTCATTGGCTTTGACCCTTTTCGCATTTACGTTATAGATTGGTATTTCGAGATCAAGGACATAAAGTCCATTACTCAATGGTGCACTAGCATAAAACATTTCATTAAAATAAATAGAACAACATTTGTTCTTTATTTCAAATGAAAAACCCTTCTTGTCCAAACAAGAAACATAAATAATATTCTTCGAAATAGCAGGCACATAATAGCAATTTTCTAGTTCAATTACTAAACCAGTGGGTAAAGTTAAAAAATAAGATCCTACAGCTAAGGCAGCAACTCTTGCTCCATTTCCAACGCGCAGGTCCACTTCACCCTTTGCCAATGATCTACTCCTTCTTAGTTCCTGCACATTAGTACAAATGTGAGAACCACATCCGGTATCCAATACCCATGATGCAGAAGTAGATAGATTGACTTCTATAACATAAATACCTGAAGTGGAAGTCTCACTTCTCTTCTTCTTGCACTCCTCTAGGAATTTTGGGCAGTTCCTTTTCCAATGTCCTGTTCCATCACAATGGAAACACTTTCCTTCCTTGGCCACCTTGGCCACTGCACCAGTAGGCTTCAAGCCAGAAACACTAGGCTTCTCTTTGCCCTTTCCAAAAGTCTTACTTTTGGGCTTGTATGGCTTCTTGGCTTTGTGTAAGACCCGGATTTTCGGAACAAGTTAATTTCCGAATCACGCGTGGAATCAGTGTAAGTGTGACAGGAGTTTGATATTTGAGAAAGATTAATGAAGAAGAAAGTTCAGGAATTGCTCGAGGAATGTGGCGTTGTTTCTTTCGGAGCTAGTGCGAGTCGTCTGCACACCTGCCTTATGGCGAGCATGTCCAGAATAGGCTAATTTCGCTTTTAAAGCAATGTTTAGGCGATATTTCGAATTCTTGGAAAATTTAAAGATTCTCTTTATTTTTCCTTCGACCAGCATTTCATTTCGGAACTCTGGACTGTACGCACGATAGTATTTACTTTTCGGATGTCCGCCGACGCTAATTTCTTTGTTTCGAAACCTCAGTTTTGAGCGAAGGATGAAGACTTTTTCTATTCGGGACTTCTAACGAAGATTCCGTCCGCGATGCCAGATTTTTTTCGACGTTTCCAATCTTTCTTCAGAAGGAAGTTTTGTCGTCCGGCGATCACAGCAAAAAGTAGTTTTTCGGGACAGATTTAACTTACACCGCTTTTGAGATTTTCGATATCGTTTTTCCCATATCATAGATATTTGTTTTGAGTTCTGGATTTCTGACGCCAGAATCTCTCTTAGAATTCCTTGGTGAACATGCTGCAAAAATCGGAATCGCGAAATTTTCATTTTCCCGGGATTTCGCCCGCCTATAAATAGGCGAAAAAGCAAAATATCTTTCATTTTCCTCCATTAGTGGCCCAAATTCGTGGAGAGCAAGGGGGGAGGAGATTTTCGCGAAAACTTGACCAATCTTCGTGCAGTTCGTCCCTACTTCTAGGTATCGAGGTAACTAACACGATTCCTACCTCTGATTGTTGTTTCTGTTGCGTTTCTGAAGTCGTTTCTGTGCTCACAGTTTTGAGCTTTTTCTAAAATTGTCCGATTTCCTCGATTTCTTGCTTGGGTTATGTTCTCTAGGTTCCCAAGAGCCTAAAACCTCTGTTAGTAAACTCTGATTGTGATCCAGTTGACAGGGATCTGAAAAACTGATTCAAAACCCTTTTTGCTCACATTTCGAAACTTTATTGTCGAGAAGTCATAATCTGACTTCGTGCCTTTAGGATTAGTTGTTACATATGTCGTGAGGATCATTGCTGTCAAATTTGTTTTCCGATCTGATAACTTTGAGGTTTTGAGCTTTTATTTTGGACCAAAATGCCCCTGGATAGCCGTATTTCGACCCGTTTGTCCGAAAATTGTTCTGACAGTTTCTTTGCCTTAGTTTTACCCTAAAACTACCTTGTAAACTGATTTGATCGAAGAAAAAGAGCCGAAGCTCTTTTCTCCTTATGGCCGTGGGCTATTTCCTAAGGGGGGGAGTTTTTCGTTTTCGAAAACTTGTCTTTTCGTACCTGATTGTCCTATTCTGAAGCTTTAATACTTTGTCTATCGATTATGTATTGTTTTGCGATCGAACTAATCGATTTTGTTTGGATTCTGCTTTGTTTTTCTCCGAGGTTCAGTTGAGGGAACTTTGGAATACTCAGAGCAATTGTTTGAGGAGAACTTTGTTTGCGAAGCTGGAACAGCTCGAGGTTAGGGCAACTTGCTATATTTAGCTATGATTGCATGATAGGCGTCGATAAATTCGACTTATGCTTTATCTGATGTTGTTTATGATGATGATTTATTGTTATGATTGTTTTCATAACTTATGATATTGATGATGTGTTGAATTGAGCGTTTTGACGCAACTTCGGAGTGGAGGTTCATTGATCTGGTAATCTTTGATATTTCGGGTTGGATGAACAACCCTAGGCAAGTTCAAATGTGGGGTTTGAGACTTAGCCATTTGTTGGGATTCGTTGGAATTCCTAGACTTTCCCCGGGAAATGTATTTTGGGTGGTTGACTTTTGGAAACTTAGAATGATAGAGCTTTCGGAAAATAAAGACTTGGGAAACTTAGACTTTGAGAAATAAACTCATAATTTGCTAATTTGAATTGAAATCATTTTTATTAACGTTTAAGCATAGGAGAACTGAAGGGGAAAAATATTTACGAAAGGCGGGGAAAAGTCGACTTATGTTGTGGGTTTGGAGAGTTATCGGAATTGGGAAAGCCACTAAGGTGAGCTATGGTGATGATTGAAAGTCACCGAGTACGTTAGTACTCTTGGGGAGTGTTGTGGAGCCGTATTGTATTGACCGACACCTAGTGCTCTTGTTGTTTGGCTGTGTTGTATTGACCGACACTAGACCCTCGTGTAATCTTGTTGGTGGAGTTGTGTTGTATTGACCGACACTAACTCTTGGGTTGTTTTGAGTTTGGGTCGGAGCAGTTTTTGACCATCGAGATTTGATGAGTCAGATGACTCAATAAGTCATCAAGGGTGATCGCACTCCTTTCATAAATAATTGTCTTTTGTCGCCGAATCGACATATACCTTCGGGTACAGTATATCTATATACCTTCGGGTACAGTATATCTATATACCTTCGGGTACAGTATATCTATATACCTTCGGGTACAGTATATCTATATACCTTCGGGTACAGTATATACCTTCGGGTACAGTATATCTATATACCTTCGGGTACAGTATATACCTTCGGGTACAGTATATCTATATACCTTCGGGTACAGTATATCTATATACCTTCGGGTACAGTATATACCTTCGGGTACAGTATATCTATATACCTTCGGGTACAGTATATACCTTCGGGTACAGTATATCTATATACCTTCGGGTACAGTATATACCTTCGGGTACAATATATCTATATACCTTCGGGTACAGTATATCTATATACCTTCGGGTACAGTATATCTATATACCTTCGGGTACAGTATATACCTTCGGGTATAGCATGCCTTCGGGTAACTCGGGCATTCGTTGGAGGGAAAAGTCGACCCGCAGGGTTAGGACTGATCCGACTATGTCAAGGTTGTAAGTGACACCCGAGGGTTATGGTCGGCACAATGCTAGTGCTAGGACCGACTCGATCGTGCCCAACCTATTTCTTCCGGAACCTTCTTAATTGACGTTGCATTGACATATCATGCACTCTAACTATATCTGCTGAGATATTGATGATTTGATGTTGATAAACATCGTTATGTGTTTTGATGATTGAATTGTATTAGGGAGTTGATACAATACATAACTTATATGTATATATACAACATATATATATACCCCCTTTATCGCATGTTGATTGTATATCTATTGTATTCTGTAAGTTGACCCTAGCGCCTTGGCTTTGTTTGTATGTTTGTGTTTGGGCGGTCGGCCTGCTGCCAGATGTCGATGGTCGACTGGTTCTCGACGGTCTCTCCCTCGGGGGGGATCAGATATGAGCTGCTGGATCGGGATGCCCCCACCGCTTGGGTGATCGATGTAGCGGGTCACCGGGCGACGTATCGGGGAAGGGTCATGGAGGACCGGACTGACGAGCGTGGACGTCTGACGAAAGGAGTTCTATGGCGCATAGAGTTGAGCTTCAACTTGCCGACTTCAGATCGTTGTGGGTTTGGCACTGGGAGGTTAGGTTTGGGCAGGCGTCATGTTTTGTGTAGAGCTCTGATTCGTTTTGCTTTTGGGATCGGGTAGGTTTCCGACGCATGACTTTTCGTGTGGTTCTCTTACTGAGGGATCACAGTGAGTCAGTTGGACCATAGGGGTCTTTGCTTAGGCCATATTGAGGCCGACTTTCTCCTAGTGGGTTGTAATTATACTCTTTCTCACTCACACTTCTGGTTTTGTACATATTTGCCTACGGGCACACTACTTTGGAGTCACTGCAAGTGTGCGTGACGTGGAAGTGCAGCTGAGGCTGTACATGTTTATATTTGATGTATATTGGTAAGTTTAGTGGTTGGGTTATGACTTTACTTCCTTTTCGCTTTATTTAAGAAGGAATCAATCGAAAAAAATTACCTGTTTTTCCGCAAAAGTTTATTTTTGGTTACTAAAGTGACACCTGGAAGTCGGGGTGTTACACTTTGCCTCTCCCCTTGTTGGGTAAGACCATCAGAATGGCCTTATCCTTTCCTTTATTAATGTTTTGCTCAGCAGTTCTTAACATGCCAAGCAATTCAGGCAGTGTTTTCTCAATTTCGTTCATGTTGTAGTTCATGACGAATTGATTGAAGCTATCAGGCAATGATTGCAAGATAAGATCAACAGCCAACTCTTGGCCAAGAGGGAATCCAAGCCTCTCAAGGTTCTCAACATACCCAATCATCTTGAGTACATGAGCCCCTACAGGACTTCCCTCTGCCAGCCTACATTGATAAAGCTTCTTGGAAACCTCAAACCGCTCATGCCTAGCTTGCCCTTGATAGAGCTTCTTCAAGTGCACGATCATATCGTACGCTTCCATGTTCTCATGTTGCTTCTGAAGCTCAGAGTTCATGGAAGCCAGCATGAGACAGCTAACATCTATAGCATCGTCTTGCAGCTTCTTAAAAGCTGTTTTCTCACGAGCTGGGGCTTCCTCAGCGGGTGGTTCAGGAAGTGCTTCTTCCAGGACATGTTGCTTTTTCTCTTGCTTGAGGACTATCCTCAAGTTTCGGTACCAGTCAAGAAAATTAGTTCCTGACAACTTTTCCTTCTCAAGGATTGATCGCAACGACAAGTTATTTGATGTGTTCGACATGGTTATCTATAAACAGAAAAATATGCTTGTAAGTATCAAAATAAAATACTTAATTAGGTCTTTAATTAAATATTTCCCACTATTTGACTCATAAAACCAAACCTCATTGAATCAAACTTATACATAGTGGGCCAAGATCCATATTTCTCCTATTCTTAAGTCAGCTTTGGCTGATCACTTAAAAGTAGGTTATTTAGGTAGGAAACTCTTTCCAATTGCATCTCATACAACTCTTGGTTAGCTGGGTGAACAACTCTTATTCAAATTCATCTCATGAATTTAAGCCCAACTCTTCGCCTCTAGGTCTTACCTAGTTAAGTCTGGCCCAATTAACATAACAATTGGATATTACCTTTATCCCATCGCGCCTTATTAATATTAACAAGATCACCCTGCTTTGACAGACCTTCACTTGTTGATATTAATCTTGACGAGTGTTATTTAATTGGAAGGCAAATTGACTTAATATATATTGAGGGTTTGTTTAAAGATTGTCGTTTTAAATAAAATTAATTAATTAAGCGTGTACGCAAAATCACACTACGCAGATAAGCACAGAGTTTCCGTCTAGAAAATTTGAACAAGATCTAAGACTTGAATGCATTTATGTTTTGAATAAGATCTACGATTTGAATGAGATATTGATTCCCAGGAAAGGGAGGAGAGTCACACGGACATAATTAAGTACCAAGCCTTTCCTTAGCCAGAATCCAACATATCTCAACCAAATCATAACCATTATAGTTATGATATCTCTTACTCAAAATAAAATGAATCAAATCACAACCATTATAGTTATGATATTTCTTATTCGAATTAAATGATTGGATCACATCCAATCTTTCCTTAAATACATGAACCATTCATGCACTAAGGATGACGGCTAGGGTTTAACTCTTAAACCCTAATTTTGTGCCCCCAAACATGAACTCGTCATGTACTGCGTAACGACAGCCCAAAGATCTAACGATCGATAAACGAACAAAACTAATCGTGGCTTAAACAATCATATCGCATATGAAATAAGAACGAAACATTATAGAACATGTACAAAATTAATCATATCAACATATGAATAAAAGAACATATATAAAATAGATCATGTTATCATATAACATCATATTATTAATATTTTTTTTTGGTACATTGGAAAGATAAATTGCACCCGCCAGGAATCGATCCCTGAACCCCCTACCCAACCAATATGAATCAAAACATATTATAAACACATAAACATGTTATCACATAACAATAAAGTGAATCAATAAAACTGTAATCATGTTATCATATAACGTTTTAAAATTGAGTCAAGCAAACTCATACTGTAAATTGAATCAAATATATATATACACGTTCATATATATAATCAATATATATAAGGATTCAATTGAAAAAGAAAAAAAAAACGCCAATCAACGTACACGTTCATATATACTGACTTGAAGACAATGATATATATAGACATATATATCAAGTTCACGTAGCCAGTTGTTTTTCATTTTTTTTTTCTTTTAAAGATAAACATGTTTATGCCTTTGAAACACATGCCAAATCAATATATGATCATGCATCAATTCATCAATATATGATCATGCATCAATTCATCAAATTCACGTTCAAAAGAATTTTTTTTTTTTTCAAATAACGTGAATGGATCAACGAGGATTCAATCTCAAATTGCACAACAACGTGTTATTGGAAATCATAAACCCAAAACATGTTTTGCAAGTAAGGCTCTGATACCACTGAAGGGAATCATGCGGTTGATTACCGCAGCGGAATAAAATTCTCTATATGAGAAGATCTTGCAAAACACATGTTTCAAAGTCCATGTTGCAATCAAACACGTAAAGGAGTAATAAGGATTACCTCTTGAAGACAGTTTGGGCAAACAAAGCACTGGTAGCCTTGTCTCTACAGAAGTCCACGCGAACTCTCCCACTAGATCTCCCTTGCGACTCTTTGTACTAGCAGAGGCAAGAGTGTGTAATTTTCTGATGTAGGGTTTGAGCATCTCATGCTCTATTTATAAGCACCCACAAGGAGGCTAACCCTAATTCTTATTGGAGCCTTATTGGGCTTATCCAATGGGCTGGTCCAATAAGACATAATTCTAGTGGGCTAATTCTATGTGTGTGACCCTATAGGTATCTCTTACATATTTATGTTGTAATATTTAAATATAAATATTAAGCTACTAGTGCATATACCAACAGAAATGTCAAGAGGTAACTTACTCATAAGCAACCTTCTTCAAAGGATAAAACTTATTCTCCAAAGTCACCAGTCACCACCACTGCTGAGTTAAAATCAACTTTATTTTAAACTTTTCCATCAATTCAATAGAAACTAAATAGTATGAAAAAAATGATAAATCACTGACAGAAAAAAAAAAGAACATAAGTGCAAAATTAGAAATACCTGAAGAATCCATCTCCTTGTTCCTTATGTCACAAATATTAAGGAGAACACAGCAAGCTCCAAGAACCAAAGGTATTAAAGAGTCTTAATACTTGAATCAAGTATATAAACTAACACATAAATCTAGCATTTAATCAACTAACACCTAAATCAAGCATATAACATCATACATAAGAAAAGAGGTCTTACCTTAGTTTTGGCAAAATGAACCCTTTTTCTCACTAAACATGAACAACATAATGAGAAATCTGTTTTGCGGTTTGCAATTGGCCCCTTCATGTTACGCCTTATATCTGCAATTTGAGTTCGATTTTCTTATTTGGCCACTGATTCTTCTCAGTATTTTTCAGACTCTGCTCTTTGCATTTCTCCCTCTCTCCTTCCTTGAGGCTGTTTATAATGTCAACTAAAACTGCCAGTGAAACCTATGTCTTTTCAAGAGGAGCTCCAAATGTAGAAAAATATCAAATTCAAAAGAAGAAAAAAAAAAATCTTAATTATCTGCAATTGATATAAGATTCTGCATCATCTCTCTCAGGCACATGCTTAGAGACAATTGGTTCATTAATTTCCATGAACGTTCACATATCATATTTTATAAGGAATAGGGAAACATGTAGGTTTCTAACAAATAAGGATTTGTTCCTAACCACATACTTTTCTACCCATATAGAAAATAGGAGCATAATCCTAAACCACACTTGATTAACCCATACCCGAAAAACATGAAGAAGATCTAGAGCGGAAGCGTACCTGAATGAGCCATGGGAATCGTTGAAGGATCTGGGGTTGTGATCTTCCAATTGTAGATCACCTTAGGGTTTCCTGATGTTTTCCTCTGATGGGGATGAGGAGAAACTTTTCACGTTACTGTGTTGTGTCTACAATTGGGGACCATAACCCTATAAGTAACTGCATCAGTTACAATTCTGTTTTCAATATTTCTAATTTGGCCCCTCATCAAATTAGAATATTGCCTTATGGTATCTGCACAATACCTTTTCATAACACATATGCCCTTAGCCATAAGATCAATATTAAATAGACCACTTTAGTTTTGGCTAATTAAATAATGGCCCTAACACAATTAAAAGTTACATTTGTGACCCAAAATTCTAACAATCTCCCACTGGTCACATATGTAACTCTACACATGTGTTAGACTTTATGAGCTCAAAAATGCCATTATATACCTTGAGCATATCCAAATAATCTCGTCCATTAGCCATGCCAGTACATAGAACCAAAGTGATTTTCGTTATATCAATCATAACTAAACCCATCAATGATTACTAGTACTGACATAACTAAATGACATAGATTCATTATGAAATGTGCAGCATGAAAATCACAAGAAGGTGGCATGTACTTGTCAATTTTCAACTGGTCCTACTTTACTTTAGTGAGATCATTCAATAACCTTATTGTACAAAGCATAAATAACAGAATATCAAACTTTATAATTAACCAAAAAAATATCCAAATACTAGAGTATGCATGCATAATACCAAACATAGAACACAAAATTTATATATGAGTAACTCCCACTAAACTAAGCATTCCTCACACTGCAAAACACCCATGTGAGCAGTGTGCTCATGAAAGACCTTAGGCGGAAGACCTTTTGTAAGAGGATCCGCTATCATGGAGTTTGTCCCTATGTGTTCTATAGAAATCTGTCCACTTTGTACCCTTTCCTTAACAACTAGGAACTTGATGTCAATATGTTTTGACTTGGTCGAGCTCCTATTATTGTTGGAAAATAAGACGGCTGATTTATTGTCACAGTATAACTTAAGCGGTCTTTCAATTCCTTCCACAATTCGCAGCCTAGTGACAAGATTCCTCAGCCAAATCCCATGGTTAGATGCCTCAAAACAAGCTACAAATTCTGTTGCCATGGTGGATGAAGCTATGAGAGTTTGCTTGGCACTACGCCAAGAAACTGCACCACCAGCCAACATGTAGATATAGCCTGAAGTGGATCTCTTACTATCTTGGCATCCAGCAAAATCAGAGTCAGAATATCCAATGATCTCCAATTGGTCTGACCTCCTATATGTGAGCATTTAATCTTTTGTTCTCTGTAAATACCTCATAACCCTTTTGGCTGCTTTCCAATGATCCATTCCTGGATTGCTCAAATATCTGCCTAACATCCCAACTATGAACGCTATATCTGGACGCGTACAAACTTGGGCATACATAAGACTCCCTACAGCTGATGCATAAGGAATCTTTTGCATTTCCTGAATTTCTAAGTTTCCTTTTGGGCATTGACTGAGACTAAATTTGTCTCCCTTAGCAACTGGAGTATCCCCTGATGTACAATTCTGCATGCCAAACCTTTTAAGTACCTTTTCAATATAGCTCCTTTGTGACAATCCCAGAATACCCCGAGATCGGTCTCGGTGTATCTGAATTCCTAATACAAAGGAAGCGTCACCAAGATCTTTCATTTCAAATTTTCTTGATAGAAATCTCTTGGTTTCGTGCAACATGCCTATATCATTAGTGGCAAGCACTAATGTTGAGAGGTTTGGAAGCCCAAATCCGTGAAAATCACCCACACCTCAATTGAGATGCCGGGACCTTGGTTCACATGGAATGTACGTAGGCTAGGTGGAACAACAAAGAGGGAGATTGTGAAAAAAGCAATTCAACAGCTGAAGCCAGAATTTCTTTTTTTTATGCTGGCGTTGATGCTGTTGTTTTTACTGCTGATTGGAACCGCTGTTTTTCTGTTGTCGCTGGCGCTATCTTTGCTGTTGCTGATATGTGTTTGATGCTGGTTGCTGATGCTGGTGCTAGTGCTGTCATTGCTGGTTGCTGATGCTGTCATTGCTGGTGTTGATATATGCTGCTGCTGTCATTGCTTTGCTGTTATGTGCTGTTGCTGTTGTTACTCGAAATGGAGGCTGTTTTTGCTGTTGTTGGTTGCTGTTTTGCGTTTTAGCTGTTGCTGTTTTGACAGATTTATGTTGCTGTTTGCTGTTTTGTACTCTGCTACATGGAATAGTGTGTAGTTCATGTTATAAAATTTGGGCTACTGTAATAGGAAAAGGACGGGTGCTGTGGTGTGTCAATGAGAATGCTATTGTGCTTATGTCTTGGATGCCTTGCTAGCATTATTTTTACGGGTGCTGAATTATTACAGGGGGTGTTGCGGTTTAGATTGATGCCTAGAGGAGATGATTTTTACTGTTGCTGAGCATTTATTTGAGTACGGGTGCTGCTGTTCTAGAGGGCTGGCTCATACAAACTAAAATGTGATGTTGCTGTTGGGTGCTTCTATGAGGATGCTGCTATGGAAAGTGTTGTTGATTTTATGTTTGTGGCTTTGCTGATGTGATTTTTATTACTGCTGAATATCATTTAAGGTGCTGGTGCTGTTGGTTCACACAAAACAAATTGGTGTTGCTGCAAATTGCAATTACAAGTTGCAGGAAAGGAGCTAACTGAAGGTGTGAAAAACGACTAGAAGGGGGGGTTGAATAGCGTTTTCAATATAAAAACTTTCCCCTTAAGATTTAAAGTAAATCTTTTCGGTTTCTCTAAGATAGATGGTGCAGCGGATAAAGATAGAGAGAAGAGAAAAGCACACAAGTATTTTATCCTGGTTCACTTGATAAATCCCTCAAGCTAATCCAGTCCACCCGTTAAGGTGATTTCTTCCTTCTTAGAATGAAGGCAATCCACTAATCAGATAATTGTTACAACTGCACTTGAAACCTACAAGTGACTAACAATACACTGACTTAGCTATCACTAAGATTCACTCTCTTAGTCTTCTCTAGGATCCGATCAACCTTGATCTCCTAAAGGAATCACCACTAAGATTCACTCTCTTAGTCTTCTTAAGGATACTGACCTACCCGGTCCCTTAAGGAAAATCAAACAACTGTTTGAGGTTGGTGTTTACAAAGGTTTGCTTCTAAATAAGCTGAGTGTAAACTAAATAAGAACAGATGAAGAAAGTAGAAGCTTGAATCTTTTCTTGTATTGCAGCTCTTGATCTCTCTCGCACTTAGCTTTCTTCTTTTCTTCAGCCTTTTATAGTCCAAGGTGCAAAGGATATTTCTGTTGAGAGAATATGACCGTTGGAGGGCATTTCTGGAACTTCCAGAACCTGCTGTGGCTGAACCTTGGTAGGTAGGCTTTTCAGAATAGTACACTGCTCTTGTACTTCTCGATAGAGACATTTGCCTTTAACCATTGACTTCTGATCAGAGTTATGCTTCGTGTTGGAACTTGTGAAGCTTGGTGATCAGAGTCAGAGGGAAGCTTGGATCCTCTGACCTTCGTAACTTCTGCTTCTGGACCTTCAGAGCTTCTGAACCTTCAGAGCCTCTGGTCCCTCAGAGCTTCTGGTCTTCAGATCTTCTGATCCTCAGATCTTCTGATCCTCTGATCTTCTGATCCTCTGATCCTCAGATCCTCTGATCTTCAGATCCTCTGATCTTCAGATCTTCTGAACTTCTGACGAATATAACTTCTGGTGTCAGAATCAGAACCTGTTTGTCAAAACACTCAAGACAAACATTAGAGTATCATAGTTGTTCATCCACAAATAAATACTTGTTATCATCAAAACATAGAGTTGTACCACATGACCAAATCTTGATCTTACACTAACAAACTTGGTGTCTTCTCACCATTACCTGGAGTCCCTGTTGCCGGCTTTAAATTTGCTGGTTCTACTTTGTTCCTTGCTGTTTTGGTTGCTGATTTTACTGCTGGTGCTGTTGCTGGAAGTGGTGTTGTTGTTGCTGCTGACGTTTCTGTTCTTGCTGACTGTTGCTGTTGAGCTGTTGATGTCGTTGATTGCTGATGTTGTTACTGTTGCTGTAGCTGTTTGCTGTTGCTGTTAATGTCGCTGAAGCTGTTGCTGTTTCTGTTGCTGATGCTGTTACTGTAGTCGTTTGCTGTTGCTGTTAATGTCGCTAAACCTGTTTGCTGTTTCTGGTTTTCTGTTGCTGAAGCTGTTGCTGTTGCTGTTTTAGTCGCTGAAGCTGTTGTTGTTGCTGTTTTTTAATTGCTGCTGATGATGACGTTGGTGCTGGTATTTTTCAGTTTGTTGTTTTGCTCTCAGCTAGAGGATTTCGACCAGAGAAGGGCTGTGTTTGATACGTCTCATTTTTATGGGCAGTAAATGTACTGTTTTTTGTTTAGTTGCAGAATGACTCATCCAAAACAGTGGTAATCTTTTTCCTTGGTAGGTTTTTATCCCGCTGGGTTTTTCCTAACAAGGTTTTAATGAGGCCTTGTCTTGGGTGATGCTCATTGTCATTCTGTGGGTTGGTGGTGGGTTTCTTTACTTCTCTGGTTGTTTTTTGGGCCAATTTGTTTTTAGACAAATCTTACACTTGTATTGTTCTACCTTGAGTCATTTCTGGCTCAGGTCTTTCTATTAATAATATCCATTTTGCTTTCAAAAAAAAAATCATTAGTGGCAAGCAGTATGTCATCAACATACAGAACCAGGAAAATATATTTGCTCCCACTGAATTTGTGATACACACAATCTTCAACAACATTCACCTCAAAACCGAATGAGAGAATTACTTCATGAAATTTGTGGTACCACTGACGAGATGTCTGCTTTAGTCCATAAATGGATTTTGTCAATTTGCAAACCGTATTCTTTGGGTCTCCTGACACAAAGTTTTCTGGTTGCACCATATAGATTGTCTCAACAATGTTTCCATTGAGAAACGCTGTCTTGACATCCATTTGATGGAGTTCCAAATCATAATGTGCAACAAGAGCCATGATTGTCCTAAAAGAGTCTTTCGATGAAACCGGAGAGAAAGTCTCTTTAAAGTCAATCCCTTCCTTTTGAGTATAACCCTTAGCCACAAGACGAGCCTTATACCTCTCCACATTACCATTAGAATCCCGCTTGGTCTTAAATATACATTTGCAACCAATGGGTTTCACACCTTCCGGTAATGGGACAAGTTCCCATACCTTATTGTCTTGCATGGACTTATACTCTTCCTTCATTGCTTCAATCCACTTTTCAGAGTTGGAATCCTGCATGGCTTGCTGGAAGTTGATTGGATCAGCTTCCATCATACCATTATTTTCCTCATGTTCTTGGAGAAAGACTATGTAATCATCTGGAATAGCATTTCTCTTTTCTCTAGTGGATCTCCGCAAAGGTATTGGTTCTTGTAACACTTGTTCTTGAGGATCTTGAGTTTGTTCTTCATGAACCACCATATCATCTTGAGTAGGAGGAGATTCAACAACAATGTCTTGTAGAGGTTCCGTACTTGCTTCATCAGAAGCAACTGTATGAATCAGTTTTGGAATTGTTACCGACTCTTCCTCTAAAGCAAAGTCCCTAATCTTGTTCTCCCCTCCAAACTCAATTTCCTCAAAGAACATGGTTGTTCCCGTCTCAAAAATTGTCTTTAATTTGGGATCATAAAATTTATAGCCCCTGGATCTTTCAGAATAACCAATAAAGTAGCTGCTCACTGTTCGGGATTCCAATTTCTTTTCATTTGGCCTATAAGGCCTTGCCTCAGCTGGACATCCCCATACCTGAAAATGTTTCAAACTAGACTTTCGCCCAGTCCAAAGCTCATAAGGTGTTTTGGCAGCTGCTTTAGTTGGCACTCTATTTAGAATGTAAGCTGCAGTCTTTAGTGCCTCTCCCCAGAGTGACTCTGGCAAAGTAGAATGAAAAATCATACTCCTTACCATATCCTTAAGAGTCCGGTTTCGTCTTTCAGCCACACCATTCATGCTAGGTTACCCTGGCATGGTGTACTGTGGGACGATTCCACATTCCTCTAGGTATTTGGCAAAAGGCCCTGGACGTTGTTCACCTGAACCATCATATCTACCGTAATATTCACCACCACGGTCAGATTTGATACTCTTAATTCTTTTGTTGAGTTGGTTCTCAACTTCAGCCTTAAATGATTTGAACACATCCAATGTTTGAGACTTTTCGTGTATAAGAAATAAGTATGCATATCTCGAATAATCATCTATGAATGATATAAAATGTTGTTGACCATTCCAAGAAGGTGTTGGAAATGGTCCACAAATATCCGTATGTATCAATTCCAAGACGCCTGTAGCTCTATATGCACCAAATTTCTTTGTTTTGGTCTGTTTACCTTTAACGCATTCAACACAAACATCAAAGTTTGTGAAGTCAATGGAATCCAAAATTCCATCTGACACTAGCCGCTCAACTCTATTTTTAGAGATGTGACCTAGGCGCTTGTGCCATAATGCTCCTGAATTGTTATTATCAATTTTACGCTTAGTACCACATGATTCCACATTCAGGGATTCACTATAGGTGGCTACAGTGCTCAGCAAATATAGATTATCATATCCAATAAGTGAACCGGTTCCAACAATATTTGAATTAAAAGACAACTCGGCTTTACTGTTTCCAAATGAACATGAATAACCTGATTTGTCCAAATTAGAAACTGAAATTAAATTCCGTCTAAATGACGGTACCACAAAAGTGTCTTTCAAATCCAAATAAAATCCAGTACACAATAATAATCTAAAATGCCCTATAGCTTCCACCTCCACCGTCTTGCCATCTCCAACATAGATGTATCTTTCAACATCATTTGGCTTCCGGTAGCTTAGGCAACCCTGCATTGAAACACTGATGTTAGTAGTTGCACCAGAGTCTAACCACCAAGTGTTTCTAGGTACTGAAGCTAAATTGACCTCAGAACATACCAGAGCAAAAAATGTACCTTTCCTTGCACGCCAAGCGTGATATTTAGTACATTTCTTTTTCATATGCCCAGACACATTGCAAAAGTAACAGGTATCATCCTCTTTCTGTTTCTTTTGTGCTGGAGCATCAGCAGCTTCATTCTTGGGCTCAACAGTTTTCTTTCTTTTGCCCTTGTCTTTAGAGGTGCTAACAAAATGAGCACTTTCTTTCCTTTCTTGCTTCAACCTTTCCTCTTCTTGCACACAAAATGAAATGAGCTCGTTAAGAGACCATTTCTCCTTTTGACAGTTATAAGATATCTTAAACTGACTGAATTGTGCAGGAAGAGAAAGCAATACTAAATGAATGAGCAAGTCATCCGACAGCTCAAGCTTTAGCGCCTTAAGTTTTGAAGCAATATTTGACATGCCCATAATGTATTCCCTTATATTTCCTTTGCCCTGATATTTCATGGAAATCAAGTTCTGAAGAAGAGTACTTGTTTCCGCCTTATCGCTTTTCGCAAAGCGCTTTTCAATTTCAACAAGGAAATCTTTGGCACCTTTTATCTCTTCCGAGATAGTACCTCTAAAGACCTCAGGAATGTCGCGCTTAATGATCATAAGACTCATGCGATTGGAGCGATCCCACTTCTCATAATCTTTCCTCTGTTCAGAGGTACTAGATTCCGTAGGAGAAGCGGGTTTCTCCACCCTTAGTGCAAGGTCAAGATCCATGCAGCCAAGAACAATTTCCATGTTCTCTTTCCAATCCTTAAAATTTGTTCCATCAAGGATCGGAACCGAATTCAGATTAGCAGATATCGAACCAATAGTTGCTGAAAATAGAACAAAAACAAATGCTGTAAATATACTCACATTAAGAAAAATTGAATCATTAATATGTTCAAATAATGGCATAACCCATCTCAAGATACCTAGTGCACCATCAATATCATGTCTTTTGACAGTAATACTGATTGCTAGTGGTACTCTTGTTGTAATGATCAAACATTGATAATAAATCATGTCAAATAACAAATCCTTCTTTGGATTGATTTATCATTCACATGTAAACCCTTAAAATTATCACATGTTTATCATCACAGGTGTGTATGAAATCCGGCCAAGCATTAACTTTTCCTTTGGGGTCCATTAATACTCGCATGGATAAACATACACACGCACAAACTTTTAATATTTCTTATGAGCAATCTCCATAAAAAGAGGTCACTTTTGTGACTTTCTTATTTTAATTGACTCATTTAAAATATTAAACAATTGTATAAAAAATACAGACCATAGCCAAAATTTGAGCGCACACTAATAATTTACCAGAATCTTTCGATATAACCATATTGGAAACAAATTTCTCTTGCCCAAGATTATACTAACAAATACTAAGAATTTAGTATCAATTTAATATCATCATAGAGCATCAGACATACAGTTTTCCTTTTCTTGTTGATTTTGATTTTAATCAAACCATAAAACAAAACAAAACGGCAATCTAGAATATGGTTTCTGAATTGCAAACAAAAATTGCAGCTTAAATCATTTACTGCATGAACAGTATGAACAAATTGCAGGAACCGAAACTGAATTTAGATCATTGGCTTTCTACAGCAATGAATTTTCATGTTGCATTCTATAGCATATAAATCAACAAGCATCAATGAAAGTTATCACTGTAGCATATATATATTACGTGAATATCAAAAACGGTTATTGATATCAATATGTGAATATCAATATCTAAATTCAACAACGAACTGTTTTAGAAAAAAAATGCATCCAACAGTTTCGTTTAACATATATATGATACGTTAATGTCAAAATTTTGACACACATGGATAACCAATAAATAATTCACCAAGATAACTCACCGAAGCAGCAATCACGAAACTATAACCCAAACACCAATTCTCATGAAACTGAATGAGTATAATTTCAAATAACACAAAATTGAAAACCTAATTTCAAGAATTACCAAATTCATACATGAATTAGGTATGGGTGGCTCTGATACCACTTGTAGGTTTCTAACAAATAAGGATTTGTTCCTAACCACATGCTTTTCTACCCATACAGAAAATAGGAGCATAATCCTAAACCACACTTGATTAACCCATACCCGAAAAACATGATGAAGATCTAGAGCGGAAGCGTACCTGAATGAGCCATGGGAATCGCTGAAGGATCTGGGGTTGTGATCTTCCAATTGTAGATCACCCTTAGGGTTTCCTGATGTTTTCCTCTGATGGGGATGAGGAGAAACTTTTCACGTTACTGTGTTGTGTCTACAATTGGGGACCATAACCCTATAAGTAACTGCATCAGTTACAATTCTGTTTTCAATATTTCTAATTTGGCCCCTCATCAAATTAGAATATTGCCTTATGGTATCTGCACAATACCTTTTCATAACACATATGCCCTTAGCCATAAGATCAATATTAAATAGACCACTTTAGTTTTGGCTAATTAAATAATGGCCCTAACACAATTAAAAGTTACATTTGTGACCCAAAATTCTAACAAAACATTCATTAGAAAGACTGGTGCTCGCCTAGAATAGAATAGAGATGAATGGGTGATGATGTTATTGATTGAGATCATTACATAACGAACCTGCATGGCTATGAATTGGATTGACAAAACCTCCGCATTGACGAAATTGAGAAACAGAGCAGCGGAACAGTGCATGGCAGAGTCCGCGAGCGAGAATGCTTAGGGTGCACAGTGAATTAAAGGGCACTCAGCAACTGAAACGTTAGGGGAATACATGGCACAAATGACAAAACGGCTCCTAGTGGAAGCTGGAGCAACTGAAACTGTAGATACTAAGAGTCTGCGACAGAAAATGAAGGGATTTGAATTGAAACTATAACCGCAAGAGATGAGCACAAAAGAATGAATGGTCCAGATCAAAACCAATTGACGATCATGATTGATCTTCTATGAAATAATCTACACAATTACAGAAAAGTCCATGATAAATAATATATTCATGAGTCATGCTTTATTGAATGACTGATTTGCCCTCAAGGCTGCAAAAACTCTCTCTTTATATATAGTATAATATAGATAGATATAGATAGATAGATAAATAACTTCAGATTTGGTCAAACTACATTTTAAATGCTAGTATTTCATGTTGAAAAAGCATTAATGATTCTTTAATATTAGTAATATATTAACTAATATTAATTTATAATAATATACCTATGCATAATTGTTTTTACTATTATATAAATTAAATATTTCGAATGTAAGTTAGCATCATTTTTGCTAGTGTAAAATAAGTGAGTGTTCTATTTTATTCTCTTCTAATTCACCATTTTCCACGAAACCAAAATGTATCATTCAAGGAGAATTATGTCTTGTTCCGTTCCATTCCAATAATATTAAAAAATTTATACATAATTATTTTCATTATTTATCTATTATTATATAACTTAAATATTTTGAATATAAATTAGCGGCATTTTTATCATTGTAAACTTTTAAGTAAGTGTTCCATTTTGTTCTCTTCTGATCCACCATTTTTCACGGAATCGAAGTGTACAGTTAAAGGTGGATTATTTTCTGTTTCGTTCCACCTTAAAATTAAATATAAAAAACATTGAATATAATCAGTATGTCTTGTTTCATTCTAATCCATCATTTCTACAAAACTCTACCAAAAAGTTTGTAACTTTGGTCCCATAGAATAGAGATTGACAATTTAGTATTTGGTTCTTTATAAATTTTGTCGTGTTTGTCTATTAATTGTTCTCTATCACCAAATGTGCTTACATGGTCGTTAATATGCTTATGTGACAGTTAATGTGTCTAGTATGAATTCAAAGTTGATGAGGATATGGATTGAAATCGTCGGACATTCATTTCACATTTGACAAAATATTGACTATCATCCCTTTGAAGCCACACATTTGCTTAGTCCCTTTGGTTGGATGATTGAGACTTACAATCGTGTATTACTTAAGCGATAGGGTGCACTTTCTCTTTGCGTATGTATTTTTAGCACAACATGCAATTGGCTTAAATATGTTGGAAGTCCCTCTAAAATAGGGGTGCTTTGGTTAAGGTCCCTACAAATTTTTTTGGGTGGAATAAGCCCCTAATGTGAAAATAATATATGGTGATAAGCCCCTGCCGTGAGGTTCCGTTTAATTTCTGATGATTCTGTAAACGGCGTTGGCGTGGATTATATTTTGTGAAAATTATTCAATTAAAGAGGGTGCCACGTAAGTAAATGAGGGATCAAAAAATAAAAATAAAATGAAAATCCAAAGTAAAAAACACAAGTATGTTTGGGAATTTTACTTGAGTTTTTTACTTGGGTTTTTATTTTTTCAACCCTAATTTACTTACGTGGCACCCTCTTTAATTGAATAATTTTCACAAAATATAATCCACGTCAGCGTCGTTTGCAGAATCATGAGAAATTAAACGGAACCTCACGGCAGGGGTTTATCACTATATATTATTTTCACATTAGGGGCTTATTCCACCCAAAAAAAATTGTAGGGGCCTTAACCAAAAGACCCCTATTTTAGAGGGACCTCCAACATATTTAAGCCTTTTTTTTTTACTAAGTTTGTGTGGATAGAGACTCAAATGAGGATTACATTGAAAAATAATATTTTTGAACGTTCATTTCATATTCGACAAAACAATGACTATAATTCTTAAAAATTAAGATTTGGTCATATTATAACATTAATGTTAGTATTCAACGTTTAAAAACATTGATTGATTATTTTATAATTTTAATATATTAATTTCTAAAATATAATGTTTAACACACTAATAGTTGGTAGTTCAAGTCTTGTGTATATTTAAAAACTAGGATTGAGTTTTAGACCTATGAGAATGTCGATGTTCCACTTTCGTTTCCATCATTTTTTTTTTCAAAACCTACCATAAAGTCATTATCTTTGGTCCTTACAATAAAGATTGGCAAACTAGTATATAGTTCTTTAAAAATTTTGCCATATTTTTCTATTTATCATTCTTTGTCACTAAATGTGCTTACCTGACTGTTAATATGCTTACGTGACAGTTAATGTGTCTAATATTAATTATGTAAGGTTCACATGAGTTCTCTCTCAAAAGGAATAAATGTTTAAATAATGACAAAACAATGAAGACTATGACAAAGCAATGAATACCAAAATAAAACAATGAAACCAAGACAAAAAAATGAATTTCGGACAAATCGCCGAAGACTATGATGAAATGACAAATAAAAAAGTTCTTATAGAAAATCAACATGAAGAATGAAGAAGACAAGTGCGAGAAATAAGTGTCAAAGTACAAGGAGAAAAGTCAACTAGAGCACTCAAGGCCCACTCAACAATGAAAAGCCTTAGCTTGACTTCATCAGGCATCATGATTTGTGCATCAAATATCTAGTCTATGCCTAAAGACTAAGGATGCTGAAGGAAGGTAAAATGTTGCATAGGAATGTGTATAAGACAGCCAGTTCAACAAGTGTTATGATGTGACATCGTCAATACATTCGTGGTTTGATCAACTGAAGCTCACAAGACAAATTCAACAAGTTCAATGACCTAACATCTTCTATAATGTTGAGTATTTTGTGTTGATGAAGATTCTTTAAGTATTGGCTACATTTTGTCTAAGTTGTGTGATCTGTTTAATGGTGTGACAAACAACATTGTCTTTGTCTGATGTGCAACCTCATGTTCGAAGCATCTGGTAGGACATTGTGATTTAGGTTGCTGGAAGTTTTTTACTTGTTTCACGTTATGTTTTTAATTGTGAAGATTCGTCGGTGCTACACGCGGTTTTATAAGCTGGACGTATCTTCTGTGATTAGTGGAATTAACCTATTTGGAGAAATATGATTAATTCGTGTAGACCAACTTAAATGTTGAATTGGTCTTATTTGTGGAGAAGATCTTTTTGAAGATTTACTGCCACTTTGCTACATGGACTCTTTGATGCTCAAGCCCATTGAAGACATCGACGGTGGATCATCTATTTAAGGTGTTGAAGAAACCCTAGCTGTTGTACGAGAGAGATTTACAATGTGTTAGTTGTATTCAGAGTTTTTTTTGTGAGTTCAGTGTGTGTAATCAACTCATGTGCTTTCATTGATGAAATAAGCACTGAGTTGTTGTATCTCGTTGAGAGTGTTTATCTACAACCATTTTGTACTTTGAGATTCAATCAGTGTGACAGTGATTGTGAGAGAAAGTGAGAGGGGTCTCATACTTAGGAGGAGTTCTAAGTAATAATCCATTGGTAGGAATAGGTAGGAAGACTGTGACCAGTGGCTGTTCAACTAAGACCTTTGTGTACTTGATTTTCTATAATATTGGATTATCTTTCTTGGGCTGAAGCCCTCTAGACGTAGGTGACATTGCACTGAACTGGGTTACCATCTCTTGTGTTATTTACTTTGCAGTTGTTGTCACTTGTGATTTGTTTTTAACGATGTGTTTTACTGTGTGCATGTTCTACACAATGTCCTGACCATTGTGTGACACAACTATCTAAGGCGAACAAGAATTTCAATTGGTATCAGAGCAGGAACCTTGTTATGTTTGGTGAGCTCTAGGAAGGACAAATTTTGGTTCGATGGACAATTCGTAGGATGTTGGTTTTACCTACAGGTCACCAATTCTTGATGGTACTAACTACGACTACTGGAAGGCTCGTATGATTGCCTATCTCAAATCCATTGATAGCAAGACATGGAAGGATGTTATCAAATGATGGACACATCCAGTTATTGAGTTGCAAATAAGTAACACAAGAAAGGGGGGTTTGAATTGTGTTCTTGAAATTTACGTTTTAAAAACTTTGTTTTATGAAAAGAATATTAGTTCTTTTAAGAAAACGTTTAAGTATGACTTTTCGTAAACTATTATGTGCAGCGGAAGTTAAACAGTAAGTAAGACAGAACGATCAACACACAGAGATTTATACTGGTTCACCCTAAACGATTAGGCTACGTCTAGTACTTGGCCACCACCAAGATTTTCACTAGCAAGTATCAAGGACTTCTCCAATACAAGTATTAGACAGGACTTCTCCAAGTATTATCACGGACTTCTTCAAGTATTATCACGGACTTCTCCAAGTATTATGCAGGACTCCTCCTATAAGTATTGTACCGGACTTCTCCTAAAATCTTACAAAGATTTATATCACTCTACGGAGATTCTCTTCTTTCAAGAGTAAAGGTAGAGACTTTAAAGCACTGGAACTCAAAGTGTTTGGGTTCAGATCTGACTATTGGATCACTTGAGAGTTACTAAAAAAGTGTCAAGAGAATAAAAAGATATGACTCTTTTAAGGTACGAGGTTTTCTCTTTCACTTGGCAGAATTTATGGCTCTGCTTGAGCTTTGAATGCTGTTGAGAAGTTTGAAAATGAATGCTTGAATACTTGAATTCTCAGAGTTAATTCTTGTTTCTTCAGATCTTCAAGTGTGTCTTAAATACTTGCTTGCTAGTGTTGTAACCGTTGTGAGATAAAATCCAACCGTTGAGATAGTCGTTGAAGGTTGATATCGGACCGTTGATTCAAAAGGCTTGGTTGGTAGCTTCATTAAATGTTACTTCTGAAGCAAGTCTATCCTTTAGCTTAAAAGGTGATGTTTGTCAGCTAGTAGGTGGTGATAGACTTTGGGCTACTTTTCAGACATGAGACAATTTGGCAATTTGACGTTGACGGCTTGTACTTTCCCTTGTTGGTCAGCGTGCCTTTTGCTGAAGTAAATTTGTCTTCATGTGTTTTAGTTTGAATGAGATTCAAATAGTTGTCATTGGATTTGAATGTGGGACAACCTGTTGTAATCAAACTATGACTTTGGCGCTCAAAATACTTCTTGATATATCTGGCTGATGACGTGGCATTGAACGGTCAGAGTCTTCACTGGGGTACAGTAGAGATTGAGTTACTTCTATTTTCTGAGGAAAATATCCTTTTAATATTTGATAGAACGTTGAAGCGTGTGACATATAACCAAGTTTCTCCTGAAATTGAGAACGTTATCAGTAGATAAATTTTCAATGAAACTTCTACTATAAAATTGTTATGATCAAAATAAGATTTTAAAAACGTTATGATGCGTTTGAACTTAACAGTTATTGCACCTAAATAAGGTACGTCGACTACAGTGTATTGATTAGAACTAGATGAGGTGGCGCGTACTTTGTATTCCTCATTGTGTTTGTGGGTGACATGTTAAGTCTATTTCATGAGATTTGTCTATTTCATGAGATTTGTTTAACTGACTAACTAGTATTCTTGATTAGGCTTATTGCTATATTCGTACAACCACATAAGATTTAAGGCACCCATAAGGTCTCGATGCACATTTTACTCAAGTGGTTGAGATCTTATTTTACTTTTGATTAAACCCACAATACCCAATATATTTATATTTTTTATTTTCTCCTAATATTAATTTTTTTTTGGTATATCAGAATGATAAATTACACATTTTAGGGATTAATCCAGCTCATATTAGCATTGATCTCTAGACCCACAATACCCAACTCATATTTCACCCAGGTCTTACAACTTGAACCCAGGGATTAATTCAATACAACTTAATTAATATTCTAAAAAGATATAATATAATTAAATTTCACAACAATAAGAAATATATAATTGAAATTCAATATGAGACTTGAAACATGTTATCAATATCAATATCAATCAATATCAATCAATATATATTAGAAGAGAAGAACTTCCATAGTGACGTGTCAGCACCAGATTAATTCTTAGTGACGTGTCAGCACCAGATTAATTCTCATAAAAATTATTCCACGTGTCAATTTGTTAGAGGATATAATTTTCAATTGATATATGTTTTAATTTTATATATTCTAACCTAATTAATTGATATTATTTTAGAAGATATAATTTTCAATTGATATATATTTTAATTTTATATATTCTAAAATAATTTATTGATATTATTTTAAAAGATAAGATTTGGTCTTTAAATTTATTTTTAGAATATATTGATTAATTTTTATTGAATTTTCGAATTTTTTATTAATTCGGGATTTTATGAGTTTTTATTGTGATTTGCTAGATTTTGTTAGTTTTTATGTATCTTTATTTAATACCTTTTTTAATATTAGATTTGATTGAGATTTAGGTTTTTTATTTCTTAATTTTATTTTAATATATCTTATTATTTATTTTATTTTAAATCCAGGAAATACTTTATTTTATTTTAGATTTACTTTTAGAGTATATTAATTAATTTTTCTTAAATTTTCAGATTTTTAATTAATTCAGGATTTTATGAGTTTTTATTGTGATTTGCTAGACTTGGTAGTTTTTATCTATCTTTATTTAGTACCTTTTTAAATTTTAGATTTGATTAGGATTTAGGTTGTTTATTTCTTAATTTTATCTTATTATTTATTTAATTTTACTTCCAGGAAATATTTTATTTTATTTTACATTTATTTATAGAGTATAATAATTAATTTTTATTGAATTTTTGGATTTTTAATTAATGCAGGATTTTATGAGTTTTTATTGTGATTTGCTAGATTTTGATAGTTTTTATCTATCCTTATTTATTGTTTATTTTTAATTTTAATTTCATGAAATATTTTATTTTATTTTTGAGTTACTTTTAGAGTATAAATGAATTTTTATGGTATTTTTATTGAATTTTCATATTTTTATTTAATTCAGGATTTTATGAGTTTTTTATTGTGATTTGCTAGATTTTGGTAGTTTTTATCTATCTTTATTTAGTACCTTTTTAAAGTTTAAATTTGATTAGGATTTAGGTTGTTTATTTCTTGATTTTATCTTAATTTATCTTATTATTTATTTAATGCTAATTCTAAGAAAAGGGAGTTGATTTGGTGCTGAGGGTCCACAAAGCTACCATGGACACGCAGAGATTTGATAGCTGTTATTTCTACCTCTGTCACATGTCGCGATCAGGACAGAGGTATGCCTTAAGATGATGTTACGTGAAGATGAGTTTATCATGTTGTGATTGATGGTTTGTGTCATTTCAGTTTATCCTTTGTTCGTAATTCAATCATGGATTCTTAAATTTCACATATTTTATGTGTTTTGATCCAAAAGTTTACAAATTTTTGCATAGACCCTTTGACGAATCTTTGTTGAAACGTAACGTTTTGATTCTGATGTAATGTTTTTTTCTATTGTTCTTCTTCCGCTTTTGTATTTTTTTAAACCAGATTTTAGTATAGTTTGTAGAAATCCATGCGTGTGAAACCATTCTAAACTAGATTTTGGTATAATTTATAGAAATTTACGAAACTTAGGATAGCCTGAATTTATATTCATTTCTCAAATTTTGCCCGTTTTTATTCTTCATGTTTGAGCTGTGTGTATAAGCATACTATTTGCACTGTATGTGAATGATGCACAACTTACTATTTTTTTTAATGATGCACATGTCAGTCAAATTGATGAAAGCATATGAAGAGCTCACATTTAATCTTCATGAGTATGTTTAGCCCATTCTTAAGGTTGGTTCATGTTTTCCTCAAACTCATTAGTTTTGCATATACTCATGTTTTAGTATGCCAATTGGGTGACTTATCTTACTTTGCTCTATATATTTCCTTAAGTTCAATTTAAATTGATTGTTAGTATAAATTTATTGGTGAAGTAACCACAATTATTTTGGGTGGGAGAATTATTTTGTTTTTTTCTCACATATATAGATAATTTGTTGGGGTGCGCACATATGGGGCAATACACCATTTTTTGTTTCTCTTAACTGAAATGTGCCTTTGATTTTTTGTTTCACAAGGGTTCCGCCCCAAGATTCACAAATACACTAAATACAATTTTTTCACCACAGTCCTTTCAAATTGGTGAAGGAGGGTATTTTATTCTTCAAGACTTCATTTTGGGTTTCTGTTTCAATCTTCTTCATGAATTGATTTTGTTCTTCAACTAATTGTAAGATGTCATATGCTTCAAGGATTCCTGCTTTTCTCTTCTTAATCAAAAGCAAAAGGATTGAGGAAAAGAAAATCTTCTAGGGTGCAGAATATTCACTAATTGGGAAAAAAAATAACACGTGTCATTCTCAGATTAATTCTCATAAAAAAATAAATTTTAAAATTTTAGATTTGATTAGGATTTATATTGTATATTTCTTGATTTCTTAATTAATTTATTATTTATTTTTAGAGTATTAATTAATATATCCAAACTTTTTTTTAAAAAGAGTGAGTTTGAAAGCTATAGCTTAAGTTAATTTTTTAATATATTCCCAAATAATAATTATAATAATAATAATAATAATAACATATGTGTGCGGATATGGGCCGGTTGGGTACTATAGTGCCCATACCCGCACCCATACCCACTATTTTTTTGCGGGTAATTATCTATACTCAACTTCATACCCATTTAGCGGTTTTTTACCATACCCATAGTGGGTATTTTTTGCGGGTACCCTATGATTTTGAGACCCATTGTCATCCATAGATTTAGATTTTGGCAAAGATGGATAGCTTCCTGTAATGACATTGAATTTTCTAAAGGTGGGGAGCTTCGAGTTGCTACCCACGTGAGTATGGAGACGAGTACATGTAATTTTTTAAAACGCGGGTATGGAGATGGTACTATAGTACCTACACATTGTCATCCCTACTTAGTTGCAATAAACACAATAATGTTATACTTTATGATATATCTTACACAATCCTGATTTGTGCTACTATCACATTAATTTTTTTTAAGATTAATATGTTGATAATTCTTTATATCTATGATTTGTGTTATCATCTTCATATTTACGAAGAATGTGAAACGAGTTCCTCTTGGTCTCAATCGGGCTTAGAAGAGAAGTCTTTATCTCCACTTTATTCATCAATTATGACTTTTCTATTTCATTCGTTGTTTAATATATTTTTAATAATCAAAGTATTAATTAATGTATCAAATACAATAGACATATTTCCCGTGCAACGCGCAGGTAAAAAACACTAGTATATTAGAAAAGAAGAACTTCTATCAGGCTGATTTAGTGACGTGTCATTCTCACGTTAATTCTTAGTGACGTGTCATTCTCATAAAAAAAACCCACGTGTCATTCTCAGGTTAATTCTAAAAAAAAAAATACATTTTTAAATTTTAGATTTGATGAGGATTTAAGTTGTTTATTTCTTGATTTTATCTTAATTTATTTTTGATTTATTTTTAGAGTATTAATTAATTTTTATTGAACTTTTGGATTTTTAATTACTTCAGGATTGTATGAGTTTTTATTATGATATGCTAGATTTTGATAGTTTTTATCTATATTTATTTAGTACATTTTTTAATTTTAGATTTGATTAGGATTTAGGTTGTTTATTTCGTGATTTTATCTTAATTTATCTTATTATTTATTTTTAGAGTATTAATTAAATTTTATGGTATTTTTTTTTAAATTTTCGGATTTTTAATTAATTCAGGATTTTATGAGTTTTTATTGTGATTTGCTAGATTTTTGTAGTTTTTATCTATCTTTATTTATTATCTTTTTAAATTTTAGATTTGATTAGGATTTGGGTTGTTTATTTCTTGATTTTATCTTAATTTATCTTAAATTCCTTAATTAAATAAAAATTCGAAAATTCAATAAAAATAACATAAAATTTAATTAATACTCTAAAAATAAACTTTTTCTTCACCTAAAATTTAGCCATAACAAACCTGGAAACCGATTTTTTAAAGGTAATTTTTAATCTGATAAACTCTTTCATAAAATTTTGAAATTTTGAAAGATTTGCCTTAATTATTTAAGATTTACCTATATTACTCGTTACTAATACTGCATCAGTCATCTCCTCCCCTATATGCCTCTATTGTGAACCGGTTGACATAGAGAAAAAATGAGGAAGATCACTCGAGTATGCAACTTGCTTCATGTGGTGTTGATAATTGTGTAAGTGTTTGACATAAATGTTGTTGAGTAATTAGATTATTTTCCTCATCCTCTTTTGATATATTTGTTCAAATGTTCCTTATATGAATTTTGCAATTGAAACTAATTCATCTTCTGCCCTGAGCTTTTTTTTCGAAAAGAAGGTGCTTGCGGTGTCTTCCTGTATGAGTCAAATCTCCATCTCGCGTTTCAAGGTATTCAGTTCTCTACTCTTTCTCTTCTTGCTTTGGATTATCAATATTTATTTGGGTTCTTATTTTATGTTTTCATTTTATTTCTTTATTCTTTCTGAGTAGGAGGAAGAGAATCCTAACGAGAAGAAACTATAAGAACCCAATAATTGACAAGAGAAGAAAGAAGAATCTAAGTTCGTGTGAGTCGTGAGTTTCTGATTCAGGTTCGATGTGAGAATTTTTTAGGTATTTGTAGCGAGTAGTTTCTTTTAGTTGTAGAATATAGAAGGTTTTGTATCATATTTTATATTTAATCCTGGCTTTTTGATTAAAAGACAAATTTTCAGTGAACTGTGTTTTTGTGTCAGAATAACTTTGCTCTTTTCTTCCAAGTTTATTAGTCGGTGATGCATCATAATATAATGACAATCTAACTATTAAATGGTAGCTTAATGTTGTATATTATTTGACTAGAAAGCAGGAATGGAGGCATGAATTTCAGAAAATGGGGACTAAGATATAAAGGAACATAATTTGTAAGAAAATTTTAATTTTTATCAACTAAAAAATGTGCAAAGAAAAAACATAAACAAAACAAGAATGAAGTAGCAGCCCAACCTAAGAAAACACTCATTTGTTGAAGGTCAAAACTTAAAGGGGACATTTTACAAACAGTTGGTGTGCATAATTTTTATAACTTTTTTTTTACAAACAAAACACAAGAATCACAAATTTAATCTCATATAATCAGACCGATTAACAAGGTTACTAAAACTGGACCGTTGATCAAATCGGTGAGGGAATTTGTTCACCGTTCATTAGATCAATCGTAGTTGAATTGTGGTCTGACCGGTATAGCCGCTATAAATTAAATATATCATTTAAAAAAATTATATAGTAGATTACAAAAATTGATATTAAATAATTACCAAATTTTAACTGAGAAGTTAAATTTATATTTACCTTAAATATCACATATTCAAATTGATTTCAAGTAGTTTTAGAGGATTGTTTAAAAATTAACACAAAAAAATGCTATCAAATGTTTCGTATAAGTTAAAACTATTCTTTTATATTTTTTATTACTATGTTGGAAAGAGGTGCAACTCTAATGTCAAAAAAAAGTGCAGCCCTGTAGCTTTCACGTCTAATAAAAAAGACTCATATGTAACAAAACCCTAATCTGAAAGAGAAACGCAAACAACATAGAGATCACCCCTTCCTATCAGTTCAACCTTCTCCTCCCTCCTCTCCTTCTCAACACAATATCATGTTTTTATTTTTGGCCAACTCTCAATTTGATGATAAATTTTTTTGTGCGGAGATTAAAAAACATTAGTACATATATAATTTATATTTATTTATGTTTAAAGAATTAAAAGTTCATACAAGGGGAACGAGCATAGAGATATAAGTTTTGATATAATTTATATGCAACATCTGGAAGCAAAAATAAGTCTTAATGATAGTTTATCTTTTTGGCCACTTTATATTAGTTAATTCAGTATATGCTTACAAAGCATTGGAATTGAGTGTCTGAATTTATGCTCTTTAAATATCTACATCTTTATTATGATTGTTCTTACATTCTTAGTATCTTAAATTTTTTATAATTTAAAATATTGATTGATGTTTTATATACAATAGACAAATTCCCCGTGCAACGCGCGGGTACAAAATACTAGTTTTATTGAATTTTGATACTGAATGTGAGAGGAACAAAAATTATTTTATTTAAGATAATGATAATTCCAATGGCGCGATCTTGTTAGGCCCAGATTTTATTTTAATATCCAACTTAAAATCTCCATTATTGATGCTCTAACAATGGTGGGGTGGGTTTTCCAACCCTCACCTTAAAGGTTAGTCCAACTCATCCCGCATAATTCATTGTCGGTGGGGCAGTTTGATGGCAATCCAAATTTGTACCTTATCCTATTAATTTGTAGTGGTATGGTCTGGAATAAAAACTGAAAACGAAGGTTGGCATTTTGCAGGTATTAATTGTTTTTTGGAATTCTCTATTAAATTAGCCGGGTGAGTCATTTCGGATTCAGATGTGTGGGGGGTTCCAATATGGTAACAGGGAGATGAAAAGTGAGATTTTGAAGTGTAGGGTGAGTCTGGCGGTGGGTGGATGAGGGGGAAGGAAGAGGTGTGGTGGTGGTTATAAAGGAAGAAAAAGAAGGGGGAGGAAGAAGAGATACTATGTGATTAAGATATTTTAGAAGGACTAGAGTTGAAGTAAAAAGATATTAACTAGAAAATACACAAAACAGAATAGAGATGTACACCAAATCAACAAGCACAAAAACAGAAGGAATAGAGAAGAAAAAAAATTATATCGACCACCATAGATATAGGAATAAAAGAAAGATAAATAAGTGATATGATGAATGATATATTAGGAAAAGAAAAAATATATTGGAAGAGTAAGGGTGTGAAATGATATGGAAGATAAGTGGGGTATTGTGAATTGTGGATGTATCAAAACCTAATAGAAAAACATGAAACAAAAGGACAGACTTGGCACTCAATCAATTCTTAAGATTCAATATACCACGCAAATGTGCTAATATCGGCAATTTATTTAACATAGGAGGATAACCACAGCCGAAAAAACAGCAACATGTAACCAAAGCAGCAATATATAGTACCTCTGCAATAAGCACAACCTCACACACAGCTTTAAAAAAAAACCTCACACACAAAGGATGTTGAGATACGAATATCTTAAGCATCTTCATGTCCTAAGAGTGCCAAAAGCATTTTCTCATAGTCCCCGTTGGTGTCTTTGATGATGGCGCGATCAAGAGGGATACTGCTCCTCCTTTGATACTCATTTGCAATGATTTTCAAATCAATCTCCGCCCTCGTGGCAACCACTCTTGTAAGGGCTCCTTCATCTGTTCCTCGCTTGTTGATAGACAAACGAATAAACTTCTCAAAGTACTTCTCAGGACGGACCAAGCACTTGACAGTGGCTCTCAGTAAAGACAGGTACTCATCCTTCGGTTCAGCTTTGAGGTCCTGTCACATTCATTAGAATTCGGATTAGGCCCAACTCTACTCCAAAAGCTACCTGAGTGTGCTTCTAAAATTTCAATTCAAATTCAGTGTGTGCTGTAACACCCCACTTTTCGTTATTAGGTTATTTATTATTTTATCTTAATTATTATTATGCTATATGGTATTTTGATAATTTATGCGATTTAATTAGATGAATATGTGATTATGTGATTTAATTAGATGATAAGGTCATTAAGTGATTTTATTAGATAATTAAGTTATTATGTGATATAGATAAATAAGGGTTTTAGGTTTTAAGTGAGTAGTTGGGAGTGGGGCCCATTGTAAGATTATTTAAGGGTTATGAGAGAATTAAAAAGAAAGAAATCAGAAAATTAGGATTAGAGAAGCAGCAGAACAAAGAAACACGTGAAAGGTGAAGGAGAGGAGAAAAGGTGGAGAAAACCTAGAATTTGATCTTCAAGAAGAAAAGGGTCAAGGAGGCTTTGTACCGGTGTCATAGAAGGTAAGGGTTTGAATTTACCTTGTATAATTGTAGAATAACAAAGGTTGAGTTTAACATGAAGGAACCCCATCTTCTTTGAAAATTCAGAATTGAGAGACAGTGTTGAGTGTTAAAATGTGGTGAGCAAAATTGATTTTGAGCGAAATTGAGGTTCTGGGGAAAATTGGGTTCTGTTATGTTCTGCCCGCAGATACCCTAACAGTCTGTGTTATAGAGAGCATAACTCTCTCTACAGAATTCCAAATTGAGTGAAACCAATTTTGTATGAAAGCTAACTCATAGGGCTATGTTGGGTAATATTTTCATAATTTTTCGATTGCTGGTTCAATACCAGAATCATTTGCAAGTTCATTCTGTTTCTGCCCGCAGGCACCCTAGCAGCCTGTGTTGTAGAGAGCATAACTCTCTCTAAATAATTTCGAATTGAGTGAAACTAATTTTGTATGAAAGCTATCTCATAGGGTTATATTGGGTAATATTTTCATAATTTTTGGATTGCTGTTTCAATACCAGAATTATCTGCAAGTTAATTCTATTTCTGCTCGCAGACACCCTAACAGCCTGTGCTGTAGAGAGCATAACTCCCTCTACAGAATTCCAAATTGGGTGAAACCAATTTTATATGAAAGCTAACGTATAAGGCTATGCTTGGTAAAATTTTCATAATTTTTGGACAGCTCATTTAGTACCAGGATTATATGCAAGTTTGCTATGTTTCTGCTTATTTTTGGGATTGATTCTGAAACTGATTCTAGTAATTGATATGAGACATTTAATGATTTTGTGTTGCTATTTTGTCAGTGGAATAGTGAATGATTTGATAATTGTATTGAAGTGTTATTTTGTGCAATTTTGGTGTGATTTCCGTTATGGAATTTGGTGAGAAAATATGTTATATATTTGGGGCTGGAGTGGTCTCAAATTGCATGTTTTAATTTATGAGTTTTTGCACGAAATACACTTCATTTAGTCAAGAGGCAACGTGTTGGTTTTCATCGGAAAACTGAGGTTTGTCCCAGAACTGGCGTGGTTCTGGAAGTCTGGAGTGGGCTTCATTGGTGGTTAACTGTCTGGAGTGGACGCGGTGATACCGCTAAGGTTAACAATTGGTACCACATGCATACATTAGAGTCTCACACACTAAGTTTCACGTTTTCAGTGGTTTTATGTGTTTGGTGATTTGTTGGTGAATTGTTTTGCTGTTGTGGTAAAGTCGAATTATTATTCTTCTTTAAGCTTATAATTTTCTGAAACATTAATAAGAATTGTGAAACTATCTTGAGAGAAAATATTATAATCACTCAGATTTTAAAGAAAAGGTGAAAAGTTTATAAAGTAGGATCTGAATAGTTTACTTGCTCTTTGTTATGCTATATTTTATACAATGTAAGTTCTTACCCTTCTGTTGGAATGATGTTCTATGCGACATCGCTCAGGTATTGGAGGTAGAGATGTGGCTCATGAGGAGTAACTTCGGAGAGTCTTAGCTTATGTTATTATTATTATTATTATAATAAAATAAGTGTCTTGCTCTGTAATGTAACACTGGGTAGATATTTTACGTTACTTTTACATTTATGTTGAGAGGATTAATTATAACCTCTCCTTATGGAAGTTGTTGAATAATTTTCTAAATTATGGCGATGTCGTACTGTTGATGGCCGATGTGCCTATGAAATTCAGTTTTGAGTATGATAAATTTTATTGGAATATCATGGAAGATAAACCTATTTAAATAAGTGATTTTATGCATCTTAGGATTATCTGACTGGTTTAGAAATTTCATTGGCAGAAATAATTCATTCTTTGAAAAGCATATGAACTTATAAATTTTCAAACACAATCAGTGTTAATTTTAATGAGTTTTCGTGAAGAAGTGTAATACTCCCTTGATATGTGTTTAAACTCTGATAAACGTTTTTAAATAAAACAATGGAAAAAAGGGGGGTGTTACATGTGCTGCTGGGTGCACAACTAAAATGCATGGTTACTATAGAGCAACAAAATGAGATGAAAATGAAGTAAATTAGATAACATGTTACAATTTGAAAGCCATGCAATATGTACCTTGTTGATATCTTTTCCAAATGCATCTTTGTAGTGATTCAAAGTAGCATTAATCTGGGCTCTGCTCCTTGTAGCCAAAATCCTGATGAGGTCGTCATCATTATAAGCCTTATCTGTAATCTTCTCGTGCAGTAATTTTGCCTCAGATTTTGCCAGAGTCAAGTTGACCTCATCTCCTTCATATCGGTAAGAACTCATGAGAGGTAGGAGGAGCTAGAAAAACAAAATGTTAGATGATTTTGACCTTATGAAGTAAAGAGGGTAACATAAAAACTCAGCGTAGCTTTCAGAAATTTACAATCTAGATCAAATTCTCCATTATCAAATAGAAAATAAACATTCAGTTCATGATTATAAAATCATGTTATTACATTTGGTCAGTTTGCCAAAGTTGAGGATAATCAATATTGCCAAGGTTCGTTGAGTCATGCGTGATCAGTATGCAGCTATTAAGTAAGAGGCCATGGAACAAATCACAAGCCAATTTATACGAATACAAATCGAATAGTTTTATTCAGTCAGCATTTTGGACTACATCCCTAACGCAAAGGGATCATATTGCAATGCATAATCCCTGAAAATGACATCAGTTGATCTAATATGATAAAACAAAATGATAAGAATATTGTACAGGATCAGATTAATGGTTAGTGATAAGAACAATAATTGGCAATGACAATATATAACTAACCTCCTAACCATTGCTAATCCGCTAAAAAACACTCTTGAGAGACCATTTAAGGGGAATATATTTTGCAAGATATGCTATATATTTACCATTTATAAGCCAAGAATTATGCATACAAGCAACATGATTCTTCAATGTTTATTTAAACTTGTTCAAGTTTATGGTAAAGAATCAGTACCTTCCGGAAGTCCCCTGTTGTATGATGAGCAACATCCTCCTCAAGAGACTTCTTATAAAGAGCATGATAAGCCTTTCTCACAGCAAACATTTGTTCAGAGGACCTAGTGCAAGCTATTTCAACCAGCACCTGATTGCTTGAAGTCCATCTTTTAGTTGCTTCATTTGCCAAAAATGCATCACGTTCAGCGGAATCAAGTGCCCAAAGGTGAACCAGCCTCTAGTGAGGAGAAAATTCATAGTGCATATCAGTTTCATACACTCAAAATAATATGCATTTAGTTTTATAATCAGTTTTCATTACGAAACAATTTGACATCATGTCACACAGACCCAGTGAATCAGCTTATTAAGTCTTCTTGGCTAGTTGGCCCTTAAGCTAGGTTTTAACTATACAAATTGAATTTAGATTTCAACTAACCAAAACTTACACTTGAAGATAGAATCAGTGTGATGTGTTTCACAATCATTTAAATAGTACACATCTAAGTATGTACAGGTACATCCATAAGTATCAACAACAACTACAATAAAGGTTTTTCCAGCTAAGTTGGATCAAATGAAACTATGATGTGACTCATTTCACAAATTATATCTAAAGACATATTTTAGATTTAGTCAGATCTTTCATAATTATTCAACCTACACTTTTCTTTGATCTTATTTCACTCAATTGAACTACTAATCTTCAACTATGAACTGGGAAAAACTCTATTCCTGTACCTCAAAGTCACTGGTCAACTCTTTGTCCAAGGCCTTGAGGAGATCTTCTCCATAAGTCTCAGCATAAGTTTCCCTGATCAGCTTCCTCTGAGCAGCATTCCTATGACCCAAGATTGATATGATCAGATCCTCATTAGTTCCCCATCCTGCAATCACATTAGAATACTTGATGCACTTGAAAGCCATGAAAAATCAAAACAAATGAAATATCACACAACACAAGATCATCAAAACCAAAACCAAAACAATACATGAACAGGATGATTTCCAAAACTACTATGAAAACAAGCTTAATCAAATAATTTGAACTGCATAATTCTCACAACAGGATTCTAATTTCTAAGTGAACAAGAGAAATCACAACAATCACAGAGGACACAACTAAGCTAAAACAGATCCATTATTCTCTATCTTTTGTTAAAAAAACTTGATCATTTCACGAATCAATAGTATAAACATGATCTGAATAATGGTGAAACCTGAGAAGGCTTTTCGGAGCTGCTCACAGTCATCGGCGACGGGGGGAGGAGTTTGAGGGACTCTCAGTGTTGCCATTGTTGTTTCTTCTCTGTTTCAGACTTGCTCTGTTTTGTGTGAGAAGAATCGGAAACGCATTATAGAGGGGACATCAATCGTTCTCATGTGCTGTTATAGTCAAACGAAGGTGTCCTACACATGCAGATGCCCATTGTGAGACTTTGCCACGTCGGTCACAATTTATCCTGATTTCCCTTTTGGAAAAAAAAGTGGGAAATTTGATTTTATTTTAGTTGTCGGTAAGCATTAAGCAAGGTGTTATGGGCATTAGGGAAATGGTGGATCCAAGGCAATAATGATAAGGAAAATACAAATATTTCATTCACAACACCCTCTTCTCTTTTGAGTGGAAAATAGATGAAAGAAAAAAAATGTTTTGAACCGGACTCCTTTACCCTCAGCCTAAAAAGGTGACAACCTCACTTCACTGGATGGGAGAGCTCATTGCTTGATTCAAATGTTACCATTAAAGATTGAGCCAAATCCTAACTTGCTTGACCACTTGTCCCATTATATCTTGGTCTCCATCAAATTACGACATATGTCTTCATAATTGTGACAAATATGAGGTCATGGAAATGTCCCCCTTTATAAATCATGTTACATATATTATCTATCTATCTATATCTATCTATCTATCTATATCTATACTATATATAAAGGGAAAGTTTTGGCAACTTGGAGGGTAAAACGGGAATTCAATAAATCATTGTACATGAACTAGAGTTTACTCATGGATATTTCAGTAAATCTCAGTATAATAATCAAAGACGAAATCTTGGCCATCTATTACTTTCAATCTTGACCGTTTAATTTCTCTTCCTAGCCTCTTCCTCTTCCACATTCAAAAGTTACACATTCTCATCAACCTTTTGGGCTTCAACAATCTTTCCACCATCCAACGAATTTACTTTGTATTTAATGGGCATTCCTAAGATCAAATAGGTTGGCATTGTTTCTTCATTTTCCACCTTCTCAAGTTCCACCTGATCATTTATCACCTACCTCTTCAACTTCAACTATCACCCTATAAAATCTCTTCAACAAGCTTTCCTCACATCACAGCACACACGCAACAGAGAAACATAGTTCTACCAGCCCTCCACAAACCTGAGCCGATTTTTCGACATGAAGGTATGACTTAGTCACTTTGCTTCAGTCATTTGATTATTTCAATTTCCTAACTCAATATGTTTTCCCTCAACGTCTTCTTCTCTTGGGAGGCTGTGATAATGTCAATGTTATTTCTTTGGTTTCATTTTTGTTTTATTCATATTTTTAAGGGATTATGGTTTTCTTTCATTTTTGTTTTATTCAGATTGGTTTAATTAATTATGAGTTCTTTCTTAAATTGAATGTCAGATTATGATATTGTAGGTGAAATAAATATTTTGCAAAGAAGGATCCATGTAATCCCAGGTGGGAGAAAAAAGCTCAAATTCACAATTGTGTTTTAAGAAAAAAATTGCTTGAGGATAGTTACGACCGTTTTTGAGTCATTTTCTTTTAGTTGGTGAGTTCATCAAATAATATGTGAACCCATAGCTGGATACTATGTTTAAATTTTGACTTTCTTAAAAATTAAATTGCTTATGAATGAGATTGTTCTTCATGGTTTTTTTTTTTTGCTTATAAAGGATACAATGACAATTTGAAGCGAGTGAAGAAAGTTAGAAAAGTTTCATTTGTATATATCTGTTTATTAATTCTTTCGGAAGATGGGTAATCTCCAAAATAGCTATTTCATGATGATCTTCAATGTGATTCCATCATGTAAAACTGAAACACCTTAAAAATTATTTTCTCTTTGATTTGCTCAACTTTTGATTATGTATAATGACTCAAACTTCGCACAAGGTACCAAATATTTTCGCAGGAAAGATCGAATGGAAGATTAAAGTTTGTGTGCTCCATGTGTGGGAAACAAGAGATTTGAAAAAACCTCGAATTGTTAATAGTATTGAATTGCTCTTAATCGTTGAACATGTATTTTGATTTCTTTGTTTTCCTTACTTTCATGGTACCTAATTCAAACTATTTATTGTTACCATAACAAATGTGAATTTTTAAAATTATAGTTTTTCATCTTGAAAATAAAACGCAATTGCAGATCCATGCAACCATTAACCGAAGTCAAATGCCACAGTTTAGTGACACACTATGTGTAGGACAAGTTTATGCGATTCAGAATTTTATGGTTCAAGTATCTGCTAAGAAATTTAGAGTCACAAAGCACAAATACAAGATTACTTAAATGGGCATCTAAAAAACGGAAGAGGCTACAAGTGACACTAATCCTACAGCAAAATATGATTTTGTACTATTTCATATAGTTGACATCGTTGTCATGTAGTCGATCATCTATGAAGAAATCAATGTTTATAGTGCTAATTTATTTATTAAAAGAAAAGACATATAGTACCATAAGACAACTAACTGCATCTTCTAAACAACAATAATCCATATGACTTAACCTCTAATATTGCTTCCTTAAATGAATTACCCTAATACTATGTTAATTTTTACTATTTTTTTCATTCTTCATTATTATTGTACTCTTGCATCGTTCTCCTAAATAGCCACGGATACTCACAATCTCCAAAATTCATATTGCATATATGCAAGCTTTCTTCTAACCTAACTTTTAGATGTCCATTTCCATAAATAAGTATTTATAGCTTACTACTTCTCTGATTTTTTCTAAAAAAATGGGTAGGTCCAAATTTACTTAAATTGTGGAAATTTTATTTAGACAGGTTTAACTTGATTTCATCCTATTTCATATTAGATTTAATATGAACAAATTATGAATTATTTGAAATCAAATAAAAAACTATGAATTATTTATTTTTTAAATATTTATTACTTTCCAGTTTATATATCAATGTTAATATAATTATAATTTTTTCCAAAACGTATTTTCTTGATAAAGAATAGCAAAATCTAATACTAACAAAGTACAAAATTTATATTTAAGCACATATATTATTGAATTTATATGAGTTATGAAATAAGACACACTTTATTAGTTTAAATTTGTTAAATCATTAATCAAGTAATAACTAATACTAACAATAAACTTTTTTTTCGAAAGCAATAACCATATTGATGAAGAAATGGACAGGATATACACCCTCCTCCAAATGGAGCAAAAGTCAGCAAATACAAAAAGAACCCCAAAAAATATAACAACCAACCCAAGATACCCAAAGTCTATACAAACCTATCTTAAAGCCCTCACAAATCGTCAAAAAACTCCCTAAAGATACCCAAGCTCCCACTAGAACCCAAGAAACACCCTCTGCTAAACTAAGGCTAATTGCGCGCTATGATTTGAGCTGCAATAAACTTCCTCTATTCAATAAAAAAAATCTTCCCTATATATTTCTCTTTGAACTTCCTCCATTAATATTAATTAGTCTATAATTTTCTATATTAACTTCAAAAAATTATTTTAAATAAGTATATTATTATTTATTTCATATGAGTTATGAAACTAAAAAAGACAAACATAATATTAAATAAGATCTTACAAATAAAAAAGACTTCTTCTATCTGTAAAGTAAAATAAAATTGTTATATCAAAAGAATAAATCAAAAGCATCAATTAGATAAACAAGGACAAACAACACAAATAAAAAAAATCAAATACACTCATAAAAAAGCCGACGAAAAAAAAAACACAATCGAAAACATAAATTAACAATTCGACAAAAAAATCTAATTATCACAAAAAAATATTATTTTTTCTCCTTTACTTACGAATAAATAATTTTAAAAAAAATCATTAAAAAACACAGTACAAAATAAAAAATAATGCCCCCGTGCAACGCACGGGTAAAAAATACTAGTGACTATATACTTACACTCAACTCGACCATTCTTAACTTGAGCGTCAGAGTTTTTTTTCAATTGACTCCGGCAAAACAAACCAAATAGAGGACCATCAAAATCACACCACCATTCTATCTACTTCGAACCTTGATTGTCCATCCATTCTCTGGCTGAGAAGCTCCCTTCATCTTTTGGACCATGAGCACATCAGGTAATTAGATCATTGGCACCTAGCTATGTGGAGAAAAATAAACTCTCATTCCCATCACTACATTTGCCACGGTGGTTAACAACCAAGTGACGATCGTCGTTAATTAACTTCTAAATGCATCACTTCTTATCAGCCAAGTGGCCATCACCATCAAAGAACCCCATAAGTTATCGTCGATGACCACACCCTAGCGGATGGTTGGCATCCACCAACCTTGCTGAGTCCTCCGCGGAATATGGACAAGGTTGCCGATAATACGTACTAGTCTTGGTGTGAAGATCGGGTAAGAGGGTGCAACCAATTTGGTGGTGGATAATGATAGGAAGTAATTCTAGTGGTGGTGGTGGTGCGGTGGTCGAAAGTGATTCGGGTAAAAAGATGTTCATTCAAAAATACTGAGTAGGGGTGTTCAAAACTAAACTAAACCGAACGAAATCGCTAAAACCGAACCAAAAGATCAAAAACTTGAAAACCCTGAAAATCGAAAAAACGGTTGTTTTCTCATTAGATTCGTTTAGATTTGGTTCTCCTTTTCAGAACCGAACGCATTATATATATATATATATATATATATATATATCTTATATTAATTTACATCTTTACCCATAGTTATTATACTATTTTCCACTTCAGCCCCTATCTTTAAACGTGATCTGGTGTTGCCAGTGGCAGGGCTTGGACAATATTTATGGGAGGGCCAAAATAAGAGTGGCATCAATCAAGCTTTTACAATCCTCTCTTGTGGTTTGCGATTATGACTGTGGACACAAGATATGTTAAAAAAACTTTTTTTGGTAGTTATATGAAAAAAAACTAAAACTATTAGTTATTTTTCAAGACTTTTTATAATTCACTCATTCTAATTAATAATTTACATTAAATAAAAAAAACTAATATAAAGAAAGCTAATTACTTCCTTGTGTTCTTGTCTCACCACACATCAATGAAAAAAAATAATTACCACTCACAAATTAAGCTGCCAGCAAGAGAAATAATCAAAGGGAACTTTGATGCTTCTTTTATGGACGGAAATCCAGGAGGTTATGGGATGGTGGCGCGTGATTTCGAGGGAGAGGTTATGGCGGCGGCTACGGCATACCCAGTTGCATCTCTCTCACCTTTGTTGACCAAGGCAGGTTGCTTTAGATGGACTCTACAGCTGGCTATTGAGCTAGGCTTTAGGAGGATGGAGTTTGAGACTGATTGCTTGCAATTGTTTAATGGGTGGAAGACAAGTAGAGATGGTGTTTCTTTTTTAGATATTGTTGTTAGCGAGTGTCGCACTTTAAGTTATGGTTTTGATGTTTTTTCGTTTTCTTTTGTAAGACATTCTGGCAATGCTTTAGCTGATCTGTTAGCCAGGAACTCTTACACTCACACAGATGTAGTGTGGGTGGAGGAAGTTTCGGACTATGCTTCTCGTTTGGTTGCGCAAGATGTTTTGGCTTCTATGCCTCCTGTAGCTTGATTTAATATATTGTCATTTCAAAAAAAAACCAATTAAGCTTCGTGCCTCTCATTCTCACCATACATTTAATGAAAACAAAAATCACAACCCACAAATTAGTGATTAGCATTCACGCTCCCTGTGTCTCGTGTTCTTCAATTCTCCCAAAAAAGCTCTCACGCCTCAGATCAGAGAAAGGTTGCCACCGGAGTGGAGGTGACACTTATTGGGTGGAAAATGTGAAATTGTTAGGCAGAAACTAGGCCATAGATGGTGAGGAAAATTACCAAGAGTGGAATAGAAGCAAGTGAAGACAGAAAAGAATCTGGAAGAGCATATGGGAGTTTCAAACACCTTGTTGACAAGCAAATTTCTGTACCAATATATATAACTAATGCATACAGCATAAGGGGCATTGTGAGTTTCTCTGAAATTTTTGGGGAGGCGATGGCCACTCCGCCACTGGTTATTGCCACCTTGTGTAAGTTTTCTACTTATTTTGTTACTGGTTTCTCAACCCAGTTTCGATGTTCTTCTTGTTGGGGTTGATTGCAATGTAAGTCTCACATTGCTAATGAAGGAGAAAAAAGATCAAGTTATGCATCTTGGAGAAGTCCCACATCGCTTAGATTAGTGAGGGGTGGGAGGATCCAAGACTATATATAGGGATCTCAAGCTCCTTGTTTCAATACACCAAAACACCAAAGATGTAGTACCTGAAAACACTTTAAGTTTATATTTGTGTTTTCTTTTTCTCTTATGCTCTTGTTTTAGAGCATTGTGAGATGTAGTTCAAATATTTACTTTGGAGAGTGTGGGTGTACTGGGGCTATGGGGTGGTTGAGAGTGAAGTCTATGTGTTGTAACAATTTTCACATAGTGTTTATTCTCTGGTTGTCGGTTTTGACAACGGTCGTGGTTTTTTCTCCGGTTTTGGAGTTTCCACGTTATATTCTTGTGTTGTTGATTGCGCTCCTAGTTTATTTTACTTCTTCAGCTGTGTTATTTTCTAACACTTCTTGTTCTATTATGTTAGGATTTTTATTGTGTGTGACGTACGTTAGATTGCTTACCTTACTAGATTTAACATTCTATTTCTACCATATTATTGTGATTACATTTTGGTTTTGCTTATAAGTTATAACAAGTTATAACATTTTATCAGTTATGTGCTCAATGTATAATAAGGGTCGTGTATGGCCATAGAAAATTGAAGCCATAGCCTTAGGCCTTCAATTGTGTTATGGCTTTAAAAAATAAAGGGTTAACGGTGAAATTGTGTTAGGGCTTTAAAAAGTAAAGGGTTAATAGTGAAATTTATCCCTGAGTTTGTAAGCCAGTTTGATTTTAGTCTCTCTGAAGAAAAATAACGTTTAGTTGCGGTAAAAAATAGTCAGTAACTGTAAAAATAACTGTCACTAAACGTTATTTTTTCTCAAATAGACTAAAATCAAACTCGCTTATAAAATCATGGATTAATTTCACCGTTTACCCAAAAATAAATTAGCACAATATACTATATGCTTTATTTCTAGCGTTCAAAGTTCTATTGTTCATGAACATTTCATCTCTTGCTATCCCATGAGTGGGACATTAGGCTTCGTCACATTCCAGGGGAGGCCAATAGGCCAGTGGACTGCTTGGCGGGTTATAGAGCTTCTTAGCAGTGTGCTTTTACTTACTTTGATAATCCTCCTGACATTGTTGTCCCTTTTATGTCCGGAATATTTTAGCTGTGTAGTCTGTTGGTTTATTTTTCCCATTTAAAAAAAATTCATTCATTATCTTTGAAATGATTTTCAAAATTAAATTTCTCTTAAAAATAAGTAATAATTTAATTTTTATATTTTACAGATGTAACCGTGTAATATACGATGGGATATTTGTTGTTGTTTTTATCAAATGGTTACTGTATTATCAATTATCATGACAGAAAAAAAATGGTAACATATATAACTGTGGGTATTAAATACTAAATAGAAAATGGAAACAAAATAATCTACAATTTTAAAAATTAATAAAGAAAATAGATGCTGGCCCCGCAGATCCCTCAGTGGTCCAGTCTATAAATTTGTTGCCATGCTCATATAAAAGGTCATGAACTTCCTCACACTATAGGTGCACAGAGAACTGAAACTGAACCACCAAAATGGCTGTTGGGGGATTCACCGCTGATTCTTCAGCCAATGATGGCGGCTTCAGCGGCAAAATTACAATCTCAGTTGTCATCACTTGCATTGTTGCTGCCTCCGGTGGACTCATTTTCGGTTATGACATCGGAATTTCAGGTACACTTTCTTCAAATTTCATTTTTATAAAGTAATTTGCAGTGAATATTAGGGTGCAATATAAGAAATGTGAGCTGATTAGTCACCAAATTTCTTGTGTACTCTGCATCTCATAGTTTTGTACCTTGAATCCCTCTGTGCTCTTCCAATTTTTGCCCATCTTTCTGGATCCTTATTAGTATAATTTATGTATGTTATACTTATTTGTGAATGGATAAATATATTTGGCTAGCCTCAATCGGTGACCGTTTAGTGCACTGACTGTCACACGAAAATTTAGTCTCCAAATATGAGAATACCTTAGTTTGAGAAGCCATGATAATTTGCTTTCATAATAAGGTATGCTTTGGGTCCTTGGAAATCAAGAACAGAATAATAAGGGGTTGCTACTAGCTAGCAATAATTGCAGAATTGAAGAGCTATTTTTTGGTAGTGTAATTAAACAATGTCAATATCCTACGTTTTGTGGGTTTCCTTTTCTGGTATTGAATTCGTACTCAGAAAGAGAAAGAGAAACCAAAGGGTAGTAGTTGGGGGACGTTTTTTCAAGCTATGATCGTTAGGTAATCACACTACTTGGACCAGCTAGTAATCAATTTTTTTTTCTTGTCACTACCCATTCGTCATGCAACTAACTTTTGGTTATCTTAGTAATATTTGGACCACAAGGTGAACCATTTTTCTTGCTGTCACTGTTATTAGTCTTCTTTTTTGACAATTCTGTTATTAGTCTACTTGTATGCTACTTGCACAATTGCACGGATTAATATTTATAATTTAAAGTAAACTATAGGGACCCTAAATTATAAATATCAAATGTTTCTGTGAGATGATGATCAAAGTGATTCTACAAGTCTTTAAAGACTAATTGGCTGATTAAACTATTCAGTCTTAAGAAGGGAGATTAAAAAAAGGGGAAAGGTGAAAAATGTGATAAAAATTGTACCACTTGTTTGTATTTACAAGTTATTTTCCTGGAAATATTTATCTCTAGCTAAATATATAATTCACTTCTAATATATATAAAGTATTTAACACTTTAATTTTTTCAAATTTACCTTCATAATTAATTTTGACGAGAAATTAAAAAGTTAAAATTACCTTCATCTTAGTATAAAAGTAGAAATTAAAAAGAAATTAACTTGAAGTCAATCCTCTTTGGGTCCTCCTTTGACTTCATGTTTTTTTCTTATATAGATCCTTTGACTTCATGTAAGTATTTCCTTTATGTGGGGCTTGTCCTTATACTTTTATTTCTCATTAAATAAAGTTTTGTTTAAAAAAATATAATGTGAAAAACAAACATAAAAATAAATCATTTTGACATAATTGAGATATGAAAAAAAAAATGTAAATTTTTTAAAATTAATTAATAATTTGATAATTTAATTAGAGTTGTCTAAATGACCATGAAAAACTGAGATTTGAATAATTGTGAAATTACACGTTAAAGAAAAAAAAAGAAATATAACATGGAAAACGGTCCTAAATAAGTAATAAATATTTAATATGCAAGTGCATTGAAGTTATTAATGATATTGCATTTCTAGTGACTCTTATACTTGTACTGAAATCATAACAATTGATGTTGTGTACGTATATATTTTGTTGCAATTTCCTTTAATTTAATTAAGGTATGTGTAAATTTCAGGAGGTGTCACTACGATGAAACCATTTCTCGAAAAATTCTTCCTAGATGTGTTGAAAAAGGCTGCAAGCGCCGAAACAAACATGTATTGTGTGTATGATAGCGAGATCTTGACATTATTCACATCCTCCCTTTATTTAGCGGGGCTAGTGTCTACTCTCCTAGCCAGCCGAGTCACCACAACGTTGGGTCGGAGAAACACCATGATCTTGGGTGGTTGCATCTTTTTTGCTGGTGGTGCTATCAATGGTGCTGCTGAAAACAAGGTCATGCTCATCTTGGGTCGTATTTTGCTGGGTCTTGGGGTCGGTTTCACTAATCAAGTGAGTAAAGTTAACCATTCATAATAAGGATTTAATATATATGCACCGACGTTGAAAAGAGTTTACTTTTTTAATCATATATCTTTACCTTTCATTTTAACTTTTCAAAATTTAAAACTGATTATGACAAGGTAAATACATGAATTTTAATTGCATGACTATAAAAAAAAATTAAACTGTCATTTCATAATAGTTAATCAAACTCTTTTAGTTATACTTTACACATTTATTCAAACTTCTAATCATTGCTCAATCAGTTATATTATACTTATAATGTTTATAATTTATAATTTACTCAAATTTCATCTTATAAAACGCGTGTTTGGTTTATAGTTCAATTGAGTTAACAATTGGTTGAGTTACAGAAACAAGAGTATTTCACTCATTTCAACTTTTTCTTTTTCAGTAGTAGGAAGTGTGATTAGGCTTCCATTGCACTTAAAAGAACTTTAATGTTTAAAAATTTGTTTGTTCTACTATCTTAAATAGAAAGTTTAAAAATAGTACAATGAAAGTGATTTACAAATTAATTTTTTATTAGTGTGCAATCATAGAAGTTTATCCCCAAAGGTTTTTTTTTTTGGTCGAAGAGTTTATCCCCAAAGGTTATGATAGCACCCAATTTTTCCGATTCGGCAGTTTGATCTATCCTATTAGAATTTATCATTCATGGACGTTGATAAGATCCTTCTTCCATCTAGCAGCACCGCATTGAAGAGGGAAATTATCTTTTATTGGTCAAAGAGGAGGAAATATTTTGCTAACGAATTATTGTCCTCAAGTAATTTGATGATGGGCTAAACCATCGCATGGCCACAGCGAACTTCGGCCCAATATGACTGAACCAGTCCAAAACATTCTTTTTGGTACAGTCCAAATCATTATTTAGTAACGAAATTGATATTTCCACAAATGAAAAAGAAAAATAATAGAAACTGAAAGATGAAAAAAATGTGCACATATAAACAATTTAACCAAGTCTTGGTTTAATGTTAAACACAATAATCAAATCTAATCCATATTTATATTCGAACTTGTCTAAATGACTTAATCACTCAAGTCCTAGGTAAACTAAAGATATTTAAGATAAGTGAAATTTCTAGCTCATTTAACTTAAATATTATTAGTCAACTTAGAGTTCCGGTGGTTTAATCCAAGTATTTTAGGATCATTAAATAACTCTTTTATTCTTTTATTGAGAAGGAAATGCAAATGTTTCTCTATTTTCTGTATTTTTAATTTAATTATAATGTAACAAGATGACGAATGTAAAATTTATTTACAATGTGTGTATATAATATATAGTTATTAAACATTCAAACCCTAATAATATTTATTCCTTCTGCCATTAAAATAGTATTAGAGAAAAAAAATTGTTTCATAATAATTGTCCACTTAAAAATTTCAATAAAAAGAGATAAAAATACATTTTAAAAAAGTAAAATTAGAAAATTAATAAACTATTTCAAAAATAATAAAATTTGTGTTCTAATTTGTGTTGTTTGATTTTTCCCACTAATAAAGGCAACGCCATTGTACCTATCGGAAATTGCTCCACCAAAATGGCGAGGCGCGTTCAACACCGGCTTCCAATTCTTCGTCGGAACCGGCGTAGTGGCCGCGTCCTGCATCAACTACGCCGCCGCCAACCACACATGGGGGTGGCGCGTCTCCCTCGGCCTCGCCGTCGTCCCCGCCACCATCATGACCCTCGGTGCGCTCCTCATCCACGACACTCCCAGCAGCTTAGTCGACCGCGGCAAGATCGACCAAGCTCGACACGCGCTGCGCAAAGCGCGAGGCTCCGCCACCGACATCGAACCGGAACTGAACCACGTGATTCGATCCTCTCAGGTTTCGAAAACGGTGGAGATGGAGAGTTTCATGACGATCTTTGAGAAGCAGTATCGGCCTCAGTTGGTGATGGCGTTTGCTATTCCTTTGTCTCAGCAGCTTACTGGGATCAACATTGTGGCGTTTTATGCGCCTAATCTGTTTCAATCTGTGGGGTTTGGCAATGAATCTGCATTGCTTTCAGCTATTATATTGGGAATTGTTAACCTTGGTTCTATTTTGGTGTCTACTTCTGTTGTTGATCGGTTTGGAAGAAGATTCTTGTTCATTGTTGGTGGCATTCAAATGTTTGTTTGTGAGGTAATTTACCAAATTTCTTACTTGCTTCAAGTTGTTAAATAATTTCATATTAGTTGAATTCATGTGATTAAGATAGTGATTTTATAAACAACATTGTTAATCCAGTTAATTTGAAGTTGTTAAGGCCCCGTTTGGAAGAGCTTATTTGAGCTTATCTGACCGATAGCATAAGCTCTTATGCCGGTGTTTGGGAGAGCTTATGCAACCATAAGCTGTTTTGAGCCTATTTTCATAAGCTACACAGGATAGCTTATGAAAAAGAGCTTATGCTTATATATAGCTTATTTTCAATTTATTTCAATAAATATTTTAAAATAGCTTATGAATAAGCGCTTATGTCATAAGCGCGCTTAATTAAGCTGTGTTTCCCGACGGGGCCTTAATCCCTAAGGATATTCCCAAGCTGACAACATAAGTAGATTGACATGACACACTACACAGCTAGAGTTGCAAGTCTACTAAACTTTCATATGTTATTTTTTTTTAGTAAGAAAAGAAATGATTTCCATGATAAATCCTTGGAAAAAGCCCTGGGAACAACCTTTCCAAATAGGTCATGTTACACAAGCAATAGTCCATGAGGGCGAAAGTGCCTCAAGATATGCTATTTTCTCATTTTCATATTTTATAACGGTGTAAAAAATGAACTTACATTAGGGAACCCAAATTCACTTAAAAAAAATGAACTTACAGTACACAACACATGCTGCTGGTTTCTCTATGTTTGGGCAAAATTAACATGGGGGCTCCAGTTCTTAATTGAAAAATTGTTAGGGTGGTTTATACTTGTAAAGGATTCACCTGTCAGTGTATGTTGTTGGCATTTGGTGGGCAAATATCAAATGCTATTGTGGTGTTTCGTGTAATTTAATGCACAGTACAATTTTGGTTATGAAATAGGCTGTTTTTGTATGTTGTATTGATATTGATTTTGCATTTAATAAATTCTTCTCATCTTTTCTTAAGTTTACTATGGAGAGAGGGTTGAAAGAAGGGGTTCCTTTGGGATTTCTTTTTTTAATTCTTGAAGGTGGCAGAAGGTTTAAGTAGAATGGTGAGACAAACTGTTAGTTTTTAAACTTGTTTAAAGGGTTTAAAGTTGGTGGTGAGGGAGTGGAGATATAACTATTTCAATTTACAGATGACACATTATATAGTAGGGAGGCTTCTACTCAAAATGTGTTGGTGATGAAGAGTGTATTGAGGTATTATGAATTAATGTCCAGGTTAAAGGTGAATTTCTTTAAGAGAAAATTAGCAGGAATATCATCGGGGACAAATGAAATTCAGTGGTTTTCTTTGATATTATGGAGATCCTCTTGGTATATTTGGGTATACGGGAATGAATGATTCAGACACTAGACATTGATAAAGAGACTTTCTTCTTGGAAGCATAAGATGTTATCCTTTGGAGGGAAGAGGGAAAGTATGTCTTATTAGGAGTTTTCTATCTTCTATTCCACCTTTTTATCTTTCTTTTCTTTAAATTGCCAAAAGTGTTGCTAACCAGTGGGTAGAGGGGTTCGAGAGAAGACAATAACTTGGGTAAAATGGGAAAATGTATGTAGATCAAAGGAAGAAGGTATATATCTGCTGTTTCGGGTCTCTTGAAATCAGTTGGGTGTGAATTTCCAGCAAGGTGCTGGTTTGGCTGGGAGCATCTCAAACTGTTCACTGGTGGCTGGGGTGACTATTTTTTGAAGGGGAATTATTGGATTTAAGATTATTTTTAAGGGTATTGCCGAAGTAGGTTTTTGTGTTGATTATTTCATTGATCATGTATCGTTCCTTGTAGGTGATCACTATTCATTTGATTTATTTGTGTGTCAATAGTTTCGTTGTGGGGTCTTGGTAGCGTTTGATTGCTTCCGGGGTGAATTGTATTGGGGTTAACTTAGAGCTTTTATGGGGAGGGGGGGGGGGGGGTGTTAGAGCATAAGTTGAAGCAGGTATGGTATTTATTCTTTTTCTGCAGCGAGCTGGGCATAAATTAGTGTCCCTTTGCTTTCTTCTTGTTCTTGTAATGGGTTGAAGCACCCCTTGTGCCTCCTATGATTATACTTTTTGCCTTTCAGAAAAAGAAAAAAACAATTTAAGATAACTTGAAATTAGCCTCAAAGAAAGAGACTTAGGGTAAAGTAAGTCATCACAACATTTGATTGAGTTGCTTTAATGACTTTTCAAAGTAGGTAATCACTATTAATGGCTGTGATGAATTACTTTACCCTCTAATGTGATCCACTCACTTTAGAGGAGCTAAACCCTAGCCGCAAAGGCACATGCCACACCTAAATATTTAGAAAAACATCCTAATACCATATCATTAACATTTCATATAACCCTACCAATGCCAACTTATCGGATTAAAATCAAAAGGTTAAATTGATCCTTTATGTGTTGAATGTTTTTGGAATGTTTTTTTTTTCTTTAACAAGATTAAAATATATGAAATCGAAAAAAACATAAATTTTCTTTTTCAAACTGACCTTGAACTTTAGAGGGGTCTCTTAGCGTATAATGGCCTTAATTAAGGTTGGCAAAATTAAGTGTATATGCTATAAGCCTATAATGCACTTTTAGAGTTTTACTAACTACTACTAATGTTGATGATTGTAAAGATTGCGGTAGCTGTTGTGCTAGCACTGGAGACAGGGGTACATGGTACAGAGCACATGTCAAAAGGCTACGCAATACTGGTACTGGTGCTAATGTGCTTCTACGCAGCAGGTTTTGGTGTTTCATGGGGCCCCCTCTGTTGGCTAATTCCAAGTGAGATTTTCCCCTTAAAAATTAGATCCACTGGGCAAAGCATAGCAATTGCTGTGCAGTTCTTAGCCACATTTATTTTATCCCAGACATTCTTGACAATGCTGTGTCACTTTAAGTTCGGGTCTTTCCTATTCTATGCGGGTTGGATTGCAGTGAGCACACTCTTTGTTTTTCTGTTCTTACCTGAGACCAAAGGGATTCCTTTGGATTCAATGCACACGATATGGGGCGACCACTGGTATTGGCGCCAGTTTGTTGTTAAAGAGCAAGTTAACCAACATAATCTTACATGAGTTATGAGTACATGTTTGGGATCTTGTTGGCAAGCAAAAGAAATACAGTTATGTACAATGAGAAACGCTTATTTAAGCATGGAGGGTGTACGTACATTATTTCACTAAAGGAACTTATGTTTCTTTGCATCTTAGTTTTCTTTACTACAGTGCAGGGTGTGTACATCTAATGGTACATTTTACATTATATATGAGAAGAGATCAGGTTACTCTAGGAGTTATTCACTATCCTCGCCTTACATTGTATTAAATTTTAAGGTTGTGATTATATACTTATCGCGCCCTCATGTGACCCTACCTCCACAGAACTTCAAATTTAGTTGTTCTTCGTTCTCTAAACTTCTCTACTATGGCTGTATCAGGTATATATACCTTGGCCTTTAATCAAAGTGTGAGTGACTTCCTTTCTTCTTGCGTTGAGATTTTTTTTTTTCTTTATTGGATTTTCAAAGCTCAGGATTTAGGAGTTATTTGGCTGTGTCCTTTCTACATTTTCAATACCAAGACCTAGTTGTTATAGCTATAAGAAATACTCAATTGGCAAATAGAGAATACCTCCAATTGTTTATGCCCTTGAACATGAATTGAATAATTATGTGAAAAGTTATGTGTATATGTAATCTTGTGATATGTGAGCTGATGGAGACCCATTTTGAAGTAATATATGCATAAGATGAGAAAGGAGGGCCTCTCGTGGTTTTTTTTGTTTTTTGTTTTTTACGTTACAACAAGCTTGCATTAGAAAATATGCGGAAGAATATCTTGTGGTTAGTGGTATACTTGTTGACCATGTTTATTTTTCTTATGATAGTATACCTATACTTGTAACTTGTAAGGTGACAAAGACGAACATTGCTTACAGCTCTAGAGTAGTAGTCAAGATGGAAAAATGAAGGAAATAAAAAACAACGAATTAGTTTACTATGATATTCTACCTCTCGTTTAACTTTTAACTTTTTTTCTTTTTTTGTAAAGAAGAAATTAGATAGACTGAATCACTCAATTTCACTAACTTTTTGTTTTTTTACAAGAGGAATGAAAAACAGGAAGAAAAATAAAAAGTTGGTGTCTAAATACAATGACGCATAAATAAACGACGACGGTTGTATCCAAACCTAGTGCTCCGCCGCTTCTCGCGATTCCTTCCTAGCAAGATAGTCCACTGTATTGTTCCGTTACCGCGGGATATGGACAAATGTGATACTCCAATCCTTGCTCAACCATTCTCGAACCTCTAGAATTTTATCCCTCATCTAACCGTTACCACCACTGGTGCATGTAAAACGCGAACCACCTCCATACAGTCTGATGCACAAGTTAACTACCTAATGCCAAAGCTCCAAGAATATTGAAGTCCCATCCTCCACGGCTATCGGAAATCGTCGATCTCCTCCCTCCGTTTTTTTTTTGTTATAAGAGGAAGAGTAACAGTAAAATAAAACTAGTTAAGAGAATCTAAGAACATAGAATCATAAACAAAGGAAGATGGTTGCTTCCAAACTTGGAGAGGGGACCCTAGACGACAAGCTTCTCGAGCTAACTTGTCAGCGGTGTTGTTCTTTGCCTGATCAATCTTAAGCAAATTAAAGTTCTGGAAGCTGGCTGTGAGCTCACGAACCCGGCAAATTTCCTCGTGGTTCCAGTAGCTAGTTATGTTCACCCCTGGCTGTAAAACATGAATTGCCTTTGAGCAGTCAGACAAACACGAAACAGACCTGAGGCCTATCTCTTGAGCATGACGGAGCTCCAATTCCATAGCTCGCACTTCTGCAAGAAAGGCTGAATCATAACTGTGGCTCACAGAAATCGCTACACAACCCATCCTCCCCACTACGGGGTTCCAGCTACCATCAACAACTATGTTCGCGCTGGGTGTGGAAGCTGAGGTACTTGGGATCGCTAGAACTTCAGGCTACACCGGAGCAATACAAAAGTTGCGCCAAAGGGCTTCATCCCTGAGGACGCAGCGCAACACCTGGTTCAAATTAAGCCCCTGCTCATCAAAAACCCTCTGGTTCCTCCACCGCCAGCACCACCATAAAATAGCAATCGCCATAATAGCATGTCGGTGACCCAGTAGATTCGCGAGCCAAGGCCGAAACTCAACATGAGCATCAATGGATGGCAACACCGTCCTAAAGCTTCCCCACAAAGCACGAGAATCTGGACATCCTCGGAACAGATGGTCAACATCTTCGACATCAGCGTCGCACCTGGAGCATGATGCGGTTGCTGCGAGATGAGAGAGACAACGCTTGGCATTGGTATGCAACGCTCCATGTGCTAGTAACCAGAGAAAGAACCGAATCCGTTCAGGAACTTGTGTCTTCCAAATTCTTCTCCATGAGCCAAAGTTCCCCACCGGTGGTGGTACCATGGTGTAGTAGGCTGAGCTTGGGGAATACCTGCCATATGCGTTGTGTATCCATCGAATAGAGTCTGGCTGAGAGCGTAAGTGAGGCACTTGAACATTTTGAATTTCTGCAATTAACTGCTGTGGCAAAACAGTGTATAAAGCATCCATATTCCACACACCTCCATTCCATAAGTCAGCAACTTTAAGTTGCGTGTATTCACAAACGGAACACGATCACAAAGCCTCCCCGTACCTAGCCAGTTGACCATCTCCGAGCTGAGGTTGAAAACCGCCACCCAAGTGTTCTAATGCCCGAATGATACCTTTCCAAACATATGAGTCTCCTCTTTTGAATTTCCCCTGAAGCACAGTATTATTTTTAAGATACTTTTCTGTAATTGCTCGAACCCATGGCTTGTTGGCATCATGCAACAAATTTTCAATCAACGTCCCCAACATAGCAATTTTGTTCAACCTTGCGGACCTCAAACCTAGACCTCCCTCCTCCTTTGCTTGAGTGACGGTATGCTAAGGCACCAAACTCCAGCCTCTATTACTGGTACCCTCCACCCTCCGTTTGAATCCTAATAACTGCTGCTGCACCCAATCACTAACTTTGTTTAAATACAATAAAACTCATAACTGAAAAATTATAAAATTCTATGATCAATTTTTAAATAAAATTCCTCTAAATAAAAAGCAGATTAAGAGTAATAACAATCCATTACTTCCTACTTTATTTTACTTGTATCCGCTCATAACTAAGGAAAAATATACAATTTTAACAAATAAAAACTCTAATCAATACTTCATCCTTTATAAGACATAACTTATTTTAACATTTGTATCGTGTTCCAAAATATAAGTTGCTTTGTAATTTCAAAGCATTTTTTCTCTCATTTTTTTCCCGTCCCGTGATGTTTTTCAAAACGAAAAAATAATATACAAAATACTTCTCATTTTGATTGAAGAAGATGTTGTCAGTCAAGACGATATATGATATGTTTGTTTTTCAATTTGAGCCTCCAAAAGTATTTTTTGGTGTTGTGTAACTTTGTGTCATTATGTTTGGTAAATTTTAAACCACATTCACTCAACCCACTTTCATCCCAATTCACCAATTTGTCACTTTTACATTCATGCAACTCACTTTCAACCCCAAACTCTATTTTGGAAAAAAAGAATTGATTGATATAAAATTTTACAAATATGGCCTATATGATATAGTAACTCTCATTCAAACGGTGGATTCTTTTTGTTACATGGAGGGGCATGGCCCCAGAAGTGAAAAACGCTAAACAACAAGAGCACGAAGAGAAGCTAGAGCCTCCTCCACATCCTGAAACAAAAGACTACGACATTCCGCTAAAGGAGTGCGGCACATGTGTGCCAAAACCAAAAACATGAGTAGATTTAGCAAGACAGTCCGCCAAGGAGTTGGCTTCCCGCAGGACATGGTGAAATTTGACTTCTATCCCAGGCGGGATCCCATGGTGAATGGTTCGAACTAGCTCCAAGTAAGGGTTAACCAGACTACCAGATCCATTAATGTTAATTATTGCAATAGCCTCAGCTGAATCACACTCGACCACCACACTAGGGAAGTGATTAATTAGTACCAGGATCTCCACCATCGTGCGAATAGCCCAGAGCTCCGCTAGCAAAGGATTGGATGTACCCAAACGTCAGCATAAGCCTTACATCCAGCTTCCGGAGCTGTTGAGAACCATCCCACCCCCACACTCTGCCGCTCCATTATTCCAAACCGAGCCATAGATGTTAATCTTAATCCACCCAACCGTAGGGAATAGCCAGCTAGTGCTGCTACTACTCGTGGGACTTGTTTCATCATCAAGCAATGCCATTCTGCCATCATGGAAGCTCGAATTTATCCACCCATGTATCTATGCAATATCCCACTGAACATGATTGAAAACAACATCATTTCTCGTAGAGCATGGATCACTGATTCTCGCAACGTTCCACAAAGGGGACAGAGATCAATATTTGCCAAGTGATTGTGAACGCGCTTCTCATGAACCATCAAGCCATTGTTGAGAGCCTTCCAGAGGAACATTCGAACACGTGGGGCTCCTTTCCACCGCCAAAGCAAGCGCCACGTTGGGTCTCTTCCTATATTCTCCACGTTCGTCGTCAAGAGCTCATAGGCTGAAGAAGCGGTGTAAATTCTCGTTGTTGTCCTTCCCCAAATCGAAGAGTCTGGCCCAGAAGAGAGGTGGCGAGGCAATGACGCAATAATCTCCTGGAACACCACATTGGGCACAAGCTCGACGAAGCCAGCAGTGTCCCAAGTACCATTACTACTGAAGAACTCAGCTACCACACAAATTATCGAAGCAGGAGGAATAGGTTGGACAACAACCTCCGCCAACAGAATACCGTAAGCAAGCCACCGATCCTGCCAGAATCATACAACCCTGCCATTTCCTATCTGCCAACAGATGCCACAAGAGAAGGATTCCCACGTATTCCTAACCCCACGTGAAGAAGATGTTGTTAGTCAAGACAATATAGGATTTTTTTTTTTCAATTTGAGCCTCCAAAAGTATTTTTTTTTTTTTTTTTTTGATGTGTAACTTTGTGTCATTATGTTTGGTAAATTCTAAACCACATTCACTCAACCCACTTTCAAGCCCAAACCAACTTTCATCTCAATTCACCAATTTGTCACTTCTATATTCATGCAACTCACTTTCAACCCTAAACTTTATTTTGGAATAAAATATTTTTGATTGATATAAAATTATACAAATACGACCTATATGATACTGTATATGATATAGTAACTCATTCAAACGGTGGATTTGAATATACACTATCTCTGGCAAAAAAACTATTGTGATAAATATACAACTTTCATTCAATTTCGTGATACATATATTTTTTTTTATCAGAATTCGTATAAAATTAATATTATTCTTTCCTAATATATGAATAAATAAATTATTTATTAATTTCATTAATTATTATTTAAATTTATTCAATTAACATTGAGAAAGAATCAACTTACACCTATGTATTACACCAGTAGTAATCTGACACTTCTAATAACTTATGATAAAATATGATTTTTTTCAAACAAATGGAAAAATTTATTATGGACCACTTTTGTGTGGTGCAAAGTTGCACCACCCCCTTTTGACCCACAATAACAGGTTTTTCAAAAAAATCAAAAAACATATTTTATTAATCTTTAATTAATTATTAGATTAATTAAATTAGGTGAAATTATATAGTTTTCATCTTCTTCTTTTCTTCCTCCCACCCAACAACCACTGCCACCCACAACCCTAAACCCACCGCCGCCACCACAACCCCGCCACCACCACCACCACAAAATCGAAAGAGAAAAGCTTTGGGTCGTCAATCTTCTCTAAGGTGGTTGGGTGAAGTTGAAATCGAAAAATTTCAAAAAAAGTTGAGACAAGTAGAGGGAAACCACAAGATTTGGTGCCTTCGAAATTTTTTCTAGATCCGATTGCATCTCCACAGCCAGCGCCAGCCACCTCCGCTTCTCGCGGCGTCTGATTTCTGGGTTGAGACTTCAATCACGACCCACCTTCTTCTTCTCTTCTTTTCCTTCGATTTTGTATGAGTTATGGGTTTGGGGTTTGGATCTGGGGTTTGAGGGGGGTTTTGGGTTGGTGGTGGCGTGGATTGGGAGTGGGTTCTGGGTGGTAGTGGGTTGGGAGTGGGTTTCTGGGTGGTGGTTTGGATCTGGGGTTTGTGAGGAGTTCAGGGTGGGTGGTGGTGGTGGTTCTGGGTTGGGAGTGGAATCTGGGTGGTGGTGGGGATTCTGGGTTAGGAGTGAGTTTGTTATTCTTATTTGGGTTAAAAACTATAGCCGTCCCTGAACTTTGAGCGAGATTTGAAAACCGTCCCTCGCCGGAAAATTATCTGAAAACCGTCCTCAGACTATTGAAAACTAAATTGACCCGTCCCTCCGGCCACCATCCCTCTGGCGAGGCCCTTATGTGGTCGTCCACGTCATTTAATGAGGATTACGTGTAATTTTTTTATTATTTAAAATTAAAAAATTCCTAATTTCTTTATTCCTAAATCTAAACCTTAATCCCTAAACATAAATCCCTAAAGATACACATAATCAAAACACCCAAATATGATTCTGTTTTCCCTAATTCATGAGTTAGGGTTCAATCTTCTTCAAAGATCTTTATCTTCTCAACCCACCCAGAAACAAACCGTGAACATCATCAACATACTGCAGGAGGAAAAAATCAATTTCTTCCTTCTTAAAAGCTCAAACCCCATTTCCTCACCTCATCTATCCTCTCACGGTCTCACCCAAAACCTTCCCCCAACAAGAAAAATCAAATCTAGACAAACAACATCAATATAAACCCCAACCCAGAAAAAACCCATTCACAATGAAACCTGCATCAAATCAGACAAGGGAAGACAATTAAAAAGACCCCGCCACTGTAACTCCCACTCACCACGGAAACCCCTTCACCACCGCACTACTGTGGATGCAGATCGAGCACTGACTCCGGCGACTGAGGAGGAGGATCTAGGAACGGTGGTTATGGTGAAAGGGAAGGAAAATTGGGGTAACAGAATTAAGCATCGATGGAGGAGAACCATTCCATACAGATCTGTTTTGTGAGCGAAATTGAGGTGAGTGAAACCCAAACCTGTAATGAAACCCACTCGAAGAGACAAAGAAACTGAGAAGAACATGTCACAGCAGATCTTTCTGCAATCCCAGCGGATCTCTTCCTCTTATCTCCAATCTGATCCAATCTGATGGGTGGTGGTGGTTAAGGTTGAGGTTTAGGAGGAGGTGGTTAAGGTTGAGGTTAAGGTGACGGTTAAGGTTATTTTAGGGGGAAAAACTAGGAATTTAAGGTTAATTTGGGGATTTTGGGTTAATTTATGATAATTGGGTTAATTCAGATAATTTGGAGATATTTTTTAATTTTAAATAATAATAAAAATTACACGTAATCCTCATTAAATGACGTGGACGGCCACATAAGGGCCTCGCCGGAGGGATGGTGGCCGGAGGGACGGGTCAATTTAGTTTTCAATAGTCTGAGGACGGTTTTCAGATAATTTTCCGGCGAGGGACGGGTTTCAAATCTCGCTCAAAGTTCAGGGACGGTTATAGTTTTTAACCCTTCTTATTTTTATTTTGGTGTTCTTGTTATTGTTTAGTGGTTGTGGGGGTTTGATGCTCTAACAGGTTGTTTTGTGAGGAGCAAAATTCTGGGTTTGTTATTTGGTTTCTGGAATCTTGGTTTTATGTGGCTTTGTTTCTGGGTTTTCTGGTGTTGGGTTCCTAGGTTTCAGTTATTAATTTGTTGAGATGAAGGGGAAATGTGAAGGGAAGAAGAAGAAGAAGATGGAGGCGGATGACGATGGGTGAACATGAAGAAGATGAGAAGAAGCTGGATGAAGATTGTTTTTATTTAAGTTACATATATTGGTATTATGTTATAAAATTGCGTTTTTGTGCTGGCTTTGGTAATGTAATGGGCTGTCTTAGTTTGGTGTCAAGTTTTGGTGTTTGGTGCAAGACGTTGGGGTTGGTTTGTACAATTTGAAGGTGCTTGGTTTGGAGGATTGATGGGTCATGGACAGGGGAGGTGCTTGGTTTGGAGGCTGGTCTTGGACAGAGGAAGCAACAATACAGGGGAAGAAGAACAGAGTGATGATGATGAGGAAGAACAACAAAAATGAGAATGGGGAGAGGTTTTGATTTCTGAAATTGGGAGGTAGAAGATGAAGAGGAGAGAGAGGAGAGATTATGGAGAATTAGGTTTTAATTAACTTAATTAAAATTATCACAAATTAATTGTTGTGATTAATAAATATGTATTTTTATTTTTATTTTAAAACCAGGAAACCTGCAATGGCAGGTCAAAAAGCAAGTGGTGCAACCATGGACCAGAAAAAACTGGTCCATGTTAAACGCCTCCCAAACAAATGGTTGAATTACAACTATTCATCACCTTGACTATGTGGTCAGATCTTATAAAATTTTAAGAATGTAAGCTTAAATGCAGTCAAGTGGTTCTTATTTCATTTGTTTTAAAAGGTGTATATGATGTTGATGTATTTGAATGACATACTAAAATATTTTGGATTGATATAAAATTTTACAAATATGACCTATATGATAGTAACTTTCAGCCAACACTGAATAAAAGATACAACTATGTAGCAAAAGTTTATTGATTGGTCAACATTATATATGATAATGTATTTTTAACATCAATAAAAAAATCATTATATTGGTCTATTTTTTATATTTGTAAGAAGTTTAAATTTTAAAAATAATCATTATTGTATTAGTTCATTTCATTAGCATATCCCTCTAACAATTAGGAAACAAAAAAGATTAAACACCCTTGACCTTGTAATATTATTATATATCAAGTAATTATAAAAAGGAAGCAAGAGCTGCGGGCTCATCATGAATTTGAAGCCACTTCAACCCATTACAAATTTCACATAACCTTTCCCTCCCTCTATTTTCCATTTTTCCCATATACCAAGATGGTTGAGTTGATTTCCCTCCACTATCACAAACAAGATAAAAATAAAAAAGTCTAAAGAGGTTCCCTAGTCACTATCATAATACTCCTTTACCTCCCTCTCCCAATTTTTCCTCCCTCCTATCCACATTCAAATAAAAATTCAAATCAAATCAAACATAAGACCATGAGCAATGGTTGTTGAAAAAATGTTATGTTTACCCCTTCTCAACCCCACTTTTTCTCTTCCCAACACTCCACATTATCTTCTCTCTCCAATTCAACACACTCTCAACAATTACCCACTCCAATGGTTTTCTCTCTCAACACCCTACCCCACCACTTTTTTATTTCATATTTTTATTTAATTTTATATTTTTGTTTTTATTATTTACAAAAAATTACAATTATTGTTTTAAATTAAATTAAACAATAAACACTTAACAAATTAATTTTTTTTTTAATATAGACAATAATTTATTTTATTTTCTTAACTTAAAAATGGAAGATGACAAACTAAGCACACAATAATTTATTTTATTTTCTTAACTTAAAATGCAAGACAACAAACTAAGCACACAACACACAAATAACGTAATTAATACTATACAAATCATATAGGGGTGGAGCCACATGCATCACTGTCGTGAGATCTCTTAGATCCACTACTTGCTGAGCCACTATTTCCTCCTACTTGACTACAAAAACGTGGCAGATCACGGAGTTGTATCCATTCTTCCATCAAAGTAAATTGAACATTTGATGAAAGATTTTTTTACCACTCTACGTTTGAATCTCTCAAGACTCAATTGTAGTATAGTAAAGAGTTTTGTCGTATCCACAAGGAGGTGTAATACTTATGCCGTTCAATAGCTAACAGACTCAAATGATGGTTAACAGAGATATTAGGGGTTTGTTTAAGAACATGAAAATATTAAGAAAGCAGGTAAAGTAGTTGAATTCACCAAGGTAGATAGTTTTGCTGGGATTAGAGTTTCGTTGTTTGACCTCTATGATTTCTATTGATTCACATACAAATATCGTTCTATGCAATTGATTCCTCCCAGCATTTCTTATCTTACTACCCAGTCCCCCGGTGTAGAAGATTATCAACTCCCTATATTAACCTTCAATCCCTTGATCGATTAACAATAGTGAGTAGCATTAAGCATAGATGTTTGAATAGACTAATGATCTAACCCTATCCCTAGACCTTAGAATCATTAGATGCTTTTACCTAATTCAGATTTAAATAGTTAGTTCCCACCATCCTATTAAATCTAAATTCATGTTCTAGGTGATCAATCCAAAACAAGCATGAAGCACAATGTAAAAATCATTGAATCATGGAAAAGAAACATATGATTAACTCTAGTTCAGACTCAAGAACGTGTGAGTTCCCTACACAAGTTTGAATCAATCAAAATACCCAAGGGGATCAAACCTAAGATGTAGCATGAAGCAAAAGAGAAAACCATTGATTCTTTATCATAGAAACATGAAATTTGCATGAAAGGAAATCAAATAGATTACATGAGCATCAAAACAACTAGTTCTAATCCCAACAAATGAGAAATTAGCTATCCATTTCCATGGATAGCTTTACAATCATAAAATAGAAGAAGAACGATGAAAAACCAAATACGTGACGGTTCCCCGGCAACGGCGCCAATTTGTTGAAAGATTTTTTACCACTCTACGTTTGAATCTCTCAAGACTCAATTGTAGTATAGTAAAGGGTTTTGTCGTATCCACATGGAGGTGTAACGCTTATGTCATTCAATAGTTATCAAGCTTAAATGATGGTTGCACAATAGTTTGATTTTTGTTTAAAAACATAAAAGTAAATGAAAACAAGTAAAATAACGGAGAAACAACAGGTATGAGGAATTGTTGGGATGAGATTTCATTGAATAACCTCTGTGCCTTCTTGTGATTCAAATACAACCAAGTCTATGCTTATGACTCATCTACACCAGTTCAACCCTACATCATCGATGTCTCGCATGAGTGGAATGCAATAACTCTCTAATTCTAAACATTGATGTCTCACATGATTAAGAAAGATAGTTATCATGAAGCTTAGGTGTTTAAGTGACTAACAAACCTAACTCTATGTCTAGCAATTAGGATTATTAGGTGATTTAAACACCTAAGCTTCATTAGGGTTTAGGGTGGGTAGGAGCAATAGTGGATTTCCACATGACAGGTGAATTCTCTCTCCAAAGGAACTTTGGGAGCTTTGATCCACCATCCATCGTGCTGGAGACACACCGAGGACGACATGGGTCACCGCTTTCACCTTAGTTTCCTCTTGTAAGCTTTGTAAGCAATCCATGGATATGGGTTGCTAAGTTTCTTTGTTGGATTTGGATGTAGCCTTTAACCATGATTTGTTCTTCTTGATTTCTATATGAAAATATAGTTTCTATTACATGATTCAATGGTTTTCTCTTGTTCTTAATGCTATGTTTTAGTTTGCGCACCTAGAACATATCGCTTGATTCGGCGTAAGAGCGGAAGCTACGACGTCTAGAGTCCGACCTAGAGTTAACCATCTAATAAATCTAATTGCTAGGATTCCGCTCTTACGCCGAATCAATCGATATGTTCTAGGTGCGCAAACTAAAACATAGCATTAAGAACAAGAGAAAACCATTGAATCATGTAATAGAAACTATATTTTCATATAGAAATCAAGAAGAACAAATATGCTTGATTCGGCGTGAGAGCGAGAGCTATATCGCCTAGAGTCCGAACTAAAACATAACATGAAGATCAAGAGAGAATCACTAACTCATAAACAAAGAACATGATTTATATCAAGGAGAATCGAATAGAAAACATAAGTATCAATCAGTTACATCAAACCCCAACAAAAGAGAGATTAGCTATCCATTTTCATGGATAACTTTACAAATAGAGAAGAAGAATGAGAAGAACCGAAACCGTCGCGATGTCTCGCCGCCGAATCCGACCTCCGGAGCTTCTTCTCTAGCCTCCTAAGCCTTCCCCTTTGTGTTTCTCTTGTGAATTCTCTCTCCAAAAACCAAGTTATATCTGTTTTGATCTGAAAAGAGCCTTTTATAATGTGCTGTCACGGGCCTGGCCGCTGAGCGCCCCTTTTTGGCCGCTGAGCGGCCAGTTACTTCAGAGAAGGGTAATTGCCACCGCCTTGGGCGCTGAGCGGCCTCTGCATACCGCTGGGCGCCCTGGGCTTCTTCAAATTCCTATTTTCTTGCCAAAACATGCCCTCTTCCTTGAATCTTCAATTCTACAATACACATTGAGATTAAAATCAAACTTAAGCACATCTTAGCCTAAAGTTCACCTATCAATAAGTTCTAATCAAAAGAAGTAGGATTTGATCAAGATTTATCATGAATTGACAAGGATAAATGCCTAAATTTCTCATCAAAATAGGTAAAATTGGCACTTATCAACATTCTTCCCACAGGAGAATAATTCCCGCGCTTTTGCCAAAACATCATTATCCGACCAACCGCTTGCTTGCTGACGCTTAGCGGGGCATCATAAGCGCCAATCCATTTACCCAGTATTTTGTTCATATAATTCCAGCGGTTTCAGCATGCATTTTCATCACGCGGAGGATCGAATGAGCAATGCTCATTACAATACTCAACAATATCTCTCCAAAATGTTTCTCCTCTCTGGTTTTTCCCCACAACACTACTTGTTCCACAGTTAATCCACCCACTAATTAGCACCAAATTTTGTGCAGTGTTCCATGTTGGTGACTGGGTTTTCTTGCTCTTAGGAGTTGTATCCTCTTGATTTGGAGTGAATTGATTAGCAGCTGTCATGCCACCAAGAGTCATTTGTGTTAAAAATTCGGGAAATTCAGGTGCATCAACACTTGGAAAATTTTCATTCACCATTGGCATATGACCACTAGACGGGGGTGTTTGAGATGGATATCTCATAGAGGGATGAAAGGATGACTGGTTGGAATTTGGTGCAAAATTGTTGGGATTTTGAGCAAATGGGTAAGAAAATTGATTTGAATCTTGATAATTGTTGGGATTTTGAGGTCGTGGGTAGGAAAATTGATTTGGATCTTCATAATTGTTGCGATTTTGAGGACGTGGGTAGGAAAATTGATTTGGATCTTCATAATTGTTGGGATGTTGAGGACGTTGGTTAGACCAATATTGATTTGAATCTTGATAATTGTTGGGATTTTGATGACGTTGGTTGGGAAAATGATTTGGATCTGGATAATTGTTGGAATTTTGGTTGTTATATGGGTAGTTAGATGAATTCTGGGTGTTGAAATGGTGATTGTTGTGATCCATTTCAAAACAAAAGCTAATAGAACGATAGTAAGATGGTGAGAGAGATAATAAGAGGGTGAAAAAACTTGGTTTTTTTTTTTCTGTGTCCAAATCAAACGAACCAAGTCTCTATTTATAGAGAAAAAAAAATCATAAATTTTGGTATAAATTTTTTTTCCAGAAAATATTTTTTTTGATTAAATAATTGAGTTCAAAAGATAAGGGTAAAAGAAATCCGGCGAACCAATCACGGCCTCACACGTGTCAGCTCCCTCTCTCCATCTGCGTCTTCTCTCTCCTCTCAGCCGGCTCCACGCGCCTTGTCGGTGCGTGTTTTACACGCGCCAAAACACGCGCCTGGCTGGGCCTATCCGCTCCCGCCACGTGGCGTCCCTCTCTCCTCTCAACTTTGTTGAGAATTCTCAACAATTCGGCCATCCCTCTCTCCTCTCAACAAACCTCAACAACCATTGGATGCCCTCAACATCAATCTTCAACACTCCTCAACATCAATCCTCAACATCCATTGCTCATGGTCTAACTAGACCCTGAAATTCTTCCCAGTGAATGTTTGTTCAAATTGCCAATTGGAGGGAACAATGTTCAATGATGTGGAAGTTCTCGGTCACTGGCTGTCACCCTGAAAGACAATGACTGACCAACAAAACAGAGTTTGACTGCCAGTTCTGACCCCAGTTTCTGCTCATACTCTCATCCACCCCAGTTCTCTATTTTTATTAAGGAAGACTCAAAGAATATCCAGGGGTTAATTGTCGTATTCTTTTTCCACAAATCCTCCAATCTGTTGCAGTATTGATCCAAACAGAGATGACAGGAAAAAGTCTTCATGTATATTCACACAAAAACACAATGCAAGTGACATCCACCAAACCATAAAGAAAGCACCTAAAAAATGCACATATCTGTCATAAGCATCACACACCAAAAATATATTAAAATGAATCCCTTCAAACTGGAACTCGCAATTCTTTGGAACAAAGCCTAAGATACCACCCCATTCACAATCATGACAGATGGTTACATATATAAATATATAATTGTGGGTATTAAATACTAAATAGAAAATGGAAACAAAATAATCTACAATTTTAACAATAAAAGAAAATAGATGCTGGCCCCACATATCCCTCAGTGGTCCAGTCTATAAATTTGTTGCCATGCTCATATTAAAGATCATGAACTTCTTTATATACCCCAGAGAGAACTGAAACAGAACAACCACCAAAATGGCTGTTGGGGGATTCGCCGCTGATTCTTCAGCCAATGGCGGCGGCTTCAACGGAAAAATAACAATCTCAGTTGTCATCACTTGCATCGTTGCTGCTTCCGGTGGACTCATCTTTGGATATGACTTAGGAATTTCAGGTACACTTTTAAAAGTTTCCTTTTAATTGAGTACTAATTTGCAGTGAAGAGATTAGGGTGGACTATATGAAATGTGATGCATGGGTACTTGTGCATTGTATCTCTCAGATTTGTGCCGTGAACAAAGCCTCTGTGCTCTTCCAATTTTTTGCCCATCCTTATTAGTATTTAAGCATTTTATACATATTTGTGAATGGACAAATATCTTTGGCTAGCCTCTACCGATTACCGCTTAGTGCGCTAACGGACTGTTACATGCAAAATTAGTGTCCGAATATGAGAATACCTTGGTTCTGGGAGAAAACCAAGATAATTTGCTTTCATAATAAGGTCTGGTTTGGGTCCTTAGAAATCAAGAACAGAATCAGAAGAGGTTGCTACTAGCTAGCAATAATTGCAGAATTGAAGAGCTAGATTTTGGTAGTGTAATTAAACCCCTACGTTTTTTTTCAAGCTATGAAGTATGAACGTTTGGTAATCACACTATTTAAGTAATAAATTTTTTTCTTGTCACTACATTCGTCATGCAACGAACTTTTGGTTATCACAAGGTGAACGATTTTTCTTGCTGTCACTGTTATTAGTCTACTTTTTTTTTTTTTTGACAGTCAACATAAACATTTCATTAAACAACAAGAGACATAATGTCTTTAAGTACAATGGATTGAATGCAAAAAGGAGTGAACCCAACCCAAACACAATTATCATTCTCCAAAGAGAACTTAGAGAGGTGATGGGCTACCATATTTGCATTTCTACTGATATGACTTATGAGTAAGGGAAAAGGATAAGAACCTACAGCTTAAGAACATGATATCCTGCATAATATAGTACTGATATGAACCATGTGACGGATTATTTAACACAGCATCCACTGTTATTAGTCTACTTAGCTTGTATGCAACTTGCACATGTTGCACGTATTAATATTTATAATTTATAGTCAATTGTAAGGACCCGAAATTATAAATATCAAATGTTTCTGTGAGATGATCAAAGTGGTACTACAAGTCTTTTAAAGTCTATTTGGTTGATTAAATTAATTAGTCTTAGGAAGGGAGATTTAAAAAAGGGGAAAAAGTGAAAAATGTGATATAAATTGTACCACCTGTTTGAAACCGTACCCAAAAACACCATAGAAAGGCTGAACTTGAGAACGAGTCTCATTAAAACTTTATTAGGAAAAACTCATTGAGATAAAAATCTAGTGAAGGAGAAAGAGTACTACATTCTCAAATGTTTCATTGAAAAAAAGAACCACCAAAATACCCCATACCTTCCACCAAAAGAATTTTTTTTATCAACAAATGTTAGTAATGTTAGTATATTAATCCTTCCTCAGAGTTCGAGCCCTGAACCATTTACCCTTTACCCTCCCAAACCCTTTACCCTTTACCTTCATATTTAAGTTAGAAGAGAAATTAAAAAGTCAAATTTACCTTCATATTTAATTTTGAAGTCGATCCTCTTTGGGTCCACCTTTGACTTCATGTTTGTTTATAAGCTCCTTTGACTTCATGTAAATATTTCCTTTATGAGGGGCTTGTCCTTATACTTTTATTTCTCATTAAATAAAGTTGTGTTTTAAAATAAAAACGAATGTGAAAAATAAACATAAAAACAAATCACTTTGACATAATTGACATTTGAAAAAAGAATATAATGTAAAAAAAAGTTTTAAGTAATTAATAATTTGATGAGTTAAAAAGGATTGTCTAAGTAACTATTGAGAATTCAAGTGCGGAGTTGGAGTCTCACATTGGTTAAGTATGGGTGAGGAGAAGAGTTTATAAGAGATGTGACCCATAAACCTAATGCCTTAAGGTTTTGGGTTAAGATGTGGCGTCGAGATCTCTTGGTGTCTTGCTCATCGGCCCATGGGCTCCCCTATCTCCCCCAACAAAAGTGGTATCAGAGCCGATGGTTGATGTAGTCATGGTTACGGCTCCTTGTGTCGAAAGTCTTCCAAGCGGTTTGGCTAGGCGGCGGGTTCCGTTGACGCGGTGAAACGAACGGCGATGCAAGGGTGGATATGCTTCCGCGGAGGGGGGGCCATGATAATGTGGCGTTTACTCGCACTTGAGGGGGAGATTGTTGAGAATTCAAGTGCGGAGTTGGAGTCTCACATTGGTTAAGTATGGGTGAGGAGAGGAGTTTATAAGAGATGTGACCCATAAACCTAATGCCTTAAGGTTTTGGGTTAAGATGTGGCGTCGAGATCTCGAGATCTCTTGGTGTCTTGCTCATCGGCTCATGGGCTTCCCTGTCTCCCTCAACAGTAACGCATGGAAAACTGAGATTTGAATAATTGTGAAATTACAAATTAAAGAAAAGACCGTATACCATGGAAAACGGTCCTAACTAAGTAATAAAATATATTAATATGCAAGTGTATTGAAGTTATTGATAAGGCATTTTCAGTGACTCCTATAATTGTATTGAAATCATAATTAACAGCTGATGTTGTGTATGTATATATTTTGTTGCAATTTCCTTTAATTTAATTAAGGGATGTGAAAATTTCAGGAGGTGTCACTACGATGAAACCATTTCTTGAAAAATTCTTCCCTGATGTGTTGAGAAAGGTTGCAAGCGTCGAAACGAACATGTACTGTGTGTATGATAGCGAGATCTTGACATTATTCACATCCTCCCTTTATCTAGCAGGGCTAGTGTCTACTCTCCTAGCCAGCCGAGTCACCACGACATTGGGTCGGAGAAACACCATGATCTTGGGTGGTTGCATCTTTTTTGCTGGTGGTGCTATTAACGGTGCTGCTGAAAACAAAGCCATGCTCATCTTAGGTCGTATTTTATTGGGTTTTGGGCTCGGTTTCACTAATCAAGTGAGTAAAAGTAACCATTCATAATAAGATTTAATTATATGCACCGACGCCATGCTGGAAAGAGTTTTAATTTTACTCATGCATTTAATTATATATCTTTACTTTTCATTTTATTTTCTTTGAAATTTAAAACCGATTATAACATGGTAAATACATGAATTTTAATTGTAAAAAGTTTTAAACTGTCATATCATAATAATTAATTAAACTCTTACCGTTATACTTTACACATTTAACAAAATTCTGATCATTGCTCAATCACTTATATTATACTTATAATATTTTAATTTATAATTTGCTCAAATTTCATCTAATTACATACACAAAATTGCATTTCTCTATTTTTTAAAATTAAATGTTTGTAGGTGTAAATTTTAGGCTTAATTGCAACTTTGGTCCCTGACATTTATAAAAGCCACGATTTTGGTCCTTCACCTAATTTAATTACAAAAATCGTCCCTCACCTAACACTCTGTGAACAAAGTTGGTCCGACCGTCAATTTTTTAACGGAAGAAGCTTATGTGGTGTTTGAAAACTTAGGTGGAAGTGCCACTGGAGAGAGGGAGGCACATGCCTCTACATCTCAGAGGAAAAAACAACAAAAAAACTCAGAGGAATAGCACACAACCTCAATCCCAGCGTTCCAACAACTAGGCCTCCCAACAGCAAAGCTTCACTATGAGATAAAAAAAACAGCCGAGAGGAGAGGAAAAATCGATTATGACGCCAGTGGCACTTCCACATAAGCTTTCAGACGCCACGTAAGCTTCTTCCGTTAAAAAATTGACGGTTGGACCAACGTTGTTCAGGAAGTGTTAGGTGAGGGACGATTTTTGTAATTAAATTAGGTGAGGGACCAAAATCGTGGCTTTTGTAAATGTCAGGGACCAAAGTTACAATTAAGCCTAAATTTTATTTACACGACCATTTAATTGAATTCTGTCACATTAATCAATATATTTTTGCTTTAATTTGTATTTAAAGTGAAAATCTTCCAATGTATCAAAAAGAAAAGTATTTAAAGTGAAATTTATTATTCGTCTTACATGACATATTGTGATTGGTTGTCGGTTAAAATTGTTTTACACTAAAAATGCATATCAATTAAACTGTTAAATGAATTCCCCGATGAGGTTCAGTTAGGTATTGCCCTACTCGTATTTCGTATTTAGCTGTTTGTTCTCTCACATTTAGTTTCAATTTTGATTTGAAAACTACTTTGTTATCTGAAATAAAAATCAAATTTAATTAAATATTTATATAAAAGATTAAATATTTAAATATTTATATAAAACGTATAGTCATTAAACATTTAAACTCTTAGAGCATCATTATCCAAGAAACTCATTAGAGAACTCATTAGAGTTTCTAATTTAAATTTTGGTAATGCCACGTCATTTAAACCACTTTAATAAACTCTACTCACATTTTACTTCAATCCAGAAATTCTAAAAAGTTTCTTAAATGGATCCCACAATATACCCCACTACTTTCTTGTAAATCCAGATACCTATTTATTTGCTTTTTTATTTGTTTTTTATTTATTTTTTAATCATTAAATTTAGAAGAGAAACTTTGAGCAAAGTTTCTCTAGAAAGAAACTTTGGAGCAAAGTTGCTTGCCACGTGGAGAAACTTAATTTTCTGCAACAGTTAAAAAACTTTAGTTCAGATGACATGTCATAAAGAAACTCACAAAGTTTCTTTGTTGCTAATGCTCTAATATCTATATTTCAGGCTACCCCATTGTACCTATCAGAAATCGCTCCACCCAAATGGCGAGGTGCGTTCCTCACCGGCTTCAATTTCTTCAACGGAATCGGCGTGGTGGCCGCGAACTGCATAAACTACGCAACCGCCAAGCACACATGGGGGTGGCGTCTCTCCCTCAGCCTCGCCGTCGTCCCCGCCACCATCATGACCCTCGGCGCGTTCCTCATCCACGACACTCCCAGCAGCTTAGTCGACCGCGGCAAGATTGACCAAGCCAGACACGCGCTGCGCAAATCGCGAGGCTCCACCGTCGATGTGGAACCTGAACTGGAGCACGTGATTCTATCAACACATGTTGCAAAAACTATGGAGCAGGAGAGTTTCATGACCATATTTGAGAAGCAGTATCGACCTCAGTTGGTGATGGCGTTTGCTATCCCTTTATCTCAGCAGCTTACTGGGATCAACATTGTGGCGTTTTATGCACCTAATCTGTTTCAATCTGTGGGGTTTGGCAATGACTCTGCATTGCTTTCAGCTATTATATTGGGACTTGTCAACCTTGGTTCTATTTTGGTGTCTGGTGCTGTTGTTGATCGGTTTGGTCGGAGATTCTTGTTCATTGTTGGTGGCATTCAAATGTTTGTCTGTGAGGTAATTAACCAAATTTCTTACTTACTTCAATTATTATTATTTAATCCCATATTAGGTGAATTAATGTGATTAAGATAGTGATTTTGGGAGCTAAAATATAATAATCTCTTTTCTTAATCTTTTATAAACAAAATTGTTAATCTAGTTAACATGAAGTTGTTTAATTTTTTTTATAGGCAGATGTTAGTTGGTAATTGTTAGTAAATTAGTTTCTTCGCCTGAGTTTGAACTCTAACCCTTCACCCTGCAAATCTCTTCATTTCCCTTAGCTCACCACCCTTCCCCATGAAGTTGTTTAATCCCTTAGGATACTCCCAAGTTGACAACATAGGTAGATTAGCATGACTATTATATGGTCCTTACACACACTACAATCTACATAGCTAGAGTTGCAAGACTACTAATCTTTCATACATTCTTTTCGTTTTCTTTTTGCAAACAAAATGTGATTTCATCAATAAATTCTTGGACAAAGCCTTGGGAACAACCTTCCCAAATAGGTCATGTTACACTTAAAACAAGCAATAATCCATGAGGGCTAAAGTGCCTCGGATGTGTTATATTCCTGTTATCATAGTTTATAATGATAAAAAAGCGTACTTAATTACATTAGGAAACCCAAATTCATATAAAAGTATTAAAGCATTTAAGTTTACTTTGGAGAGAGGGTTGAGAAAAGGGATCCTTGGCTCTTTTTAATTCTTGAATGTGGTAGAAGGTTTTAGTGGAATGATGAGACAAGTTGTTAGTTTTTAAACTTGTTTAAAGGGTTTAAAACTGGTGGTGAAGGAGTGGTGATATAACTGTTACGATTTGTGAATGACACATTATATAGTAGGGAGGCTTCTACTCAAAATGTATCGGTGATGAAGAGTGCATTGGGGTGTTTTGAATTAATATCTGGGTTAAAGGTGGAATTCTTTAAGAGCAAATTAGCAGGAATATCATCGGTGACAAATGAAATTCAGTGGTTTGCGTTGATATTATGGAGATCCTCTTTGTATATTAGGGTACATAGGAATGAATGATTCAGACACTGAAAAATAGACTTTCTTCTTGGAAGCATAAGATTTAGGCGACTTCTACCGTACCCCCATTGTATGGTACACGACTAACGCGATTTGGTGTGTACTAATAGGGGACCGACACCTGACAACTTATTTAAATATTTGTTTCATTTTAAAACATATACGGAAAAAAGGAGAAAAAGACACTTAAATGTCATTGGTCCACTTCACCTATTGTATCATACCCCAACCAGGGACGGAACCAGAATAATAGGTACTGGGGGGCTAAAGTTCAGCACATACTAAATAATTTTTTTATTGAACATGCACTGAATAAAACTTAAAATAACTAATGTATTAATGTATGCAATAAAAAACAAATATCTTTTTTGTGTAAGAAATAAGTCCTCCTACTAAAGACAATCATTTTTTCCATCCACAAGGCTCAAATCTGATACTGCTGGATAATGATTAATAGTCGGAATACGAAACAGCCGAATTTAATGTATCAATGCTATAATGTATCAATGATTTATTCCTGTTTTGATCTGCTTTTGCTTAATTGTACACGTTAGTTTGATTCATTTCTGTACTATTTAGCAATGCTCTTCCTTGCTTAAGAGAAATTAAGCATGTACCACTTGAACCAACCACACTTTGGTAATAAAAAAACAAATATCATAAATTAATACACTTTGAAACCTCATACTCGGGACTCTTTCTTCTCTCGGTAGTTATCTTTTTAATCTTCACTTGACTGAAAAGAATTAAAAAGCAACTATTAATTGACTAACATGGTGATAAAGGAGCAGATCACTTTCACTTCGTAAAAAAGCTTTAGGCCTATTTTGTTATTGGATAGGGGGCGAGATTTCAATCCAGTATAATAGGATGTAGTTAAACAAAAATTTACAGAGGGGGGCGAATGCCCCTAATGTTTACTACCTGGGTCCGTCCCTGACCCCAACTAAGTGTTGTGGTATCCTAGCAAGCAGCTAAGATTTATCCTTTAGAGGGAAAGTATGTCTTATTGGGAGTTTTCTATCTTCTATTCCGCTTTTTTATCTCTCTATCTTTAAATTGCCAAAAGTGTTTCTAACCTGTGCGTAGTGGGGTTGGAGAGAAGACAATATATTGGGTGAAATGGTAAAATGTGTGTAGATGGAAGGAAGAAGGTATATATCTGTTGTTTCCGGTCTCTTAAAATCAGTTGGGTACTTGGGTATGAATTTCCAACAAGGTGCTGATTTGGGACATGCCGGGAGCATCTCAAACTGTTCACTGGTGGTTGTGGTGACTATTATTTGTAGGGTAATTATTGGATATAAGATTCTTTTTAAGGGTATCAGAGAAGTAGGTTGTTGTGTTGATTACTTCATTGATCATGTATCGTTCCTGGTGGGGTCTTGGTAGCGTTTGATTACTTTCGGGTTGAATTGTATTGGAGTTAACTTAGGGGGGGGGGGGGGTGGTTGTGTTAAAGCATTAAGTTGAAGAAGGGTGTGGTATTTATTCTTTCTACGCAGAGAGCTGCCACAACTAGCGCAATCCAAATAGGCTTAGTTGTCCCTTGCTTTATTCTCGTTCTTGTAATGGGTTGAAGCATCTCTTATGCTTTTTATGCCTATTGACCTTTTAGAAAAAACAATTTAAGAGTTAGCCTCAAAGTGGGAGACTTAGGGTATAAGACATTACAACATTTGATTAAGTTGATTTATTGACTTTTTAAAGTAAGTAAACAGTATTAATTGTTGTGTTGAATTACCTTATTAGAGGAGCTACTCTAAAGTGAGCTAAATCCTAGCCTCAAAGGGCACATGCCACACCTAAATATTTAGAAAAAAATTCTAAGACGATACCGGGAACATTTCACATAACACTACCAATGCCAACTTATAGGATTAAAATCAAAAGGTTAAAAAGATGCTTTTCGGGTTGAATATTATTGGATTTTTTTTTAATTAGATTAAAATATGTCAAATCGAAACATGAAACATGTTTATTTTTGAGAAAGAAAAACTTAAATTTTCTTTTTCAAACCGACCTTGAACATTAGAGGGGTCTCTTACTACATAATTGTTGCTTGGTGGCCTAATTAAGGTTGAGAAAATTAAGTGTATATGTTATAAGCCTATAATACACTTGTAGAGTTGTACTAACTACTACAAATATGTGTGATGATTGTGAAGATTGCGGTGGCTGTTGTGCTAGCACTAGAGACAGGGGTACATGGTACAGAACACATGTCAAAAGGCAACACAATACTGGTACTGGTGTTAATGTGCTTCTACGCAGTAGGTTTTGGTGTTTCATGGGGCCCTCTTTGTTGGCTAATTCCAAGTGAGATTTTTCCCTTAAAAATCAGATCCACTGGGCAAAGCATAGCAATTGCTGTGCAGTTCGTAGCCATATTTATTTTATCCCAAACATTCTTGACAATGTTGTGTCACTTTAAGTTTGGGGCTTTCCTATTCTATGCGGGTTGGATTGCAGTGAGCACGCTCTTTGTTTTTCTGTTCTTGCCTGAGACCAAAGGGATTCCTTTGGATTCAATGTACGCAATATGGGGCGAACACTGGTATTGGCGTCGGTTTGTTGTTAAAGAACAAGTTAACCAAGATAATCATCCATGAGTTATGAGTACATGGTTAAGCAAAAGAAATGCAGTTATTTGCAATACAAGAATTGTGCGTGTCTATGTACAATGAGAAACGCTTATTTAAGCATGTAGCATGTATGTACATTATTCCACTAAAGGAACTTATGTTTGTTTGCATCTTAGTTTTCTTTACCATAGTGCAGGGTGTGTACCTTTAGTGGTACATTTTACATTATATATCAAGTTACTCTAGGAGTTATATTCACTATCCTCACCCTACATTTGCCAGCCATCTTCTCGAAGTGTGAGTGACTTCCCTCATGTTACAATTTGAAAGTAATATAATACGTACCTTGTTGATATCTTTTCCAAATGCATCTTTGTAGTGATTCAAAGTAGCATTAATCTGGGCTCTGCTCCTTGTAGCCAAAATCCTGATGAGGTCGTCATCATTATAACTTATAAGCCTTATCTGTAAACTTCTCGTGCAGTAATTTTGCCTCAGATTTTGCCAGAGTCAATTTGACCTCATCTCCTTCATATCGGTAAGAACTCAGAGAGGTAGGAGGAGCTAAATCGCATTAATGTACTCATGTGGTGTTAAAGTCAAACGATGGTGTCCTATACATTTTATCCTGATTTCCCGGATTATTTTTAGGCTTAAATAAGTTTTTGGTCCCTAACCTTTACCATATTTTGGTTTTCGTCCCTCGCCGGAGCAAATGTGGGTTTTAGTCCCTAACCTTTGTCAAAAGGTTTGGTTTTCATCCCTCCGGAGCTCTGGGTCAACGCCAGAGCTCCGGTGGCCCATGTGGCATGGCCACGTGGGATTAATGAGCTGACGTGGAATTTGTTTTTATTATAAATAAATAAAACCTAATTAATTTTTTAAAAAAATTGTTTAAAATTCAAAAAAAAACTTAATTTAATCAAATCTTTAATTTTAGTCCTAAATTTTTTAACTCTAATCCTTCATCATCTTCACCATCGGCTTATAAAAAAATCACCTTCACCATCTTCATCCATCATCTTCAACAAAACCCAGAAAATAAACTCTAATCCTAAAAAATAAAACTCAAATAAGATATGTACTAGACCCAGAATTCTTCAACCAATTTTCATTTTCTTTCCCTCTTCAACCTCATCAGAAATCCCTTCCCTCTTCAACCCCAAACCTACACCAGTAAACACGCACAGACATAAGGAGAGAGAGAGAGAGAGAGAGAGAGAGAGAGAGAGAGAGAGAGAGATCATGAGGGAACAATCTGCGAGAGAGGAACTAAAAGCGGTGGAGGTACGACACGACAATGGCGATGGGTGGTCGGGGTTTCACGGCACAACGAAGGCGTTTAAGGTATTTGAGAGAAACCACCACCAACAACCAGAAACCTCCACCCTCATTCTCATCCTCCTTCTTTCATCTTACCTCAGAAACCACCACCACCAATAGCCAGAAACCCATGCTAATCAAACCATAAACAAGATTTTGTGGCAGATGAAGAAAAAGGCATTGCAAGTTGGGATTTTCGTCTTATTTCGATGCCCATGCTGTTATTGGAGTTAATTGTAATTCAGAAATGTATGTTGCTTTTATAGTTTGGTCCCTAGTGTCTGATGTTAGTGGACTTAGGTCCTCAACTAAGTAATAAATACTCATAGTCAACACTATGTGATTTAGTGCAATTCAATAAAAAGTTTTCCCTCTAATCATTTTCTCTCTCTCTTCATTGACACCGTGTTTAGCTGATGATTAGCATTAAGAGTGATTCTTGATTCTCTTTCTTCTTCCAGTACTGATTGTACTCTAACCCTTGCATTGATTGTGATTATCAATTGCTTCTGTGTGATTCCTGAGTGAGAAATCCAACAGTGGTATCCAGAGCTTGATGATCCGGCGAACGGCGACGTGAGCCACCACCAGTGCACAGCGATCTACGGCGGAGTGTGAATCAGTCACAACGGAGGTGCTTGCTCCGTTGGAAGCTCCGGTGGAAGTGGACGCTTCTTTCAAGGTGATGGCTGGAACGAACGGCAATTTCCCAGCTTCGTTGCCGGTTCTTGACGGAAAGAGTGATTGGGAACGTTGGAATACCCAGATGCTCGTGATCTTCGGGTTCCAAGATGTTCTGGAGATGGTGACTTCTGGGTATGCGGCTCTACCGGCGGAACACACGGCGGAGCAAAGCGCTGCTCATAAGGAGTTGAAGAAGAAAGATATGCGGGCTCTGTTCATTATCCATCAGTGTGTTAACCCTGCTAATTTTGAGAAAATTGCAGCGACGAAAACGTCGAAGGAGGCGTGAGATATTCTGAACAAGAGTTACGAAGGTGTGGCAAAATTGAAGAAGGTCAAGTTGCAGACTCTCAGAAGACAGTATGAAGCTCTGAAGATGGAGAAATCAGAGACGATTTCTAAGTTTTTCACCCGGCTTCAGACCTTGACAAACCAGATGAAGACGAATGGAGAGACCATGAATGATCAAATGCTTGTAGAAAAGGTTCTTCGATCTTTGACTACAAGATTTGATCATATAGTTACTACTATAGAGGAGTCTAAGGATCTTGATACTATGAAGGTTGAGGAGCTTCAAGGTTCTTTGGAGGCTCATGAAATGAGGTTGAATCTGAGAGAGTCTGAGAGAGAAACTGAGCAAGCCTTGTATGCTCATGGTGGTACCAGCAAGAAGAAGTGGAGTAACTACTCAAAGACTTCCAAGGAGAAAAATTGGAAGAATAAGGATTCTGGTAAAACCTCTGGCAATGAAGAGGATGGTGATTCTAAGAGGAAAAGGGATAAAGAGAAAGGCCAAGACAAAGATAGATGGAAGAAAGGAAAAGGGAAGAAGCAAGATGTACAGTGTTATGCTTGTAAGAAGTATGGACATTTTGCATTCGAATGTAAGAACAATAAGAAGGGAAACAAGCCTAGCAGTAATGGGAACAATGCTTATTTTGCTCAAGAAGATGATTCAGAGGATGAGCAGGTACTTCTTGTTGTTTCATCAAATTCATCTAGTGATAGTCATGTTATACCTGAAATTCCTGCTAAGATCACTAGACTATCTAGTCATGAGGTTAGCTATTCTGCAATGGGTTCTCATTCAAATATTGAGAATACTTGGTACCTAGACTCAGCATGTTCTTCACATATGACAGGCCACAAATAGTGGTTTGTAGAGTTAGATGAGAAGGTTAGTAGTGTTAAATTTGCAGATAATAGCACTATCAAGGCTGCTGGTGTTGGCAAGGTTTTGGTGAAAAAGAGGAATGGAAAGCAGGTCTTCATTCCTGATGTTTTGTATGTTCCAAATGTGACACATAACCTGATCAGTCTGGGACAGTTGGTAGAAAAGGGATATTCTGTTAAGATTGAAGATAGGAGATTGGAGCTGTTTGATCCAAACAAGAAGTTTATTTTGAAGTCAGTATTGTCTAAGAATATGACATTTCGTGTAGATTTGCAAACTGATGAATTAAAGTGTTTGTCAGCTAGTCTTCAAGATGAGAATTAAAGCATTTGAGATATGGTTATCTGCACTTCAAAGGATTGCATCAGCTTCATCATGATGGAATGGTTGAGGGTCTACCAATGATCAAGTCTCCAGGACAGCTTTGTGAAGGTTGCTTGCTCAGTAAGCAACCTAGGAACTCATTTGGTGATACAATGCCAGTGGTGTCAAAGGGATCTCTTGATGTGATCTTCTCAGATGTTTGTGGTCCCTTTGAGGTTGTTTCTACAAGAGTTAATAGGTATTTTGTGTCATTCATTGATGGTCATACTAGAAGAATGTGGACATATCTTCTTAGTAAGAAATCAGAGGTGTTTGGAACTTTTAAGAAGTTCAAGGCTCTGGTTGAAAAGCAAAGTGGAAGAAAAGTGAAGACTCTGAGAACTGATTGAGGTGGAGGGTATGTCTCAAATGAAATGAAGAGTTATTGTGAAGAAGAGGGCATTTTTCATGAAGTAATAGCACCATATACTCCTCAGCACAATGGTGTGGCTGAGATGAGAAATAGGACTATTGCAAACATGGTGAGAAGCATGCTTAAGAGTAAGAATTTTCCAGCTCATTTTGAAGGTATGAAAAACGATAGAAAGGGTGGTTTGAATAGCGTTTTAAAACTAAAAACTCAACCCACTTGAGATTTAAATAAATCTCTTCAATCACCAATGATAAAAGTGCAGAGATAAGAGATAAGGAAAGCACACAAATGATTTTATCCTGGTTCACTTGATAAATCCCTCAAGCTAATCCAGTCCACCCGTTAAGGTGATTTCTTCCTTCTTAGAATGAAGACAATCCACTAATCAGAGTTTTGTTACAACTGCACTTGCTACCTGCAAAGTGACTAACAATACACTGACTTAGCTAACACTAAGATTCACTCTCTTAGTCTTCTCTAGGATCCGATCAACCTTGATCTCCTAAAGGTAAATCAAACAACTGTTTGAAGGTTTTGGGTTTACAAATAAGTGCTTCTTCAAAAGCTAATAGTAAACACACTTAGTTCTATTTGAAGAAAGATTTCTAAGAAGATATTTGAATATTGCTTGCGCGTGAACAAGTTTCTTAGACGGCATCTTTCAATCTTCAGCCTCTTTATATACTCCAAGGATTAGGGTTTGAACGTTTCATGGAGACGTTACCGTTTGAGGGTAGATCTGGGATTTCCAGGTTCTGCTGTGGCTGAATCAGTTAGGTAAGGTTGTCAGGAATGGTACAATTGCTTTTGTACTTTGGATAGTGACAAGACCTTTATCCTTGTTGACTTCTGATCATAGTGATGCTTCATCTTGGAACTTATGAAGCTTGATGATCAGAGTCAGAGGGAAGCTTGGATCCTCTGACCTTTGCACCTTCTGCTTCTGGACTCAGAGGAGAAGTACTTGGTCTTCAGAGCCAGCTTACTCTTGGACTTCAGAATCTTCACTACTCAGCTTCTGATCCTTCAGAGCATCTGATCCTTCAGAGCGTCCAATTCTTCAGAGCGTCTAATCCTTCAGAGCTTCTGATCCTTCAGAGCTTCTAGTGAGCTGAATCCATATCAGAGCTTTATAATCTTCAGATCTTCTGAAGCTTGATTGAACATAGTACGTGCGAAAGCGTTGCAGAGGTTACTCTTTGAACATTGTGCTTCTGAATCATGTGAAATAGAACCAGAGTCTTGGCCTGTCATTTGAACACTCAGAAAACAATGTTAGAGTACCATAACTGTTCATATTTAATAGTTAACTTGTAATCATCAAAACATAGAGTTGTACTACTAGATCAAAACTTGATCGAGAAGTTGTGTCTACAGCCACATACATCATAAATAGATGCCCTACTAAGAAGCTGAAGTCTCTTACTCCTGAAGAAGCCTGGACAGGACTTAAACCTAGTGTGAGACATTTAAGGGTTTTTGGTTCATTATGTTTTAGACATATACCTGATCAGAGAAGGAAGAAACTGGATGATAAGAGTGAGAAGCTCTTGTTAGTTGGCTTTCATTCTACAGGTTCTTATAGGCTTCTTAATCCTACTACCAATGCCATAATTTTTAGTAGAGATGTTGTCATAGATGAGGAATCTAGTTGGGATTGACAACAGGGTTAGTCAGTGGGCACTAGCTTGCCTAATACTAGAACAAGTTTTAATTTTCCTGAGTTGAATCCCTTGCTTGAGACTGAGATAGTCTCTAATGGAGATCAAGGAATGGCAGTACCTACACAACAAGGAATTCAGAGGTCTTCAAGAGTGAGACAGCCTCCTGCTAGACTTAATGACTATGTTCTTTTCCCAGACAATGAAGTTACTGGAGATGGTGTGTAACACCCCAACTTTTGGGGGTCACAATTAGTAACCTATTAAATAAAATGGAATTATTTTCCAACAAGGATTTAATAAAAGTGGGTATATTTTTTTTCGTTTGCTTTCTTTCCAAAATATTTCCAAAACCTGATATGTATACTCTTACCCAAACCCTTACATCCGGCCTTGACAAGGCAAGCACCCGTGAGTGACGACGGATGTTCAAGTCGTATAAAATATACAGTGAAGTAATATCTTAACCGACAACAAAGTTCAAAATGTGATAACACCCTAAGTCCAATATACTTCCTACAATCCCCTCACTGGAGATTCGCAGAAGAGTAATGCATCGGAACCTACCCAAGACCAAAGTAAGTATTACAATCTTCCTTACGAGCTTCAACCAATGACGGTAAGCTTCTCTACCCAAGGCTCCAGCCTTACATCTAACTATTATTTTACAAGTCTTTGGTTGGTTCACTCACTCCAAGCAAATCTTCTCGTCAATCAGTCCAATCACCTCCTTGCAGCAATCAACAGCTACTCGAAGCAACACCTATTAGGGCCTGGCAGTTTGCCGACCGCCCAAACACAAACAAAGCAAACAAGGCAGAAAGGGTCAACTTCCTAGAGTAATGTAATATAAGTCCTAGCTAGATTTAGCATAGTTATATAGCGTGTGAATAATAATTAGACACAGCATAAGTCGTTCTCTATCCTTTGAACGTCAAGTTATCAGTCCATCACTCGCCGCCTGCGCCTAGATGTATCTTCATTCCCTTGCCAGGGCAGCGTCACGTCTCACTAATGGAAACGCACGACTCGGCGGTCAATCATCTAGCACGATGAGCTCTATACTCTCTAATCAACAAACAGATAACAGGATCAAGGACTATCCCCTTAATCGATCCAAATGATAGGAGTTAAGGTCTAACCTCTTAGGAAAAATAACAAATAGTACGACTAAGGTCAATCCTCTAAATCAACTAACACATAATAGGATTAAGGTCCAGCCACTTCAATCCAAGGTCAAATAATATGATTAAGGTCCAACCACTTTAATCAAATAGCAAAGAATAGGATTAAGGTCCAGCCACTTTAATCCACAAGCAAATAATAGGATTAAGGTCCATCCTCTTTAATCCATAATCAAATAATAGGATTAAGGTCCATCCTCTTTAATCCAATAACGAATAGTATGATTAAGGTCACACCCCTTACTCAAGAGTAGTTAATAGGATTAAGGTCCAGCCACTTTAATCCAGGGGTAAACAATACGATTAAGGTCCATCCTCTCTAATCGATGGATAAATAATAAGATTAAGGACAAACCTCTTAATCAAAGAATAATTAATAGGATTAAGGACAAGCCCCTTAATCAAGTCATGCAGGTATGCAAGAGCTAGCAAACCACGATTCGTCCTCACCCGGATACGTGTCTAGCTATGGTTCATGTCTCTATCGTTTTTCCCTAAGGTAAACGTCGGTCCATTGACCAATCACTTCACACAAGGAGTAGCACCTGCACTTAATGGCGGTTCTACTCATAACGGCTCCTCTTCATGATGTTCACAACTCGAATCATTATCTTTCCTCGAACCTCGAATCTTCGTCCCTTCCCATTTTCGAACTCATTTCATATCCTAAGTTTTCCTCAAAATGGTTTATCTTTATTATTCAAAGTGTTCTATTTTGAGTTAATTCATTATGGAATTTATTCTCAAATCAAGTCTTATGCATTCATTTGTTTCAAAATCTAACAAGTCAAAAGATCAATATCATCCCCAAGTTCTCTTTCCTGAGAAAACCTCGATCCATCACGTCAGCAGTAGCTCAGACCTTCCGTCGGGTCCTACTTGCTAACTCTTAAAACACTCCGCATTCGAAGTCGATATACCCATAATGTTTGGGCATAAAACAGATTCATGCACTTTTGCAATTTAAAGGAATAGAACATGTCTATCCACTATAAAACAATAAGACGGAAACCAGTAAACGGCCGAAGCCTCCAGAAAACGGAGACGCACGCCTCTATCAGTTCACAATGGCCGAAGCCTCATAAAACATTTTCCCAGTCCAGTCCAACAGTCATAATCAAAAGCAATAAACAGGTCGAAGTTATCGACGCCTAAATCATATAGCTAATAACTAGGAGAGTTGCCCTTACCTTAGCCAATTTTCTTCCTAAACTGCAACTCCAATCCTATCACATCTTTGTTTTCCGCGTCGGCTTGCTTCCTTCTATTCTTTAGCTTCGTCGCAATGCGCTTTCGTCCTTCGTACCCTTCACAAGTTCACATACTAAACCTTAGCCTCTAAAGTCACATCTAAAGTTCCATAACAAACTTAGCCAATCTTTCTAGCTCACTTAGGCTAAATGCACAAACTTTATGTTTCAAGGACTAAAGTCCAAAGATAAAATATTTGTGAGTTTTAAAGAAAGGTCCTTTAAAAAAACACATTTCTCAAACAACTCCTCAACTTTTAAATAATTCAACCCTAGTCCCTTGATAAGCACATAATCACGAAAAGGTCCTCACATAAAAGTAAGTTCTTTTTCAACCCTCAATCTTTTATAAATTTATTAAATAAACCCCAGTACTTTTATAATTAAAGTTTAACCCAAAACTCTTCAACCTCTTGTGTTTTAATCCTAAAGTTTTCCCATAATAAACTTTTAGTCCTCACACTTAGCTTATGATTCTCACTAAACAAAAACAAGTTTCAGAATTGATTTTTCCAAACCCAAAACACATGCCATAGGCTCGGTCACATCTACATACCTAGGTATAAATTTTCATTTTTCCTAAAATCACTTCCAAAGCCATTTCTTTTACATTTAAAAAATAAATAATCAAGGCATAAATTAAAATCATTAAAATCTCAAAATCACTTAACTTAAAAAAACAACTTTTTAGAAAACTAATCGGTGAAATCCATAGATCCGGTGATGGGGATTAACATTTGTAAAAGCACTTTGGAAAAAGCTCTAATTGAAAATTTTACAAAGACAAGAACTCAACCTTTTTGGAAATAAAAACCATGGTTCACTAGATCCTTTCCATAGTCATAACTTTAATGAAGATACTAGGTGTGGAAACTAAAAGGGTAAATTTAATTGACTAAAAAGATGATCAAAGAAAAGAGAAGAAGTTTTACCATAAAATTGGAAGATGAAGATGATGGTGCTGCACAAGAAAGGAATCACGTGAGGGAGGAAAAGGGACCATGATGTGCGTTTTTTTATGCTGCCCAGGGGAAGGAAAAGAGAGAAAAAGATAGAGGAAGAAGAAATGGAACATGATGAGGTTTGCTGTAAAGAGAAAATGAAAGTGAACAAGAGAGAATTTGGAATTGTAATGAATGCTAATGCAATCTGAATTGAAAGAGAGCAGCGTGAGTGGACAAGAGAGTGGTACCAGATATATACTTATATATAGAAAATAGAGAAGAAGAAGGATAAGAAAGAAAGATTATGGTCTGCTGCAAGAAAGAAAGAAACATGACAATGAAAAAGAAGGAGGGAGTGAACGTGAGTCACAGAGGATGAGGATGGATTACTAGATATTTAGGGAAGATATTTATAAAACCGGTACGAATTGATTTAGACACTGAAGAATTTAGCTCACAAGGTTAAGAGAAAAATATAGAGTTGATATATTACTTTACCAAAAATTATGAGAGACTCTATGAAATAATGAAATATAAGTTTGGATCACTTTGAGCAAATTAAAATGATCCATTGACAAAGAAATGAGTAAAAACTGAGCTAAAGAATATTTGTGAGACGATCAGAACAAATATGAAGTTGTCATATTATGCATCAGAGTTAAGTATCTCTCTATAAAATGTCGATACTTGTTCCTGGTTCATTTAAGTGAGAAAATAGCTTGAACGTAGTATGGGTTGAAATATGCCGCAAAACTACTTTTTGCGTTTGACGTCGAATGAAGAAACTTCCTTCTGAAGAAAGATTGGAAACATCAAGAGAAATGGGTGTACGCGTGTGGAATCTTCGTTTGAAGCTCCGAATATAAAAAGTCTTCATCGTCCGTCGATTTTAGGGTTTCTGAACTATCAGGGATTCCGTTTCGGCAAACTTCCGAGAATTGGAATTTGACGTTCGTACATTCCAGGGTTTCGTATCGAAACGCTTGTTTATAGATGAATAAGAGAAGTTCTAACATTTCTCTGAAGATTTTTGGAATTAGTTTCTGTCGCGTCCTAAAGTGTAAATTAGCTATTTACTAGTGTCTTTGACCTAGGTTTAGGCGAATATTAGTCGTGCTATAACTCTTATCGGTTTTGATACAATCCTTGAACTTTTCCTGAACCTTCTCCTTCATAAATCTATTTCATCCAATAAACTCTCGTTCAGGTTTCCCTTCACGATACATCGAACTTATTCGTTAATAAGGAATTTCACTAATTTATTCTAAGCTCAAAATCTTGGGTCTCACATTACTACCCTCCAAAAAGAAAGTTTCGACCTCGAAACTTACGCTTCAGTAAAGATTCCAGATATTATCCCTTGATCTCTTCCTTAAGTTCCCATGTAGCATCGCCTATGTCCTTGTTCCAAATGGCTTCCTCCGGGCTAAACCCTTCATCACGCATGACAAGTCGTCCTTCAACTCGATGTTGTCCGACTCCATCATACCTTCTCAAGAATCTTGTTTCCCAAGCATTTGTTTCCAAAGTCCAATACCAGCCATGATTCCAAAAACAATTCCCCAATATAAAGCTGATCAGACTTTTTATCAAGAAAATGAGAGTTTGAAAAATTTACCGATACGGCCAATGAATCATTTCCACCATGACAGCTTCAACATCTGCACTTGCTGAAGTGTTTCAAAGACCGGTCGTTACCATCCAACAACCAGCAAGATACGATTGAGGTCTATCCTCTCAATCGATTTATACACGCGGTATAGGTCCATCCACCAAACCGACAATAGGCACAGTTAGGGTCCATCCTCCCCAAAGGCCAACAAAATACAAATTAAACAAGTGTCATGCCCATACTGAAACACACTGATCGGCGTCCCGCCCAGGTGATCCAGATGCAACATCACAAACTCAGACATAGGAAAACAATGGACTTCGAGTTCAAGGATTCATTCCACCTATTGACTCGCACGGTGGCCCAATCCACCACCTCGCCCGCTCGATGATACCTGCCACCATCGAAATTGTCCGATCTGTGGTACTAACACCGTATAAGATCGTTGGTTCCAGCCAACCAAATCCTGCTTTTCCTGATGGTCATCCACCATCTCGTTCTGAACAATGGCCCCATCCACCATTCTTGTTTAACTGACGACTCCATCCAGCGCCAGATTTGTTCGATCAATGGCAAAATCGCCGTATAAGATCGTCGGTCCAGTCCACTTCTTGGTCTGACCAATGGTTTGGTTCCACCATCTTCCATCCCTGAGGGTGAACACAACATATAACCACTAAGTAAAAATTCAACGCAGGGAAAGTATTGACTTGGCCAGTGTACTTCCCCATCTTTGTGACTCAATAGCGAGTCTTCAACTCAACAAAATGCATCATGCATAAGTCTAGTTCCTTTCAAACGTAACGTAGATTATAAGAAAGTCCTTCCCAATAACATCATCGAGGGTCTACATCTTTAGTTTAGGAACTCGTCGCAAAAGTAGCGCTCATCCACGTAATTGTTGAAGAACTGAAAGTGTTTTGCTAGTAACCCCAGCTTGGAAGCATACTCCAGCACGGTCTCGATCTTTCATTGCTCGTGCCATACTGGCCACTTCCTCCGTTAATCGATGCACATTCGTCATGCCCTCCCATTTCAAGAAACCAGTTTTTATCAATCATAAGATAGTGTTAGACATAACTATCCAATACGATTAAGTAGTAACCCAAGCAATTAAAGCGAATATCGCTTTGCAGACAATCAAGTTTTGACCCTTTTCAGAGCCCACACAACCTAGCACAGAAGACCTATTCCCCAACAAGCTCTGGTATTCTCGACCAAAGCTCTGATACCACAATGTAACACCCCAACTTTTGGGGGTCACAATTAGTAACCTATTAAATAAAATGGAATTATTTTCCAACAAGGATTTAATAAAAGTGGGTATATTTTTTTTCGTTTGCTTTCTTTCCAAAATATTTCCAAAACCTGATATGTATACTCTTACCCAAACCCTTACATCCGGCCTTGACAAGGCAAGCACCCGTGAGTGACGACGGATGTTCAAGTCGTATAAAATATACAGTGAAGTAATATCTTAACCGACAACAAAGTTCAAAATGTGATAACACCCTAAGTCCAATATACTTCCTACAATCCCCTCACTGGAGATTCGCAGAAGAGTAATGCATCGGAACCTACCCAAGACCAAAGTAAGTATTACAATCTTCCTTACGAGCTTCAACCAATGACGGTAAGCTTCTCTACCCAAGGCTCCAGCCTTACATCTAACTATTATTTTACAAGTCTTTGGTTGGTTCACTCACTCCAAGCAAATCTTCTCGTCAATCAGTCCAATCACCTCCTTGCAGCAATCAACAGCTACTCGAAGCAACACCTATTAGGGCCTGGCAGTTTGCCGACCGCCCAAACACAAACAAAGCAAACAAGGCAGAAAGGGTCAACTTCCTAGAGTAATGTAATATAAGTCCTAGCTAGATTTAGCATAGTTATATAGCGTGTGAATAATAATTAGACACAGCATAAGTCGTTCTCTATCCTTTGAACGTCAAGTTATCAGTCCATCACTCGCCGCCTGCGCCTAGATGTATCTTCATTCCCTTGCCAGGGCAGCGTCACGTCTCACTAATGGAAACGCACGACTCGGCGGTCAATCATCTAGCACGATGAGCTCTATACTCTCTAATCAACAAACAGATAACAGGATCAAGGACTATCCCCTTAATCGATCCAAATGATAGGAGTTAAGGTCTAACCTCTTAGGAAAAATAACAAATAGTACGACTAAGGTCAATCCTCTAAATCAACTAACACATAATAGGATTAAGGTCCAGCCACTTCAATCCAAGGTCAAATAATATGATTAAGGTCCAACCACTTTAATCAAATAGCAAAGAATAGGATTAAGGTCCAGCCACTTTAATCCACAAGCAAATAATAGGATTAAGGTCCATCCTCTTTAATCCATAATCAAATAATAGGATTAAGGTCCATCCTCTTTAATCCAATAACGAATAGTATGATTAAGGTCACACCCCTTACTCAAGAGTAGTTAATAGGATTAAGGTCCAGCCACTTTAATCCAGGGGTAAACAATACGATTAAGGTCCATCCTCTCTAATCGATGGATAAATAATAAGATTAAGGACAAACCTCTTAATCAAAGAATAATTAATAGGATTAAGGACAAGCCCCTTAATCAAGTCATGCAGGTATGCAAGAGCTAGCAAACCACGATTCGTCCTCACCCGGATACGTGTCTAGCTATGGTTCATGTCTCTATCGTTTTTCCCTAAGGTAAACGTCGGTCCATTGACCAATCACTTCACACAAGGAGTAGCACCTGCACTTAATGGCGGTTCTACTCATAACGGCTCCTCTTCATGATGTTCACAACTCGAATCATTATCTTTCCTCGAACCTCGAATCTTCGTCCCTTCCCATTTTCGAACTCATTTCATATCCTAAGTTTTCCTCAAAATGGTTTATCTTTATTATTCAAAGTGTTCTATTTTGAGTTAATTCATTATGGAATTTATTCTCAAATCAAGTCTTATGCATTCATTTGTTTCAAAATCTAACAAGTCAAAAGATCAATATCATCCCCAAGTTCTCTTTCCTGAGAAAACCTCGATCCATCACGTCAGCAGTAGCTCAGACCTTCCGTCGGGTCCTACTTGCTAACTCTTAAAACACTCCGCATTCGAAGTCGATATACCCATAATGTTTGGGCATAAAACAGATTCATGCACTTTTGCAATTTAAAGGAATAGAACATGTCTATCCACTATAAAACAATAAGACGGAAACCAGTAAACGGCCGAAGCCTCCAGAAAACGGAGACGCACGCCTCTATCAGTTCACAATGGCCGAAGCCTCATAAAACATTTTCCCAGTCCAGTCCAACAGTCATAATCAAAAGCAATAAACAGGTCGAAGTTATCGACGCCTAAATCATATAGCTAATAACTAGGAGAGTTGCCCTTACCTTAGCCAATTTTCTTCCTAAACTGCAACTCCAATCCTATCACATCTTTGTTTTCCGCGTCGGCTTGCTTCCTTCTATTCTTTAGCTTCGTCGCAATGCGCTTTCGTCCTTCGTACCCTTCACAAGTTCACATACTAAACCTTAGCCTCTAAAGTCACATCTAAAGTTCCATAACAAACTTAGCCAATCTTTCTAGCTCACTTAGGCTAAATGCACAAACTTTATGTTTCAAGGACTAAAGTCCAAAGATAAAATATTTGTGAGTTTTAAAGAAAGGTCCTTTAAAAAAACACATTTCTCAAACAACTCCTCAACTTTTAAATAATTCAACCCTAGTCCCTTGATAAGCACATAATCACGAAAAGGTCCTCACATAAAAGTAAGTTCTTTTTCAACCCTCAATCTTTTATAAATTTATTAAATAAACCCCAGTACTTTTATAATTAAAGTTTAACCCAAAACTCTTCAACCTCTTGTGTTTTAATCCTAAAGTTTTCCCATAATAAACTTTTAGTCCTCACACTTAGCTTATGATTCTCACTAAACAAAAACAAGTTTCAGAATTGATTTTTCCAAACCCAAAACACATGCCATAGGCTCGGTCACATCTACATACCTAGGTATAAATTTTCATTTTTCCTAAAATCACTTCCAAAGCCATTTCTTTTACATTTAAAAAATAAATAATCAAGGCATAAATTAAAATCATTAAAATCTCAAAATCACTTAACTTAAAAAAACAACTTTTTAGAAAACTAATCGGTGAAATCCATAGATCCGGTGATGGGGATTAACATTTGTAAAAGCACTTTGGAAAAAGCTCTAATTGAAAATTTTACAAAGACAAGAACTCAACCTTTTTGGAAATAAAAACCATGGTTCACTAGATCCTTTCCATAGTCATAACTTTAATGAAGATACTAGGTGTGGAAACTAAAAGGGTAAATTTAATTGACTAAAAAGATGATCAAAGAAAAGAGAAGAAGTTTTACCATAAAATTGGAAGATGAAGATGATGGTGCTGCACAAGAAAGGAATCACGTGAGGGAGGAAAAGGGACCATGATGTGCGTTTTTTTATGCTGCCCAGGGGAAGGAAAAGAGAGAAAAAGATAGAGGAAGAAGAAATGGAACATGATGAGGTTTGCTGTAAAGAGAAAATGAAAGTGAACAAGAGAGAATTTGGAATTGTAATGAATGCTAATGCAATCTGAATTGAAAGAGAGCAGCGTGAGTGGACAAGAGAGTGGTACCAGATATATACTTATATATAGAAAATAGAGAAGAAGAAGGATAAGAAAGAAAGATTATGGTCTGCTGCAAGAAAGAAAGAAACGTGACAATGAAAAAGAAGGAGGGAGTGAACGTGAGTCACAGAGGATGAGGATGGATTACTAGATATTTAGGGAAGATATTTATAAAACCGGTACGAATTGATTTAGACACTGAAGAATTTAGCTCACAAGGTTAAGAGAAAAATATAGAGTTGATATATTACTTTACCAAAAATTATGAGAGACTCTATGAAATAATGAAATATAAGTTTGGATCACTTTGAGCAAATTAAAATGATCCATTGACAAAGAAATGAGTAAAAACTGAGCTAAAGAATATTTGTGAGACGATCAGAACAAATATGAAGTTGTCATATTATGCATCAGAGTTAAGTATCTCTCTATAAAATGTCGATACTTGTTCCTGGTTCATTTAAGTGAGAAAATAGCTTGAACGTAGTATGGGTTGAAATATGCCGCAAAACTACTTTTTGCGTTTGACGTCGAATGAAGAAACTTCCTTCTGAAGAAAGATTGGAAACATCAAGAGAAATGGGTGTACGCGTGTGGAATCTTCGTTTGAAGCTCCGAATATAAAAAGTCTTCATCGTCCGTCGATTTTAGGGTTTCTGAACTATCAGGGATTCCGTTTCGGCAAACTTCCGAGAATTGGAATTTGACGTTCGTACATTCCAGGGTTTCGTATCGAAACGCTTGTTTATAGATGAATAAGAGAAGTTCTAACATTTCTCTAAAGATTTTTGGAATTAGTTTCTGTCGCGTCCTAAAGTGTAAATTAGCTATTTACTAGTGTCTTTGACCTAGGTTTAGGCGAATATTAGTCGTGCTATAACTCTTATCGGTTTTGATACAATCCTTGAACTTTTCCTGAACCTTCTCCTTCATAAATCTATTTCATCCAATAAACTCTCGTTCAGGTTTCCCTTCACGATACATCGAACTTATTCGTTAATAAGGAATTTCACTAATTTATTCTAAGCTCAAAATCTTGGGTCTCACATTACTACCCTCCAAAAAGAAAGTTTCGACCTCGAAACTTACGCTTCAGTAAAGATTCCAGATATTATCCCTTGATCTCTTCCTTAAGTTCCCATGTAGCATCGCCTATGTCCTTGTTCCAAATGGCTTCCTCCGGGCTAAACCCTTCATCACGCATGACAAGTCGTCCTTCAACTCGATGTTGTCCGACTCCATCATACCTTCTCAAGAATCTTGTTTCCCAAGCATTTGTTTCCAAAGTCCAATACCAGCCATGATTCCAAAAACAATTCCCCAATATAAAGCTGATCAGACTTTTTATCAAGAAAATGAGAGTTTGAAAAATTTACCGATACGGCCAATGAATCATTTCCACCATGACAGCTTCAACATCTGCACTTGCTGAAGTGTTTCAAAGACCGGTCGTTACCATCCAACAACCAGCAAGATACGATTGAGGTCTATCCTCTCAATCGATTTATACACGCGGTATAGGTCCATCCACCAAACCGACAATAGGCACAGTTAGGGTCCATCCTCCCCAAAGGCCAACAAAATACAAATTAAACAAGTGTCATGCCCATACTGAAACACACTGATCGGCGTCCCGCCCAGGTGATCCAGATGCAACATCACAAACTCAGACATAGGAAAACAATGGACTTCGAGTTCAAGGATTCATTCCACCTATTGACTCGCACGGTGGCCCAATCCACCACCTCGCCCGCTCGATGATACCTGCCACCATCGAAATTGTCCGATCTGTGGTACTAACACCGTATAAGATCGTTGGTTCCAGCCAACCAAATCCTGCTTTTCCTGATGGTCATCCACCATCTCGTTCTGAACAATGGCCCCATCCACCATTCTTGTTTAACTGACGACTCCATCCAGCGCCAGATTTGTTCGATCAATGGCAAAATCGCCGTATAAGATCGTCGGTCCAGTCCACTTCTTGGTCTGACCAATGGTTTGGTTCCACCATCTTCCATCCCTGAGGGTGAACACAACATATAACCACTAAGTAAAAATTCAACGCAGGGAAAGTATTGACTTGGCCAGTGTACTTCCCCATCTTTGTGACTCAATAGCGAGTCTTCAACTCAACAAAATGCATCATGCATAAGTCTAGTTCCTTTCAAACGTAACGTAGATTATAAGAAAGTCCTTCCCAATAACATCATCGAGGGTCTACATCTTTAGTTTAGGAACTCGTCGCAAAAGTAGCGCTCATCCACGTAATTGTTGAAGAACTGAAAGTGTTTTGCTAGTAACCCCAGCTTGGAAGCATACTCCAGCACGGTCTCGATCTTTCATTGCTCGTGCCATACTGGCCACTTCCTCCGTTAATCGATGCACATTCGTCATGCCCTCCCATTTCAAGAAACCAGTTTTTATCAATCATAAGATAGTGTTAGACATAACTATCCAATACGATTAAGTAGTAACCCAAGCAATTAAAGCGAATATCGCTTTGCAGACAATCAAGTTTTGACCCTTTTCAGAGCCCACACAACCTAGCACAGAAGACCTATTCCCCAACAAGCTCTGGTATTCTCGACCAAAGCTCTGATACCACAATGTAACACCCCAACTTTTGGGGGTCACAATTAGTAACCTATTAAATAAAATGGAATTATTTTCCAACAAGGATTTAATAAAAGTGGGTATATTTTTTTTCGTTTGCTTTCTTTCCAAAATATTTCCAAAACCTGATATGTATACTCTTACCCAAACCCTTACATCCGGCCTTGACAAGGCAAGCACCCGTGAGTGACGACGGATGTTCAAGTCGTATAAAATATACAGTGAAGTAATATCTTAACCGACAACAAAGTTCAAAATGTGATAACACCCTAAGTCCAATATACTTCCTACAATCCCCTCACTGGAGATTCGCAGAAGAGTAATGCATCGGAACCTACCCAAGACCAAAGTAAGTATTACAATCTTCCTTACGAGCTTCAACCAATGACGGTAAGCTTCTCTACCCAAGGCTCCAGCCTTACATCTAACTATTATTTTACAAGTCTTTGGTTGGTTCACTCACTCCAAGCAAATCTTCTCGTCAATCAGTCCAATCACCTCCTTGCAGCAATCAACAGCTACTCGAAGCAACACCTATTAGGGCCTGGCAGTTTGCCGACCGCCCAAACACAAACAAAGCAAACAAGGCAGAAAGGGTCAACTTCCTAGAGTAATGTAATATAAGTCCTAGCTAGATTTAGCATAGTTATATAGCGTGTGAATAATAATTAGACACAGCATAAGTCGTTCTCTATCCTTTGAACGTCAAGTTATCAGTCCATCACTCGCCGCCTGCGCCTAGATGTATCTTCATTCCCTTGCCAGGGCAGCGTCACGTCTCACTAATGGAAACGCACGACTCGGCGGTCAATCATCTAGCACGATGAGCTCTATACTCTCTAATCAACAAACAGATAACAGGATCAAGGACTATCCCCTTAATCGATCCAAATGATAGGAGTTAAGGTCTAACCTCTTAGGAAAAATAACAAATAGTACGACTAAGGTCAATCCTCTAAATCAACTAACACATAATAGGATTAAGGTCCAGCCACTTCAATCCAAGGTCAAATAATATGATTAAGGTCCAACCACTTTAATCAAATAGCAAAGAATAGGATTAAGGTCCAGCCACTTTAATCCACAAGCAAATAATAGGATTAAGGTCCATCCTCTTTAATCCATAATCAAATAATAGGATTAAGGTCCATCCTCTTTAATCCAATAACGAATAGTATGATTAAGGTCACACCCCTTACTCAAGAGTAGTTAATAGGATTAAGGTCCAGCCACTTTAATCCAGGGGTAAACAATACGATTAAGGTCCATCCTCTCTAATCGATGGATAAATAATAAGATTAAGGACAAACCTCTTAATCAAAGAATAATTAATAGGATTAAGGACAAGCCCCTTAATCAAGTCATGCAGGTATGCAAGAGCTAGCAAACCACGATTCGTCCTCACCCGGATACGTGTCTAGCTATGGTTCATGTCTCTATCGTTTTTCCCTAAGGTAAACGTCGGTCCATTGACCAATCACTTCACACAAGGAGTAGCACCTGCACTTAATGGCGGTTCTACTCATAACGGCTCCTCTTCATGATGTTCACAACTCGAATCATTATCTTTCCTCGAACCTCGAATCTTCGTCCCTTCCCATTTTCGAACTCATTTCATATCCTAAGTTTTCCTCAAAATGGTTTATCTTTATTATTCAAAGTGTTCTATTTTGAGTTAATTCATTATGGAATTTATTCTCAAATCAAGTCTTATGCATTCATTTGTTTCAAAATCTAACAAGTCAAAAGATCAATATCATCCCCAAGTTCTCTTTCCTGAGAAAACCTCGATCCATCACGTCAGCAGTAGCTCAGACCTTCCGTCGGGTCCTACTTGCTAACTCTTAAAACACTCCGCATTCGAAGTCGATATACCCATAATGTTTGGGCATAAAACAGATTCATGCACTTTTGCAATTTAAAGGAATAGAACATGTCTATCCACTATAAAACAATAAGACGGAAACCAGTAAACGGCCGAAGCCTCCAGAAAACGGAGACGCACGCCTCTATCAGTTCACAATGGCCGAAGCCTCATAAAACATTTTCCCAGTCCAGTCCAACAGTCATAATCAAAAGCAATAAACAGGTCGAAGTTATCGACGCCTAAATCATATAGCTAATAACTAGGAGAGTTGCCCTTACCTTAGCCAATTTTCTTCCTAAACTGCAACTCCAATCCTATCACATCTTTGTTTTCCGCGTCGGCTTGCTTCCTTCTATTCTTTAGCTTCGTCGCAATGCGCTTTCGTCCTTCGTACCCTTCACAAGTTCACATACTAAACCTTAGCCTCTAAAGTCACATCTAAAGTTCCATAACAAACTTAGCCAATCTTTCTAGCTCACTTAGGCTAAATGCACAAACTTTATGTTTCAAGGACTAAAGTCCAAAGATAAAATATTTGTGAGTTTTAAAGAAAGGTCCTTTAAAAAAACACATTTCGCAAACAACTCCTCAACTTTTAAATAATTCAACCCTAGTCCCTTGATAAGCACATAATCACGAAAAGGTCCTCACATAAAAGTAAGTTCTTTTTCAACCCTCAATCTTTTATAAATTTATTAAATAAACCCCAGTACTTTTATAATTAAAGTTTAACCCAAAACTCTTCAACCTCTTGTGTTTTAATCCTAAAGTTTTCCCATAATAAACTTTTAGTCCTCACACTTAGCTTATGATTCTCACTAAACAAAAACAAGTTTCAGAATTGATTTTTCCAAACCCAAAACACATGCCATAGGCTCGGTCACATCTACATACCTAGGTATAAATTTTCATTTTTCCTAAAATCACTTCCAAAGCCATTTCTTTTACATTTAAAAAATAAATAATCAAGGCATAAATTAAAATCATTAAAATCTCAAAATCACTTAACTTAAAAAAACAACTTTTTAGAAAACTAATCGGTGAAATCCATAGATCCGGTGATGGGGATTAACATTTGTAAAAGCACTTTGGAAAAAGCTCTAATTGAAAATTTTACAAAGACAAGAACTCAACCTTTTTGGAAATAAAAACCATGGTTCACTAGATCCTTTCCATAGTCATAACTTTAATGAAGATACTAGGTGTGGAAACTAAAAGGGTAAATTTAATTGACTAAAAAGATGATCAAAGAAAAGAGAAGAAGTTTTACCATAAAATTGGAAGATGAAGATGATGGTGCTGCACAAGAAAGGAATCACGTGAGGGAGGAAAAGGGACCATGATGTGCGTTTTTTTATGCTGCCCAGGGGAAGGAAAAGAGAGAAAAAGATAGAGGAAGAAGAAATGGAACATGATGAGGTTTGCTGTAAAGAGAAAATGAAAGTGAACAAGAGAGAATTTGGAATTGTAATGAATGCTAATGCAATCTGAATTGAAAGAGAGCAGCGTGAGTGGACAAGAGAGTGGTACCAGATATATACTTATATATAGAAAATAGAGAAGAAGAAGGATAAGAAAGAAAGATTATGGTCTGCTGCAAGAAAGAAAGAAACGTGACAATGAAAAAGAAGGAGGGAGTGAACGTGAGTCACAGAGGATGAGGATGGATTACTAGATATTTAGGGAAGATATTTATAAAACCGGTACGAATTGATTTAGACACTGAAGAATTTAGCTCACAAGGTTAAGAGAAAAATATAGAGTTGATATATTACTTTACCAAAAATTATGAGAGACTCTATGAAATAATGAAATATAAGTTTGGATCACTTTGAGCAAATTAAAATGATCCATTGACAAAGAAATGAGTAAAAACTGAGCTAAAGAATATTTGTGAGACGATCAGAACAAATATGAAGTTGTCATATTATGCATCAGAGTTAAGTATCTCTCTATAAAATGTCGATACTTGTTCCTGGTTCATTTAAGTGAGAAAATAGCTTGAACGTAGTATGGGTTGAAATATGCCGCAAAACTACTTTTTGCGTTTGACGTCGAATGAAGAAACTTCCTTCTGAAGAAAGATTGGAAACATCAAGAGAAATGGGTGTACGCGTGTGGAATCTTCGTTTGAAGCTCCGAATATAAAAAGTCTTCATCGTCCGTCGATTTTAGGGTTTCTGAACTATCAGGGATTCCGTTTCGGCAAACTTCCGAGAATTGGAATTTGACGTTCGTACATTCCAGGGTTTCGTATCGAAACGCTTGTTTATAGATGAATAAGAGAAGTTCTAACATTTCTCTGAAGATTTTTGGAATTAGTTTCTGTCGCGTCCTAAAGTGTAAATTAGCTATTTACTAGTGTCTTTGACCTAGGTTTAGGCGAATATTAGTCGTGCTATAACTCTTATCGGTTTTGATACAATCCTTGAACTTTTCCTGAACCTTCTCCTTCATAAATCTATTTCATCCAATAAACTCTCGTTCAGGTTTCCCTTCACGATACATCGAACTTATTCGTTAATAAGGAATTTCACTAATTTATTCTAAGCTCAAAATCTTGGGTCTCACATGGTGACTTGGTTCATTTGACACTTTATGCAGAGACTGAGCCAGTGAGTGTTGAGGAAGCATTCAAGCTTGAGAACTGGATTACTGCTATGAGAGAGGAGCTGAATTCCATTGATAAAAATAAAACTTGGAGTTTGGTGGAACTGTCTGAGAAGAAGAGGCCAATTTCAGTGAAATTGGTTTACAAAACCAAGCTAAAGCCTGATGGTTCAGTGTCAAGATACAAGGCCAGGCTTGTAGCTAGAGGTTTCCAACAGAAAGAAGGTATGGACTACACGGTTTTTGCTCCTGTAGCAAGAATGGAAACTGTTAGGTTGGTGGTTGGTGCTGCTAGCTTGAAGGGTTGGAAGTTACATCAGCTGGATGTAAAGTCAGTTTTCTCGAATGGTCCTTTGGATGAGGAGGTCTACATACATCAACCACCTGGCTTTGAGGTTCAGGGCAGTGAGCATATGGTGTACAAGTTGCATAAGGCTTTGTATGGCCTCAAGCAAGCTCCTCGAGCTTGGAACAAGAGGATTGATTCATTCTTGAATCAGATGGGGTTTTTAAAATGTACAACTGAGCATGGTGTGTATGTGATCAAGTCTAAGAGTTCAGGTATTCTTATTGTATGTTTGTATGTTGATGATTTGCTTGTGACTGGGAGCAATGAGGCTGAGGTACACAAGTTTAAAGATAAGATGCAAAAGGAGTTTGAGATGAGTGACATGGGAGAGTTATCCTATTTTCTGGGAATTGAGTTTCTGAAGACTGAGAAAAGGGTGTTCATGAGTCAGAAGAAATATGCTACTGAAGTGTTATAGAGATTCAATCTTGCTGATTGTAATCCAACAGCTACACCAGCGGATTGTGGACTGATTCTCACTAAGGATGATACTGGAAAAGCAGTGAATTCTACTTTGTTTAAGCAGATTGTAGGTTCACTGAGATATTTGTGTTGCAGTAGGCCTGAGCTTAGCTATGGTGTGGGACTGGTGAACAGGTTTATAGAACAGCCTAAGGAGTCTCATTTTCTAGCAGCTAAGAGGATTCTCAGATATGTGAAAGGTACATTAGATCATGGTATTCTATTTCCTGACAAGGCTCACAATAGAAGAACTGAGATCATTGGATATGTTGATGCTGACTGGTGTGGTGACAAGGATGATTGGAAGAGCACAACAGGGTTTGTGTTTCTCTGTGGTGATGCACCAATCTCTTGGTGCTCAAAGAAGCAATCTTTTGTTGCTCTATCATCGTGTGAAGCTGAGTATGTTGCAGCTTCTTATGGTTCTTGTCAGGCTGTGTGGCTTAGCATGTTGTTAGAAGAGATTGGACTGAAGACATCTAGCACAATGAAGCTTCCGATTGATAATAAGTCAGCGATTGACTTGGCCAAGCATCTAGTGGCACATGGACGTAGCAAACATATTGAAACTAGGTTTCATTTTCTGAGAGACCAAGTGTCTAAGGAAAAGCTGATGCTTGTGCATTGTCCAACTGAAGATCAACTTGCAGATTTGTTCACTAAGCCTTTGAAGGCTGAGAGGTTTTCTTTGCTGTGCAAGAAACTCAACATCATGTCACTTGATAGTATTCTGAATTAGGAGGGAGTATTGGAGTTAATTGTAATTCAGAAATGTATGTTGCTTTTATAGTTTGGTCCCTAGGGTCTGATGTTAGTGGACTTAGGTCCTCAGCTAAGTAATAAATACTCAGAGTCAACACTATGTGATTTAGTGCAATTCAATAAAAAAATTTTCCTCTAATCATTTTCTCTCTCTCTTCATTGACACCGTGTTTAGCTGATGATTAGCATTAAGAGTGATTCTTGATTCTCTTTCTTCTTCCAATATTGGTTGTACTCTAACCCTAGCATTGATTGTGATTATCAATTGCTTCTGTGTGATTCCTGAGTGAGAAACCCAACAGCTGTTTGTGTTGTGCGGAAGTGGAAGGAGAATAATGGATTTGTTGTGGGATTGCAAGTTGGGGTTTTGTGACCAATTTTATATTTCTGGACTTTCTTCTCTTGTGTGTGATGCTATTGAATTGAAGAGGATAAAACAATGGTGATTAAATAAAGGGGTAAATGGGGGGTGTGTGTGGGTCTGATGCTATTAGATTGAAGAGAGGGTTTATGTGAGAGATTAGTTTAGGTTAAATGGATTTTTTATTACTGAGTTAAATTCTTTCTTTTTTTAAATAAAAAATTAACACCTGGGTTCATTAATCCCACGTGGCCATGCCACATGGGCCACCGGAGCTCCGGCGTTGACCTAGAGCTTCGGAGGGATGAAAACCAAACCTTTTGGCAAAGGTTAGGGACTAAAATCCACCTTTGCTCCGGCGAGGGACGAAAACCAAACATACGGTAAAGGTTATGGACCAAAAACTTATTTAAGCCTTATTTTTAAAAGAAAGGGGAAAATGTAACTTTATCTTAAATGTAACCCTCTTCTTGTTTGAGGGAAAAAGTGTTTCGAACCGAACTCCTCGACCAGTCTAACAAGGCGACAGCCCCACCTTACTCGGTTGGAGGGCTCATCACTTGATTTAAATGTTCAAACCTTTATGAGATTGAAGATTGAGCCAAATCCTAACTCGCTTGACCACTTATCCCATTATATCTTGGTCTTCATCAAATAACTACATATTTTACGATAACTGTGTCGAATACGGGGTCATGTAAATGTTTTCCCTTATAAATCATGTAAATTATAGGCTTAAATAAGTTTTTGGTCCCCAACCTTTATCATAAATATGGATTTAGTCCCTCGCCGACGTAAGTGTGGGGAGTGGTCCCTAGTTTTTTGCCAAATAGTTGGCTTTGGTCCCTTCGGCAGTTTGGGTAAACGCCGGAGCTCCGGGAAACTCATGTGGCACTGTCACGTCATTTAATGAGCTTAGGTGGATTTTTTCTTTTAAATTAAAAAAACTAATTAATTTAAAAATGAAATTATTTAAAATTCTAAAAAATAAAAGAAATTTTAATTTTTTATTTAAATTGAATTTTCAAAACTCAAGGGATAGTGTCGAGGAACATGCACACTTAAATTTTCAAAAATCAATTAACGTCCTTGTTTCTCAAATGCCAAATAACGTTTGGCGATTTCCAAAGCTTTTATCCACCTTCTGAGCAAAACCCGCGAAGCCAAGGGATGATGTCGATGAACAGAAATTCTCCTCCAGATGCTCTCCCAGTCCATCTACATCGTCTGCCTCCTCAAGGTCGAGCACATCAACAAAACCCTATAAAAATAACCGCCACCACCACCACCCTAACGGCTCCCACACTTGAGATCCGCGACTCGAACCAACGGAGGCGGGTCTGGCCGGGGACTTTTGACACAGCGGAGGAGGCCGCCACTGACTACTACAAGGCAGCAGTGAAGAAAACACCCTCTCCCTCGACCACGCCTTCTCCAAATATGGTGTTGGGTTTGCAACACGCGAAGGTGAAGTTTGCAGATCTGGGAGTTTCAAGCAGGAGAAAAAGAATCTCAGCCACCGCTCCAAATCAATCGACATCCCTTCTTCATCAGTTTTTTTTAATTTGAAAGAAAAAAAATCCATCGAAGTTCATTAAATGACGTGGCAGTGCCACATGAGCTTCCCGGAGCTCCGACGTTGACCAAACCAGCCGGAGGGACCAAAACCAACTTTTTGTCCAAAAACTAGGGATCAATCCGCACACTTACGCCAGTGAGGGACTAAAGCCATATTTATGGCAAAGGTTGGGGACCAAGAACTTAATTAAGCATAAATTATATTATCTATGACGACTATATACTTACACAACTGAATCATTCATTGACTTGAGCATCTGAGTTTTTTTCCAGTTGACCCTGGCAAAACAAACCAAATGGAGCTTCAGAATCATACCACCATTCTATCTACTTCGGACCTTGATGGTCCATCCATTCTCTGGCTGAGAAGTTCCCTTCATCTTTGGGACCACGAGTAGATCATGTTGGATCATTGGCACCAAAGTGGAAAAAAATAAACTCTCATTCCCCCCACTACACTCGTCACGATGGTTAACAACCGTCAACAACCAAGCGACGATTGCTGTTAATGAACTCCTAAATGCAACAGTCCTCATCAACCAAGTGGCCATCGTCGTTAGAGAATCCCATAAGTTATCGTCGAAGACCACATCGTATATGATGGTTGGTATCCACCAACCTTGTTGAGTTCTCCGCGGAATATGGACAAGGTTGCCGATAATATGTACTAGCCTTGGTGCGAAGATCAGGTACGAGGGCCCGACCATCTTGGCGGTGGAGAAGGAGAGAAAGTAATTTCAGTGGCGGTGCGGTGGCTGAAAGTGATTCGGGTAAAAATGTGCACATTCAAAAATACTGAGTAGGAGTGTTCAAAACAAATCCAAACAGAACTAAACCGGTTAAACCAAACCAAAAAACCAAAAACTTGAAAAAATCGATAATCAAAAAAACTCTTGTTTTTTTTATTAGATTGGTTCAGATTTGGTTCCATTTTTCAAAACCGATCTATCCAGACCAAACCGAACGTAGTATATATATAAATATATATTATATTAATTTACATCTTCGCCCATGGTTATCATATTATTTTTCACTTCAGCCCTTATCTTTAAACGTGACTAGGATCTTACCCGTGCGATGCACGGAACCTGTTTATATTCCTTTGTTCGCATTTTTATCCTTCAAGTGTATACACATATCACCACTGCTCATTTTATGCGTTTAAATGGTTTGTTCTTTGACAGACCATAAATGTACGTAGATAGACTATTACAAAAGATACATCTCTGACTATGATATGAAACATTAAAAATGTTGGAGCATCCGTTGAATACCAACTTATAAAGGCTTATCAAGTAACAAAAACGACTTAATATATTCCCTTACGTGCTTTCAACAATATGAGTACGACCTAGCTTACTTATCAATCGATAAGATGAACAACATCGAAGGGCTTAACAAATAAAATCGCAATTTCAAGAGACAGAATAAAGTTTTTGCAATTGTATAAAGAACAACAGACATCAAAGGCAAGCTAGCAAAATAGTAAAAAGACGACAAAGCTAAATTATTAAAGGAGCTACTGCAGTTGAAGAAACAGATTGTTCATTTTCACACACCATCACGAGCACCTATTAGTTTCGAATAATAACCACTTTGAAAGTGTTGTTTTGTGGAAGCTTGAAGAATTGTAGTTGCTCGCAGAACTTGAATTTCTTGGACCTGCAAAATTGATACCAGCCAACCCCCGTCATGCATTGACACACCCTCTTGTTGTCCCAAATGAGTTGCCATTCATGCGTAATACCATTAGCTAGTCTAACACTAACGGAGTGTGGGCGATGGTCAAGATGATCAATCACAACAGATACTGGTATGGGCTACAAAATCAAAACTAAATAGTTTAAAGGATCTGTTGTCAATTTTAGAAAAAGAAAAAGTTTGAACAAAATAGATAGCTATTACCAGAGGTTGATTCCCCCTGCACAATGCAGGAGAGAGGTCAGCAGTCCACAAAAAATCTTCATTGGCAGGAGCTGGTTGAATAAAGTTTGCATATTCCACCTCCACAACATCATGGTAAAAGTTGGCAAAAAAAAATTTTACTCTGCCAAACTCCTTTAAACTCATAGAAATTGAAACGTCAACTGCTTAAAAAAATGTAGCATATTTACAACACTATAGACCTGCTCAAAATCAAATAAAGGTTGAAGATTATGAATTAAGTTATGTGAACACCCCCCAACTACCTCTGAACCCCATGAAAAGAAGAAGAAAAAAGAGAGAATAAGTGATTTGATAGGTGATGGATAAGTTGAGTGTATATGTATCGCTACTCGAAGATTATAACAGTTTCCAATTTGGCAATTAAAAGTCTCATTTTAATGTAGACCTTTTTAGCATATGCTAAACTGATTACAGAACAATGTCATAAACAAATTCAAAGTAGCTTTGATGATCAAATTTACAGGATACAAAGCAACAATATTCTAAAAAATATTATATTGACATAAGATATAGCCTATTTTATGCCATGTGCGATGCACGAACTCTTAATACTTAATTTTATCTGGTTTATTTTTTATTAATTTTTTTAAAGAAAAATATGGTTTTATAAGTAATTTGTAATTTTATTGGCTTAATTAATTACATGATTTTAAGTAAATGTATCACATCATATGATACATTATTTATGCAATTAGTATCAAGAATATTAAAATAATACCAATAAATACAAAGATTTAGTATATAGTAATATTTTTTTTATAAAAGCACAAATATCAATTATATTTTAATGAAGATTTTCTATTAATATTAATTACTTATATATGATACTACTTCCCTTCCTATATAACTGACAATGGAGAGGAGAAACACAATATTAAGGGATGCAATTTATCTTTCATATTTCTATTTCATCCTTTAGAATGCAATTTATCTTTCCTCATTTATGGTTCCTGCAAGGGTATTTCTTGAAAAAACATGATTTAATGCTTTCTTGAACTCTATGTAGACAGATATATAGGAACATATTTTTTCTTCAAAGTGAGCAGTTAATAAAGAACATAAGATCGCATAAATGGAAGAAAATAAAACTATTGAGGGGATATCATCGCTTGATTTTTATTGAAGCAAATTATTTTTTAATTATAAATATTGAAACCAGATGACTATAATTTTTTCCTAACTAATATGTAAAGCCATGAATTTAAAATTTGCAATCTATAAGTAGGATTTTTTCATTTTTAAATGTAGCATTCAAGTTAGTCTAGCCTAAAAGTATGATGTTCTCTTTTTTAGAATCATTGCACAATGTATCAATCTACAATTTATAATTCAAAACTTAATAAGTTTAGTTATAGATTTATTTAAGTTTGCTACTTATAATGATTTCTTTTAAACACATTTAAATATCAAAGGAATTATTCCCATTTAAATATATTTTCATAATTTACCCTTGAGTTTTAAATTTTACAAATCTTTAACAAATAGAGATTTAAAAAATTCTGTTATGCACTTAGTCTTAATTGTGTACTAAATTCATTGAAGAATTTGTTTTCAAAATGTATTAGAATTTAGAAATAAATGTATTTTGTAGGAGTGGTAGGTATTTGTTACTCAACTTCCACGAGAGAGTAACATAATTGCCGATGCTTTAGCCAAATATGCAACCCGAGATGGATGTCGTTGGCAAGTTTGGAAGTTTTCTCCTTCTGTTGTTGTGTCTCTTTTGTGCCAAGACGCTTTGTTTAGTCTTTGTTTAATTTTCCTTTGTAACAAAAAAAAAGATGTCTTTTAGTACAAGATCACAGTTTCTTTCACACCTCAATTTAAGTAGGAAAGAGTTTGAATCAGGATAGCGAAAGAGAAAGAAAAGAGAGCGAAATTTTGATGTAAACTTTGCAGCTATAAAAAGTCTGCCCAGTATTTTGTGCAGCATGACTTTGTCGAGCTTCTTCAAATATTTCACACCTTTGAGAAAGACAATTGAATTAACTACTAAGAACTTTGCAGGTATAAAAAGTTTTGGCCAGTATTTTGTTCTTTTTAACATGCATGCTCCTTGATCAATACTTAGAAGTTAGAAATCTATGTTTGTATAACCAAACAGTTACTCAATAATGTCAAAGTCGCCATGGTTTAGTTGCCCAGCAACACATAATGATGCAAGGAAAACAATGCTTTCCATTGACAAAATAATAAGCAGTTCAAATCCAGCAAAACCACATGGAAAGTTGCAGTGGTCTGATTCTTCTTTTGAAAAGGCAAACCACGTCCATATACAACAAATTGAGGATAAGAAATTCACATTTTTACATTTTACATTTTCAAATCAGGTTGAACCCACCAGCCTTAATGCCATTGTACTGAAAATTGTGTATAAATAATTTACTCAATACTTGTTTTGGTTATACAGAAAGGTCGGTCACAAGCCAGAGGAGATCCAAACAATGATATATTTTTTTAGGGTACTCTGCATGTAAAGCATTAAAGGCCCTCTAGCATCACCAGGAACTCCATTACTACTAAAATTCCTCCACAATGAACCTACCATGTAAATGAGCACCTAGCACTCTGTATCAAGTAATGACTAAGAACACAATTGCCTACTATGCAGAGTTTTACTGAATGTAATCTGATAAAGATTGCATAAGAAAGCTAAAACCATAATTGGATTTGTTTTTAGCATGTTTTTTTTAGTTGTTACTAAAATTTGGACCTTTATGCCAAAGTTACTCTGGTAGATATTCGAAAAATTTCTGATACTCAAAAAGACTATAACAGCTATTTTATTCTTATATAAGTCACATATTGAAAATTATATCCTTTTCATAAAGTAATTAAGTTCATCGCCGCACTAATTAAATCTGGGTGTATCTACCCATCCTTTATTTTAGGAGAAGTCTCGCATTAATATTTGCTTCAGCCATTTTTTCAATTTGGGCTGCCTTCTCATTTGCTAAGGCTGCATTTAACTCTGCCTTGGCGAATTCCTGAACATTTTTCAATTTCAATTCTGCTTCAGTTTCCTGCAAATATGAAAGATGAACTTAACCTTAACAACAAAAATATAATATAAACTAAGAAAAGTAACAGTAGCCATATAGAGAAAGGGAAAAAACGCTAGTAAATCACTCAATTGCAGAAGTGCAGAGTTATAACAGTGGAAAAGAAACTTGGAGTTTGTTTTCTGTTATTCCTGGACAAAAACTTAGCCTAATCTCACCTAGCTCAGATCCAAAATATTGTTAAGAAGGCGGAGCAGGGCGGTTGAGCATTTTCTTGTTTGGGTAACTGTTGAATATTGTTCATTTTTGAGACAATCATCAGATATAAGGATGTCAAGCAACCCAATTACTGCTTCCATAGGTGTCCTCAGTTCATCACTGTAAGTAAACACACAAGAAAAAGAAAACCATGAAGCACATTTGTTAACGCTCAAATGAAATATCATATTAAATGGAAAGATAGAGTAGTTTATGTCCACCTTTATGAACATGCTCTAGTTTATAGCCAATCAGTCAAGATGTTTCAAACTCAACCAGTTTTTTTGAAATCATAAAATATGTAAATTTAGTTTCTCAGATTCCTTCAAGGCTCAAGCCATTGATCAGCTGATGGATAAATTTTTCTTTGTTATCTATATTACAGATTATATCATAAATTGGATAAAGCAATGGTTCAAGGAAAATCTAGTGGTAGCGATTCACCTTTTACTACTTGTTCATAATACATATTAGAATCACAGATCCCTTAGGCAATGCACCAATCATATTTTTAGGTAATATCTATACTCCACAGTGAAAAGTGAGCTTCTGCAATCAAAATTGAAATCATAATTTGCTTGACCAACTTTAGTTCTAAAAAAATCTCTCGTTACCTTTGGTGGAGGAGGAGAGGGAGAAAATACTGTTGAAGCTGATATTTTCTTCTCGACATACTCGTGCCAACATTCCATCATCTACATTCGATCACAAAGTTTGTATTAATCACTATGCTCCTTGGTAATATGTACATAAAGCATACAAACTGCACAAATAAAAACATACATATCACCATTTGGCATATCAAAATCCAATTCCAAAATCAATAATCAGAAGAAAGAATTCAAAAGAAAAATAAATACATGCCCAATGGTTCGGGAACCCCTAAATCATGTCTGCTTCCCTTTTATCTTTAGACCATACACCCATTGCATTGCATTGTTCCTGCACCAGATAAAAAAATTGTTTGTTTCACACTTATCCCAATTCACAATGCAACTAAGAATTGAAACTTTGTACTAACAACGCATGGGGGAAGAAAATTGGCCATTGATAATCACCAAATTTGGAACTGATGGGGTGGTGGAAATAATGGCATCGCATTGATGAATCTTGAGCTCGCATCTGCAGGTGAAGGGTCTCGTTGGTCTCTTCGACCTCTCAACCTCATCGAGAACAAACCATATGTAAACATGTAAAGAGAATGAATTTGAACCTGGCAACCACTGGTTCAATTTATAAGCACAAAAAAGCTACAGATATAAAGATAGTGAATCCAGCAATATCGGCAGTGCATCAAATCAACCCACCTGTAAAGAAGAATTAAGAGCTGGCTTTCTGATCTAGGGTGTAGCCACACAACCTGGAAAGCAGAATCAATAGCTTGTTTCGAGGTAGGGTGTAGATTATAGATCACAGATGGAGAGTTACATCGAAGCTTGAACCGTGCAAAGGAAATATGTAAACTTTCGAGGGTTATAGCTTTCAGCTTTATGCAACAATCCAGCAAAGGGATACAAGAAGGACGACCTAGAGAAGAGTAGAGTACATGGGGCGTATGCAATAGCTAGGGTAGCAAAAGGGGATGAGGTGAGATGATGTTCAGAGAGGGGTTCTGGCCGGCTACAACGTAGATGATGGTGATACAGGAAGGGCAAAGCAGAGCTGGCTATAGCTAGGATAGTACAGAGGTGCTTATAAAAAAAAAAGGATAGTACAGAGGTAGGTAGCAGAAGTCGATTCACAGGAGCAAAAAGGGAAGAAAGGTGATAGGGGTTCATATCTGCTAACCCTATCAAAACCAATGCAGCCCGAATTTGAAGTAGGCCCAAATATCTGGCAAGTGCAACAAAAAAAAATGGTGCTCATGAACAGTGCAATTGAACCTTGCATTTTAAGTTAGTAGATCTGTTATTACCAGTGGGGAAGCTTGGACAATATTTATGGGAGGGCCAAAATAAGAGTGGTATCAATCAAGCTTTCAAACCTCTCTTGTGGTTGCGATTATGACTGTGGTCACAAGATATGTTAAATAAAATCATTCTTTTTGGTATTTATATGAAAAAAACTAAAACTATTAGTTATTTTTAAAGACTTTGTATCATTCATTCATTTTAATTAATAATTTACATTGAATAAAAAAAATAAGAAAACTAATATAAAGAAAGCAATTACTTCCTTGTGTTCTAGTCTCACCACACATCAATGAAAAAATATAACCACTCACAAATTAAGCTTCATGCCTCTCATTCTCACCACACATTTAATGAAAAAAAGTTCACAACCCACAAATTAGTGATTAGCATTCACGCTCCCTGTGTCTCTTGTTCTTCAACTCTCCCAAAAAAGCTCTCACGCCTCATAACAGAAAAAGATTGCCACCGGAGTGGAGGGTAACACTTATTGGGTAGAAAATGTGAAATTTTTAGGTAGAAACAAGGCCATAGACGGTGAGGAAAATTACGAAGAGTGGAATAGAAGCAAGTGAAGACAGAAAAGAACCTGGAAGAGCATATGGGAGTATCAAACACCTTGTTGACTAGCAATTTTCTATACCAATATAACTAATGCATACAACATAAGGGGTATTGTAAGTTTCTATGAAAATTTCGGGGAGGCAATGGCCACCACCTATCCCTTAGAAGTTCCGCCACTTATTGCGGCTCCATTTGTTTTTACGTTACGTTGAGTCCAACATAAAAGTAACATTTCCTCTTCTACATTTTGATGATTGGAATTCGTGTTCTTGAATTCCAAGAGGAGCAAACGGGAGGACGTTCAGTCCTTAAACAAACAGGCATTTCCACCTTGTGTAAGTTTTCTACTATCAACCCATTTCGGTGTTCTTGTTGTTGTGTTATATTAAGCTTTTTTTCATTATGTGTGACGTATGTTGATTGCTTATTGGTTTTAGTGGTCTACCATATTATTGTGATTGCATTTTGGTTTTGCTTGTAAGTTATAATATTTTATCAGCTACGTGCTTAGTGTATAATCAGGGTCGTGTATGGCCTAGAGAATTGAGATAATGGCCTTAGGCCCCTCAATTGTGTTAGGGTCTTAAAAAATAAATTAGTATAACATATTATATATGAGTTTAATGGATATGCACTGACAGTGTAAAATAGTTTTACACAGACATCCAATTAAATTCCGCCAAATCAGAAAATATCTTATTCTTTTAATTAAAATTAAAGTAAAATGTAATTATCTCTCTTATGTGGCATGCTTTGATTGGATGACTGTGTAAAACTATTTTACACTGTCAGTGCATATCCATTAAACTCATTATATATTATCGAGATTCGAGAGAAAAATTTGTGTCTATTTATAACCGTTTATTTTTTGTGACTCATATATTTATATATTGTACAAGTTTATTTTTCATTTACTATTTCTTCTCTCAAAACAAAAATTTCATTGCTTCTACCTTGAAGTGAATCATCAAACGAAATACTTGATATCAAAATGTTGCAAAATTTCTCATTGTTTCATTCCTAGCTAGCCTTCAAGGTTTAACTGTTCATTTTTTTAGAAAGCAGATTAATATAAAAGTTGGTAATTTATGTAATACATTAAGCCTTTTTAAGATTTTTATTAAAAAATACTTTAACATTTTCGATTAATAACCGAGTTTTTTTATATCTAATGAATATATTTAGTTTGCAGCAATCAAACCGAATTTTCCTTTAACAATGTATATATGAGGTAAGTTTCGAGGCTGTCTATTAAAATTTCATTGAAAATTTGAAATCCAATTCGAGCTAAACTGACAAAAATTGGATTGGATTGGATTGAGTCCGATTTGAAAAAAATCACATAATCGATTGGATGATTAAATTTCAAAACCAAAACAATGGGATTAGATGAATTTTACTATTAAAATGGAAGTAATTCAAACTGTGAACACTCCTACGATTGAGGAACCGTTTTTGAAATAAATAAATAAATGTCGGTAAAAAATATCTACTATAGTCTCAACTATCTACCAAAGTGACGCTCTTCCAAGTGATACGTGGCGTTTGTTACAAGTTTTACAAAAATATTTTCAGGAATGTTGTTTTCCAGGAATCTCATTACCCGCAAAGTCATTCTCGGGTAAAATGACAATGTGTTTGATTAGTATATGTTATTCTTGAAAATGTTTTTCAAAATCATTTAATAGAAAAAATACAAAAATATGTTATTCCTGGAAATGTTTTTCAAAATCATTTAATAGAAAAAATATAAAAATAGAAAAAAAGTAGAGGAAAATAACTTTCATTCCCAAGCATGGGAATGTACGACTCCCCTTCTTTGAGATGAGAATGAAATTTAAAAAATCATGTGTGATTTACTTGCCTGAAAATATTTCATATCCGAGAATAAAAAATTTAAAACTTCTACCAAACATGAGAATGTTACCTTTTTTACATGTACGTTGTCTTTATAAGAGAATCTTTGGTCAGATTAGTTAGTGAGACTATGTGTGATGTGACAAAGTAGGTAACCAACTCATTAGAAATGAACTCGCTTATTAAAAAATTAAATAGAAATGAACTCTTATCATTTTAATCAAGATATATATATGCTTATGCTGGTTCAAAAAAAAAATGCTTATGCAAGGCAAAGTTTTGATGTAATGGGTTAATGAGATATTATTAAATAATCATGCATTAAACAACAGAAAGCAACCCAATTTGGGTATTAAAAAAAATTTATTCAAATTTAAATTACCTCTCCACCAAGAGAGTTAAATAAATAAATGAAAATATATGAGTGGGATGGATTTGTTTGCTTATTTCTTGGCTTTGGAAGCTTTTCTTGTGCAGATTTTTATAAGTTGTTTTTGGGTTGGGGCCGGTGTTGGGTATTGTTTTGGTGGGCTTTTACTTTTCTCCTCTGTAAAGGTTTTGGGCCCTATTTTTATTTGGGTTGCCTCCTCTTCGTGTCCCTTGTTTGGGACTCGAAGTTTTTCATGATGAATGAAATCATTTAACTTTCAAAAAAAGAGGAAAAATATAATATGTGATGTGATAGAAAAAAAATAAAATATAGTATTAGAAAATGAGTGATAAAAAAATTGAAGATAAAATTGAGCGTGAATGAACAAAACTCGAGTATATAATTCACAAGACATGGAAGACTAACTATATACTTCACTATATTTTATTTATGATGAAATCATGAGAACATTTCATGGGCTTAAGTGTGATCAATTTTACACTAACATCCAATTATATTAAACATGTTGAAGAAAAAACTAATTTATTTTTAGGATTAAAGTTTTATACAAGAATAATGTAAACTAGGTTTACACAGACATTCAATTGAATTTTGCAAAAAAAAAAATGTCAATTTTTATTTTAATTATAATAAAAAATGAATGTAACTTTTTCTTCTATGTGACATACATTAATTGATGTCAGTGCAATTTTTTTTTAAACCGGCTCTACTTATCCATTAAACAACTCTTATTTTTAAATTTAACTTACACTAGGAGCACAGAGAACTGAAACAGAACAACCACCAAAATGGCTGTTGGGGGATTCGTCACTGATTCTTCAGCCAATGGTGACGGTTTCAACGGCAAAATAACAATCTCAGTTGTCATCACTTGCATCGTTGCTGCTTCCGGTGGACTCATTTTTGGATATGACATTGGAATCTCAGGTACACATTTTTTTAAAAATTTCATTTTTATTGAGTAATTTGTAGTGAAGATTAGGGTGCACTATAAGAAATGTGAGTTGATTAGTCACCAAATTTCTTGTGTACTCTGCATCTCACAGTTTTGTACCGTGAATCAATAAACCCTCCGTGCTCTTCCAAATTTTTTCCCATCTTTCGGGATTCTTGTTAGTATGATTCATGTTTTTATACATATATTTGTGAATGGATAAATATCTTTGGCTAGCCTCTACTAGTTATCGGTTAGTGCACGGACTGTCAGACGAAAGTTCAGTCTCCGAACATGAGGATACCTTGGTTCGGAAAGCCATATGATAATTTTCTTTCACAATAAGGGTATGCTTTGGGTCCTTCAAAATCAAGAACAGAGACAAAAGGGTTTGCTACTAGCTTCTAGCAATAATTGAAGAATTGAAGAGCTATTTTTTGGTAGTGCAATTAAACAATGTCATTAGGGATGGCAATAGAACCCGAACCTGTGGGCACCCGCTCGAACCCAACCCGTTTTTACGGGTAAAACCCGATATGATTGGGTTTGTGTTTGGTATTAGTGTAACCCGCACCCGAACCCGAACAATATGTATATAATACAAAACTACTCTTATATATACCATGTTAACAACTTGATTTGTTGACAATTCGGTCATATTTGAACCATAAGATACCATATTTTTTGGAAAAAGATATAACATGACTTTTTCACAACAAAATAATATAATTTGCGTCTTGTTTTGCAAAAAAAGTCTATACATCAAGTTAGGTTAGGACATAGGTCTAAGGTTACAACGGGTTTGGGTTTGGGAAAGGCAAAATCTGAGCCCGTCCCGACCCGTTGTCATCCCTAAATGCCATTCCTACGTTTTGTGGGGGTTTCCTTTTTTGGTATTGAATTCGTACTCAGAAAGAGAAAGAGAAACCAAGAGGCTGCGTTAAGGTGGGTCAATTTCAAACCTGGCCCATCGTGGTCCAATTTTATTTGTGAGTGATAAGAAAAAATTGTCCTCATCTTCCTTCATTCATTTTTACTCTATTCCTTTACTGTGCCGCCACTACGCCCCTTTTTCCTCTTCTTCTTTAGATTCTTCTTCAACCTTTGCCTATATCTCTGCAACTTCGCCTCTTCTTTTGCCAGCCTTCGTTTATTTTGAAACCAATTAAATTGGTCTGCTGATTGCTGGATGTTTTGAGGCTGAGAGGAAATGGTTTGGGTCGGTGGCTGCCCTAGCTTTCTTTTCCTATTTGTTTTTTTTTTCCAGCTTTGGTTCTGCTGGTTTGTTGTTGCAGCCTTTGGTCTCGGCTCCTTTGTCCTTGTGCTGTGACTTAGTGGCTTGTGTTGTGCTTAGAACTAGGGGTGTAAGCGGGTATGGTCCGATCCGCGAATCCGATCAAACCGATCCGAACCGAACACATTATGGTGGGTTGGATTGGATCATTGGTTTGATTCGGATTTTTTTTACTAAATCCAATCACCATCGGTTCTGGAATCGAATTTGGAGATTGAAAAACCGATCAATCCGAACAAACCCAATGGATTGAGAATTTTCTTACTTAAGCTCAAACACTTTCAGCCCATTACATTACATATTTATATTTGTATTACAGATGTTAGTTTTATTTGAATTATATGAATTATGCCATTATTGAATGTTATGTTCTTTAAAAATGTTAAATTTTTCTATATATTTTATAATTTTTCACATATTTAATTTTTGTGTATTTTTCCAAATAATATTTTTTATTTCAAATCTGATCATCCAAAACCGAACCAATCTAATTGAGATCGGGTTGATTTGTTTCGGTTTTAAAAGTAAAAATCATGAAATCTGAACCAACCCAAACTGAACATGTTTGATTGGTTCAGACATTAAAACACCCTAAATCTGAACCAATCCGGTCCGATTACACCCCTACTTAGAACAGTTGGGTCTTGTCCTTTGCTGATGGCTTTTGTGTTGTGCAGCACAATGGAGGTGGGAATCAAAGGCAGCCATGGGGAAGAGTTCGATTTGGCAATTAACATGTGCTAGCCGGAATGGGTATTTCATGACCCACATTGGCTTCAAATTGATTTCAAGTTAAAATTTTCTGGTGTGTGTTGACTCCAAATTGATTTCAAGTTAAAATTTTCTTTTGTGTGTTGATTCCAAATTGATTTCAGTAGATTTAATAAAATTTATAATTTTTATTTTTTAATTAATTATCTTATTTTATTTTAATTATTAATTAAATATGTGGAAATTGAAATTAACACGTGGCGTGACACGTATGTGCTCGCCGGAGCTCCGCCCTCCGTCGATGACTAAATTCAAACTTGTTACAATCGTGGGGACGAGAATCACAATATTTTCCGGCAAGGAACCAAACGCAAACGACCTTACAAAGACAGGGATCAATTAGATGATTAACCCTTTAAAGTAATTACTGATTAATAATTTGATAATTTAAAAAAGTTGTCTAAATGACAATGAAAAACTGAGATTTGAACAATTGTGAAATTACATGTTAAAGAAATGGCAGTATAACGTGGAAAACGGTCCCAAATAAGTAATCAAATATTTAATATGCAAGTGTACTGAAGCTATTAATGATTTTGCATTTCCATTGACTCCTTTAATTATATTGAAGTCATAACAATTGATATTGTGTACATTTATATTTTTTTTGCAATTGTCTTTAATTTGGTTAAGGGATGTGAAAATTTCAGGTGGTGTCACTACGATGAAACCATTTCTTGAAAAATTCTTTCCAGAAGTGTTGAAAAAGGCTGCAAGTGCCGAAACAAATATGTATTGTGTGTATGACAGTGAGATCTTGACATTATTCACATCCTCCCTTTATCTAGCGGGGTTAGTGTCTACTCTCCTAGCCAGTCGAGTGACCACAGCGTTGGGTCGGAGAAACACCATGATCTTGGGTGGTTGCATCTTTTTTGCTGGTGGTGCTATTAATGGTGCTGCTGAAAACAAGGCCATGCTCATCTTGGGTCGTATTTTGCTGGGTCTTGGGGTCGGTTTCACTAATCAAGTGAGTAAAAATAACCATTCATAATAAGGATTTAATTTATATGCACTATAAAGAGTTTTGCTTTTACTCATGCTTTTAATCATATATCTTTACTTTTCAAGTGTAAATATTTATATAAAATTTATTTACAATATTTATATAAAACTCTAATTTGTGTTGTTTGATTTTTCCCACTAATAAAGGCAACGCCATTGTACCTATCGGAAATCGCTCCACCCAAATGGCGAGGCGCATTCAACACCGGCTTCCAATTCTTCAACGGAATCGGCGTGTTGGCCGCGAGCTGCATAAACTACGCCACCGCCAAGCACACATGGGGGTGGCGCGTCTCCCTCGGTCTCGCTGTCGTCCCCGCCACCATCATGACCCTCGGCGCGTTCCTAATCCACGACACTCCTAGCAGCCTAGTCGAACGCGGCAAAATCAACCAAGCCAGACATGCGCTGCGCAAAGCTAGAGGCTCCGCCGTCGATGTGGAACCGGAACTGGAGCACGTGATTCGATCTTCTCAGGTTTCGAAAGCGGTGGAGCATGAGAGTTTCATGACCATCTTTGAGAAGCGGTATCGACCTCAGTTGGTGATGGCGTTTGCTATCCCTTTGTTACAACAGCTTAATGGGATCAACATTGTGGCATTTTATGCGCCAAATCTGTTTCAATCTGTGGGGTTTGGCAATGAATCTGCATTGCTTTCAGCTATTATATTGGGACTTGTCAACCTTTGTGCTATTTTGGTGTCTACTGCTGTTGTTGATCGGTTTGGTCGAAGATTCTTGTTCATTGTTGGTGGCATTCAAATGCTTGTCTGTGAGGTAATTAACCAAATGTCTTTTTTGCTTCATTTAATACTTCCGTTCCTATGTGTCTAGAGAGAAGAAATAAGGGAAATTAATTTTGTTAATATTCATAAAAGTATTATTTATTTTCCTATTTCACCCTTAGAATGCATTTTATCTTTGAGAAAACGAATAATGCATTTACATTGTAAATTTTTTTTACACCATCAACCAATCAGATTGTAAGATGTGTCGCGTCAATTAATGAAATTCAATAAAAAAACAGATTTTGTCATATCCTTGAAATCTGATTGGTTGACGGTCAGTGCATAGAAATTAAACTCTTTATCTTTCATCATTTATTGTTCCCGCAATAACATGTCTTGGAAAATCTTCATTTAATGTTTTCTTGAAACTCTAAGTGGACCAATATATAGGAACAATTTTTATTTATTTATATTGGACAGTTAATAAGGAACGAATGTAGTATTATTTATTCTCATATAGGTTAAAAAGATGCTTTTTGGGTTGAATGTTTTTGGATGTTTTTCTTTAACTAGATTAAAATATGTCAAATTGAAATATCAAACATCTTAATTTTTTAGAAAGAAAAACTTAAATTTTCTTTTTCAAAGTGACCTTGAACATTAGAGGGGTCTCTTACGACATAATTGTTGCTTGGTGGCCTTAATTAAGGTTGAGAAAATTAAGTGTATAATACACTTGTAGTGTTGTACTAACTACTACTAATATGTGTGATGATTGTGAAGATTGCGGTGGCTGTTGTGCTAGCACTAGAGACAGGGGTACATGGTACAGAGCACATGTCAAAAGGCAAAACAATACTGGTACTGGTGCTAATGTGCTTCTACTCAGCAGGTTTTGGTTGTTCATGGGGCCCTCTCTGTTGGCTAATTCCAAGTGAGATTTTCCCCTTAAAAATCAGATCCACTGGGCAAAGCATAGCAATTGCTGTGCAGTTCTTAGCAATATTTATTCTATCCCAGACATTCTTGACAATGTTGTGTCACTTTAAGTTCGGGGCTTTTCTATTCTATGCGGGTTGGATTGCTGTGAGCACGCTCTCTGTTTTTATGTTCTTGCCCGAGACCAAAGGGATTCCTTTGGATTCAATGTATGCGGTATGGGGCGAACACTGGTATTGGTGCCGATTTGTTGATTAAGAACAAGATAACCAAGATAATCGGCCATGAGTTATGAGTACATGTTTGGGATCTTGTTGGTAAGCAAAAGAAATACAGTTATTTGCAATACAAGAATTGTGTATTATTCCACTAAAGGAACTTATGTTTGTTTGCATCTTAGTTTTCTTTACTACAGTGTAGGGTGTGTACATTTAGTGGTACATTTTACATTATATATGAGAAGAGATCAAATTACTCTAGGAGTTACTTACTATCCTCGCCCTACATTGTATTAACGGTTGTGACTTGTGATTGTATACTTATCACGCCTTCAAGTGACAGAACTTCAAATTTAGTTGTTATTCATTCTCCGAACTACTTGTGCTAGTCAGTTTCTCTACTATGGTTGTGTCTGGCATATATATATATATATACCTTAGTCTTTAATCAAATTGTGAGTGACTTCCTTTCTTCTTGGTTGTGTCCTTTCTACATTTTCAATACCATGACCTAGTTGTTATAACTCATAAGAGATACTCAATTGCTCCCAAATTTCGTTGCATCGCTTTTCCTATAATGATTGGAATTGTTTATGCCTTGTGTATATTGCATCGCTTTTCCTAAGGCATTAGGTAGAAGGAGAAAACTCAAACCCCGCAAAGGGTGCTCGATGACGATAAGGGCCTCCTCCTGCTGAGCTCCATGCTTAGCCAACAAGTTCGTACAAGTATTACCCTCTCTCAAGATGTGATGAAAAACCACCCTCCAAGGTCTCCCCAACAACTCTATAATGTCCCAAACCAAAGAAGCATACAAATGACTTGACTCCAGCCTCATTTAACTAGATTAACCGCATCTAAGGAATCAGATTGACAATCTACCACACGACAACCACAATCTCAAGCAATCGAAACACTATGGAAAGTTGCAAGCAATCAAGATGAAGAACTCAAGACTCATCAAGGAAGCCCAAAAAGCCCGCAACCATTGCCCAAAATCTGTTCTAAAACAACAACCAAAGCCACCCTTACTAGGGTTACCACACACACTCCCATCAACATTAAACACAACACAATTTCACTAACTTTGTTTAAATACAATAAAACTCGCAACTGAAAAATTATAAAATTCTATAACCAATTATTTTAATAATATTCCTCTGAGTAAAAAACTAATAAGAAGTAATAACAATCTCGTACTTCGTCCTTTATTTTACTTCTAACTGCTCACAACTTAGAAAAAATATAAAATTTTAACAGATAAAACTCTAATTAGTATGTAGCTAATAATGCATATTCTCATTAATTTTGGTGTAAAACAGGTGTCCTCCTTCGGAGACAATCATGTTCGAACCGGGAACATCTACGTTATTGTGGAGCTAACTCTCTCAGCATGAATTTTTTCCCATCCACAAGATTAATTTGAAAGTGGGTTAGGTATAACAAATCAAAAAGAATTTACTCAACCCTTTGTCTCGTTTAGTATTGAGTGTATAATTCAGATTGTATTAGAGTTGTTTAGCTGATGTCGCTTTATTGTTAGTGAGTCAAAATTAGTAGTTTGACATGTTTATAAATACTTTATTGATATCAGAATAGATTTCAGAAGTCATATTTTCAACATCAATCTATTTTCTCTGTGTGTTTTCTCTCTTCATCTCTGTTGGTTTCTTTAAGTGTGTTGTGTGTTGATCCTGAGACTGAGAGTCTTTGTCTTCGGCCTCTACCTAGACACGCTTGTGACCAACACAGTAGGGAACATTCCTGTTATAACATTTAGACGAGTTAGTGGGTTATAACTTAAAAATTCGGACCTATTTTACCGCCCTAATAAAAGAGTGCAAACAAAATTCTTTTACGGGGGCGTTTGGTAGGAGAGTAGAAATTAGATTTCATGGAATCTTATTCCCGTGAATATTAGGATGGGAATGCTATTCCTTACATCTCTAAAAATCGTGTTCGATTAAAAAAAATTCATATACTACATCTATTCCTATTTAACAGTCCGAAGAGAGAAGAAACACACTTATTAAGGAGGATAATTAATTTTGTTAATTTTCATAAAAATATTATTTATTTTCTCATTTTATCATCTAGAATGTGTTTTATTTTTCCTCATTTATTGCTCCTACAAGGGAACTATTAGGAAAAACATCATTTATTACTCTCAAAATGCTAAGTTGACATCTATATAAGAACAAATTTTTTTTCAAAGTAAACCATTAATAAAAAACGGAGGTAGTAATACACAAAATAGTTTAAAGTAACCATTGATACTTTTTTTGAACGTAGTAACAATTGATTATTAGGGCTCGTTTTGTATGTTGTATAATATAAGACCTGATAATATTAAGCCTGATAAAATCTTAATACTATACAACGTTTGGTGACAAATTGTATAAATTGTCATTTCGTTTAAATTAATATAAACTTATGTTTTTATAAAATATTGAATAATATATACATTACAAAAATGAAGACGGTGTTAGTGGGTGATAAAGATGGCGGCCAAGGCAGCTGCGATAATGACGGTGACGGTGATGGAGAGTAGTGGTGTTAGAGGTGGCAACGGTGATGCTGAGTGGTGGTTAAGGTGGTGGCGGTGGTATTGGAAGTGATGGTGGTGGCGACGGTAGAGGGAGGTGGTGGCTGCGATGGTGGAGGGTTGTGGTGGCGGTGACGATGATGGTGTTGGAAGTGATGATGGTGGTGGCGGCGGTAGTGGTGGTGTTGGGTCATGGCGGTATGTAGTGGTAGCAGCAATGGCGGTTGTGGTGGCAGTGGTGGAAGGTGATGGTGATGACAATAGTGGCAGCGGTGACAATGACGATAGTGATGACGACAACGACAATGGTGGCAGTGGTGGTGGCGGCGACAGTTGTGGTGGTGGCAGCGGAGGTGGTGAAGGCGGCGACGACAGTGGTGGTGGTGTAACAATGATGAGGGTGGTGTGGTGGCAATGGTGGAGGGTTGTGGCTGTGGCTTATACACTGCACTCTTATCATGCCTTATTCATCATCAATAAGGTGAATTAAATAATTCATCATCAATATATATTAGAAAAGAAGAACTTCTACCTGACTGATTTAGTGACGTGTCATTCTCACGTTAATTCTTAGTGACGTGTCATTCTCATAAAAAAAATTCCACGTGTCATTCTTAGGTTAATTCTCATAAAAAAATACATTTTTAAATTTTATATTTGATTAGGATTTAGGTTGTTTATATATTGATTTTATCTTAATTTATTTTTGATTTATTTTTAGAGTATTAATTAATTTTTATGGTAGTTTTATTGAATTTTTGGATTTTAAATTAATTCAGGATTTTATGAGTTTTTATTGTGATTTGCTAGATTTTTGTAGTTTTTATCTATCTTTATTTATTACCTTTTTAAATTTTAGATTTGATTAGGATTTAGGTTGTTTATTTGTTGATTTTATCTTAATTTATCTTATTATTTATTTAATGTTAATTTCAGGAAATATTTTATTTTATTTTAGAGTTATTTTTAGAGTATAAATTAATTAGGATTTAGGTTGTTTATTTTTATATTAAATTAATTAATACTCTAAAAAAAATCCCACGTGTCATTATCAGGTTAATTCTCATAAAAAATAATTTCACGTGTCATTCCATTTGATAGATTCTCTTTTGTTGTGTTATTTTATCTTGAAACCGAATTTTAAAAGATTTGCCCTAATTATCTAAGATTTACCTAGATTACTCCTTACTAATTTTATTTCCAAAACAAATCTTGAAACCGTTTTCATTATCTCTTTAAATTAGGAAAAGTCTCTAGCCTAATTTACTGCATATTTACAGGAATCCACTGATTTCTCCTTTTATTCTTTCTCATGATCTACAATATAAAAATAAAATATGTAATACTGAGATTAAATGTGTTCACCGTCCATGAACTTTGAGCGAGATCTGGTTTCCGTCCCTCGCCGGAAAATCTTCCTAACGCCATCCTCAGACTCAAGTGTTTTTACGGAAACCGTCCTTGCCGCCGGTATAGCTCCGGCAGCCGTGCACGTGGCCATGCCACGTCATTTAATGAAATGACATGGCATTTAAATTAAAAAAAAATCTTTTAAAAATTATAATTAAGCCCTCTGAATTAACCCTAACTAAACTAAATAATCCTAAAACTAATTAACCCTAAAACCTAATCTAAACTTTACTCCTTCAAAATCCCCAAATCCAAATTAGGGTTCACCATCTTCTTTCCCTTTCCCTCCTTCCCTTCTCCATTGAACTGAGGCTGCACCTGCACCATCGATTTCTTCCCTTCTTCATCTTCTCTGTCGATTTCTTCCTATCTTTCCTTCTTGTCCATCGAATCCTCTTCTCCTTTCACACGATTTCCTGTCTTCTCCATCGAATCCTCTTCTTCTTTCACGCGATTTCTGTAAGATCAAGGTTTGATCAGTGGTTGCATCTCTATGTTTTGATGATTACAATTAAGGTTTGTGATGATGAACAATTGTGGTACCCTAACGTTTGTCTTTTTAAGTTGTGACAAACAGGTTCTGAATCTGACCCAAGCCTATTCGTTCAGAAGAAGAAGAACCAAGGGTTACTAAAAAGAGAGCTATTTAATCTATCATGTTCGTTCTGAACAGTGGCAAATACTTCAGAAGCTCTGAAGATGGAAGCTCTCAAGAAGTTCTGAAGAACTCAAGTCAGAAGTTCTGAAGACCAGATGTTCCAGTGGAACGGTCCAGAAGCAGAAGACTCAAGTTCTGAAGACTTACAAGAAGTTGGTTCTGAAGACCCAAGCTATTCTAGCTCTGACGATCAGAAGTTCTGAGGAACTCGTTCAGTAGCAGAAGTTGCATGGTCAGAAGAATCCAAGCTTCAATCTGACGATGATCAGAAGCTTCATCAACGTTCATCTGAAGCTCCTTCATCACAAGTCAACTGGTGAAAGGACTGGTCGCTATCACAGTACAACGTCGTACAAGTCTCAGTCTGTCCGCCACCTACCTTGTACAGCCTAGCAGTCTGATATTACAGAATTGCCACTCCAACGGATAAAACCCTAGCAACGGCTACATCACAAGTCTTGGAGTATATAAAGGCTGAAGAAAGAAGAAAGAGGTGAAGAAAACTTTGCTGAAAATATTCAACACAAACGAACCATTCTCTTAGCATTATTTCTTCACTGTTCTTAAACTTCTGAGTTTACTATTCGCTTGTTAGAAGCACTCATTGTAAACCCGAAACCTTTTACATCATATTGTAAAGTTCTTCAAGAGACCAAGGTTGGTCGGATCTTGAGAGGACTGAATCAAGGCTGATTCAGTATTTAGCTAGTCTTAAGAGGATCGGTAGATCAGCTTCTTAAGAGGATACTAGTGAGAAAATCAGTGTATTGTTAGTCACTTAGCAGGTTGCAAAGTGCAGTTGTAACACTCATTGATTTTAGTGGATTGCCTTCATCAGAAGAAGGAAGAAATCACCTTCACAGGTGGACTGGATTAGCTTGAGCTTTTATCTCAAGTGAACCAGGATAAAATACTCGTGTGCTCTACTTCCTATTATTCAGCACTTAGTTTTTATCTTTGAGTTTTGAAAAAGCTAAAAAGTATACCCGAGATACAAAAACTCTATTCAAACCCCCCCTTTCTAGTGTTTTTCGCACCTTCAATTTCCTGGGTTTTCTGGTTCGTGTCCTTCAACCATGAGAAGACCGTGTTCATCTGGTTCTTGTTCATCCTCGGGCACTTACTCCATGCCTCCAGGTGGAATCTGTGCTTGTGGGGAACTAATTGTGTACCTGACATCTCACACTTCTGAAAATCCAGGAAGACATTTCTGGAGATGCAGGAATTTCAAGGTAAATTCTCTCCTCTCTTTTACCTCTAATCTGTCAATTTGAACTGCTATGTTAATCTGTCCCATTTTCATTGTAATTAAAGACCCCCAGGGACTATGGTTTCTTCCTGTGGGATGAGGATGCAGGAGTCCAAAGTTCAGGAACACAACGTGTTGTTGATATGTTGAGGACAGAGTTGGAAGATTCAAAGAACAAATTGGATGAATTGAAGAAGAAATTGGAGGATACAAAGATGAAATTTGAGGACACAAAGATGAAATTGGAGGAAAGCAAGAACAAAATTAGCAAGCTTCAAAGGAAGCTTGACTGTGAGCTGCTGAATAAGAAAATGGCCTTTGCAGCCATACTGATTGTTGTGTTAGCTTGGGTTGTTAGCTTTTGCTTCCTTTATGGAAGAAAAATGTAATATGAGAAGGGAATGGAAGTTATGTTGTACTGTTTCATGTTGTGTAAGGTTTCATGTTGATGTTTTGGAAGTTATTTGGGTAGGTTGGTTGAGTTTAAGTAAAATCATGTAATGGAGTTTTTATTGTAACAAGTTCCTGAATTCAGAAGAAATGGCAACGGAATTGTTTCTTTTTTCAACATTGTTTTGATGTATATACTGTATCATTTGTAATTGAAAGGTAAAAAAAACTAGAAGACACATAAAGTAAAGTGAAAGAGAGAATCTTTGACTAATGTAATGCCAACAACATCAAGCTTCATAATTCAATGTCAAGTGGTCCACACATACACACATTCAGAATACAAAATGGTTCTAAACAAAGCTTAAGTGGTCCAAATTACATAAAAAACAACAGCAAACACTGCAACCCATGTGCTTCCTAAACTATATCAAAATGTGCACCCATGTGGTGTCAAAAGTAATGACAACAAACCACAAAATATTCCCACTTGGTATGTTCACATTAAATATCTTTCAGCCCTCCATTATTGCTCCACAACCGAGCCCTTACTAACCACAACAACCTTCAACCCTCTCATTTAGCAACTTGAGATTGGAGTGCCTGCACAACTTGAGATGGCTCTTCTTGAACAGCAGCAGATCCACCAGCAGATCCACTTCCACCACCAACATTAGATGGCCCTGCTCCATGAACATAGTGCAATCTTGCCATGTCTTGATCCCATTGTTCCCTTAGCATGGCAGGTATTTCATCAAACTGGATCTGATGTTGAACAATATGAATTTTAATCATTATTTTTTATGAGAAAGTTACATAAATTTGTTGATATGTTTAAAATAAGTTAGCATGTTATAAGTTTACTTACATTTGCATCTTGTGTGGCATTGATGACCTGAGATGCATCCTCTTGTGTTTCAACTGGCTGAGATCCTTGTCCTGCTGCAACTAGATCTTGTCCTGGTTCAGACCTTTGTCCTGCTTCTGGTTCTTGACTCTCCACTGGATTTGGGCATCTCCTTGAATTATGGCCATACTGACCACACCTGCTGCATTTGTGTTTAGCAACAGTCCTGCTGAGTCTTGTGCTACCTAAATCTTCAAAGGGGTCATTTCTTCTCAGTTTCTTAGACCTTCCAGGCCCTCTCTTCTTTATGGGAGGAAGTATCTCAGGGTCATTTGTAGGCTGCCATAACTCTTGGCCATTGATAGGAGTGATCTCATGCCCATATGTAGCTTCATATGCAGCTCTCTTATAGTATGGATGCACAAAATCTTCTGGTTTCATCCTTTTACATGCTATGGCAGCCACTGCATGCCTGCATGGTATGCCAACCAAATCAAACAGATTGCATGTGCATGAACTTTTGCTCAAGTCCACCACAAATCCCTCACCTGTTTGCAACATATTGCAGGATTAGTACAGCCATTATCCATGAAAGTAAACAATGTGTATAAATTCTTATTGGAAACCATACCTGATACAATGTGCTTCACTTCAAACCTCCATTCTGAGGACATTGTTGGAAACCAATGAGAAGCCTTATCAGTCTCCCATGCCAACCTCCTCAAAGGCTTAGGCATTACCTCCCCTCTATACTTGTGAATCTTCTCCCTCAAGGTTGCAAACCTTCCCATCAAGTATGTTCTGATCCAGTCCATCATGGTCAGAATTGGCTTGTCCCTTGCCAATAGAATTGTGGAGTTGAATGACTCTGACAAGTTGTTCATGAGCACATCACACTTGGGGTAGAAGGTGAAGTCATGCTTGCACCAAGTCCTGGTAGGTATTCCCATCATCCACTCCCATGCTGCATTATTTTGTTCCCTCAGCTCCAACATTTTTGCTTCCCACTGCTGGCGATAAGTAGCCTTTGCTGCTGCCATCATAAGGTTTCTAATTACAACCCCACCTCCAAACCTCTTTTTGAAGTTTGCATAAAGATGCCTCAAACATAACCTGTGTTCGAATCCCTCCAAACAGCTCAGTAGCCCCTATTAGCATGTAGACAAGCAGAAATTCATAATCATGTAGTATAATGAAATATGGATGAACATGATAACAAAGAAAAATAAATTACTTTACCTTCTGTTGGTCAGATATGAAGATCCACCTTCTATCTGAACCGATATCAAGCAGTAGCAGATCAAGGAACCACTGTCAGCTTTCCTTGCACTCTGACTCCACTACAGCAAAAGCCAAGGGAAAGTTTTGGTCATTAGGATCCCTTGCTACAGCACATAAGAGAATACCTCCATACATTGTATTTAGATGACAACCATCTAATCCAATAAAGGGTCTACAACCCTGAAGAAATCCCCTCTTACAATCTTCTAGACACATATAGAATCTGCCAAACCTAGGTTGTATGCTTGCAGCAGGATTCTCCAACTGCATTTTGCATGTATTTCCTGCACAAACCCTCCTCTGTTCAACACTGAATTTATATAGCAATGTGTATTGTTTGCTTGCATCTCCCTCAACTATATGCAAAGCAAGCTGTCTTCCCTTCCAAGCTCTATACCTTGTGATGCCAGTGGAAAAACCCAACCTCATCTCATCAACAACATCATTGAGCCTCATTGTCCTTGAACCCCTCAGTTTCTCCACCAATTTCTTAGCAACAAATTTGGAAGTAGCATTCTTATTGTTGAATACTCTAGCACAAGTATGAGGGTCACTCAATGTCTTAATTGCAAAAGTTTGTCTCCCACCCACTTTGCTACACAACATAACCCATTTATAATCCTTCTTGCAAGCAGCCCTAACCCTGGTTGTGTCATTTTTGGGGAAATAAATCTCCCTTCCCGTGAGAACAGCATGGTCCTTAGCAGCAACCTTAAACTCTTCCAATGAAATAAATTCCATACCTGCTCTAAAGTTAAATTCTGCCCTCATATCCTCAGCATGAAACCTCATACTCCTGTTCCTCACAATAACATCATCATCATCACCTTCAGACATACTATGTAACTCTTCATCTTCCCAAGTAGCCTCCATTTCATGGTCACCATCAAAAGCATCATCATATTGAGGAAGCACATTTTCTGCACCACCACCATGTACTTCATAGGTACCTTCTTCCATTTGCCTTATCTGCTCATTTAACAAAGCTTCAGCAACACCAACTGGTATGCCTTCAAATCCGTCATCATTAACCTTTGCAGCTCTTTCCTCTTCACTATCACTGAAATGTACAGAAGCTGTGGAATCCTCAGTGTCACTTGATGGATTGAAAGAATCATCATCTTCATATACATCATCAAATCTAGGTTGTTTTCCATTCTTCTTTCCAGTAACAACCACATGCACATTGCCAGCATCTTCATTAACAGTTGGATCATTGGCAGCAACTCCATCAGCAATGGGATCATTGGCAGCAACTTCATTTACATCTCCATTTGCAATGGCATCATTGTCACCACTAGCATCTACATTTGCAGTAGCATCTACATTACCATTATCAACAACAGTCTACCTTTCATCATCACTATCTAGAAGCAACAATACAGGTAACCTCTTATTGGACTTTGACTTGACAACATTGCTTCTTATCCTATCAGACTTCCTCACTGGCAAATTGAATTTGGCAGGCCTCTTTGTTGGAGAAAATTTGTCAACACAAAAATTATCAAGACCAGGTAACTTCAGTGGTGCATCCACTTGCTTCTTGGATGGAGGTTTAAATGGCTGGTTTTTCTTCTTTGGAGCCTCCACAGCCACTTGCTTCCCCTTGTTCTTTGGTTCTTTTTTTTCCCCTTTCTTCTTTGTAGCATCCACATCCAATTGCTTCCCTTTCTTCTTTGTAGCATCCACAGTCAATTGCTTCCCATTGTTCTTTGGAGCCTCCACAGCCATTTGCTTCCCCTGGTTCTTTGGTTCTTTTGCTTCTCCTTTCTTCTTTGTAGCCTCCACAGCCACTTGCTTCCCTCTCTTCTTTGAACCATCCAACTGCATGTCCTTGTTCTTTGGATCACCTGATTGAACTTTCTTGGCTTTCTTCTTTGAACCATCAAGTACCCTGAGGAGATCAATTGGAGTAGCTGGTAGTTCATCAGGAGCATGCTTAACAAAGAGATGTACTTCCCCCCTCTATACAACATATTTACCCAACTCTATTGCCTCTTTATCGGTGGACAAAGGCTTGAAATTGTGAATTGCAAAATCCTCGTCTTTCATCCAAAACACCTGGAACTTTCCTTTTGTATACCCCAGCTCAGCAACTACATCAAGACTCTCAAAATAACTCCACCTATCACTATCAGCATCCACAATGTTAGATTTGACATCTACGTAGTGCAACCTTGGCTCCTCAACAAATTGTCCAGAGTGGTGAATAATGGCTTTGAAAGACATCCTACATTAAGCAAACTAATCCATATTAATTACATACAACATCATGATAAAGATAGAAAGGACAAAGGGTTAAGCAACATAATGCTAAAATTGGAGTCTACAAATTGATGAACAACAACCCAATGCAAGAATGCATGAACCGACACAACCAAAGCCCTACACCCTACCAAAATCGTAAGAACAGAGAGATAGGCAGAAATAGAAACCAAGGTAGAAATGGAAACCATGTTGAGCTACAAAAGAGATAGGCAGAGCAGAGGACACACTAACCTTCGTCACCGTCAATTCTAGTCGCCTTCCTCGCCGTCGCCGTCACCGCCGTCAAAGTTCGTCGTCGCCGCCGTCAAAGTTCTTCGCCTGGGATAGAAAGCTAGGTTTCAACTGGGAGAGATTGAAGGCTGGGTCGAGAGATGGGTGAATAGTAAGGGGTAAATGTCAAGTTTAGATTAGGTTTTAGGGTTAATTAGTTTTAGGATTATTTAGTTTAGTTAGGGTTAATTCAGAGGGCTTAATTATAATTTTTAAAAGAAATTTTTTATATTTAAATGCCATATCATTTCATTAAATGACGTGGCATGGCCACATGCACGGCTGCCGGAGCTATACCGGCGGCAAGGACGGTTTCCGTACAAACATTTAAGTCTGAGGATGGCGTTAGGAAGATTTTCCGGCGAGGGACGGAAACCAGATCTCGCTCAAAGTTCAGGGACGGTGAACACATTTAACCCTTAAAAATTTAAAATATTTTCCCTAATTATCTAAGATACTGCATCATTTTGTTGACACGTGTTCCCTGAGATTTGCCCTAATTATATAAGATTTACCTAGATTAAATAAAAAACCAAAAAATTCAATTAAAATTAATTAATAAAAACCATCAAAATCTACCAATTCACAATAAAAACTCATAAAATTTTGAATTAAATAAAAATTAGAAAATTCAATAAAAATACCATATAATTTAATTAATACTCTAAAGATAAACTTTTTCTTTTCACTTAAAATTTATTTCCATAACAAATCTTGAAACCGATTTTTTAAAGGTAATTTTAAATCTGAGAAATTTTTAATAAAATATTAAAAATTTAAAAGATTTGCCATAATTATCTAAGATTTACCTATATTAAATAAAAAACTAAAAAATCAATAAAAATACCATAAAAATAAATTTATAAAAACTACCAAATCACAATAAAAACTCATAAAATCCTCAATTAAATAAAAATTCGAAAATTCAATAAAAGTAACATAAAATTTATTAATACTCAAAAAATAAAATTTTTCTTCACCTAAAATCTATTATCATAACAAATATTGAAACCGATTTTTTAAAGGTAACTTTAAATCTGAGGAAAATTTTTCATAAAAATATTAAAATTTCACATCTCCATTATTAGAACCCTTCTTCCCAACATCAACGGTGCCCTAATCCAAATCTTCAACACGACACCGTTTCGTTCACCCATGCCCAGAGACAAAGCAACCATCCATTACAGTTGTTTGTGGGGTGAAATTGAAAGTGCATGTCATCGATTTGAACTACCGTGATGAAGGGAAGATTCTACATGAGATAATGGATGCAAGTAGGGGAAGGCAAAAGGATCACGCGTCCACCTAGCGCACTTTCTTCTACACAGAGAGAGATGGAAAAAGGGGCTTAGACATAGCAAATTTACATCCATGGGTGATTCTCAGAAGAGGCAAGGAACTGGATTTGATTTAGATGATACACTTATGTTTGGCTTCTTTACTTATCAAGTTTAAATTACTTCAGTGAATTTTTCATCATGCATTCTTATTTCTTTGGTCCTCTAATTAATTGGATTCATCTTACATCTTGAGACTGTGACCCATGAGAGTATGAGACTTTTATTACAGTTTGTGATTGGTTTGAAGCTGTATTGGTAACAACCCTTTTATTGCTTAATGCAGGGGAGCTGCTAATTAATTAATAATATTAAAAACATAAGCTTGAAGTCTAGCTATATGCAGGGGAGCTGCTAATAATAGCTTGCTACGACATATGTGGAAATAATTGCGCCATATCCAAGTTCAAGAAACTTTACAAGGTTATTTGCATAATGTCCTTTGTTACATTATTAGGAGTTGTCAATGATTGTTTTCCCTTATGATGTTATTTGACAGTTTATAATGGGGTACAATGTATGTCAAAAGTGGGTTTTTTTTTTTCTTGAATTGATGATAACCACAAGCAAGAAGCTACTACAGATGTTCTCCCCTGGTATAATACCCATTGGTCATCCAATATTTGATATTATCAACACCGCAAATCCAAAGGTAATTACAATTCTCCTCTAAAGTCATTAATAATTTATTTTCTTGCTTACCAAGCGCAGATAAGTGCACTTGCATGTCATGATCTGAACTTAAGGTTAGCATGTCATGAACTCATGATCTCTTTCATAGAAAGAGAGAGTATAGTGACAAATATAGTAGTTTTATGTTAACGTATACCACAAAGAAAGTGATGGAGGAAATGAGATATAGAAAGCAGGACTCATTTGCCTCAACTGTGGCCTCCGTGACATTTTATTCTCTTCTGTTTTTTGCTTTAATTTTAAATTGGCTCAAGATTATCGGGTCCATATATTTTCTTTGAATTAACCTGCCTCTATTCTATGAGTTGACTCATGAATGTCATCTCTAATTGCATTATTTTTGTATGTTACGTTTGAAGTCCAATTGAAATTTTCATTGCTTTATTCCATCCGCAATCAAGGTATTATGTATCTTAGCCCTTAAAGATCATGATTTTGTATTTGAGTCTCTCAGAATCATGATGACAGCTTTATTATTTCTGCTTGATCCTGCAGTAATTATTAATTGACTGAATCTCCTCATGATCTGTTTGTTTTTTTGTTTGTCCCCCCAATTTGAGTTCTTCCTTGCTGTGTTTTGATTTTCTTTTGCAACTGGATTTTAAGACTTTTGAGACCTTCTATGTCTTTGGCTTCTCTGCATTTTTAGGACTTTTGGGTTAAATAACATTTGTGATTTTTTCTCCTTGAGTTATAGGTTGAAGAAAATATTCGTAAAGACGGGGTTAATCCCATGGCAGAACCACCTGAAGTATATGACCCTGAGAAAAATTCTCATGTAAGCAATTAAAGAATAATTTTTATTAGTTTATTTTTAACTTATGCAAATTCAATTTACTGATATGTTCTCATCATGATTACAGGTTTGCCCATATTGGGTTGGTCTTCTTGAAATCTCCAAATTAGAGTGAGAGAGCAAGAATAATTTCTTATTTAGAGGATTCTTTCTGGGTTTCTTTTTAGGTTTCTGTTGCTGTTGGCGACGTCATGGTCAATGGAGAGATTCACGGTGGAGAAGAACAACTTGGCGGTGGAGTCGCCGAAGAACATCACAAGCACATATGGGTTGTGTCAACTCAAACTTCTACTCATGCTTTCTAGATTTTACTTAGTATTTCAAACTCTTCTATTTCATATGTTGTTTAATATATTTTTAATAATCAAAGTATTGATTGACGTACCAAATACGATATACATATTCCCCGTGCAACGCGCGAGTAAAAAACACTAGTTTGAATGTATATAAGAGGAGATTGATGTATAAGCTTATTCAATACAATGTTAGTATCAAACAATAAATAAGTATATAATATATTGTATAAACTTATATTATCATCATGCATAATACAGTGTGTCAAACGAATCCTTAAAGTTTTGAGTTTTGACGTAAAGATAACATACTCAGTCAAGACGATATAATATATAAAAAACAATTACATACTCAGAAAAGTGTTTTGGAAAATAGTTGTTATGAAACAAACAAGCCCTAGGTTTTAAAATTGAGTAAAATACACTCCCCTCCCTTGAGATTTGCTAATTTGACACTCAACCCCATTCTTAACCAAAATCTACACTCCACCCCACTCAATCTAACAAGTTAACTACATGTTAAAAGATGCTCGAGAATATTCTCTTTAATTCCAAACTAATAAATTTAAATATTTAAATAATAATAAAATTAAAAAAAATTCCCTTTATTACTTTTTATTTCAAGAAGTTTAAGATATTTACAATTAAATATTTTCACAATATTGTATAGGAATATCAATAACATTTAAGTTTACAAATATAAATTTAGACTAAAAAAATACTTCTATTAGATGATTAATTGTACTAACAAAATTTCATGATTAATTAGATGACATTTATTCCAATAAAAATTCCAAAAACAAATTTATGATTGTTCTGGTCATGGACTGGGCGAGCCCCTAGAGGGGCAACGCCCAGCATGTATCTCGCCCTGAGGCGGGGCCCTGGCCTTCATATGGGCCTTGATCTCGGAGGCCCAATTGGCCCAATAGGTAGTACCCAAGCTCTATAAATAGGAGGTAGTTATCAATTGTAAGGGACTTTTGGCTCATTTGATGAAATAACACTCGAAATTCAGCACTCTCTCTCACTCTCATTCTCTCTTAGCACAATCCTTCTACCTCTAGGTACTATGCCTCTCTTCAATGTTCATTCCCAGAACAGGTCACCTTCTAAATTAGTATATTATTAGCTTCATAGATTGGTTGCACTTGCAACATGCAATATTATCTTAGCAAATAAAATGGAAAATGCAACAAATAAGAGATGATTATTACGTGAGGTGCTTGGTCTGATAGAATAACTGAATAAGGTATAGTTTCATATCTGATGTTGTATGTCCTTGAATGATAGCTCAAGTGGTAAGAGCTCTGGGATATATCAGTTGGGTATGGGAAGTCTTAGATGATGCAATTTATCTTTTTAATGTACCAATAAGAAATTAAAATATAATTCATATATCTTGAAATTATATAATCCAAGATGAATTTTATGATGAAAAAAAGTCATCTAATATTATGAATTATATTGTGAGAATATTTGTAGCTTTCGTCAACATATAATACTGTAACTAGTTTCAAATAGATTATTATAAAAATATTAATAGTAAATTTCTTAAATTTTTTAAATAAAAATAATAATAATTTTTTTTATTATTTAAAAATTTAAATCTATTAGTTTGGAATTAAAGAGAATATTCCGTGAGAATCTTTTAAGATGTAGTTAACTTGGTAGAGTAGGTGGGGTGGAGTGTAGATTTTAATCAAGAATGGGGCTGAGTGTCATATTGACAAACCTTAAGGGAGGGGAGTGTATTTTACTCTTTAAAATTTGGTGAAACTTACGGGCGTGCGTTCATTTTGTCGTTTCATTTCTCTCATCGTGAGATTGTTCGTTATTTCGCTAGCTAGGTTTCTCCTTCATCTTCTCTTCGATTCTGATTCATTCAGTGTTTTCTTCTCTTTCTCGATTCCCCCTCCTTTCCCTGATTTTGTTAAAATATTTTTGGAATTGCAGATAACAACAGATTGTCAACTGAGATTGTTAAGATCTGGAACCCTATATTGGTAAGCTTATTTCTCAAACAAGTGATTTTAGTGATGCATGTGCTATAATTAGATTAACAGAGTTGTTAATTTTACTGTGTACTTTTCTCAAAGAAGTGAATTTAGTTGCTTGGTTGAGAATTGAGATGTAACTCTTTTGTTTAGAATCAATCAGAATTGGGTCTTAATTTACTGTATACACCCCTAAACACCTTATACATTGATTGAATGGAAGCAGTGTTGTTAATTGTGGATGGCGGAAAGCCGAAATCCCGCCATACATGATAAATAATGGCAGAATATTGCGGCCATATGGCGGGATATCGTCCGCCATGGCGGAAACCCGAATAGCCGCCATGAGAAATTGCCATGACGGATATTTGATAACATGGAATGGAAGGCACAACTGAATCTGAATCCTATTGTATGTTGTTTATCTTATGTTTGTAGGCTTGCTACCTGTTACAAGTTTCTTGGTTGTTTTACTGTGTTTAGAGACCTTTAGTTTCGATTGGATGGTCCAATTTGCATTGGAAATTTTTGCATGATGCTACATTATACTGCTTCATCATAGCTTATGTCCTCATTTTTTGAGTAATGAAGCTGATCTGTTTTGCATTGACTCAGTACCACAATTCAGAAAAAAAGTTGATGGCTGTTATATTTGTATTTAGTTCGTAGATATGGTGTCAAGTACATGGGTCACTATAAAACCAGCCTATAGTAACACATCTTATTTTATTTGAATGTAATTTTCCGATAACTTATCTAGGTCATTTGTATTACGGTAGTTTCTCTTTTCCTCTTTTCAAAACTTCTAGGGCTGTTTTACTCTTTTTTTCTTAGTTCTTATGGCTCATTTCTTTTTGAAGAGTTTTTATTAGGATGACTAAATATTGACAAGCAGAAAGATTACGGGGAAACAACTCGCATGGATGCCAGTGGCAATTCTCTACCGTCCGCTGCCTCTGATGGAGTGAAGAGAAAGGTGTGCTATTTCTATGATCCAGAGGTTGGGAATTACTATTATGGGCAAGGTCATCCTATGAAGCCACATCGTATTCGCATGACACATGCTCTTCTTGCCCACTACGGATTGCTTCAGCATATGCAGGTCCACAAGCCATTTCCTGCTAGAGACAAGGACCTCTGTCGTTTTCATGCGGATGATTATGTTTCATTCCTTCGAAGCATAACCCCTGAAACACAGCAGGATCATCTGAGGCAACTCAAACGCTTTAATGTCGGTGAAGATTGTCCTGTCTTTGATGGCCTGTACTCTTACTGTCAAACTTACGCTGGAGGTTCAGTTGGGGGTGCTGTCAAGTTAAATCATGATTCATGTGATATTGCTGTCAATTGGGCTGGTGGGCTGCATCATGCCAAGAAGTGTGAGGCATCTGGATTTTGCTATGTCAATGATATAGTCCTCGCAATTTTAGAACTTCTTAAACAGCATGAGGTTTGTCTAACAGTTTATTTCCTTTTGTGTTGTTTTGTTTTTTTTTTGTTCCACCCCCCCTGCTTTAGAGGTATATTGATTTGTCTGAAATATTTATACTTCGATATCTCCTTTAGGATTTGTGGCAAATAAGTATTTAAGCGGATATTGAGGGAGTGAAACTCCAATATGCAGAGTATATATTTGCATAATAGAGTGTTTCTCTATCTAAGATTCTTTTCTGTTAGATCCTCCTGGAACTGCCTCACAGGAACAATGCTAAGTTTAAGGGAAAACGAGCCCCTTTAAGTGCTCAAAAGAAGTTACCTTTCTCCTTCTGTAAACTCCCAATATCATGATCCTATGCCTATTATCAACCAGAATGCCCCCCCCCCCCTCCCAAGCAAAAAACAGAAAGAACGAAGCTTAATCAGTATAATTTCAAATTCACTTATGTTTCACTTTACCATAGTAATATTATTAAAGAGTGCATCTGTTAAAATTCATTTTTCATAATCAGCCACTAGAGTCCTCCTCCACACACCTAAATAAAAGTAAGTTTCGCATACCGATTTTACCCCCAATAGGAAACACTCCTACCATTTATAATCTTTAAAAAACTAGAATGCCCCCCCGCCCCCCAGCAAAAAAAAAAGAAGCTTAATCTCTATTAATTTCATATTCACTATTTTATACACCATAGGTAACTGAGAATAAATTTGTTTTTGAGAATGATATTGTAAAAGTTAGTTAAAAAATGAAGGTTGTTTCGATAAAATAAAGTAAAATAACTTTTAGAGATAAAATTACTAGAACAGTTTTAACTTGTAACATAAAAGCATGGGAGAGACAATGATGGGTAATGTGGCAATTTACTTTTTGAATGTGAATTTTCAAACTGAAAAGGAGGTCCCCTGTTAGTCTGTGACTTTAACTAAACTGAAGTTTGGGTCTCTCCAAAACAAATTTATTCTAATGGAAATCACAACCTGTTTAACAATTCTAATTCCAGTGCCTCCATAATGTAATCTTACTCACTGTAGAAGTTTAAACAAACAAGCACTTAGTTATTACCCCTTCTTCTGTGAATGAAATCTTGAAGTATTCAATGATGGGGTAAAATGTAAGATTTCAAGCTTGCTTTTAAATTTGATTTGGGTGAAAGCTTTTGGGAGATAGTTATGAACTTTTGAAGTGTGTTTCAAACTTTTGTGTCTGTTGACTCTATTGCTATTTTAAAATGCTAATGTTGCATTTCTTGTAGCGTGTTCTATATGTGGACATTGATATCCACCATGGGGATGGTGTGGAGGAAGCTTTTTACACAACTGACAGAGTTATGACCGTTTCATTCCATAAATTTGGTGACTATTTTCCTGGTACTGGGGATGTACGTGATATTGGATATGGAAAGGGAAAATATTATGCTCTTAATGTTCCACTTGATGATGGCATTGATGATGAGAGTTATCATTTCTTGTTCAAACCATTAGTAGGCAAAGTTATGGAAGTGTTTAAGCCGGGCGCAGTAGTCCTCCAGTGTGGTGCAGATTCTTTATCTGGAGACAGATTGGGATGTTTTAATCTTTCAATCAAGGGTCATGCCGAGTGTGTAAGATACATGAGATCATTCAATGTGCCCCTCTTGCTAGTGGGTGGCGGTGGCTACACCATTCGTAATGTTGCTCGCTGCTGGTGCTATGAGGTAGAATGCTGTTTTAATTGATAAAATTATAGTCATTTATTTAATGTGACATCATCAATATAAGGTGGTGTGGTTTATAGGGCTATCATATGTGAGTCAGGACATCTCAACCCTTAAGTAGAGTTATTATCTAGAACTTTTAATATTTTCTCCTTCTCTCATATGTTAATTTTAAAAAGTGTGAACCGTTAACTTACCCTGGAAGTAATGATGTTCAAGAGGTCAAAGTAATATGGTACTTGGGTTATTATTTCATTTTGCTAGTCTTGAACTAGAAAATATAGATTGAGATATTCTAAAGTCTCTCAGTATTCAATGTCACTTGCCATGTAGTTATTGTTTCTTACTTCTCAGGTTGTTCACACTCCTTTAAAGTTTATGTGCCATTTGAGTCGTCGTTGCTTTCATCTTAATACCTAAAATATTATTTGTTATTTGTTAAGGCAGACAGGTGTTGCTCTTGGAATAGAAGTTGATGACAAAATGCCACAACATGAATATTATGAATATTTTGGTCCGGATTATACCCTTCATGTTGCACCAAGTAACATGGAAAACAAAAATTCCCATCATTTACTTGAAGAAGTTCGATCTAAGCTACTTGAGAATCTTTCCAAGCTGCAGCATGCTCCCAGTGTCCAATTCCAGGAAAGGCCTCCTGATTATGATCTTGGAGAGGTAAATTTCTAATGCTATTTATTTTATTATTTTTTTTGCCAGTTACTATTTTTTTTCACATGTGCTTGCTCTTAGTAGAAGATAATAATTTCTTTTAGAAAGCAATTTTGAAGAGCTAACCACGAACATAGCTCGAAGAGAGAAAAAGTATTAAAAATGGTCTGAGCCTTTTTTTTTCTCTTTTTTTTTTGGGGGGGGGGGGGGGTAGAATGGTATCCTCAAATTTTTAAATTTGTGTTGGAAGATCCACTAAGTGCTGACCAAGATGCTAAAAGGATTCTTCAAATGTTTTACCTGCATTAATGGGGTTTTCCATGTATGGACCTGCGTACTTTCTCTTCCTGTTTCTCTTAAATTCACTGCAAATACCCTCCTAAAATTTGCGGAGCTTGCTGTGTTCCTCTGATCCACCTTCAGGAATTAGAATGCATTTTCTAAGGAGGGTTATGGGTGAGATTTACCAACTGATCATCTTACTGGCCCCATCTAGTGGGAAAAGGCTTTGTTCATTATTGTTTTATTATCTCAATATCCTGTACAACAACTAGAGAAGAATCTTAATACTTAGGCTTATCTACGGAAAGCTCACTGATGGAGATACTACGGTCAAACCCTAGTTCTCAAAAACCTCAACTCTTATTCCTAATAAAATTTACAGCACATCAATGTGAATAAAGATGAGTCCCATTTTTTGAACTAGCACAGCACATTATAACATTGGGTAACAGAGCAGTGAGAGGTTTGTACTTCTGTAGCATTTCATTAGTGTTAATCCTATTAAGAACAGTAGTCCGGAGTCCGGACAAACTGTTAGACCATAGGGAGAGCTGTAGATTCCATATAAGTTTGTAAAAAAAAATCTCTGTTAGATGATTTAGTCATGGAAAGGGGAGCCTTGGCGCAATAGTTGGAGTTGCTGTCAAGTAACTTGGAGACCGATTTGAGTTGTTGATTGGTCTCATGCAAATACAAGGTAAGGTTGCTGACAATAGACACGATTTATTTTATCCGTCCTTGGACCCTGTCATTGGTGGATTTGTTAGGTTGTAGGGAAAAGACAAATTAGTTATGGGCTTATAGTAGTTAAGGGCTATCAGAAAAAGCTTGGCTGATGTAGGTGAGACAATGCATATCCATTAAACTCATAGGGATAATACTCCAAGTAATAAGTAGAGAATAGAGAGGATGTTTCCAGAAATATTTCAACTCCTCCTAAAAGTAGGACAAATTATGATAAATTTACAAGAGAAAACAAATCCTGACTTTTATAATCCTTATCATAACTTCATTTTGATTTTCATCATCTTGATAAAACTCATCCCAAAATTATATACATTCACAATTTTCAAGGCTGACGAAGATCATGATGATGGAGATGAACGTTGGGATCCAGATTCTGACATGGACATTGATGTTGAACGGTATTTTGCTTTATCCTAAATTTAAATACCATTATCATATGATTGACATGATCTCAGCTATTACCTCATTTATTAGTGAGCTTCGCCCAGGCAAAGTAAAGAAAGAAGTTGTTGAACCTCAGCTCAATGATCTGGTATGTGTTTTTGTTAGATTTTGAAGTATTTAATTGAAACTTATTAATTTCTTACTTAATAAGATTCTAATTTCCGTTGCACATTTCTGTTGGGAATTGTATATTAATCGACTTGCCTTTGCCACATCTCTTGACCCAATCTAGAATTAAAAAATTCATTACTTTTTTGTGGTATATTAATGTTACAACCATAAAAATTTACATATTAACAGATCAACAATATCTCCAGTGTTTCGTAGCGCATTGCTCAAAGAAATAAAGCCTTATTTGTGAAGTAAAATCGTCTAACCTTCACTATTGAAATAGATAATATCAAAACCCAATAGAGTTTTCTACACCGCTCTGCCCCATTTATTTTTGTTCCATTTTTCAAGTTGCCCTATATTATAAGAGCAAAGTACGAGTAATCGGAGAGAGTGCATTGATATTCTGATTAATGTGTTTGCAGTTCAAGAATATATACACTCTAAACGGTTACAGTACTTCACTGACTTTCTACTAACCATATTCCTAACTGCATAGCTGACTGGAACCAACTTCTAGGCTCAAGAAGCACTGACACCTCTGTACAATTTAGAGTTCGGGTGGTCGGACAATCCAACATTTATTCAACCCGTATCATACAACCTTTTACAGTGTCTGATTTTTTTTTTTTTGTCTTGCTCAAACGCATCTTGGGCGCAGCTCAAACACTTTCAAGATTGAGCCGACACCTCTTGACACTGAGTTTATAAAAAAAAATGATCTTTTTGAAAAGCCAACATATTTATATATTTTAAATTCTTAAAACATCATTTAGAAATCAAACCCATAAAATATCCTTTAAAATCATCTTGAGTTGTTTCAAAATTATAAATCATCTTCATAAAATTGTGTTCTGTGTTGTCTACCTATCAAGAAATGGTTGCAAAGATGGATGAAAATCTTAACAGAGGGCTGAGATTCCCATGCATTCCTTGTATTAATTGACACCTACGCACAGCTATATAGGCTCTGGAAGCAGCTTTTCCTTGTATTATGCAATTCATTGGCATATATCATCATCGCTTGAGTAACTAGGAGCCGCATTTGTGCAATCCTTGGACAATTGATATACTTTCTGCCTCTGTAGGAAACCATTAATCTAAATTACACACATAAATTCATTATTTGATACTTGGTACTATTTGTAATGCTGACTTACCATCCCAGGAGGACCAAAGAAGCAGTGGAGAGCAGTTGCGAGGCTCTGATACCGCCGTAGCTGAAACATGCTTGAAGGTAAACCTAGTAAGATAAAGCACATGCATATAAATCAAGCATGTATGCAGACACAAGTATCATTGCATTTTATTGGAAGTATCATTGTTGTGAACATTTTTATCGCTGAATTTGATTCTTACAGGCTTTAGATATTTGTTCTCAGCAAGTAGATGAAGATAATGTGAAAGCTGAACAGAATATTGTGACTGATTCGGCCAGAGAGACTGATCTGAAGTGTTAAGTTAGGTTTTAACTGATTTGTTGTTGATGATTTAGTGATCCATATGTTCTGTCACATTTCCCAAATAATTGAGATGTAGCTGCTGTTTGGTTTTTTCGATGATCATTGTACATGCACAGTGGCATTTTCCTAATGTTTGCAAATTTAAACTTGTTTTATTACATGACATTTTTTCCCTACCTAATTTTAATGTGACAGCATTTTTTGGTTACTCTATAATCTCAACATAATAAAGCTGATTAAGCTCTAATGATATCAGAAAATAATTTCCCATGTTAAAGCAACCCCCAAACTCACTTTCTCTTTTGCTTCAACCTTGATCCACAACACAACTAATTAATTGAGATAGCATTTCCATACACCCTCATATTTCTATAAACCCTCTGTTTGGTTTTATCAAATGTAGTAATGTAGCATGCATTGTTTACATAGATAAATAAATATATATATCTATATATATATCCCTCAGTTTCATATTATAAGTAATATTTTTTAAATATTTTTTTCCCAAAATATAAGTCACTTCAATATCTTCGAAGCATTAATTTTTTTGTTCATGTTTACCCTCATATTTAATACTACTTCCGTTTTTATTAACTGTCAACTTTAAAGAAAAAAAAATTGTTCTTGTATATCTGTCAACTTAGAGATTCAAGAAAACATTAAATGACGTTTTTCCAGGAAATGCTTGCAAGAACAATAAATGAGGAAAGATAAAATGCATTTTAAATGGTGAAATAGGAAAACAAATAACATTTTTAAGAAAAGTAACAAAATTATTTGCACTCCTTAATATGTGTGTTTTTTTTTTCTCTTTAGATAGTTATATAAGAACGTAGTAGTATGAAAGAGATATGATGATTAAAAAAAAAACTTAGAAGAGATAAATTTATGGGTAATTTATGAAAATCAGTAATTTTTTTACACATTTATTGATAGTAACTAATTTTCTTAATCTAAATGCGACTAATAAATTTTGAAATCCTTTCACATACAAAATTTAAACCCCATCTCAAATTGAAAAAGAAGGATTATAAATTGGAAGAGAGGGAGTGATACATTAATGGTGGCCGAACTGTCTCTCACAATTAATATATTGATATTGATTTTATTCTAATAAACGCTATGATTAATATTCATAAAACGATAGGAACCTACCTCCCTTTACAAGTTTTATGACACACAAGAGGCTGCTTTGTAGGTAGTACTAGTAGGCTCTGCAACCATAATTTCAAAAAATGCATTGATTCTTCGATAGCTCTAGTAATAATAATAGCAATAAGTTTTTATTCAACTTCAACCACACTCACACCAAGTGAGAAAAATGAAGGAAATAGAGAAAAATAAAAGAGAAATAGCTAGGAAGAAAATACAAGGGGCGATAAGAGAAAAGAAAAAGAGAAATGAATGAATTAAAATCCTGGTAATAGTTCAGTTATTCCGCTACCATTATAGAAGAACTAATGCATTACTTTAATATAATGCTGATAATAAATAGAGTTTTTAATTCAAACTGAATTAGATTTATTTTTGGAAGGCGAAATGAATGTTCAAAGTTCAAACTGAATTAGATGTGCGAACAATTTTTGTAGTAGTATCTTATTCAAGAAATTTGATTATGTTAATAACAATACGTACGAGATTTCAGATTCAATTCATAGATGAAAATATACAACTTTCAGACAAATGCTAAGTACAAGTGACTTTAGGACCACTTCTATCTTAAGGATTTAATTTAAAAATAAAAATATTAAATAAAAAAGTTTAATTAAAATTCGTGGGGATGTAAAAGGTAATAGAATTAGAGTTTAACTATTGGTGATGTAAAATAGTTTTACATAAACATTTAATTAGAATTCATCAAATTTCCATGTTATAATTAAATTTAAGGGTTAAATATGTTTTGGGCCCTTATAATATACTCTCCTTTTGTTTTAGTCATCTTAAAATAATTTTTCTGTTTTTCATCCTCAACATATCAAATGTTCTATTTTTAGTCTTTGATGTCAAGTTTTTCATTCAAAAAGGTTACAATGAAAATGACACCAAAGGCCCAAAAAGTGTAAGTCAACAACCAAGAAGAGTAGAGAACCTGTTGATGGTGGTGATGAAGCAACGTCTATAGTGCATGAGATTGATGATGACTATTAAACTGGAGAACTTCTTAGTGATGTATGTGATGAAGACAATGATGATTCTACTACACCAAAATTTGAGAGGTTTAAGAAGAAAGATATGGCACAAAGTAGATGGAAGGGGTTCTTGGAACTGCTTCTGTTAGTATTGGATGAAATACTAGACGTCAAGGACTAAAAATAGAACACTTGTTGAGGATGAAAAACGGGAAAAATATTTTAAAAGTACTAAAAAAAATATAGGGTATATTATAAGGATAAAAAACATATTTAAGCCTAAATTTAAATTTAAAAATAATATGAAGAAGTCGGAATAGGAGAGCACTTATCTTGGGGTGGGCTTACTACTTAGATGCTTCCAATATTTATTTGCTCCTCACTTGGCTACCCAACGTTTACGGTGGGCACGATAACTGGCACACCATTGGTGTGTCCTTCCCGATCCTCTCATACTAGGATGTTGAATGGTCGATTCACCATTGAGAGCATTAACCCCAAAAGGACGAATATTGTGGTGTTCTAATAGCGACAGATCAAACAATAACTTGATGAGCAAAATCTGCTGACGAAAAAAGTTTGATATTTGATTAGATGTTTGTGTAAAACTTTTTATACTATTATTATTACTAAAATTTCGGATTCAATTTTATCCTAGTTTTGAAGTAAGGGGCTAAGGATTGAACAACTGCTGCCCGACAAAGGATAATGTTCAGAGCTGCATGTGAAGAAAAACTATAGAAAGTTAAGTGTTGAAGCATTTTTAGGAAGGATACGCTCAAGCGAGATGGTGTTCGAATTACTCGAGGGTTTCAAGAACCATTTGGTTTCAACACTTAGGAAAATTTCATAGAGGTCACAACAGGTGAGAAATAAGTCAAGGGGAACTGAGACACTTGATTCGAGGACCTGTGCAGAGTTTAGAGCTCATGACTACATCTAGAATCTTCCAAATCTAGAACCCATGATCTCAAAGATCTAGATGCTTTACGTTCCTAAATTGCCACACGACCATGAGGATCAAGTTTAGGCGGGAAAAAGGATTTGAGGTACAAGTTTGAAGAAAGACAAGTTATGTCGGGGGAACGAATTAGATTATACAGTTTCTCTTTGATTTAATCTAGTCCGCAGGATTAATTAGTTTATCTAGATTCCAGTACTATAAATAGGCCAATGTAATATGGGAAAAAAGGTTAGACACCAGTATACTAACGCTGAAAATACTCACACATCGATCACACAGATAAGAGGCTACACAAGTTAATGTAGTAGAGTTCCATCCACCGTTATTTCTTTTCTTTCAATTAACTAATGAAACTACCATTTCATTTATTTTCTCTTACTCATTTAATTACTGATTTTGCATTATTTTTTATGGTTTCTCTAAGGGCTTTCCTTTATTTTCATGCTCATTTACTTTCAGTTCTTTCCTTTTAGCACTTTAATTTACATTTCAAGTTCATTTTTGACACCTAAGCCTCGGTTCACCGAAACCTTGATTTTCTGAGTTATCATCGGATAACTTAGCTTTTGTCACTAGAAACCTTTCAAAACTAGAGTCTTGGTTCACCGGAACATCGGTTCACCAAGTTATCACCGGTTAATTTGGTTGTTTTCACTCTTTCCTAAGTCAAATGCTTTCGAAAACCTAAGTTACAGGCTCACCAGAGGTGGACTTCACGAGGTATGACCAGATAACTCTATGGATTTCCAAATTGTTTTTGACATGCCAACATTTCCAATTGCTTTTCAACATTTTGAATTGCTTTTCGAAGGCTCAACGCATATGATAAATAATAATCCATCAAATAAAAGGACTTCACACCCGGTCGTAGGATCTAATCTAAGTTCTAGATTTCTCGTTAGATTCACTTATTTCAAAGGTCCTTATGGACTATTTTATGCAGTTGTTTGCCACCTCTAACCCATCTCGGGTGGAGGAAGTTCTTTTCTTGTTTCAGGTCGAATCACAGAGGGACACTAGCAGATCCTGAATGCTGGGTTCACAAAGGATGATGTGGAGGAAGCTCTCTTTCAAATGCACCCAACAAAAGCTCCAGGGAGGGATGGGCTTCCGGCATTATTTTTTCAGAAATTCTGGAGTGTCATAGGAGATGAGGTAGCTGATTTTTGCCTTAGTATCTTACGAGGGGATGTTTCACCAGGTATTATTAATGATACTTTATTAGTGCTTATTCCGAAAATAAAAAATCTGAGCATGCTACACACTTTAGGCCTATAAGCTTGTGCAATGTTATCTTTAAAATTGTTACGATAGCTATTGCGAATAGGCTTAAGATTATTTTACCTGATCTGATTTGTGAGAGCCAGAGTGCATTTGTTCCAGGGCGGTTGATCACAGATAATGCATTAATTGCACATGAATGCTTTCACTTTATGAAAAAGCGTATTACTGGCCGAAATGGCATCATGGCTCTAAAATTGGACATGTCCAAAGCCTATGACCGAATTGAATGGTCCTTTCTGGAAGCAGTTTTACAAAAGATGGGATTCCCAACAAGTTGGGTAAGCTTAATTATGAGTTGTGTTTCAACTGTCTCTTTTTCAATTATGTTGAACGGTAACCCCCAACCTGTGTTCTCCCCAAGAAGAGGATTGAGACAAGGTGACTCGTTGTCACCATATTTATTTATCCTTTGTGGTGAAGTGTTTTATGCTTTATTTAATAAGGCTGTTATGGCATCGAGCATTCGAGGTATTAAGGTTGCCAGGTCTGCTCCTGTGATATCTCATTTGCTTTTTGCTGATGATAGCATTCTTTTTGCTAGAGCAGAGGTAGCTGAGGCAGAGTGTTTGAAAGACATTCTTACCACCTTTGAGCAAGCTTCTGGGTAAGTTGTCAACCTTGACAAGTCCATGCTTTCCGTTAGCCGAAATGTGCTTGAACCGAGATTTATTGAGCTTAAACAGCTATTGGGAGTAAAGGCCGTGGAAAGCTATGATAAGTACTTGGGTCTGCCGACTGTCATTGGTAAGTCTAAGACTCAAATATTTAATTTTGTTAAGGAACGAGTTTGGAAAAAACTTAAGGGGTGGAAGGAAAATTTTCTTTCAAGGGCAGGAAGGGAGGTTTTAATTAAATCTGTAGCTCAAGCTATCCCTTCTTATGTTATGTCCTGCTTTGTTTTACCTGATGGTCTTTGTGCAGATATTGATGGCATGATTGCCCGTTTTTTCTGGGGTGGCGATGTCACGAAGCGTGGCTTACACTGGACGAGTTGGAAGAATTTGTGTAATAACAAGGTCCAAGGGGGACTAGGCTTCCGGGATTTTAAATCCTTTAATATTGCTCTTTTGGGGAAGAATTGGTGGAGAATTTACACCAGGCCTGAGTCTTTGCTAGCCAGAATTTATAAATCGGTGTACTTCCGTAATGGTACTATTTGGGGGGCGAAGAGAGGCTATCGCCCAAGCTATGCTTGGTCAAGCATTCTCAAAACAAGCTGGTTATTTGAGAAAAAGGGCCATGTGGCGTGTGGGAAATGGTGAGAGCATTGATGTGTGGAAAGACAGGTGGGTGACACAGGGTTCACCTCTGATTTATAGAGGGGATCTAGAACATGAGGCAAGGATATCTAAAGTCTCTGACTTGCTTGTTTCTGGACAGGGTCGTTGGAATAGAGATCTAGTTGAGGGTGTTTTTCATCCTACTACAGCTAGTGCTATCCTAGCTATTCCGTTGAGTATGGGAGGAGGTCAGGATAATCTCTTTTGGCCAAGCACTGCTGATGGGCATTACACTTCAAAAGCAGTTTATTTAATGATTCGAGAGCTGCTTGTTGAGAAGGAGCCTTCTTCTTCCACTTCTTCTTCTTTGTGTCCGAGCCTATGGAGGAAGTTCTGGGCCAACCTAGCTATTCTCAGGTACAAAGAGACAGCATGGCGAGCAATTCATGGCTTTCTTCCAGTGCGGGACAAGCTTTTTTCAGAGACACATGGATGTTCATCCATCTTGCGGGTTCTGCGGCCAGGACATGGAAACGGTGGAGCATATTTTCCTCCGCTGCCCGATTGTGGTAGCTGTCTGGTATGGGTCTCCGCTAGCTTTGCGGGGGGAGAGGTACCCGACGTTCCATCAGTTTTGGGGAGACATTTTGCGGATTGATGATGAAGAAGTGGTGGCCATCGTCCAGTGTGTGCTATACCAGCTATGGGAGGCTAGGAACCGGAGTGTTTTTAACCAGCAACATGTGAGCATCAATCAGCTTACTCAGAAGGTTGGGGCTCTCGCTAGTGCTGCGATTGGAGTGGTTTCTCATCCCGAGTCGCGTCAGGTGGCTGCTGTTTGGAAGAGGCCAGCATTGGACCAGATCAAGATTAATTGTGATGCATCCTTTCGAGCTCCAACAGACGTGGGTCTAGGCATGGTGGCGCGGAACTCGAGTGGGGAGGTCATGGCTTCTGCAACATCATCTTCTTGCTCTGTTTTATCGTCTCTTCTTGCTGAAGCTTCATGTCTCCATTGGGCTATGTCACTAGCTATTGACTTGGGGTTCCGACAAGTGATTTTTGAGATTGATTGTCTACAACTATTCAAGGCTTGGAGGGCAGGAGTAGCTGGGAGGAACTATTTGGCTACTATCATTAGTGATTGTCGTCGTAGGCTTAGTTTGCATTTTGATTCTGCTATTTTTACTTTTACTAGACGCTCAGGTAATTCCGTGGCGGATTATTTAGCTAGGAACGCTTCCACCTATGGCGAATCTGTCTGGGTGGAGGAGGTTCCGCCTGGCGCTATCCGTTTTGTTGACTCTGATTGTTTGACATCTTTGCCCGCTTAATTTATATCATGCTATTTGAGTTCAAAAAAAAAAAAAACAAGCGTAACTTCCCTTGCTTAAATAACTATTGCTGCATATAAATTAAATCCATAGAATTCTGAATTCTTTGATGGTCGAATATTGGGTAAAAGACGAGTCGAAATTAACGTTAATTTGGATTAACCTTTTTTTTATAATTTTTGAATATTTAGTTTTTAATATTTTCTATCTTTAATTGGTTAGGGTTTTTCAAATTCAACATTTAATATAATTCTTAAAATATATTTTACACATAACTTAAGTTTATACAAAGATACATTGTGATGTTCAAAAAAAAAAGATACATTTTTATTTCCTTAATAATTTGCTCAAATAAAAAAAGAAATATATAAAAGTAATGTATACACTTAAGAGGTTTTTTAAATATATATGATATATTTATAATTTTAGTTAGTAAATATTTTGATTTAATTTTGGGCATAGATAATGAAACCTGGACTCATAGGGAACTCTAAATGAACTTTGACTTTGACGTGGAAACTTATTCTTTGACCGGTTTAGGAAAAAACCGATCCCACGTTCCCTCACACTTGAAAAGGCGGGTAAGAGGACAAGGACAATTTGGGAGTGAAAATACCTGCTACAAACCTTGCCCGATAAAATAATTTAACAACTCTAATCATAATATTAGTAAGTAAATAATAATATTTGACTGGTATATTTTGCTAATTGATTTTTTTATATTTTCATATTCTTGATGTATAATTTTACAAATCATATGAATTAAAGTGTATTTTCTATAAGATTTATATAAAAATATATAAATTTATAACTAAGGAAGTTGTTGGTTGTCGTGGGCTTCTTTGTATATGATGGGGATGAGGTTGGATACCATATTTTTATCTTCGATCGTCTTCCTCAAACTTGCCTCATTCAGTGAAATTTTTACACATATTGTCGAATTTCTTAGAGTCTACGATCAAGTTTGGGTAAAAAGAGATTAAAATTTAGAGTTTAATTAGGGCTAACACTAACATCCAAAATTAGAGTCGGTCACGACATTTATGCTAATTTTGGCTTGTTTACGTAAGCTTAGCCGACGCAAAACCGATTTAAGAGGGGAAAATAAAAATAAAAAAACTCGCTTTTATTGACTTAAGCTAGGCCAATGCGGGGCTACATTGCGTCTATTAAGTAGCATTTAGAATTGGTTGATGTGGACGTAAAGTTCTCCGGTCAGCCATAGAGAACTAGTGGCAGCTTGAAGCCGACTCTACCTTCATTGTCCACTTTATTGTCATCTACGACTGAAGCTAATGCTCACATGTGTGTTGCTAATTACATGGGTGTGAAGTCTAGTGTCGGCTTAGCCGACGTAAAATTTCATTGATTTCTACTCCTCGGCTTGATTATAACCATCTGCCTTTATAACATTATCAAAGATTCTAACCTTTACCTCTTCTCTTTCCTCTCCTTGCACCCCCTAACCATCGTCCTCATGCTTCCATCGTCGAATCTTTTCTGTCAGTCGCCAATCTCCGCTACCACTAACCACATATGTTGATATCTCTCCCTTTAGCCACCATCCATACTGCTACAATCCAATTGGTGTTTCCAGTCGCCCGTCTCCGCTCGCCTACACCACCAACGTCTTTCTCCGCCCCAACATATCCACCCTCACACTCAAAAACCCTCACATCCACAGCCATCTCCCGATTTAGCCACCACATGTGCTGCTGTGATTAAATGTGTCGTTGATCACCCGTCTATGCTTGCTGCTACAACCAACCTCTTCTCCCGCCCCCACATTTCCACCCTCACATTCACAAACCCTTGCCTGTGTCACCATCTCCTTCTTTAGCCTCCACGTTTGTTTCCGCATATCTTCCACTATTATGTCACTTCCAATGGCGCCTCCACCAATCCTTAGCATGACTTCCATGGCTTCCACCGCTGTCGTCACTTCAAGCGTCGTTTGGCCGCTACCGTAGCCTCAGTTGCCACAACTTCTGCCATTGTCGTGACCGACTCTGCCACGACCATTGCTATCGTCTCTTTAGGTGACGTTTGACCGCTGCCATATTGTCTACCCAAATGTTCTTGTTGCCACGACCTTCACCACTGTCGTCTCCTTAGTTGTCATTTGGACACTACCATATTCTCATCTTCCACTAACTCCACCATTGTTTCCTTTACATTTGGTGTCAGCAACATGTTTCAAATGATTTGGTTGAAAATTGCAGCTTCAGGTTATGGATACACGGTCAGACAATTGTTTTAAAAATTGAGTTATGATATATTAGTATTAGAATATGTGATATAGGTTGAGCTAAATGTTGAAAAGTTTTAGCTTGAATATTAAGATGATGATTATTAATGTATGAAATTGGACATAGCGTCAGTTTTCAGCCTTGTAACGTTGGTTTATGACCGACACTATTTAGTAGTTTAAATAGTTCTTTTTTAGTGTAGGTAAAGTTTCGCCTAATCCCATCAACACCCATACTTGCTATCATATCTCAAGCCATTTTTTACATTTAGAAGTAATTTGGATTTTATAATAATTATAGTAACATTAATAATAATAAGAGTAATATTTTGTTTTGAAAGAATAACGACAGTAATAGTTAGTAGTATACATTTATCACGAAACAAATGTTATTTACATACTAAAATATGCTCTTTTTAAAAATAAGTGAATTATGTACTAGCGAGATTATTTTTTGGGTGTGGTACCTCATGTGGTATTTTAAATTATAATTTTATTAAAAAAAGACGGATGATTTATTGTTGTAATATTTAAAAATTGAGTAAAATACACTCACCCCCCTCAAGATTTGCAAGAATGACACTCCACCCCATTCTTTTTAAAAATCTACACACCACCCCATTTTTTATAAAGGCAAATTTTAGTGACGAAAACAAATTCCTCACTACTAAAAACTAATTACTAATTAGTAAAAATTTAATGCATATACACTATCATACATTAATTTATGAAAATAATTTTACTGAATTAAATTTAAAAAAACCATCCACTCTGTCTGTTAAGTCCACGTCCCATCTATCTCCAAATCATATTTCTCACCACAAACGGCCACCACCAAGCCTTTACTCCCTTTAACACGGCTCCACTGTCCCACAATGTGAAACCCCATGGCACCTCCATGCCTCAAAGTTTTGTTGCGACCTGAACCCCAGAACGTGAATCGCACATCCCTAAAGCCACTTGTTCAACTACTTCTTGTGAATTTCACCCCTTTAAGTTGTGAGCGAACGCTCTGTTGGTCTTAGATATTGTTGGATTTTGTTAAAAACGATGCTCCACCGCCTCGTTGGGCTCTAATAACCTCAGATCCACTTCATATTTTCATAATTTTGTTTCTCTATTTTCTTCACCCATTTGTGTTGCTTTTTTGGCCTACAACCCAATTTTGAAAATTGGAGGTATAAAGAGATTATTTTGATTAAAATTGAATTATTACCAAATATGAAAACACAAGCATGTTTCACTATGTTCGAGATATGGTTTGTAAATCGGGCAGGTGTGCTATTGCATAATTTGCATTATGAATTTACGGAGGAAAAACGCGATTGAGAGAATGAGGAGGATTGTGATGTTTTCATTTTTAAATTTATTGGATTATATTGATTTTTTTTTGAAATTATTGATTAACAATTTAAATAATAACTAATTATTAATGAAAAATATTTTTCGTCACTAAATTTGCCTCTATATAAAATGGGGTGGGATGTAGATTTTAGATAAGAATGGGGTGGAGTGTAATTCTAACAAACCTTAAGGGGAGTGAGTGTACTTTACTCTTAAAAATTAAATCTTAGTGACTTAATGAATTAATAACATATTAATGTTTCTTAAGTTTTTTTATGTTATTCAATGCACGATTTGAAAACTAGGGTTTTAGGTTCAACTTGCTACTCTGGGAGATCATTTAAGTTCTTTTATGGACATGATTTTCCTCCTCCATGCTCCACCCAAATTAAACCTCCAAATCGTCCTTCATTCTCTTCCTCTAAGTTTAAAAATTTGTATATTTTCCATTGATATATATCATTTTAGGTACCACACACCTTAATCCGATTTAAGGTACCATAGCAAACATCTTAAAAATAAAATGCTAACGAGTGTATGTATTGATTAATTAGAAATTAAAAATACTTAATAACAATATTTATAATCTTATACCAATTTTTCCTTGACAAAAAACAAAATCTTATACAAGTAAAATTTATTTAATATATCTACTTACCATTAAAACCATTTACTAAAGTGTAACAAAATCTTATACAAGTAAAATTTATTGGTGTTTGCTGTGGTACCTTAAGTCAGATTAAGGCGTGGTACCTAAAATGAGTTTGTTCGATAATAAAGACTCATGTACCGGTTAAAATTTTAATTTAGTTCTATCGTAGTAATGCGGCGTTCCATTTTTAGGAACGTGAGATTTGCGAGTTGTGTTTTTTAGCTTTGTTCATCCGTCAACCGTAGTCATTTTACGCGCATCTTCATCATCATCATTCGTTTCTACCACTTGTTCATTTTTCGTTAAAAAATGAATTTCATGAGATGAAGTTAATTGATAAGTAAAGTAATGTAACACCCCGATTTCGGTGGCGTCACTTTAGTAACCGAAAAGAAAGTTTAAGCGGAAAAACGTGAATATTTTTTTTTCTCGATAATACAAAATTAAAACTGTAAGCAATAGAGCTTGACAACAGAAGATAACAGAACTAATATACAATAATAATTACAGCCCCCGCTGTAAGTAGTAAACCACGTCACGAGTAAACCTCCAATGACGGACGGCAAAAGAGAGTAACGTCCGAAGGCAAAAGGTACAATCCGAAAGAAAAGGTTAAGTGTCCGCAACACAAACCCTCAAAATGAGAATAAGTCAGCCCAGATGGCCTAAAACAAGACCCCCTAGTCCAACCAACTCTCTGTGATTTCCGTAAAGAGAACCACAAGAAAAGCTAAAGGTCGGGGACCTACCCTGCCCCAAACGAAAGACTGAACATCAGAGCCAAGACGCTACTCCTACACTAATCCCAACTATGCATCCCCAAGATCGTCGTCTGAATCTGAATCCAAGACGACTATGTCGATGACTGCATCGGTCTCCACAGCTGGTTGCGCGGGTTCTGCACCCGATCCCAAGTCAACAGCAGCCGCGACAGTGGGTGAACTAGTGCCTGAAGAAGTCCCTCCCACAGGCACCTCCTCAGAGGGGTCCTCGTCGTCCGAAGGCGACGGTGGTGGTGGTACCCCCAGTCCAGGTCCGCAATGTACACCTGGTGGCAAGTTGAAGCTGACGATGTAGTGCCTCCAAACTCCGTGCGTCAGGCTTGGCATTTGGTCAATGCGATCCTCAATTATTCGCCCCGAATAGATAGCTCGGTGGCCGGCGGGGTCGACCACCCATGAGCCCGGGGTGTCTTGGTCTAACATCTCAAACCTGGTCCCCCCGAAGGGACGACCGTCTCGTACCAGTCCGCCATACTCGACTCACAATGGCGTAGTCCGCCCAAACGCACACAGAAGATGCGAGGGTCAACTCCAAAGAATTATATAATTAATAAAACCAGATATATAGGATAATAATTATTTAGCCTCTCAGGCTTATAAGTTTAGGGATAACTTCCTAGGGTTGCATGTATCACAATGAATATAAAAGACGATAATAACAAATAGCATGCATCAAATAGGATTAACAAGTACCAATCACACTCAGCAACTAAGTCAGTATGTATGTTGCATGAAATGCAATGCTGGTTGACAAGATGCATTCCGGAAGAAGGATGGACACCATCGAGTCAGCCCTAACACCGGCCATAGTGGGACCATTCCGCTCGGGCGCCTCTTACACCACACAAAAGTAGTCAGATCAGCAGTGAACCCGTAGGTCTGCCATTCCGTCTGCTATTAAGGACCACCGTAGTGTCCTAAATATGGAAATCCGGGTCTTATGACCATTTTGGAATCCACTGAGGTCCGGTATCCGCAGTGTATTAACCTCAAAATGAGTGCATGAATGCAAGTATTTAGCCAAACAACGTCTCCGACCTCACTCGACACGTCGCCACGTGTTCTAACTAACTTAATGTCTCTAAAAGAATACCCTAAGGTAAATGTCGATTCTGCGACAAAATGAATTAATCAAAAGAAGAAGGAATATACTCTGGAACTCATGGTTCCCGGCTAAACTTTAGATAGCCAAACAATAAACTGCTCATCGAGCGAAAAGGTACCGAAGTACTTGGAAACTCATAGTTTCCGGCTAAACTTTAGATAGCCAAACATTAAACTGCTCATCGAGCGAAAAGAGTATCAACATACTCAGAAACTTATAAATTTCCTCAAAACTTGGACTCGACGACACTTCTCATATTTTCAAGACTAATATTCAGGCTCTAAGCTCTTATCTAAGGTTGTTATCATTGTTCAAGGGGTTTAGAGTTTGATTAATGTCTTATGAATTTTCCTTGAGAAAATAGGTTTCTTTTAGTCTTATAACATTCCTATGAGTTTCAGGGATCCCATAATCCCAAATAATTCCCTGAGAAGGTCTCGATCCATTAAGACATAACAAGGTCCGAACTTCGTTCGTCCTTTCAAACTCTCTCAAAAATCTCATAAAAATTCGGCATGACTTGCCTGCAATCCTCACTCCTCAGAATCACAGTTATAAGTGGAATAGCATAAATCAGCTCAATCAATAACCATAAACAGCATATTCCAACACATCCTAGATTAACCATTTAGCACATAACATGTGAATCATTTAGCACACAATATCATGGCATCAAGTACTCAACAAGATCAGCCGAAGCCTCAGAAATCATTTCAGACATTTAGCAATTAAGTGCTTAACACATAAATCAAGTCGAATTCGTCGACACCTAAAGCATTATCTAGTAATTCAGAGAGTAGCCCTCACCTGTTGATTTTCCAGCTCGCTCCTTGAACTTTCCTTCACGATCTTCCTCCTCAAGTCCTCCGAATTCCTCAAACGAACCTTAAAGCAATTTCACAGAAATCAATCACAATGAGTCAGAAACTCAGCAAACAATAAGTCCTAGGGTCACACGGAACACTACAACTCCGTGGTACGACAATCTAACGCGTTAGGACAAGTTTTTGAAAAAGTCGGATTTCCTCCCCCCCTTGGTATAGCTCTCGGCCACTTTTCCTAATTGGGAGGGTCGATTTTTCTTCGATCAAACTTGGTTCCTAGGTTATCATTAGTCGTAACTAAGGCGAATCTAAGCTCGGAAAAATTTTCGGATCGAAAACTGACATAGGGGTAATTTGGTCATTATTTTCAGCTCAGAATCTCAAAACTGGATTTTTGAAAAACAAATTGGATGGGGACGTCAACAACGACGTTTATGACAACTAATCCTACTAGCACTAAGCCAAAACGAGAGTTCTAAGCTAAAAGATTGAGACTTTGCCCCAAAATGGGTATTTGAGGTAAAATTGATTCCGGCGGAACTCCGGCGATATTACGGAAAAACAAATCCGACAGAAATGCTCTTGGGCACGTAGGGAAGATGTTTAGACAGAGAAATCAAGCTATTTGGACAATTTTCCAAAAACCTCAAAAGTTTGGACACAGAAAGACTTAGGAGAAGTCGACAGAAACGACGATCAGAAGAGAGATATAGTTTACCTACCTCAAGGTCTTCGATTAGCAACGATCGGTGAAGCAAACGGGCAAGAATTCGCGAAGATCAACTTCCTCCTCTTCTCCTCTCTTGGCCGCGGTTTTGGGGAAAGAAAATGGGTGAGTTTTGCAAAATTTTCATTTTCTAGCTTACAACCTATATATAGTGTAGGAAATGGAAGATATTTTGCAAAGTTTAGATAAGGATGACTAGGTGGATGGATAAGGATGGATAGATATTTTTGAGAAGATATTTTTGTAAAGATATTTTGTAAAGATTAGATAAGGATGAGTAGATATTTATCAAGGATCGGATAAGGTTGAATAGATATTTATCAAAGATTGGATAAGAATGAATAAATATTTATCAAAGATTGAATAAGAATGAATAGATATTTATCAAAGATTGGATAAGAACGAATAGATATTTATCAAAGATTAGATAAGAACGAATAGATATTTATCAAAAATTGGATAAGAACGAATAGATATTTTAGGGAGATATTTTGAGAAGATATTTTGTAAACCGGTACAGATTTGTTTAGATATCGGAGGATTTAACTCATAGAGTTAAAATAAAAATATAAGAGTGATTCCTATTTTTCCGGCTTCATTCTCCGTGAGTTCTAAGATAGGTTTTGGCGACAGAATTCCAAAACTCAACAAAGGTTTCCTTGTATCTTAGGTGACTAACGCAAAGTCGGTGTAAAACTATTTTACCCGATAAGTTACTTTTTGCAGTGGATGTCGGATGAGAAAACTTCCTTCTGAAGAAAGATTAGAAATAACGAGAGAAGTAGGCGAACGCGGGTGGAATCTTCATTTGAAGCTCCGAATAGAAAAAAGTCTTCATCGTCCGTCGATCTTAGGTTTCTTGAACTATCAGGGATTCCGTTTCGGCAAACTTCCGAGAATTAGAATTTGACGTTCGTACGTTCCAGGGTTTCGCGTCGAAATACTTGTTTATAGACGAATAAGAGAAATTCTAATATTTCTCTGAATATTTTTGGAATTAATTTCCATCGTGTCCTAAAGTATAAATTAACTATTCACTAGGGTCTTCGACCTAAGTTTAGGCGAATGTTAGTCGTGCTATAACTCTTATCGGTTTTCGATACAATCCTTGAATTTTCCTGAACCTTTTCCTTCATAAATTTATTTCATCCAATAAACTCTTGTATTTTATTCCCTTATCCAAAACTTAAAAACTTGGGTCTTACAAGTAAAATCTAAATATGTAGTGTTTACCTTGAATAACATGATAATAATTTATTAAATTACTTAATACGGGTACCACACCAAAAAAAATTCAAGATACCACAGAATTTACCAAATTTATTTAATATTATATCTACGTACCATTAAGCATTTACTAAAGTGTAGAATACACCTCTTTAATTAGCATATATAACCGTTGTATATCTCCTTTACATCCCATGTTTTCATATTGAAGTTTGTAGATTCATATTTTCAGATAGTTTACTTCCATAAAAGTGTTTCAAAAATAGAAAAAAACTTCCATAAAAAGCAATATTCAATTAAGTGCTTCTTTCTGTAATGTGGTAGTGGTAGATAGCAGGACCATAAAGGAATGTGTATGAGAGCTAAGGTAGATATGTAGATTCTGAATTTCTGACAGTGTCTCTAATACAAATGTGAGAAGTGATTGAAACTAGAAGAGAGGGGAACATAAATGAAGGGAACGCAAGGTGGGTTGGGCCCATTAAACAGAGGAAACTTGCTGGAGAGAGTGACGAAGAAAGATGAACAAGAATAATGTAAGTTTTTTTCAATCTGGTCACTGTTGAAGTATGCATTTAAGTGAATTCAAAGTTGTTTAATGAAGGCAGGTGAACCTGTTTGAGATTGAGCATTGATCTCTCCATACCTTCAATGGTCCCTGTAGGTAGGAGTAGGACCCTTATTTCTTTGCTTCGGTTTCTTCCTTTCCAATTGTCCCATATTTTCATGTTTAGTTTATATGTTTTATTAATAATGTGTTTTAATAGGGTTGTCTAAATGACCCTTGATAAAAATTTGGTTAAATCACCCTTTGATGAGGTGTTCCAATAATATTGTAACATGTATTTTTATAAATTTTAACTCATTTCAATATTCTTTTTATTTTATATTTTCATAATACTCATTTTATTAAATAATCTATTTGCATAATAGACCAATCAATTAGAATAATAACACGTAACTCCTTTTCCCTAAAGAAACAATTGAAAACCTAATCTCTAATTCTTCCATGTAATCTGAATCTGTTTTGTCCGCTCTTCTTCTTGGCCTCGTTACTGAAGGAATTCACGAGATGTGACAGAAAATCAATAAGGTCTTGTCGGAATTAATCTCAGTGTGCAAAACTTAAGAAACAAGGATTGATACCATATTCAAATACTGTTGCAGTGCTACAACAATTGCAGAGCGGTGATCATGGTCTGATGAAAATTAGACATAACCCAATTGTACTATTATTTTCTTAAACTTAAAAAAAATTATTTAATTGTTGATCCATATGACAATTATTCTAATATTTTGAAACCATTTAGTGCTGTTGCGGCTATGGCAGGTAGAAAAAACAATGGCAGGGCTTGGAGAGCTTCCAAAATGTCGTAAGGATTCTTAGGGTTTTTCTTTAAAAGGATTTATGTGTTATTATCTTAATTGATTGGTTTATTGTGCAAATAGATTATTTAATAAAATGAGTACTATGAAAATATAAAATAAAAAGAATATTAAATGAGTTGTAATTTATAAAAGCACATGTTAGAATATCATTCGAACACCTCATCAAAGGGTGATTTAACCAAATTTTTATCAAGGGTTATTTAGACAACCTCGTTTTAATAACATACTATCTATATGTTTCATTAGTGTCATTTCTGAAATAGGTTTTATTCTTTTTTTTGTTTCTTAAATAGGTTTTAGGCTTAATTACAACTTTGGTCCCCGACGTTTACCAATGCCACGATTTTGGTCCCCCACCTAATTTAATTACATGGATGGTCCCCGACGTTGTAGGTCGTGTGCAACGTTAGTCTCACCGTTTATTTCTTAATGGAGGAGGCTTACGTGGACGTCTAGTTGGAGAGAAAAAGGAGATCTGAGGAGAGAGGGAAGCACGTGAGTATCACGTGAACTCACGTGAACCTTATATGAACTCATTATACCCAAATCTGAAACCCTAGGGATCTAAATCGCGTTACCTTCTTCGTTCCAGGGAGGTTAGGGGTTTGGGTATAATGGGTTCAGATAAGGGTCACGTGATACTCACGTGCTTCCCTCTCTCCTCATACCTCCTTTCTCTCTCAAACTGGACGTCCACGTAAACCTCCTCCATTAAGAAATAAACGGTAGGACTAACGTTGCACACGACCTACAACGTCAGGGACCATCCATGTAATTAAATTAGGTGGGGGACTAAAATCGTGGCATTGGTAAACGTCGGGGACCAAAGTTGCAATTAAGCCTAGGTTTTATATATATATATATATATATATATAAAGCACACTTGAACAATAGTATTAAGTGCATTAAGCAATAAATGAGTTCCTTTGTGTTAAATACATTAAATAATAAAAATAGAAACTTACAAAAAATACCTCTACTTTATTATTCATTATATTAATTAAAAAAAATTAAACTTATCAATTTCTCATATATTAAACTAATTATTAATATTATTTTAATTTTAATTATTCTTCAAATTCATTTGTGTTAAATACATTAAATAATAAAAATAGAAACTTACAAAAAATACATCTACTTTATTATTCATTATATTAATTAAAAAAAATTAAACTTATCAATTTCTCACATATTAAATTAATTATTAATATTATTTTAATTTTAATTATTAATCAAAACTTGAAGAATAATAAAAATTTAATAAATTTACATTAGTAACAATATTATATAGTTAATAATATTTTTTATATTTATAACTAATGTAAAAAATTATAATTTGTGTTTTTTTATTCAAGAAGATTATATATCTTTCAAAAAAAACCAATATAAAATTTTCCTATATATATATAATAAATGTAACAATAATATAATTTTAAAAATTTAGTTATTAATCATAATTTGAGAAGTGTTTAAAAAATAACAAAAAAACTTATTACTACTTTTAACATGTAAAAAATGAATTAAGTACTAAAGTTATATATCATGTTAATTTATTAAGTATCTATATATATATGTAAAGCTCACTTGAGCTATAAGTATTAAATACATTAAACAATGAAGTTAACCAAATTAAATTTCTATTTAACATTCAATATAATGTAACTTTTGAAACATGTCAATCTTTTTATTTTTTGACTTTACACATGCCAATATAATGTAACCTTTGAATTAAATTATGTAATAATTTTTTATTAAATAAATTAAATATAAAGATTAATTTAGCTACCTATACTAAATAATAAAATTATAAACTAAATTTTGAGTTTTTTTTTTTACATTACCCATTTATTATTTCTTTATTTCAAGAAAACAATCATCAACTATAAAAAAAACTACATTAAATCATATGGTTGTACTATATATTAAATAGTAAAAATAGAAAATATATTAAATAATAAAAAACTCCCATTTTTTAATTGTATTAACTATTAATTATACATTTCAGTTACTTATAAAAAAATATTTATAAGTATTAATTAAAAAATGTTAGAATATTAATTATCAATCATAAATTGAAGGGGAGAAAGTTAAAATAAAACTATGTAATATCTTGATACACAAAAAAATATTGAGAGTTAAAATTAAATATAATAAAATAATATTTATTAAAAAATAATTAAGAAAATGTTGTCTTTAAATAAAAAAGTGGTGCTCTATAGGTATTTACCATTAATTATAATATGTGTGTATTCGTTGAAAAAATTCTTTAAATATAATATTTGATCTATTATATATTAGTAGAAATTACTTGAAAAAGAATAACGGAGTAAAATAACTATGACCAAAGTTTAATAAGTTTAAATTTAATAAATAATTCTTTACACTAATAAAATCATTTCTTATTATAATTTTAAAAGTTAAAATTAATTTATTGTGGATATAATGTGTAAAAATATGTCTTTATAACTTATTTAAGATATTAAAATTTATTACTTGATTTCATCTCTTTCAAATTCACATAATGATTTTCTATATTTTTTAAATGAATAAAATTTTAAGTCTACTTCAGTGCTAATTATTTAATATCAATTACTACAGAGAAATGCATGCGTATTTAATAATAAAGTTGTTTGTGTTGAACATATATGAGACTATTGCTTGGTTTGTGTGTTTGGTGGGTCAAGGGGAAGTGGAATGATTGTCCATATAATTTGGAATAGTTTGCTAGAGGCTTTGAGCGTATCGAATGGCCACGAAAACCAAAGATGCCACGAATAGTGTATTGGGAGCAACCGCCAGCCACTATTTTGAAGTTTAATGTGGATGAGGCGTCGAAAGGGAACCCAATGGTAAGTGGTATTGGCGGGGTTTTGTGGTTACTTTGCAAAAGGAACTGGATTGTTGTGAGCTTTTGACGAAGGTTCAAGTAGTGTTACATGCTTTGTTATTTTTTCAGCAATTTAAATTTTCAAATGTGGTGGTTGAGAGTGATTCCTCCTTAGTGGTTGGGTGAGTGTCTAGGGGAGATAGGAGGTCATGGAAATTGAAAAATGTATTTAATCATATAGATCATCTGATTTTTGTAATTCAGTGTGTTGGTGTGGTGCATGTATTGCGTGAGGGAAACACTGTGACGAACTTTTTGGTAAATCAAGGGTGTGGTAGAGAACAACAGATAAGGTTTGTTGTGATCCAATGTAATTATCTAAATGAGAAGATTGTTCTCATTTTTATTGCGTTTCAATATTTTTTTTAAATATCAATTATTAATTTGAGTAATATTAATTATTTAGATCTAGAGAACTCTAATTCTATTCAATGAATGTCTCACCTCCATTATTATTTAATTTATTATATTTTATAATTAAACATATTTTATATTTATATTTATCAAAACTATAATAATTATATATAATTTTAAAAATATTATAAATCAACTCGTGCAACGCACGGGTATTATTTCTAGTTAAATTTGTAAAATTGACTTGATTTTTACATCAGTTACAAGAAAAATTAGTTATTTATTGTAATTTTTATTATTACTTATATATTAACTTTAAAACTTCTTAGAAATAAAATAAGAGTTTAATGGTTGTGCACTGTTAGTGTAAAACATTTTTACACAGACGTCCAATAAGTGAATGACACATGCTCAAATGCATTTATGTTCCTTTTTATTTTAATTAAATTAAAACCTCATTTTCTGATTTGGCAACATATCATTGGATGCATGTGTAAAAAAAATTACACTGACGGTGCATTACCATGAAATTCATAAAATAAATGATTATATATATATATATGCATATATGTGTGTGTGTATAAACATGAAAAAATAGTTAAATAATGATATTTATACAATAAAAAATTGACTTAACTTTTGCATCAATGAAAAATATTAACATTTAAAATTAATCAATGTTAAAATAATATTTTTTAATAAATAATTTAGGTATAATATTTATAAAATTATAAAATCTAGGTATTTACTATTAAGTATAATGTATGTGTTTATTATGTAACAAAATAATCTTTAACAAAAAAGTATAAAATTTTTTAAAAAGTTCTTTTTGAATTATTTCTTTAAGTATAATGTATGTGCGTATTAAGTAAAAATGACTTGAGAAGCATAACAGAGGAAAATAATGATTACAAAATTTGAAAAAAAACAAATTTTACTATATAATATTTAACTCTATTAAATTTATAACTTTTTATAATTCAAAAAGTTGAAATTAATGATTTTGGTCTTGACAAGTGTATAACTGTTTGAAAAATTGTGGTTGTCGCTCCTGACGAATGACTTTCCTGGTATTAGTGGGGTTTTCCATCGTGAGAAATTGTGGGCTTAGTCTTTTGTACTCTTTTTCCTTCACTAGATTTTCCTAAGGGGGTTTTGTTGTTCCTTTTTTTATGTTGTCTGCATTTTAGCTAATGTATGTGTGTGCCAAGATGTGGGACCAGATGTTGTAACATCGTGCTGTGACATTTGTCCCTGTGGATCTGCTGTGTGTTTGGCTGATTTTTCTAGAAGCTTTGGATGGATTTCGTGATAATCAAGTTAGGGTTATTGAAGAAGCTTCTCTGTGCTATCTGGAATATAATATAGTGGAATCAAATCTGTTGAAGAGGAGTTGATTTGGTTTAAATTGTGAAAGTTGTTATCTTTTGTTCAAATCTTATTTGATAAGATTTGTTACTGGTTTAAAAGATTTGTTCCAGATTTGTTTTGTGGACTCTATTTTCGTGCAAGCCCATTGAATATCAAGACCTGAAGAATGACTATTTAAGGAGGCTTAACCCTAGTTGCAAAGTGTGCGTTGGGCACCCAAGGATTGGGTTTTTAGGGTTTTGTTTTGTGAGTCCTTGTTCTGTTATTTTGTACACCTCTCTACTGCCTCCATTGATAATTATATGGCTTAGAGTTGGTTTATTTAGTTGAGTTGTAATCTCTTCAAATATGTGTTTGATCTTGAGATCATCTTTGCTCTAGTTGTGAGTTGTTGAATCACTGTGGCAGTGATTGTGAGAGAAAGTGAGAGGGGGTTCTCATACTTAGGGGGAGACCTAAGTAATAAACCACATGTAGGAATAGGTAGAAAGGCTGGGAACTGGGGCAGTTCTGTTAAGACCTTTTTGTACTTGATTCTCTATAATAGTGGATTATCTTTCTCGGGCTGAAGCCCTCCAGATGTAGGTGATGTTGCACCGAACTGGTTACCAATCCTCTGTGTTTTTTAGTGATTTATTGTTGCTACTGTAACACCCCGATTTCGGTGGCGTCACTTTAGTAACCAAAAGTAAACTTAATGCGGAAAACGTGAATATATATTTTTTTTTGATAATAGAACCAAAGACTGAAAGAAATAAACTCCCAACAAAAGATAACAAAACTAGTATATAACATAAATACAGCCCCCGTTGTAAGTAGCAACCTCGTCACGAGTAACCTCCAGTGACGGAAAGTAGAAAAGTGTAACGCCCGTAGGCAAAATGTACAATCCCAAAAGGATAGGTCAAGTGTCAGCAACACAAGCCCCCCAAACACAGGTAGCACGTGCAAGGGTCAACTTACGGAATATAGTATAGAGAATACAAGACAACAGGTAAAGTATAAGGGGTATATATATATATATATATATATATGTTGTATATATACATATAAGTTCTGCATTGTCTACCCTAAGGTTTAAACATAGCATGTTATCAAATCTCTAGTACAATTCAATCATCAAAGCACATAACGATATTTATCAACATCAACTCCTCTAAACACATAACGATGTTTATCAACATCAACTCATCCGAATCCCAACGAATATAATTAGAGTGCATGATATGTCAATGCAACGTAAATCTCGACAATTCCAGAAAGAGTAGGCTAGGCACGATCGAGTCGGTCCTAACACTGGCATTGTGTCGACCATAACCCTCGAGTGTCACTTACAACCTTGACATAGCCGGATCAGTCCTAACCCTGCGGGTCGACTTTTCCCTCCGCTATGCCAGACAATCAACAGGTCGATCCTAACCTCACGGTCGATCATATCCCCCGTCGATGTCCGAATTACCCGAAGATATAAACTGTACCCGAAGGTATAAACTGTACCCGAAGGCATAAACTGTACCCGAAGGCATAACTGTACCCGAAGGCATAAACTGTACCCGAAGGCATAACTGTACCCGAAGGCATAAACTGTACCCGAAGGCATAACTGTACCCGAAGGCATAACTGTACCCGAAGGCATAAACTGTACCCGAAGGCATAACTGTACCCGAAGGCATAACTGTACCCGAAGGCATAAACTGTATCTCATGATGATCTCCAAATCATCCGACTCATCTCTATCCGATGGTCAACACTGCTCAACGAGCAAAGAGCATCAACATGCTCGGAAACTACCCGTTTCCCGGCTTATCTCTCAGATAGCCCAACAACACAACTGCTCCCAGAGCACAAGAGTATCAACATACTCAAAACCTCTCAATATCTCAACACTTGGATCCGACGACACTTCTCGTTTTCCAAAACTAAGATTCGACTCCTAAGTTTCCTTCGAGATTATTATCATTACTTAAAGATTTAGAGGTTATTTAAGGTCTTATGAGTTTTCTTCACAAAATAATATCCTTTTAGCCTTATCGCAATTCTTATAAGTTCTCGGGATCTCCAAATCCCCAAATGACTCTAGAGAATGTCTCGATCCATAAAACACCATAACAAGGCCCGAATCTCATTCGTCCTATCAAACTTTCTCAAAACTCTCAAAATAAAATCGGCATGACCTGCCCGCTATTCTCACTACACAGAATCTCAGAATTTATTGCAAAAGCATAATTAACTCAGCATGGCATATATCCACATATTATGCAATAACCACGTAGCACTTAGCATATAAAGCATGAACCACACATCCTAAATTACCCACTTAGCACTTAGCATGAAATTCAATCTCAAAAGCATTCAGTAGATGAATCATCTACATTGTCAGCCGAAGCCTCAGAAAACATTTTACCAGTCAAACACAAACAAGTGCATAAACAATAAAGCATTAACTAGCAAGGTAAGTTGCCCTTACCTTTAGTTATTCCAGCGTTCTCCTCAAATGTTCCTTCACAATGAGCTCCTTGATCTTCAGGAAATTCTTCAAAAGAACCTTTAGAGTAAAACCACAGAATTCCATCAAAGACTATCAGAAACTCAGTAATCAATACTCACTAAGGTTACACGAAGTAGTATATACTCCGAGGTACGATAATCTAGCGCGAAAGGACAAGTTTTCGAAAAAGGAATTTTCCTCCTCCTCCCCTATAGGGCTCGGCCACTTTTGGTAATTGCAGGGTTCGATTTTTCTTCGATCAAACTTGGTTCCTATGCTATCATTAGCCGTAACTAAGGGTATTCTGAACTCGGAAAAATTATCGGATCAAAAACTGTCGCAGGGGTATTTTGACAGGGACGTTACTAACGACGTTTATGACAATTAATCCTACTAGCACTAAGCTAAGGCGATAGTTTTTAGCCTAAAGGTTGAAGCTTTACTCCAAAAACTCCAAAAATGGGTATTTAAGGCTAAAATTGATTCCGGCGGAAATCCGGCGGCATAACGGAAAATCTAATCCGGCAGAAGTGATCTTGGGCACATAAGGAAGAGGTTTAGAATCAGAAATGAAATATTCAGGATAGTTTTGCAAAAACCTCAAAACTATCAGCTCAGAAAAGTCTACAGAAAAGCTATGGAAAAAGCGATCAGAGGTAAGAATTAGCGACTATACCTCGAAACCTTGAAGTAGCAACTGATTAATCGACGATCAAGCAAGAAATGAAGAAAATCTCTTCTCCTCCTCCTCCTCCAAAGCTCGTGGCCTCCTTGAGAGAAATGGGTAAGTTTTGTGATATTTTCTCATTTCTTGGCTATATATAGAGGTTGGCAAAACGCGATAAAATGAAAGTTTCGCGAATCTGATTTTTCCGGCTTCATTCTCCATGAATTCTAAGATAGGTTTTGGCGAAAGAATTCCAAAACTAAAATGAGGTCTCCTTGTATTTTTGGCAACTAATGCATAGTCGGTGTAAAACTATTTTACCCGATAAGTTGCTTTTTGCATCGTATGTCGGAATAGAAAACTTCCTTCTGAAGAAAGATTGAAATCATCAAGAGAAATGGGTGTACGCGTGTAGAATCTTCATTTGAAGCTCTGAATAGAAAAAGTCTTCATTGTCGGTTGATTCTAGGGTTTTGAAATACCAGGGTTTCGGTTTCGGCAAACTTCCGATGATTGGAATCGGACGTTCGTAGATCCTAGAGTTTCGCCTCGAAACGATTGTGATATATGGAAAAAGAGAAGTTCTAACATTTCTCTGAAGATTTTTGGAGTTAACTTCCATCGTGCCTATAAGTGAAAACTAGCTATTTACTAGGGTTTCTGACCTAGGTTTAAGCGTATAACGATCGTGCTATAACTTTTATCGATCATGATGCAATCCTTAGACTTTTCCTGAACTTTCTCCTTCATAATTTTATTTCATTTAATAAACTCTTGTTCAGGTTTCCCTTCACAATACATCAACCCTAATCGTGAATAAGATTTTATTCACTTAGCATAAGCTTAAAAACTTGGGTCTTACAGCTACTGTGTTGTTTCTACTGTATTAAACGTTGTGGCTTATTTCTGTACGGTTGTGCAATTGTCGAACCGATTGTCCCAACATCGTGTTCAACATCTGTCCTGTGCGAGAACCAGAATTTCAGGTTTTACTAGTAAAGTTTTAATGGGGCAAAATTCTAAGTCTAGTCTCCTATGGGTTTTCTTTTCTTTTTTGTAAGTTTGAGTTGATTTGTTTTCTTTCTTTGTCTCTTTTGTATTGGGTTGAAGTACCCCTTGTACTTCATTTCAATATAATTCATTAATTATCAAAATAAAAATAAAAACTTCACTCACCGTTTCTTTAGACGAAGGTATTGTCGTCGACAACAGTCATTAAATCTATGACCGCAAGTATTCGTACTAAGCTAGCCATGAAATGTGATACATTTTATGAGTGAAGATCGAATATCAGGCCTCATATTTAAGAGGTGATATAAACAACCATCACGTCGCATCTCGAGATTATAAGTCGATTTTGTCAAACCAAGTTTTTACCTGTTGTACTCTCTATGTATTAAATTTAAGAGCTTAATCTTGATTAATCTCATGAAGCCAGATCCTAAACTATTTTCTCATGAAGTCAGGGACGGAGGGAGGAAAATACAAGCATTGGGACGGCGTGGGCGACAACATAGGCATCTGCACAGTGTGGGCGACAAGAAGGCATTAGAATGGCTGGGCGACGACAATGGCTGAGAGTGAGGTAGGGTTTAGAGAGAGTGTGAGAGGACGATGGGGTGGTAGGGCTACATTGAGACAAAGGGGTTGTCACGATGGCGCCAGAGAGAGTGAAGGTAGTGTTTGGCGAGAGTGTGAGAGGAGATGTGTAAGACCTAGATTTTAGGAGAATTATTAATTAATTAATTCAGACTTACGTTTAGGGTTTCGTGCTGGTGTAAGAATGTTAGTAAGAAGTGTTTGATTAAAATGACAAGTGAAGTAATGTTTAAATATGTATGTGTTTTATATATATATATATATATATATATATATATATATATATATTTGTTCTTACATTTCGAATGCTAAATTCTTAATTGCCAAAGCCTTTTGCACTTCCAAGTTCCATCAGTTTCAACCTGCAATACTCATTAAGGCACACATGGAAAATATAAGAATACCAAACATCCTATTAGCACAAGGGACACAAAACTGATGATAATTACTTAGACTCAAAACTATACTAAAATATGAAAAATGTCCCTAAAGAACCACTAAATTACCCAACACATGCAAATGCAAAAGAAAAGGGAAAAGTGCATAAGAAAACATGAAACACTACATGAGACAAGGAAAAATGCTAAACAGAAGTAAAGAAAAGACTCTAAAAACCAAGACAAAACCCGGGTCAACACATTGCATTCGTTTATTAATTGTGAATAATTTTGTGATGCAAGGTATGCATGGTTCGAAAATTATTATTTTCTTTTGGAAATTTGACGTGGGAAAATAAATAATTATGAATTTTGAAAATTTTAATTTTAGAGGCTTAATTATTTTAAAAATGCCAAAAATTGTAGAAATAAGGGTTAAACGATTTAAATTGTTTTAATAATTAACCATAAGCCTTAGGAGAAAGAAAATAAATAAAATATCTCTCTTATAGCAGTAAAAACTTGGTGGACCATGGTTTGTTACAGGAGAGAGAATATTCTTTTTCATTTATTTAATTATTTAGGAGGAGTATCTTAGGTAAATATTTTTAATGAAATAAAAGAATATTTTTTTAAATTAAAAATAAATCCGAAAATAATAAGAAGATTATTTTAGGAGATGATAAAATTATTATTTCATAAAATTTTATTATTTCCTTATTTATTATTAATTTTGGGAATTTAGGCTTACAAAATAAAATAAAAATGTTAAATATTTGACTTAGCCTAAGATGAGTGTGCCTTGAGGATGAAAAAATCTTGGAGATATAAGTGATCTTATTTCATTAGATTTATGCATAGAATCAAGCCTTTAATTTGATTAGGATGTTTGTACTTCAAGATCGATTAATGGGGTGTTAATCAAAGGATGAGTGAGCTTTAATGCTTGTTTGAATTGTTGATTGTGTTTGAAGAATTTTCGTGAGTGGAGAACTTTATGATAGCTAGTAGACTTGATTATGCATATATTGTCGATAAATAATTGTATAAAGATGGATTTCGTACTTGATATATATATATATATATATATATATATATATATATATAACCTTACTTATATATACCCTTTAAACAATTAGATGTGATCATAGACATGGATTGGTTGTTCTATCATCATGTTCTTTGGATTCTCCCAATAATTTAGCAATCTTCTCTTATGCCAGACTTGTAGAGTTCTTGAATTCTTACTTTTCAAAGCTCTCCTTGAAGAAAGGAACCTTGAAAGTTCGTTTGGAAACAAGCAAGGAATAGGAAAAGCCAAATGGTGTATATGGCATACTGATTGTGAAAACTGAAATGATATGATTACATTGTTCGGTGCTTTTAGAGGCTCATTAATGAAGGGACGACTTTGTTGAGACAATGTCCTCTCTGGTTGTCGTTGTTGTGCGGTTAGTGGTGCTGCGGGCCGATACGATGGTATAAGGAACCATTAGGCCGATAAGGTGGTGGATAGAACCATCACTTAAACATTGATGGAGGATGAAACCATCGGTTAAAATTGAATTGTGGGTTAAACAGGAATGGTAGGTGAAACAAACGATAGGATAGGCGGATGGAACCATCGATCGAGCATGTTTGTGAATAGAACCACAAAACAAATCAGATGGTGGACAGAACCATCGAGCGGGCAAGGTGGCGGATGGAACCATCAAGCGGGTGAAATGGTGGAGGGAACCTTTAAACTTGAAGTACGTGAGAATTTTTTTTTCGTGTCTGCGTTGTTGTTGTTGCAACCGGATCACCTGATCGGGATGCAACTAGTGTGCACCGACGTTAGCATGACGCTCTGTGTTTAGAATGGTCGTTGAGTTTTTCCTTGAGATCAGGCAATCAAGGAACGAGAAAGTTCCTTTAGAGGAGTCATTTGAAATTAAGTCATGGGTGACATGACTTAGGAGTTAGAATATAAAATGAAGGAATAGTACCTTGATAAAATCAAGTATTTAATTTAATTTTGAAAGGATCAGAGATAATTTATATCTTGAAATACAAAATTATGTCATCTTTTAGAGAAATTAGGGGGTTACAGCTTGAAGCATGTTTGATTGTTATCTTGCTTGATGTTGAGGCATGATTGAGTGTTTAAAATGTATGCTTAAAGTGTTTCATTGATTGATTGATTATGAGTATTGTAATTTGACTGCTTACAGATTGTGAACACAAAGTGTTTACGAGTGTCAACGTGTAGGTTTCCGATGAGAGGTCAGAACTGCTGCTGTTGAAGGATCGAGACTTTGCCTTATGGAAAATTATCCTTTGGGGGGGGGATCTTTAGAAAAAATCGTTAATGAAAATAATTCTGGTAATAGCACTTTTATAATCTAAAGAGACTTAACTTGAGAAAGGACAACTTAGAGAATTAGAAATAGTTTTGAAAAGGGGAAAGATCGACGATCCAAGAGTTGAGAAGAGATAGTGAGCTGGAGTTTCGGTTATCAAGAGGATGAACCATCGTGGTGTAAGAAGCCATTAGGGTTTTGAAGGTATTCCTTGCTGAAACAACTTTTTTGGGGAACCGACGTTTACCTACCGGTACCTTAGAGACAATAACTGTTAGCTAGAACCGCGTATCCTTGAGAGGAAATTCCATGTTTGGCTAACCATGATGCATCTCATGCATTCATATTTTATAGGGTTGAGACGATCGGAAGATCAGACCTCAATGACGGTTGAGACAGTCATAGGATTGAGCCTTTAATGAGAGTGTACCACGAGGGTATTACCCCCGACAGTGGCGGAGCCAAGGGGGATGCTTCCTGTGGCTCAGTCACCCCCAAGCTCCCACTAGACTTGATGACATGGAAATGTATAATATGAAGGAAATGGCTAAGACATTAAAGCCCAGGAACCTTGACTTGTATTTTGCTCCCCTGTTTGGGAACATTTATTCCCCTGTTTTTTCTCCCAACTATTGCTATTTATTGTACTTCTCTTTCTCTCGTTTCTTTTTGTTTGGCCTTGGCCTCTTGTTTCTTTTCTGATTGTATACCCATACATTTTTATTAGAGTAAAATACCAACTTTAAAATTTAAAGTAGAGTAACATTTTAATGGTGATTAGGCATTGTAGAGGTATAGGGCAGCGCTTTATAAAATAATTAAAAATAATATAGTAATTAGTTCCATAAATCTCTTATAAATAACATAAAACTTTTATATTTCCACTTCACAAATGAAATGGGTATGTAAAAAATAGTTGAAAGTTTCTCTTATTTCAATGACAATAGTTTAGAAAAATGAAAGTATGAGAGCTGAGTTTTTTTTGGGTAAACCAAATTTGATTTAATAGGCACAAGGGGCGCCACCCACACAAATACACACATCTGTATTATTGGTGATGTTTCGATTTTTATTTATGATATTCAATCTTAGCCCCCTAGAGATGAATTCCTGCCTCCGCCCCTGACCCCCGACATACGCAAGTATGAGATGGTCAACAAGGAGTGAGGAACAATTGAAGATGCTTAGGTTGTAAGTGACACCCCTAGTCTGATATGGTCAACGTACACTAGGCATGTGCTCGATCGACTGAGAGGTGTCCGGCCTACCAAGTAGCATTCATCAGTGACGTTGATTGGTGCGCCTATCTTACGAGGTTTAGCATATATCTGGGTCATTTGAGAGCATTCAGTGCACGAGAATAAACATACAACTTACTATGATGTATTGATTATGTATGTATTATGTTTGGCTTGTAGTGACAACATGTTGATTGAATAATGTGATATAAAGATGTATTTTGTGTTGCCCAAGATTAGAGATATTTTCTGTTGTTGTCTCTGAAACATATATTGTTGTACTATTAAATACTATTTTCGGGAAGTTGACTCTTGCACACCTTGTTTGTATGCTTGTGTTTGGGCGGCAGACAACCGCTAGAGGATAGAGGACCCCTTATTGGGAATTCTCCACTCGGGGCAAACCCGTTATGAGTTCATCGACAGAGATGACCCCGCTGCCTGGCTGGTTGATCATAACACCAAGCGAGTGATGTTTTTAGGACGAGTGATCGAGTATACGTGTGATGTGCATGGATATCTATTGGGGAGCGTTCTTGCCGGAAGACTGTGAGCACAAACCTACCTCCACTGTGGGGAGCCGGAGGAGCTTTACCTCATGCTGACTAGACCACCATCTTTGAGACTGATCCGTCAGAGGCGTCTTCTTTGTTGTCGCACCTCAGATGCCGCTTGCCACTAATCTTGGATCTTGTTCCACTGTCACCCCATCCGCACTGAAGACAGTGCCTACTCGATGTAAGAAGGTGTTAGCCCTGACCAACACATGTTCGTATTTGGGGAGGGTAGGTCCCCGACATATTACTTTTTGTGTGATTCTCCTACGTGAGAATTACAGTGAGTAGTCGGACATAGGAGTTTAGGTCAAAGGCTATTTTGGGCTGACTATTCCTTTTGAGCATTGTAATATAGTTATGTACTATGGTGCTGACGACTTGGCTATTATTGCCTTCAGGCTTGTTGTATGTATGGTGGGTTTAGTATGCATGTATGGTCTTATTATGCATCGCATGTTTGGAAATTTCTTTGGGAATAGAAATGGAAAAAAATATCCACATTTACGAACTGCTTATGAAAACTATATTTCGAGAAAGATTACTATTGTGACTCCCGAATGTTTGGGTGTTACAAAAGAACTTATAAAGACAAAAAAGATTGAGCAACCATCGAAGGCTAGCGTCAGCCGAATAGATGAGACATATCAAAATCACATTAGTGTTGGCCATAGTTAACGCTAATTTGGCTTGTGATTTTAGCATCGACTTGGAACCGCCTCTAATGGATAGTGGTTGGATACAAATTTGGTCGGTGATTTCACCCTCAACAAAACCAACATTATCTTTAAATGGAGCATAATTTAAAATCAACACTTTGCAATAGTTTGGTCGCTGCTAATGTTGTGCAGAATGATGTTTCAGATTAAGGAAGATATGTTATTTATATGACTTAAGTATGTTTTTGGTCCCTAAAAAATAGGGAATTATTGACTTCGGTCTCCTTTTAAATTTTTTGTTGATTTAGGTCCATCTAAAATAGTGAATTATTGATTCTGGTTCATCCCTCCATTTTTCTAACGGTTTTGTTTAAACCGCCACTAACACATTTTGTGACAGTTTTTGTACATTAGTGACGGTTTTGAAACCGCCACAAAAATGGGTGAAGTGACCAAAATTAATAATTCGTTACTTTAAGAGGATCATAATCAGTGAAAAGATTAAAGACGAATCAAAATCAATAATTCATTACTTTAGTGGGGAAATAACATAGTTAACCCTATGTATATTTTTGAAAGTAGAAAATCTAGAGATATTTCTTAATTTCTATGAAAAATCTAGAGAGCTTTAGTTAATAGAATACTGTTATCAAAAGTTGGTTTTGGTCAAGAATTTCCTGTGTACATTGTACCTTCAAATATCTTAATGTACTTAGCCCTTGCAAGTTGCAATCAATCATGTTTGAGTCCTCCCTCAGAAACCTCTTCCCTGAATATTATATAATACGAGTAAATTGTAATCACAGTTGTGTTAACGTAGACTGAAATATGATATACTACTATTACTTTAGATTTGAAGTCAACCATACCGTGCGTTCAACCATTTATTTGTATATAGCATGTTGAAACACGTTCATGCCTGCATATGTCTCTTTGTTTTTTTTATATGGTTCAGTTGCATATAACGACAATTACTTAATTGTTTTGCTGTTTTAAGGGGACTCATAACATAAAAGAGAATTTGTCAAGATCTTTGGAGGAAATGGGCATGTATCTATGAGCATGAAATGCAGCTGCAGGATTCAGGGGAGGAGATGGGGAGTGGTTGTTCTAAACATTTATTTTGGAGAGAGAAGGAACATTAAATTCAGTTCATTTCTTTGGGTAACTCATACGACTTGCTGATTTAATGGCCGAAGGTGTTGAGAGCCTTTACTTCTAGAGTGTTAAATGCTGTGCTCATCCATGGAAGTGGATCGGTTTGTTTTGATGGTTCAAGAGTGTATTGAAAGCTATGATCATTTTTAGGTTTTTTTTTTCTTCAGCAGATGTATCCTCCATAAAAAGTAGAGAGGGTTGGTTCCAACCGAAAATATATACAGAAAACAATCATGTTCGATTTGAGAACATCGATCTATATTATGGCAACGAGACAACTTTTTTAGTAGAGAGAGAGACATTTAAAGGGAATTAGATGTGTACCATCTAAAACAACCGTTTGTTTTTTGAATTCTTTTTGCATAACAAAATTTTGGGGTGAATGGATGATTCAAAGAACATTTAACGTTCAAGGCGGAGAAAACAGCTCAAAAAACATTTATCGTAAACTTACCTTTACATTAGTCTAAGAGACGAATTCTTATCATGTTCTACTCTACCAACTCATGGGAGTTGGGAGTTGTTCTTTGAAATTTGTAGTTTTGAGTAAAATCCCAAATTCATAAATTTAATAATAGTAGATATATACTACTAATGAAATTAGTCTTTGAGGATGCAATTTTCTTACCTAGATTGACATGAATTGCAAATACTAATCACATTAATCTTTCTCTAGGAGCATATCCGGCTCATAAGAATTAACATGAGTAACATTTGTTATTTGCAACGAACTGAAAATATTTTTACAATTTTAGAGAGTCAGTTATCTGGTGTCAAATTTCAGATGAAAGTTTACTCTTTTTAGTGTTTTGAGTGACCTAATTGGGGAAGTTGGAGTTATGATCCACATTAAAGAACCATTGGTATTCAAGTCCCTCCTTTCAACTGTATACAGACTCCCAACATTAATGACCCGTGCCATACACATCTCCTCCCACCCTTTTCTCACCGACTTTAAGTACCAAATCAATTTATAGCATGTCATGGGAGAAGAAGATTTGATTTAATTGATACCAAGATTAGTCCAATAGTTTTTGTCTTTGTTTTGTTACATAAATGAAAGTATTGGGAATTTTGACAATATCTGTTAGCTAAAATTTCACATATAATCTGATAAAAACTTTAAATGCAGGCTTGAAGCTAAGCTACACGTATCAAGGACCTCTAGAAGGTGAAGTTACAACAAAATGGATATTAGAGTTAGAATTCAGGTTAGGTCTAACTCTATATTAAAAAACTACTTAAGAGATGAAGATTGATCTTATATATGAATTCATTTGGTCATATCTCTAGCAAATGTGAAACATGAACCCAAATCTCACGTCAAGAGTGGGACATCATGATCTTGGAATTTGCATAACTGGACATATGCAGATGACTTGTACACATGCGGTCTCCAATAAACAGATCAAAATCCTTTCAATTAGAAAAAAAACTTAACCATAACCATTTTCACCATCAAACCATTGTTAGATGTGCTCCTTCTAATTGAGAGGGTTCATTTCCTAATAAACAGATTTATGATAGATTCTAGTATCATCTTAGAATTCAAATTACACCTAACTTTAACTATGGGATGGGAATTGATCTACCCTATTTATGGATTTATTTGGCCATAAACTTAGGCTGTGTAAGTGTGTACTATGAAATTAAGTTTAGCCACCTTGAACAGCACGTCATAATGGTAGGCAAAGACCACTTATTAATTTGACGTTTGGAACTTCATGTTTTGCCTCCTACTATATAACCACCTCAAACTCTAGACATAATACTCCCAACTACTATATTCAAAGAGAGTTGAGAAACCACTCTTCAACATTGAAGCCATGGTGTCCCTTCACAAAGCTTTGACAGAGAGCCCAAAAACACAAGCTTCTATTGCAGAATTTCAAGCTTTACCAAAGAAGAGAAGCTGGGAAGATACACTCACCAAAGAATTCTTCAAAGATCACACTGATGCAGAGAAAAGTAAACCCATCTTTGACATAGAGCTACACCTCAAGACACCATTGCCTTCAGATAAATGGCAACAATATCTCAGTATTCAGGTATTATACATAAATATATGCTGCCAAACTTAAGGTGTGTTACCTTTGATTCTTATTAGTTTATCTAATGTTTCGTCTTTTTCATGCAGTCAGGGCAGATACACTTCTGTAACACAAGGATGGATATGAAAACACCAGACTCTCAGAGTCAATGCGGACCACAATTTAAAACCCTGCCTGAGTATGAAGAGGCATCTCTTGGTCAAATGAGCTTAGACCTTGAGCTGAACTTGACATGTGAATCAGTGAAGAAGATCAGGAAAGAAGACAGCGATGACATGAGTGAGAAGAAGAAGAATTCTGGTTCCCTCTTGATTGAATCAAGCAATAACAAAAAGGATTCATGTGTTTTAACTCAAACTCCATCATGGTTATCATCAGAAGGTGATGATCACAATGAGATGATCGCAGCAGTTTGCATGAGGTGTCACTTGTTGGTGATGCTTTGCAAATCATCTCCTTCATGCCCAAACTGCAAATTCATGCACCCACCAGATCAGAGCCCTTCACAGTTCTTGAAGAGAAGAAGGTTCAGCCTCTTGTGCTGATCAGCAACTAGCAGAAACTTATTCAATAATTCTAAGCTTTGTCTTTTAATTCCCTTATGAATAGACTAAGTTTCTCTTTATATTGTAGCTATATGTTCCAAACAAAGGGTGGTGTTTATTCTACTACCTCTAAATTAGTGGTAATTTGACTATTAGAATGAGTGCCAATATTGGTGTAACTAACCTAGTGTGTGATGATCATATTTTTGTACAAATTTGAATTAGAGTGTTCTTCATTATCCTTAATTTATGTGTGTTGTCTATGATAGGTGAATTTGAGCAGGCTCTTTCATGATTTAAAATTAAGCAATACCACTTTCCCTGACTAGGCCTCTTAACTCAGAACTGTATGTTTCTTCAAGTTGTAACAAATGTTCTCTGTATTTTGATTTCCTTTTCTAGTAATGAGAACAGAGGTTTCAACATGCTGCAGGGTCATTTCTATCATGTGAACTATTTGGCTGTTAACTCCATTGTATAATCTCCACTCTTAATATACACTATATATCATAATAGTTCAAGTGAGTGGAAAAATAAACAAATTAGGTACATACAACACCAGGATATTTCTTTTAGAATGAATTCTAAATTTCTTCTGGCGCCGGTCAAATTAATATCTAGAAAAATAAAAATACCTTTGTGATATCTGATTGTGTGAAATGTCGGTGAGGTTAATCAACGTTTTATCTAACTTTATTATTAACTTGACCAACATTTGACATAATCAGAAATTGTTAAGAGATATATTTCATTATTTTAGGGACTAACTTGCCTGACGTTTATACTTTCAAAAATGAAATTGGACATTCACTCTATTTTATTGAGGCTTCATGGTAATTGAGATATAACTCATTCATTTCATCTGTCCTACAAAAGAAGGACATACTACATGCTATTCACTGAATAAGAGATCTAGCAAGAAAATTTATCAGACAATATTTCTGTATGTAAATGAACAACAGCATAAATACTAAATAGTGCAAAACTATGTTCCAAAATTTTGGCTTAACTGGAAAATGTTGAGACTGAGATTATGGTAATGCTTACGTTTAAAATTAGCTAATCTAATTTAATTCCAACGACTAAGTTGATCACTCTGCCCCAGAGTTGAGAAAAGACTACAATTAATAGCAGCAAATGAAGATTGGAAATATGGCAATAGCATTAATTAGCTTACGTCGGTTATAGTACATTTCCATTCACATTAAATGCATATTGGGGCGTTAATGTGTTGCGTCATGCTCATTTATGTTTCTTGCTCCATAAATTCGAGATGGTGAAGCAATAAATGGATAATCTATACACATTCCACATTTAATAACCACAACTAATATAATTTCTATGTTGCACAATTCAGGAAAAAGAAAAAGCTTATCTAACGTAAGATTGTCAAAGTGATCAAGTGAAAGTCAATCTTCTTATCTAACTTAGTAAGTCATTAAAGTTTAACTGTGAGTCTTTGACACAAGGTTAGTGGTTTACTTAATTTAGTGACAAACTCAATGGAGAGTGCTTTCAATAAAAAAAATTCAATGGAGAGTAATCATATTCATATTGCATGTTTGGATATATAGATGCTTAAAAACCGCTGCTAATGTATCGGAAGGGTTTCTGACAAGATTGTATTTCGATCAGCCCATATTTTCAAAATTAAAATCATGGTGAACATAAACAAAGTTAACAAAAGTTGCTTACAGAAGTTGCTTCTGAAATGCATGAACTACCAAGCCAGCTGCATTTATGGAATGCTTTATTGTCTGAGGTGATGGATAGTTTTATGGAGCAGCAGTTAGGCATATTATTTTCACTGGAATTGCTTTTCCTTTGGCCCAAGGTAATTAATTAGAAAATAATGTGGTTTCAAACATGTGGGACGCTATCCAAACAAGTTCTTAGTAATCTCTCATCCACTCTGGTGTTAGTTTCTAGTTCGAAAGATAGTTCTTGCATCAAATCAGCTTTTTTAGTTTCGGTGATAGTTTCTTGAATTGAAAGAAGATTTGACACTTCTATGATTTATTCAACCTCGTTGGACTGGGCGAGCCCCTAGAGGGGCAACGCCTAGCATGTAGCCCGCCCCGGGGTAGGGCCCTAACCTTAAGATGGGCCTTGGCTTCGGAGGCCCAATTGGCCCAAGAGATAGTGCCCAAACTCTATAAATGGGGGGGAGTTACCAATTGTAGGGGACTTTGGCTCATTTGATGAAATGATACATGAAATTCAGCATTCTCTCTCTCATTCTCATTCTCACTCTAGCACAATTCTCCACTTTCTAGGTACTATACCTTTCTTCAATGTTCATTGCTAGAACATTTGGCGCCGTCTGTGGGGACCGTAAACTTTCTACTCCCATTCACGTGGATTGATTGTGCAGGAAGTTATCTCTGTTGGTGATTAGGCAATTCTCTGGTCTTTTGATTTTGATTCTGTAACCGGTGTTCGTTTTCCGATCGAGTTTGCATCGTTCTTGGTTTGGATGGAGACTCGACGCAGGAGGCAGCATCATTCACCAGTGCGACAGCGAATTTCGCCGCCTCGGCGGCCTCATCGTGTGATCCTGGATTCTCCGGTACGAACGGCGGGAGTACAGCCGCCATCTCCTCCTCCGTCACCACCACCTCCTCCATCGCCTTCACAGGTTGGATCTCTGGAGCGCTCACCAGAGAATTCACCTGCTCCGGAGCAACAACCGGCGGTGACACAGGAGCAATGGCACCATCTGATGCGCAGCATTGGCAACATCCAGCAGAGGAATGAGCATCTGCAGGCTCAGTTGGATTTCTACCGTCGCGAGCAGCGGGACGATGGAAGCAGAGAAGCAGATTCCGTGGTTGAGTTTCGTCCGTTTTCGGAGGATGTTGAGAGTGTGGCGATTCCGGATAATATGAAAACGTTAGTTCTGGATTCTTACAGCGGAGATTCCGATCCGAAGGATCATCTTCTGTATTTCAATACGAAGATGGTGATAATTGCGGCGTCAGATGCGGTGAAGTGCAGGATGTTTCCATCGACGTTCAAAGCGACGGCGATGGCGTGGTTCACAACTTTGCCGCGCGGATCGATTTCAAATTTCAGAGACTTCTCATCCAAGTTTCTAGTGCAATTCTCGGCGAATAAGAATCAGCCGGTGACGATCAATGACCTATATAATATTCGCCAGCAAGAAGGAGAGTCACTGAAAGAGTACATGGCAAGGTACAGCGCAGTGTCGGTCAAGGTTGAGGACGAGGAGCCTCGAGCTTGTGCTCTAGCATTTAAAAACGGCTTGCTACCGGGAGGGTTGAACAGCAAATTGACACGTAAGCCGGCGCGTTCGATGGAGGAGATGCGTGCTCGCGCCAGCACTTATATTCTTGATGAGGAGGACGACGCTTTCAAAAGAAAGCGCGCGAAGTTGGAAAAGGGCGACACGTCGCCCAAGCGCGCGAAAAAAGATCAGAATGGCGAAGATAAGGGGGATGGCAAGCAGCAAAGGCAAGATAAAGGGAAGACGGCATTGAGGCCGACCAAGGAGCAGTTGTATCCACTGCGTGATGATTATGAACAACGCCGGCCATGGCAATCCAAGTCCCACCGCCGGCGGGGAGAAGCTGACATGGTAATGAATACTGAATTAACGGATATGCTCCATGGGGCGAGGGGCGCAAATCTAGTGGATGAGCCAGAGGCCCCTAAGTATCAATCACGGGACGCCAATCCCAAGAAGTGGTGTGAATTCCATCGGTCCGCCGGGCACGGCACAGACGACTGCTGGACTTTGCAGCGGGAAATTGATAAGTTGATTCGGGCGGGATATCAAGGAAATCGCCAAGGTCAGTGGCGCAACAACGGCGATCACAACAAAACGCATAAGCGAGAAGAGGAGCGAGTGGACACTAAGGGCAAGAAAAAGCAAGAATCAGCGGCTATCGCCACAAGAGGAGCTGATGACATGTTCGCTCAACACTCAGGACCGCCCGTCGGGACCATAAACACCATCGCTGGGGGATTTGGCGGCGGCGGCGACACCCATGCGGCGCGGAAACGCCATGTTCGTGCGGTTAATTCTGTTCATGAGGTCGCTTTTGGATTCGTACACCCTGACATAACAATCTCGATGGCAGACTTTGAGGGGATAAAGCCTCATAAGGATGACCCGATCGTAGTGCAGTTAAGGATGAACAGTTTCAACGTTAGAAGGGTACTCCTGGATCAGGGTAGTTCGGCTGATATTATCTATGGTGATGCATTCGACAAGTTGGGACTAACTGACAATGATCTGACTCCATATGCGGGAACCTTGGTAGGTTTCGCGGGGGAGCAAGTAATGGTGCGAGGATACATTGATCTAGACACAATATTCGGGGAAGATGAGTGTGCCAGGGTTTTGAAGGTAAGGTATCTGGTTCTCCAGGTGGTGGCATCTTACAATGTCATTATTGGGCGAAATACATTGAATCGCCTTTGTGCTGTAATTTCAACAGCCCATTTGGCGGTCAAATATCCGCTAAGCAGTGGAAAGGTTGGAAAGCTGAAGGTGGACCAGAAGATGGCGAGGGAGTGTTACAATAATTGCCTTAACTTGTACGGCAAGAAGAGTGCGTTGGTCGGTCATAGATGTTATGAAATTGAAGCTTCGGATGAAAATCTTGACCCACGTGGCGAGGGGCGGGTAAACAGGCCCACGCCAATTGAGGACACGAAGGCGCTGAGGTTTGGCGATCGCACTTTGAAGATTGGGACCAGACTGACGGAAGAGCAGGAGACGCGCCTGACAAAGCTGCTAGGGGAGAACTTAGATTTGTTTGCTTGGAGCTGCAAAGACATGCCTGGAATTGATCCAAACTTCATCTGCCATCGATTAGCATTGAATCCAAGTGTCAAGCCAGTTTCACAACTCAGGCGACGCTTGGGAGGAGACAAGGGAAAGGCGGTTCAACAGGAAGTTGACAAGTTGCTGGCGGCAGAGTTCATCAGGGAAGTGAAGTATCCGACGTGGTTGGCGAACGTCGTAATGGTGAAGAAGGCGAACGGGAAGTGGCGAATGTGTGTAGATTACACAGATTTAAACAAAGCATGTCCAAAAGATTCGTATCCCCTTCCCAGCATTGATAGCCTCGTTGATGGTGCTTCGGGCAACGAACTGCTTAGCTTGATGGATGCTTATTCTGGCTATCATCAAATCCGCATGCACCCGGCAGACGAGGACAAAACGGCTTTCATGACCGCCAGAGTCAATTATTGTTATCGCACCATGCCGTTTGGACTAAAGAACGCTGGGGCGACCTACCAAAGATTGATGGATAGGGTTTTTGCTGGGCAGGTGGGGAGAAACATGGAAGTTTACGTCGATGATATGATCGTTAAGTCAGTACGTGGTTTGGATCATCATCAAGATCTGGAAGAAGCATTCGGCGAGATCAGGAAGCCCAATATGCGCCTTAACCCGGAGAAGTGCTATTTTGGTGTTCAGGGTGGCAAGTTTCTGGGATTCATGATCACATCCAGGGGAATAGAGATAAACCCTGACAAATGTAAAGCGATTCAGCAGATGAAAAGTCCCTCTAATGTGAAAGAAGTCCAACGTTTAACCAGGCGAATAGCAGCTCTATCTCGTTTTCTCCCTAAGTCTGGCGATAGATCTTTCCCATTTTTCAAGTGTCTTCGGAAAAATGCTGCATTCGAGTGGAAAGCGGAGTGTGAGGAAGCTTTTGTTCGCCTCAAAGAACTCCTGTCATCACCGCCGATTTTGTCAAAACCAATGCAGGGGCACCCGCTGCACTTGTATTTTGCTGTGAGTGATAGTGCTCTGAGTTCTGTGATATTGCAGGAGGTGGATGGCGAACATCGAGTTATTTATTTCGTTAGCCACACACTCCAGGGCGCAGAGGTCAGATACCAGAAAATCGAGAAGGCAGCATTGGCGGTCCTCGTCACCGCCCGGCGGTTAAGACCTTACTTTCAGAGTTTTCCAGTAAGGGTGCGAACGGATTTACCCCTGAGACAAGTGTTGCAAAAACCGGATTTGTCAGGCAGATTGGTCGCCTGGTCGGTTGAATTGTCCGAATATGGTTTGCAATATGATAAACGAGGCAAGGTTGGCGCACAGTCGCTGGCTGATTTTGTGGTGGAATTGACCCCAGATCGGTTTGAAAGAGTAGACACTCAGTGGACTCTCTTTGTAGATGGATCCTCCAATAGCAGTGGTAGTGGCGCGGGAGTAACGTTGGAAGGACCAGGAAATCTAGTACTGGAACAATCGCTGAAATTCGAGTTCAAGGCCACAAACAACCAGGCAGAGTATGAGGCTCTCATCGCCGGGTTGAAGTTGGCGCGTGAAGTAAAGATTGGAAGCTTGTTGATAAGAACGGACTCACAGTTGGTGGAGAACCAAGTGAAGGGCACTTTCCAGGTCAAAGATCCTAATCTGATCAAGTACCTAGAGCGAGTGCGATATTTGATGACACTTTTTCAAGAGGTTGTGGTGGAATATGTTCCTCGGACTGAAAACCAGCGGGCGGACGCGTTGGCCAAATTGGCGAGCACGCGGAAGCCCGGCAACAATAGAAGTGTGATTCAGGAAACGCTGGCGTTCCCCAGCATTGAAGGCGAGCTCATGGCATGCGTGGACAGGGGAGCGACGTGGATGGGACCTATATTGTCCATCTTAGCGGGGGACGCAGCGGAAGTGGAGCAATGCACGAAGGAACAACGGCGAGAGGCGAGCCACTATACTCTCATCGACGGACATTTGTATCGCCGTGGTTTTTCGGCGCCATTGTTAAAATGCGTACCGCCGGAAAAATACGAGGCGATAATGTCTGAGGTGCACGAGGGGGTGTGCGCAAGCCACATTGGGGGGAGATCTTTGGCTTGCAAGGTGTTGAGGGCGGGATTCTACTGGCCCACCCTCAGGAGAGACTGCATGGACTTTGTAAAAAAATGCAAAAAATGTCAAGTGTTTGCTGATTTATCTAAGACACCGCCAAAAGAGCTGGTAACGATGAGCGCCCCATGGCCCTTCGCCATGTGGGGGGTGGATCTAGTAGGGCCTTTTCCGATCGCCAGGTCGCAAATGAAGTTTATATTGGTAGCGGTGGATTATTTCACTAAATGGATTGAGGCCGAGCCCCTGGCCAAAATAACCTCTGCGAAGATAGTCAACTTCTACTGGAAGCGAATTGTTTGCAGGTTCGGGATCCCAAGGGCGATCGTATCCGACAACGGGACCCAGTTTTCAAGCAACCAAACTAGAGAATTTTGCAGGGAAATGGGCATACAGATGAGGTTTGCCTCTGTGGAGCATCCGCAAGCAAACGGGCAAGTGGAATCTGCAAACAGGGTAATCCTGCGTGGATTAAGGCGACGGCTCAAGGAGGCTAAGGGAGCCTGGCTGGAGGAACTCCCGGTGGTGCTATGGTCATACAACACCACTGTGCAATCCACTACAAGGGAAACCCCCTTTAGAATGACCTATGAGGTTGATGCTATGTTACCAGTGGAGATTGACAACTTCACATGGCGAACCCAGCCAGATTTTGAAGGGGAGAATCAAGCCAATATGGCGGCGGAGTTGGACCTTTTGTCGGAAACGCGCGACGAGGCGCACATTCGGGAAACAGCGATGAAGCAGCGCGTGGCGGCAAAGTTCAACAGCAGGGTTCGCGTCCGAGATATGCAGGTCGGCGACCTGGTCCTCAAGTGGCGATCGGGAGCCCCGGGAAACAAGCTCACGCCTAACTGGGAAGGGCCCTACCGCATTATTAAGGTTCTTGGTAATGGGGCCTATCACTTAGAAGAGCTTGATGGAAGGCGGCTACCTCGGTCGTTCAATGGTTTGAGTTTGCGTTACTATTATAGTTGATCGCAGGCGAGAAAGCGAACAAGGCGGAGTCGCCGGAGCCAGATATCTTTGAAATTTTCTGAAAAGTGTTTTCAAATTCTCCAATGTATTGCAAGCAATAACAAAGCGTGCTCTTTTTCTCCGAAAGGAGTTTTTTAATGAGGCGCTCCATCAATAAAATAAAACGAAAATTCACGAAATTCGTGTCCAAAGAATTCCAGGGATTCCCTGACGATCGGAATTGCCGATCGACATCAAGAATTACGGCGATCACTAAGTTGGACAGGCTTGATCCCCAAAGGGGCCTGCTGGAACCCTGAAGGTGGTGGCGATTCCACAAATGGCCTTTGACGCATGGGAATCACCCCCCGGAAAGTCTGACGTGATCGCCGGTCCCGTAAACGATGTGCTGGATAAGTCTCGCCAGAATACGACGAGCACCGCTAACTAGGCAAAAGTCTTCGGACTCCCAAATGGCCATTGGGATCCAAGCATTGTAAGCCCCGAGCGGACAAAAGCCCCGGGCGAAGCCCTCGAGAATGGAGGTCGTTTCTTCCTTGGGGGAAAACGTCTAAAGTCTTGGTGGGGGAATACCAAGCAACAAGTCCTAGTTAAAATTAATGCACGAAGTCGTTAGGCGTAATTCAAGCGTATGACGCGTGAAAAAATAGCGCAAGATATAAGGTCTGCGAATGAATAAGGTGGAAGGCGAGTACTTGGACATTCAGGATGTTGAGTATTTTATTACTCCGGCGTGGTGGGGCGTTAAACTATGAAATTCATTCATGGATGTACGGCGAAAGTATTCCAACATGATGTACGGCGAAAGTATTCCAACATGATTTACAAAATATCCAACGACGATATGAAAAGTTATGGCGAAGGGTTGCTTAAACATAGATGAATGGCGGAAAGTACACTACAAAGAAACAGTAAAAGCTAAATGACTTAAAAATTACATTATTCATTGTTTTCTTCCTCTTCCTCTTCTTCTTCAGTCGCCGTCCAGAGGTGTTGGTCAATCAGGGGAGGATCGTCAGGACCAACCAGTCCTTCAGCGGTTATCTCTTTCATTACTCCCATGGCGCTAAAGTCAAAGTTCGGGTACAAGTGTTGGGCCTGATCTTTGGCGAGGTAGAAACCGCGCTCGCGGTTTTCAAGGGCAATGTCAGCAGCTTGTTCCCTCGCCTCAGTGGCTTTGGCTTTCTCCGTCGCCAGTTCGTCCTCGAGCACTTTGATTTTTGCCAGTTGGGAAGCAATCTCGGCATCTTTCGTGGCGAGGGCCTCGGCGTGAGCGCCGGTCGTTTTCTTGATTTCCTCAGATGTGGCTTGCATCACCGCTTCCATGTCAGACCTCGCCAGGGCCAGGGACTCGGCAGACTTTTTCTCTTGCTCCGCCAGCGCCTTCTTCACTAACTCCAGCTCAGCGCGCAATGTTGCGAGCTCCGACTCCTTAGCAACCAGCGCTTCGCCGCTGGCGATCAGGTCCTTCTCAGTTTGCTCTTTTTCCTTTTTGCAAGCTTGAAGACTTGCATCAAGGTCATCCGCTTCTTCCTTCATCAACGCCAGCTGGTCCTCCAGTTCGCCGATTTTAATTCCCGCCGAGCCAATCAACTTGTCGGTTAGAACTTTGTCTTTTCCTGCCTGCGTCGCCAGTTTGTCGAAGCGTTTTTCCCAAGCAGCGGCGGCTTCTTGATGTTGAGCGCTCTCGGCCTTCAACCGCTCGGCTTTGGCGGTGGCAGCGTTGAACTTCTCAAACGCATGGGCAAAGATGCACCCAGCGCGCAGGAGACAAGCAAGAGTTTCTTCCTTGGTTTCATCAATGCCCCGGCTCAAGACTTCTTTCTCTATGACTTCGCGGTTGAGGCCGGTAAGCAAGAATTCGGAAGGTTCGATGGCGTTGGGAAGCATGTTGAAGTAGTTGGAAGAACCGCTTTCTTTACCAGGAGCTCGCTCGATCTGGGTAGCGGCGACATCAGAAGATCCCTCTTCGCGGCGAGGTAGAGAAGACGTAGGGCACCCATCATCTGTTGGGGGTGGGCTAGGAGGTGCGTCCTGGCGAGGGGGGACTGGGGGGTTTGATTTTCTTTCATTTTCTCCCCGGCAGGAGCATCAGACGACGCCGCAGCTGTTGTGGCATTAGCGGTGGCAGATTTCTCAACGGCTGAGGGTTGGGAGATGTTGGCGGTTGTGTCAGCAGTTGGCGATTGATCAGCAGAGGTAATTGTAGCACCGGCAGAGGTAGTTGTAGCGCCTGTGGAGGCAGCTGTAGCGCCAATAGTAGTGGACTTGGCGGCGGCTGCAGAGGCCACGTCCGCGGTAGTAGATTTGGGGGCCGGGACAGTGATTGTCTCGGTAGCGGTGGCGGTGGAGGCTTTAGCAACACTTTTGCCTTTAGACGCAGCGGCAGTGGTGGGCTGAGCGCCAGGGTTGGAAGAGCCGGCGACGGAGGAGGCTTTGACCAATTTTCTCCTCTTAGGGGCTTTGGCACCCTCACCTTGGTTCTCGGCGCCGCCTCGCTTTTTCACGTCGCCCTCAGCGTTGAACTTTGGGGAAAAGCGAGCCATTTTCCTCTCGCGGGCTTTCAGGAGTTCGGCGTTTGTGAAGTTCATATCTTCTGCAACAATGAAAAAATATCAGTAACAACATAAGAGGCGAGAAAGAAAATGTCGATAGTAGAAGTAAGTCATGGACGACCTAAGTATTTGGGAGTCCTTGAGGAGCCAGCGCCCTCAAGGACTGTTGAGCAGTCAAGGATGGGGAGTGGGGCAAGAAGATTCAGAAAAGCTTTGTCGTTGGCGGACAAGGATTCCTCGGAAGGATCAGTAACCCCATTGGGCTTTTCCGTCCAGTAAAGAGGGAAAAGGGCGGTCCCGTCCCTAAGGGTGAAGGCCTCCGGATAGGCGGGGTGAACCGCCACGCGAAAGTACTTCCGTGCGAAGGAGGTCTTCGCGTTACTTTTGTGGGGATTCAGGCACTTCCGGCCGGTCCGGGCCTTTAAGGAAATCCATCCTTTGTTTTTGATGGATTTGGGGTCAACATCGTAGAGGTAGAAGAAACTGGTGGGGGATGGGGCGATGCCAACCGCGGCGCACAAGATTTCAAAGCATCGAATGAAGGCCCAAGCGTTGGGGTAAAGTTGGCAGGGCGCCGCATTGATGTCGCGGAGGACGGTTTGGACAAAGGGCGAAAAGGGGAGCCTGATTCCAAGCTCGCTAAACATGTATTCGTACGCAAAGAAAAAGTGAGATCTCTTTACGTCGCCGTCTAGCTTGTGAGCCCAGGGGCGGTCCTTAGGAAGGCAAATCCAGATCCTGAGTTTGGCGTTAAACTCGTCATCATTGGACAAGCCACCCAAGGAACCCACGAATTCCACAATGAGGTTGCTATCTTGGAAGATGGAAGGTTGGTCTATGGCCTCATGTTTGGGGGCTACTTGGACTGGAAGGGGCAGAGTGGCGAAGGTTTTTAGCCGGTAAGCAGGGATCTCCGGGACCTCTAAACGGAGGCCGCCGGCTGCGGTGGAATCAGGGTCGCTTTCGGAGGAGGAAGTGGAGTGATTAGGGGAGGTAGGGTTTGAAGCCATTTTAGAAACTGGCGAAGTGAAAGACAGGAGAAGATGAGTATGTATATGATGCAAAGATAAGGGCAGTAGGACTCACCGGAGTAAGATGTGAAGAGTGGGTAGCGGAAGGGGTGATAAGCGATGGCTCCGAAACGGAAGTTGGCAGAAGGAGTCTGGTAAGCGATTAGGGAGGTAAAGAGGGGTTTCGGAAAGGGATGATTGTAGGGAAGAAGGGTTTTTATAGGGAAAGGGGGGAGTTTGGAAGGGTGACGCGTGTTGGACGTGTGTGGAAGGTTGGAAGTCATGATGGTTTTTGGGGAAGTGGGTTGCGTGTAATGGGGAGTTACTGCGCACGATGGGACGGTTATGAAAAGTGAAGTGACGTTTCCGGAGAAAGAGGGAAATTGATGTAATTGACGCATCACGTGGGGCAGTTGAGGATTCGAAGGGTTTTTGAAATAGGGGAAAGCGCGAAAGGCCTCGCCACTATAATAGCCAAACATCATCGCCCGATAGGTGATACCAGCAACAAAGTTTAGTCGCTCGCCGGGAATACTTCCAATCAACGTTTGGGTGATCGGCACGTGACCAATGCTTGCCACCTTTCCCGCCGGTAGACTATCATGCACCTGTTCCAGCTGACCGCCGGTACGGAGCGATCGCTCTCGCCGCTTGTGGACTTGTCAGCTCAGGTTGCTCGCCAAGTCAGTGGACTGGATGACTAAAGATGCTAGTTTCCTTTTGCTCACGCCATGTTGGCGACGTAGTTTGCTTTTCTTTTCTTAAGCCATGTTGGCAGCTCAAATCCCAGTGTATTATAGGACATAGGTAAAGGCATTTAAAAGACACACTTAGCTCTCATACTTCAAGCTCGGTGTCTTGTGGACTAGTGGACTGGGCGAGCCCCTAGAGGGGCAACGCCTAGCATGTAGCCCGCCCCGGGGTAGGGCCCTAACCTTAAGATGGGCCTTGGCTTCGGAGGCCCAATTGGCCCAAGAGATAGTGCCCAAACTCTATAAATGGGGGGAGTTACCAATTGTAGGGGACTTTGGCTCATTTGATGAAATGATACATGAAATTCAGCATTCTCTCTCTCATTCTCATTCTCACTCTAGCACAATTCTCCACTCTCTAGGTACTATACCTTTCTTCAATGTTCATTGCTAGAACACTCGTATATCAACATGTGTTATAGATTAGCATAAACACTAATTAATCAAATTGTACTTTTATTATTTTGAAGATTAAATTATTAATTAATATGTCAAAAAAATGTTATAATTAAATATAGTGTTTAGCTAAGTTTTGGGAGGATTGCTTGCTGGGGACAGCTTACCTTCGATAGTAGACTTGCTTTATGTTCCTTTTTTCAATTTATTCTAACTTCTTTTACCAAAAGTTTTGGGAAGATTTAGAATCCCGTTTAAGGCATTCCACAAAAAGAAAAATTGTTCATAGGTGATGATGATTTAAAGGACACATAGGTTGAGAGGCAGGAAATTTTGCTAGAGTTCATGGAGATTTCGGCTTTAGAGAGCTTAATGAGGAAGAACAATCTATATTAGAATATTCTTCTATATAGCGCATATGACCCCAAGACTTTGAATACTTGTTTTAAAAGTGAGAGGAACGTCTTATTACCTGTAAATTAAAGAGGGACCTCAAAATCATTTGATTTCTTTTTCGTTAGGAGGTTTAGATTAGAGGGCTTGCACGAACTATGCTACATAGGGCTTTGGTCCTTGATGATTTCTTTAAGAGCCGTAAACAAAAAACTCGACAAGTTACGAATCCATTAATTTAGTGGTGGCAGCTCAAGAGTGAGAAACTTTAGACTTTCAGGAGGAAATAAGAGGATAAAGGTAATTGGGAGGCGCATGGTAATTTCATTTGGGATGATATGTCTTATAAGGTTAAGATGGGCTAAACAAGTCTTGAGCGTATCTAAAATTTTGGATTGAAAGATAAGGAATTCTAGTGGTCGAATGAAAATGTGCAAGAAAAAGGTAAAATATAAAAGGGAATGTTTTAAGATATTACACAAATGCAACAACACTGAAAATTGGGATCAATATCGACCACTAGGTAAAATATAAAAGGGAATGTTTTAAGATATCTGTAGGCTAAAAATGAAGCAAGGGAAGTTGTGAGTGAGGCACAATGCAAGGCGTATGAGAAGTTTTATAGAGATCTTGAAAAAAAATGGAAAATGTAGAATTTATAAGTTTGGCAAAAATAGAGAAAGAAAATCAAGAGACTTGGATCAGGTGGGATGTATTACGGACGAGGATGGAAGATATCAAGGTATTATAGAGAGATGAAAGAATTACTTCAATAAATTTTTCAATGATGGTTAAGGATCGAGCTCTAAAATAGAAAGCTTAGAAAAGAGTATGAGCAAAATATGATTTACTATCGCAAATTCGAGTCAGAGAAGTTAAAGAAGCTCTTAAGCACATGGATAATGATATAACAATGGGTTCTGATGATATCCCTATTGAGGTTTGGAAATGTGTAAGAGACCAAGGTATCAATTTGCTCACTAAGTTGTTAATGAGATTTTGAGATCTAAATAAATTCCAGATGCGTGAAGAAGTACTTTGGTCCCTAGATACAACAACAAGGGAGGTATTCAAAATCGCGGAAACTGTAAAGGGATAAAACTAATGAGCCACACTATGAAATTATGAGAAAAGGTGATTGAACACAGACAAAGGGAGAAGACTATAATAGAAAAGAATCACTTTGGTTTATTGCGAGAAAGGTCTACAACAAAAGCCATCCACCTCATATGGGTTGATGGGGAAGTATTAAAGTATAAATAGAGACTTGCATATGGTTTTTATTGACTTGGAAAAAGCATATGATGGTATACCTAGGGGAGTGTTGTCGAAGGCTATGAAAAGAAGGTGAACGCACCGTATATTCGAGCTATATGAGACATGTATGAGGGGGAAAGTGTGAGAACTCTTGGAGGTGTAACTGATGACTTCCCTATAAAGATAGGTTTACATCAAGGCTCATTTTTGTGTCTGTACTTATTTAACATGGTTTTGGACATGCCTGTTAGGGATATATAGAAAAGAATTCCTAATTGCATGTTGTTTTCGATGAAATGAAGGGAAGTGGTTAATTCTAAACTTAATATTTGGAGGAAGACTTTGGAAACTAAGGGTTTTAGACTAAGCAGAAGTAAGACAATATATGCATTGAAAATTTAGCAAGACTAGCGTTGAAAGTAATCTGGAAGTAAAAATTGGAAATGACATCATATCATAAGTTTCATACTTTAAGTACCTTGTATCAATTATACAAAATAATGAGGAAATTGACAAAGACGTTACACACATATTTTAAGCTGGTTAGATCGATCTACTGAAGTAATTAGGTTTGTTAATTAGTTAAATAAGAGAATTATTTAGTCTTTCTTAGAGTTAGTTATTCTGTCTACAGTATCTACTCTTAGAGAACAAACTCAGCTCATCCTCTTGTGTAAATTCTGTTGTACGTTCCATTAGTGAATAATGAAAATCTTAATTCCTCATTTCTATCTTTCACTATGATCATACTTAACATATCCTCATCCCTAAAAGCCGCCAATGTTTGGTAGGCATTCCATGAGATACAAACACCCGAGAAAAGAGCAGTGGGAGAGGATGAAAGCATAGAAAAGTGAAAGATGTGATATATCATATATGGTGAATGAGGTATATGGGAAGTGAAGATAATGTTTGTGTTTTAACATCAGCATTGATTGTTGCAACAAGAAAAATAACCCAATCAGGAGAAACAGTTATTCCCATGCTGACAAGCAATGTGAATTCCAGTAGTACTAAAAGCCTATGTAAGATAGTTGGCAAAAATCCAACATACAAGATCCCAAGAATCAGATGCCATACGCTCTGACTAAGAGCCACAGCCCGCAAGGGTTATCCTCTATCTTCTGCGAAAACAGAAGAAAATTTTCACTGGGTTATGCAAGATCTAACCATATGAACAATCAGCTGCATGATACATTTAAGATGCATGTGTATCACAACTCACAAGGACCAAAACAAGTGAAAATAAAATATTAACATGCAAGTCTTGTCGTCTTGAGATCTATCAACAGTGCTAGGAATTATGGCAACTTTGCTAAATTTTCAACTCAGCTTGGCAAATTTTCAAGTTCAATAAAACTGGATCTTCATTTATCAACTATATAGGTTACAATGGCATTGGATAAAATAAGAGTCATCAAAAGAAACGGGACCTTGACTCAAGAAGACTACAATTTTATGGCCATAGGAAAGTCTTTATTTAAGCTAACTTTCCAGATTTGAATATTAGATGAAGCTGTTACTTGTAAATAATGTAGCAAAAACACGTAATTGCTTCAAGAAATGCAATCATTTTTTTTTTAAATACCTTGCTCTTCATGTGGTTGTTCAACACAGGCATAAATAAAGAATAGACGACTTAGCAGACATACTATCCCAATACATCCAACAGGTTTCTAGGATTTTGGGAGATGAAGTGTAACCAACCAAGCTTTAGATGTCATAGGGTTGGAATTTTATGAATATACAAGTCTCATGCTATTTATTCCCTGGCATCATATGGCTTATAGTCTGTGACAGGAAGTTATAGAACTTCTGGGAATAATTATTGTTCATTTAGTACATGTTAATCTTAATTAAGCAAATGATTCAAGCTCTGCATCCGAGACAAATTGGAAAGTTATGGAAGAGCTTCAGTATTTTTATTATGGCTTTTGGTAGAGGATTACAGTTAGTGATTGTAAGTACCTCTAATCAAATGCATAGGGATCATCCGCATATGGGTTCAGAGATCCTTCTGAAAACAGATCACCAATATTTGAAGGACGATTATGACCTCCTCCCTTCATGCTCTGTTTCTGAAATGAGGATAAAAGCTCATAAAGAGACACAATAAACAGCATAGCAAATGCAAAAGCACTTATTTGTCACCCTATACAAGGCATGTAATAATATTCCATCAGATTTAGTTTGCCCAAAATTCTTTCAGAAACAAAAGGGATAAAAAAACTTAAAATATATTTCTTCTTTTTGTTTTTAAATATACTAAATAAATACCTGGACCGAACAATAATTAAAAGAATAAGATTCTAATGGAAATTTGTTACAAATCTCGCATTTCCTGAATAAAGATAAATAGTTTACTCATTGGATATTCAACAAGGAACGACTCAAAAATAAGATAGTATTTGGATTAGATAAAAATAAACTTTATCATATTAGCTCTTAATTGTCATTTCTAGTAGCATCAGCACAGTGTAATATAATAAAGTTGACATGTGAAGTCTGAGATAATAAAATCAATGATCCACTAATAATTCACCCAAATACACGGCATAATTTAAAGCAATGGTGCTAAGAGAAAGCTATAAATGAATACCAATAACAGTGAAAATTCAGCTGAGTTGTTTACCTTAACAACAGTTCCAGGGGTATTTGTTTTTGGTGTCTTTACCTTTTGTTTTCTTGGGTCCTGAACAAGAGAAGAAGTTCAATATTCAATGGTATGTGGGCCTGGACTTGTAGTTGATGTGTAAATCTATAAGGTAACAGAATCTAAAGAGAAATAGATGCATGCCTCAAACAACACAGTACTTCTTTTCCTTTTCTTTGTAATCGTTCTTCCATTAGATGTCTCAACTTCATATTCACGGCGAGTTACCTGCCCATTGAATTAAGGAGCTAAGGCAATTGCAAAATGTCATAAGTTATTTACTTGTATTATCTTTTCAGGCAACCAACTAAAAGCCCTAAAATGTTTTTCATTTTCCATATGATTGCTGCAATATAAGGTTCCTCCTCTTGGCCATAAGAGAATCAATTGACCTTTGTATGATGCTTGGGAATATTCATTGCAGTTCCTGTTTTTACGTTCTCCACTTTCTTCACCAATTTTGGCACTTGTGGTTCAGTTGCTTCAAAGCAAGGAGAGTCCTACGAAGGAGGGAAATAAAAAAAAAATCAGGCGACTTGGTGAGAACATAATGTAAACATGTTACGAAGGAGGGAGAGTGAAATATCATTTCAATTTCCGTTCTTACTGGGTCATGCTGATTTATTTTGCCAGCATAAGAACTCTTTCTCTTAATTGAGGAGATGGAGTAATCCTGTACATGAAAAATAGCATTATCCTAGTTTTACAAATTTAATTGAAATTCGTTGATTCAATTTGAACAAACTGAACTCCGGCTAATGTATTCTAAGTTCTAACACCTATCTCCTAGATTGTCATCATATATTCATATGGATATTTTCACTAATAGTTTTAGGTTGCAAGACAAACATATAAAATATACAGACTATTTAAAATAGTTAATATGGGCATATATGAGATCCGAAACACATGCGAACAAAGAGATTGGTAAAAAGTGTCAACCTGTTTTGAATTCACTTCTTGATCCTCTTTTGGCTTGTCACTCATCACTTTCCACTGCAACTGCAACAAAGCCCTTTGCCTGTCTTCCTGAAAATGTTCCATAAGGCGTTATAGGTTATGTGATGAAAATAATTTATCATATCAGGTATTCCATACTTTTGATTTCTGAAGATGCAACTCCTCTTCAAGCTTCCGACACTCGTCTTCAAGCTCACACTTCAATGCTTTCATCTGAGCTTCATGATCACTCCTTAGGAACATTGCTTTCTACATAGATCACAGTATCGTCAGGGGAAGAAATTTCATACACTAGTCGAATCACAGACCTAAGTGTTGTGTGTCTGTGTGTGTATTGCACCTCTCTCAGTTCATTTTCAGCTTGAAGTTGGGTACGCTTTAGCTGTTCATTGTGCTCGGCTATCAGGCTTAGTTGTCTCTTGTTGTGCTCCTCCTGCAGTTGCGTAACCTGTACGTAGAGCAGAAATCAACCGACCAAGTGGCTGGACCTTTTTCAACTTAATGTTGAGTGAATTTCTCAGAAGAAAACCAGTTATACAATAACATTCTCACAACTCAGAGGCATATACCCACCAACTAAGAGCATAGAATTATAATAGCTAAAGACACACTTGAATGTGCTTAAATTAATTTAATATATCATAACATTTTGATATATTTATGAAACAGAAATATAGTGTAGTTACTAATCACAAGGTAACAAATTTTAAAAGCAGCAAGGCCTATTTGAAGGAAATAGTGCATAAAGTAGTATAAAATACTAAAAAGGACAAATCAGACCACTTATAATACCATGAAATAGTGGATGCAATAGCAAAATATTTCTAAGTAGTCTATAATTTCAAATTCATGTCTCTTTTGTGCAAACCAGCTGAGTTTGTTCTTCTTGAATGCGCATCAAGTGCTGCCTTGATTCTTCTTTGCATTCTTCAAGTTGTTTGTTACACCTTGCCTCAATTTCTGCAATAGCCTTGTCCGCCTGATGGTTTAAATAGGTCAGAAATTTGTTAATGATAATGATGTACTTCAAAGACTGACATATCATATAAAACCTTGTCTTTTTCCATGTTGGCAATTTCCATCTTCTCCAACTCATACTTCCTCCTAATGTCATTAATAGCCTGTTCAAATACTACAACTGTCATGTGATGTTATTGCACCATAAATCAAGAACCTACAGTATGTAACCAGTTATATATAACACCTGATCGTTTCTCTGAGATATTTCTTTTAAATGCTTGGACAATTCCAACTGCTTATTTTCCACCATTTGATCATATTGCTTTCTAGCTTCAGAAAGTTTACTCTCAACAGCAGTCAATAATGATTGATTCTGAAAGGAGTGCAAAAGACATAAATATTACACAAACCATTTAGGAATATGAAGTATGTACTATATATTTGCTTCAAAACCTCAATAAGCTGGTCTCCCAGCTTCTTTTCCTGTTGCATATTCTGCAATATACACTGCTCTTTTTCCTCTAATGTGTTATGCAGCTGGGTGACTTCTTTATCAACAGAATCTGCATGCTGCTCGAGTTTTATTATCTCCTTTTGCAAAGTATCTATTTCCTCTGACTTCTTCAATATCTCTGCTTCCAGCCGTTCCATATTTTCTTTGCTTTCATTCTCTAATGCTGAAACTTTCAGAAGCAAACCTTGCTGCAAAGAATTAGCTACCTTGATTAAGAACAAGAAAATATATGTTAATAGACTATAAACTAAAGCAGATTCATGGTCATACCATTTGGTTCTCTGATGACCTAGAGTTTTCTAACAGAGTGTCAGCTTTCCCCTCTAATTTGGAAATTATGACATCAGCTTCTGCCTTTTTAGAGATTAAAGTTTCAGCCTCTGACTCCAAATGCTGAATTCTCTCAGCTGCTAATCGACAGTCCTCCTTATGTTGGACTACAGTAGAGTTGTGGACTTTCTGAAGTTCATTTACACTATTTCTTAACTCGTGATTTATCATTTGAATTTCATCCTTTTCTGATGACAAGCTCAAGAATCTATGATTAAGCTCACCATACTGGTTTTGAGCATGCTTAGAGAAAGTTTCTCTCTCCCGCTGGACCAACTCAAAGCAAGAAGCATAGAGAGAGTTCATTTCATCAAACTTGCTCCAAAGGTTCAAGCTTTCTTTGTCTAAATTTAACAAGTGTTCAGTCAACACCTGATGTGCTCTTTCAAGGTTTTTTATTTCCTGAAGTGACATGTCAAGCTTTTTAGTAAGCTGAACATTACACAGTTGAAGATCACTCTTCTCTTTCTCCAACGTCTCCAGACTGGTTAAATGATGCATAATTTCATCTTCTTTGACTTTTAACTGAAGTTGAACCTCTCTTATCTTTGTGTTCAAGTTCTCTGTATCCAATCTACCAGCTGTTATAATTTCTTCTAAATTTTTTATTTTAGTATCTGCAAACAAATTGAAAAATTCAAACTAGTAGCACGTACAGGATAATTGATATTCAGTTGTTGAAAACATTAGAATTGAAGTAGGGAAAGAAGAAAAAGAAAAATAGACTCAATAATCTAAAATATATATTGGTTTGATTTTGATGTGCTAGAAAGAGACAGTGCTAAACCCACTGGGGCATGAGAAGAAAGCCACTCAGTGTTATCCTAGTCCATGATATTTATTATAGATGTAGAACTTCTAAGTAGAGGATCTTCCATAACAAAACAGCATAATGTTAATTTAAACATAATCAGCGTCTTCTTAGTCTAGCCTTCAGTTTAAGTCAACCCTCTCAGCTTATTATCACCTCCAAAAGCAAGTGCCTTCACCTTAACTATGCATGAATAGATTTCTTTTTTCCCTTTTATAACTCTAACATGCCGCCAACTACATGAGTGCCTGGGCTAGAAATGCAGCAGACTAAGGGATATTACCACTACCTTTTGCCTGTGCTGTTACCGATGATTGTTAGAGTTCCATAATGGAACCTCAGATTAGCTACATAAGTGACAATAACCAGACCAAGAAATAAAATCCACTAAAGACAAAACCCTGCATAAATACTACATAATATAATAGACCATAAACAATGAACAACAGAAACCCTAACGAAGCACTGAAGTTAAATTGACTAAACAATATATATACTACCATTAACTTGAACTCGAAAACCTATGCAATTAAATTTAACATATGACACTAGTGAAAATGTTTGTTAACGATCACGATCATCAGAAACCACTTAGCTATCATTCATTTCTACATTCTAATATCCTTGAGATAAAACATTCACCACATGCCAAATAAATCTGCAGTAATTGTCATTTGCAACTAAATCTCACCCTTCTCTTGTATAACATTGGCAGCTCTGCACTGTTCATCTGTATGAAACTTCTCTCTTTCTTCTGCAGAAAATTTGAGCTTCTCTAGCTCATAATCACCTATATAATAAGGATAAAATCATATTACACAATGAAGCATAATCAGACAACCAAGTTTTCACCAAGTTTTAAACTAACAAAGCACGTACGAGTTTTAATTGTTTCCTGTGCAGAATCTAGTTTCAAAGACAATCCTTCCATCTGTTTATTCAAATCATCAAGAGCTTCTGAACTTGAAGACAGTTTCTTTTCCAACATTTCCTTATCTTTCTCAGCTATATCACCAAACAAGAAACAATTGACATAAATTCGAAACAAAACGGTAAAAGTAATATGATAAACACAGGAAAATTGAATATCCCTACCATCCTGAACCAGACCAGCCAACTGTTGCAAAGTCTCAGTAAGTTGACCACACAAAGTCTTCGTAGACGAGAACTTCGATTCCAGTCCTTTCCAGAGTTTCTCATCTTCCTTCTGCTTCACCTTGAGCTTCGCGTTTTCGTTAAACGCATTCTGCAATTTCTCCTCCAATGCGTGCACATTCTCCAACGATTTCTTCAGCTTAGTGTTCTGAACAGGCACCGCAAGAAGGTAACAACTAACAATCTCTCAATTGAACAGAAAAACGAAACCCTAAGCACCAAAAATCACAAAAGAAAATCAGAACCATACCGCAATCTCAAGATCAGTCTTCACCGAAGCTTGTTCTTTCACCAATTTCTCTGCACAGAACGAAACCAACGGCAACGATGAATTGGAAACAGCGAAAATCAGGAAAACGAAGCGAAATTCAGATCAAAACCTGCAGTGAGCTTCAGATTCGCGAAACTTCCAGATGCTATGGAATCTGCGGAAGGACGCGAAGAGTGTAACGGTTTTGCAGTTCCAGATGCAGAACCGTATAGCGATTTGAACTGGTCGAGGCTCTTGGAGATTGGAAATCCTAGCTTCTGCATTGCGAAGCCGAAGATCGAAACCGAGAACGGAACCCTAGAAATTTGAATACAGTGTTTGAGGTTTTCTCTTCTTCACCACGCTACTCTGTTCTCTCGCTTTGAAAGTGAAAGAGACGATTCAGTTCAGAGTGTAAAATGCAGTTTGGCGCCATTGATGAGGTATTTATAGTGGCACGCGCACTTCACGTTTGGCGGTTGGATTAAGCCGTTAAAATGTAGTCCGTTCAGATTGGTTGCCTTTTTCTTACAAAATATTATTAGCTTTTTTTCTTTCGGTAAAACGATTCATGCCATCTCATGTGTTCTGTTTCATGCCATCTCATGTGTTCTGTTTAAACGGTTTAGAAGTCAAAATGTAAGAAGCGAACAAAGTCATCAAGGCCGGGAGGTCCTTCCTCAATCCACTACGACAAACAAATAAAAGCAGTACACTGAGTAAAGGAAGCAGAAATAAAACGATAATCATCTATAACTAAATCTAAGCGAGAACAATCTCTCGTCCGTCAACGCCACTACTGGAACAGTTGCAAAATCATCTCGTGTGTAATAACATCGTCGTGTTTCCTGAAATGCGCTTGTAGCTTTACATCAAATTAAATTGTGGTATGTATATTTTAAATTATATATAGCAGTCTAAAATGCAAGATATAAAAGCTTAAACTATGGTTCTGCATTTTTGTAACTGCAAAATTACGTTTTGCGATACATAACGCATTTTACAATTTATGGTATGTAATTGGCTAATGACTTATGTGTATCACAAATCAAAATGTTGTGCATAACATTACTATTCCACAACTTAAAATTTGGTTCACATACTATTGCTCGTACATAACATACACGACCATTATTCATACAAAAAACATAAAACCACTATTCATATAAAACTCAACTAACAATCCATCTATAAATCATCTAGAACTTGGCGTGTCACTGTCGTTCAACCGCTTCTTCCTCCAGCATACCAAAACTCTGCTCTATGATTGACATCTTCTAGTATGTTATGCACACTTCTAAGCCTGACAAAGGTGCTCTAGAGTGAGTCGAGTCAACAATTATATCCAACCACTTTTGCAACTACACGAACTTACCCTAAAAAATAGTCAATATTCAATTCAATATTACTTAAGGTAAGAATAATATAATTGAAAGTGAGTATTATGACAAGATGAACAAAAAGCTAACTATTGCAGAGGTTGTCTCATCATCTCTTCTCTATGGAGGCATAAATATAGGATACAAAATCACATGATACTACTGTAGGTATTCTAGTATTGTATGAGATGGAAATGCTACACAGACCCCTGATTAGTGATTCAAGCGTCGAATGTACCTCACATCTCGTCTGTCTTCTAGCAGGTAGGTCTAGTGTGAGGTAAAAGAGGGATGTTTTGCTCCTACCCAAACTGCCTCACAACTCTCTCTAGAAGGTAAAAGTGCTTTATGGACGTACAACGGATAAACTCGTTGTAGAGAGACCTTCTGCAAAGGCAGTATGGTATATACTAAGTGTATAGTGTCCAGTTGACACCTTCAGTTAACAATTCGTCCATGTTTGTCCTATTCCTCGATATGCGTCCATCACCCCGGACGCATCTCCACCGCATAGCTTTGGGCATGTCTGTTGTACTTCCGATTCACATTTCTGTAGAATAGAGAGTTAGAGAAGTGTTCAAATGTCCATCCTTGTAATTGAATAATGGAAACAAGAATGAGTGTTAATTATATATATTATGGTTGCCCAAATTGATCATTTGGATGTGTATCCATACAAAAACAAAGGCCATGTGCCTTCTAATGCTGAAAGTCGTCCTTAAGATGGCATCACAAAAATGCTTGCATAAAAATGCTAATGTAGTTGCACCTCATGCATACGTGTCGAATGAATCCAAGTCACGAAAGATGCATACGTGTCGAATGAATCCAAGTCACCAAAGAGCTTAAGGTAGGTAATGTCCACAGTGGTGTTGCTCTTGTCAGTAAAGAACGACATACGCTCTCCACAGTGGAGTTGCTCTTGACAGTCCTGCTATACCAAGTCATTTTTGTCTTTCACCTATTAAGGATTTTCACCCTGGATGCCACCTTAATTCTTTAGCATTATAGTATTTCTCATTTGTACTTAGAGCAGTCAATATGGATTACGACCCGTGGGTCAGATCAACGGGTTGGCTAAACGAGCCGTGTCGGGTTGGTAAAATTTCAGCTTGAAAAGAACATGAGTTAGTGCAACCTGACTCATTTAACATGAGGGTCAAGCGAGTCAACCCGCGAGTTAGAGTTATTTTTCATTAAAATAATTATTTTATTTTGTCTAAATTCAGGGTTAGTTTTATGGATTATTTTTAGATAGAAAATGGAAATTCTCATTTCTTCAATTTGAGATGATTTTTTGTGTTTTATTTAGTTTTGTTATATTATTTATCTCATTTCAAATGTGACAGTAGTATAATTGTGTTGATAAATCTGTAAATTAAATTCTTTTACCATATATCAAATGTACCATACTTTAAAAAATGTGACAAAAAAATAATTGCATTGATAAGTCTCTTGCTTATAAGTTGATACTAATTTATGTAGGTATTTTTTTTTAAACATTTAAAACATTTTCTAATCAAATTTCTCTAGGTTTTTATATTTATTTCACTCAAATTTGCGAGCCAGCCTGCCAACCCACGAGCTTGTAGCGAGCCAGATTAGGTTCATATTTTCCTGACCTGTCAAGACCTCGGGTTGACATGACCCAACCTATTTTCAACCAAACCCGTACGGGCTGACCATATGAATTGGACTGACCCGTATTGACAGCTCTATTTGTACTACTAATATGGAGTTAGTTTGTGGATGTAAGAGCATCTTCATCCATACTATTTACAGTTTTCTTTAATGTTGTTCCATCTCTTTATTTTGAGCAACTCCACTGACTTTCTACTCAAACTCAACAACTCTAAAAAAATTATTCAACGAACCTCACAATCTATTTCACACTTTTATTATTTTACGCCAAAAAAATCTTTATACATTTTTATTAGGGTCAATGGTAAAATTAATCTATATGTTTGTCACCTCATTTCAGTTTTCGTCCTCATTGGAGAATAGCTAGCGATATACCCCTTTGTTTGCACCAAATTTTGCTTTAGTCGTCGCCGTAGGGTCAAGTTCAGGCGAACATGCCCAATGGCAGGCTAGACCTGGGGTGGATCATTTTTAATTAGTTTTTTTTGACATATTTAATTATTAATTAAATTTTTAAAAATCCCAAAAACCATTAATTCTAAAACTTTAATCTTTATCATTCAGGTTTTCAGAAACTTGTCCCTTATTCATGTATTCTTCATCACTTTAATGGTACAATAGAGTGTCTTTTGAAGGTATCTCTCGCTTTCATGGGTAGAGGAAAGGGGTTCACATTTCTGCCATGTACCCTCAAACTTTTCAATTTTTGTTTTCTTATAAGTGATGATACATATGTATGTCATGAGCTGTTGAAACAGTTGTAGGCACGTCGTATTCTTTGATCTTATTAGGGTCAATGGTAAAATTAATCTATATGTTTGTCACCTCATTTCAGTTTTCGTCCTCATTGGAGAATAGCTAGCGATATACCCCTTTGTTTGCACCAAATGTTGCTTTAGTCGTCGCCGTAGGGTCAAGTTCAGGCGAACATGCCCAATGGCAGGCTAGACTTGGGGTGGATCATTTTTAATTAGTTTTTGTTGACATATTTAATTATTAATTAAATTTTTAAAAATCCCAAAAACCATTAATTCTAAAACTTTAATCTTTATCATTCAGGTTTTCAGAAACTTGTCCCTTATTCATATATTCTTCATCACTTTAATGATACAATAGAGTGTCTTTTGAAGGTATCTCTCGCTTTCATGGGTAGAGGAAAGGGGTTCACATTTCTGCCATGGACCCTCAAACTTTTCAATTTTTGTTTTCTTATAAGTGATGATACATATGTATGTCATGAGCTGTTGAAACAGTTGTAGGCACGTCGTATGCTTTGATCTTGTCTCCTAGTCTCATATTCCTGCCATCGCCATTGTCTGTCGTGCTCATCATGGACATCTACAACAACACCATGGTCATCATTGTGCAACTCCATACTTGATCAGAGGTCGATCCTACATGAGTTTCGAGAGGTCGATCCTGCTCAAGTTCTGAGAAAATCAATTGAAAATTATAAAATTCTCTATTTTGGTACCTTTTTGAATGAACCATAAAAACCAAGGGGAAGCCAAGTCGGCTTAGTAGTAAAACCCTTACATCATACTTGCTAGAGAAAACCCTAAAGAAAATCCTAGCAGAGCTTTTTCATTTTTGAAATACTGGCAGAGCTAATGATAAAGGGGAATAAGTAATTTATATATTTAGGTCTATTTCAATACAATTAGGAAAAACGGTGTCATTTTTTTAAGTAAATTTTATTTAATAAGAGATTGTTAAATCACTTAAGATTTACTTTGGGTAAAGTCACCCTAACTTAATTAGGCGAGTTAATAATATTTTAGCACGTGTTTTAAAAAAATTATAGCTCACGACAAATGTTAAGATATTATTGAACTACATAAGACTAAAGTGATTTAAATAATTCCATTTTATAATCATTATTGAGTTTAAACAAATTATTTTAACTAACTTTTATATGATTTTCTTAAAGTAACATGATTCATAAATGGGAAGAGGACCGCTAGTCGTGTGATATGAGAGTTATGATTTATACACATCTTCAATTCTTCACCCATTTTCTATCTTCATTTTTTATTTATTTCTCTTACCAATTAAATCATCCACCACATCTTTATATCTTCTCTCTTTTCTTTCTATCTGTTTCTTCCTCTACTTATTCACACCTAAAAAGTGAGATGTGAACAAAAGATTATTCGTGATACATGAGTCCCTTGCTTTAAAATGTGTTTATAAGTAATACTGGGGTTTTATACGTGTGATGACGATTGACAAGCATAATTCAACCAGCTCCAACTGTAGTAGTACTACACTACTACTACTTATCAGGCAAAGGAACACGCAATAAATAAAGAAGAGATTTGCAACTCTATTAATTAATGATCAAAAATGAAGACTTCTTCAATCTCACTAGATTTTGGGAATATATATATAAGTGAGAACACAAAAGACTCCACAAACACAATAAAGTGAACATAGCTTGACAGTGTTGGATCCGCGGAATCAGGGCCGGTCCCGACATTTTGGAGGCCCTGAGCAAATAATAAAAATGGACCCCTAATATCTATTTAAATTGTAAATAGCATCAACAACTTCAAAAATATGTTATACTTATTTATTTAAGAAATTCAGCAGTTGATAATTCGTCGCTATTTTTGTGATAAAAGTTTCCGTCACTAAATATTTAAAATAGAAAATTTTAAAAACATCATACAAAATGTAGCAAGTTGGATTTGAACCTGGGCTTCCAGGTTGAAAAGGTCTTAACTAGCCTTAATGTTGCCAACAGGGCTAACATTTCTTACTTTAATGTTTTAGCGTTTTTTTTGTTATAAACGTTTAATGAATTTTTTTTGGGCCCCTTATTTTTGGAGGCCCTGGGCTGTGGGCCTGCTTGCACAGGCCCAGGGCCCTGCACGGAATGATAATGTTTTGGATACCCATGTGGGTTTGAGTTGGAAAATGTTGGTATGCTATAAAATTAAGAAAAATATTATTATTATTTCATAGTTTCTGTTTCTGCATCCATCAATTTTGGATTCTCCAATCATGTCATTTGCATAGAGAAAAATAAAATTAGAAGAAACTAGAGACGTGGACATGATTTGTTTTCTTGTTGCATAGGATAATAGAAAAAAACGAAAATCTACATGACATTTTAAAAAGTAGTGGCTGCTGTTCCTCTATCAATTTCAATTAACCAATCGTCTTGCACTTGTTTTATCTCTCAATCTCTCTCTCCTTGGACCCTGTATCTTCTCTCTAGTGGCACAACTTGGGTGAAAATACCAAAAATACGGATTTTCTGGAAAAGAAATCTACCCCAAAAGAAAGGCTGAAATCTGGGAGAAAAATAATTGAATAATATATTATGTTGGTTTACTGTTGAACTTAATATAGATTCATATTATAGTTTACATGTCAAAATTCTGCTTTTCAAATCCATGCTGAACTTAACATGGAAAATTCTAACTTTTTAATTATTTTTTTATTATCATTGTACGACTTCTATCATATTATATTACAGGTTATATCACTTATTTATCAATTTTTCTTCATGGGTCTCACTAAGCCAAATTAAAAATTAGAGTGGGAAAGAACTATTATTATTCTTGAAAGATAAGTCCCAAAACTTACAAGTTGTCAACCCAAGTATCAAATTGTGCTTTTACCTCCTTATGGCTAAAAATCTCCCACAGTAAACATAACCCAAGAAAGCAAAGAAGCTAAAAGGGGTGAGAAAGAGAGAGAGAAAACTCATATAATCAGCATTTCTTGGTTTTCTGTGGCTTCGTCACTCAAATAAAGGAACAAAAGAGATCTGGTAGATGGTTATTAACAGAGAGGTTGCATGTGAACATTTGTGGAGATGTCAGGTGGAGGAGCATGCAGCATAGTTTGGTTCAGGAGGGATCTGAGGGTTGAGGATAATCCAGCACTTGCAGCAGGAGTCAGAGCAGGAGCTGTGGTTGCTGTTTTCATCTGGGCACCTGAAGAAGAGGGTCAGTACTACCCTGGAAGGGTCTCAAGGTGGTGGCTCAAGAACAGTTTGGCTACCCTTGATTCTTCTTTGAGAAGCCTTGGCACCCCTCTTATAACTAAGAGATCAACTGATAGTGTTTCTTCTTTGTTGGAGGTTGTTAAGTCCACTGGAGCCACTCAAATCTTTTTCAACCATTTATATGGTAAGTTCATGTTCCTCTTCTCCTATCTGAAAATGTCTTTTACTTCACATGTATATCTTTGGCTCTAGTGCTTGTTGCTTCAACTTAGTACTTTCTTTTGTTTTATGCAATTATCCTTTGATGTCTTCAAATTTGATACCAAGGGTTTTGGTAGTTTTCATTGCTGATCAATGAACAACATCATTATGGGTTGTAGGATAATGATTTTACTTTTACCAATTCAAGTTCAACATGGATCTTCTGAAGCCATATTCTCAGCAGCTCTCTGCTGCAAAATTCTTGGTCATGATTTTTATATCAAATGGTTCATATTGATTAATAAAATGTTAAATTGGTCAAAACTTTCAAACCACTTGGTCAGTCATTTTGCTGCTACAAAGGCTGCATGTCAGCAGATGATCCAAATTCATTCAAGTTACATAAGCTTCTGCCTAGAATTGATATTGGTGTTTTCCAAACATGCACTGCTTTATCATTTAATTTGTCATCTCTAATAATCTCATAGGATTTTCTTATCTCATAATCTGAAATTAGTAGTGAAGTTGGTCTCTGCTGCTTCTTCATGATGATATCTTTAAATGTTTGCTTGCAATTAATTTTCTGTGTTACACAGATCCATTGTCACTAGTTAGGGATCACAGAGCAAAGGAGGTTCTGACTGCTCAAGGCATCACCGTACGTTCCTTCAATTCAGATTTATTGTATGAGCCATGGGATGTGAATGATGCTAATGGCCAACCATTCACAACTTTTGATGCTTTTTGGGAAAGATGCCTTACCATGCCTTATGACCCACAAGCACCTCTTCTTCCACCTAAAAGGATTATTCCAGGTCTGCTTTTCTTCTCTTCTTTCCTTAGCCTTATGTTTTCTTTTAACTTTATGGATGATAATAGATAATGATTCTTTGCCAGTTGCATAAGTCACTGACTTTTTGTAGTTCTAGTTTGGATTCGATATTCTGACAAGTTACTCGATTGGGAAAGGAACATATATGCTTTAGCTGGTTATAAGGTTGCTATGTAAAAGACCAAAAAGGTGCAAAAGTAATGTATTTTTTTAACAGAATGGTGCTGATTTTAACATTTAAATGCATTTAAAAATTTGTACATCATTCTGCCTAATTAACTATTAGGCATCCCATGTGGGTGTCCAAAGATTAAACAAAATACCAGAAATAAATATTCAACTTGTATGCGACCTTTGAACCTACCACATTCACATCTCACCCCACAAAAACTAATTTGAGTAGCTTATTTTATTATCACTTATTCCTTCATAAGAAATGACTGGATCTTCAACCCACACCGAAGATATAAATAATGTATTTTTGAAATTAGTACACTAGATGTCAAGAATGTTCATAACACTAAAATTTCCAATAAAATTGATTCACCAAATTTTGAGCCATGCAATAAATTTTTTAAAGCCAAAATAGGGAGAACTCATCACTAAGGGCCTGGGTGATTTTACTTTCGCTATCGGAAAGTTTGGTTATGTAGATATTATTGACTTCTTGCGTACTAATTTCACTTTAACATTATCCATATCTTCTGTATTTTTGTGTACTGTGTGCAAGTGTATTGGGGGGGGGGGGGATTTGATTCATTCAGGATTCTGTAATTCGGAATGAAAGGACTCGCTTTGACTGTTAAGAGTAGGTAACTGTTCCTCATGTCATTTTTTCTATTGCATTTTATTTTTATCTCATAGTATCTCATTCTGTTATGCGATATATAATAATCGCCGTCAATATCTTACTGTAGGTTCAGGATACTCCATTGTAATACTTTATTGTTGAAAAAAATTTGGCAACCTTTTGAATTGAAGAATTAAAACTTAATGAAAAAGGTCTTCTAAGGACCAATGTATTTTGCTTATAAAAACTTTATAGATGTTATGTGTACTGCAGTACTGGGTACATGTTTTCATGCCCACTTCAGTACTCGACTTTAATTTGCACTTTCATGTCTTCTTTCAGGTGATGCATCAAGGTGCCCTTCTGATACATTGGTGTTTGAAGATGAATCAGAGAAAGCAAGCAATGCGCTTCTTGCTCGAGCATGGTCACCCGGGTGGAGCAATGCAGACAAGGCTTTGACAGCATTTATAAACGGTCCCCTAATTGAGTACTCGAAGAATCGCAGGAAGGCTGACAGTGCCACAACCTCATTCCTCTCCCCGCATTTGCATTTTGGCGAGGTGAGCGTCAAGAAAGTTTTCCATCTTGTCCGAATTAAGCAAGTCCTTTGGGCCAACGAAGGAAACATAGCTGGTGAAGAAAGTGTGAACTTGTTTCTCAAGTCTATTGGCCTTAGAGAGTATTCAAGGTACATCAGTTTCAACCACCCTTATAGTCATGAAAGGCCTCTTCTAGGACACCTTAAGTTTTTCCCTTGGGTAGTGAATGAAGGCTATTTCAAGGCTTGGAGACAAGGCAGAACAGGTTACCCTTTGGTGGATGCTGGAATGAGAGAGTTGTGGGCTACTGGTTGGTTGCATGATCGGATACGCGTGGTGGTTTCTAGTTTCTTTGTGAAGGTTCTGCAGCTTCCTTGGAGATGGGGAATGAAGTATTTCTGGGATACCCTTTTGGATGCGGATCTTGAGAGTGATGCTCTTGGTTGGCAATATATATCTGGCACTATACCTGATGGCCGTGAACTTGACCGAATAGATAATCCACAGGTGCAGTTGCTAATCAATTCCGATGTTTGAACATCTGTATACATGCTCTTCCTTTATTTCTGTATCTGAAATAGGTAAACCATATGCATAATCCTGTTATGGATACTTCTATGGGTTTTTAGAGAAATGAAAAAGGTAAAGTATGTTGGACAAATGTAACAGACTAGTGGGGTACCCCAATAGTGCTTAGTATTGCTGTTCTTTTTTATGATTTGGTCCACCATTTTATTAAAATTGAGAACTTAAGTCAGACTAGTTTTAAAATCAGTGAATAAAACCAAACATTGTCCATTCTGTAGGAACTAGATTTCAGTTCCTTGTGCTTGAAAGTTATATTCTCAGGATGGACAAGGCAACACTGAATTCTTTTGCCTTATGTGAACTTTCTCTGTTGAGAATTTGCAATAGTCATTCTCATTACCTGTTATATGATCAATTATAACTATCTTCAGTTATTCTTTTACAGTTTTAATTTATTATCTTTGATTGAAGTCTTAGCTCCTTAAATTCTAAGGCAACTGGGTTGTTTTTGAAACTGTGGTAATGAACTTCGATGATGACATTTTGAGTTATATGCTATATCGGGTATCTGAATGCTTCATGATAAATTTCTAGTGATAGATTTACTGATTGCAGTTATTTGATTTTCTAGTTTGAGGGGTACAAATGTGATCCAAATGGCGAATATGTACGACGCTGGCTACCTGAACTTTCAAGACTACCAACTGAATGGATACATCATCCATGGAATGCACCAGAGTCTGTATTGCAAGCCGCCGGAATTGAACTTGGGTCAAACTACCCTCTTCCAATTGTTGGAATAGATGCAGCAAAAGCAAGATTGCAGGAAGCACTGTTACAAATGTGGCAACAAGAAGCAGCTTCAAGAGCTGCAATGGAAAACGGAACCGAGGAAGGGCTTGGAGACTCCTCTGAATCAGCCCCTATTGCTTTTCCTCAAGACATGATAATGGAGGAGGAAAGACATGAACCTGTTAGGAACAATCCCCCTCATGGTACTCGACGCTACCAGGATCAGATGGTGCCAAGCATCACTTCTTCCCATGTGAGAGTGGAAGAGGAAGAAATTGCTTCAGATCTTCGAAACTCAGCACAAGACAACAGAGCTGAAGTGCCAATGAATGTAAACACACAGCAAAATGCAAGAGAGGCAGTGAACCAAGGAGTGTTGCAGACTATAAATAGAAACAACACTCAACTACAGCACAATAACACAGTGTGGCTGAGAAATGCGGCCGAAGATTCTACCGCAGAATCTTCAAGTAGTACTAGGAGAGAAAGAGATGGGGGTGTTGTCCCGGTGTGGTCTCCCCCAGCTTCTAGTTTCTCAGAGCAATTTGTAGATGATGAAAATGGTATAGGAGCTAGTTCATCCTACTTGCAGAGGCATCCTCAGTCTCACCAAATGATGAATTGGACTAGGCTACCTCAAACTGGGTGAGATTCCTCAAAGCACTTAAAAGAATAATTACATTAACAAATAAGTACTCTATACTTCCTGCAAAACAATTTCATTACAAGGTTCTATTCTTTAACCATGTGAGAATTTTTGAAACATAGTGTGGTTAACATGTTTCTGTTCAGTTTTCTTAGCCTTATTTCCTTTCCTTCTTTTTGGCTTATTCAGTGTGTGTTTGATTCCACGTTTCCGAGCCGTAGAAACAATTCTCATTGGCCAGAGAATCACTATTAGGTAGTTATATAGATGTTTTGCAATCATTTAGAGAATTGATATTAGTCCTAAATTCAACTTTGCTGAGAAGCTAGAGAGAGTAGCTTCTCCAGTGCATATAATTAATTGTGAGATTTCATAACTGAATTTCACAACATTACCCTATAGTAATCACTTTTCTCTAAACGTATCCAAACATAAATAAATCCACTTTCAACTCACTTTAACTTAATTTTACCAAAATTAGATTTATCCAAAATCAATTTTGGTAGCGCTGATCCAAACACATTTCCTAGGTCTCTTCATGTGAGGAGTGTACTCAAGTATTTCCGCATTTTTACTTTATCAGGAAAATCATCAAATGAAATGCAGAAGTTGTGGATGATGTTGTTTCTTATCTATTGTCATGATCTTCTTCATTGTATCTTATTATTACCCTATTACAATCGATATTTCAATTACAGGTAATTCACATCTGAAACATGCCAACGAGAAGCAGGAGCAAATTCAACCTCACCACTTCTGTTGGCAAAATGGGATGGAGAACCTGCAATAGACATGCATGTTTTCATTCTCTACTCCTTGTACTGATGTTGACAAATGATTAACTGCTGACCTCCAATGTGCATGAAAAATATCAGTTCATTCGGATAGTGTCATCTGCAAACACTTTTGCCTTTCTTGTACAAAATGTGTAGGCCTATTGTATAGTGTATTTTGTGTAGTGAGGGAGAGAAAGAAACTATTGGATCGTTGGTCTACTGATAAACTCAGGTTTGTGCTTATTATTTAAGGCAGGATATATTTCTTTTAATCATCCTGCTTTATTTACATTTAGGATGCATCTGAAAAAGCTTATAAGTTTATCTGATAACTTAAGCATGCGTTTGAAGTGGTTAAGCTTATGAAAATAACTTATGACCTACCTATATATTCTCTTTTAAGCTGATTTTATAAGCTTCTCGTATTAGCTTATAAATACATGCTTCTAAAAACATGTATACTTTTTGAGCTTATTTCAATATGTTCCTCAAATAATCTTGTGAATATTTATGTGATAGCTATGTATCCAAATGCACCCTTGCAAGTGTAATCCTATGCAACTCTGTTGACCATTATAAAGTGCACTCATCTTAATGGATTTAGCTCTTTTAAAGTGAGAGAGTCACTTTAAATTAGTGAAGTAAGCTATCACACAGCCATGAAAAAACATCAGTTGAGATTTAAAGAGCACAATATTTTGTTATATATTGAGATATAGCCAAATAAGTCTTGATAAAGGTTAGTGCAACCCTCACCCCCAAGCTCGTTTTGAGGTAGAGTTAGATCTAACCCAAATTTTAAGATGAGTGAATTAGGGAGGGAGGAAAAAATGACTCAAAAGAAAAATTTAACCAAGTTTTATGCTATTCAAAGATTCAGTAAAGAGGTACACAATGTGTATTTATACAATAAGCAACAGGGATATGGGCGGAAAAAACAACCGCCGAGAAAACTAGCTTCACCAAAATGTAAATATTCTAGGGGTGAACAAAATTACCTCTCGTGGAAGATACATAATCCTAATATAGCAAGCAACAATGAACAGAAGGTTATTGAATGTGGACAATTCCTAGCTAATAACTAATATAACATAATCCTCACCTCCTATTTAACATTAATATTTGAAACGCAAGGATTGAACACCACTTCCGGGACAACTGCTAAAGCAGCATGTTTCCAAAACTAGTCCTTGAGCTTTTACAAGAGCTGGTCCAATCACAAATTGCTTTTAGGCCAGTTACAGATTACAAATCCTCAAAGAGAGCTTGATGGTTCAGATTTATTTTTTAATTTGGTAGACTATGGATCACAAAGTTAAAGGATTATGACTGCACATATGAAATGGCTCAGGTTTCACTGGTTTGGCTACTCTTAGAAAGGTGTAAAGAACACTTGCACAGACTGCTCCTAGAGTAGGGCCCACGATATAAACCCAAATGTTTTTGTAATCACCAGATACAATAGCAGGCGCTAAGCTCCTTGCAGGATTCATGGAAGCTCCAGTAATAGGCCTGCACAAAAGATGAGGCTTGAGTTGAGAACAACACTAGAAAAACTAGCAACACTCTTTTTAATATTGTCTTTCCACATACATTTTCTAATAGAAATTCATGTAGGTTCTATCAAATTAGGAGTGAGATTCATCAAATTAAATGTAAGGTTCACATAAATTTCTACCAATGTAGATGAATTTATTAGAAAAAAAATGAGTGTTGTTAATGTTAGTACACCTTGGATTCACTTGCAAGCACCTTGAAATATACATTAAGTGTCGTGGGATATGTTATTTTTCCTTTCCGTTGCCATACTTTTTAACGAGTATCCAAACAAACACTGAGATGACAAAAAATTCCTAAAACAATAGATTAATTGAACTAACAAGAATGGTGATAAGATGTTACCCGGCAATGATGGCGCTAATCATAACTGCAATGCCAATTGCAACCCCAGTGAGATCTTTGCTCTGGTTCAATCAATGAGGGTACTCAATTAGTTCCTTTGTCAAACAAAATATAACAAAGTACCTACCCAGTTTTGCTTCTTTAGCCATAAATGAATAAATATACATAAAAAGGGATCAATTTTTAACTTGATATGTAATATTGTGGTTCAGGAGCAGAGAGAAATAGAAAGACTACAAAAAGCTACTGTTAAAATAATCGTCGGGGAATTATAACAAACAGGTACCCTACCCCTCTGTGATCAGTTGCAGCACCGCAAATAGTGAACATGAGTATGGAAGTGATTATGAATTCCCAAACCAATGCTTCAAGATCAGAAGTTGAGCTTAAGTATTGAGTCACTGTCACTCCAATGTCCACCTTGTCATGATACAGCACTTTGAGTGTCACAGTGGCCAGTATGGCACCCATCAACTGACACAACACATATGTAGGCACCTAGGAAACATTACAACAGATGGGCATTAAAAAAATCAACTGAAAAATCATTGAGTCACAATAGAACATTATTACTAGAAATCAGGTTAAACCTTAGGGATGAGAGTTGCTCTAAAACTATTTTGGCTCTACCTCTACTCCTCTAGCAATGTTCTCCAAGAGCGCCAAGATCAAATGGAGCCCAAAATCAAAGAATATGACATGTCTACAAAGGTTTCTAAAGTTCATATAAATAAAAATGACATGTAAGAAAATAAAATTGAAAAACTTGGAAATGACATCAGCTGCATTTATCTGTGATCTTCTGCAATATTCATAATTTAGAAATCAGGTTAAACCTAACTATGCTGCCACAACTAATTAGGGATGAGAGTTGATCTAAAAACTATTTTGGCTCTGCCTCTAGTTAGACCAAATACAATGGGGGTGTTGAGAGGGGGGTTGAATTTTGTTGAGGGTGTGTAGTGGTTTGTTAAGGTTTGTTGAAGATGAGGTGGAGGAGAGATGTGTTGAGGTTTGTTGAGAGAGTTCAACGGAGTTGAATCTGAAAAGGGAGGAGAGAGAAAGTGGCAGCAGGAGAGAGAGAAAGTGGCAGCAGATGATGGTGGGAACGCGTGGCACGTTTTGGTTGGTCGCTGGAGGAGAGAGAAAATGGCTTGGAATAAAAATATGAAATAAAAAGTGGTGGGGTAGGGTGTTGAATGAAAAACCATTGGAGTGGGTAAAAATTGAATGAGTGTTGAATTGGAGAGAGAAGATGATGTGGAATGTTGGGAAGAGAAAAAGTGGTGTTGAGAGTAAGTAACCATTGTAAATGGTCTCAGTAGGGAGTCGGAAATTTGAGACGAAAAGCGCCAAGATCAAATGAAGCCCAAAGTTAAAGAATATGATAGGTCTACAATGGCTTCTAAAGTTCACTGTATGACATCTAAGAAAACAAAATTGAAAAACTTGGAAATGCCATGTAGCAGGTATGTCCCCCTTCTCTTTGTCATTGTCTCTAGGCACATTAGGTTAATTTAACACACCTCCTTCACAGGCACAACTAGATATTTAGAGCCTGAAGTTTGCTCAATTAGACATTGCAGGTGACTCATTTTGAGTGACCCAATAAACTAGTAAGAATAGACTTTAATACCATCTTAGAATTCAGGTAACTGTCCTTGGTTAGAAAGCGTGGCTTACCAATTTCAATTGAAATTTCCGGGATGCAGCCAAGGCAATTGTAACTGCAGGATTGAAATGGCCACCTGAGATATGACCAAATGAATAAGTAGCCACCGTCAAAGCTAGTCCTGAAACGGTTGCTATGCCTATTATTGTGAGTGGCAGACTCTCTTTTACAAGAGCAGCACCACACCCAGCAAATATAAGAATGTATGTACCAAATAACTCAGCCATAGCCTACACAATCAAATAAGATATTAATTGATAATAAGAGCTTGGTCTTGGAGAACATTGCTATAATGATAGTTATAGTACATGTTGACTATGTTCATGTATACATTACCTTTTGGATGCTGGAAATGAGTGATTCTGTTCCAGAGTGTTCAGCCTCATGGGTAGTTCTAAGTGGTTGTTTAGCACGCAATTCAAGATTAGCTATAGATTCCACATTAACTGATAATGAATCAGCCATGATTGCACTTGAACCGTACGTGGTGTCAAGTGTACCTGCAGGTTTGTGTTCTTATATGAAGACATGCTTTGTCTCCAGAAGTTATAAATACACCATTTCTTAGAGAGTTTCAGACGATTTTTTAATAATAAAAAAGTTGCACTTATCAACAATAACAATTAACGGACCCGAAGATATTTGGAGTTTAGGTGCAGTAAATTACGGGCATCATGTTGTGGCATCTGTGAGAGTTCACCAATTGTAACACGAGGGAAGGTTTCTAAAAGTAATGTTGTAATGTTAGATAGTTGCTGCTAAGATGAAAGTTAAGAAAGATTCACTATTACTTGGCCGGCTATTACAGGATTGAGCTGAAAATCATTCCATGGGGACGGCCAAATTTTAATAATGTTCATTGTTGAGATGAGACCATTCCACAGGGCCCATATATACATATACATATCCAAATATATTGCAATCTGCAGGAGAAATTTTATGAGAGCGATGGTTAGATTAGGCGTGCTCTAATTTTTGTGCTCTAAAGTATATTGTATGGATGTTATTGATGCATGGGCCACATATTAAGTACGGCAAATCTGAATTGGTGATCATATAGTAGCTATGTGCCATATTAAAGAATACGGCGGAGGCAATGACAACGGCGAGACGGCAGTAGAGGTTGTGGAAGCGGTAGCGACGCCGTAAAAGGATATGGTAGTGATGAGACTACAATAGAGGTGACGGTAGCAGCGGAGGCTATGGCAGCGACAACAACAGTAGTGGGTGATGAAAATTTGTAATGAGGGTGACATCAGAAACTGTGGCAGAGGTAGATATGGTGTCACGACGAAGCTGGTTGCGGAGGGGGAAGGAGGGTGGCAAAGGGAGAGGGGTGAGAGTGGTAGAGATAGTGAACTTGGCATTGTCGCAAGGTGAAGGGCACGGGAGATGGAGAAGGGGTGAGGGTGGCGAAGAGAGTAAACTGGTGGTTTAAGGAGGAAGCATGAGGAAAGCAGAGGTGGCGTAGCACTGTCGCAGGGATGGAAGGGGCGACAAATTTGGTGGCAGAGCAGGGAAGGGGCGGATGAGGCAGAAGGGTGAGGGTTTCAAGGAGTTAGGGAGTGAATGAGCTTATATAATCAGTGGGGCGAAGAAATCTTCGAACATTAGCGTCGATCATGCCTCCTTACTCTCAGGGGAGGGGAAGGAGTGTAGGATGTGGTTCTTGTTCATGAAGGGACTGTAATAGACCCGTAGGGAAAATCCCCGGAGGGAAAATGAAGTAAGTGACTGATCCTCAGGTGAGGAGAAGGAACAATAATGAGTTACCAACCACAGAAGGAGTTGCCTTCCTTTCCTTTCTTGAGAAAAGAGCTACACTCGAATGCACGAGCAACTACTTTCTAAGTTAACTGTTAGACAAGTGAGTGACCCACGGTTGTGGGGCAGGAACGATGAAAGAGCAGCTAGGGAGCGCGGGTAAGGGTTGGGACCTAACTTTCAAGGCCACCATTCCTGCCTAGGGAATATGGAGTAAGGCCTTGACTATACATTTAACTAACACGTAAAGCAAGCCCTTAAGAAGCAAGGACGATAGAGCTATTGCTTGCTTCTTTTGTTGCGATAAGCAGAAGTAGCATCATTAGGGGGAGCTCCTTTGGAGAGACACCGATCGGGTCTCTATACCCCTATTTCATAGGGGACAATCCGCTCTTCTATGATTTAAGGTAGTAATGTAGGCGCTTTAGGTAGTGTGTGTTGACCATGCACTCTCGCGTCATGTAATGTCATATGATAGAGGTAGTGTGGTGATTGACCTCAATGCTATAATTGTTATCCCCAAGGTTCAACAAATGAATGAAGCTATGATCATACCCGAATAGAAATGACAGTCTTCCTTTGATGTCTCCAAGCCGGCCAGTAAAGAATAGATAGGCAAAGCAACCAATAGCAGTCGACGCTAAAATGTGGGCTATTAGATAGATCAATCCCAGTTCACTTTAATATTGGTCTTAACCGACTCTAAGTTGGTCGGTGAATGTAGCGTCAATCTAAATCCGCTTCTAGTTGGTCGTTGGTCTTAACGTTTGTTGTAACTGCACTAATTGTTGGAAAACAGACCCTAACTAGCATCGAGTTATTGTTTTTTTTAACGTATCGAGTTATTGTTAAGTGACTTTGTTTTATGATTTGCATCGGTTAAGCCGACGCTAATGAATGAAAGTTAATGTCAGCATTGAGATGATGCTAATTTTTACTGTAAAATGATATTTTCTGGTAGTGTATAGAAGATATATAATCAGAGGGCCAAAAGTTTGGAATACTTCAATTTATTGGTCAATGATTCCATCTTTGATTGACGCCATGAAAAATCAGCTAAAACTGAAGTCAACTACTTCGGGGAGGCATAAGGAAAATTGGTCAATTCCAATTAAACTGTAATTGATTTTTAGTATAATTAATTTGTGAACAAATAGAAGGACTGTGGCGTGTGCAATTCCAAACTTCATTTGCTCTTAAAATGTCAATGAATCATATTATGTCTTCCCAAATAACTTACAATTAGATAAAGTTGGACCAATAAGGTATAACGTAATTGATAGATAATTGAGTTCTTTAAGTATTTAGTCTATGGTTTGATTTGATTGCTAAATAATGCGTATGGAGAAACAATTGTTGAGACCGAAATTAAACAGGAAAAAAAGAAAGAAATATGTGCGTTTCGCTCGCACTTTCAAAGTGTGTAGGTAACACACTTTCAAAGTGCGAGCTGCAAAAATTTATAAGGGTCTTTTCGAATTTTACGAATTTAATAGGGTACGAATAGATGTGGGGGTCCGAATAACAACTCCCTTTAAGTAATTCAGTTTTCCATACTTTTTCACATATCACAAAACTTAATCAAAATATAATTATTAAAATTTTACAATAGGAACTCATTTTTTTTATAATAATGGTACAAAAGCCTAGAAAACAGAACTACACAATTCTAGGAGAATAGACTCTATAACACCCAATTTCTAAGCAAAGGGAGAAGAATCCATGATAAGTTATGTTCACTGTCAAAAAGACAAAAACTCAACTTTGGAACACCATGACCAAGTTTAGCAAGATGACCTGCCCAATGGTTGGCTTCCCTGTATACATAATAAAGTGAAACCTCCAACCTCAACGAAGCAAGAGCTGAAATCTCCCTGACCAAGTTCACGCAAGGGTGATCCAAAGGACATCGCACTTGAGATCAAATGCGAACTTAGAATCGATTTCCACATCCATCACTTTAATCCACATTTGTAGAGTTTGTTTAAGCCCTTTAACAACCCCTAGAGGTAGAGCACTCTTCTAGTTTCCCTGCAAATCCAAGAGTGACAATGCCATTCCAATCCCTGATCAACCCGCCATAAGTAGTCTGACAAGGTTGGGGTAAACAAAACCATCTAATTTTAGTTTGCACACTCCAACATTAGGTTTTTTTCAGGAAATTATACTTTCCTTCATATGAAGCCTAGAAATCGCATCACAAAGGTGAACATTCTGGGCAATCTCAGCGGTATATCTCATAATGAGGATCATTAAGTTATAGAACGTGTCTATATTATTATTGCAAACTAAGTCACACTTACTTTTCCAAATAGACAAGTCACAATCCTAAACAACAGAGTCCAGCTATATCCACCTCAATGAACAAACTTTCGGTGAAGATTCAAGCTCATCCTTCACCTTCAGCATATAATGGTTCATATTCATCAATTTCTTAAAACACGTTGTTTCATACTTCTTAATAGTTGAATGTGAACATACAAGAGAATAAAAGGAAAAACAAAATACACCACTAAGTTAGTTTGATAATGATGAGTCCATTTGAAAGACAACCAACAACATGGATAGATTATATCCTTAATAGCAAAAACTAAAAGCATCAAGAAGCAAAGAAAGTGAAAATAAGAATGAAAAACACAAATAATACCTTGCACTTTATAAGGTAATTAGAAAATTACCAAAAAACATTCATTTATAATTAAGCAGTTACTTCTATAGGAGCAACGTTTTCAAAATACTAAAGAACCCCCAGCTATATACATGTTCAGGTGAGTTGACCGTCTCATGATCACATAATTTTGTTGAAGCTTTATCTACTGGATCATACAGAACGCCTACATCTTTGTTTATATCTAGAATCAACACCGAAAATGATAATTTCTCATCTTTCACTGTGCGAACAATGTAAAAGCTCAAATCAAGGCAGTACCAACGTATCTGTGGAAATCTGCCTCGTAAGGGATTAAGATCAACACGATGCCTCAATAACCATCCGGAGCGATCTTCCTTCAACTCAAAAATATCATAAGGTGGTAATTCTTTAAGATTGAGAGTTTCCTCACAAAGGATCAAGTACAAATGCCCAGCAGATTCTTCAAAATGCGCAATACATTGGTTCCTCCATTCCAAATAAGACAAAGGCATCGGGAAATTTTTTAGGGTTTGAGTATCAACATCAAAATACACAGAGAAATCACTTCCGCAACACCAATAAATTGCACCACTGCAGTAAACCCCATCAGTAGCAATTACTTCAAATGGGATCTCTATAGGAACATCAGGGCCTATCTGCAAACCAGTTTTGAAGGAATATACATTGAAGATCCAGTGAAGCGGTGAATTCAGTTGTGCAACTGAAATGACTTTATAGTCAGGAGAAATGCAGGGGTCAAAAGCTAGATAAAAGTCAATGCTTTTACTTTCAGGCCTCCATGGAGTGAGAGTGGTTAAGTTTCCGCTGATTGGGTTGTAGATGAAGTAATTGGGACCATAGCCACGGCAGAGGAGACGACCATTGCAGGAACGGACAACGATGACTTCATCATGCTCATTGGGGAAATTGAGTTCAAGAACACGGAGTTTTGGAACTATGGTGGCGGTGGTAAAGGAGAGAATTTGCGATGGTTTATCATACATGTTGGAGAAAATGAGGGAAGTGGGGTAGCGCCGGTGTTGGTGAATGGAGTGAGCGTCTCGAAATCGTTGATCGGAGATGAGTGTCAGCCACCGCTTCGAAACGCACTTTGATTGGATAAGGGGTTTCAACGGCAGCCGAATTAGGATCTCCCATAAGAGGTCTACGTTTCCGAGGACCTCGGTCGCGCCGGAGGCAGTGTGTTTTTGCATTCTGATTTGTAAAACCAGGGCATAAAGGACTATGGTATGTATGCCCGGTTTTATAAGGGTGTGTATGTCTAAATCCTCTCTCTATCCAACGGTGGAGGGTAAAGTTAATAAATGATAAAAAAAAAAGTCAGCTTTGTGAGCTCAGATGTGGTCACATCAACATTAAATTGAGTTTTGTGAATAATGTCAGCTTTGATATGCTAGGAAAGTGAATAATGTCAGCTTTAAAGCCCAAAAAAATATCTTCCTGCATTTCAGATTTTAGAGTGTGTCATGGCGCCAACATTAAATTGAGTTTTGTGTCAGCTTTTACTTTATTATGGTTAGCATTTGACCTATATTAATGAGCATTTTCTTGTAGTGAGCGTTAATCGACACTAATTTTATACCATTAGCATAAGCCTTTTGTGCAAGTTAATAACTTCAACTTTTTGGGTACTGTAGTAGCGTTTTCGGAGTTTTTTTTTTGCAATGCTAAAAAATTATGTTTTATCACTTTAAAGTGTATCTTGACAACGATTCTAAACCGACACTAAATTAATTGTAGCATCGAGTTTTACCTATTGTTTACATGTAAAATAAACAAATGTATCCAATGAACAATTTAGTGACTTATAAGCAATAGAATTACACATTTAGGAATTGAAAAACACCTTATTTTTATCTTCTAGCATTCGCACACATTAAAGTGAGTAATCAAAAAGTGTTTTACCTTGTACTGTTCTAGTTAACGCAAGTAATCTGGTGATACCTTATGCTTTGCAATGACTATAACCAAGAGTCAATGTTAAATTTCTATCTCATGTTGTTTTGTATCTATCTACTTACACCTGTGTTCACTCAAGGTCAGCTCTATGTTGCTTTATCGATCCTTGCCACCTCCAATTCTTCTAATAAAAAGTTGAACTAAAGCATATGGTAGGTGTGTTTGTGCATTTATTCACACTTCAAGCCCAAGTGGCTCTTACGTGAGAAACTTTTGAGATAATTGGTTGTTTGACAATAACGCACAGATAAACATGCTTTTGTCATATTTGGTACGAACCAGTTCATGGAAGAGAAGTAGGATGTGAGAGCGAGGAATGAAGGCCACCGCGAGGAAAAGAAAAAAGTGCAGCAAAATTATGAAGAGTTTTAAAAGTGAAGAAGAACATTTTTTGTCTAAAAAATATCTACCCTACAATTCCACCCATTTTTAGAGGGGAGATAAAATTGTCTTAAAATGAGTTTTGACCCCTCCATTCTCCTCCCCTCCACTTTAATATAATAAACCAAATATAAAAACTTTAAAAATAACCCATCCCCTCCATTGATCTCCAACCAAACACTATGTAAGGGAGGCGTGAACAAAACATTTTGGCTTAAATATGTTTTTGACACCCCTAAAATAGTGAATTATTGTCTTTGGTCTCTTCATTCATTTTTGTGGCAGTTTAAGCTACCCCTAATACATTTTGAGGCGGTTTGAAAACCGTCACTAATGCACAAAAATGGAATAAGTAGAGTTGGGTAAGCGGGTCGAAATCCACGGGTCGCCCTGCAGTCTAGCGCTGGCAGCCTGCAAAATAGATGACCGCCTAACTACGGGCCTACGCTGGGCAGACCATAGAGGCGGAAAAAGAGATAAGATAGGTCAAAGTCCACGGGCCGGCCCGTGGATTAGCATGGACTATAGCCGAGCAAACATAGGACCGCTTAACTGCGGGCCTACGCAGGGCGGGCCAACCCTCGTAATCACACTAGGATAAAAGGGATCAAAATCATTAATTCACTATTTTAGGGGACTGAAAATATATCTAATCCAAACATTTTTGTTTTATTAGACGGTAGTAACTTTCCTTTCTCCGAAGTCTCGCCGCTTCTGTGGCTTGTGGAGATTATGATGGATGCGTGGTGGTAGGTTTGAATCTTTCACCTGTTTCACAATACGATTCTCATTGTTAGGAAAAAGCTGGTAGCAGTACCATAGCCTATGTTATTGTCATTGTTATATTCAAGTAGTACAAATATAGAATGGTTAATGAAGTTTTGAGTTTTGATGAAATGGGTTTCAGAGCTTGGAATCATCAGGGACTTTTGGAGGAACAAGTTGGAATTGGAAGAAGAAGCAACAGCTAAAAGTCCCTATTCCCTAACCAGAAACAATTCAAACTAAGAACAGAGGTGATTTATGACAATTTATTGTTTTATTTCATGAAGCTTAGTTTCTTTTAAGAAAAAAAGAAATATTCAATTGACTTTGGATGGTAAAATTGTTAATGCAGTGGCAATGCTACTGTAGCAAAGGTGAAAGTTTAAAGAATAAGAATTTATGAAGAAAGTACAAGAGGTAACTCACAGAAGAAGAGAGGCTGAGGTGAGGCCATATTTCTCACCTTGGTTTTTATGCTTTGAGCCTTTGTGTGGTGTATATGATTATATGACTGTGATACAATGTAAAAGATAAGTTCTCACTCAATCCTTGTCTCCTGCTTGCACTTGCTAATTAATAGATATAATGGTTACTTGGTCTGATATTAGATGTTAAATAGATTAGACATTAGTATGACAAAAGTTATTCCTGGAGCAAGCGAATAATTTCCTAGTTATTGCAATATTTTTTACTTAGAGTTAACTCTCTAAATGTATTTTACTTTAGACAGATATATATCTTACCCGGGACTCACTGGATCCATGGGCTACAGTTAAGCTCAGTTATTCTCATTAGAGAAGGATTGTTTTAAAATGTCTAGATAAGAAAACTTATGTTTGCAAAAACATGGCATACATACATATTCATTCCAGAAAGTTTACCAGATGATATATTGAAACAGAGATCTACATAATTTTCTGCCAAACCTATTTTACATATTCTGTGTATACTAGAAGCATGTGTGATTAAATAATACTATCTAGCTATATGAGCAATGAAAGATTCCATTTCCATACGAGAGACTCCACCTTCATCCATGGACCTATGGATGGCATTTTTAAGGTTCATTGCTCTCTCTCGCATCTCATCTCCTTCCTTTGTTTCCATCAACCTTCTCACTGCATTCTCAATAACTGAAGCGGTCACCAACTCATCTCTTTGAGCCCAGTCCTTCACTACCAAACCAACCTTTAGCACATGAGTTATCAAAACACTATTTCTTGGCTGGTCAAATTGCATAGGCCATGCTGCTATTGGCACCCCCATGGACATGCTCTCCATGCAGGAATTCCATCCACAGTGACTCATAAACCCTCCTGTTGAAGGGTGGTTTAGAATTTCCAATTGGGGCGCCCAGTCTCTGACAACTCGCCCCATGCCTTCAACTCTCGTTTCAAACCTATTTGGAAGATCATATTCTTTTACTTTATCTCCACCAAAGATGTATTTTTTATCAGCATCTCTCAGCACCCAGATAAATTTTTGCTTGCTTTGTTCCAATCCATTTGCTATCTGTTCAATTTGTTCCTCTGTGAAGGTTGTTGTTGACCCAAAAGATACATATATAACAGATTTTGGCTCTTGTCTATCAAGCCACTCCATGATAAAGTGCCTTGATTTCTTATTCTCAATAGTTAGAGGGTTGAAGGGCCCAAGTGCCCAATGCTTGCTGCTACCAGTGATGCTTTCCATAAACTCCATGTAAGGCCTTTCAATTTCTCTGGTTGTGTTGTATATGTTTCCATCGTTGAATTTCACGAACTCACTTTGTTCAATCATAATTTCTATCATTTGGTGGGTGAAGCATCCTTCCAGAGAAGGAACTTCTAGTATATGTCCGATTTCTAGTGGAGGTTTGCCCATCTCCTCCCAATAGTACAGGAAGAGGTTGAAGGCACAGGTGCAGTGAAATGTGTAATTCTCAACATTTGCTATGTTTTTAGCATCTTGTGCCACTGATGCCACGAGGGAGTCACGGATCACTATGACCCTTCTAGCCACAGATGAAAGGGATTGGAGAAGGGCTACCAAAGGCGCACGAAAATGTGAAGAGACTTCAAAGGAAGGATTCGTGTGAGATGGCATTTTGGTTTCAGTATTGGGGTTAGGAGGAGTAGAAGCAAATGAAGGAACTTTGAAATCATGGAAATGGATGTTTGAAATGGAGTTTGGGTCCCAACCTTGGACACGAAGTGTGGCTTGACGATTGTGAGTGGCTGTGCCAACAAAATGAACAGGTATGTTGTGTGACAAAATGAGGCGTGACAAGTTCAGGAGTGAATTGAGATGTCCTTGTTCAGGGAAAGGTACCATAACCACCACCACTTGGTGTTCATCAAAGCAGCAGCTGCTGCTGCTACTATGGATTTTTCCTGGCAAACTTTGGTGGCAAGAAGCCATTGTTGAGCATTAGGAATGGATTTGGTTACTTCTACTTGCTAGTAGTGTCTTGGATTTTTAATATTTGTAGAGTATGAATATCTTGGTTGTAAGTTGTAACGTAATAGATATTGAAAATGAAAATCTTGGTTTAACGTGTTAAATTAATGTTGAAAAATTATTGATTCAGACGTCCTACCTATATTATATCTTTCATTTTATATTTTTATACAAAAAAGTAGCCATTAGAAAAAAAGTAGCCGGTAGGCAGTGTAAGACCCAAGTTTTTTTAAGCTTAGGATCAGTGGAAGAGATTTCCCTTTACGATTAGGGTTGATGTATTGTGAAGGGAAACCTGAACTAGAGTTTACCAAATGAAATAAATTTATGAAGGAGAAAGTTCAGGAAAAGTCAAAGGATTACATCATGATCGATAAAAGTTATAGCACGATCGTTATACGCTTAAACCTAGGTCAGAAACCCTAGTATATAGCTGATTTTCACTTTTAGGCACGACGGAAGTTAATTCCAAAAATCTTCAGAGAAATGTTAGAACTTCTCTTTTTCCATATATCACAATCGTTTCGAGGCGAAACTCTAGGATCTACGAACGTCCGATTCCAATCATCGGAAGTTTGCCGAAACCGAATCCCTGGTATTTCAAAACCCTAGAATTTCTCGACAATGAAGACTTTATCTATTCAGAGCTTCAAATGGATATTCTACACGCGTACACCCATTTCTCTTGATGGTTTCAATCTTTCTTCAGAAGGAAGTTTTCCATTCCGACATTCGATGCAAAAAGCAACTTATCGGGTAAAATAGTTTTACACCGACTTTGCACCGACTTTGCATTAGTTGCCAAAAATACAAGGAGACATCTTCTTAGCTTAGGAATTCCTTTGCCAAAACCTATCTTAGAATTCATGGAGAATGATGCCGGAAAAATCAGATTCGCGAAACTTTCATTTTCCCGCGAATTACCATTTTCTATATATAGCAAGCAAGTGAGAAAAAAACACAAAACTCCTCCATTTTCCCTCTCAAGGCCGCGAGTTCATCAAGGAAGAAGGAGAAGAAGATTTTGTTCAATCCTTGCTTGATCGTTGTTTAATCAGTTGCTGCTTCAAGGTTTCGAGGTATAGTCGCTAATCCTTACCTCCGATCGCTTTTTCCATAGCTTTTCTGTAGAGTTTTCTGAGCTGATAGTTTATGGGTTTTTGCAAAACTATCCCGAATCTTTCATTTCTGATTCTAAACCTCTTCCTTATGCGCCCAAGATCACTTCTGCCGGGTTAGATTTTCCGTTATGTCGCCGGAATTCCGCCGGAATCAATTTGAGCCTAAAATACCCATTTTTGGAGTTTTTGAGGTAAAGCTTCAACCTTTAGGCTAAAAACTATCGCCTTAGCTTAGTGTTAGTAGGATTAGTTGTCATAAACGTCGTTGGTGACGTCCCTGCAAAATTTTATTTTTGGGATTTCAGTTTTGAAAATCCTAAGTTAAAAATCATGACCAAAATACCCCTGCGACAGTTTTTGATCCGATAATTTTTCCGAGTTCAGAATACCCTTAGTTACGGCTTATGAAAGCATAGGAACCAAGTTTGATCGAAGAAAAATCGAGCCCCACAATTACCAAAAGTGGCCAGCCCTATAGGGGAGGAGGAGGAAAATTTCCTTTTCCGAAAACTTGTCTTTCGCGCTAGATTATCGTACCTTAGAGTATAGATTACTTCGAGTAACCTTAGTAAGTATCGATAGCTTAGTTTTCGATAGATTCTGATAGTATTTCTGTGGTTTTGCTCTAAAGGTGATTTTGAGGAATTTCCAGCGGAGCAAGGCTTTGATTGTGAAGGAACTTTAGGAGATAACTCTGGAGAATCTACAGGTGAGGGCTACTCACTGAATCTTTAGTTAATACTTAGGGTCGATGCTTTCGACATTGATTTACTGTTTATGCACTTGTTTGTGTTTGATTGGAAAAATGTTTTCTGAGGCTTCGGCTGACAATGTAGATGATTCATCTACTGAATGTTTTTGAGATTGTCTTACATACTATGTGTTATGTGGGTAATCTAGGATGTGTGGTGCATGCTTTATATGCTAAGTGCTAAGTGTTTATGATGCGATTTATTGATATATGACATGTTGTTGATTGTGATGATTTAAATATGCTCTGTACTGGAATCTGAGATTCTGAATGGTGAGAATAGCGGGCAGGTCATGCCGATTTTATTTTGAGAGTTTGGAGAAAGTTTGATAGGACGAACGAGGTTCGGGCCTTAATTTTGTTTAGTGGATCGAGACCTCCTCTGGAAGCGACTTGGGATTGGGAGATCCTGCAAATGTATAAGACTTGCGATAAGACAAAAGGGAATCTATTTTATAAAGAAAATTCATAAGACCTTAAATAACCTCAAAATCTTTAAGTAATGATAACAACCTCGAAGGAAGGCATTGGAAGTCAAATCATAGTTTTGGAAAAGCGAGGAGTGTCGTCGGATCCAAGTGTTGAGGAGTTTGGTAAGTTCTGAGTATGTTGGTACTCCTTCGCTCGTTGAACAGTTTGATAGCCATCCAAGGGATGAGCCGAGAAGCTTCACTGAGGCGTGAGACCTTGTGAATGCGGGATACTCCACTGAGGCGTGAGACCTTGTGGAAAGCATGGAACTCCACTGAGGCGTGAGACCTTGTGAGAGCATGAAACTTCACTGAAGCGTGAGACTTCGTGAGAGCATTGGTGACCCGAAGAGTCATCGTGAGTGGTTGCACCCATGCATATACGCGATGAAGTGCCAAGCAGAGTACTTCGGTATAGCAGGAAGTAACGATCAGCCATGCAGAGTTGGATCGGTCCTGACTATACCTGGCACAACAGGAGGTAACGATCATCCATGTAGAGTTGTATCGTGCCTGTTGATGTTCGGCATAGCAAGCAGAAATGGTCAAACCATGTAGAGTTTGTACCGTCTTGACTATAGCCAAAGGTGATAAGCGACGCCCGAGCAGAAATGGTTAAACACGAGGCTAGTGTCACGACCGTCTCGAGGTGCCCAGCCTATAAGTGGCAATACCTTTGGTTTGTCCCGTCGCCAGGCAGAGTGACGTTGTTGTTTTGTTCCGTCGCCAAGCAGAGTGACGTTGTTGTTTTGTTCCGTCGCCAAGCAGAGTGACGTTGTTGTTTTGTCCCGTCGCCAAGCAGAGTGACGTTGTTGTTTTGTTCCGTCGCCAAACAGAGTGACGTTGTTGTTTTGTTCCGTCGCCAAGCAGAGTGACGTTGTTGTTTTGTTCCGTCGCCAAGCAGAGTGACGTTGTTGTTTTGTTCCGTCGCCAAGCAGAGTGACGTTGTCGGTTTGTTCCGTCGCCAAGCAGAGTGACGTTATTCGGGTTTTATGCTGATCTGACTACATGATGATGTTGGAGTAAGAGGCATCACGGGCCGAAATGGTCCCACCGTGGCTGGTGTTAGGACTGATCCGATGATGTCCATCCGTTCCGGATTGCATATTGGTTGACTGGGTTAACCTGCATATCATTTCATGCAACATGCATACTGACATAGTTGATGAGTGTGTTTGATACTTGTTAGTTCTACTTGATGCATGTTAACTGTGATTTACAGTCGTTATATTCTTTGTGGAAATATGCAACCCTAGGATGTTATCCCTAGTTATAAGCCTAAGTGGCTATTATCTTATTTATATTTATTGGTGCTATTATTTACATAATTCTTTGGAGTTGACCCTCGCGTCTTCTGTGTGTGCTTTGGCGAACAAACGCCCTTTGTCAGATGTCTTTGGCGGGCTGATTCATGATGGTTCATCCTTCGGGAGGAACTAGGGTCGAGATGCGGGAACTGGAGCGTATCGCGGTAGCGAGAGGAGGACGGATGGTGTACATAGACTAGGTCGTTCTGGATTCAGATTCGGGCGACGATCATGCTAGCATGTAGGTTTTAGTGCTGGTGTGAGCTCCTCGAGATGGGATTAGTGTAGGAGTAGAGTCTTAGCTCTGAACATCATTTGTTTTCCTTGGGGACAGGGTAGTTTCCCACCTATAGCTTTTTGTGTGGTTCTTTACGAGAATCACAGAGAGTTGGTTGGACTTAGGAGGTCTTGCTTCAGGCCGATGGGCCAGCTTATTCTCAGTTTTGAGGGATGGTGTTGCGGACACTTGACCTTTCTTGTGGATTGTACCTTTTGCCTTCGGGCGTTACACTTTTCTTTCCGTCACTGGAGGTTTACTCGTGACGAGGTTACTACTACAGCGGGGGCTGTTTATATATTGTATATTAGTTCTGATTATTGTTATTGTTGGGTTTTATTTAATTCAGTCTTGTCTTAGTTATTATCGAAAAAAAAAATATCTACGTTTTTCCGCATTAAGTTTATTTTGGTTACTAAAGTGACGCCACCGAAATCGGGGTGTTACATTGTGGTATCAGAGCACGGTCGAGTCTTTCGGGAGTTGTTGGGGAATAGGTCTTCTGTGCTAGGTTGTGTGACTCTGCAAAGAGTGAAAATTGATTGTCTGCAAGCGATTTTTCGCTTAAAAATTGATTGAAGTTATTGCTTAATCATATTGTATAGTTATACTAGATGCTATCTTATGATGAGTACTAACTGTTTGTTTGAGCTTTGACCTTATAGTTATTACGCCTATTAATACCTTATTTGACCGTAGCTCGTATTTTAGCTATAGAAGTACACGAGGTTTAAGATAACACGTTAAGCCTAGAAAGTAGTCTTGTACCGATGCGTTTAACCAGAAGCTTGAAGCTAAAGAATGAATCTTAGAGAGATTTCGTATGGATAGTATACGTATGATGTCGAGAGTGTGTAGTTCCGTAGCGACATTATTGAGGATTTAATATCAAGATATTTGTGACTATTGGATGATAGGAACTCATTGACTGATCCAGTAGGTTTTTCTAGATTTCCACCTTCGATGTATTAGGCCTGATCAACTTAATATTGAGGGGGTGATATTCGGAATCACAGCTGGCTATGGACTTTGATAGAAGGATTGGTAAGATTAACTTGATTGGATCGAGGATTAGTCGAGTTGGGAGGAAAAAGTTCGCATTTAGTATAAGTTCTCTTGCGAAGGAGATATAGTTTGAAGAAATGGATATTCATTTAGGAAGCATTGAAGAATTAACGGACATTAGAGGTCCAAACTTGGTGAAGGTTCAGGTTTTAAGTCTATGAATTGTTGTCTTAAGTTTCTAGGACTCGAAGTTGGTTAGGATTTGATAGAGGGATTAAGAAGTTAATTGACGAGATGGTGATCAAGTTACAGAAAAGGGAAGGTTAGTATTAAGATGAACACTTGAGGTTGTCATATTTGGACAAGTTGCTTAAAGTCTAAGAGTGAATGAAACTTGTTATGGATTTCGGTGATACAAGCTAGAGATTAGCGAGTGAATTTTGCTAAGTGGAATGAGAATCTTAGGGTAAAGATTGACTTCAGAAGCTGGAGATCATAATCGAGTAAGAGTTTTAGTGGTGTTATCATTGATGATTGTAGTTAAACCTCGGCAAGTTGAAAGATGATATGTCTGTTGAGACGCCGTTGGTCAACATTAGGACTAGAAGAGGGGAACAATCGAAGGAAAAGCAGAGTGCTTTAGTAAGAGTTATTTGGAACAAAGACACAGACGATGCCATATGGGAGTTAGAGGAAAAGATCAAGAACAATAGTCAGAGCTTTTACGGAACCCTAAGTTTCGAGGACGAAACTTTCTTTTTGGAGGGTAGTAATGTAAGATCCAAGTTTTTTTAAGCTTAGGATCAGTGGAAGAGATTTCCCTTTACGATTAGGGTTGATGTATTGTGAAGGGAAACCTGAACTAGAGTTTACCAAATGAAATAAATTTATGAAGGAGAAAGTTCAGGAAAAGTCAAAGGATTACATCATGATCGATAAAAGTTATAGCACGATCGTTATACGCTTAAACCTAGGTCAGAAACCCTAGTATATAGCTGATTTTCACTTTTAGGCACGACGGAAGTTAATTCCAAAAATCTTCAGAGAAATGTTAGAACTTCTCTTTTTCCATATATCACAATCGTTTCGAGGCGAAACTCTAGGATCTACGAACGTCCGATTCCAATCATCGGAAGTTTGCCGAAACCGAATCCCTGGTATTTCAAAACCCTAGAATTTCTCGACAATGAAGACTTTATCTATTCAGAGCTTCAAATGGATATTCTACACGCGTACACCCATTTCTCTTGATGGTTTCAATCTTTCTTCAGAAGGAAGTTTTCCATTCCGACATTCGATGCAAAAAGCAACTTATCGGGTAAAATAGTTTTACACCGACTTTGCACCGACTTTGCATTAGTTGCCAAAAATACAAGGAGACATCTTCTTAGCTTAGGAATTCCTTTGCCAAAACCTATCTTAGAATTCATGGAGAATGATGCCGGAAAAATCAGATTCGCGAAACTTTCATTTTCCCGCGAATTACCATTTTCTATATATAGCAAGCAAGTGAGAAAAAAACACAAAACTCCTCCATTTTCCCTCTCAAGGCCGCGAGTTCATCAAGGAAGAAGGAGAAGAAGATTTTGTTCAATCCTTGCTTGATCGTTGTTTAATCAGTTGCTGCTTCAAGGTTTCGAGGTATAGTCGCTAATCCTTACCTCCGATCGCTTTTTCCATAGCTTTTCTGTAGAGTTTTCTGAGCTGATAGTTTATGGGTTTTTGCAAAACTATCCCGAATCTTTCATTTCTGATTCTAAACCTCTTCCTTATGCGCCCAAGATCACTTCTGCCGGGTTAGATTTTCCGTTATGTCGCCGGAATTCCGCCGGAATCAATTTGAGCCTAAAATACCCATTTTTGGAGTTTTTGAGGTAAAGCTTCAACCTTTAGGCTAAAAACTATCGCCTTAGCTTAGTGTTAGTAGGATTAGTTGTCATAAACGTCGTTGGTGACGTCCCTGCAAAATTTTATTTTTGGGATTTCAGTTTTGAAAATCCTAAGTTAAAAATCATGACCAAAATACCCCTGCGACAGTTTTTGATCCGATAATTTTTCCGAGTTCAGAATACCCTTAGTTACGGCTTATGAAAGCATAGGAACCAAGTTTGATCGAAGAAAAATCGAGCCCCACAATTACCAAAAGTGGCCAAGCCCTATAGGGGAGGAGGAGGAAAATTTCCTTTTCCGAAAACTTGTCTTTCGCGCTAGATTATCGTACCTTAGAGTATAGATTACTTCGAGTAACCTTAGTAAGTATCGATAGCTTAGTTTTCGATAGATTCTGATAGTATTTCTGTGGTTTTGCTCTAAAGGTGATTTTGAGGAATTTCCAGCGGAGCAAGGCTTTGATTGTGAAGGAACTTTAGGAGATAACTCTGGAGAATCTACAGGTGAGGGCTACTCACTGAATCTTTAGTTAATACTTAGGGTCGATGCTTTCGACATTGATTTACTGTTTATGCACTTGTTTGTGTTTGATTGGAAAAATGTTTTCTGAGGCTTCGGCTGACAATGTAGATGATTCATCTACTGAATGTTTTTGAGATTGTCTTACATACTATGTGTTATGTGGGTAATCTAGGATGTGTGGTGCATGCTTTATATGCTAAGTGCTAAGTGTTTATGATGCGATTTATTGATATATGACATGTTGTTGATTGTGATGATTTAAATATGCTCTGTACTGGAATCTGAGATTCTGAATGGTGAGAATAGCGGGCAGGTCATGCCGATTTTATTTTGAGAGTTTGGAGAAAGTTTGATAGGACGAACGAGGTTCGGGCCTTAATTTTGTTTAGTGGATCGAGACCTCCTCTGGAAGCGACTTGGGATTGGGAGATCCTGCAAATGTATAAGACTTGCGATAAGACAAAAGGGAATCTATTTTATAAAGAAAATTCATAAGACCTTAAATAACCTCAAAATCTTTAAGTAATGATAACAACCTCGAAGGAAGGCATTGGAAGTCAAATCATAGTTTTGGAAAAGCGAGGAGTGTCGTCGGATCCAAGTGTTGAGGAGTTTGGTAAGTTCTGAGTATGTTGGTACTCCTTCGCTCGTTGAACAGTTTGATAGCCATCCAAGGGATGAGCCGAGAAGCTTCACTGAGGCGTGAGACCTTGTGAATGCGGGATACTCCACTGAGGCGTGAGACCTTGTGGAAAGCATGGAACTCCACTGAGGCGTGAGACCTTGTGAGAGCATGAAACTTCACTGAAGCGTGAGACTTCATGAGAGCATTGGTGACCCGAAGAGTCATCATGAGTGGTTGCACCCATGCATATACGCGATGAAGTGCCAAGCAGAGTACTTCGGTATAGCAGGAAGTAACGATCAGCCATGCAGAGTTGGATCGGTCCTGACTATACCTGGCACAACAGGAGGTAACGATCATCCATGTAGAGTTGTATCGTGCCTGTTGATGTTCGGCATAGCAAGCAGAAATGGTCAAACCATGTAGAGTTTGTACCGTCTTGACTATAGCCAAAGGTGATAAGCGACGCCCGAGCAGAAATGGTTAAACACGAGGCTAGTGTCACGACCGTCTCGAGGTGCCCAGCCTATAAGTGGCAATACCTTTGGTTTGTCCCGTCGCCAAGCAGAGTGACGTTGTTGTTTTGTTCCGTCGCCAAGCAGAGTGACGTTGTTGTTTTGTTCCGTCGCCAAGCAGAGTGACGTTGTTGTTTTGTCCCGTCGCCAAGCAGAGTGACGTTGTTGTTTTGTTCCGTCGCCAAGCAGAGTGACGTTGTTGTTTTGTTCCGTCGCCAAGCAGAGTGACATTGTTGTTTTGTTCCGTCGCCAAGCAGAGTGACGTTGTCGGTTTGTTCCGTCGCCAAGCAGAGTGACGTTATTCGGGTTTTATGCTGATCTGACTACATGATGATGTTGGAGTAAGAGGCATCACGGGCCGAAATGGTCCCACCGTGGCTGGTGTTAGGACTGATCCGATGATGTCCATCCGTTCCGGATTGCATATTGGTTGACTGGGTTAACCTGCATATCATTTCATGCAACATGCATACTGACATAGTTGATGAGTGTGTTTGATACTTGTTAGTTCTACTTGATGCATGTTAACTGTGATTTACAGTCGTTATATTCTTTGTGGAAATATGCAACCCTAGGATGTTATCCCTAGTTATAAGCCTAAGTGGCTATTATCTTATTTATATTTATTGGTGCTATTATTTACATAATTCTTTGGAGTTGACCCTCGCGTCTTCTGTGTGTGCTTTGGCGAACAAACGCCCTTTGTCAGATGTCTTTGGCGGGCTGATTCATGATGGTTCATCCTTCGGGAGGAACTAGGGTCGAGATGCGGGAACTGGAGCGTATCGCGGTAGCGAGAGGAGGACGGATGGTGTACATAGACTAGGTCGTTCTGGATTCAGATTCGGGCGACGATCATGCTAGCATGTAGGTTTTAGTGCTGGTGTGAGCTCCTTGAGATGGGATTAGTGTAGGAGTAGAGTCTTTGCTCTGAACATCATTTGTTTTCCTTGGGGACAGGGTAGTTTCCCACCTATAGCTTTTTGTGTGGTTCTTTACGAGAATCACAGAGAGTTGGTTGGACTTAGGAGGTCTTGCTTCAGGCCGATGGGCCAGCTTATTCTCAGTTTTGAGGGATGGTGTTGCGGACACTTGACCTTTCTTGTGGATTGTACCTTTTGCCTTCGGGCGTTACACTTTTCTTTCCGTCACTGGAGGTTTACTCGTGACGAGGTTACTACTACAGCGGGGGCTGTTTATATATTGTATATTAGTTCTGATTATTGTTATTGTTGGGTTTTATTTAATTCAGTCTTGTCTTAGTTATTATCGAAAAAAAAAATATCTACGTTTTTCCGCATTAAGTTTATTTTGGTTACTAAAGTGACGCCACCGAAATCGGGGTGTTACAGGCAGCTTTCTTCAAGTCACGAACATCTATATCATGATGAAGTTAGCTAGTTCTTCCAACATAGTTTTCTCCATTCACAATATTCAAACTTGAGACATTGGTTACGAAAAATGGGTATGAACCACTTGAACTAATCACATGTTAGCAATGTACTTTAGGAAAAGAAACTTCGTGCAGTGGACTGGGCGAGCCCCTAGAGGGGCAACGCCCAGGGTTCACACCGCCCGGTGGCGCCCCAAGCCAGTAGGGTTGGGCCTCGTTCAGCCAGGCCCACACGGCCCATTAAGGACCCTAGCATATGGGGGCCCAACACTACCTCTATAAATAGGTAGTAGATACCAATTGTAAGGGACTTTTGCTCATTTTATGAATACACACATGAAATTCAGTTATTCTCTCTCTCTAGGGATTACACCCTTTCTCAATGTTCTTATCCGGAACATTTAGGTGATCTTTTAGGCGGGGAAGCTATTGCAACTAGTTCATTTGCGCCATGTCGGCGACCTACACGCTTTATACATTCTTTGTTGATCCCGCCAAGTAGCGTGGCTAGGTGATCTTCTAGGCGGGGAAGCTATTGCAACTAGATGCTTGGGAATAGTTCCTGCGCGTTGGTCGAAACCGCCAGCCGAGGAACGCCGTACCAAGTGGAAAGTGGCAACGGGCGACCTGCTAGGGGGATCACAAGAGGACAGAGATTGACGGTCACATTTTGGAGACACACTTCGCTCTCCTGCTTCGAGCTTGTGGACTTGCGGACCAAGGGCGCTCGCCCTTCATCTTTTCACGCCATGTTGGCGACTTGGATTTTTGCATACACGATGGATAAGCATTAGGCAGTTATGTTATAGTTTTCTTAAAGACACACTTAGCTCTCATGCTTCGAGCTCGGTGTCTTGTGGACTGGGCGAGCCCCTAGAGGGGCAACGCCCAGGGTTCACACCGCCCGGTGGCGCCCCAAGCCAGTAGGGTTGGGCCTCGTTCAGCCAGGCCCACACGGCCCATTAAGGACCCTAGCATATGGGGGCCCAACACTACCTCTATAAATAGGTAGTAGATACCAATTGTAAGGGACTTTTGCTCATTTTATGAATACACACATGAAATTCAGTTATTCTCTCTCTCTAGGGATTACACCCTTTCTCAATGTTCTTATCCGGAACATTTGACCTGCTAGGGGGATCACAAGGGGACAGAGATGGACGGTCACATTTTGGAGACACACTTCGCTCTCCTGCTTCGAGCTTGTGGACTTGCGGACCAAGGGCGCTCGCCCTTCATCTTTTCACGCCATGTTGGCGACTTGGATTTTTGCATACACGATGGATAAGCATTAGGCAGTTATGTTATAGTTTTCTTAAAGACACACTTAGCTCTAATGCTTCGAGCTCGGTGTCTTGTGGACTTGTGGACTGGGCGAGCCCCTAGAGGGGCAACGCCCAGGGTTCACACCGCCCGGTGGCGCCCCAAGCCAGTAGGGTTGGGCCTCGTTCAGCCAGGCCCACACGGCCCATTAAGGACCCTAGCATATGGGGGCCCAACACTACCTCTATAAATAGGTAGTAGATACCAATTGTAAGGGACTTTTGCTCATTTTATGAATACACACATGAAATTCAGTTATTCTCTCTCTCTAGGGATTACACCCTTTCTCAATGTTCTTATCCGGAACATTTGGCGCCGTCTGTGGGGAGCGATAAACTTTTGATTCCCGGATCACGTGGATTGATTGCACAACTGATTTTGCTTGAGATTTTCGTTGATTTTCGTGGATTTCGCGGGACGGATTTTGATTACGGAAATGGATCTTGGATGATCTTTTTGGGCTTTGGATTGGAAAAGGAATACAATGCACCTTGACCTTCAAGAATCCATGTCACTACAGTTCTCTCGGTAGCATCTTCTTCCACAAGGTTCGCCAACAATGGCGGCGGAAGTTCGGAAATAGAAGCATCGAAGACAAGCCACGCATTCTGAGGCGGAACCGCCTGTGCTACTGGGAGGAGGGGATTCGCGATTTAGAGTGGAAGGATCTGTTGATTATTGTGGCATCACAGGTGGAGCGTGGTGGAAGCTTGATCGCTGTTGTCAATCGACGGAGTGGGAGCGAATTCGAGACTAAGAAAGGAATCGATGAAACTCAGTGGCTATAGTGGACGGGAGAATGACGGATCAAGAAAGCTGATCAGGTTTCGAAAAGGGAAAAAAAAAAAAACAGCGATAAAAGGAGAAGTTTCAGATCGAGAACAACAAAGAGACTGATGAGGAGTAGATCAGTGGCAATGCGGAGGGGAAAGAACAAGGTGCGTTCACGAGAGAATGACAGATCGAGATTCAGCGTGAAGGCGCATCCAGCGATGGCAGATCGAAGCAACACGGTTCAGACCGACAATGAAGAACGTCAACAGAGGTGAAGCTTCAGATCGAGGAAGCATGTAGGCAAGGGAGAGCAGATCGGTAATGACGAAGAAAAGAACAAAGGCGAGGAATCTGTCCAGAGCACAATACATGAGGAGCAGAGCCAATCCCGAGACGTTGGAATTCTGGCGGGCACGCTTTTGCTTTGGCGGGCACGTTTTGAAGGTAGGCGGCGAGCTAGTGTTGTTGGCGATGGAGTTCGACGGCGAGAGAATGTCGTTGGCGTTGGAATCTAGCAAGCACGTTTTACTCCGGCGGCGGAATTCTGGTGGGCACGTTTTGTTTTGGCCATGGAAGTTTGGCGAGTAAAGCGTTGCTATGGTTAAGATCGCTGGCCAACAAATTTTCCAATTCCTTCAAACTTTTCCTCCATCTTTCATTTGATTCCCTTCTCAGTTGTTGTATTTCCTAATTTTCTTATTTTGAAGTTGATATTAGAAGTTATATTGTCTTCACTGGTTTTGATTCAGACAGAGAGGAGCAAATCGGATCAAAGAGAAGGAGTGGGTGAATTGAGGCACACCATTAAAGTTTTGTGAAACTTGGAAGACTCTTCCATAAGCGGTTTGTTATTGGGTGGGACAAGCTCCTGATGGCGCGATTTAGTTACAAAGTGAAACAAGTTTCACGATGAACTAAATTAGCCCCGGAAAAGCCCACGTAACAACCGGATTCATTGGCGATGTGTGGGGTACAAATTGCCCATTCTACTGAGCACCGCTTTGGTAATCTAACTGGCCATTGGAACCCAAAGCACTTTGAGTCCCGAAATGGGACGATCACACCAAGGGTGGCGACCTACCGCTAGGGTGGTGACCTCATGCCAAAGGGTGGCGACCAAACGCTATGGGTGGCGACCTGTAAGACTCAGTTTTTAGACACACAAAAGTCGCCAAAAGGGTGGCGACCTCACGCTAAGGGTGGCGACCTACCGCAAGAGGGTCGCGACCTACCGCAAGAGGATGGCGACCTACCGCTAAAGGGTCGCGACCTACCGCCAAAAATGAGGGTAGCGACCTACCGCAAAATGGTGGCGACCTACCGCAAGAGGGTCGCGACCTACCGCAAGAGGGTCGCGACCTACCGCCAAAAATGAGGGTAGCGACCTACCGCAAAATGGTGGCGGCCTTACGCTGAGAGTGGCGAGCAAGTCAAACTAATTTCTTATAAGGCACAAAATTCTTTGACAAAATTGGTTTTAACTTAGATTTATAAGAGCACATCTTTGGTGGTTGATTTTTCTTTGATGATTAGGAAACAGGCTAAAGCAAGATGGTGATGGCGATGCGGCAAGTGAGGACACTCCTACTCCTCATGACTTGGACACAGAGTCTGGTGGACTTGTAGACTATGGCGAGTGAAGGAGCATGCGTGCTGGGCGGATCTTCTCCTAGGGACGATGCGGCGGCGACTTCAGCTTGAAGACACATTGTGCTCTCATGCTTCGAGCTCGGTGTCTTGTGGACTGGTTGAGTCCCTTCACCATATTAGGGGACTCGCCCAGGAAGCAACTTGATCCATGAAGATGCTACGAGGGGCGGATGCGGGAGAGATTGGCGGGAGACCATGTCACCAGGCGAGCCAGCTTCTATTCAGCGAGTCACGTCATATGAGGCGGGCCACCACGACTCCTTAATCTTGTAGGCGTTTGTACACCATCTTTCTAGGTCCCGCGTCAATCGGAGATTCATGTATTTGCGTATTTCCTTGCGCTATTGGCGGTTTGTGTTTCATTTGCGCCATGTCGGCGACCTACACGCTTTATACATTCTTTGTTGATCCCGCCAAGTAGCGTGGCTAGGTGATCTTCTAGGCGGGGAAGCTATTGCAACTAGAAGCTTGGGAATAGTTCCTGCGCGTTGGTCGAAACCGCCAGCCGAGGAACGCCGTACCAAGTGGAAAGTGGCAACGGGCGACCTGCTAGGGGGATCACAAGGGGACAGAGATTGACGGTCACATTTTGGAGACACACTTCGCTCTCCTGCTTCGAGCTTGTGGACTTGCGGACCAAGGACGCTCGCCCTTCATCTTTTCACGCCATGTTGGCGACTTGGATTTTTGCATACACGATGGATAAGCATTAGGCAGTTATGTTATAGTTTTCTTAAAGACACACTTAGCTCTCATGCTTCGAGCTCGGTGTCTTGTGGACTTGTGGACTGGGCGAGCCCCTAGAGGGGCAACGCCCAGGGTTCACACCGCCCGGTGGCGCCCCAAGCCAGTAGGGTTGGGCCTCGTTCAGCCAGGCCCACACGGCCCATTAAGGACCCTAGCATATGGGGGCCCAACACTACCTCTATAAATAGGTAGTAGATACCAATTGTAAGGGACTTTTGCTCATTTTATGAATACACACATGAAATTCAGTTATTCTCTCTCTCTAGGGATTACACCCTTTCTCAATGTTCTTATCCGGAACATGCAGGGAATGTAAAAAATGTAATGGTAACAGAGGAAATGAGAATTCACAATTTTTTGGGTGACTGATACACTAGTTGATAGATATTGCCAAGGAACCAATTTTGTTCACACATCCAATTCAACGCAAGAACTCTGATAAAACAACCATGGCCGGACAAAAGGGGAGGCTACTAATTTAAACATAACTAGTGATTATACCCGTGCGATGCACGGGATCTAAATCATCGATTTCATTGAAAAAATTGAGATTAATTTAATCCAACAATGGTTTATTATTTTATTATTATTTATCGGATCCCAACGTACCTCATATATTTATATTATTTATTTTTTAAACTTAAAATTTAAAATTAAAACAATGCTCCAACTACAATTTATTTAATTAATATTTGTAACAATAAGATTTAGATATATATATTTAATTAATATTTAAATCCGGATAAAGAGGTACAAAAAAGAAGCAAAACTCAGTGACTATCAGAATCAACTTTGTATAGGCATGAAGATCATACTTGATGAAATATATAAGATAACACCTATAAAATTAAGCAAATCAATAAGCACCATGCACTTGGTTGCAATATTCTAAAAAAGACCAACAAAAGACTAATCAGCTCAAGTACACCAATTCTAATGTGGCACACTGCCACTGCAATGCTAACAACAGAATTGATGGTTCCATTTAGAGAAGCCACACGACCCACACGTTCGGAAAATTCGAGCAACAACACCAAACAATCAGGCAGGGAATAATACTTGACCGGACATGGCAGATAATGCATCTTAACCCACTTTTTATAGCAACCATAATCAATAACTTCAGTTATTCAAGCTCAGGGTTAGGGTTAATTTCGGTAGAGATCCTAAGGGCATATCAGCGGGTTGTCCTTCGAAATCTCCATGAAAGATTTTGCGGCGGCGGTAGATTCGTATGACAGAGAAGATCAGTAGGAGAGAGTCGTACTTGTTCTACCTGGTAGCTGTATCGGATCATTAAAAAGTAACACATAGAAGATAACCAAAGTAACCTCATCCACTACATTGCTTACATTCCCAAGATCGAATCTTAGGCAAATATAACCAAGCAACATGTCCAACATTGTCACCTTCCTAATTTCCTTCTATACAACCACTTTCCCTTGAAAAGTTTGTAGTTTCTCCAATCATCCTCATATTAAAGGGAAAGAAACTTATACTCAAGATTGAATTGGGCCACATTTAGTTTCTCTGCAGACCTGAAGAACACAAAGGTAGATTCAACAACATTTGCTTTTTTAGATTAATGAGGTAGCTTGAGTGGTAACATTTAACTAATTAAAAACACTATCCTAGATTCAAGGGCTGCACTATCCTAGATTCAAGGGCTGCAAACCTGAGGGGCTTTATATAAAAAGACCAAGAAAGGAAAACTCAGTAATTATGCTAGGTTCTAGTCCCAAATGGAATTAATGAAAAGAAAAGCACATCATATTAAAGAAGGATGCAAAACACAGCACATAAGCCAGATGTATACCATAGATTTTCTTCTCCTTTTTCTTAATTTCAGTTTCTGTGATGTTTCTTAGTTTACTTTATTTAAATCAGAGAAAATTCATGGCTATGATAGGCATAGTGCCAAAATACATTCGCTCAAATGGAGTATATATTTAAGGATTATGTCTCTTTTATCACTAAAATGAAATATATAAAGGATAGGCTTGTATCTGAATCAGCCTTGGAAAGATCAAGTATATAGTTGAAGAACCAAATATCCTAAAGATAGCATGAGATCTAAGACATGTCTTCATTCTAGATCAAGTTATGCGGTAGAAAGAATTACAACAATGTTAAAAGATATCTTGCTGCAAACCACAAATTTATAAAATTTAAGAGAAAACATAGGTACTCTGTTAATGTATCGAGTATAAAGCTAAAGTAAATATAACTGATTAGTATAAGGATGCAACTATGAGTACAGATAACAACTATGAGAAATAGAGAATATCTTGCTCTGAAATGCATAAAACTCAGTTTGCTACACAAAGCAAATCACCAACAAAAGCTTACTTATTTTATCAACTGCATCTGCTAACTTCTGTAGTTCATCAGAGCAGATATTTGGGCAGTGAGTAAATCCAAAATACATCACTGTCCACTTCCCCAAGAAGTCCTTTTCAGTAACGTGCTTCCCACGATGGTTGGTAAGGTGAAATGGACCCCCAATTGCAGTTTTTCCCGCATAAGGTCCATGCTTCACTGCCTTCGAAGCATTATGTATGTCTACAGCAATAAAACTCTAATCAGTAAATGAAGAAAATATCCATGATACTTCAGAATCAGAATCAAATGCAACAGGAAATGGAGCTATTTCATAATTGATCTGATTTGTTTTCATACTACTCCTAAGAAACAAACATGTTGCATGATATATCCTGCATCCTAACTTCATCCTGCTAAGGTTTTATAAAATCAAATATGTTAGAATCCCGTCAAAATAAACATATCATAATATAAGAAAACCATGCCTGACCTAGAATCCAAAAAAAAAACAACCATGACATGACTCCAGGTCACCTCCACATGCATAATCACAAAATTCTCAACTAACCAGAGTAATCTACCTTCAATATGCCGTTTCTTTTCTCTGTCATAGTAAAATATCTATCCTGCTCCAGTTAAAACCAGCAAAACAAAGCTCAACCACGAAACAGGCTGCAGGAGACAAATCAGCTCATGAGTCTATGCTCAAAGAAGTAGAACCCCATTGCTATAATAACAACTTCGGATACACACGACCTGCGAATCGTTTTCCCAGCATCACTTTTTTATTTTTAGAAAACTGAAATTTTGCAATTGGATTCCTGTAACATATCTTGTTCTGAGAATATGTGTCTAACTGCACCATTATTTTAACAGACTACTGATAAGAAATAATAATTATGAAATTTACTTTTCACAATATGTTGGGGTAAGATATAAATAAATTCTGCAATCATGTAAGGTACAACTGATGCAATTGGCTCCACCTGTACTGTGAATTGATCCCATTGAGAAAGGTACCCATTTGCCTCACTTCATGAACTGAAGTGTAACCAACCTGTAATCACCATATAGATTATTACAAATAATAATTAAATTAAGCATATTAAAATTGAAAACTTCCATGACCTGAAATGTAACCCATTGAACCCAATCCTGAAAAAAATGAATCATTAAGAAAGAAATGATAGAAAAAACTGGAAGAATATCCAAAGTTAAGAAATCAGAAAAAGAAAAAAAAAGCTCTTGGGACAAAAATCTCCACATCGAGGAAATAGCTATTTGTAACTTCAAACATGAAGGTTCGAAGAAAACTCCATGCCAAAGGTAAGAAAAGAAAACTTATTAGTTACCTTTCAAATCAGGATTTCTTTCCACCTTTGTCTTCTTTAGCCTGTTAACATCGCATTTATCCTTTACTCCACTCTCACGGTTCAAACATGATATGTACAAAAACTTCAGCATTCAGAAGCTTATTTTCAGCTTTGGTCTGCAACCTCAAGTACAAAGAACTGGAAAACCTAGCAAATCAAAGAAGGAAAGGGTAATATTTGTACTCAAAGGAAAAATAAAAGCTCCACACAGGAAAAATCGATAAAAGGCACAGTGTTAGAACAAATTTTATGTGACTGGAACAAATACATGAGGGAGGATATGAAAGAAAGGGTTCAGAAGACAAAACATGGAAATGGTTTGAAATAACATTTATAGCGTCAAACAACTACAAAATGTCAAAATAGGATACCCAAAAGACATCACTGAACTTAGCCATTCCAAAGAAATAGGATACCAGTAAATACAGATATTGAGCCATGTCCATTGCTAGTTTAGGATTTCCAAGGAATAATAGTTTTACAAAATTTGCTGCGACATGCAACATCAAATATTTCATGAACAAAGTAAAATCAATAAAAGAACAACATTAAAAAAAGAAGTAACACATTAGAGGAGATTATCAAACTTACCTCTCATTCAAGCATCAAGACCTTCTTCAAGTGTGCGCAGTACGACCTCGTCCACCTCAACCATCACATGCGAGCCTCCGCAACGGTTTATATTCAGCAATGCGCTTCACATAGACCCAAGCTGTCTGCAATAAAATAATATAAACCCGTCATTTATTACTCATAAAAACCGCAACTATTGCCAACTTGATCCGTATATAATTTTTACTTGTTTTAGCAAACCTGAAATTGCATTGAAAGGCAAAATAATGTCAAGAGCTATACATGTGAAGTGATCTGATGGCAGCTTCCAGGTCCCAAACCGCCACATATCCAGCGATCATACAGTTCCAATTCCAAACATCCCTCTCAGGAATTTTATCGAACAGCTTGCGGGCAGCACCAGTTTCACCATTCTTGAACGTGTCAGTGAATGAAAATCGAACTAATTTTTATAGCAACCGTCATCACATGTTTACTTACATTATTCATTTTCTCTAATGAATTGTTCTCCAACTGTTTTTCGTCTGCTATCTGGGGGATACGACATTGCATCATGCTTCAACCATCTAGAGGATTGAAGAAATACAATCAAGCACCAGCATTTAAAAATTAAAACTGAAATCCTACAAAGCACGCGATTCAATTTCACACAAACAAAACAACAAACAGCTTACCAACAACTTCAAAGTGGCACCACCGGAGAGTCATCAATGACAGTTTTGGTATGTAGATTGAAGGGAGATTGAAAACACTCCGATAATATTTCCAAGGAAGTGTGCGCATGATGTCCTTGATGAAATCCTGATGTCCTTAACTTCAAAGTAGCAACTTCAATCATGATGTCCTTGATGAAATCACTCGATCCTTAGGAAGTGTGCGCATGACCAATTATATTTAAGCTTGGGGTATTAGTGAAGTCAGCCACTACTCCTTGTCAGAGCTCGCGGGAACCTCTGCACATCCTCTCATGGTGTGTGCTCTGATAGCGAGAAATCGAGAGTGGTGGTGGAGGTTGACGGCGTGTAGTGGCTGCCGGCGGCAGCGGTGGTTGTAGGGTGTCGCCAGAGACCGATGAGGTAGAAGAGGGCGCAGAGGATGGTGGTGAAGGTGATGTAGTAGAGCCTGGTGAGAGGCTTGTTGGGTTTCTTGATTGAGATGGAAAAAAGAAGAAAGAAACTGAAGAGGATTTGGTTCAGAGAGAGAATCTTGAGGCTATGCATGTGCAGATGGAGGAGTGGAAGCTACTGTCTGTTTACGGCGCAAGAAGATTTGGTGCAGAGGAGAAGATCAGCCGTACTGTTTGTTTACCTGGAAACTACCGTTATCGGGCCTCCAGCATAGGTCTCGGAAAAACCGACCCATAACCCGACCTTGACCCGGCTCTGGCGGGTTTTTTCTTATGAACAGTGGCCAAATCCCTCTAGCTTTAGTAAGTTATAGATTTCAGTCCTAAGGTCTCTGTTAAGTACTAATATTTGTTCATCATAAAAAATATTTGAAAGAAATTTTTGATTAGTAACCATGCAATAATAAAGAAAAATCCTAATCTTATGATGACCCTCTCTTTTTTAAGAAATAAGTTATTTCATACGCCTCTCATTTCCTAAATATAGATTGATCTTTTCCTTTTAGTTGATATATAAAACATCATTATAATTCACGATAGGCGACTAACTGTTAATTGATGTAGTGGTTCAACACTTATCTCTTAATTAAATGGTTGATGTTCAATTTTCAACTATTGTTAATGAAAAAAAACTTCTTGGTCAGCCTCCTACTGCGTAGACTAGTCCCCCGACTATGGAGCGAGAGATTAGTCTGAGGAATACAAGCAATGAGATACCTTATTTTAAAAAAAGCCACTTTTGACCTATAGGTAAGTTGAGCTGCCTTGTAAAACTCTAGCACCTATACATACTTTTCCCTTTCGAGTTTCGACGTATGCAGACACGTTCGAGAAACTATAATAGTCCCTCCAACATATGAATTTCCCGTGTTCGAATTTGTGTCATCACTCTTATGGAGATCTAACTTGTCTACCACTAGGCCATGTATACTCATCTACACTTCTGACTCATGTTTTGTATACCCAAACATATGCTTCTGTGTATGTATATTCTCAGGGACAAAGCCATTTGATTTGTCAAATAGTTGCAATTATACCAGTCTTTCGTCCCTTAGTCCTAACCTTACGCCTGAAACATATGGCCTACAAGTTGCATAATCAAGAACAAAAATGCCAACAATTTTGTTTTCATAACTTGATCTCATGAACAATAGAACTGTATTTAATTTCACTGTAAGACAGAGACAGAATTGTGTGCATAAAAAGACCTATAAAATAAAGATATTATTAATCTTCAAGGAAAATTGATCTGCAAGAGAGATACTGGCGATGGTAAGAAAAAACTGAAAATAACAATGATGATATTAATTTCTATTTTATTTAAGTCTTAAATTATATCTATAATTTATTAACCTGAACTGATTTATCAACATAATCTCAGTTAATTATTCACACTAGAGAAAGATTGTCTATGAAGTAAGTACAAGAGGGACTCACTGAAGAAGAGAGGCTCAGGTGAGGCCATATTTCTCACCTTGGTTTGATGCTTTCAGCCTTTGAGGTGTATATATATTTTTTTGATAAGCAAGAAGATTGTATTAAAAGGAAGCACAAGGGGTGCTCCAACCCTTAATACAAAAGAGGGGGAAAAGCATAAGATTAAGCTACAGCCAACCAGCAATACAGCCAAGACAAAAAATACACAGAAACTTAATTGAACAAATAACAGCAAGCTTAAGCCTAAAACACCAGCAACCAGATCAGCCCTGCAATTAGCAACCTTCCAAATCCCATAGAAATCAACCCACCAGCGAGAACAGAACAGCTCCAAGAGATCTCTACAGGACAGCATTTGGCTAATTCGAAACAGGCCTCAAGCATTCCATTGGGTTCATAGTCCATTCAGCTACGGAATAATGAAAGTCCCCAACCTTTACTATACACCACAACCAAGTTTTATACTGAATTGCTTCCAAAATCCCTGTTGTGTCTTTGAGGTGTATATATGACTGTGATACAATGTTAAAGATAAGTTCTCACTCAATCCTTGTCTCCTACTTGCACTTGCTAGTTATAATGGGTTACTTGGTCTGATATTAAATGTTAAATAGATTAGACATTAGTATTTATGTATTTATTTAAATTTTCAAAGTATATTATATGCTAATTTGAATTTTTTTAAAGAAGTGATTAAGTAGAATAAGTATGGCAAAATTTACTCCTGGAGCAAGCGAACTATTTCCTAGTTATTGCAAGACCTTTTACTTACAGTTGACTCTATAAATGTTTTTTTTTCTTTAGACAGAAATTTATCTGACCTGGGACTCGCTGAGTCCATGGGTTACCAGTTGTTGAGCTTAACATCAGTTAAGCTATCTGTATGAAGAGACTATATGTATATTCTCAGGGACAAATCCTCCATTATTTGATTTGTCAAATAGTTGCAATTATACCAGTCTTTCGTCCTTTAGTCCTTACCTTACGCGTCAAACATATGGCCCTACAAGCTGCATAATCAAGAACAAAGATGCCCAACAATTTTGCTTCCTGAACTTGATCTCCTTGAAACACTGTAAGACAGACACAATTCTGTCTATGAAAAAAAAACCTATGTATTAGAGATGTTATTAATGTTTAAGGAAAATAGATCTACATGAGGGAAGAGAGATACTAGCGATGGTAAGAAAAAACTGTGAAAATAACAATGATGATATTAAATTCTATTTTATATATATTAGTCTTAGATTATATGTAATTTCTTAGCCCTGACTGATTTATCAACATAATCTCAGTTTTTCACACTAGAGAAGGTTGTTTTGAAATATTTAGATAAAAAAACTTATATTGCAAAAACTTGGCATGCATACATATTCATTCCAGAAAATTTACCATATGATATCTTGAAACACAGAAAGATCTGCATACTTTCTTGCCAAACTTATTTTACATTCTCTTCTTCATGTGCTATAAAATTTTGTCATATCTTATTTGGTACCACACTACACCACCATTTGGTAAGACCATCTTGTGTATACTAGAAGAATGTGTGGTTACTTAAAGCATACTATCTAGTTATATGAGCAATGAAAGAATCCATTTCCATACGAGAGACTCCACCTTCATCCATAGACTCATGGACGGATTTTTTAAGGTTCATTGCTCTCTCTCGCATCTCTTTTCCTTCCTTTGTTTCCATCAACCTTCTCACTGCATTCTCAATAACTGAAGCGGTTACCAACTCATCTCTTTGAGCCCAGTCCTGCACTACCAAAGCAACCTTTAGCACTTCAGTTATCAAAACAGTGTTTCTTGGCTGGTCAGAGTGCATAGGCCATGCTGCTATTGGCACCCCCATGGACATGCTTTCTATGCATGAGTTCCATCCACAGTGACTCATAAACCCTCCTGTTGAAGGATGGCTTAGAATTTCTAATTGGGGTGCCCAATCTCTCACAACTAGCCCCATGCCTTCAACTCTCTTTTCAAAACCTTTGGGAAGGCCACGTTCTTTTACTTTATCGCCATCAAAGATGTCTCCTTTATCAGCATCTCTCAACACCCAGATGAACTTTTGCTTGCTTTGCTCCAATCCATTTGCTATCTGTTCAATTTGCTCCTCTATGAAGGTTGTTGTTGACCCAAAAGATACATATAGAACAGATTTTTGCTCTTGTCTATCAAGCCACTCCATGACAAAGTTCCTTCCCATTGAACTGTTCTTAATGGTTAGAGGGTTGAAGGGCCCCAATGCCCAATGCTTCTTGCTACCCATGATCCTTTCCATAAACTCCATGTAAGGACTTTCAATTGCTCTGGTTGTGTTGTAAATGTGTCCATCAGTGAATTCCATGAGTTCACTCTGTTTGGTAATGAAATCCATGAATTGGATGGGGAAGCATCCTTCAAGAGAAGGAACTTGTGGGATATGTGAGCTTTCTAGTTGCGGTTTTCCCATTTTGTGCCAAAAGTGTAAGAAGGCTATAAAGGCACAAGTGCTGTGAAGTGTGTAACTCTCAACATTTGCTATGCTTTTGGCATCCTGAACCACCGACGACATCATGGAGTCATGGATTACTATGACTCTTCTAGCCACAGATGAAAGAGATTGGAGAAGTGCTGCCAAAGGCACACGAAGATGTGAAGAGGCCTCAAAGGAAGGAATCATGTGAGATGGGAATTTGGTTTCAGCACGGGGGTTGGGAGGTGGGGAAGCAAAGGGAGGAACTTCAAAATCATGGAAATGGATGTTTGAAATGGAGTTTGGGTCCCAACCTTGGACACGAAGTGTGGCTTGACGATTGTGTGTGGCTGTGCCAACATAATGAACAGGTATGTTGTGTGGCAAGATTACGCGTGACAAGTGCATGAACTGATTGAGATGTCCTTGTGCAGGGAAAGGTACCATAACCACCACCACTTGGTCATGGTGGTCATCAAAGCTGTTTCTGCTGCTACTGCCATGGATTTTTCCTAGTGAAATTTGGAGGCTAGAATCCATTGTTGAACTTTTGAACTTAATTTGGTAGTTATCACTTGCTAGTGTAATGGATCTTTATAAAGTAGATGAATATCTTGGTTGTAACGTGATAAGTTAATGTTGAAAATGATTTTTTAAATCAATGTGTACACTGAAAATTTTGCAACATCGATGACACATTCGGTTTGTGGCGGTTTTTAATTGCATCCTTTTTATTGTGAAATGATAATTAACACGAAAATTATTTGGCACGACACACTCTTGTTTGTGATTTTTCAATAATTTTATAGTGTCCTGCCTAGTCGTCAACGTGACTAGTCGTGTGTTATAGCATTTTTCCTTTATATTTTACAGTTTTTGGTAGTAAAAAAACGCCACAAACCGCATGTATCGCAAAATTTTCAGTATAAACGTATCAATGCTCTTTTAAAATTTCTATTATTTTTTATCATCCCGAAAAAAAAAGACCCCGTTCGAGGATTAAAAACAAAAGTGGGGGCAGTGTAGCTGGATTGCATGTGATTCTTAATTTCTGACGCACATGTTCGGACTTATTATCAACATGCATGCATAAAGGAAGAAGAATAGTGACCGTTCCAAATCAACCTAAATTAGGATTAGGTTGGCTTAGAAACTTTTTTAGATGCATGCATTTATCTAACACGTGCATAGAAGAACTAATGGAGTTGTTGATGAAAAAAGTTTCAAATGGAGGTAAGTTAATGTGTAGAACAATGATGGTTAAACAACTTAAGCTGTTGAGAGCGAAGTATTTTATTAATAGTCAAAGTAGCTACCTATCTTGTGGAATTGTAATTAAAACTAGTATCTAAGTCCGTGCTTTGCACGGTAAATGTTTTATTAAAAGATTAATAATATATTTATAAATTAATATATATTATTGTATGATTTTGAAATATAAATATAAATTAAATAATCATCATCTGAATTAAAGAAATCTTATCTACTGTAAAAAAAATATAAATATCTACAAATTTTGTGGATATAAACAATGAAATATATCAATTAAGAAGATAGCGTATCAAGTGAGAACAATGTTTATTGTGAGGGGTGAGAGCATCAAATCGTGAGTGTACAATTATAAATGGATAGTTGAGATTTAATGTCATTTAATGATCATGTGTTTTTTTTAAAAAATCATGTGACTTTATGTTTTAATCTTCATCATTCATGCTAGATTTAATGGTCACGATTTAATACTCTTATTTCTCAAAATAAACATTGCTCTTACTTGATACGCTCCTTATCAATTATATTGATTTTTTTTTGTTCGATAATATACATTGCACTCTCTAAGAATTGATCTATGGACCCCCACGCCAAACTCATATGTTTCATAGCTCTTACCACTTGTGCTATCTTTTGGGGACTATCAATCATAGTGATTAATATAAATATTAATGTGTTAAATCACTCTACAGCATATTTTCACTATCAAATTTCATGTAAAATGTTTTTCCCCGTAAGAGTTTTTACTTTATAATAAATAAATGTGTATCTATGTTAATTTATTTCAATCCCCATGACACAAATTTTAGTATCAAAGTTTCATATTTTTATATGAGTTTAATGGATATGCACTGACAGTGTAAAATAGTTTTACACAGACATCCAATTGAATTTCGCCAAATCAAAAGATATCTTATTCTTTTAATTAAAATTAAAGTCAAATGTAATTATCTCTTTTATGTGGCATGCTTTGATTGGATGACTGTGTAAAACTATTTTACACTGTCAGTGCATATCCATTAAACTCTTTTTATATATATTTACTTCTAAACTTACGAAAAAAAAACTAAAATTATATAGAAATTTAATTTTTGTTATTTTTAACTTGAAAATATTTTAATGTGAATGTTCTTCCCTATGAGAGCCATATTTTCACAATCAAGTTGTAATGCTTGTGCATATCTACTCTTAAAATTATTTAAAAAGTCCGAAAAAAGTACAAATATTATATTAAAACATATTTTCTATTAGTTTCAACTTAAAAGTATTTTCATATAATATATTCCTCCCTGTAGAACCTTTTTACTATGTAATAAATAAAAATAGACAAAATATGTTGACTTATTCAAATGCTTGTGTAACAAATTTTTAATATCAAAATTTCACATATATATATATATATATAGAAATTCTAAAATTATATAGAAATTTATTTTTTGTTATTCTTAACTTGAAAATATTATAATGTAAATATTCTTCCCCGTGAGAGCCCTAATAAAACATATTTTCTATTAGTTCAAGTTGAACGCCCTTTCATGAAAAAAAGAATTCCTATCAAAAGTCAAAACAATTGGGGAGAACATAAATTAGTACATTGAACTAATGGAATGGTGCACAACCTAGCGCTTGCCATGTACCGCATACCATTTTATTGACTCACTTAGCCAGCCATATACCATTTTTTACATATTTCAAGTCCTAACAAAAGAAAAGAAAAACAGCAGAAATATACAGCTTTATTATTGCTAAGATCTGATGGTGTAATTAAACATGAACATTGAAAATAAAGTTTGAGGTGTTCAAGTCATTATTTAAATCCAAGCTGGCACAGCGTAGCGCTTTTTCTTTTCTGTGCTTTAACATTTTATTCAATCATGAACAAAATTAAAAGGTACATCATTCAAAAGAATATCATCCGCCATAGGGCATCCTTCTAACCAAACTTTATCTACAAATTGAAAAATAATTTTAGACAACAGTGGTATTGCATTGTCTCTTGACATGCACTAATTGACACCAATGAAGGGATTGAGCAAAGTGTTTGCAATCTTTTAGAACCATATTAAGATAAGAACCGATGTCTTTATCATTCTTCAAAGAATTATAGAATAAGATTTTGGAAGGCTTTCTTACTCTTCTCAACCAAGTGGCCAAGGAAATTGCAGCAATTTGTTAAACAGGCCATTTATCAGAATGGGATAGTAGCTGTGTGACCCAATCAAAGAAAGAAACTGTTAGGGAAATGATCAAGACTGAGAAAGGAGAAGCAAACCAGATTGGATAAACCAGAGAGCGTCAATTGAACATGATAAACCATTCAATTGGTCCAGCAGAATACATGTGTGCAGCAAATAAATGGAAACTATTTATAAAACCTAGTATTTTATCTGGAAAATACCCTAGAAAACCACAAGATTATTTCATCGTTCTAAACATCACATTTAATATTCCTCTTAATAATGTTCATCAAGTAAACCATCTAGACATATAAGATGTATTATTTCTCCAGCTTAATTTAGTTATGGAAAATATAGAAAATTAAGATGAACACATAATTCTGGATCCAAGGAAGGCAAATCATTCAAAAAGTTGTTCCTGAAATAAGTGGAAAAAAGGGTGTAAGAAGGCAGTAAGTGTATCTTCCTCTTGTAGCTTCAACATAAAAGATGAAAAAAGGGAAGTTATTAAAAAAAATTGAAAAGCAATTAGCATGTTTATTGACTGATTAAAAACAGGATAGATAGCTCTCATCCATGGGGCTTCAATAATGGACTTCTCCTTTCACACATTTTAAAAATCAGAGAGAATGACTCTCCATCCTAATTTTCTCTATTTAGCTACAACTAACTAATCTCTTCTAAAACTAACTAACCCACCTTGCTAATTCCAACTACCTACCTCAACTCATCTTCATTATCCTAACAGTATCGGCCAACACACATGAATCTCTTCTTACAATTGCATGGTAACTCAGGATTTGAGCATTTAACAGCCTAAATTTCCATATGAACATCATAAAACAGCACCTGCAAATTCAGATAAAGATTCCCACCTGCATACTGCAAAGGACATTTCCAATCTGATTTCGAAAAATTGTACTTTCAGGTTCAGCAGTTGGCTGGATGATTATTTGATTCTTGCTTCTTCACTATTTAGTTTCTACAAAGGCAAGATGTTTTGGCATTAGAATAGAATCCAAAGAAAGAATATATGATCAGATAAAATTGCACATTTGTGAATAAAATTGCATAGCTTACTCATCGAATAAACTATTTTTAAAATTTTGATCCTGAACCATGTTGCGGTGCCTATGAAAAGCCATGCCACGACCCAGAAGCTTCTTGCTACTGAAGTTAAAGTGTCTGGTTAAAACCTCAGACATAAAATGCCTTCTAGGGGCTGCCTCAGAATCCATGTTACTATCTAATGTTAAAAAAACATACATGAGTATCGTTTTTAATACTCATCATCAGAACAGATAGTGGTCTAGTGTTGAATTCTTCTTCTTCATTCTTAGCCATCTGTGCCAATAAAATAAAGTGTTAATTGGGTAAAATATTAAATCATAGTATAAACACATCTAAATACTAAGGAAAACCAATTCCATATGCAGAATGAGAAAAGATGGATAATACTAAAATTCCACCAAGAAAGGAAATGTTCAATGATCACATTCTCAGAAATCCAATTGGTATTTTTTTTCCCAAAATTTGAAATCCAATCGAGGTAAAAAGACATTGAAGAGGATAGGGACCCTATTAGGGGAATAGCGAGAGATTTTAGGAAATGACAGTGCAGAGAAAACAAACAATTTTCAGCAAATCCAAAATAAAGGCAGCCAGGGTGGAGAGGATGGCATTAGAATTCTTCCATTGAAGATAATCAAAATAAGGATGCTCCAGTGATCAAACAGAAACTCACCTCAAACAGAGCATGAGCTTTCCTCTCTTCAGGTTTTTTCTCCTCCTTTAGACATATCATCTTTGATCTCTCAGTCTTGAGATATACAGATCTTCAGGCTGCCCAAGCGAAGGCAAGATGATTAGCATTAGACAAAGCTAACTATAGTTATGAGTTACAGCAAGGGAATTTAGCTGATATGAATATGACCAGACTAAATAAAACTATGCTCAAGACCAGAAGTCCAAACATCTTGTGTCAGGGAAGGAAATAATAATACGAACCCCTCATTTCAACAAAACCCAGATTTAGGAAGCATGAACCGACCATATCTGATGGAGCTCAAAGTTCCATGTTCGTGATCCATGAAAAGGCTAGAGATCCGTCCATATCACATGTAAGAGTTCATCGATCTGCAATGCTCTGTCAAAATGCTTTCAATCTGTGCATTTCGATCCGATGGAAAAGCCCTGCAAAATTTACAGGAAAAAAAAACCAAGGTTTTACTAAGAATGCCAAATTACATAATAAAGCATGACAAAACATCATGGTGAGGAATTAACAGGATCACACAGTCCCAACTTGCAATACCCTCTTCAAGTGAATTCTGGATTCTCCATATGTTAGCATCTTCACCTATCAAGCTCTGCAAACACAACCTTATATATCAGTCAAGTCGGCACTTTTTCCAACATCATGATTCTGAGAGACAAAATACCTCATACCTGGTGTTTTTCCAACATCTTTGTTAACTACCTAAATATAATAAAAATATAGATTTGATAATAAAAACATAACTGTCTTTCGAAGAGGATAAGATAGAAAAATATAGATCCATACCTCCAAACTCCAGGCCCCAGATAGAAATCAAAAGCTCTAAAAAAATTCACAAAGAACCCTGAAAGCTTCTGTCTCAGCACAAGGTGATACCTTTCCTTAATACCAATACCCTGAAAAATGAATGCAGAAACTAAACTCATTCACCATGGTTGCTAAAACCGCTGACAAAATCTGATTAGACATGCATATATAGAAAGACTCTTCACATATTACTTTACATGAAGATAACAGCAAAGACTCCAAAAATTGAAATAGCTAGCTTCTTATATATTAAGACAAAACACAATACAAAACCAGAAACTATAATCTAAAATATCATTCCCACTCTCTCTCTCTTGTTCTGATATATGAAACAAAGGAGAAGAAGAAAAACAAAAACGATTGAAAGAAGAAAATGGTCAAAGATAAATGAGCAAAAGGGAGGAGGAGGAGAAGGAGAAGATCTTACCGATGGATTTTTCGGAAGCACCGGGGTTTGAAAGTTGCTGTGTGTGGCTTCGAGGGAGAGGACGCGCGAGATCTGGAGATTTGGGCGCGGTTGAAGATCTGCTGAGGGAGAGAGAGAGAGCGAGAGAGCGGCTGGGAGTGAGAGAGGGAGAGGGGGGGCCTAGAGGCGGCGGCTGGGCGTGGGAGGGAGCGGTGGCGGTGCAAGGAAGGTATGCACGGTCGTTGATGATCTAGCGCCACCGTTAGCAGAGAAAGAAGGTGAGATGAGTTTCCGGAGCAGGAAGAGGAAAATAATTTTGAGACAGATCCAGAATTTGAAAACAAATATGGAGAGAGAGAGAGAGAGATAAAAGTGATTCAATTTGAATTTCAAAAGTTTCCAATTCCCACAATTTGTCGAATTCGTGCTCCTTGACTTTACTGACAAACAGGGAGAAAACGGGGAAGGTTAAAGCAGTTCTGTGGTTCTTGCAAGGAGAAAACGGGGAAGGAAACAGAACACAGTCAAAACATATACATATCCACAGTGGGACAAAACATATAACTCCATTGAAATAAGGAAAACCGAAAGCAGGATGCTAATGTGACGCGTGGCAAATTGCTGTGGTAATGACACGTCGTTATTTTGTCGTTGGAAGAGGCTTGTGTTTTGTATCTAGTATAGATTGTGAATATATACGCACACAATGACGCAACAACTAAATCCTCTTTTTCTCTGGTGTTGTTTTGTATGTTTCTTCAGAGTTAAACAAGTTTTTATCCACAGGGATGAATGAGTTTTAATTTTCGTCTCTAATTAAAGTAAAGTGGTAAAAACAACCGTATTTACACTACTACACATATGAGATTTAGTATCATTTAAAATATTCCAAAATCCCACTAAAATGTTGTTGAATCCTGCGGGAACATATTAATTAAGAATTTATTATTTTTAGTATTTTTAAATACATTTAGGATCTATTTTGTTTTAATTAAATTAGAATCAATTTGTTAGGATTTGTTATTTTAATTACTTTCTAATTGAGTTTAAGATCTTTTAGTTAGGATTTTCTTTATTTTTGTTTTAATTAAGATTTCTATTTAAGCAGTTGTTTATTATAAAACGAGATTTCTCTCAAACTCTGGTGATTCCAATTTATTTTCTAAGGTTTTAGCGTTGGCTATCTCTCTTTCCGGTGAATTCCATAAACCTTTCATTTCATGGTTTGCACTTGCAATCATAGTACGACTTCTCTTGTATCAAGTGGTATCAGAGCAGGCTTTCTCCTGTCTCTTTTCGTAGCTTGATCATGGGAGAACAAACAACAACCAAAGAAGACCTTGAGGGTTTCACCACGGGTGTTGCCCCAGGCACCGACCTTAACGGCATTGACGCAACAGATGACGATGTTAACGTTGGCTATAATGGTGTGGAGCTACAACGTGAATCGGAACCGACAAGGCAGGGGAGGGGAACGACAGAGGTTTCTGCACGACGATAACAACCATCGAAGTTCCAGTTTCGATAATTTATGGAGAGAAGAATCAATTTCCGGAGGCAACTTTATAGGGTGCAACAACAAGGAGATTATGGCAGAATTCGACAACCTCAATAAAATCAATCCAACGGTAGTGAACCCTAGTCCAGTAGACGACCAGGGCCACAACCAAATCTTCAACTTCGCTTCCTACAGGAGTACAAAGCACAATTATCCCCTATAATCCAAAAGGCCCGAAGGTGATTTTGGAGAAACTAGAGAGGTTAGGATTGATTAAAGATAGTGATGGTGCTCATGGGATATTTGTTGAAGGAGATGATAAAAAAAGATTTCGGAGTTGTAGAAATGGTGTTGTTCGTTTGGTTGTTTGCATGTTGAAGTCCTTTATTTATAAGAGAACTTGTGGTCGAGTTCTTTGGAAGAAGAGGAGAGTGTAAATACATCAAAAGCACTTGGCTATGACGCATTTATGCGGGCATCAGATAGTTCTACACATACTTGGGTATTCGACCCTGACATTCTTAATGTTGTTCATGAGTTCTGGACAGAAGCGTCCTTTTTTATGTTACGTTAGAACTCGGGGTCGAGTTCTTCATAAGAAGAGGAGTCTGATGCAGGAGTAGATTAATTAAGAATTTGTTATTTTTAGTAATTTTAAATACATTTATGATCTATTCTGTTTTTAATTAGGATTGATCCTAACTCAATTAAAAACATAATAAATCCTAAATGTATTTAAAAATAACTAATTTCTAAATTAATCTGCTCATGCATCAGACTCCTCTTCTTGTGAAGAACTTGACCCCGAGATCTAACGAAACAAAAAAAAAAGACGCCTCTGTCCGGAACTCATGAACAACATTAAGAATGCCAAAGTCGAATACCCAAGTCTGTGTAGAACTATTTGATGCCCGCAAAAATGTGTCATAACCAAGTTCCTCTGATGTCTTTACATTCTCCTCTTCTTCCAAAGAATTCGACCACAAGTTCTCTTCTAAATAAAGGTTTTCAACATGCAATCCAACCAAACAAACAACACCATTTCTATAACTCCGAACTCTTTTTTTATCATCTCCTTCAACAAATATCCAATAAGCACCATCACAATCTTTAATCAATCATAATCTCTCTAGTTTCACCAAAATTACCTTGGCGACTTTTGGATTACCGGGGATAATTGTGCTTTGTACTCCTGTAGGAAGCAGAGTTGAACCCACTTACAATGCTTATGTTGTGGCAGTCCCAGATGACATGAATATCTCTAATACCTTCAACGTGACTAACATCCATGAGTATCAGGCAGATGTGACCCTTTATCATGATGAGAACTAGGAGTCGAGTTCTTCAAGGGTGGAGGAGACTGATGTAGCGCGGCTGACAGTGAGCTTCGACAATGACGTCGCTCGTCGGATAAGCTCGGTTAGATTTTAGACCATCTAAATCTGTCTCGGGCTCGCAAAACAAAATTAAGTATTTATTAGGCAGTTTTTTGATTATTACAAAAAAAAAATCTCTCAAACACTGGTGGATTCTAATTTATTTTGTAGGATTTTAGTGCTGGCTATCTCCCTTTATGATGGATTTCGGAAACCTTTTCTTTTTACAATTTACGCTTGCAATCCTAGTACGACTTCCATTGTATTAAACCCATTTGTAACTTTGCTAACGTGGCATATAACCTATGTCGTTAAAAGGTTTTAACAAGATTTTTTTGTAGTGTTATCATTAACAACAATGGTGCCAATTCAGACTTTTGTATACAAGTAGTATAGTTTTGTTGTAAAATTATAGTTTTGTCGTACTTTTTTTATTTACCAATTTGGTATAAACCGTCACTGTCAGTGGCGATTCTATTTTAATTTTTTTTAATTTTTTAAAGAATCACATTATTAGCGTTTTAGTTATTTTATTAAATTTCCAACATGGTTGGCGTTTTTATTATTTTTATTTTTTTTTAAATAATCTCCAACCATGTTGGCGTTTTATTACTTTTTTAATTTGCTTTTAAAAAAATCGCTAATTGGCTTTTATATATGTTTATATATATATATATATATATATATATATATATATATATAAACAGGTTAATTTTGATGTTATTAGTCAAGTGTAAAAACAGGGTTCTTTATAGTTTTTTTTATAGGAAAATGTTAGTGGTTAATTGTTAGTAAGTTAGAAAATCCCTTCAAATTTCTCTTCCAGGATTCGAACCCTGGACCTTCCCCTCCCCAACCTTTATGTCCCCTAACTTTTACCACTTGTCCCCTAGGGTTCTTTATATGTTTCTTCTACTTTGCCTAAACTGGTTAGTTGTACTACCTATTAGTTGGCTAAGAGTAAGAGTTTAGTTTTTCATGACAATAATAAATAGGTCTCTGTTGCTCTTGATCTTATTCAATGTAATTTATGGGGACCATTTCCTGTTACTTATGTTTCTCGTTTTTCATATCTTGTTATTTTTATGGATGATTTCTCCCGTTTCACTTGGTTTTATCTATTACTCCGTAAGTCGAATTTGTATAATATGCTTCTCCGATTTAAGGTTTTTGTCGAAAATCAATTTTCTCGAAAATCAAAGTGTTTCAAAATGACAAAGAAGAATAAATTTAGTCCTCAAAGATCTTCTTGTAGTTGTCATGTGTTTCCTTACTTGCGCTCCTACATGAAGAATAAATTTAGTCCTCGAAGATGTCCTTGTATCTTCCAGGGATACAACAGTCACCATTATTAAGTGCTAGAAACAATGTTGACTCTTCATCTTCTTCTTTGTCACCTACACGATTAGTCATTTCTTCAACATTTGCTCTACTCTCCCAAGAAAAAATGTTCATACTTGTGGCAATTATAACGCTTAACGTTAGATTTATCATACCTCTTTCCATTTGTTCTACTTAAATATCCTCTAAATGGTTGATGTCTCCTATAATCACCATCAAAAATTGAAAATTGTCACGATCTCATCTTCCCCCTCTTCATTGGCCTCATGACTCATCCACGTCTTCTTCCACGATCACATCAGCATGCTATCTTTGACTTCTTTCTCTTCCATTTTCTACGATAAAATTTTGACTTTAAGGACATGCTCCAAATACTCATCATCTCTCCTTTTGAACCATTAATTGGTCCCACCGCTTGGCCCCCCAACCTCTGTTTTATCATCACCACTTGGTCCCCAGTTTCTTTTATTCACAAAGAATGTTTCACGAGTTATGATATTCTCACACTTTCTTTCTTGGTGATCCTTAATGTGGACTACTTTTAAAGTAGTCTAATTTTAGACCACTTTTTTTAACCTGCTATAATAAGTCAACACATTTTTTTTTTAAAGAAATTTAATACATAACAAATTTTTAATGATATTTTTTCTTTAAAAAAATAATGTGTTGACCTGCTATACCCAGTCAAAGTAGGTGGTGTAAAATTACACCACCTAAATGTGTGCATATTAGGTTCACCCTTCTTTCTCTTACAATTCATTTTTACTCTGTTTTTTTTTCTTTCGTTCTTCTGCATTTTATCACATCACTTATCATATCACTTATTTCACTATCTTTCTTAACTTCTTAAATTTTAAGAGGTAGAGAGATGGAGCGGTGTGTACCAAACATTTTCCTTGTTTGAGAGACCTGGTCTCCCACTTCATTTACGCTTCTAATCAGAATTTCACGTGCGAGGCTTTGCTAGAGTGTGAAGATCACTTAGTTTTGAAGTAAATTTACATGATAAATTAGTTCGTTATTGAGTTTATGATTTCATTTTGTATCTGTATTTTACAATCATTAAATGATATAAGTCAAATTTAGCGTCTTCCGATATACGGTCTCAATCTCAATTTGAAAACCATGAATCCATAATCTTGAGACTCTAGCAAGGTCTTCATGCGACTAAACCAATTATTATAGGTGCTGGCTGTAGTACCTTAATTTAAATGAGGGTACGATACCTTAAATGATGTAAAACCTCTTTATTTCCAATTTTTTTAACTTCTAAAAGCCTCTAGCACCATCGTTCATGAGAATTTTAGTAGATTATTTTATTATCTTGTCGTTTGCCAGACACCAATTTCCATATCTCACCCTTATTGTGATCAATAACTCTCTTGTTCTTATATCGCATAAATTTCCACTTCCACCACTAGATTCTGATTTAAAAAGAGATGCAACAACTGGCATGACGTCTAAGATTTCAAGAAAAGTTAAAAGATCTAATCTTCTCTGTTTCTCTGCCATTCAATTTCACAATTTCATCTAGTCGGCGTACTGTATCCAAAAAAATTTCAGGGTACCACAGAATTTGCCATTATTATAATTCTCATTGGTAAAACGAGAGAATTGAAACATACTCAAGGCAATATTATTTGCCATCTCTTACCTTAGAACTTAAGCTCTGATGCCAGTTTGTTGAAAAAAAATATGGAAGTAGAGAAAATAATTATTTGCCAAAACTATTACATAAGTTGGTCATTTGTTTGTAATAAAGTAAGCCATACCAACAACATAACTACTAAATTAAAAATACTAAATAGACATATGCTTGAGATAAATCATAGTGGACATAATAAAACATAACAACCATTAAGTAAAACTAATGTCCTTCCCTAATGCTAGTAATTCATGACATGATATTTTTATAAAATGGAGTCTTTTATTTTTCAATTACCACTAATTAATTTTATTTCTTATAGTGTATACTTCAAGAATGTATGATTAAATCATACTATCTAGTTATATGTGCAATGAAAGAATCAATTTCCTTACGAGAGACTCCACCTTCATCCATGGACCTATGGATGGCATTTTTAAGGTTCATTGCTCTCTCTCGCATCTCATCTCCTTCCTTTGTTTTCATCAACCTTCTCACTGCATTCTCAATAACTGAAGCGGTCACCAACTCATCTCTTTGAGCCCAATCCTGCACTACCAAACCAACCTTCAGCACTTCAGTTATCAAAACACTATTTCTTGGCTGGTCAGAGTGCATAGGCCATGCTGCTATTGGCACCCCCATGGACATGCTCTCTATGCAGGAGTTCCATCCACAGTGACACATAAACCCTCCTGTTGAAGGATGACTTAGAATTTCCAACTGGGGTACCCAGTCTCTCACAACTAGCCCCATGCCTTCAACTCTCTTTTCATACTCTTTAGGAAGGTCATGTTCTTTTACTTTAACTCTATCAAAGATGTCACCTTTATCAGCATCTCTCAACACCCAGATGAATTTTTGCTTGCTTTGCTCCAATCCATTTGCCATCTGCTCAATTTGCTCCTCTGTGAAGGTTGTTGTTGACCCAAAAGATACATATATAACAGATCTCACCTCTTGTCTATCAAGCCACTCCATGATGAAGTGCCTTCCCTTTGAGTTTTTGCTCTCAATGGTTAAAGGGTTGAAGGGCCCAAGTGCCCAATGCTTCTTGCTACCAATGATGTTTTCCATAAACTCCATGTAAGGACTTTCAATTGCTCTGGTTGTGTTGTAAATGTGTCCAGCAGTGAATTCCATGAATTCACTTTGTTCAGTAATGAAATCCATGAATTGAATAGGGAAGCATCCTTCAAGAGAAGGAACTTGTGGGATATGTGAGCCTTCTAGTTGCGGTTTTCCCATTTTATCCCAAGAGTGTAAGAAAACCATAAAGGCAGAACAACTGTGAAATGTGTACCTCTCAACATTTGCTATGTTTTTGGTATCCTGAACCACGGACGCCAATATGGCGTCATGAATCACTATGACCCTTCTAGCCACATATGAAAGGGATTGGAGAAGTGCTGCCAAAGGCGCACGAAGATGTGAAGTGGCCTCAAAGGAAGGAATCAAGTGAGATGGGAACTTGGTTTCTGCATTTGGGTTGGGAGGTGGGGAAGCAAAGGGAGGAGCTTCAAAGTCATGGAAATGGATGTTTGAAATGGAGTTTGGGTCCCAACCTTGGACACGAAGTGTGGCTTGACGATTGTGTGTGGCTGTGCCAACATAATGAACAGGTATGTTGTGTGACAGGATTAGACGTGAAAAGTGTAGGAGTGGAGTGAGATGTCCTTGTGCAGGGAAAGGTACCATAACCACCACCACTTGGTGTTCATCAAAGCGGCTGCTGCTGCTGCCATGGACTTTTCCTGGCGAACTTTGGTGGCTAGAAGTCATTGTGGAACTTTGGAACTTGATTTGGTTACGTACTATTTGCCTAGTGTCTTGGATTTTTATATATATAGTAGATGAACTTTTTTTTTTTTTTTTTGAAACTTAGTAGATGAACACGTGAACGTTGAAAAATGCTTGGTTCATATTATCTTTCATTTTATATTTTTATACTAGAAAGTAGGCCAGAGATTCGAGAAACTGGAGTTTTATAAATTTCTCTCTTGTTTTTAGCGTCCGAAAAGAGACCTCGTGGAAGGATAAAAATGGAAAGTGTCGGCGGTGGAGCTGAATGGCATGTGATCTGTACGCATATGTTCAGACTTATTAGCTATTATCAAGCTGCTCTTGGATCTAGTGGTTCAAATCCAATCTAAATTAGGGGTTCGTTTGGTATGTTGTATAGTATAAAACCCGATAGTATAAGGTTTGATAGTATTAGAACAAGTAAAATTTTAATATTATACAGCGTTTGGTGACGCATTGTATAACTTATCATTTCGTTTAAATTAATATAAACTTATGTTCTGAGAAATTTTGAATAATGATATTTATTATAAAAATGAAAATGGTGTTAGTGGGTAGCAAAGATGGCAGTAGCGGCCAAAGTGTTTGTGATAATGGCGATGGCGGTGATGGAGGCCGGTGGTGGTTGTAGAGGTGGCAGTGGTGATGTTGAGTGGTGGTTAGGGTGGTAGCAGCAGCGACGGTGCTGTAAGTGATGGTGGTGGCGGTGGCGGCGGCGAAGGGAGGTGGTTGTGGCGATAGTGGTGGTGTTCGGTCATGGCGATATGTAGTGGTAGCAACGATGACAATGGTGGTTGAGGTGGTGGAAGCGATGATGGTGGTGGTGGTGGAAGGTGATGGTGATGATGGTGGAGGTAGTGGTGGGTGGTGGTGACAGCGGTGGCAGTAGCGATAGTGATGTAGACAATAATGTTGGTGGCAGTGGTTGTGGCGGCGGCGGTTGTAGTGGTGGTGCCGGAGGTGCGGTGGTGGTGGTGGAGGGCGGTGGTGGTTGTAATGGTGGAGGGTGGTGTGGTGGCGATGGTGGAGGGTTGTGGTAATGGGTTATACATCAAACTCTTATCATGCCTTATCCATAATCTATATGGTGAATTAAATAATCCATCATTTTAATGTATAAGAGTGTATTGATGTATAAGCTTATACAATACAATGTTAGCACCAAACAATTGATAAGTCTATAATGTATTGTTTAAGCTTATACTATCATGCTTAATATTGTGTGTCAAACGAGCCCTAAGATTAGATTAGGAGGTTCAATTTCTCAAGCAAAGAAACTCAATTTCTCACCTCACTCTAAAGTAGTAAAGTTATATATACTATCCCACATAAGCGCTTACCAAAAAAAGAAAACTATCCCATTTAAGTTACATTTCTTATGAAAACTAAAAATGTATTGTAACTTACTGTTCTGGAAATTAAAACTCAGAAGATAAATTAGAACATATGATTTTTGGGATTTTATGTTAAGTTCAAACGCATTATATCATTTTTAAAATATGATTTTGATGAATAACAATTTTATCAAGAAGCACTTTAATGGAAAACTAAGCTTCTCATTTAATTTGAATTTCAGGGCAGGGTATATTCTTATTTAATAAAGTACTTCAACGTCAAATCATCTCTAAAGGAAAAAGATTAAGAATTCGCAAGACCGTCTGACACATTTACAACTCAAGTCAAGACAAATTTGCTCCTGACCGTCCAATGTCAGCTCATCAGTCAGAAAGTTTGAAGACAAAATTCTAGGCGCCAAAAGACTTAGTCAGAACTCAACCATTTGTTAAGGATTCAAAAGGAGATCACGTGAAAATTTTCTCTTTCCTTAAAGTGCGCTGACCAACGAAAGAAAAGGACAATAGGTCAACATCAGACTTCCATTTTGTCTCATTTCTAAAGAGTAGCCCAAGTCTATTGTCACCTACTAGCTGACAAACCTCACCTTTCCAGCTAAAGGATAGACTTGAACAGTAGGATGCATTTAATGCATCTACCAACCGAAGCCATTTAAATCAACGGACAGATCTTACACTACAACAGCTAGAACAATGGTTGGATTTGTCTCACAACGGCTACAACCCTAGCAAGCGAGTATATAAGGCAAATTTGAAGAATGAATTTGTAAGAGAATCAAAGTTGAAAGAACAAGAGCTCAAAGCATTCATTACTACATTCATCTAAGCATTCAAAGCTTCAAAAGCTCAAGGTAGAAACTTTCTCAAGTGTCAAACTTACCTACCTTTTCTGCAAAGTTAAAGAGAGAACCAACAACCTTAAAGAATCGAATCTCTTCATCAAATGCTCTCTTAGTCTTAGAACCGTTGAGTGATCCAAAGTCAAATATGTATCAAAACACTTAGAGTTCCAGTGCTATAAGTTCTCTACCATTACTCTTGTACGAAGAGAAACCTTGTAGAGCTAAACGATCTTGAAAGGATTGTAAGAGAAGTCCTGTACAATACTTGTAGGAGGAGTCCTGTAGAATACTTGGAGAAGTCCGTGAGAATACTTGTGGGAGAAGTCCTTGAGATTACTTGTATTGGAGAAGTCCTTGAAACTTGCTAGTGAAAATCTTGGCGGTGGCCAAGTACTGGACGTAGCCAAATCGTTTAGGGTGAACAAGTATAAATTTGTGTGTGCTGATCGTCTGCTAAACTCTGTTTATTATTCCGCTACACTAAACCGTTTACGAAAAGCTTTTCAGAACTACTCCCTCCGTTTCAAAATGTAATTTGTTTTAGAATTTGCACTATATTCCAAAATATAAGTTGTTTTGCAAACCAATGCATTTTTTCTCTCTTTCTGCCTCATATACCCACATTTAATATTATTACCACCTCCAATTTTCACCTATCACAACTCTCACTATCCACTTAACCAATAATAACATTTCTCTCTCCTTAATATAACACAACTTTAAATAGGGATATTTCAGTCAAAATATTTATCAATTAATGAGTTCTTAAACAATGTGCACAACCTAAAACAAAATATATTTTGGAACGAAGGGAGTAATATTCTTTTCGAAAACTAAAGTTTTAAAAGTGTTTTAAAAGTATTCAATTCAACCCCCCTTCTTGTGTTATTTACTTGCATCTCATTTTATTACAAAATGTACGGAATGTTTAGTTTCTGAAATGTATTCTCTGTTTTTTAACATTCTGAAAATTAAAAACCGAAATTGTATTTAGGATGGAAAAAAAATTACAAACACCTAAAATCTAGACAAGGTCTCGAAGCTCTCACGGGGGAAGCCGTGTGTTCCCAGATGGAGAAGGTAAGTTTTTTCTCTCTTTCGTTTTTTATCAATACGAAAACATGTTGTGTCCATTTTAATTTGTGACCCCCGCGGACACAACACCTCCCTCTTTGTTTTTCTTTCTTCATTGCCAAATCAAACATACGGTGAGTGAATAATGTTGAAACTTCATATGCGATGTGCCCACTCCCCACACTCTTTATTCTCTAATTGTTGGCCTTATTTTGTGATTGTAACATGTATCATCATGGATTCGCGAAAATTGCATAGCTAGAATATAAAATTCTATGATTTCTTGCGATATTTTTTGAGAAACTTTCCAACGTATTTAGCCGTACCAAAATCCCAATCAAATTTTAACATTTGTTGCGAAATCTGTAGCGAAAATGTTCCTATACATTTCGGTCAAAAATAAATTCGCAGCAAATATTCAGATATAGCTACGAATAGCAGTCTGTAGGAAGTTTGCAAGAAATTTAATGATTACCTGCGAATATTTCTTCAGAAAATATATTCGCAAGAAAAACACCCAAAACGCAGAAAAATTCGCGAGAAACGTTTGCGAAAAAAATGGCAAAAAATGTGCAGGTAATAAGCACATTTCTAGCAGTGGGTTTAAAGCGTGGAGAATGCACTTGGTCACCTGCCATGTGTTTAAATTCAACTTTTTATTAAAAGAATTGAGGGTAGCATGGACACAACTCTGGACCTTTTGGTCATAGAAGCTCTGATAACCATGTCAAGCAATCAATTATCCAAAAACTTAAACTGTTCGATAAGGGTTACATGAATTATTTTATATTATATTTTAACAACAATGTAACTAGGTCGTTCTCTTGGTGGAAGGGTCTTATAGCTGTTATCCTATCTCCATTCTATCAGAGCCAACCTCTCTTAGTACGGTGTGGTTCGGGGACGAACCAAGCGGAAGCTGGTGACATGTGACACCCGAAACCGACAAGGGCGAGGAGTGATCGTTGGTGAAGTGAGGCACGGGCAAGGAGTGACTCCTGACATGCTTCTAGGCGGAGGGACACATGAATGAACTGATCTTGCACCTGAACAAGTGGTATTCTAAGACTGTATAGGCCTTATTTAAGCAACGTTGCTTAGCTTTTAGCAACGCCAGTTCAGCAAGCTCCCAGGGAACACAAAAATAAGCAACGTTGTTTATGTCCTACAACCAAGTTAAGCAACTTGCGTTGGCGTTGCTCTAAACAACTTTTGCATATTTCTCTCCAACCACAAGTTCTTAACTTTGAGTTCTTAGCACTATTCATCTGGTTCAACAACATCACATTATTCATACTTTTTATTTTCACAAGTAATAAAACTAAACTCATAAAGTAATAAAGTAAGGCTTAAATACTCTGGATGTCCCTGAAATTGTCTGTCGTACGAAAATAAGTCCCTGAAATTTTTTTTTCCGATTCCGAACCCCTGGAAAAAAATATAATCAGAATAAATCTCTACTCGTGTTTTCAGCCTATGTGGCACAAGTTTTGCTGAGTCATTTATTCCACGTGGCTTTTCTATTTTTTTTAAGGTTCTCCCTAATATGCACCACTTTTAGAGTGGTGTAATTTTACACCACCTACTTTGACCGGGTATAGTAGGTCAACACATTATTTTTTTAAGAAAAAATATCATTAAAAATTTGTCATATATTAAATTTCTTTAAAAAAAGATATGTTGACCTGTTATAGTAGGTTAAAAAAAGTGGTGTAAAATTACACCACTTTAAAAGTGGTGCACATGCATATTAGGATCACCTTTTTTTTAAATACACATGGATTAAAAAAATAAAATTAAACATTTAAATTTAAAATTAAAATCTTTTTAGGGATTCAGGGTTAATTAGATTTAGGGTTAATTAGGTTAATAAGATTTTAATTTTAAATTTAAACATTTACATTTAAAATAAAAATCTTTTTAGGGATTTAGGGTTAATTAGATTTAGGGTTAATTAGGTTAATAAGATTTTAATTTTAAATTTAAATGTTTAATTTTATTTTTTTAATCCATGTGTATTTAAAAAAAAAATAGAAAAGTCACGTGGAATAAATGACTCAGCAAAAATTGAGCCACATAGGCTGGAAACACAAGTTGGGACTTATTCTGATTAAAAAAAAAATTCCATGGATTCAGAATGGGAAAAAAAGATTGAGGGACTTATTTTAGTATGAAAGACAATTTCATGGACCTCTAGAGTATTTAAACCATAAAGTAGCAAATGAGAGAAAAAAATATTTTATATTAGGCTTAATACATCAGAAGGTCCCTGTAATTGTAAAGGGAATCAAATCCAGGGCCTAGAAAATTTTTGCATCAAATTGGGTCCCTAGAAATTTTTTTTTAATTCAATTAAGGACAAAGTGCGTCTGATGCTGAAGTGGCTTCAATTTTAGCCTACTTAGCTTTTCCACGTGGCATTTGGAATTATTTTTTAATTGAAAAATTCTAAAAGTTAATTTTTTAATTCCAACTCATTTTTTAATTATTCAAAAAATATTTAATTAATTATTCATCATTTTTTATTCATCATTCATCATTCTGATTGAACTTCTCAGTTCTCATCTTCCTCCCTTCTCTCCCACCATACCCACCCTCAACCTCACCCCACCCCCAACCCAACCCAACCCAACTCAACCCAAACGAAACCCCAACCCCCCACCCCCAACCCTGCAAACCCTCAGTGTAGGTCGCGCTCCACCGCTGCTTCCTTGTCACCACCGCCCCTCATGTCCCTCTCTATAAATCATATGTGGTCGTCCTGGGCTTGTGGTGACTTGCGGTGGTGAATGGGTTTGCTGGGTTCGTCATCCTTTTCTGTCGCCCCCATCACGCTCTTCCTCTCTCTGATTCCTACTGTTCCGATGATCTCAAAGCCCTCAGGGAACGCTGCTTGGAAGCAACATCGTTCCTCTTCTTGTGATTCGATGGATCTGAGGGATAGTGGTGGGTTCTGGGTTTGGGGTGGCGTGAAGAGGTTGGTGATGGTGGTGGGTGGTTTCTGGGTTTCTGGTTGATGGTGGTGGTAGGTTCTGGGTGGCGTGGAGGTGGGTGGGTTCTGGGTTTAGTCTAGCTCAGAATTCCTTCTTTGATTCTAACATAGATGTGTTGCTTTGAGGAGATGAGAAACAGAGGAACGACAAAGGTGATTAGGAAGAAAAGGACCAGTGCTAGTGTGATTCAGAGGGGAAAATGGAGATGGTGGTTATGGTGATGATGGTGGCCGCCGGCTAGGAGAGAGGGGGAGACTTCTCTGTGTTCTTAATCTCTCTTCAGTTAGGGTTTAATTTGGGGAAGATTGAAATTGGTTATAGGGATTATTAGATTAGATTAGGTTAGATTATTAGATTAGTTTATTAGTTAGATTATTAGTTTGTTTAGTTAAGGATTATTAGATTAGGTTATTTATTAAGTTTTTAAATTTTTTTTTCTAATTATTTAATTGAGTTGGAATTAAAAATAATTTTTTATTATTTTTCTAATTAAAAATAATAATAAAAGCCACGTGGAATTGATGACTGGGATAAAATTGAAGGCTGACACACTTTGGCCTTAATTGAATTAAAAAAAAAAAATTTCCAGGGATCCAATTTGATGCAAAAATTTTCTAGGCCCTGGATTTGATTCCCTTTACAATTACAGGGGTCTTCTGATGTATTAAGCCTTTATATTATTAAGAACTCTTAAAGCAAAGTTGCATATTTAAGAACTAAAAACTTCACGTCAATCATTTTCCAATGCTTAAAAAAGGTCTGAGGATGGTAATTGCACCTGTGTTGTGAGAAGGGAACGACTTTGTCACCAGTGAAGGGCTTAAGACGAGCTCATATTAGGAAAAGCTTACTGGGCTTTGTTTTTGTAATTCACAAAGTAACTTTGCCCATTAGAAACTATATTTATTTTATTTGTTCGTAGTCAAGGGTCTGTAGTGGGAAGTTTGTGAGCTAAGTAGTCATTCTTCTTGGTGTTGGCTCTTGTTTGAGTACTCTTTTTCCTCCCCTAGAATTTTTCCTACTGGGTTTTTCTAAGGAGGTTTTAATGAGGTTCACTCATGAGTTGCTACCCACCAAAAAAGATTAGCTCTGGATGAGATTTTGTAGCTTTAATTTCAAATTTTATATGAGAGGAATGTTCTCATGAACCTTTTACTTATTGAAACACTTAGCATTAAATTTAGCATACCTCCTTCCATTTGTTCTACAAAAATCTACTCTAAATAATTGAAGTCTCCTATCATCAACCATTAAAAATTGTCACGGCTTAATTGCAACTTTGGTCCCCGACGTTTATCAATACCACGATTTTGGTCCCCCACCTAATTTAATTACATGGATGGTCCCCGACGTTGTAGGCCGTGTGCAACGTTAGTCCTACTGTTTATTTGTTAAGGAAGAGCTTACGTGGACGTCCAATTGGAGAGAGAAATGAGGTATAAGAAGAGAGGGAAGCACGTGAGTATCACGTGACCCTTATCTGAACCCATTATACCCAAACCCCTGACCTCTCTGGAACGAAGAAGGTAACACGATTTAGATTCCTAGGGTTTCAGATTTGGGTATAATGGGTTTATATAAGGTTCACGTGATACTCACGTGCTTCCCTCTCTCTTCAGATCTCATTTTTCTCTCAAATTAGACGTCCACATAAGCCTCCTCCATTAAGAAATAAACGGGTAGGACTAACGTTGCACACAACCTACAACGTTGGGGACCATTCATGTAATTAAATTAGGTGGGGGACCAAAATCGTGACATTGGTAAACGTCGGGGAGCAAAGTTGCAATTAAGCCAAATTGTCACCATCTCATCTTCCCCTCTTCCTTGGCCTCATCATCCCCGTCCTCTACAAAAATCTACTCTAAATAATTGAAGTCTCCTATCTTTGACTTCTTTCTTCTCCATTTCTCTATGAAAGAAGTTTTGGCAGTAAGGACATGGTCCCCAACCTCTGTTATGTAAGACCGCTGGTTACCAGCCTCTATTTTATATCACCGCTTGGCCCCCCACCCTCTGTTTTATCATCACCACTTGGTCCCCTGTTCCTTTAATTCAGAAAGATTGTAACAGACCTGGTATCCCGCTTGGTTTTATTCACAATTATCACATGACTTGGGAATATATTTATAATAAAGTAATCCATAACAACAACATAATTACTAAATTAAAAATACTAAATAGACATAATACTAATCAATTAAAAAAACTAAATAGATATAATACTAATGATAAATTCTAGTGATTACATAACAAAACATAACAGCTCTTAAACAATACTAATGCTCCATAATGCTAGTAACCCATAACCTATTATCTTTTGTAACATGCAGCTTTTTATTTTCTAATTACCACTAATTAATTTTATTTCTAACAGTTTATACTAGAATAATTTGTGATTAAATCATTCTATCTAGTTATATGAGCAATGAAAGATTCCATTTCTGTACGAGAGACTCCACCTTCATCCATGGACTTATGAATGGATTTTTTAAGGTTCATTGCTCTCTCTCGCATCTCATCTCCTTCCTTTGTTTCCATCAACCTTCTCACTGCATTCTCAATAACTGAAGTGGTCACCAACTCATCTCTTTGAGCCCAATCTTTTAATAACAAACCAACCTTTACCACTTCAGCTATCAAAACACTGTTTCTTGGCTGGTCAGAGTGCATAGGCCATGCTGCTATTGGCACCCCCATGGACATGCTCTCTAAGCAGGAGTTCCATCCACAATGACTCATAAACCCTCCTGTTGAAGGATGACTTAGAATTTCCAATTGGGGTGCCCAGTCTCTCACAACTAGCCCCATGCCTTCAACTCTCTTTTCAAACCCATTTGGAAGCCCATGTTCTTTTACTTTATCTCCATCAAAGATGTCTCCTTTATCAGCATCTCTCAGCACCCAGATGAATTTGTGCTTGCTTTGCTCCAATCCATTTGCCATCTGCTCAATTTGCTCCTCTGTAAAGGTTGTTGTTGACCCAAAAGATACATATATAACAGATCTGGCTCTTGTCTATCAAGCCACTCCATGATGAAAGTGCCTTCCCTTTGAGTTTTTGCTCTCAATGGTTAAAGGGTTGAAAGGCCCAAGTGCCCAATGCTTCTTGCTA